>NC_080761.1:9394517-10663017 GCF_020826845.1 Diceros bicornis minor
CTAGTTACTAGGTGCTGCCTCCCTTTCAAGGGGATCAAGCAGTGCAGGCTGTCCCGACAACATGGTGATGGTGATGGGCTATGGTGGATGAGGGGCTGCCAGTGACACATGCCAGCCACCCCCACCCTCTACAGTTTCTATTGGTAAAATCACTAGCCCACCCCATCTGCCCTTCTTAATGTGCAAGCGTTTTATACCAATGAATTCTATCCTTTCTTTGTTTATTCTGGAGGAAATAGGGGGAGTCCTTGAGGCCAAGCAGGATTTGAGAGTCAAAACTAATTCTTTGGTGCCTCTGTCCTTAACCCACCCTAACCTGAGTGTGAGGGGGGATATCATCTCCCAGTCCTATGCTATTTTAATGTGTCATCTTCTGCTCATCTACTGTTTCCATCTTCTAAAGCTGAGCTAACTGTTTCATTCCACTTTCTACCAGCACTGTTGCCAAGGGTCCCGGGGAAGTCATCCCAGGAGAGGACCACAGCCTGTATTCTTTGAAGAACTGCTGTGAATTGTTGATTTCACCAGCATTGAACTGCAGTTGGATCCCTAATTAATTTTGAGTTCAGCCAGTTCTCCAACAGAACTCTAAGTACAGATACTAACCTTTCTGCTTTGGGGAGAAAAAGAAAAGCTGTTCTCCACAGATTGATACTTCCATCATGGAATCAGCTTTAACTGGAAAGAAGAAAAATAGGAGTAAACCCTTCAGATCTAGAGCATCTTCCTCCTCTCCTCAGCCCCTTCCCTGCTGAGAACTACTATTGTGTCCCAAAGTGAGATGGTGTCTCCAGTCCCAAAAATGTTTTCTGACCTTAGAATTTCAGAACATTTAACCAGAACACAAGTATAAATGATGGCTCACCACAACTGGGCTACGACTCAGCCAACCCACTGTGAGTCTCTAAGTACTCCAGAGTGACTCATTTTAAAAACGTCTCAGGTGAAGTCTCTCTGCATTCACGCTGGCTGACCTGAAATAGCCTAAACTTGAATCTCACATGGAGGAGGACCGATCACATATCACCCACTCATTCTCTGCCCTGAGGAAGTCCTGCAGAAGTCAGGAGTCCTTCAGGAGAGAGCCTAGACCATTCCAAAGCTAGGTTTTAAGTCCTGTGTGCTTAAACTTATACCAGTCTGCTTAAGCTGAACTATACTGCAGTAATAAATAATTCAAAAACCTTGGTGGCTTACAAGTTTATTTTTCACTCATATTATGTGTTTACTGAGGGTCAATTTTGGCCATACTCCATGTTGTCTTCATGTCTAGGACCCAGGCTAAAGGACCAGTCCAGATGTGGGGCACATTGGTCTTATGGGAGAAGGAAAAGAAAGGTGGGGACCACACGATGGCTCTTAAAACTTCTGCTCACAAGTGACACCCTTCACTTCCACTACACTCCGTTATCCAAAGCTAGTCATGTGACAAGCATGAGTCAATGGCCATAGATGATTTATCTTGTCAGAGGGATAGTGAATGTTTTGAAGAAATAATATGGTATACCACATGGGTACATAATATCCATATCTCCCTTTAAGAAGTCAGCCTGTTATAGGGCATAACTGTAAGCCTATTCGTGTGCAAATTTGGATATGTTCCTGGCGACAAGACTGGAAAATGGTGCAACTCTTGAATCAAAAAGTCACATAAGGATCATTTGAAGAATAAATTAAGTCTTGGTTGAGATCTGAAAACCTTCCATTGATACTTCCAGAAGAGCATCAGCATCAAACTTCCTTAATGGATATCAAACGAGGACCTGAATGGGTTCTGAGACTTAATGTGTCTCAGAAGAAAATTCCAGAAACAATTTCTGGAATGCTCTTTAATGAAATGCTCATCATCAATACCCTTAAAAGGATACAGACCACATTTTGTGAGAAAACACAAACAGTAATGACTGTATTAAAAGGTGATTCACAAAAGAAAGCATGTGGAAAAGGTTTTGGAATACCTTAAGTAATTTATATGTTTTTGTTTTTGTTCATGCACAGGAGTAATTTTTTTAAATCCATGTGTAAATAGTTGATTTATTTATTTTTTTTGGCAACGGTGGTGGTGGTGAAGGAGGGAGCTAAATGCCCAAAGGACTCTTTATCTCTGAAGTACAATATACTAGGATATTTCTAATTATTGATCATTTGTATCAAATTTTTCTTGAAACTCAGTGCGTCCATTCAGTATTTAGACTTTATTTTAGGAAAATGTATTTACATGTCTTTTCTCTCTCTTCTTAGTGTTCTGTTGTCAGCCTTCATAAAAGCCTGTGGCATAGTGTGTCAGGGATGCCAATTATTCATATGTCGGTTCTCCTTTGTCTGCTATTGCTGTTATTTTTCTAACTCTTCTTTCTCCTTTTAACTCTACATTTTTCTATTCTGTTTTATTCCTAATCTCTTTCTGGGAGAACCTTTTTGCTGTTTCTAGTGTGCCTCTCTGGCCAACTAATTTTCAAATTCTGTCTGTTGCCATTACTATTCCTTGGATGTTTCTAGCTCTTCTCTGAGCTCTTATTTTTTTTTTTTTTTTTATTTCAAGGAAAACTTAATTACTGCCCTTCTTTTACTATTTTCTTCTTTTTCATCAAAAAGTAACATCCATTTGTAATAAAAAGTGATGATATTATACACATGCACATATCTTTCTCCCTACCCTGTTCACCCCAGCTCTCTTTCTAGTACCACACACCCCTGAGATTATTATTGTTAATTAGTATGTGCACCTTTCTCCAAACTTAAATAAGAATATTGGGAATTTTTCTTTCTACAAAAATAGAATGAGCCCTTTACATATCACCTTCAACTTCTTTTCACTTGGCAATACACTTTGGGAATTCCTACAAGTCCTTATATACTTCTAGCTCTATCTTTCTCTTCCTCTTAGTGTGTGTGTGTGTGTGTACAATTCTACATAAATGAGATACTATACATACTAGGGATGGGAGGGAGTTAGACATTTTATTTTCTTTCTACTTGTTTCCCTCCTCCTCTCTCCTGCCCCTGGCCCACCACACACAGGTAACCCAGGTGAAATAACTTCATGATTTTTAACATCACTGTAATTTTTTTCTGTACATTTTCGTGTTCAAGTCATATTTACAAACATATCCATGTATTGATGATTGGGATGGTAGTTTTACAATAAGTTCTTCCCCTGCTTCCAGTGGGGTTACTTCCTTACAAACCCATCAGAAGTTGAAAATATCCTAAGTGAAAAATGCGTTTAATACACCTAACCTACTGAACCTTATCAAAGCCCAGCCTACCTTAAACATGCTCAGAACACTTACATTAGCCTACAGTTAGGAAAAATCATGTAACACAAAGCCTATTTTATAATAAAGTGTTGAATATCTCATGTAATTTGTTGAATACTGTACTGAAAGTGAAAAACAGTGGTTTCTGGGTACAGAATGGTTGTAAGAGTATTGGTTGTTTGCCCTCGTGATCGCGGGGCTGATGGAAGCTGTGGCTCGCTCCTGCAGCCCAGCATCACGAGAGTATCGTACTGCATATCGCTAGCCTGGGAAAAGATTAAAATTCAAAATTCAAAGTAAAGTTTCTACTGAATGTGTATCACTTTTGTACCATCGTAAAGTCAAAACATCATAAGTTGAACCATCGTTAAAGTTGGTGACAGTCTGTACTGGGATCACTCACGTTTCTATGTAGTTTACTTTTCTTCTACAACAATGCTTTGTGGATAGTCAAGTCCACTGGCAAAACTTTATTCTTTTCAAAGGTTTCATAATAGCCCATGAGGTATTACGTGTATGTATGAGCCATTCCTCGATGGACAAGCATTCGCTTTGTTTCCAGTTTGCTTTTGTTTTGTTTTTTGGCTACTTGGAACAGTGTTTGTCCATTTACTTTACATACTGCTGTTTTATTTTCTTGAGCAGTGCTGTCTGATTGAAATGTAATGCAAGTCACATGTAATTTAAAATTTTCTAGTAGCCACATTAAAAAAGTGCAAAGAAACTGGTAAAGTTAATTTTAAGAATATATTTAACCCAATATATCCAAGATATTATTTCAATGAGATATTTTACATTTTATTTATTGAATTAAGTCTTTAAAATCTAACGTATATTTTATAGTTAGAGCAAATCTTGAGACACTATGTTTTCACTGGCAAACTTGAGCTGTACTTAGATTTTACAAAATTTACAAGTTAAAAAGTCAATTTATACATCCAGATTGTTCCAAACATGCTTAAAAGTTTTCCAATGGAAACTTCCATTTCTAACTGAAATGAGTATCATTTTTAAACTAAAATTTTAGGGCCTTTGTTCCATATATGAAATAGTTCCATATTTCAAGTATTAGTGGCTACCATAGTGGACAGTGAAATTCTATAGGATCATTTCCTAGGTGAATTGAAGTGTGTGTATATATTTGGTATTAATATATGTTGCGAGGTTGCTTCTTAGAAAAATATGTTGTCTTAATTTTCATCTGCTTTGTGGTATAACCTTTCTGATTTGTTTTATTCATCTACCTCTGTGTGTACGTGTGATATTCTTAGTGCAACATGTACACGTAAGTCCCACGCTCATTTCTTTTTTTAATATTGTCCATCCTTGAACTGAGGAGGGGGTTACTATTCCTGAGCCATATGAGAAAAGACAGTAAAGGTAAGGACCAAGTGAATGAGCTGGTGAGCACTGTGGGCTTATTGCCTCCAGAACCTTCTCAATCCCCTGTGAATGTGCTGAGTGGCTCTGGGCTGGCTGGAAGTGTCCCTCCTCCCAGCGAAACGACTTGATGGAGGTTTTTGGAAT
Organism: Diceros bicornis minor; assembly: GCF_020826845.1. Lineage (NCBI taxonomy): Eukaryota > Metazoa > Chordata > Mammalia > Perissodactyla > Rhinocerotidae > Diceros > Diceros bicornis. The sequence goes on from NC_080761.1 coordinate 9,399,305, forward strand.
GTGGTGGTGTCTTCACTCTTCTTTAGCTGACAGAGAAGGTGGAGGGCTGTTTGTTCCCCACAGTTTATCCTCCACCCGCCCACCCATAGTCTTCTAAGACGGCAATAGGGAGTGTCCGTGTGTTTCCTGTGTGTTTGCTCGGTTGTCTGAGGTCTCTGAGGGCTGATAGCATGTTGCTGCCAGTCTACGCAGCCAGACTATGTTTCAAGCCCAACCTGTGTCATCTATTTTGAAGAATTCTGTACTTTGTCTAGTCTTCCCATGAAATTTGAAGCCCCTAGCCTTCTCTCTGTGTCTATCTTCACACTCATACAGTTTTCATGTATCTGAAAACTCTTTTTCCAACATGATATTATGGGTTCAGATATAATTTTTCCTAATTTCAATGAAGATGGCAGTTTGCTATTCGGCTTCTATTCTCCTTGTTGTTTTCCATTGTTTTGCAAAAGTAGAGGTAGGCAGAAATGTCATTTCTCTCCCAAAGCCAGAAACTATGGTTATAAATAAATTTTCTGACCCTGCAGAGGCCTTAGGGTCTCAGCCAAGAAAAGATTGGAATCAGGGGATATGGAGAATTTTCTTTGATTTTTTTCCCATTGGTAAAATCAGCACATCCACACAGTTGGATCTGAGTGAGAAGGTCTCTGTAACTACAGAGATTACTAACATGCATTCATTTTGCCAATGATTCTAATTAATTGCTTTATATTTCTGTAGTTTAATTAGGCTGATAGGCCACTGTGAAGAGCTTAAGACGTGCACTTGCCCAGTGAGGCTGACTTCCAGTTACAGAACAGTTCCAAAATCAGGCATGCTTATAAGGAGGGTATTGAAGGGCACAGTGTGCAAGGAAGGATTAAATTACCCTAAATGTACTGGAGCAGGGGAAGAGGAGGCAATCATTCACATTTAAACATGTGGGAGCCCAGGACTTAAGGAAGAAATGTCTGGTACAGGTGCACCATATGGTGCTAATGAACCATATGGCGCTGAGAAAAGCTGCTTTTTACAACCTGTTACTTAATTTAAAAAAATAATTAAAAATTACTTTGTTTTAAACTGAAGCAAGAGGTATACACTCACCCATTCTTTCTCTGGCTCTAAAGAAAACACAAGCGTATGATAATAATTATACTTTACATTACAGAGGCAATGTGACTGCCCCCTGGATGTAGAGTGAGTGCTTTCAACCCTGGTCATTAGTGGGCTACTTGGCAATTTCGTTTCAAGAGACTCTAGAAAGTAAACAAAGAATCTGCGCCAAGCCAGCCCTCCTACCCCTTATGCCTTTTGCAAAATGCGAAGACAGTGACTGATTTTAGGGATCAGCCTGCAGCCGTGGAACAGAGAAAAGCACACAAATGACAACCTTGAAATTTAGTCCTCTGGCAACAGACAACCAACCCCTTTACCATGAGAAACCAGGATTAGGAAAAAGCTGATGTCTTACAAACCACGTTAACATTTATAATTAGCCCTACGTCTTCCTTGCACTAGGCATGCTTCTGGTAATAGACATGAAATAAGAGGATGGTAGAACTAGGGTTCTACCCTAGATTATCACCCCAATCAAGATGGAGCACATTGCCATCATTTTAGAAAGTCCCCTGGTGCCCCTTCCCAGTCACTCTCAACCCCCTATCCTCCAGTTAAGTCTGATTGATTTTCTTTTTCCTAGAGATTAGTTCAGATAAGTGGTTCAGTAGAACTCCATATAAATGGAATCACACATGCTCTTTTGTCTCTCACTTTTCTCATTCAGCACAATGCAGTTAAGTTTTATCCAGTAGGTCATTCTGTTTTTATTGCTGAGTATTATCCCATTGTATGACTAAACACCATTTATGAATCCATTCTACTCTTAATGGACATTTAGACTGTATTTAGTTTTTGCAGAATATTTGTTTTTGAAAGAAACTTCTATTTGCCACATATTGTTTAGTTGTTTCAGAATAGTTTGAGCTTTGGAAATATAAATTGGAATGTGAGGAAGGCGTGGTTCACTCTCATGGGAGGTTGCTACTTATCACCCGTTCTCTCCCTCATCATCTTGCCGAATCTCTTTACTTATACCTTGTTCTTCACAGGGTTTTCAAGATTATTGGCTTCAGGCCACAGACTGGAAGACTAGTGATGATTGAGCCTCAGAAAAGAATAACAGTTAAGCTGGAGCGCCACAAGGTCACTCTTGGTTGAATGCACGTTGATTAACCTGCTCCCACACGCTGCATAATGGCACTTTCACTGTACTGTGTTTTGAGAAAAACCACTTGGCTTTTCTAAGTCTCCAATAAAAGTAAGAGTTATATTAGCATTTGACCTCATAGGGCTATAGACAGGAACATGAATAAAAAAACATACAAGAAATGTGAAAAAAACACTTTGTAGTTTGAAAGCAGTGTACGAAAGCCTGATGCGCATACATGGTGAGCTCTGATCGTAAGAGATTTGCAAGGTATAGAAGTATCCATCAGCTGAAAATTTTGTCACTTAAGAGCTATAATAAATTTAATCTCATTTATGGGGAAAGTTGGCCAATTCTTAAAGGTACTTGTGCGTAGCAAAGACCCTAATTCTCATCAGAATTCACCCATCAAAATTCAACCTTGCCTTTCTGAGAGGGACATCTCAAACAGTTGAGAATTATTTGCTCTCTTTGACCACCCACTCATCAATGTCTGGCTGTGGAAAACAGCTTATCCAGAAAGTGAGGTTTTCTGTGTCTACTTAAACCAAGTGGAAAGAAACAGAAGAAAACAATATCTTTTGGGGATTCAGGAAAGGTCCTCCTGTCACAGTCTGACTTGTTTTCATAGTAATAGACTCTGAAGTCCTCAAACCAGCACAGTGTGCTCACAGGAGGCTGCAGCTGGACACTCAAGAAAGTTCTTTCTTAAAAGCTACTGAAGTATCCAGAAAGAATTCAATCAACATTCCACCTAAATTGGCAGGGGCTGGTCTTCTAGATGACCTGAAGATAAAGTGAATTTCTTAAATGCTTTCCCCTCCCTCTTACCAGTAATGAGCTTGAGGGGAATTTATTGAGGTTACAGGTTTTCACAAGTGTCTCTGCTTGGGTGGAGAACACAGACACTGTCCAGACATCAACAGCAAGGAACAGGGCAGAGATCCAGAGAGTTTCCCCAGCAACTGGCCAGAGCCCGTGTGGGCCTGGGAGGACAAGGTGGCGATTCAGGTTCTGGAGGTGGCCCCCTACGTTGGCCCGCTGCAACTGTATTGGGACAGACGCTCAGAGGCATTTTTGTCTCTACCCCTTCTCCTAACAGCTTTTATAAGATGCTTTACTGCAAAAGTAATCAATCATATTTGTTGTAGAAAAATATATATAATCTTAAGAAAATAAAAACTTTACCCATATCCCATCACAAACATATAACGAGTGCTAGCAATCTGGGGTCGATAGCTGTTCAAGGTGTGTGTGTGCGTGTGTGTGTGTATGATAGTTTTAAAGTGAGATAACTATTGCAATTTATTTTGAGGCCAACTTTTCCCCCCTTAACATATCATGAGTACATTTGTGTGTTGTTAAATGTTCTTCTACATCATCATTTTGAAGTGGCTGCAGAGCACTCCGTTGTGTGACTGTCCCATAATTCAACCTGTCTCCCATGGCTGGCTGTTATGGATGTTTCCCATTTTTCATGATTATTAACACATCTGCAATAAACATTCTTGCAGCCAAATCTTTACACAAATTCATGATTAGTTCCTTGTAAAATATACAAATATTCTAGAGACACATGGAGATTTATCTCCCAACAGAATGTTTCCTATCTTATGCTAAGCCTCAGGGCAAAGCAAATGATCAATCTTTGAATGGACATTTCTCCACTACAAAGCCAGTCTACCTATAATCAATATCCTAGATTCTGCTGGCCATCAAGAAGTAGGTGAAACATGACAGCAAGCCTTGGCTTGTGTGGGATTTCATATAACCACTGACATCCACTTTGTAAAAACCCTTGGGAAATTACATACAGGGTTATCTTTATCTGATTAAAGATGAATTTTCTAGTTCCAGAGTTGCAACTAAAAATGATTTTTCTATTTCTTCAGTGGGCTTTTATACTATGCAGATTCATTGGGAATGAATAAAACAAAAGTAAGTTTGAATGCTAACTCCCAACCATCCTTAGAACCAGGCCAGAAAGAAAGAAGTCCTAGTCCACACATTTTCAAAAAGTCTGGTCCCCACCAGTACAGTTGAATACAGGGCGTGCTGACGGCAGGGGAGGGGGGAGCACTGCAGAGGTCCCTGAGGAACTGGGTCTGTTAACCCAATCAAAGAAGGGTCAGCAATTTCACCAGCAAAAGCAGGATCCGGAATTGTGTATTCTTTCTCCTCAGGTTGCCCAGGAGAGCAGCCATGGGTTCTCCTTTGCGGGGAGAGGGGGTCAACTCCCTGTACTCATGGTTCACAAATGGCAGCATACTGTACACTGTTCTGTACCTAAGCTCTTTTTCTCTTACTAATATGTTCTAGGGCTCCTTCTAAATCACTGTGTAAAGACTTCATTCTTAATACATATCATATGGATTTACTATCATTTATTTATTATTACCCTTCTATTTATGTTGTATCCCATGTTTTGTAAAAGAAACAAAAAAAAATGCTACAGTAAATACCCTCTACCTATGTCACTTCAAACATGTATGAATATACTTGTAGGAGAAATTTCTAGAAATGGAGTTGCTGAAACTTAGGGCAAGTACATTTACAATTTCAGAAGATATTGAGAAATTGTCCTCCATGGAGATTTGACTGATTGATATTCTCATTAGCCAAACACAGTGCACTATTTTATTAAACGTTTGGATTTTTGCAAATGCAAGGGAAACGGCATCTCAGTGTTGCTGTAATTTACATTTCTCTTGTTTAATGAGGCTGAGGGTCTTCTTGTATGTTTCAGAGCCATGTGCACTTCTTCCTCTAGGAATAATCTGTTCCTATCCTTCATTCATTTCTCAGTTGGGTAAGTTGTCTTTTTCTCAGACATTTGTAGGTGCTATTTATCTATTGGGGAGCATAACCCTCTGTCTGTGATATGAATTGAAAATATTTTCACCATATTATCATTTGTATTTTTACCTTTTTGTGGTGCTTTTTTGCCATGCAAAAGTTGTCCCAACATCACTTATTGGATACTGATAGTTTCTATTTTCCCCATTTATTTGAGATGACACTTTTATCACATAATAAAACCTCATGTATTGGGTAGTATGTGGACTTTCTGTTCTGTTCCATTACCTGTCTATCTACTCCAGTGAGGATCAATTGTTTCATCTTGAGGGGATCAGAATGTGCTACCCCGAAAGATGCCACTTTGGTGTAAGGATTGTTTTGAGCTGGAAGAAATTAGCTCTCTGCCCTCCCCCTTAATCACTCCAGATGACTCATCAGTGGAGAAGGCACCAACTTGAGTCTGTGTAACAAACCTTACCAAATAATTCTCTTCCTATAGTTTCCCCCATATATTTACCTTCCCACAATTTACTGCCTCTGGGATCCTGGAAGCACAATTTGCTGCCAATTTACTTCCCACAGTTTACCCCCCTTTGCTTGTCTGGTTTCATCACAAATTATCAATCTTTGTTAACATGGTTTATAAGCCCCTGGGTCTAATCATTTCTTTGAGTTTTCATTTCTTTCGTGTGAAGCTCCCATATACATACAAAATAAGCCTTTTCTCCTGTTAATCTGTCTCTTATCAGTTTAATTCGTGGGTCTCAGTCACAAACCTAAGAGGGTAGAGAAAAAGATCCTTTGCCTCCCCACAATCTCTAAAATGGAGATTATAATACCTACCCCAGAGAATTAGCCTTAAGAATTAAGTGAATGTGGAATGTTTGGCCCATAAATTTCAGCAATGAGGATGAAGAGAAGGAAAATATTGCCTATATCACTCTTGCACAAAGAAATGCAGATACTCAGAGGGTTCACAGGTAATGATGGTTGAGAGATTAGCCTTTCCATTATACTCTGAACTAAAGACTTCTTTACATGCAGAAAGTGATATTATCGATTGTTTTGATAATATGTTTGAGATGATTTTAGAGAATTTTTACTAACCCAGTTTGAAAGGGAATTTCTGGGGCTGTTATTCCCCTGAAACTGGCCTGCCGAGGCAAAATGTCAGATAAGACCAGATGTGAATTCTAGTTTAGCCACTTATCTCTGAGCCTCTGTTTCCTAATAATTAAAAGAGGGATAATTATACCTCCTTCTCACTCTGACAAGTAATGAGATAGTAACATCAGAATAGTGGTTAGCACCTCACATGTCATGTAATATATGTTCTAAATTGTAGCTATTTTTGTTGTTGTCATCATCATCTTCTTTGTTGTAATCATTAAAGATGATGGCTTTGGGTGGCTGAGGACAAATAAAAGGAGGGTAATAAACACCAGAATTTGAAGGAAAGAAAGAGGGGAATAATAATCAGAATATTAAAACCAAAGCTATGCAAAGAAAATAAGATGTGTTGGTGGAGGGACAGTGGCCTATACAGATGGACAGTATGTGATTAGGTAGGCAAAATAAAATGTTAATAGTAGAATCTAAGTAGTATATTTCTTTCAAGTTTGTTGTATGTTTGAAAATTTTTTATAGTAAAATGTTGGGAAAAATTCAAGGCTACCATCCTTCCCTGCTTCTAATCCTAATTTTACCGTAGCTCCCCATAACGACTCAAAGGCGGAGGAGGATTGACTTTCCTGTGTCTTGATATTTCATGTAGAGTGGAGAACTCATAACTCACCTCCTGGATTAAATTTCAAGCTGTCTTTATGAAAGTGATTCACTCCCCTCCTCTAAGATCCACACTTCTTATTTCCTGCTGGTCCAGCTGACAGCTCCACTTTACACACATTTGCCACCAATATCACTCATGTCCCAGAATCCCCTCCTCACTCTGTTCTCTCAGGCCCCAATTCCCAGAGTCCAAAGAGCTTCACACCCAGAAAAAAACAGGCAGAAGGAAATTTGGGCCTGGGATGGATCCTTGTTTCCAGGACACTAGAATGCCAGAGTCAACTGCAGCTTTCTCTTCTTGCTATGACATGGGTGACCCTGTAGAGTCACCAGCCTGGCAACTGACAGACAGGGACCAGTGTGCACTGGTTGCCGTGGTGAGGGGGGACCTAAGGATGATTTCTCCATGCCCATTGGTGCCTGGCATGTCAGGTGCCTGGAGGGGCCAGAGAGAGCTAAAAGCTCCTCATCAAATGATTAACATGTAGGCAGGAATTCAATTGTGTGCTATAGGTCTGAGAGTCCTGCTTCACGAAAGAGATTGTGACAGGGAGGAGAACTGCTGGACCCTTCAGAAAATAGAAAATTAAGTATTGAAAGCAAACTCTGTATTTTTTTAATGACTTGCTCATGTTCTTTTTTGAAAGAAAGTTTAATTAACTCCATTTGGAAATGTTTATCTTTGGGCAATCAGCATCCTCTAGTCCAGTATTTGTCAAAATGCTAATTCCCCAAGCTGTTGAATCAGAATCTCTGGGGGTGGGGCCCAGGTAACTGCATTTAACAATGTCCCTAAGGTCCTAGGCAAACTGAAGTTTGAAAAACACTGCTCTAGTGTAGCTAGATAACTATAACATCTCATGACAAGACAACAATACTAGCCAGTAGCTCCCAAACTTCTCACTATTCTGGATCTTTTTGTCACATCCCTCTATCCTCATGGTACCTCGAGCCACATTCTTTGAGAGATATTTGTCTACCAAGCAAATTGCATTTATTGAATAATACTGATTTCCTCTTTTTATCCAAAATGTATATAATCCCCAACCTGACTGGCAGAGAGAAGCAGTGTTAAGATATTACGTTGATAAAATATTCACTTCAAATCAAGGAAAGTTTATCTTCTTTTACAGCCTCTGCTCAGGTGAATGTATATTGCTGATTAGGCTTTCAGATAGCCCAAGCTCACCTCAGAGGACCACCTCTGAGCATCCCAAGGTGGGAAACTGTTGAAGAACTCCGTGGCATCAAAGAGCCCATTCTGAGATTCTGACTCATGTCAAACAGAAACAATAACAAGATCCATCCTCCTTCTAAGGAATATAAACTTATTTATTCCTTCGTTTACTTATAATCACCCATCCACCAGTATGGATAGAATTGAAAATAATTCACAAAGATACATAAAATAATCGAAATTACAAATAGGTGTACCATGGCCTGCCACTTGTTTCCTAATGGCCCATCTCCCCTCTTCCTCTACAGTATTAAGAATCCTCATTTTTAGCTAAAATACATAGCTACCCACATTTCTGAGCCATCCTTATAGCTAGGTGTAGTCATGTGACTAAGATACAGTCAATGGGATATAAATGGAAGTTGTGTGCGCAACTTCTAGGAAGTAATTTTAAAAAGGAGGCTTGGTTGTGTCCCTCTTCTCTCCTAGTCTCCTTCCTGCCGACTGGGTGCAGACGTGATGGTGAGAGCTGAAGCAGCCATCTTGTACCATGAGCTTGAGGCTGTGTGGAGGATGGCAAAGCAACACATCAGAAGTCTGGGTTCTTGATGATCATGAAGTTGCCGTTCCAAATTGGACCACCCCAGAATTTTACTGGAGAGAAAATGAAGCCTCTATCTTGTTTAACCCACTGGTATTTTGGGTTTTTCACTCGTCATAGCCAAACCTAATCCATACTACTAATGTAAATGAGAAAAAAAAAGATAGAAACATACAAAGAGTCAGAAATAAAATTAACACAAAAATATATACCATAAAGTCTTACATATTTGCTATGAATAAGTTACAAATTTAGCTTCAAGTTTTCTAGTGGTTAATGCTACAATAAAAACTTTAAGGACACTATTCTCAGTATCATAAGGCTTATTTGTTTAATTGCCCAGGAGAAACACCACTCTTCCTGATGCTAAGAACAAATTAATTTATCCTGAGTCTTCATAAAGAGGACAGCCATCATGTAATGTAATTAACAACAACTGCAACAACTTTCTTATAATAGAAACAATGTGTTTCATGATGTTCTTTAATACAGGCCAGGAGAATCATAGTGTCGATAATTTGAAATTGTCCCGTCTACTGGTTTAATGCACAGTCCTGCACTGCATAACGACACTTAGGTCAACAACAAGCCTCGTATAAAATGGTAGTCCCATAAGATTACAATGGAGCTGAAAAAGTCCTATCGCCTAGGGACATCATAGCCATCATAACATCATAGTGCAATGCATTACTCACGTGTTTGTGGTGATGCTGGTGTAAACAAACTTACTGCACTGCCAGTAGTATAAAAATATAGCACATACAATTACAGTCATGCGCCGCACAACAACGTTTCAGCCAATGACGGACCACATACACGATGGTGGTCACATAATATTGGTACCATATGGCCCAGGTGTGTAGTAGGCTATACCATCTGGGTTTGTGTAAGTACACTCTATGGTGTTCGCACCACACAAAATCACCTAATGACACATTTCTCAGAACATATCCCCATCATTAAGCGATGTATGGCTGAAGTACACTAGAACGACTGCTCCCTTTCCCATCCTCAGAAACACTAGCTAGTTGTTATACACTCAACCCATACCCAGGTTGTTTCCAACTAGCACCAACACCATCCATGAGAAATGGGCAAAATTCATAGTCCCCCCTTTCACATACCCCATTCAGTATAGAAGGAAAGTACCTCAACATAATAAAAGCCATATATGACAAACTCACAGCTAATATCATCCTCAATGGTGAAAAACTGAAAGCTATCCCTCTAAGAACAGGAACCAGACAAGGATGCCCACTCGCACCACTCCTATTTAACATAGTACTGGAAGTCCTAGCCAGAGCAATCAGGCAAGAGAAAGAAATAAAAGGGATCCAAATTGGAAAGGAAAAAGTGAAACTGTCACTATTTGTAGATGACATGATTTTATATATAGAAAACCCTAAAGAATCCACCAGAAAACTTTTAGAAGTAATAAACGAATATGGTAAAGTTACAGGATACAAAATCAACATACAAAAATCGGTTGCATTTCTATATACTAACAACGAAGTAGCAGAAAGAGAAATTAAGAATACAATCCCATTTACAATTGCAGCAAAAAGAATAAAATACCTAGGAATAAACTTAGCCAAAGTGGTGAAAGATCTGTACACCAAGAACTATAAAACATTGCTGAAAGAAATTGAAGAAGATACAAAGAAACGGAAAGATATTCTGTGCTCTTGGATTGGAAGAATTAACATAGTTAAGATGTCCATACTTCCTAAGGCAATCTATAGATTCAATGCAATCCCTATCAAAGTTCCAACAACATTTTTCACAGAAATAGAACAAAGAATCCTAAAATTTATATGGAACAACAAAAGACCCCGAATAGCTAAAGGAATCCTGAGAAAAAAGAACAAAGCTGGAGGTATCACACTCCCTGATTTCAAAATATACTACAAAGCTGTAGTAACCCAAACAGCATGGTACTGGCACAAAAACAGACACACAGATCAATGGAATAGAATCAAAAGCCCAGAAATAAACCCACACATCTATGGACAGCTAATCTTCAACAAAGGAGCCAAGAACCTACAATGGAGAAAAGAAAGTCTCTTCAACAAATAGTGTTGGGAAAACTGGACAGTCACATGCAAAAAAAGGAAAGTAGACCCTTACCTTACACCATACACAAAAATTAACTCAAAATGGATTAAAGACTTGAATGTAAGACCTGAAACTGTGAAACTTCTAGAAGAAAATATAGGCAGTACACTCTTCGACATCGGTCTTAGCAACATATTTTCAAGCACCATGTCTGACCGGGCAAGAGAAACAATAGAAAAAATAAAGAAATGGGACTACATCAAACTAAAAATCTTCTGCACAGCAAAGGAAACCATCAACAAAACTAAAAGACAACCTAACAATTGGGAGAAGATATTTGCAAACCACACGTCTGATAAGGGGTTAATCTCCAAAATATATAAAGAGCTCATGCATCTCAACAACAACAAAACTAACAACCCAATTAAAAAATGGGCAAAAGACCTGAACAGACATTTCTCCAAAGAAGATATACAGATGGCCAACAGGCACATGAAAAGAAGTTCAACATCATTAACTATCAGGGAAATGCAAATCAAAACTACAATGAGATATCACCTCATGCCCGTCAGAATGGCTATAATTAACAAGACAGGAAACAACAAGTGTTGGAGAGGATGTGGAGAAAAGAGAACTCTCAAACACTGCTGGTGGGAGTGAAAACTTGTGCAGGCACTATGGAAAACAGTATGGAGATTCCTCAAAAAGTTAAGGATAAAACTACCATATGATCCAGCTATTCCACTGCTGGGTATTTATCCAAAGAACTTGAGAACACCAATGCGTAAAGATACATGCACCCCTGTGTTCACTGCAGCGTTAGTCACAATAGCCAAGACTTGGAAGCAACCTAACTGCCCATTAAGGGACGAATGGATAAGGACGATGTGGTATATATACACAAGGGAATACTACTCAGCCATAAGAAATGATGAAATCTAGCCATTTGTGACAACATGGATGGACATTGAGGGTATGATGCAAAGTGAAATAAGTCAGAGGGAGAAGGTCAAATACCGTATGATCTCCCTCATTAAGTAGTAGATAATAACAACAAGACACAAACACATAGAGACAGAGATTGGATTAGTGGTTACCAAAGGCGAAGTGGGGAGTGAGGAGGGGGAAAGGTGTAATTCGGCACATGTGTGTGGTGATGGATTGTAATTAGTACTTGGGTGGTGAACATGATGTAATCTATGCAGAAATAGAAGTATAATGATGTACACCCGAAATTTATACAATGTTATAAACCAATGTTACTGCAATAAACAAAACAAACAAACACATACCCCATTCAACCTTTCTTTTTATGACTTGCTTTCTCCTTCAATACACCCTTGAAGTTATTTAAATTTAAATTTTATAGGTTATTTCAAACCTATTAAAAATTGTGTGTGTGTGTTGTGTGTGTGTGTGTTGTGTGTACGTGTGTGTACTGGGGGAGAAATTCAATGTGTGATTTTTCCAATGCGGGATTTTCTAGTCCCTACAAATCTCCAAATATACAATACAGGCAGAAAATGAATAAAATTCAGTTGTGTAAGGCACTCATCTACCCATAAAACACAGAGAACAAAAACGTAAATATGTAACTTACAGGCCATGTGTGCCAACTGTGAATACCAAGTGGTGAACGATCAGCACTTTACATCTCAAGGAGGAAACCAAAGTGGTTTCCAGTACACCATTCCTTTGCGGGGGCAGCAAGGCAGGCACCCCTGGAGCCACAGGGATACGTTTTCAGACTCTCTAGTGAGATGGTCACCGAGGGATCCTCATGCCTGTGCCTTTGATTCCACGGCATTTCAGCAAGATCTTGCCCTCCAAAGCCTTGCTGGTCATCCCCGGGTCTCTTTCTGGATTTACTCTGTAGAAGGAATGATTTGTGAGAGCAGTGTGTGGGAAATGAGTGGTGAATATGGACTACCCAAACCAGATGATCATGCTTTGCATCCAACATGGTCCCTTTATACTTTATAGCTAGGTCTTGTTAAAGTATGCCTCCCTAAAACCCAATATTGGCTTTGAGAAAAGAAGAATACGTTGTTTTTTGTTTGGTTGGTTTTTACCCTGAGCATCACTAATTTTCACAATGCAAATACTGCACTTACATTGTAAAATAGAGAGATGAGTACCTAACTGCATGATAGCTGTAGAGTGGCTGTAGAGTATGGTCTCCACTGGGGTCTTCCTGATGAGTCCCAGGCCGGCAGGGAGGGGAGGTGTTTGCATGTCCTTCATGTCAGCCCATGAGCAGCTGGACTGACCCGGCCCCAGGTCCCTTTTCATCATTGCTGCCAGGAAAGGTATTTCTTGGGGGGTTTTTTTTGGCAATCTTTTGTGATTACAAAAGCAATATCTCTTCAATGTTAAAAAAATTGATCATATCGCAAATCTGTAAGTGTATCAAATCATCACATTGTACAACTCAAACTTACACAATGTTACGTGTTAATTATATCTCAATAAAGCTAGAAAAAAATTAGAAAATGTCAATAAGGAAAAAAGGGAAAATTAAAACCTCATATTCTTATCCCCCAAATCTACCACAATTATCAACTATGTGTATATTCATCCACTGCACTTTCCCTCTGTGCAGATATATATATCATATGTATATATACTGATATATACATAATCAGTCATCTTTCCATGTCAATAAATTTTCTTCTAATCTAATACTTTTCGAATCCCCCTATTGTGCCCAAGATGTGTTATTGCTAGTTTAGCTATACCGGCATCCAATCCAGGACTATGCACTATATTGAATTGTTATGGTCACTAAGTTTTAATCTAGAACTCATCTCTTATTGTGCATCATTGAGTCCTTGAAGAGAGAAGGCTAGCTGTCTAGCTGAAGTCTCATCCGCTGAACTTATTTGTCGTGTTGCTTTCTCAGGCTATCTGTCTTTCAGCTTGATCTCACATCCCCACATCCCTTGAATCCTGGAAATTAGATCCAGGATTAGCTTCAATCCTTTCCCGGCTAAATCAGAGGAGATGTGGTATAGTCACACTGCACCACATCAGGGGACACGTAACACTTGGTTGCCCACCATCAGTGATCCTCCCATTGCCCACTGGATTAGGGGGATGAGACTTAATCCATCCAACCAGAAAGTAACATTTGGGGTGAGACTTTGGCAAATTATTTTCCAAACTCTAAACCTTTGTAGCCAATATCCTGATCCCCAAGCCATTCCTTAAGTAAACAGGGAAGAACAGAGTGGACAAGTTTGAGAGCAAGAGCCAGGGAAGAGTAAGTAAGAGGGAAGGAGCCAAGCCAAGACTTTTGCTTGGTGCTCACAGGTGGAAGGGGAAGCTAAGATTACTGCAATCACGGTATCTCCTCTTTCCAAAGTAATCAGTAGACATTAATGAAGCTTGGCGTAAACTTGCAGGCCCCAGGGACTTGGGTAGGACTAAACAACTGGTAAAGTCAGCTCTGGTTGCCAGATAATTTCTTTTCCTGAAGAGCTCTTCACAAGAGATGATCCGGGATTTTGATTTCTCTTTTAACACTCATTAGTCAAAGTGACAATGGCAGGCTCCGTGTGCAAGTTCCTCAGAAACAAGAACCTAATTTAATACTCCCCAGAGGAACCTGATCTAAATACCTGCTTCAGTTGCAATCCCATGGGCTGAGTATTGTCACAGCAACCAGGCAACAGCAGGAGCCTTGATCCCATCTCCCCACCTCCCTACTTTAGTGTTGCTCTCTATCCTGGGGCCAATGACTTCGTGACAAGGACCCTGTGCAGTGAGGTTGTTGGTTGAGCTATGGTTGCTGAGTTACTGCTACACAGGGGACATCAGATGGGGCCCTCTCAGGTACATGTATCATCAGGCAGCCACCAGGCACCTGGTGCCACCAGGAACAAGGGACAGGGACCCAAAGGTGATCTGGTGGTCTTGTTGGCCAGGCACAGTACCTGTTGTATTGTTTGCTTTGTCAAGATGACAGTGGCACAGTATTTAAGACAGCAGGAAAAACCTGAATTTGTCAATCCTATAAGCAAGTGCAACTGGAAAGTCTCAGAAGGAAGATGCCTCTGAAGATGTTTGCCTCGGTGCCCCTGAGCAATAACTCAGAGCTGAGGTGGCTCTGTCTGAGACTGCCAGGATGGCCTGATTTCCAGAATAATAACAAAGATGTGCAATTAACCTGGATAAGGCAAATTGGCCCAGGACGTGAGAGGAAGAGAAAATAAAGACCACATCTCCCAGAGGCCACACACACACACACAAACACACAGCCAGAATTTGGCATCAAGTAAACATTATAGGTGTAGACAGTCCAGTTCCAGTGAAAGTCCCAGGGCAGCTCCAGTGAGCCTTCCCACCTTCCCTACCACATAGACAGAAGACACGACAGGACTCCTGGGACCACCTGGCCACATCAGACTGCAGTGGCGCTCTGTGCCCTCTGAGCTAAAAGGGAGTTCTTTGCATGGCTTTTAGACAACTTCTTCTCATCTCCCATTTTTCCCCATCTCTCTTCCTTGATGTCGATTAATTGCAAATATGTCCAAGAAAGGGCATTGTATCATGGCTACGTATCAAAAGAACTACTGACTTCTTTTCTTATCTGCATTTTCCTGGAATGGGGTTGAGAAGATGAGGAGAAAGGAACTACTTTGAAAGATGGTGATGTTGACTTATTTGTTCTTGAAAGGGCAACAAAGTCTTTTCCTTAAGTATTTTCTTGAGTGGAATCAGGCCCATTCAAGACAGTCTTAAGCACCTGCTTTATGTCAAGTCTGAGTTAGGTGCAAGGTCCAGGAATTCTTACAGGTGACTCAGGAGGTCAGAGTCAAGGGATGGTGAGGCACTCAGTGACAAGCAACAGTGGGGCAGCTTTAACACCCTAGGCCTGGAGCAAGAGCCCCAACACCGGAAGAGGGAGCACCTGACAGAAACTGGAGCTGTAGGGGACTCAGCCCCTCCAGAACCACGGAAGGAGGAAGCAGAGTTGTGGCTCCGGGAGGAGTAAATACCCAGTCTCTCTCTTCCCACCTTCAGATCCCCTGCTGTGTTTCCCCTTGTCTGAAACTAACTAGAGTCCAATGGGAAACACCACTTACAAGTGAGGGAAGTGAGCTCGGGGATGCAGTCCCTAGTGGACACACTTCCAGGACCTATCAGGACAGAGAATGGCAGAAATGGATCTGGGGCGGGGTAGAGGGTAAGGGGAGACAGCCAGAATAACCAGGACAGTTGGTCTCTCCGAGTTTCTTCCTATTCTTAAGCTTTTGAATATCTCCAACCAGTAGAATAAAGATTATCCCTAAAGGAGCTTTTACTGTGAGAGGAATGTTAACATTAACTTACAAGTTTGCCTCAAAACAATATGGGAGGCAAGGAAATCAGTGGGGATATGGATGAAATAAGATTGGCCATGTGTTGATAATTGTTGAAGCTGAGTGATGAATATGGGGGTGGGGGTACTGCTATGTCTTATATATACATTTATTTTATGTATATTTAAATTTTTCCATTTAAAACTTAAAGAATTATAATTTAACCCTGAGGTTGTTTTACAGGAAATCAAAATTTAAAAATCTCTCTCTTCATCTTTCAGCTATCTTTTTACATTTCCATCAACCCTTGGGTTCAGCTAATTAAAGACAACTGAACTTGGAGGAAGCAAGTAGCCCCTTTTCCATGGCTATTGAACACGGATAGCTCTGCAATGCCATGGTCCTCAGTGCCCAAGCTAATTCCCCAACCTAGTCCTGAAGGAATTAGAGTCAATGAGCTAATTAAAAGCATTTAAAAGTTATGTCTGTTCTAACCCATCTTCAAATGTTTTATGTGATCTGTTTCAAGTAATTCAGGAAAAAAAGATGTTTTGGCAGATTTCATTCTGTTACAACATTAAAGCACTAAAAAATTACATCAACTGCCCTTGGGATGGCTTTAGGTAGGCCAAACCAACCATCAGCACAGAGGACGAGCTAACCCTGACTTGCCTTCTCTTCTGTTCCAGTTCACAACACACACACACACACACACACACACACACACACACACCCGGGGTTTCTGGAATATTCGCTGCCAATGTTGGGAACATCACCTCTGCCCAGCTCTTTAGCACTGGGCTTAGCCACCGCCTTCCTTTTCATGAGCCCCATGGGACCCAGGATGGCTCACTGCTTATGAAAAGGTCAAGAGCATGGGTGACTTGGGGAGAGAAGTGCTTCCCCTGTAGAGATTAGCTTGCCTGAGTGACTCAGAAATCCACATATTGGATGACTGGTGGTTCCAGAGATGGCTTGAATTGGCTTTAAAGAAAATTTCCATCAGTCCATGGAGCCCAGAGCAAGGTGTCTCTTCTCCTCCACTATGGAAGATTTGTTGGTGTCGGTGGAAATCTGTGCCACTTGAAATGGTACTTTTCTACAAGCTCCTTAGCAGTTTTTCTTGAGGGGGATGGGAGGTGCAGAGGATGACGTAATTCAGTGCCTCCACTTAAGCAGGACTCTTATCTCTATTTTTCAGTCTTTAGAAAGAATCATGTTCTTATGAAAACATGGTATGTCACCTCTGCTTTCCTTAGGGTAGCAGCGGAGGGAGGTGGTTTAAAGCACAATTATGTGTTTGTACTTTCTTAAAACTAAGCACTTAAGTAAGAAAGGCAGTCCCTTCCCTACATGAACATGGTGGTATTTCACCATCTGCTTCACCCTCCCAACCCCCAAGTTTCTGGATGGTTTTAAATGGTTCCCAGCCTTGAGAGTAGTAGATCGCCTCTCTCAGGAGAAATCATCTCCCCCTAAACCAATCTGTCATCTCATTCTCTAAAGGACAAAATGATGACATACTTTACATCCCCTTTTCAACTGAATGTAGCAAGAAAATGAACCCTCACAAATAAACATGCCCCATTCTCCTTTTCACCAGAGCACAGAGTAGCTTCCTTGTTTAAAAACCTCAGAAAGCTCTTACGCAGTTTTTCTTAAGGTGGGTTTTTGTTTTGGTTTTATTTTTTTAATTAGCCACATCCAAGTTATTCCTTGAAAAGTCTTCTAGCTCAGATCAAAGCTAGAGTGGGGCCAGGATATTCCCAGTTGGCATTAGTGGCATCAACTAGAAGTCCGGGCTAGATGCACAGTCTTCTCATTATACGCCATGGTGCAGGGATCTGGTTTGACATGGACAACCAGATGATTATCTGTTTAGGGCTGGAACTCCATGCTCTGCAGTGGGCCAAAAGGATTGTTCGCTCTAGCCGTGCTGGATGTGGTGACCAGAACCTGACAGGCTGAGAATCCAAGAACTGGGTGACCTTCTGCCTCATGTTGCTGGCTTTAATCCCACTCTGTTTCCAAGCAGATGCAAATGACACAGACTTTCAAGGTGAGAAGGAGATGGAAGACTGCAAGCAACACACTATTCAGGAGGCCATGTCCACACCCCAGTTTCCTCCATACCTGCCTCTCCCCAGTTTAGGGCTGGCTCTAGCTATGGAAACAGTAAATTAGGATAAGCCAGTGCCACCCAGGACCAAGTTGATCAAAGCCTACACCTGGCCTTCTGTGTGATGTCCAGCCTGACTGGAGAGAGGTGGTAGAGAGAGAAGGAAACTCTACCTTTGTTTGCAGGCCCTCAGCTCTCCCAGGCCCAGATGCTAACATTATGCCCTTAGGGCCGTATGTGTGCTATGTGCTCAGTTAACCGCACAACTGATACAATAACTATTACTCTAAGAAAGCTCTATGAGACACCAATTTGGCACCACCTGTATTACTTAGGAATCATTTAACGAATTCCGTAGTAATAGAGACTGTCAGTGACCAGAAGGTGGAGCAGTGGTTCTCCAAGTGTGTTCTCTAGACTGGCAGCAGGATCATTACCCAGGAACTTGTCAAAAATACAAATTCCCAGCTGTCTCCCTAAAAGACCTACTGAATTACGAACTCTGGGGGTGCAGCCCCTCAGCTCACTTCATCTATTCACGTTACTTATCTGACTCTTGCACTTGGTAAATTGTATTTTTCTGAGAAAAATTCTTGGATACAATTTACTTAATCGAATTTGCTCTTGGGATTACTTTGCAAGGGAAATAAAGAAGCAAATCTATGAAAATATTAACAATGACATTATGATATATATTGTATGTGTATAAAACCAAAGGTTTTAGAAGCCCACATGCTAACTTATCTGCAGTGCCCTTGTAGGTGATTGCAAACATTGTCAGAAAATAGAGACTGTGGTACCTTATACATCAGGGAACACTTACAAAAATGGCACTGAAAATCTGAGTTCATTGATTACTTGTCACATGCACAGGCCAGGCTTATATGTAGCATCTAAACAACAGGACAGTGCCTCTTTTTACCCTGAAGAGCCATTGGAGTTGACACTTCCCCTGCAAATTGCAGGCATGCTGAGAACTAAAGGAAGGATATTTTCTACAAGTCCCCTGGATTCAAAAGTACATTTAGTGTCTTGAAAGGTCGAAGACCTTCACTGTTGGCTGGGTGTGGCTGCAGCCTACAATATGGGTTTAATCCCTGCAGGCACCAGTTAGCTTGTTTGGAACCAGAATCAGGATTGCAGCCCCAGCCAGTTCTGGCATGCCTGCTGTTGGGTCCAAACCTTGGACCAAGGATGGGAACATGACTTATATAATACACGTTCCAGGATCATCAGTCCCAGGGATCCCCCTTGTTTCTGGAACAATGAAACCAAGCCTGAGCATCAAACACGAACACCACATGTTCTAATACTGTACACCATTCCAGAAAGACACCCTTACAAACTTGAAAAGTCTGCTTTTCCTCTAGGATTTTTGAAGATGGACACTGCATTTTGAACTGTTGCTCAGGCCAATTTGAATTTAAGAACCAATGCCATCCATGCCACTACACCTGCCATGAATGCCAAGGAAATGAGCCCTCCAACTGCACCTCCTGTGGAGGAGGTGAGAGAGTCTGGGAGCTCACTCGTTCTTCCTTGTTTCAAACCTGTTCTCCCAATGAACATTATTTGGTTGACTCAGAAGCTTCCTCTCTGGGGATGAGGAGTTGAGATCAGACAGCTGTTCATTAGAGAGTGTGTACAACCTTGAAGTTTCTGCCTGTTGTCAGGACACAAGTTCACATTATTGTGGACACAGACTGGCTGCCCCTGGGGAGATGAGAGAGAAGCTAAGAGATGTCTTTCCAGAGAAGGAGAAAGAAAGGGCATGCAAACATGATGCAGACGTGAGGTAGACAGTAAAGATCAGACTGGTTGAGGCGAAAGTGAAAAGCTAGGAAATTAAGGCAGACACATTCAGTCTTTAAGAGAAATATCTTGATAGAGGCTGTGGCAGGGTCTCCTCAGCCCTGAGCTATGCCGGTTAGAAGTTGTCAGAGCCCTGTGGGGACAAAGTAATCATCTGAAAACACAAGTATGACCATTTCTGTCCCATTTTAAGAACTCTAACAGTGTCTTCTGTGGTTGGATTATATTCCGTGACCTCAAAGGCCTCTGTGGTTTGACCCTTGATTCCCCTCCAGCATCCCTTCATAGGCCTGTCCCCCACTTTGACCTCACGTGGGACAGATTCATATTTTATTTGAACTACACAATACTTTTAACATTTGAACCAAATCTACAAATTGGAAATTTTCAAATAAAACCCTGGGTTTTTTGTTTCTCTGGAAAACTTGGAAGATCTAGCAACACTGGGCCTAATTTCCCCAAATGCTTGCCTGGAGACCAGAAGAGGCTGCTCTCCATTTGTCCACAGTCCCTAACATATCCTGTTGTCTCGCTGATCCTGAGGCTGTCAGTTACCACGGTCATCATACTTATATGGTCTTTCTGGTGGAGGAGAATTATTTATCTTTATACTTACTTGTAATAAAACCTAGAAAAATGAACAAATTGATACTACCATGCATTTGTAGGAAATGGGAGATACATTTCTTTGTATAAATTAAAATTATTTCTTTGTATTTCTTTCTTTCTTTCTTTTTTGTGAGGAACATTAGCATTGAGCTAACATCTGTTGCCAATCCTCGTCTGTTTGCTGAGGAAGATTGGCCCTGGGCTAATATCTGTGCCAATTTCCTCTACTTTATATGGGCTGCCACCACTGCATGGCTTGATAAACGGTGCATTGATCCACATCCAGAACCCAAACCTGCAAACCCTGGGCTGCTGAAGCGGAGCGCGTGAACTTACCTGCTGTGCCACCTGGCCGGCCTCTTTCTCTGTATTTCTTGTTTAAACTAAGTATATCTATTTCAAATCAGTCACTTTGCCTCTTTAAGTCTCTCCTTGTTTGTAAAAGCGAGCACAGACAAGACAGCGTCTAAAATCCCTTTCACATTTAAAGCACACTCAATCTTCGCACATAGTACAAAATTAAGGAGTAGGTTGAATGCTAAATAAATGTCTAAAATGTTCCAGGCATCCTACAGCTCCTTGGACCAATCCACACATAAAATGCTTTGGCATTTTTTCTGTATTTTCTATTTGAAAGTATGTGTCAAATCCATTATCTTCACCAAAATTTATTGTGTCCTTTCCGTGTACAAGTTCTATAAATAATTGCATGGAAAATGCAATAAATGATACCATGATTTTGCCTTCAAGTATTTACAGTCTGACAGAGGGTTGTATCCTCATGTGTTATAAAACAAGAAAATATTAAAGACCAAATGAATGGCAAGAATCCTACCACAGGTCAGAGAAGAAACATCACTTTCAGCTGTAGTGGGCAGAGGAGGCTTCCTGGGCTGGATATTGTTGAGAAGCTCTGATTAGCAGGGTTCTCTCCTGTTAAGAGCACGATGTCCCTAGTTCACGTATTAGCACAGCTATCACACATGAGACAGTGCTAAAGAAGACGGATGACTGAATTGATGTAGTTCCATATCAACAGGCTTTAATGAAAGGCTGTAAATCCTCTGGGTAGGGAGTCACGTCTACACACATAAGCCACTTCCATCAGATTGTAGAAATTTCCCCTCATGATTAATTGTCATTTTATTAAAATTCAGATCTGAATCCTTTTGGGAATGCAGATCTCCAGCTATGTTGGTGAAGATTCGCTCTAAATTCTCTTCCAGATTTATCCTCCACCAAACTGGACCCAAAGCTAAATTCCACCAATTGCACAACAGCTACATAAGCAAAATGTTGAAGTAAACTTCATCAAGTTTATGTCCAGAGTCCCTCAGCCTTAGTTTCTTTCATCCTTTCCAACAACCCTTTTCCCCTCATGCCTTCAACTCTCATCCTTCCTTTCCTCCTGCGGACATCCAATGCCTTCACATCTGTCTACCTTCTCTTCCAACAAAATCAGCTGCCAAGAAATGCTCTGGAAACAGTAAATTAGTCTTTGGTATAAATGAAGCCAATATGAACATCTTTTGGAGTTCCTTACACTTTACCTCTTGTCTCATATTATCACATGGAAAGGTTGGCACCTAACAGAAATACCAGCCCTTTCACTACTAGAACCAGCTTCTCCTACAGCCCATTATAATAATTTAAATTCTGAGATTCAGGGCAAGTAGCCAAAAATTTATTCATGGTATTTAAATCAATGAGGTATCCAAATTATCAGCCCAAACTAAGTGAGCTGCCATACTACTTAGGCTCTTAGAAATACGACCAAATCTTAGTTCAATCCTGGACCACAGCCATGGGGAAAGGGCATGGTCAAGGCATCTAAGTGACCTCCTTTTGCAGGGTCTGTGTATTTTAAATACCAGGACCCTTGAAATCTCTGTCCTTCAAATCCAAATTACAATATCCAAAGGAGTCCAAATAATAAAGCCATATCTGAACAAAGAAAATGAGATTGGAGAACATTTCCTCTGATATCTCAACCCATCATGGTTAATATTTATTTATTTATTTATTTATTTATTTATTTATTTATTTATTGCTGAGGAAGCTTCACCCTGAGCTAAGATCTGTCACCAATCTTCCTCTATTTTGTATGTGGACCGCCACCACAGCATGGACACTGACGAGTGGTGTAGGTCCACACCCAGGAACCAAATCTGGGCCACTGAAGCGGAGCATGACAAACTTAACCAGTAGGCCCCCAGGGCTGGCCCGTTAATTTTTATTTTAAAATTGTTGATCAAGTTGGATATGTTGGAAAAATAGGAATATTACCAGAAATTAATTCACTCACTCATTCATTTAATCATTCAACAAATATGTATCTAGAACTCACTGTATGCCATGCTGCCCCAGCCTCTGGTTCCTGAGTTGACGTCTTGTGATGGTGTAGAGGATGCACCGTAACTGCTGGGTAGAGGAGAGGGCAGGCTTCTCACCGCTCTCCCTCAGATCTTCCCACCTATGACTGAGAAGTTTAGCGCTTTGTAAAACAGGATCTTTTCTGAATGAGTCTTGGTGGAAATGAGGTTTGCTAGGGTTTCATAAAGTGCCTGAGAAGAATATAGCTGGGAAAGTTGATTCTCTGTGGTCTCCTAGATTCTGGATTCCATCAGATCAGGGTTTTCTGCTCCATAGCATTGACATATAGCTGTAAAATCAGCAAATGCACATTACATCCTCCCAAACATTCTCCTTCCCTTAGACAATGATGTTCTAAGTCAAACTGGGAGAAGGCAGACAATATTTTCCACCACTTCTATGGAAGCCTTCTTTATTTTCTCTGTCCCACAGGAACCAGCAGACTTCACGCATGAAATCACAAACAGAAAAGAGGTAGCTTTAGAGCTCATAATTCAAGGATATGATCTTTAAATCGCGTTTGAACTAGGGCTTTAATTAAATAAGAATCATTAGATTAGACCAGTTGAGAGTGCCTAGTTTATGGGTAAAAAATAGTCAACTGTTGGCAATTTCATGTGGTTTAATTTAATATTATACTGACTTTCAATTTCTGCACTTCCAACATGGGGTTAGTGCTATCTTCATCCACAATATATCAGCAGCCTTGCATATTGAAGGTCAATGGCTCTGGACCTTCATGTGGTAGATCACAAGATGAGTGAACACCAGACCCCAGTTATTTTGGGTAACACAGATCGGCTGCTCTTCAGAGGCAGGGGCATATGAGAGACTTGATTCAGAGAAGATGTATACCCTAAACACACTCAGCACAAACAAAAACTCCAGGAGAGGATGGGGCTAGGTGACCTCTATATGCATCTATATTTATCTTATATATATATAGATATATATATATAAAACGATTTTATATATATTTGTAACTGACTATAATCCTTTTTCATTAATTGTGGTAGTTTGTAATTGATTAGAATTTTCGCTCCAGGAGCAAATTCCCATAGTCTCACACTGAGGGCACCGCTGATTCGTTCCTTTTAGAGTCCAGTGTTGACAGCAGCTCAGGAACTTTCAGGAATGCATGTAAAGGAGTCAGAGAGGTGTGCTTGGTCTAGTGCTTCAATAGGCTGTCATCATAGGAATTGGCAGCTGTGCCAAAATTCAGACCTTAGACAGTTAACACAAGTGTGTGATTTTCATAACAGAATTCAAAACATTCTAAAAGATTGCACTGTCATAAAAACGTGTCTATCAGTGAGCATTTGTTTATTCTCATGGGATCCCTGTAGACCCCAAGTCTGCAAGCTTCCACAGATACCGAAAGGAGACCTTTGGAAAGTTAACCACATTCTGACTTGAGCTATCTACAGGGCGTGGTTGGTGTTTTTGCAGTGACATCCCACATAGTAGTCCCTGTTCACTCAAATATATGAAATATTGGAAAATGATTCCCTACAAGCAAAACTTTCAACTACAAGTGTATAGATAATGTACTTTTTTCTTACACTCCTGGTCCCCGAGGAGCCAAAGCACTTGGTTACATCTTTTTTAAATAAAATGTCTTGGGTTATATTAGCTTCATGGTTAATTTGGTATATTTTCCCTCTTTTTTTTTGCCCCTCCATCTGTTCAGATAAGCATGGCCGGGAGCACTGCCTTTACTAGGGGGAGTGTTGGGAGAGCTGCACAGTGGGCCACCACCCTGCAGAGGGACACCCCTCCCTGTCCTGCCCAGACAACTGTGAGCTCTGCCACTGCACACGTCTGCACGCAATGCATGGGCGGCTACTTCACAGTGCCCACCAACCACACCTGCCACAAGTGAGACTGTGGACGAGGTGAGGCTGCTCTGGGGCCACTGCCCTGTACCAGGAGCTGGCCTGAGGAGCTGTACCCTTGATGACCCGGAGACTGGAACTGTCTTCCTGGCTTTAATGTCAGCATCTGGGATGACTGCGTGACTCTATATGTCAAGTGGGGACAGTGATAGTTACCCCTCTCTTCCCACACACAAATTTTCTCTGGGTTCCCCGATACATAATTCAAGAACACAGGAATGCAGCTAATCACACAGAAAGTGATCTCGAGTGCAAGGCTTGTGGGCAGGGTATAGTGGAGAGAAAATTAGATTAGAATCCAAAAGTCCTGGTCAGCAGTCTTCTCCTTCCCAATTACTAGCTATGAGACCCTGGGCAAAATTAATCTATTTCTCCATTCCTTGGTTTCTTCATTTGTGAAATGGAGAGCATAGCACCAAAACGGTTGCTGTGAGAAGGCAGTGAGACTCAGCCTACCTAAAACCACGTGGAAATATTAAATGTTCTGTGACTCATATGTGTTATTGTCATTGCCCAATTCCTTATCTTACATGAGAAGAGGGAGTTGGAAAAACAGCACTTAGAGTTTTTGTGCTCTTCAATGTAAGAATGCTGCAGACCTTTTCTGCTCTGTATAAGTATTATGCCCGGTCTGGTGCTGAAGAGAGCTCCAAGATGTTTGCAGAATAATTAAGACAGTCACTCCTTTTTCTTCTTAATGTTTACTAATGTGCTATAGGATCTAAAACTTTTAAAAAAAATGTTTAGGAGGACCGATAAAAAGAGACAGAGCCTCATCATTTATATACCCAAGTCCATATTCCACAGAAGCAGAACCTATTTAGTCAATAAAATCTATCAGCTTGACTTCAAAAGTAGTTGCATGGGTTACAGTTCAACTTTGTTCTATTTGTACCCAATCAAGCTGATCCAGTCTATTAAATTAATAGAAGGGGATAAAAACGTCTATAACACATATTCCTCAAGGATGGTTTTGGGTTTCATAAGTGCTCTAGAATTTGCTTGAAAATAACTGACACACCCACATATTTTCACAGCAATTCATGTGTCTCCACTCAGTTAAGATGGATTGTGTTTTGCACTCCTCTCACTGCATAGGCGACGTCCAAGACCCAGACCATGAAGAACACGTGCCTGGGGAAGGAGGCTGTCTGGGCCGCAGCGTGGGCATGTCGTCTTCCTTTATTACTTAAAGAGTTGAAGTAGCTGTGTCCTTTTCCACACATCCTCATGCTGTCATTGCTTCAGCAGGGACTCTTGTCATCGTTGTCACCATCAATGTCACCATCAACATCCGTTAAGTAGGCTCACTCCCATGCAAACAGGGTCACAGTGAGAGATGCTCCCTTTTGAGGCAATGGATAGATCACTTGTCCTCATGTAACTCAAGTTCAGGAAAGGATTGTGGCTTCTTTTCCTCTGGTTGATAGCTAGTTGACAGGGAATATCTACAGCAACCATGTTTCAAGGTGCCTGGGACTCAGCCTCTCCTTAGTGTCTCATGGTGACAAATTTGAAGATGATCAATGTTGGGAGACAAATGAACTCAAGCAAAGAAATACCTAATGATTCTAACTTACTCACTGTATGAAACACAAAAGCTTGTTGGGAGTTTGGGGATCATCCTTTGCTAAAATGATTCAATTGCTTGGATCCTAAGACAATCCTTTGAGAAGAAAGCAACATGGTGACAGTAGAGTTTGAAATGTCCATCATACAATGAAAAGCACTGGTCAGCCTGCCATGTAATTCTCTAATTCAAATCATTGGCTCCTCATTTCTCCCAGCTTGCACATGTGGCTTTCCTGTGGAGAGGGTGTGAGGGACAGTCTATATCACACAGCACCATTGGATTGGATGGAAAATGAAAAATAGGGATGCCAGCAAATTCCAAAACTGTATCATAAAGTAAATTTAGGCAAGATATTGAAAATAATTAACACTTGGGTCTATGGATTTTTGAAAGGAAATGCAACCTAAATTAAAGATGGATGGAATAATTTCTCTTCATAGTTTCCTTGAAGCCCTGTGATTGGTTAACTCATGCTTCTAAAACTTTAATGTGCACACAGATCACTTGGGGGATTTGTTAAAATACAGATTCTGATTCATGGGTCTATGGTGGGGCCCCAAAATTTTCATTTCTAACAAGCTGCCAGTGAAGCCAATGCTTCATGTAGCACTCATGAAGTTGCAAGCAGTTAGGTTGTGCCAGGATTAAGTAGACTTTTTATTGACTTTACTCAATGGATTTCCTTAATTTTTTTTTTTTTTTTTTTTTTTTTTGCTGAGAAAGGTTTGCCCTGAGCTAATGTCTGTGCCAGTCTTCCTCTATTTTGTATGTGGGTCGCTGCCACAGCATGGCCGCCTATGAGTGGTGTAGGTCTGCGCCTGGGAACTGAACCTGGGCCACTGAAGAGGAGCACACCAAACGTAACCACTAGGCCACAGGGCCAGTGGATTTCTTTAATTCTTAAACATTATACATGAATTATAATTTATCTGAGGGTTGTCACTGTCTCTCTCTGCCTTAAATGGAAAAGACGTATTTTCTACAATATCTGTAACTACAAAATAGAGTGTTTAGGAACTTGAATACCATTCCTCCATTACCTTCCCTACGAATGGGGGCATATATTACTGGAAAATAAAATAATAAAGTTGTACTTAAGAAGAGGATAACATTTAGAGTCAGAAATTTAAGGATAAAATGCTAAGTTTCTGGAAAGCAAAAATAGACCTCAACATAATCAATAAAGGCACTAAAATTTAAAAGATAAACAAATTCCATTGTCTCTTGTGAAGTGATAGGAGGTGGTCTTTCTTGGAGGTAGCAAGGATAAATGTTTTGACTTGCTTGATGTCCCTTTTTGCCCATTTCAGACCACATTTGCCTATTAGGTTTCACATCCCAGCTAATTTTTGTGGTCTCCTTTTGTATCCTTGCTATTGCAGGTTATATGCCCATGCTAGCATTTTTGTGCATCATGGAGGTGTGTGTGTGTGTCTGTAAAATCTTAAACCTGAGATTTTGGCTCTTAGGCTTAAGAGGATGTATGAATGCTTGTGGACTCATTCAGGATCAGTGAGGATCTTGGCTTGGAGTTGGGAACAGTTACAATCATGATGACTAGGGACCTGCATTGTGCCCACTCTTCCATTAGCTGACCTGGCTAAAGATGAGACCAAGGTAGAGAGAAGTACAAAGTTCAGTAGAATCCTAGGAGAGAGTGACTAGAACATTCTGAATGCTGCTAATTTCTAATTTTAAATTCTAAAATTTCTCAGGGCCGGCACAGTGGTCTAGCAGTTAAGTTTGCACATTCCAATTAAGCAGCCCGGGGTTTGCCAGTTCGGATCCCGGGCATGGACCTACTCACTGCTCATCAAGCCATGCTGAGGCAGCATTCCACGTAGAAGAACTAGAAGCACCTACAACTAGGATATACAGCTATACAATGGATGTTCAGGGAGAAAAAAGAAAAAGAGGAAGATCGGTAACAGATGTTAGCTCAGGGCCAATCTTCCTAAAAAGAACAATTCTAAAATTTCTCTTAATTTAAAAACTCTCTGTATGCTAGACCTTGAGTATTTTTGGATTGCTTTGGCTGAACTCAATTATCACCTTATTTCTGAAGCTTTTGTTGATCTTTCCAGTAGAATTAATTCTCTTTACTTATTTCCCCTTGTTTGTAGGCCAATGATCAAACTTTTTACAGCTGATTTATGTAATATTTGGTGTATACCCATCTTTCTGCCTAGACACTAAACTACTTGAGAACAAGCTTTATCAGTTATATGCTCTGCTCCCACAAGAACTAGCAGCACACCTAGGATATAATAAATGCACAATATATGCAGAAATATTTGTTGAATTGAATTAGAGAGTTGCGCAAATCCAGAACAGAAATGCATGGCTCAGGATACACAGGGATTTAGATATTATGTTTTCTCTAATCAAACTTTGTTTATGGGCAAAGAAGAAGAGAAAAGAAATCACATGATACAGAAATAAATGATTGTTCATTGAATATTAGAACTATAAGGGAGATTTGAAGAGGACATGGTTTATTAAATTTCATAATTTTAGTAAGATATGAATACAAATTTTAAAAGATACAAATAATTTAACATAGATTTTCCTGAGAGTCTTATTGTGAGAAGGGATATCATCCTTTGGAGATAACTCAGCTTTGTTCCATTTTAATAATGTAGATTAATCTTTGAACCAGAGCTAAAGGATCTTTTGGGGAGTTAGAGAAAAGTGATATCAGCCACTTTGAGACATTTTCTCTACACTATGTAATAATTAGTTGTTAGAAATAGTGGGATTTTTTTCTGAGTTTTTATTCTTTCCCAGATCTTTAATATAACTATAGATTAAGATCTTTTGTACCCAATAAGGAAGAAGTCAAATTCCAGATTGACTCTGATCTCATCCAGTTCCTGGATCAAGCCGTTTGTTATTCCAATGAAAGATTATCAGAAAGGGGACAGAAAGGAAACACATGACCAAAAAGTGACCGTTGTATTGTGAGTAAAACACTGGTTTTAATTTTCTAGGATGAAACAAGGTTGTTTTTGTTATTGTGGGGTTAGATTTCTCTTCTTCTTGTTTTTATTGTGATATAATTGACATATATCATTAGACAGTCAGGTGTGTAGTTAGCTATACCGTCTAGCTTTGTGTAAGTATTGTAGGGAAGGAAGAAATTTTCCTCTATCCTTCTAGGTTCTTCTGGCTGGCCTAAGAATTAAATTGACATAAAGCACATGGGAGAAACGCAGGCAAACTGAGTAACTCACCAAAATGGCTAAAGCCCTCACATTAAATACCATCCTCAGCTAAAGACAAAAGAATGTTGAAGGTAGGAAGAGTCAGGGACTTCAAAGGGAAGCAAGGCAATTCACACATAAAGTGTTCTCAAATTCAACCAATATGAACAGACTTGAAGTTCTAGTAGAAGAAAAACCAGTCTTCCTTTAAGCACCGGCTATCACTGTCTCAGGTGTCTGTAAGATATAGGTGATGCTCCAGAATCATACAGCTTTGGCATTACATATATTTATCTGGACAGAAAGACTTCAACATAAAGTACTTTGAATTTAACAAGTTAATACAGGTGGCCATTTCTACTAAAATAAATATTTTTCTTCTTAATTAAAAATAACAGTGAAATAAGGAATTCACAGAAAAGTTTTGTAAATGCAGGGAGAAGACAGGAGGACAAATCACTGGGCTGATCTGCGTGGAGAAGGCTGCTTTTAGCAAAGTGGCTCTCTGAAAAACACCTTCTCATGCTGCCTTCTGGCTGCTTCCTGACGAATTTCTAGGTTCACATATTTCTGACCTGGCAGTAGTCTTCAATACTTTTTTTTTCTATTTTGCATGAATCCATTCCACTCATTTCAGCAACTCATCCAACATCCAGTGACTCCCTCATGAGAAGAATCTGCAAAAGGTTTCTTCCTGCTGCATCTGTTCAAATTCTGTATTAGAATTGCTCATCTTCAGTGTCCAGAAACTAACCTGTAGAGAACTCACCCAGGCCGAGCATAGAAAATTCCCCAGAGGTCAACTGATAGCACGTGGCCCCAAACTCCTAATCTCTAAACACAGGGTTGTCCTTCTGGCTTTGACAGTCCCCATCCTAAACCTGCAGGGTGTGGCCGGCCCACTCTGAGTCATTTCCTTAGTACAGACTATCAGCTGTGGTAGCAGGGGCCCATGATGGATAAGAAAGACCTTCCTACCTCTTGGGAAATTCCAAGAGTTTAGAAGTTGACTAGGGAGAAAGGTCGGGCCTCTCTTTGGGCGAAGCCTAATGTCTCACTAACACATAGAAACAATGAATCCACCAAATCCTCATTCAGGTAGAAGATGTGATATGTTTGAGAATGCACTAATTTCCTTAATTGCAAATTTCTCAAACTCAATCAAAGTCTTGGTGGGCAAGTAATACATTTCTATCCAAGTCTTGTCAAATTCATTTTTATGCGATTGACTTGGTTTGGACAAAGTAGCAGGGTGTTTGTTCTTCGAGTGTTCTCCATCATGGTCCCAAAAGCTAAGGATGTTAATGTGTGACAAAGCTGGTCTCAGCTTTCACCTGAAAACCATTTAGTTTTCCCTCTTCTACCTAAACTTCTTCTTTTTCAATTTTTCTTTCTTAAAACCACATTATAAATGTTACTTTTATTCACTTCTGTCCTATTTCTTCCTGACCCATTCAACACACTTTTGTTTACTGAATACATACAAGAAATTAAATAACTGAAAGAATGATTAAATGGATGTGAATGAGTTAATTAATTAAAACATCACATAAAGATGCTGTATAGGAGGTGTCCCTTATTTACTTTAGTATTCAAAGAGGACACTAGTAGATTGAGTTATTTGCTGCAATTCTTAACCCCTCCCTGCATCCATGCCCTCTGCCTGTAACTTTGCAGCAACTCCCAGGAGAGGCAGAATGGACTTCCCTGACCCTTGACTTTGGGCTCGGTTATTTGATTTGCTTTAGCCAATGGGCTGTTAGCAGAAGAGAATCAGATTAAAATGTGTAGGTCTGGTTGAACTCGCCATCTTGTGCTTCTGTCACAGCTAACAGAAGAACATGTCCCAGTAGTCCGTTGTGCCAGGGAGGATACAGGGATGTGGAGAAGACCAGACCCAGTGTGCAGCTTGGAGTTAGGCCTCCTTCCCCCGGAGCACATGGCTGGGTTTTTCCTGTACAATGACATGTGCCTCTTTGAGTGCAGGCTTAGCCTAGATCTGCCTACCCACAGACACATGAATGACAACGAGTTTTGGGGTGTTTTGTTACACAGCACTACTATGACAATAGCTGACTAATAGAAGGATAATTATAGAAAACAATTAGAATAGGTACCTATGACATCAGAAGTCCATTTTCTCTAAACTGGTTTATTATTGTCCTGCTTCTGCAAGTTCCAGCTCTTCCTTTCAGTTTTTCCCTCGAAAGAAACATTGTCTATACTTTCATCATTTCCCATTTATATTTGAGAGGGTTGGGGTTTTTCATATTTACTGTGTTCACACACCAGTTAGTGATTTCTACTGTGTGACAGGTTAATCCCTCAGAGGTACAATATACTTACAGTCGTCAGATTCCACCTGGAAGAAAATCAATCACACAAACACATACACCAATGACAGGTGCTCCAGATATGTTTGATGCTGTGTGCAAATGTTTTGTGTGTGTCTTTGAAAGAAGCCATTAGATGCTGGCACAGAACATCCAAAAGCAGAAGTGATTCCCATTTTATAGGGCATTAAACCTCTGGAGCCTTTTAAAAATAATTTTTCTAATTCAGTCAATTAAAATCTTTTTCACTAAAAAATGTATTAAATTGAATAAAAATCAATTTTTACTTCCACCAAAAAAAAAAAGAAAAAGAAAAAGTGAAAATCAGGAGATACTGTAGGGAAATCAGATGATGACTAAACTAGATATGAATTCACATGAGTTTTACTGAAACAAACCAAATTCACAAAGATAACATCTGTCCCTTTCATTTTATTTCTCCAGACCTGATCTCTTACCACACTTCCTTGGGAGATCCAATGGGTTCATCTGGGTCGACAATAGCAGGAGGCCTTCCGTTCACAGCCCTGACTCCTTGTCTCCAGGTGGGGAGCATTTCCCTGGTTGGAAGCTTCTCCAGTTGCTCTCTCTCCTCCCCACAGGGGCTTCTGTGCAGAAGACGACACATGTGAACGCTGTAGCTCTCCTTGCAGAACACGTGAAGGAAATGCCACCAACTGCCACTCCTGTGAAGGGGCCTCGTCCAGGGAGCGTGACAGGAAACCTGCTCCAAGAGGCACGTGGCCATGGAGGGGGTGTGCAAGCCTTTCCCAGAGATGTGTCAGGAAGCCACCCATGAGAAAACATGCAAAAGTAGATGGAGCATCCCAGGGGGAGCGTCGCTCTGCCAAGAGAGCTCATCTGGGGGCCAAATATCTGAGGGTGGGGTGTCCAAGCAGAACTGGAGAACCAGACTCTCTACTTTTCCTGAAACGTGTCTCTGTGCACATCACTGAGGAAACTGAGGGTGAGAGAAAGCCTTTCCATTATGGATTCTGCAAGTTAAGACAAGAGCCCCTTTTTCCACGATTTCTTCCACACATGTGTCCTGAGCACTTAGAGGGTGCTGAGCTCTATCCCAAGTGCTACAGGCAACTATAAGACTCTGAGAATAGTGCTCTGGCTAGGAATATTTTTCTCTGGAATTATCTCCCAACAAAGGCTGTCTAATTTCATCTCCAGAATAAGACTGACTCACTTAACTGGTGCTGCCCTGTCCAAAGGATTCTCTTGGTGTAACCTAAAGTGCTTTCTGGAATTCTCCTCCAAATAAGAGAATGAAGACAAAGAAATTATGCCTACAATGCATTTTTCATACTAATTAACCATGTGTATTTCATTGGTCTACTCTACCAGTGAATGAAAATTCAACTAATTAAAGAATTCCTAAACTGCTTTCTGTATTAAACAGAGCCTAAGGTGCTCAATGCAACTTTAAAATCTGTTCCTACTTTCCGGAATTTCAGAACAACCCCTACAGCATCTCAGCCATCATTCATTGGCCATAACACTACCATTTTTTGCAACCTCAAGGGGAAGATCATTTCAGGGTGTAAACCCAGCACCATCCAATCGGCCAACATATGGGTCTCCTCTCCCAAGGCAGGGCTTGTGACACATGGAGGATGTGCCCCAGCAGGGTGGGGATGGGCAAATACATGTGCACTTAGGTCAAATGAGGCAAAGTGGTGGACAGGCTAGCCCACTGCAGAAGGAATGAATTCCTTTCTCCTGTCCCCCTGGGATCACTTGCTGCTTTCCACTTCCCCAAGAGTGCATGCCTGGGTCCTTCCTGTACAGGGATATGTGCCATCAGTCCTGTCCCCACCACTTCTATGATGATGCACCCCAATGTGTCCCCTGCTGTGAAGACTGTCTGGAGGGCTGTGGCCCCTCAGTGGATGACTGCGAAGTGTCTTTGGTTCTATACGATGGGTGATGTTTGGATGAGTGTCCAGCAGGAAATTAACTATGAAAAGGAGACTAAGGGGGCTGGCCTGGTGGCATAGCGGTTAAGTCTGCGTGCTTTGCTTTGGCGTCCCTGGGTTAGCAGGTTTGGATCCTGGGCGCAGACCTATGCACTGCTTATCAAGCCAAGGTGTGTCAAGTGTCCCACAGATAAAATAGAGGAAGATGGGCACAGATGTTAGCTCAGGGGCAATCTTCCTCAGCAAAAAGCAGAGGATTGGCAATGAATGTTAGCTCAGGAATAATCTTCCTCACCAAAAAAAAAAAGAGACTAAAGATAGCAAAGGTAAAGTACCAGAGTACATGGACAAGCCCCACCCCAGGGAGCCTAACGGGGTTGTGGGATTCTGTAGAGACAAAGCAGGTTCTGGGGTTGGCACGGGTCCCACCCCAGAGCTGCCATCTCATCTCTTTCCCTACTCTTCGAGGAAGCATATTTTTACTGTGGTCCGATTTATTGTTTATTATTAAAATGAAACATTTGTTAGCTTTGATCATCTAACTTTTGTCAGTAATGAATTAACATTGACCCTCCTCACAAAAGTGGCCAATCAAAAGGGTTCTCATGTGAAGATTTACAACAGAGATGATGAGCTTTCTGATGTTACCAAAAGTGCAAGATTTTTCTTAAAATTTGAAACCATTATAGGTTTACAGCAGCCTAAGGAAAGCTGTGTCACAGAGGATTTTCTTGGTACCTCTTGTCTCCCTTTGCCCTTTGCCTCCCTGAGTCTCCCCCACCGTCCCCTCATCACCTTCAGCTCCCCCTGCCCTGGGTCCCTATTCCACCCCACTTGGTGCTTCAATCTCTACACATTCAGAAGGATCTGCTCTGATTTATGCCCCTTATGTTCTAACTGGGCACGAATTCTTTGCCTCTTACTAGTTATCAGGGAACAGGAAAAGTAAATAAATTGCCCTCTACTAGAGGAATTCTCAAGGAAGTGAGAGAAGCATCCAGGGGGAAGCGAATTTTCTACCCTTCTCCAAGTTTTATTGATATGTAACATGGTGTAAGTTTAATGTATAGAACGTGGTGATTTGATATACTTATACATTGTGAAACGATGACCAGTTGGGTCAGTGAACACATCCCTCACCTCCCATAGTTAACTTTTTTTTTTTTTTGGTGAAAACGTTTAAGATGTACTCTCTTAGCATCTTTCACATGTACAATAGTGTACTGTTAACTATAGTGACAGGATTCACTCCAGCTAGGCAGCCAGCGGTAACTTAACCCCCTTGGGCCTCCAAGCAAACACGAGATAGATACCCAGAGGCAGGCCCCCTAACCACAGCGACAGCTTAAGGTGAACTCCCTTGGCAGGAGAAACCTTGGGCCACCCAGGTCCTAGAAAGTACTCAGGGAAATGTTCTGGTAAGACATGAAGATGTACTTTCCCCAGAAGGCTTTCTGCTCTAGCCTTATGGGCAGGATATACCTTTTTGTGTGTTTATGTAAAGTGCTCTTTACTGTCAATGTCCCAGCTGACTATTTGTGAAAGAACATGGACTTGAAGACAGGCGGCTGTGCCCCTGCAGCAGAAGGTGGGGGAGTGAGCCTGGGAGGCAGGCTGCAGTCTGGGGGTCAGTTTCCAGGAGAAGGTCAGAGACTCAGCCAAAGGTCTGCAGGGCCATCTGCCTGCACTAGGGCAGGAACTGAACATCAACTTCTGGCCTTTCTCTGGTGTTCAGTAATAGTGTTACTGGATACATACCCAGGTTTTTTACCTGCCGCACAAGAGGGGCCAAATAAAAGCTGGAACACCAGGCTTATGGCAAGGAAAGAGTTTTTATTTCGGGTGACGTCAGCCGGGAGACGAGAGCTCTCAAATTTGTCCCATCTCCCCGAAAGTTGGGAGGCAAGAGGTTTTAAAGGTTGTGAGGAACGTGGCTGCTTGCAGGGAGGGGG
The DNA here is from genome assembly GCF_020826845.1 of Diceros bicornis minor. Lineage (NCBI taxonomy): Eukaryota > Metazoa > Chordata > Mammalia > Perissodactyla > Rhinocerotidae > Diceros > Diceros bicornis. Next base: position 9,435,010 of record NC_080761.1, read on the forward strand.
AGCCTGTGGCCTTACTGGTCGGTGCTTTCCCACCTGTGCTTGGCCCTGTGAGGCTGCTTGGAGACAGGAGGAGGGAATTGCAGGTGGGTGTCCTTCAACCATCTCTGTGGTAGATGGTGGATTCTGGCACCAGAAAGCCAAGGAGTTGAGGTCTGAGAAGTTTTACCTTCTTTTTTTTTTTTTTTTTTTTTGTGAGGAAGATCAGCCCTGAGCTAACATCTGTGCTAATCCTCCTCTTTTTGCTGAGGAAGACCGGCTCTGAGCTAACATCTATTGCCAACCCTCCTCCTTTTTTTTTCTCCCCAAAGACATAGTTGTATGTCATAGTTGCACATCCTTCTAGTTGCTGTATGTGGGACGCCGCCTCAGCATGGCCGACACACTCAGCAGTACGTCGGTGCACGCCTGGGATCTGAACCCGGGCCGCCAATAGCGGAGCCCAGGCACTTAACCGCTAAGCCACGGGGCTGGCCCCTTTAGCTTCTTGATATCAGTTTCCCTGTAACAAACCTCAAGAACTGGTAATGAACCAAAACATCAGTGTGAGCCTAGTTTGAGGCCACCTGGGCTTTTAACAATTTGTAAAACAACCAATATCTACATGTGAATGTAACTTAGAGAAACAGGGAAAGAGGCTGAGTGCTTTAGGTTTTAACTCCATGTATTCTGGGTTTAATGTAAGGGAACTGATATCAGGACTGGTATCAACAGAAGTAATTTGCCATGGAGAGAACTTCACTGGTCTGAGTGTGTTTACTGAATTTACTTGATTTAATTTTCTCATTGAGAAAGGCCCTGGGTCTCATGCCTATTGGCCCATCAGAATCACCTGGGGACCTTTAAAATCTACAGATGCCTGGGATCACCTCAGACCCACTGTTGGAAAGTGACTTGAGGTCTTTCCCTGTGATGCTACTGCACCTTCCACCAGCCCAAGGGGAGGCCGAGGGAAGAAACAGGGTGACCACCCGACTTTCCAGAGAGAAGAAACAAAGGACCTGACCTGAAAATTAAGATTTGGGTGGGTGTAGAGCAGCACCAAGCAGTCTCCAAGCAGATCTCCTCTAAGAAACAGAAGGCCTTGGGATCCATTCTGATGACCCCAAATTATGCCCTACAAGCCAGCATAGATACCTTTAAGGACCCCTCACCTTTCCCGAGGCACTGGGGCAGAAAGAGCAAGAGCCCTTGGTAAGGTCCTGGGTTCAACTCCTGACCCTGCCCTTTCCAGCCAAGTGACTGAGCTCCTCCAGCCTCGACTTTCTGATCTAGATAAAATAAGATGACAATCACGATAATAGTACCAGACATCTATTCATCCGGTGAGTGCTTACTGGGGGCCTCCTATGTGCCATGCCTCCAGGCCTGGGGAACAGCCGGGGCCGGGGACAATACAGACAGAATCCTGCCCTCATGGAGCTTGCATTCTTCGGGGGAAGACAGACTCTAAGGAAGACAAGTCAGAAGGAAAAGTAAGGCAGGGAGAGGGGACAGGAAGTTGGGCAGGAGGGAGTTGAAATTAGAGAGAAGGCAGTGTGGAAGATGTCATTGAGAAAGGGAGGGAACACATCACGCTATACCTGTGAGAAGAAAATTCTAGGCAGAGGGAGTAGCAACTACTAAAACCCTGAGGGAGAGTGAGTTGTTCTTATTCATTTGTCTAACAAATATTCACTGAATGCCTGTTACTTGCCAGGCCCTCCCACAGGTACTGTGCATTCATAAATGAATACAAAAGAGGTCTTTTTCATCAACAGGTAATTGTAACATATCTTGACAATTCTTACATTAGTAATAAGCTGAAGGTATTCTGGCAGGTCAGTGGAGGACTGCAGAATGGAGTTATGGTGAAAAGGCCACAAACTAGTGTGTGACCATGCTGCTGCAGAATTGCTTATTATTGTTGCAGTTTGTGTAATTATAGTGAGTCTTACTGATATTTCTGAGGTGGCTGTTGAAGGAAGGGCCCTCTAGATATTACAGAGAATGTCAAACAGCCATTTATTCTCATTTTTTAATAATAGTGCTCTCTCCAGAGCCCAAGGGCTGTACTCAACTCATGACCCACATCCTTGGCACAGAGCCCTGGAAATCTCTGGAAGAAATGAGGAAGGAATGTGAACACCCTTTCCAGGGGAACTGATTCCCTAGAGGGGCGCCCTGGCCTCTCTCACTCTCTGTCTGCTGCCACATCCCTCCCACAGATTGTCACAAGTCCTATCAGACCTGCTGGTCATCTGGGACCTGCATGACCTGTCAGGCAGGCTTGAGGATGAACCACCACGGGGACTGTGTGCTCACCAGGAATGTGCCCTTCCGAGTACTGGGATGCGGGGGCTCTGGGATGCAAGCCCTGTCATGCTAAGTGCTTCCACTGCCTGGAGCCCTCAGAGGACCCGTGTCACCCCTGCCTAAGGGACAGCCTTCTTCTCAGTGAATTGCTTTTCCTCTGATGAGGGCTTTGTCTTTCCCTCCATCTGAGAAATGACCTTGCATGATGCTTGGTGCCCAGTAGATATTGTCTTTCTTTTATTATTATTTTTTTTTTGTGTGTGAGGACGATCAGCCCTGAGCTAACATCCATGCCAATCCTCCCCTTTTTGCTGAGGAAGACCGGCTCTGAGCTAACATCCACTGCCAATCCTCCTCCTTTTTTTTCCCCCAAAGCCCCAGTAGATAGTTGTATGTCATAGTTGCACATCCTTCTAGTTGCTGTATGTGGGCCGCGGCCTCAGCATGGCCGGAACAGCGGTGCATCGGTGCGCGCCCAGGATGCGAACCCAGGCCGCCAGTAGCGGAGCGCACGCACTTAACCACTAAGCCACCGGGCCGGCCCCAATATTGTCTTTCTTTTAAATTGTTTACTTTGTGTTGGTAAATCTTTCAAACTTACAGAAAAGACACAAGAGTGAGAACAGTACATAGAAAACACGCATGTGCCCTTTACCCTCTTCCCCACTGTTCACCTCTGACCCCCTCTGCTTTATCATGTGCTTGCTCTTGGTATCCCACTCTCAATGTAGAGGCAGACATAACCCACAATATATTTTTTTATGAACAATTTTCAGATATGTTACATACATCATGGGCCCTTTCCCACAAATACTTTAGTATGTATTTCCTAAGAGCAGGGATGCTTTCTTACGTAACCACAGCACAGGTGTCAACTCTAGTGAATTTAACATTGCTACAATACTTCAATATCACATCTGTATTATAATTTTGTCAATTCCCCTTTAGGACAGAATCTAGTCTAGAGTCAGATATTGCATTTAGTTGCCATGTCTCTTTAGCCTCCTTTAAACTGAAACATTTTCACAGACTTTCTTTGTCTTTTATAATATTGACATTTTAGAAGAATATATGTTTGTGTGAAGTTCTCCCAGGATTAGATAGAGATTATGCATTCTCAGCCAAAATTCTTCACAGGTGTTGTTGTGTCATTCTGGAGACACACACAATGGTCACCTGCCTCTCATGAGTGATGTTAATTTTGGTCATCTTTTCAGGGTGCTGTGCAATTTCTCTACTGCGTAGTTATATTTTCCCTCGTGATTAATAAGCAGTCTGTGGAGAGACACTTTATGGACATGTAGGTATTCAGCTCCTCATCAAAATTTCCCCTTGATTTAGCATCCGCTTATTAATAAATCTTCTCGAACAAAGTGTGGCACAGTCTGAGGTTGGCCACCTCCAGCAGGTCCATGTGAAGGTTACTGCTAATGTGAGGAAGTGCCCTCAGGTTTCCAGGGATACCAAGATTAGCCTTAGCACAGGTATGGGAGAAAGAAAATGAAACAAAACTCAACTCAGCTGAAAGAAGAGGCAGTGGAGGGCATAGGAGAGAGAGAAGGAAGGAGGAATATGCTGAAGACCTGGAAAGTGTTAGCGTTCATCTCCCCAACCCAGTAGAGTAGACCCGAGAAGCAAGACGCTCAATGTAGAAATATGTGGGAGCTTTTCCTCTTCTTGTTGAGGTGTCGTCAGCTAGGGCACCATTTTCCTGCTAAGACACAGGGATAGCTATCCTCCAATCCATTCCTGATCACCTCCCACTAGAAAACACTCGAAGATACCAGTCTCCTCTATCCATCCATCTTAGCTCCTCTCACACAAATCTCAGTGATCTTTCTTCCTAGCAGTTGCTACTTCATGAGAACATTCCAGATCTCCCATATCAGCCCAACCCCCGGGACCTTCTTTTTTAATTACCCCAATCCAGAGTGCTGCCAGTGATCACCTCAGGTGCCTTCATACAGACAGGAAGATGTCTTACCACTACAAGGTCTTCTTCCTTTACACTAGTGATATGAGTTAGACGAGAAGTGAGACTTTAGCACTGCTGTGTAACACAGAGCCATAGGCCCCCAAAGGCTGGGTACTGGATGTGCTCAGGCTTGATCTTCTTACATTCTCCTGCCCTGCCCCTCACCACCACCCCACCAGGGTCAGCTAGTTATAAACTAGGTAATTCCTCTGGAGGTTGTGGTAGAATGAATAATGCGGCCCCTAAAAGTGTCCACACCCTAATCCCTAGACTCTGTGAATGTTACCTTACATGGAAAAAAGGATTTTGCAGGTGTGATTAATCATCTTGATTTGGGAGGATTATCCTGGATTATTGGAAGGGTCCTTACAAGAGGGAGACAGAATAATCAGATTTAGTAGTTGAAGGCTACGTGATGACAAAGCAGAGGAACAAAGAGAGAGAAGATATTATGCTCTAGCTTTGAAGATGGGGGAGGAGGCCACAAGAATGAGGGTGATCTCCAGAAGGTGGAAAAGGCAAAGAAACATTTAGAAATGTATACGGGAGCTTCACAAGAAAGAAATGAAAGCTCAAAACTGATTAGACCCGGGGGCTTATAAACCATTTTAACAAAGATTGATAAATTGTGACTAGAAAAGGGAAGAGGGGTAAACTGTGGGAAGTAAATTGGCAGTAAATTGGTCTTCCAGGCTCCCAGAGGCAGTAAATTGTGGGAAGGTAAATATATGGGAGAAACCATAGGAAGGGAATTATTTGGTAAGGTTTCTTACACAGACTCAAGTTGGTGCCTTCTCCATTGATGAGTCATCTCCAACGATTAAGGGGCAGGGGCGGGGGGGGGGCGGGGCAGAGAGATAATTTCTTTCAGCTCAAAACAATCCTTACACCAAAGTGGCATCTTTTGGGGTAGCACATTCTGATCCCCTCAAGATCAAACAATTGATCTTCACTGGAGTAGATAGACAGATAATGGAACAGAAGCGAAAGTCCACATATACCCCAATACACGAGGCTTTATTATGTGATAAAAGTGGCATCTCAAATAAATGGGGAAAATAGAAGATACTAGTCTTCAATAAGTGATGTTGTGACAACTTCTACATGGCAAAAGAGCACCACAAAAAAGTAAAAATACAAATGACAATATGGGGAAAATATTTTCAATTCATATCACAGACAAACGGTTATGCTCCCCAGTAGATAAATGGCATCTACAAACCTCTGAGGAAAAGACAACTTACCCAACTGAGAAATGGGTGAAGTATAGGAATGGGCTACTCCTAGAGGAAGAAATGCACGTGGCTCTGAAACATACAAGAAGATCCTCAGCCTCATTAAACAAGAGAAATGTAAATTACAGCAACACTGAGATGCTGTTTCCTTTGCATTTGCAAAAATCCAAAAGTTTAATAAAATGGTTCACTGTGTTTGGCTAGTGAGAATATCAATCAGTCACATCTCCACAGAGGACAATTTGTGAACATCTTCTGAAATTACAATTGTACACGGCCTAAGTTCAGCAATTCCATTTCTAGAAATTTCTCCTACAAGTATACTCGCATGTGTTCGAAGTGACATAGGTAGAGGCTATTTATTGCAGCATTTTTTTTTTGTTTCTTTTACAAAACATGGGATAAAACATAAATAGAAGACTACTGAATAAACTATAGTAAATCCATATGATATGTACTAAAGAATGAAGTCTTTACATAGTGATTTAGAAAGAGCCCTAGAACATATTATTAAGTGAAAAAGAGCTTAGGTACAGAACAGCGTATAGTATGGGGCCATTTGTGAGCCATGAGTACAGGGAGTTGACCCCCCTCTCCTTACAAAGGAGTACCCATGGCTGCTCTCCTGGGCAACCTGAGGAGAGATGCTACACAATTCTGGATCCTGCTTTTGCTGGTGAAATTGCTGGCCCTCCTTTGATTGGGTGAACAGACCCAGTTCCTCAGGGACCTCTGCAGTGCTCCCCCTCCTCTGTGGTCAGCGCGCCCTATATCCAACTGGTGGGGACCATGTTTTTATTTTTGTTTTTGTTTTTGCTGAGGGAGATTCACCCTGAGCTAACATCCATTCCAATCTTCCTCTATTTTGTATGTGGATCGCCACCATAGCATGGCCACTGACAAGAGGTGTAGGTCTGCGCCCGGGAAACGAACCTGGGCCATGAAGCGGAGCATGCTGAACTTAACCACTAGGCCATGGGGCCAGCCCCAGGACCATACCTTTAGATTCTCTGTGCACCACGACTTCTTTCTTCTTTTTTTTTTCTTATGGTCTGGGGTGGAAGGTCTGTGCAGAGTCTGAGACATTTGAGGGGTGAGGGGGATTATGCTCGACTGGCCTAGGGTGGCAGCAGGGCTGTCTACACCATAATCCGGTGTCACAGAGGGGAGGGGATCGAAATGGGGTGTGGAGATATTTTCCTTGAGTCAGAAGGAAATAAAGAGTTTTGAGTGGGGCTATATGCCAAGAAAGGGGGGTCAGTGGGGATGGGAGACTGCAAGCTAAGGCATTGTGCTTGAAGGGTCTGGAACCTAGGAAGGTGTTGAGGGTTTGAAAGCTGGAGGGCTTGTGAGAGCGGGAGTGTCAGTGGAGAGGTCTAGGTTATCAGGACTGAGTCTAGGTTGGAAGGGTCAGGGCGGGATCCCAGATTGGGTGGATGGTCGGGAGTTAGCATTCAAACCTACTTTTGTTTTATTCGTACCCAATGAATCTGCTTTGGCAGTATAAAAGGCCACTGAAAAAATAGAAAAATCATTTTTAGTTGCAACTCTGGAACTAGAAAATTCATCTTTAATCAGATCAAGATATCCCTGTATGTCATTTACCACGGATTTTTACAAAGTGGATGTCAGTGGTTATATGAAATCCCACATAAGCCAAGTGCTGCTACCATCTTTCAACTACCTTCTTGATGGCCAGGAGAATCTAGGATTTTGATTATAGGTAGACTGGCTTTGTAGTGGAGAAATGTCCATTCAAAGATTGATCACTTGCTTTGCCCTGTGGCTTAGCATAAGACAGGAAACATTCTGTTGGGAGAGAAATCTCTATACATCTCGAGCATTTTTGTATATTTTACAAGGAACTAATCATGAATTTGTGTAAAGATTTGGCTGCAAGAATGTTTATTGCAGATGTGTTAATAATTGTGAAAAATGGGAAACATCCATAACAGCCAGCCATGGGAGACAGGTTGAATTATGGGACAGTCATACAATGGAACGTTCTGCAGCCACTTCAAAATGATGATGTAGAAGAATATTTAACAATATGCAAACATGTTCATGATATATTAAGGGGGGGAAAGCTGGCCTCAAAACAAATTGCTATAGTTTTCTCATTTTAAAAGTATTATACCCACACACGCGCACACACACACATTGAATGGCTATCTAACACAGATTGTTAGCACGCATTATATTTTTGTGATGGGATATAGGTAAAGTTTTTATTTTCTTAAGATTATGAATATTTTCTACAACAAATATGATTGATTACTTTACAATAAAACATTTTATAAAAGCTGTTATGAGAAGGGGTGGAGACAAAAACGCCTCAGAGTGCCTGTCCCAATACAGCTGCAACGGGCCAAAATAGGGGGCCACCTCCAGAACCTGAATCGCCGCCTTGTCCTCCCAGGCCCACACAGGCTCTGGCCAGTTGCTGGGGCAACTCTCTGGATCTCTGCCCTGTTCCTCGCTGTTGATGTCTGGACAGTGTCTGTGCTCTCCACCCAAGCAGAGGCACTTGCGAAAACCTATAACCTCAATAAATTCCCCTCAAGCTCATCACTGGTAAGAGGGAGGGGAAAGCATTTAAGAAATTTACTTTATCTTCAGGTCACCTGGGAGACCACCCCCTGCCAATTTTAGATGGAATATTGATTGAATTCTTTCTGGATACCTCAGTAGCTTTTAAGAAAGAACTTTCCTGAGTGTCCAGCTGCAGCCTCCTGTGAGCACTTTGTGCTTGTTTGAGGACTTTGGAGTCTATTGCTACGAAAACAAGTCAGACGGTGACAGGAGGACATTTCCTGATTCCCCAAAACACATTGTTTCCGTCTGTTTTGTTCTGTTTGGTTTAAGTAGATGCAGAAACGCTCACTTTCCGGATAAGCTGTTTTCCATGGCCAGACACTGATGAATGGATGGTCAAAGAGAGCAAATAATTCTCAACTGTTTGAGATTCTCAGACAGGGCAGGTTGAATTTTGATGGGTGAATTCTGATGAAAATTAGGGTCTTTGCTATGCACAAGTGCTTGTAAGAACTGGCCAACCTTTCCCATAAATGTGATTAAATTTATTATAGCTCCTAAGTAACAAAATTTTCAGCAGATGGCTGCCTCTACCTTGCAAATCTGTTATGATCAGAGCTCACCGGGTATGTGTATTAGGCTTTCCTACAATGCCTTCAAACCTCAAAGCGTTTTTTCTTTGTTTACATTTCTTGTATTTTTTTTTTCACTTTTTTTCTTTTTGGTGAGGAAGATTGGTCCTGAGCTAACATCTGTGCCAATCTTCCTCTATTTTATGTGTGTGACTCTGCCACAGCATGGCTTGATAAGTGGTGTTTAGGTCCGAGACCAGGATCCAAACCTGCAAGCCCCAGGCCACAGAGGCAAAAGGTATGAACTTAACCACTACACCACTGGGCCGGCCTCTCTTATAAGTTTTCATTCATATTCTTGGTCTATATCCCTATGAGGTCAAGTGCTAATGGAACTCTTACTTTTATTAGAGACGTAGAAAAGCCAAGTGGTTTTTCTCAAAATGCAGTACAGAGAAAGCGCCATTATGCAGCGTGTGGGAGCAGGTTAATCAACGTGCTATTCAACAGAGAGTGACCTCGTGGTGCTCCAGCTTAACTGTTATTCCTTTTTGAGGCTCATCATCACTGATCTTCCAGTTTGTGGCCTGAAGCCAACAATCTTGAAAATCCCTGTGAAGAACAACATAATTCAAGAGACTCGGCAAGATGATGAGGGAGAGAAAGGGCCATAAGTAGCAACCTCCCATGAGAGTGGACCATGTCTTCTTCACATTCCAGTTTATATTTCTGAGGCACGAAATATTCTGAAACACCTAAACAACATGTGGCAAATAGAAGTTTCTTTCAAAACCAAGTATTCTGCAAAAACTGAAAACAATCTAAATGTCCATCAAGAGTAGAATGGATTCATAAATGGTGGTTTATTCATACAATGGGATAATACTCAGCAATAAAAACAGAATGTCCTACTGGATAAAACTTAACTGCATTGTGCTGAATGAGAGAAGTGAGAGACAAAAGAGCATGTTTGATTCCATTTATATGGAGTTCTACCTGAACCACTTATCTGAACTAATCTCTAGGAAAAAGAAAATCAATCAGACTTAACTGAAGGATAGGGGGATGAGAGTGACTGGGAAGGGGCACCAGGGGACTTTCTAAAATGATGGCAATGTGCTCCATCTTGATTGGGGTGATAAATCACATGGGTGTATATGTTTGTGAAAACTGATCAGATTGTATACTTAAAATCTGCATTTACTGTGCATAAACTATACCTCAAAGAAGAGTGTCTTTTATAGCCTTTTTCTGTGAGGCACTCTTCTATGTGATCTAGATGATATAACTTATTTAATTCTCACAAAAATATGGGAGAGGATATATGTTTATTTGCATTTTACAGATGGGGAAACCAAGGCACAGAGAGGTTACATAAATATCTAAGGTAATGGAGCCAGCGTTTGAGGTGAGGATTTGAACACTAACAGTTCAGCTCCAGAGCTGGACGCTTAACTGCTGAATAATGCTTCCACACCTGCCAGAAGGAGCAACCAGCTTGTTGTTTTCCATTTCCTATTAAGAGCGACTCCAAATGTGATAGAACAATTGCTCATATGGGCAGAAAGAACCTGGTTATTTAAAATACACCTATTTATGTTGGGTTTGGGGTGCTTTTAATGATTCCATTTAGCTTCGACATGGACAATACTACTAAATTGCAGGCTGGCTTTGTAGATGATCAGGAAGGCCAGTCTCCTGAATTGTGTTTGCTAATTGTTGTATAACACAGTTAACGTAAGACAAGCAAAATCACGTGCCTGACGTTGCCAAGAAATGGAAAGTGAAAGTGATTCAGGCACTGGGCTTAAAAGAAGATTCATTCACTCCAGTTTGATAGTGGTAACTTATTGTATTGTTTATAATATGTAGAGAAAAATTAATAGTGACACCAAAGTGTTAACTGTGGCCAACTATGGGGAATGAGATTCTGGACACAGGAAATTTCCAGCTTCCCAATTATATTCTTGCGTATCATTTGCACTTTTTATTATGAGTATGCATTTTAGATGAGATTTTTAAAAAGTTTTTAACAGTGAACCAAGTAACTATTCCTGCTTATGTGAAGTTTGGCCATTTCGCAATATTCACTCATTCATTCGTTGAATAAACATTTACCAAATGTCTACTGGATGCCAGATTATAGGTACTGGAGATACATAGGATTTTGTAGGCTAGTGGTCAGATAGACATATGGGCAAACAATTATGAATGAGGCAGGCACTCTGCACTTGGAGGGATATAGATTAGACCAGAGAATACTGCCCCAGCTCTGCTTATGGCCATGGGTTTGGTGGCTCTACATGACTGGGGGGTGAGAGGAGTTGAAGCATTTGTGAAGGACCTAGGGTTCTGCCATCCTCTTATTTCATGAATATTACCAGAAGCATGCCCAGTGCATGGAAGATGTAGGGCTGATTCTACACGATAACACGGCTTGTAAGACATCAGTTTTTTCCTAATCCTAGTTTCTCATGGTAAAGGGGTTGGTTGTCAGTTGTCAGAGGACCCCATTTCAAGGTTGCCGTTTGAATGCTTTTCTCTGTTCCATGGCTACAGGCTGATCCTTAAAATCAGTCACTGTCTGCATTTTGCAAAAGGCATAATAGGTAACAGGGCTAGCTTGGTGCAGATTCTTTGTTTACTTTCTAGAGTCTCTTGAAATGAAATTGCCAAGTAGCCCACTAATGACCAGGGTTGAAAGCACTCATTCTACATCCAGGGGGCAGTCACCTTGCCTTTGTAATGTAAAGTATAATTATTATCAGAAACTTGTGCTGTCTTTATTTATTTATTTATTTTTTTTTTTGTGGGATGTTAGCCCTGAGCTAACATCCATGCTAATCCTCCTCTTTTTGCTGAGGAAGACTGGCTCTGAGCTAACACCTATTGCCAATCCTCCTCCTTTTTTTCCCCAAAGCTCCAGTAGATAGTTGCACGTCATAGCTGCACATCCTTCTAGTTGCTGTATGTGGGACGCGGCCTCAGCATGGCCGGAGAAGCGGTGCGTCAGTGCGCGCCGGGGATCCGAACCCGGGCCACCAGTAGCGGAACGTTCGCACCTAACCGCTAAGCCACGGGGCCTGTGCTGTCTTTAGAGTCAGAAAAAGAATGGGTAAGTGTATACTGTACTTCTTGCTTTAGTTTAAAACAAAGTAATTTTTAATTAAATTTTTAAATTAAGTAAGGGTTGTAAAAAGTAGCTTTTCTCAGGATCATATGGTTCATTAGCACCATATGGTGCACCTGTACCAGACATTTCTTCCTTAAGTCCTGGGCTCCCACATATTTAAATGTGAATGATTGCCTCCCCTTCCCCTGCTCCAGTACATTTAGGGTAATTTAATCCTTCCTTGCACACTGTGCCCTTCAATACCCTCCTTATAAGCATGCCTGATTTTGGAACTGTTCTGTAACTGGAAGTCAGCCTCACTGGGCAAGTGCACGTCTTAAGCTCTTCACAGTGGCCTATCAGCCTAATTAAACTACAGAAATATAAAGCAATTAATTAGAATCATTGGCAAAATGAATGCATGTTAGTAATCTCTGTAGTTACAGAGACCTTCTCACTCAGATCCAACTGTGTGGATGTGCTGATTTTACCAATGGGAAAAAAATCAAAGAAAATTCTCCATATCCCCTGATTCCAATCTTTTCTTGGCTGAGACCCTAAGGCCTCTGCAGGGTCAGAAAATTTATTTATAACCATAGTTTCTGGCTTTGGGAGAGAAATGACATTTCTGCCTACCTCTACTTTTGCAAAACAATGGAAAACAACAAGGAGAATAGAAGCCGAATAGCAAACTGCCATCTTCATTGAAATTAGGAAAAATTATATCTGAACCCATAATATCATGTTGGAAAAAGAGTTTTCAGATACATGAAAACTGTATGAGTGTGAAGATAGACACAGAGAGAAGGCTAGGGGCTTCAAATTTCATGGGAAGACTAGACAAAGTACAGAATTCTTCAAAATAGATGACACAGGTTGGGCTTGAAACATAGTCTGGCTGCGTAGACTGGCAGCAACATGCTATCAGCCCTCAGAGACCTCAGACAACCGAGCAAACACACAGGAAACACACGGACACTCCCTATTGCCGTCTTAGAAGACTATGGGTGGGCGGGTGGAGGATAAACTGTGGGGAACAAACAGCCCTCCACCTTCTCTGTCAGCTAAAGAAGAGTGAAGACACCACCACATTCCAAAAACCTCCATCAAGTCGTTTCGCTGGGAGGAGGGACACTTCCAGCCAGCCCAGAGCCACTCAGCACATTCACAGGGGATTGAGAAGGTTCTGGAGGCAATAAGCCCACAGTGCTCACCAGCTCATTCACTTGGTCCTTACCTTTACTGTCTTTTCTCATATGGCTCAGGAATAGTAACCCCCTCCTCAGTTCAAGGATGGACAATATTAAAAAAAGAAATGAGCGTGGGACTTACGTGTACATGTTGCACTAAGAATATCACACGTACACACAGAGGTAGATGAATAAAACAAATCAGAAAGGTTATACCACAAAGCAGATGAAAATTAAGACAACATATTTTTCTAAGAAGCAACCTCGCAACATATATTAATACCAAATATATACACACACTTCAATTCACCTAGGAAATGATCCTATAGAATTTCACTGTCCACTATGGTAGCCACTAATACTTGAAATATGGAACTATTTCATATATGGAACAAAGGCCCTAAAATTTTAGTTTAAAAATGATACTCATTTCAGTTAGAAATGGAAGTTTCCATTGGAAAACTTTTAAGCATGTTTGGAACAATCTGGATGTATAAATTGACTTTTTAACTTGTAAATTTTATAAAATCTAAGTACAGCTCAAGTTTGCCAGTGAAAACATAGTGTCTCAAGATTTGCTCTAACTATAAAATATACGTTAGATTTTAAAGACTTAATTCAATAAATAAAATGTAAAATATCTCATTGAAATAATATCTTGGATATATTGGGTTAAATATATTCTTAAAATTAACTTTACCAGTTTCTTTGCACTTTTTTAATGTGGCTACTAGAAAATTTTAAATTACATGTGACTTGCATTACATTTCAATCAGACAGCACTGCTCAAGAAAATAAAACAGCAGTATGTAAAGTAAATGGACAAACACTGTTCCAAGTAGCCAAAAAACAAAACAAAAGCAAACTGGAAACAAAGCGAATGCTTGTCCATCGAGGAATGGCTCATACATACACGTAATACCTCATGGGCTATTATGAAACCTTTGAAAAGAATAAAGTTTTGCCAGTGGACTTGACTATCCACAAAGCATTGTTGTAGAAGAAAAGTAAACTACATAGAAACGTGAGTGATCCCAGTACAGACTGTCACCAACTTTAACGATGGTTCAACTTATGATGTTTTGACTTTACGATGGTACAAAAGTGATACACATTCAGTAGAAACTTTACTTTGAATTTTGAATTTTAATCTTTTCCCAGGCTAGCGATATGCAGTACGATACTCTCGTGATGCTGGGCTGCAGGAGCGAGCCACAGCTTCCATCAGCCCCGCGATCACGAGGGCAAACAACCAATACTCTTACAACCATTCTGTACCCAGAAACCACTGTTTTTCACTTTCAGTACAGTATTCAACAAATTACATGAGATATTCAACACTTTATTATAAAATAGGCTTTGTGTTACATGATTTTTCCTAACTGTAGGCTAATGTAAGTGTTCTGAGCATGTTTAAGGTAGGCTGGGCTTTGATAAGGTTCAGTAGGTTAGGTGTATTAAACGCATTTTTCACTTAGGATATTTTCAACTTCTGATGGGTTTGTAAGGAAGTAACCCCACTGGAAGCAGGGGAAGAACTTATTGTAAAACTACCATCCCAATCATCAATACATGGATATGTTTGTAAATATGACTTGAACACGAAAATGTACAGAAAAAAATTACAGTGATGTTAAAAATCATGAAGTTATTTCACCTGGGTTACCTGTGTGTGGTGGGCCAGGGGCAGGAGAGAGGAGGAGGGAAACAAGTAGAAAGAAAATAAAATGTCTAACTCCCTCCCATCCCTAGTATGTATAGTATCTCATTTATGTAGAATTGTACACACACACACACACACACTAAGAGGAAGAGAAAGATAGAGCTAGAAGTATATAAGGACTTGTAGGAATTCCCAAAGTGTATTGCCAAGTGAAAAGAAGTTGAAGGTGATATGTAAAGGGCTCATTCTATTTTTGTAGAAAGAAAAATTCCCAATATTCTTATTTAAGTTTGGAGAAAGGTGCACATACTAATTAACAATAATAATCTCAGGGGTGTGTGGTACTAGAAAGAGAGCTGGGGTGAACAGGGTAGGGAGAAAGATATGTGCATGTGTATAATATCATCACTTTTTATTACAAATGGATGTTACTTTTTGATGAAAAAGAAGAAAATAGTAAAAGAAGGGCAGTAATTAAGTTTTCCTTGAAATAAAAAAAAAAAAAAAATAAGAGCTCAGAGAAGAGCTAGAAACATCCAAGGAATAGTAATGGCAACAGACAGAATTTGAAAATTAGTTGGCCAGAGAGGCACACTAGAAACAGCAAAAAGGTTCTCCCAGAAAGAGATTAGGAATAAAACAGAATAGAAAAATGTAGAGTTAAAAGGAGAAAGAAGAGTTAGAAAAATAACAGCAATAGCAGACAAAGGAGAACCGACATATGAATAATTGGCATCCCTGACACACTATGCCACAGGCTTTTATGAAGGCTGACAACAGAACACTAAGAAGAGAGAGAAAAGACATGTAAATACATTTTCCTAAAATAAAGTCTAAATACTGAAGGGACGCACTGAGTTTCAAGAAAAATTTGATACAAATGATCAATAATTAGAAATATCCTAGTATATTGTACTTCAGAGATAAAGAGTCCTTTGGGCATTTAGCTCCCTCCTTCACCACCACCACCGTTGCCAAAAAAAATAAATAAATCAACTATTTACACATGGATTTAAAAAAATTACTCCTGTGCATGAACAAAAACAAAAACATATAAATTACTTAAGGTATTCCAAAACCTTTTCCACATGCTTTCTTTTGTGAATCACCTTTTAATACAGTCATTACTGTTTGTGTTTTCTCACAAAATGTGGTCTGTATCCTTTTAAGGGTATTGATGATGAGCATTTCATTAAAGAGCATTCCAGAAATTGTTTCTGGAATTTTCTTCTGAGACACATTAAGTCTCAGAACCCATTCAGGTCCTCGTTTGATATCCATTAAGGAAGTTTGATGCTGATGCTCTTCTGGAAGTATCAATGGAAGGTTTTCAGATCTCAACCAAGACTTAATTTATTCTTCAAATGATCCTTATGTGACTTTTTGATTCAAGAGTTGCACCATTTTCCAGTCTTGTCGCCAGGAACATATCCAAATTTGCACACGAATAGGCTTACAGTTATGCCCTATAACAGGCTGACTTCTTAAAGGGAGATATGGATATTATGTACCCATGTGGTATACCATATTATTTCTTCAAAACATTCACTATCCCTCTGACAAGATAAATCATCTATGGCCATTGACTCATGCTTGTCACATGACTAGCTTTGGATAACGGAGTGTAGTGGAAGTGAAGGGTGTCACTTGTGAGCAGAAGTTTTAAGAGCCATCGTGTGGTCCCCACCTTTCTTTTCCTTCTCCCATAAGACCAATGTGCCCCACATCTGGACTGGTCCTTTAGCCTGGGTCCTAGACATAAAGACAACATGGAGTATGGCCAAAATTGACCCTCAGTAAACACATAATATGAGTGAAAAGTAAACTTGTAAGCCACCAAGGTTTTTGAATTATTTATTACTGCAGTATAGTTCAGCTTAAGCAGACTGGTATAAGTTTAAGCACACAGGACTTAAAACCTAGCTTTGGAATGGTCTAGGCACTCTCCTGAAGGACTCCTGACTTCTGCAGGACTTCCTCAGGGCAGAGAATGAGTGGGTGATATGTGATCGGTCCTCCTCCATGTGAGATTCAAGTTTAGGCTATTTCAGGTCAGCCAGCGTGAATGCAGAGAGACTTCACCTGAGACGTTTTTAAAATGAGTCACTCTGGAGTACTTAGAGACTCACAGTGGGTTGGCTGAGTCGTAGCCCAGTTGTGGTGAGCCATCATTTATACTTGTGTTCTGGTTAAATGTTCTGAAATTCTAAGGTCAGAAAACATTTTTGGGACTGGAGACACCATCTCACTTTGGGACACAATAGTAGTTCTCAGCAGGGAAGGGGCTGAGGAGAGGAGGAAGATGCTCTAGATCTGAAGGGTTTACTCCTATTTTTCTTCTTTCCAGTTAAAGCTGATTCCATGATGGAAGTATCAATCTGTGGAGAACAGCTTTTCTTTTTCTCCCCAAAGCAGAAAGGTTAGTATCTGTACTTAGAGTTCTGTTGGAGAACTGGCTGAACTCAAAATTAATTAGGGATCCAACTGCAGTTCAATGCTGGTGAAATCAACAATTCACAGCAGTTCTTCAAAGAATACAGGCTGTGGTCCTCTCCTGGGATGACTTCCCCGGGACCCTTGGCAACAGTGCTGGTAGAAAGTGGAATGAAACAGTTAGCTCAGCTTTAGAAGATGGAAACAGTAGATGAGCAGAAGATGACACATTAAAATAGCATAGGACTGGGAGATGATATCCCCCCTCACACTCAGGTTAGGGTGGGTTAAGGACAGAGGCACCAAAGAATTAGTTTTGACTCTCAAATCCTGCTTGGCCTCAAGGACTCCCCCTATTTCCTCCAGAATAAACAAAGAAAGGATAGAATTCATTGGTATAAAACGCTTGCACATTAAGAAGGGCAGATGGGGTGGGCTAGTGATTTTACCAATAGAAACTGTAGAGGGTGGGGGTGGCTGGCATGGGTCACTGGCAGCCCCTCATCCACCATAGCCCATCACCATCACCATGTTGTCGGGACAGCCTGCACTGCTTGATCCCCTTGAAAGGGAGGCAGCACCTAGTAACTAGTACTAGAATACTACAGTACTAGTTAAGGGCATGGGCTCTGTGGGTGGAAAGACCCAAATTTTCTTGGGTCTTTGTATCTCGATTGTGCTTGCGCTCATTTTGCTTGGGTCAGTGACATAGCCTCCCCAAGTCCTGATTTTACACAATGCTTAAAAAAGCAATAGTGCCTGACATAGACAGTGTTTGCATGATGTAAGTGAGTTAATTCATACCAAGTGCCTAATACATAGCAAGGGCATATGAAATGCTTGAGGGGCACTAGATAGTTATGGGTCTTAGCTGAGAAAAGTCAAAATGAAAGGTGGCTAGAATTGCCACACAAGTTCTTATATTTAAATAATGTAAGAGTTACGAAGTTATAAAAATATGTGGAAGGGGTCTTTAGGTCTAATTTTTAATTAATAACTGATAGAAAGAAGTTATAATCAAGAACACAATACCTGCTCAATAGACTCTGGCAACAAGACACTACATCAGTTGTGTTTTTAGGTGAGCTGGAGTGGAAGGCGTTCTCTAAAAACTGATGGCAGTTGATGTCTACAGGAGTGCTGGAGAGTATGCCTAGAAGTGGAACAGAGCGCCACTGATTTTATTAATTAACAAAGTCACTGAACTCTCCTTCTGTTCTTAGCTTCTCCACCACGCTCCACACATTTTGCTCATAAAAGGCTTAACAGCAGCTCTGTCTCTCAGCTCTCTGCACAGCATACGCTGCATATGCGGGTTGGAGGCACTGCCCCCCTGAAAGCTGCGGGCACAGGGAGACAGGACACAAACACCGGAAGCAGTACCTGCGATGCAGGCTGTCATGAAGCTGGCGATGGTCCCTGCAATCAGAGCTCTCACTGCCCCTGAGGCGATGTCATGCTTTCTGGAAGGAGCCATGGATGCTGGGTAACACAGAAGCAAGTAAGAGAGGTTAATGTTGAGGCTTATTGATTAGAATTCCAAATTCCCAGGCTCTGAGAATTGTTCTGGGGCTGGAGTCTCAGATCAGCTGACTTTTCCTTTTCTTAAAACTTAGCTGGGAAATTCAAGATTGAAGAGCTTAGTGATGAGTTCCACATCCAGAGAAGTTCTCTGGTGTGGGACGAAAAGAAGTTTGTCCACAGCGAAAGGCCCAGAGACTTCCATTCTCTACAGAAAAAACAAGTCCTAAGTTTCATCTAAAGGGCTCGCACAGCATGTTGAGGGCTGGGCAAGGCAAATGCATCACAAGGGAGGATCCAAAACATCTGCCACTCATCTGTCACCATCCACTTCTATGCCCATGGCAGACACCACTAATTAATCACAGCATTTTCCCACAACTTCCATTGGATCTCAGAATCCTTCTCCAGGTGGCCATTATAAATCTATTGGAACTGGCATGCAAAGTGGAACCTATGTGTCACCCCTGGCTGGAGAAGCACCAGTACATTTGGGCAAATCCTTCCTGATGTTAGCTTGGGTCTACGTAGGGAAACTATACTGCAGAGCAGGGATAACAAATAGACCCCAAAGGATTTACAGCTCTTGCAGGGCCTTCTTTTCCTGACCTGAATAATGTCACAGAGCAACCTGGAGATCAGAAGCGTGTTTACACCACATCTGTTGTTGAAGAATATTCTTTTCACTTACTGAGTCCGCGGATTGCTATTCCTAGGGAAACGATATTGGCAAAGTCACAGAGAGCATAAGTGGCAATTGTCTCAGAACGAATCTGTAAATAAGCATAAACACATGGATGCATACATGGTGTGACCCAGCTTAGTAAATCTGACACCCTAACCGTGCTTCCTATTCTGACTAGGGGATCAATACTGACAGATAATTGTACAGTGAGTGGTGTCAAACACCTGTTGCTTCCTAGACTCTTTTTTTCCATCTCCCCTTGAATTTCGATGGAGAGAAAGGGGCTGTGTGGAGTCAGAGACTCTCTACAAAGGAGTTGGAACTGGTAGTCTTGGCCTCTACAAATGTTGCTTTCTGCTCAATGATAATTTTAATAGTCAGCGTGACCTGGCCACCTGCTATAATGTGCCAGGCAGAGGACCAGCTGCTGAAGAAACAAAATGTGTCCCAGAAAATATTCACATTTATTTGACAAAGGATTTATTCAGAATTTATAAAGAACTGTTATAATTCAGTAATAATAAGACAAGCACCTAATAAATGAATAAACAGATTTCACAAAAGATACGCAAATGACCAATAAGCACATGAGAAGATGTTTGACAGCATTAGTCACCAGCGAAATGCAAGTTAACACAATGAGATACCCCTACACATCTACTAAAATGGCTAAAAACATGGACAACAATAAGTGTGGGTGAGGACGTGGAGCAACTAGAACTCTTGTACATTGATGGTGAGAATGTAAACTGGCACAGCCTGTTGGTAAAATACAAACATACACGACAGTTTCTTATCAACTTAACATCCACTGCCTGCAGGAGCCAGCAATCTCACTCCTAGGGATTTTGCCAGGAGAAATAAACACATATGCCCACAAGAGGATTGCACATGTATATTTATAGCAGCTTTATTCCTAATAGTCCCAAGTTGGAAATAATCCAAATGTCCTTCAACAGGCAAATGGATAAACAAATTTTGGATTTCCATAAACTAGAATACTACTACATGCAACAATATGAAGGCTGAGTCCATTCACATGATATTCTAGAAGAAGCTAAACTAATCTATCGTGAAAGAAAGATCATTGGGTGCCTGGGACAGGGTCAGGGTCGGGGTGGGGGGCTACTGACTACAACTGGCCATGAGGAAGGTTTTCTAGGTGTGATGGAAACGTTCTACATCTTGATTGTGGTCGTGGTTACACACGTGACACATTTGTCAAAACTCACATGGACACCAAAAATGGGCCTTTTTTGCATGTAAATCATATGTAAAAACGATATAATGTAAAAGGAATCTTATTAGTAAAAAGGAAGCTCACAGATACCACAGAAGCCCTTTCACTCTGGCCATGGTTTGTGTTTGCCTTTCTTTGTTCCTCAGCTCTGACTGTCCCATAGGAATATTAGGTGCCCACTTGGAAGTGGGAGAATGGACTGTGCTCTCACAGGGTCCTGAGAAGGCGGAAGGTGACTTTGTAGAAGTGTGAGCATGACCCCCCGCCTCTGAAGCCAAGAGGTGCTGCTCAGGCTAGATAGTTCTTTCTCAGGTTGAAGGACGGACTCCATGAGGCTTGGAAGATCCAGTGCACTTCGTTGTTCACCAGAGGCACCCCCAATCTGGCAAAGGCACCCACACAATTGAGGCAGTAATTTTTTTCCCCCCAAATCCTGAAAACTCGACGATTTGGTTCAAAGAACAAACCAGGGCAATGCTACATTTAAAACTGGCAGTGCCTTTTCTTTCACTAACCGGGTTTTTTAAAGCTCACACTCAAGACTCAAGTGGTCATGGTAAGTTTTTGTTGATAAGGCCCCTCTTCTTTTCAGGGTTTCTGAAAACTCCTTTGTTGATGTTTTCATTCAGTGTGTGCACAGCAGGCAACGAAAAAATGTTTCACGTATTTGAGCAGTCCACTGTTTCTGGAAACTCATCCTCATCCCCTGCTCTGGCTAGTGCTTTTCATTGTTCTATTGGCTTCAGAAACAGTCAAGCTTATTAAGAGACCACGGGGAGGGAGATGGCATAAAGCACTAGAGACTCCTCTTTCTCCTTTCTGGGGATCTCTGGAGGAGGGACACAGATGTGGTCACACAGGGTTTTATAATAAGAGGAAAAGGAGGCTGGGATGATTCCCGTTTGTCTTTGCCCATAAATGTGCAAGATTACGTGATGGAAAGAACTGCAGTAGGAAATTAATAATACATCCTACAGCTCTCCTCGCACATGAACAAAGATGCCATATGTACAAGGACAGGCATTGTAGCACTACTTCCAATAGCAAAAAATTGGTAAGAGTGTTCATCGACAAGGGACTGGTTAAAATAAATTATGGTGTGCTCATACAACAGGATACTATGTCACAGGCGCTGGTACGGAAAGGCATTCAAGATATCTTATCAAGTGCAAGGAGCAAGGCTAAGAACAGTGAGCATAATATGGTACAGGGAGAGGAGCTGAGTGGCAGGGAAATAGGGAGGATGACTCGCTTTTCCCTCTATGCCTTTTTGTACCTTTTGAATTCTGTACCATGAAATGTATTACGTGTAAACAAAGAAACAAACATGCAAGTATTATCTTTAAGAACGAGAAACTGGAGTAATAAAGTGCGACATAGACCTTCTGATCTCTTACCTTAGATGGAGGTCAGCAATGGGCATAATTCAATGGATAACACTGGGTTTTTGCCTCATGGACCCAGATCTTACACTTCAATCATGTGGTACCTTTTCCCGGAGACTGTTGGGATACTCCCACCACTTCTTGGTTGGTAAACGGAAATTGCAGGGACCCATCTCCATTTTGTTGATTATAAATAAGAAATTGGGAAAAAACAAAATGCTTTTCCCATGATGATTCAAGAATAACAGAAGCCATTGAGCTCATATTCCTAAACGTCCTCTGAGCTCCTGCCCCTGGTTGGGCTCGCCCCCAACCCGAATCAGCTCCACTGTCCTGTCTCTATCCTCTTAATAACCTGCTCACAAACCTGCTCAGCACTGCCAGAACTGTGAGCTTGCTTTGCTCATTAACAAAACTGTTTTCTCCTGGCAACTGGCAGTTGGGGATGACCAACATTTCACTTAATTTAGCCTATTGTTTCCTTTTGGCAGGGAAGCTGGTTTGTGGCGGCATCCAGAGAATGAGGACATTTGGCCAAGCCCCACTGCGTGGTCAGCTGAAGAATGAACGTTGGAGAAACGGGAGACCTACAGAGACACTGTTCATATCAGAGGTGTGGGCCAAATGCCCCTCATGATAGCACACAAATCAGCACTCTCCTGGAGTATGCTGTTATTCCGTGTAATACGTGGGAGTAAATTTGCATGTTTGGTCTTGGGAGGCTGGGAGAGTGGTGGGCTGTTCAGACTGGGCCGTCTCAATTAGAAGCTTGGGCAGCATGCTTCCCCTCCCCTGTCCTTTTAAAGCCCAGTATGTGCCTAAGACATTAATTCCAAATGGATTGTTTCCATGGGTAATGGTGGCGGACAGAAATGTTCACCATTTCCCTAAGAGTTCGCATGTGTGACAATTCTTTCTATTCTTCAGGAAAATAAAAGGTGGAGACTCAGCTGCAAATATGGCCTAAGTAATAGCCTCTCCTGAGTTCCCTTATCCCATCCAAGGCCAAGCAGACATGAGCATCTCCTTGCAGGCTGTTGACCTGAAGTCCTGACATAGTTATGGGGTGCTCGTCTCAAAGGTTCAGACCAGAGACGCTGAGCTCCGTCTCTTCCCTCATGTACCTGGAGAGCAGCGACTGCGTCTCACCACTGCTTTAGCATGTCCAGGCACTATGTTGCATTTAGGCGGTTTCTCAGAGTTCCTGGAATTCCTTAAGCTGAAAGGAAGAGCCCTTCATGATCATTAGACTATGAGTCCCATGAGGGCAGAGGCCTCGTCACTTGTTCAATGCTGAGGCCTCAGTACCTAGGTACATTGCACACAGAAGGCATTCATAAATGTTTGTTGATGGATTGATTCCAGCTCATATGACTCTGGGTTTGGATCCACAGAGCTCAACAGTAAATGATCACAGTGGTAAGGATTAGCTGTGCTTCTCCACACACACACACAGACAAGGATTAAGTCAACATCACTGAAAATTATGAGGCGCTATGTTCATTATGAGCTCCATGAGCTCTGGGATTTGGAGTCTGTTTTGTTCCTCAGTATATCCCAAACGCCTGGCCTGACACACAGAGGCACTAGTAACTATTTGATGAGCGCATGTACGTGATAAAGAAGTGCACTGAAAAATCAAAATATTTACTCACCGACATATACTGCTGCACACCATTCACAAATTTGGGTCCAGCCTCTTCCCTTAAATACACCATTTTTGAGAGGCGCTCATAGGCCACAATTTCAGTGAAGAATATCTTATAACCTATGAGTTTGGCAACCATGAAGCTGTCTTGCCAGTTCACTC
Organism: Diceros bicornis minor; assembly: GCF_020826845.1. Classification (NCBI taxonomy): domain Eukaryota; kingdom Metazoa; phylum Chordata; class Mammalia; order Perissodactyla; family Rhinocerotidae; genus Diceros; species Diceros bicornis. Next base: position 9,458,658 of record NC_080761.1, read on the forward strand.
CCATCATGAAGGAAAAGGGCATGAAGATATAGGAGCATATTATCTACAAAAACCAAAAATAGACACTTTATTAGAGTAGTGATTTGCTCCCATTCTTCTCCCTAACCCTCATGACAGGATTGTTCCCACCCCCTCTGTGTCTCCTGTAGACACAGAAATCCCTTCACATGCCCTTGTCCATCTTTATCCATTAGGAGTCAAGGTTGGAATTGAGTCATTTGAAGTAACCTGGATTCTCAGGATGGAGAGAATGATTGTTGGGGGAATGAGGGTGATGGGAGACAGAGAAAGAGGGTGGGAAGATGGGGGATACATGATAGGACTGTGCATTGTGTAAGAGTGCACTGGAGGCAGTTAGGGCAGCCGATTCACGAACCCATTTTATTTTTAAACAAAGATAGGCAGAAACAAAATGGAGGAGAAGCATGATAGAATTATACCTCAAAACTCAGTTGTGAGTAGTCAAACATGTTTCCAAACCAGGACAGGGCTGCATCCACAAAAGACAACAGGGCCAGGAAGGCAATGAGACCCACAGCAATGTGTGCCACCAAGGAGATGGTTGAGGATGCTCCCTGTGATGCGGCTTCTAGAAGATTCCTCGAATCACTTTATCAAAAAATAGCAATGGCAGAATTACCAAGGAGTTGTCAGTGGATGGACATCACAGGTGTAGAAATGGCATGAACAGAGCTCATTCATAGAGATGTCCATGCCTTGGTCGAAATACTCACCTGAATTCCATGAAATCATGACAGAGTTTATAATTGCTGAGTGTAGGTGAAGGGCATAGGGGTGTCTGTTATACTACTCTTTTAATTTGGGGGCATTTGTAACTAAAAATTAGTAAAAGATATGAATACTGTAGGTTTCAAAAATTACATGTAACGGTACCTATCAGAGAATATTTATAAAATGTTCATGGTATAAGAATTAATAATTCAAGGAAGGCCTGAAATCCATCACCTAAGAAATGGATTGTCACCCTTACCTTTGAGTCCCCCACCCTGTGCCTTTCCTTAATATCATCCTCTTCTCTTCATCTCAGAGGTACCTGGCTCCCTAAGTTGCTTATCATTCCCTTTCTTTCCAATCTCCCTATGTGTCTGCATCCATAAATAATGTGTTGTGTAGGTTTACACATTTGCTAACTTTATAAGTGGAATCACACATATTCCATATATATATATTCTCTGACAACTTGCTTTTTCATTCATGGTTATATCTTTCCCTCCATACAAACAAGAGATGAATCTCAGAAACATATTGGTTGATGGATTCTGTTATTTAATGAAATACTTTTGAACATCCTAAATCCCTTAGTCCTTTAGACCTTTTTTTCTTTGTTTTGCACAGGGCAAAAGAAAATGAACCGAAGAGGGGTTAAGGATACCTATAACACAGCTTCTTTCCCTATTATATAAGACACTTCCAGAAATGGTCATCCTATAGTTTTGCAACAGTCTTAAATCAAAGCTAAATGAACACCACACTATATTGAAAATAAAATATCAACATTGAAGTCAAGGAAATGTAATGACATTCAGGTATTTAGAAAGGTTTTCACCCAAAGCAATTTTGAGAAAGAAGAACAAAGCTGGAGGCACCACCCTCTCTGATTTCAAACTATACTACAATCTATATAGTAATCAAAATAATATGGTACTGGCACAAAAACAGACACAGAGATCAATGGAACAGAATAGAGAGCCCAGAAATAAATCCCTGCGTATATGGTCAATTAATCTATGACAAAGGAGGCAAGAATATACCAGGGGGAAAAGACAATCTCTTCAACAAATGGTGTTGGGAAAACTAGACAGCTACATGCTAAAAGAATGAAATGAAGACATTTTCTTACACCATATACAAAAATAAATGTAAAATGGATTAAAGACTAGAATGTGAGACCTGAAACCATAAAACTCTTAGAAGAAAACATAGGCAGTCAGCTCTTAGACATTGGTCCTAGCAATATTTTTATGGATCTATCTCGTCAGGCAAAGGCAACAAAAGCAAAAATAAACAAACGGAATTACATCAAACTAAAAAGCTTTTGCACAGTGAAGGAAACCATCAACGAAAAGAAAAGGCAATCTACCGAATGGGAGAAGATATTCGCAAATGATAGATACAATAAGGGGTTAACATCCAAAATATATAAAGAACTCATACAACTTAATACAATATAAACAAAAAGTCCAATTGAAAAATGGGCAGAGGTCATGAATAGACATTTTTCCAAAGAAGACATACAGATGGTGAACAGACATGTGAAAAGATGCTCAACATCACTAATGTCAGGGAAATGCAAATCAAAACTACAATGAGTTATGACCTCACACCTGTCAGAAAGGCTATTATTAAAAAGACAAGAAGTAAGTGTTTGTGAGGATGTGAAGAAAAGGGAACTCTTGTACACCGTTGCTGGGAATGTAAATTGCTGCAGCCACTATGGAAAATAGTATGGCGATTCCTCAAAAAATTAAAAATAGAACTGCCATACAATCCAGCAATTCTACTTCTGGGTGTTCATTCAAAGAAAATGAAAACACAAATTCAAAAAGATGTACACACCCCTATGTTCATTGTAGCATTAGTTACAATAGCCAAGTGCCCATCGATAGATGAATGGATATAGAAGATGTGGTATATATATACAATGGAATATTATTCTGACATTCCAAATATTCCAAAATGGAAATCTTGCCATTCGTGGCAACATGGATGGACCTAGAGGGTATTATGCTAAGTGAAATAAGTCAGACAGAGAAAGACAAATACTGTATGATTTCACTTATATGTGGGATCTCAAAAACAAATGAATAAACACAGCGAAACAGAAGCAAACTCATAGACATGGAGAACAAAGTGATAGTCGATAGAGGGGAGAGGGGTGGGCGAAATAGGCGAAGGGGATTAAATGGTACAAACTTCCAGTTTTAAAATAAATAAGTCATGGGGATGTAGTGTACAGCATAAGGAATATAGTCAATAATATGGTGATAACTTTATGGTCACAGATGGTTACTAGACTTGCTGTGGTCATCATTTCATAATGTATATAAATGTCAAATCACTATGTTGCCCAACTGAAACTAATATTGTATGTCAGCTATACTTCAATGAAAAAAAGAAGTTTTCAAGGGTTGAACAAGATTTATTTGGATGAAGTCTAATAGTTGCTGGGAAATTAAGTTCACTTTAATACCATAATTCATCGTGCTCTCTACGCAATTTTTCACTGTACTTTGAATTTGGAGCCCCTCCCTGCCCCCTGCCCCAGCTTGTATAGGCATTAACTAGGTGAACGTAACTCACTCACCCAACTTCCATTTTCATGGTATTCTCCACGGTTATTTTAGGTGTTTCTGTCTCAGGCCAAAAGAGTTTAGCCACAGCCAATGATGCGGCCGCTGACATAACTGAAGCAGTTAACAAGTGGATGGGTGAAATCTGTCATTTTAGGAGAAAGAAGGCCAACTTAGGTTTAGCTTTTCTGTTGTGTTCAGAATGCATGGCCCAAAAGCCTTACAAGGGAAGAGAAGAGCAGGAATTGCGTCTACGACAGAAAAAGATGTTTCTTCGGAGGCTTGGGAGAGTTCAGTGACCCAAGTTGGCATCACCATGAGAGCCAGAGGGAGAAGGGAGGTATCTCTGTGAACTGACCACATCTTTGGGGAGAAGCACAGAACCAACGTATGATCATTTCAGAAGAGAATCAATCCTGTGCTGTAGGAACCTTCAAAGAAGACTCCTCCACCTCTCTGTTGTCCTTTTGAATGTTCAAATAGTCCCTAGAGCCCATATTTCATTCATCACCAGTGTAGATAGGGGATGTCTGGGGTGCAGGCACGGACACACTCGTCTCTGTCTTCCTTTTGCTCTTCTGAAAGTTTGTGCCTTTACATAATACTCCTTTATCCAGAGTCCCTGTAATCTGTAAGCCATTTCCATTTCTTCACTGGAGCTCTATTTAAACTCTTTCCCCTTCCCTCCGCAGACCCTTATTCTTTCTGGATTCTCTTCTCTATCTTTTCAGAATTCCAGAATCAGCACCCTCCCCACTCCCATTCCCCCAGTGCATTTTTACAGGTAGCATTCCAACGGTGGTGGCAGAGTGGATGATCCGGCGATCCAGTCACACTGCTATTCCTGAGGCCTCCTTTGCCCTTTTCCTCTTCCCTCTTCCTGCTGATGGGCTTCTGAGGCCCAGATGAAGACCTGGAGTGAAACTCGCCTATCCTGTAAGAACGCCCAGTTCCCTGAGTTACATAGCTGCTGTGCTATTCCATTTCTCCCATGGGGGTTGCATCTATGTGTGGCTTGTCAGCTCTGTGCTGGGGGCACATGCACCAGTTAGCACAAGGCTCTCCATCCGTATGCTATAGACCACCAGCTCTCAAACAGGCTGCACATTGGAATCTGAGGAGTTTTAAAACAATATTGGTGCCTGGGTCTCATGCCAAGAGATTCTGGTTTAATTACTCTGGGCTATGGGCCTGGGTATTTGGGCTTTTAAAAGCTCCCAGGGGATTCTAATGTGCAGTAAGTGTTGAGAACCACTGCCCTAGTGCAGGGGTCAGAAAACTTTTTCTGTAAAGGGCCAGAGTGTAAATAGTTTTGGTTTTTTGGGCCACAACTACTCAACTCTGCAGCATGAAAGCTGCCAGAGAGAAACAAACAAGAGTAGCTGGTTTCCAGTATAACTTCAGTTACAGAAAAGAGGAGTGATCTAGAACTGGCACATGGGCCATACTTTGTTGACCTCTGGTTTAGACTGCCTTCCTTAGTGTAATAGGTTTTTTTTTTTTACATTTTTATGTTTTAGCCAAGTAATCTCATAATATGATTTCATTACACTATGGTGGGATATGTTTCACATTTAGGTGGCAGGGATATAAAAGTGAACACTCCATCCAAATGCCAATGAACTGTGACCAATGATACAGCAAAAAGGACACTCTTTGGGCCTCCTTACCCAATGGAGCAGATCTGGAGCAGCAATGGCAAAGAAAAAGAAAGAAATGACAATAGCAAAGAAAGAAGAGGTTGTATTTTCCATTATTTGATCCCCAAACATTCTTACCCCATAAAAAGTGTATAGGCCGAAGACATTTCCAGCAATAGTAGAGAACCCAGCAGTCATGATTGCATGGAGTTCAGACTTGGTGGTGCCTTGTAAATACGGTTGGACCAGCTTTGGAGCCACTGTCTGGAAACAAAGAGTGACTAGATTAAGTGTTCCTTTTTAAATCTTAGGAGGGCATGCCAATCTACTCAAAATTCCATTCTCTAAAGCTGTATTTCTAAGAGTGGATCTCAGACTCACTCCATCAGCATCACCTGGGAACTCCTTAGACATGCAAATTCTCAGACTTACTGAATCAGAAACTCTGGGGGTGGGGCCAGCAATCCTGGTTTAAGGAGCCTTCCAGGTGTTCTGATGCATGCTCCAGTTTGAGAATCTACATGACAGAAGTCTGGGTAATTTGAACTTTAGGTCAGTGTGCACATAGAATCATGTGTAACGTTTGCAGAGTTTGCAAGGCCAATCCACAGAAGACCTCCACTTAGCCTAGGATTGGACTCTGATGGTTGGGGACACTTTTCTAAGGGTGACACACCACTGGCCAAGTAACTCTGCCCAGTGGCCTGGCCTCGAGAACGGGTGATTCCCAAGCCTCTGTGACTTCCCATCTTACAGCTTCATCTTGACAGACTTTAAACCTCTTCACTGACACCACAGGGAAATAGAGACACAAGCATAAAAAAAATACCAGCAATAACAAGGACAGGTGCCCAGAGGCCTTTTTCAAATTGAGAATCAGAGACCTCTTCTTCCCCTTGGGTGGAAAGGAATCCGAGTGCAGTTGTAAAGGCTTGAGCCCCATCAAGGAGGACAGGCGGCCTGCAGCGTGGGGCTCTTCATAAATAATAGCTGCCCTTTCAGCATATTAAGTATCAAATTGAGCATGTGTGCAATTTACAATTTTCCCCTCATTATTTCTAACTGTTGTGTAAGATTGAATGTGTTGAGTTTCAATTTATGGAGTGAATAGAAATTCAATGCATGAGTCCTCTTACCCCACAGGTAGGAGTAATCAACTCAAGATGGTGCCCTAATTAGTCCTGAGAGATTTTATGACTATAATTATAATAATTTCAACTCCTAGGGAAGGAAGCATGGGCCCTGCTGTAAAGACTATGCTCCAGGTTAGCAAGCTGGGCTGACCAATAAGAAGGCTCAGCCTGCCTGGAGCAGTTGTAAGCCTGGATTGGTGGCCATGTATTTTTCTAGGTGATTTTATTTTTACTTGAAATCCCATTTCCCTGGGCAGCCATGCTAGCAAGCATTCACACATGGTTTCCTTGGTATGTGATTCCATTCTGCCTGAAGCTGCATGTCCAGATTGATGAGGATGATTATTACTTATCTACCCCGTAGGAATGCTGCTATTCTGAGAGACATCCCTTTGGCATCATATTTCTTTGCTTAAATGGACTTCAGGCAAAAGAGCATTTAACCATGTGATGGATCAGGGAGTGAAAATGCTTTTGCTCATCAGCATTGTTCTTTAGACTCAACAAAGACAGACTGTTGACCAGTTCAGACAAGTTAAGAATGAACTCAAGTATTTATACAGCTGCACGGCTGTTGGTGGGAAGCCTTTCCTGGTCTCTTTCATTGCCACAGCATTAAACTACAGAATGTGAGGCTGCCTGTTACATGTTTGCAGGCTCAAGACAAGTGCTGAACTCCATCTGAGTGAATGAGCCGCTAGCCTCTGAAGGGCGGGCCAGAGACCTCAACAATTCAATAAATTGAGAAAAGATTCGTTGAGAATCTATACATGAAAAGTCCAATGATTTGACACAGTGATTCAATCTTTCTTCCTCTCCATAAAATTTCAAGAACCCAAATGTCACATCAGTGCACTGAGACTCTTGGAAGGGATTTCTCTCTCTCACTCTCTTTTTTTCTCTCTCTGGAATCTGGACTTTGTCAATATTGAAGGGTCCTTATTTTGACACTGTTCCTTCTACACTAAAAGAAATAAAACCATCATTTCTTTATTCCACTTTCTGGAAAGAGTGTCCATTTCAGCAGGTGTTTTGTTTTGTTTTGGTTTTAGATATTATAACTTACATATCCGAAGAATATGTTGCCAGCAGCAACGACAGATTCAACAGGAGATGATCCAATAGTAACCAGCATGACCCATCCAATCTAAAAGGGGACAAGGGACAAAGTCAGTGAAGAGCTATTTGTATACACCAAACTCCAAAGTAGGGATAAAAATCTTTGAAGGAAAGTGCTGGGGCCTTTAACAATTGTTGGCAGGCCAGCAATGGTGCTAACTGTGAGTACATCTTACCTAGTCCATAGAGCAGGCCAATCAAATCCTCCTATTGGAGTGGTAAGTATGAGTCATTGTATACACTTTCAACATTATACAAGTGAGTTTCTATTGAAATGTACACTTGTGTACAAGTAACAAGTTATTAATTGCTAACAGTCACGGCAGGCTTTACTGCATTCTAGGCACTGTTTTGAGCCCTTGATCTGAGTAATGCATTTAATCCCACAATAACCCTTTTAGGGAGGTCCTATAATTATTCCCATTTGATAGAAGAGGAAACTGAGGCACAGAACAGTTGAGTTGTTTTGTGAAAAACCACCAGCTAATAAGTAGCGGGATGTAGTTGACGTTTGGCCTTGTCTACTTAACACTCAAACGAACATGGTTTATGGTCCCACTTCCATAGTGGCCCTTTCATCCAGAGACAGTGGTGCCCACTTCAGGATGTCGCATTCTTTTTCCTTAGACATGAGCACAGTAATTCTGAATGTTTAAATCGATAATCAGAAAATTATGACCCTGGTGCTCTTGCTGAAATTCTGAATTCCGCCAGTTTTCTGGTTCTCTCTCCATTTTATTTATTTACATGGCTCAAAGTAGGGCTGGGGCTGTACCCAAACCCTGTGTGCTCTGCCTTGCTTTCATGTGCATTCAAACTACCTTAGAAATTTCATAGTCTTCTGATCTAACCTATGAGCGTAGCACTGACAGTTGCTGGGGCAGCAGGAATGAGATTTACTCTTTAGACTTTTAAAAAAAAATTTCTGTGCTTATAAAAGTCCCTCAGAAGCTAAAAGCAGCTTCCCCTTCTTGCTTTGACTCCCTAGCAGCTCTAGACTAGAGTGTCCCCTTTTGTAACCTCCTGAGGATAAGCAGTGACTCTGCATAAGTCACCGGGTGGGTCGCCAAGATGAAGGAAACCTGGCAGGTCTTGGGACTCTTGGAGGCAATTCTTTGGCTAAAGAAGTAATTGCTAAGGTTTCATGAAGATATCTAGTGGGTTGCAAATCAAAGCCTTGTTAGAATTCCCTGAGATAAAATTCCCTCTAGGGACACATGTAGGATTTTTGGGTTTGAATCCAATAACTTGGCATGGGTGGGGAGGTGGATCTCGATACGAAGAGAAAGGCACTTAGGAAAACCCTGAATAAAAGGTATTTAGGACTTTGTCCCTGAAATAATCATCTCTACACCTGTCACCCAACCCAGCCCAGTCCCATACCTTTCTAATGATCCACTGCATCCATCTGAGGTAGAAGAGCACGGACGTGACAGCGTGGAAGAAAACCAGCATTGGCAGGTACTGGAGGGGGGGAGGAAAGCAATTATGGGCTAACGTCGGCCTCAGGAGTATTAGCAGGTTTCACATCAGTGTCCTCCTTTCCACCTCCTTTTCCCTCTGAAACGTCATAACAACACTGGAAACTCCTCTGGAGCTACACGACACTTTCATCAGGCAGCTTCCCCATCTGCAGTCTCTTGTTCTAATTTGCTCTGGATAAGCTTGAGTACATTTCATAGGAAACTTGACATTTTTTTCCCTCTGCTATAATGAGCTTTTCCACCTTTAGTGTCTCAGAGAAGGAATAAAGTTTTGGGGGAATTTGTAATAATTAGGCTCAACAAACTGAAGGCCACTGCAGATGTTCTTGCTGTTCTGATATTAAACAGACAAGAGCTTCACCACTTATTAGCACAGTGACCTGGGTCAGGATTAAGTGCGAGCAACCTCAGATCCTTATTCCAGCGGCTCCACAGATCAGATAGAGCGTGGTCGGTCCTTACACACACTGCCTCCCACAGAGTAAGCCTTCACTCTTAGGTTTTAGAATGACCGTTATTTTACTTATAGACTTTTGAATCACTAAGAAGACATTAAACTTTGGAAGCTAGTTTACTTCTTCTTGACAAAGGTTGTCTTCTCCTGGATCCTAGTTTCCTGATGCTCTTTGGTGCCTTCACTCCAGCCCGTGTGTCCACAGGGAGCAGTTTCCACCCTGCAGAGACCACACAGAGCGGCGGTCTCCCTCCCCACCCCTGCCCTGCACACCCCTTCCCCTCTGTTCCCCAGAGAAATGGCCAGGGACAAGCTGCCACCAGAGGCACAGAATGACCAAGGACGATTTGTACAGGATCCAATTTAGAAAAATCTATTAATAATATATATTAAAAGACATTTTGTGCCATTACTCAGAGCTCACGCATTTATGTGCTTTTATTGGCTTTAATGGGCGGGCAGAGCCTTCCTGAAAGCTTCAGGGAGTTAAAGGCTAATTTCTCAAATGTTCCCACGGGGATTCTGTTTTGGTAGAAGGGATGGAGGCTATTGACCTGGGTTGTGGAGGAAGGGGACGTCTGAAGACACAGGTGAGGTCTGGGCAGCAAGTTACGCCCTCTTTGTGACTTTATTTTTTCCAATTCTGGATTCAATTCACGATATGAGCATATTTCCATCTCAATTTGTAAACACCTGACTTTTCAGAGATGGCTTAGTTATCTCAGCACAAAAGCCTCAAATCAGCGGTTTAAAAAATATTCCACCTAACAGTTGTCCTAACTGAAACTGGGGTAATTTGGAGGTAAATTTGCAGTCCCTAAGAAAGAAAACAATTTAGAAGTGTAGGAACAATAATATGGCACAAAAAGGAAAGCTGAAGAAAAGCCAAATGCGTCTTTCTGACTCATGGACACGTATCTGTGGGGACTTCCCAGAGGAGAGTGAGCTTCCTGGAGCATATGGGAGCCCTGGAGGGAATCGATGAGGCCCGGGCATGGGGCCAGGTTGCCTTTCCCCCGTAAAATAACATCCCTCTTTGGTTGGGAGAAGGCCCAGCCTCCAGGCCTGCTTAGGCAAAGGCTGTGCTGAAGGAAAGATGGGAACGGTTTAGCATGAAGATGGTTCTGGAAGAACAGAGGTTGATGTGGGTGACCAGTTGTCCTGGTTGGCCTGGGACTGCAGGTTTCCTGAGCACAGAGTTGTCACTGATCCTGGACCTAGAAGCCATTAGTGGCATATGCCTATTCATTGCCAGGTACCTATTGTCCTTTCCCTGAAATCTCAGGTACTATTTCCCCTTAAGATTTTTCATAAGTATCTCAGACAATGCTACAAGCCCTCCAAAAGTACTCGAATATTTCTGACTCCTCTAGATGTTTCCCTTAATGTTACAGTAACACAGTAAAATGTTTGCAATGCACTGACTTGAGATAAATTTATAAATGAGAAAGGACAGTGATGTGCTGTGCGCCTGTGGTGAGCCCAGCAGTACACGCCTGGGTTCCGGTAGTCAGCTTCTATCTGAGCATCCACAGAGACTGAGCAGTTCCTGAACAGGAGGTGGCTCCGAAGAAAAGGGGTTTGGCTTTACCTTAAATGCAAAGATGTGGTCTGTGTATTTCTCCCCAAAGACAAATGCAGCCCCAGCATCAGTGTAGTCCAAGAAGGTCTGAGTGAGAGAAAGGGCAAGAGCAGGTCGTCACAACCACTGAGGCCGCGCTGACAGTCCCCAGGTCCCACCAGGCTCAGCAGGGGGTGAGGACCCAGCAAACTGGGTGCATAACCTTAGGGAGTTAATTTTCTCAGCTTTTCTCCCCCCCGGTGGATGGCATGGAAGTGTATGTTTGAGCTATAACTGCACACAGATTTCCTGGCGTTTCTAACTGTCAATGACTCTAGGGTGCTAAAGGATAAGCTGGGTGTGGTAATTTGCTCCAGAAGCCATCGATGGCACATGGGTGGCACCGGTTACCACGAGATGCAAAGAAAGCCTGTTTCTCTGCTTGTGGAACCATCTTAGAAGTGTCACACCCCTTGAGCAGGATGAAGGGGGCAATCAGGATAGAGGAGTGATGTACTAGATGGTATGGGTGAGGGGCAGCAATAATATTACTAAACTGGACAGATTAACATTTTCTACATAAAATTATTTGTCTACCTCATGATATAAAAATTAAAATTAGAGTCAACTCATGTAGACAAATAATCCTAATTCTGACCTGTCTTCAGGATTATATTCAAATGTTAAAAGCACTATAGGGGGCCAGTCTTGATGGCCTAGTGGTTAAATTTGGTGCACTCTGCTACAGCGGTCTGGGTTCAGATCCCGGGCATGGACCTATGTCACTCATCTCACAGCGGCCATGCTGTGATGGCAGCTCACACACAAAAAGAGGATGATTGGCAGCAGATGTTAGCTCAGAATTCTCCTCAGTGAAAAAATAAATTTAGAAAAAAAGTAACAGCACTATAAAGGTTAAAATGTTCTTGGGGCCAGCCCAGTGACGTAAAGGTTTAGTTCATGCACTCCACTTCAGCATCCCGGGATTTACGAGTCCAGATCCCACTCATCAAGCCATGCTGGGGTGGCGTCCCATATACAAGATAGAGGAAGACTGGCACAGATGTTAGCTCACGGCCAATCTTCATCACCAAAAAAAACACAAAAAAAGTAAGACACTCTTTTGAACCCAACTTACCTGAATTTCTTCCCCCAACCACTGAAAAGCCATAAATCCAGGGTTGGTCTTTAGTATTATGACCCCAAGAAGAAACTGTAACCCAATTCCCCAAAAGACAGGCCTCCAGTTAACCTATGCAGAAAGATGAAGAGATATATATCTTGTTAGAAAATGAATGCTAAACTCAGCATAAACGCCCAGAGGATCACTATTTCCTTGGAAGCTTCTGCCATGTGGCCTGTAACCCGCCTTCTTTGGGAGGCCAAAGCAGTCATGAGCAGAGAGTCCCTTGTTAGAACCATTCCCAAAAATCTCAGGGTTGTATTCCCTGTTTCTAAATCTGAGTGTGAAGCCTTCAGTCTCAGGGGAGTATGTAACCATTATGTCATGATAACACAACTTAGACCCAAAGAGTAGTCTCAGCAGGGACATTAAGGAGGAAGGATCTAGCCTTGCTAGTAATGCTGTAAATATCCGACACATATAACTATTTCCCCTGTCTGGAAGATGGAGAGGCAGAACGTGACTTGTCTGTGCGTCCCAGGTTTGCTGATCTGACAATTTGTAAGTGAATTAAGTGAAAGAAATTCCACCCTGTGAAGAGGCTCTCACTTCACTGTGAAAGGAACCAGTTACTCTAATGCAGACCCAGGGAGTGCAGAATAACGGACAATCATCTGCTTTCATTTTTGGTGCAGAGAAGAGCGGCCTGCAAAGAGCTGTGGGATTGGAGGCATGGAAAACAGCAGAGATGTTCACAGGGCAAAGAATTTGGGTCATATTAGGTGACTTTGGTCTCTGACTAATGCTTTTGTTTGAGGCGTCCACCTTTCAGCTAGTCAAGTCTTCCAGGATTTGCCATTATGAGTCATATGTGGACAATCGATTTCTCAGAATTCTTGCCCATGTAATGGGTTACCGACTGACAGAACAAGGAGGAGACCGGAATTCAACGTGAACAAAACTGTTTAAGGAGAAATTTTTGGAGTAAAATAGCCTGAATTGCAAATAGAAATTTGATAAACTCCAGAATGCAATGGTAGAATATTAGATTATTTACTGGTCTGGGGAAATCTGGATCAAAACATGAGTTTTCTTTGAATATGTGTTTGATGGGGAGAGGTGGGGGACACGAATAGAAGCTGGACTTGACAGGAGAGACTATCTCACTGATTGTGTAACTGGAAAATTGCTGAGAACGAACAATGAGACAGGAACATTTCTATGAAAGTACAGGAAGAAGGGCACTCTAGCCACTTAAAATATCATAGCAAGGTAAGAAAAATATTGAGTAAAAGTTAAATTCTCTCACACTGATTATTTTGAGCAACTCACACATGAGAAAAAAGAGGGGAAAAACCAAAAAAGATCAATTCATACTCACCTTGGTTGGGTGCTTGGAAAATAGAAACAGCAGGATGACGTATATCAGGAGCCCACCAAACGACACCAGCTGCCATTGCCCCAGTTTGGCGGTGTCAAAGGTCAGCCAGAGAATAACTCCCAGGATCAGCGAGCTCCAAATCACCCTACGAGAACCAGACAGGAGGCATTGGCGTCATTTGCTGTATTTGTGGCATCGTTTGTAGCATCCAAGTGCTAACTTGAAAATCTTAATCAGGCTTCAACAAACAAACAAAAAATATTGAGTGACACACCCTGGCACCAGGAAGTTATGCTTCTAGAACTTGCAACAGACCCTCTTTTTTTGTGGCTATAAAGGCAAATAGCCAAAAAATGAAGCAATGTGTCCCCCTCATCCCACAACTCTTGGGCCCTTCAAGGATATATAAAGGGATCAAAGAGAAGAAAGGATGTTTGGAGAGGGAAGTCTGGTGATTTTTTTGAGAGATCTACAGGGAGTCCTCACCTCCATTTTGGAAGATGGGTGAGGTGTTATCTTCTTCCCTTAAAGGAAGAACTTGAAATGTGTTATCTGCAGTTGGGGGATCTCACCCAGGACTCAGAGAGCTAAGCTGATGTTTAAAGTTGGTCTGACTCCTTGGGGAATCTAGTGAGTCTGACAAGGCTGACTAACAGCTTGGAGGCAGAGCCAGAAAGGGTGCTGTGTAGGGACTGCACAACCCTGCTTTATTAGGCCAAGGATGTGTGACGTTTCCCGGCAGATCCCAGGTGGGCCATGCTGGGGAGAATGGCTCCTGGGTCCGACCCAGTACGGCCCCCTGGAGGGAGAGGAGGCCCCTCAGAGAGGCTGCCAGAAAAGACCTGAGTGGTCACCTGCAGGACATGGACTCCTATAGGAGAGGGTTGGCTTTAATAATTCAGAGATCCCTCCTCCCAAGGAGGCCAGCTCGTGCCCAGAGCAGAAAGCCACCTCCCCAAGTCAGAACCATCCCATCCTTTGGACAACATTTTATCATTTAGTGGCACTTGAAATTAAGGCAGTTTGTAGGGACATTTGAAGACATCTCGAGTGAGTCATTACCTTATCGAGGCCTTGATTTCTTGTTTGTAAAATGAAGGCATTTTAACAGATTATTCCCTAGGTTGTTTCTAGCTTCAATATCCCGTAAATGAGGAAGTAATTTCAGAACACATTTTTGGAAGAGTATTCGAAAAGACTAAGATCCCTCTCAACGGCAGTAAGAGAACCAACTGCATTTACCACTTCAGCCAGAACCAATGGCTGTCCAGAAGCCTTCTGCCTGGAGACAGGAACTCTTCGATTCGATGCTCATATTTGGGCATGAAGTGATCCCAGACCACAAAGAAGATGGCAGGCACGGTGATCACGAAGAGAGGAAGGGCTCTGTGAAAGTTGAGCACACACGCGGCGATCACCATAGCCAGGTAACCTGCCAGGAAGCAAACGCAGATTCGGAACATCAGCACCAGCTGGAGACCAGCCTCCAGCACCAATCTGGCTCAGCCAACGGGAGTTTCAATCAAGGAACCATTGAACGCAGGAGAGCTCTTGATAGGGCTATTGCCTCCTCTGATTATAAGTACTATATTCTGGGTGTTTTTGTCTTTTTTTCAAAGGAAGTCCCTAACAGTCTCATCATGAATGCTAGGAGGACAGGGTGCTAGGTCTTTTTTTCTTATAGAACCTTCTGAGTTCTTGAATCCTGATGCTTGGTTGTTGGGCCTCTCACTTAGTATGAACCACTTTTTTCTGGCATTCAGACTCGGCAGGTGAGTTCTCTCAGAGAAACACCAGGCGTTTATGCAACCAACGACAAAAAGGTACTGACTTTTCTGGTTTGCAGCTTAGATTTGGCCTAAGTTTGAGTAGGAAAATAGGCCACCAACAATCTCTAAGTTCCATGGAATCTCTACAGCAAAGGGAAAGGGGGCGGGGGGGGGGGGCGGTGCAATTACCAAGCTGGCTGCTTTGGAAGAGGAGATTCCAGGTTAAGAATAACAAAGTTTCCTGTTAAAGGTCAGCAAACATGGCCTGCAGCGTAAATCTGGCCTGCCGCTTGCTTTTGTAGGCGGCGAGTACAGCTGTACTTGTATATTTGTATTTGTGTTCTACAAATAAAGTCTCACGGGAACACAGCCACACCCTCTGTTTGCTTTTGTCCCATAACGGCAGAGTTATGTGGTTTCCCCAAATGGCCCAGAAAGCCTAAGACACGATCTGGCCTGACACACAGCAAGTCGATAGCTGTTCCCTGTTCCTGCTGTGTGAGCACCAGCAAACCCACTGACCCCGGGGTGCAGGGGTCTTGGACTAATGTCTGTGGACTTGGGTGGAGGGTTCACATTTTAGAGACAGGAGTGCTCTTTAAAATGGGCTGCAGAGCCCTTTGCTTTGGGAGGGAGGGAAACTGGAGGCCTGCTCCTCTGTGAAAGCAGTATGGTCCTGCCTTTAGGCCAGAGGAGTGGGCTACATGACCCTAGGCTCCTCCTCGTGTTGTATTTGCATAAAGTGTTAATTGCTTATATTTCCCCCTGCAATTATGTTTCTACCTTGTGATCATCACCATGTTTTCCAGTTGCCTGGATTTGCATTAACCAACTCCCAAATCCACACCGCAATAACAAAGACCCAGGAACAGGTGATGTACAAAGTGAGCTGCTGACACATAAACTGGACAGGGAATCCATCTGCATAGGCGTCCCACGCTGAGACCCCCACTCAGGGTCTTCCTGATTGACTTCTCTCCCTCTCTGGATGATTCAGTGAGGTCTAGGGAGGGGGAAGACTTATTTTCTTTCCACAGAAAGCTAATATTTGGGGGATACTGGAAAAGAGGCACTTTGATCCCATCCCATTTTGTTATTTACCTACTAATAAGATGCCCCAGATGAGGTACCGAAGGGTGGTTTTGTGTTTCTGACCGCACTTCCTTTGCAGATACCTGTAATAACACAAAAGCAAAAAGGCAGGCAGAAGTCAACACCAAAAATATGAAAAAAACTGGGATGCTAAGGCTAGAGGAGGGTTTGTAAATCAAGCAAGCAAATGAACAAATTCATGAAGTACATCCCCTACAAAACAGAAATGGAGAACTCATTTCATTTTAGACTAAAATCAGCCATGGCTTGGATCCACCTTTGCTGAATGGATGTGATTTGCTGAATGCTGAATGTGCCAGCCCTTGAGAGGTTACAGAGATGCACAAAACATGCTCCTGGAAAGGGACCAGGGGAGATGGGTAACTAACCAACAGCTGAAAATAAAGGATGAGAGTGTTTCTCACTGGACTATGAGGGCCTTCATTAGCCTTTAAGCCACTGTTATTAATTATTGATTTAAAAAAACATTCCAATGAACTCTCATCCCTTCTGGTTCCACAAAGTTTGAATAAATTGGTGGTTCCCTGTCCTCACTCACCATACTTTTTAGTGGGAGGCTAACAGTCTTCACTGGATGCTTGAAATATAAAGTAGGATTTTATGGATTTGAGAGCTATTAACCAGTAGGTTGTAATATAGCTTTCTCAGAAAGTTCTAGAATTGTTGGCATGTCTTTGTTTCTGTCCAGAGTTTTGTTATAGGGTGGTGGGTATGTTACCAGACCAAATGTGAGTCCCCTTCTTGGCGAGTTAATCAATCTACAGCAGAAGTAGTTGTCACACAAAGCAGAAATATTCTTTGCTGTATGCAGCAAAAAAAAATGGAGACCACAGGGAATAATTCATAAAGCTATGTCTCCCTGAGTGCAGGGAGGTGGGCACCTTTATTTGGGGTAGGGGATGAATATTCAAAGGGGAAGTTTCATCACCACGTGTAGAGGTGGGCATAAGCTTACTCAGGCATGATTTGACATCATGCTTTTACATGCGTAGAATGATCTAAAAATGGCTGCTTTGCCCCTCCCAGAGGAGGAGGATTTATGACGTTAATGATGGCACGTTACTTTAGTACAACTCTCTGTGTGTTTCCCTTGGTGTCATTCTTGTGGTTGTGGTCTGGACCGATCTGGTCTGGTTCAGGGCAGTTGGGTCCAGGGCCTTCTTCCAGGAACAGCTGAAACCGCAAGACAAGAGAAGCAGGTTAGAGTCCATGGCACATGACAGAATCCCTCCTCTAGTTTTATCCTGCTCCTCATTCTTGAGGGGAATGGGGTAAAGGTCCACCTTCTGTAATTACTTCCTGCTAAGCATGGGCATTGTTATAGGGGCTGGGAGAGGAGTAGAAATTTTCTCCCGCTAGTCTAAGGTAAGTCTGTGGGTCACCAGGCATGGCTCTAAGTTGTTCACATCCTTGATTAATAGGCAGGTGGCAGGTACAGCCCACAAGCATGGGGGCCATCTTTTTGCCATGGTGTCTAGCTGCTTTGAGAAATAGGCTATCACTCTCTTTAAGGGTCCCAACATTTGGATTAATACTCCTAGAGTTATTCCTTGACTTACATCAATGTACAAGTCAAATGGTTTGCTCAGGTCTGGTAAGGCCAGTGCATGTGCTTCTGTTAGTAAGTTTTTAAGCTTATTGAAAGGTTGGTCACATAGGTTACCCTATTCAAAGGGGTGTGTTTCTGGCCCCTGTAATTTGTTATGGAGATGCTTAGCAATCAACCCAAAATTAGGGATCCACATGTAGCAGAAGCCAGCCATCTCAAGAATCCAGGTAGCTGCCTACATGTTCTCGGTGGAGAAGTTGATATATTACCATTTTCCTCTCTTGAGGAAGGCTGTGGTGCCCTTTTGAAATAATAAACCCCAAATACTTTACAGTCTCTTTAGATGTCAGTGTTTTTCCCTTGGACACTTTATATCTCTTACGGGCTAAGACATTTAACATGGTCACTGTGTTCTCATCAGAGATTTTCTTAGAAGGACTGGCTACTAGGATGTCATCCACATACTGTAACACAGTGCTTTGTTTTAATTTTAATTCCCTTAAAGTTCGGGCTGGGATTTCCCCCAAAATTGTAGGGGAGTTTTTTAAATTCTTGGGGTAAGACAGTCCAGCAGCATTGTTGATTCTGGTTGGAGTCTGGGTCCTCCCATTCAAAGGCAAAAATCTCTTGGGACTCAGGATCCAATGGCATGTAAAAGAAAGCATCTTTTAAATCTAGCACTGTATTACACATGCTGTCCCCAGGGAGATTAGCCAGCAGGGTGTAAGGATTAGGTGTTACAGGATTATGTCTTGGACTGTTTCATTGACAGCCCTAAGATCTTGAACAAATCTGTACTCTCCTTTTCCTGGCTTTTTAACACATAAAATGGGAGTGTTACATAGGGATCTACATGGCCTGATTATTCCTTGTTTTAAAAGTTTGTCAGTCACAGGAAGGATTTTTCTAATGGCTTCTGACTTTAGGGGGTATTGTTTCACCAGAGGCCAGTGGTCTATCTGCTTAAGTCCACCGTACAGGTCTGGCACTGGCTGCCCGTCCCATTTGTCCTCGTGTCCATACCTCCGAGTTGACTCAGCCTAGAATGTTTTGGGGAATTTCTTCCTTTTCAGGTACTGGTGTGTTACGTAACAAGGTCATGAGCTCGACTTCCCGATTTTGGGGAACTTGGATTTCTATTTTATCTTGTTCCCAGTTTATCGAGGCCCCTAGTTTTGGTAATATGTCCCTCCCGAGGAGAGGAACAGGGCATTCTGGCATATATAGAAAAGAATGTCTTAGTGTCTTTGATCCTATTTCACAGGTCAAGGGCTCCAGAAACCTTCTGGTCTCTCCTCTACTTGATACTCTTTTTGTATCACATTTTCTTTTTTGAAAGGTTTCCTTTTTGGGTATTTAACATCAAGAATGTGGCCCCAGTATCGAGCAAAAATTCAACATGCTCTCCTCCCACTGCTAAGGTTACACAGGGCTCTTCTGGCGAGATGAGGATCTGGTTGCCTGAAACCAACCTCGGAGCCCCATGGCCACATCACATCTCATCTGTAGTCATGGGAAGTTGCCATGGCTTGGTCTTGTCTGAGCTCTTCCCTCTCAGGGGTTGATTCAGACAATTCCATTTCCAATGCCCTTCCTGTCTGCAGTTTACACACTGATTAGGCTTCAATTTCATTGGTGGCCTTCTGGTCCCCCGGTGGCGGCTGAGGTCACTCACCCGTCGTGTCGTCATCTTCTCTCTCGGGTTACCTTGAACAGACTGGAGGGCCACCACAAGCAGAGTAGCTTGCTTCTGCATCTTTTGGTCATCTTTCATTTCTTCTATCATATCTCAGCTGCTTAACACCCTGAAGGCTACCTCCACTAACTGTGCAGAAGTGGTATCAAGCCTTATTGTCAATTTTTGGAGTTTCCTATGGATATCTGGAGCACTTTGAGATATGAAACAGGTATCAAGAACCATTTGTATTAATCACATTTACCCACATAATATAACCTAAGAAGGTTTATTATTATTTGATAATTTTTTATGTAATTTAATATACCAAATAAGCCTAACTAGTTTAATATCTCCCTCTTTATAGAAAGAGAGAACAAGTTGTTTGAGAAGTCTCAAGGCCCCACTGGAAACCTCCCCAAAAGAAAGACTTTACTTAGGATTTGAACCTTGGGGAAATTTGTCAAAAAAATATCAAAAGGTTTTAAAACACTTGGTCAAATGACAAATAATGTTTAGTTATCCATTTAACCAAGGTAACAACAGAAAATGTCACAGGCAAACAGAGAGAGTGAAACAGCCTAAACAGAAAACTCGAATAGAGAGACTTCAGCCTCCTTGAGCGTAGGAAATTATTTTAACAAAATATAGATTCTCTCTCTTGTAAGTAGACTCACTCAAAGGTAAAGAAAAAAAAACCTTTGTAATCTCTTTGTCAAGAGTAGACCAAAACTTTAAGATTATCCTTTTAAAAGAGAGAAAGCCAAATTTTTCATTTTTTAAACTTACTTTTGATATAGAAAGTCATTTACTTAATTGAATTTATTTTAATCTATGTGTAAAACTCTTTTCTTGGGCTTTTTACTTTCACAAACCTGCCTATCACTTGCTTCTTACATATAGAATTTGTTCCATGTCTTCCTTCCCTTTTTTTCTTCTAGTACTGTAGGACAAATTTATCTTTTTTAACAAAACAAATAAAAATATCTCTAGTCTTTATGTCTCCTTTACTGAAAACAGACATTTTACTTCCTTTAAATACAAAGATGTTTCCCTTATTAACTTTTAGTAGCTTTAATCACATATATTAACAAGAATTTTTAGCCTGTACAGACTTAGATTTTGTTTGTGAGAACTAAAAAGTAAGTAATTACATACTGTCTTTTACATTAGTATTCTATAATTTGACAAATTTATAAATACTTTTTATAATTTTTAGGGACACGTTACTGCATAGTATAATCTTTTAATCAAATATAGGACCTGTTTACTGATAGACCTGAACATCTTTTAGTTTTTTTGCAATAAGCATCCCAAAGTAGATTAACCTTTATCTGATATTTTATCTTAGTTAGAAATTATCTAGATATTTAATGAATTTTTTATCATTTAATTCAATCAAGTAAAACTTCAAAGTTTTAACTTACCAAAGAGATTTTAGAAGTTATTCTAAATACATATATTTATAAAATAGAATTATTGTTAAGAGTTTATCCATAAACTCTTATCTCACTTACATTTAAGCCATTTGTTTTTAACAATCATGTCTGGTTTACTCACAAAAACTTTACGTGACACCAAAGCAGTTAGCCATTATTTTAAGTTGTTTTAAGTACATATATTAGAACACATGATTACTGTTAAAAAGTTCTCCCAAAAGCTTTTACCTTTTTACATCTATTTAGTTTACCTGTTTCCAACAATTATTTAGATTGCCTATAAAAACTTTATGAAATATCAGACAAAATTAGCTATTATTTTAAGTTATTATTTTTGTTGACAAATTCTGTAACAGAGACAACACGAGTTTGTTTGACTCATAAAGGCTATATGTTTACATTATATCCTATGCTGGTAACTCTGAGGACCTGTCTATTTTAATTAAACCAAAAAATAAACATTAGCTAGGACTACTCCCTTCTGCTTTTATTACTGAAGCGTAGTTCCCATTTCACTAATTAATCTCAAATATCTTCCAGCTGATGGAAAAAAGAGCTGAATGGGGGGTAGGGGTGAGGGATGCTGAAGAAAAATGCTTTGGAATTGAAGTCACCTGGAATATTCAGAACTATGACTCTTTGACTCTTTTCTAGAGACTTAATCCATGTTGTATATTCCTGAGCAGTGTAAAAGTTAAACAAAGATCTTTTGTCTTAGGTTTTGGTCAATTCATTGACTTGGATGGAAATGGATGGTTAGGAAAGAAATATACTGTGAGTCTTCCAATTAAAGAATAATAGCACAGCACTCTTGAATGTTTGTGAGAGAGAGAGTGGGCCCGACAGCCCACGATGATCTCCAGTGGTTCTCTATATAGAGATTCATTTTATTTGTAGTTTTTCAAGGCCTTGAGAATGTAAAGTTCTTTATTCTATGCTCTTAACCCTTCAAACTGATAGTCAATTTAAATTCTTGGTTGAATGAGGAATTAAAGTGTTGGATTTATTAAGACATATGTCTTGGATAAAATAAGTCAATGCCATCTTGGTTTTTTAAAAAAATAAACTCAAATAAAAGTGTTCTTGAGCTTCTCTTCAGCCTGTTTAGAAGTTGGCCTTGCATTGAATACTGAGCTAAGCCAGCCAGCGTTCCACCTTCGTGCTTCCTCTCTGTGTTCTTAGCTAGGCGGCAGCTGTGTGAGGAAATGTGGCCCTGGCTTCCACGGTGACCCAGAGATGGGAGAATGTGAGCCCTGCCAGCAAGCCTGTGAGACCTGCATGGGCCTTGGTTAGGACGAGTGCAGCAGCTGCCGAGGACTGCACCTGCTGCATGGGATGTGTGTGGGTCCCAGGTAGAAGGAAAATTCGGGAATGGTATGTGCCTCCCAAGAGAGATTGCAGGTGTCTAGCTGCCTCCTCTGCCTCCCTCCCTTCCTCCCTCTTTAAGCCTTGCCTTTAAGATGTCCAAGAGATGAAGGCTGGACAGTAAAACAAAAGTTTGGAGTAAGAATCAAGTTTGGGCCACTCCTGCGGCCTCTTTGACACTCACAGTGGGAGAGGGTAGGAGGCTGTGGTTGGTTCGCATTTGGCCAGGAGAGAAAATCCAAAGGGCAACTTACCATTGGTCTGGCCACTTGAGTTTCTACCTGGGTGGAGTAGACCTTGGAGAAAATAAAGAGAGTCATATAGGGAAATGGCCCAACTTCTATTTTCTCAGAGATTTCAGAATAGCTTCCATCACATTCATGTTCCTCTTTATTACGGTGAAGGAAAACGTTACTGGTAGGATTGGCTTTTCCAGTAAGACAAGGAAGAACTGCTCTGAAGTATTGAAACTTAAGCTAAAACAGCTGCTCTTTCTGCCTGGATTATTAGAACTTGCCATCCTTCAAGCTTGCCTTTTAAAAGTTGCCCTCTCCAGTTGCAGATGGGGAAAGGGGAGGGCTTGAGAGGGGGCAGGAGGGAGGAAAAGTGCGGGAGCCTGGAATCTAACAGCAAAGGCCTGCATGTATTGATTCCTACCTGAGACTGCACGATTGGCCTCTTCACGCTGGAGCCTCGGTCACAGGCTTCCTTGCAAAGTAATTACAAACTTTTGGTGCCCTGTGTCTGAGGTGGTTAAAAACAAAATCCTCTTCCTGCTGGAAATAGCTGACTCACATTCTATGCAGAGACACTCATGAAAATAAGAGATGCTCTCCATTTAATTTTGAGGCAAGGACTTCTAAAAAAGGTCATTTCAGTACAGAAGCTATGGAAACTGAAAGGAGGTCTCTCAGGATGAGCCTTTTAAGGGCTGGAGAGAGCAAGAGATCTGGGGCAGGAGAAAAGGCTCGTGCTGGGTCTCAGAGGAAGGATGTCCATGGCTGCTGTCTACTACGATAGTGTTGCACATGCCACTTAAAGGAAAAGCAGCTCAGAGACCATCACAAACGCACCAGCGAAAGGCCACAGAGAACATGGGGCTGATTTCAGAGACACAGCTGGGAAGAAAGTCATTCAATCCAGATTGGAATATCTTCTGTGAATTATAGCTGAACCAAAATGCTGAAAATGAGTTTGTCTGGCATTTAGGCATTTGAGAGGCAGTACACGCCAAGAGGAAAATAGTCTGGTGCTGTATTTCTAGCTCAGAACCTGTGTATTTTATCTGGCATCAAGATGATGAAAAGGTCCAGGGAGGGGCCAGCCCGGTGGCACAAGTGGTTAAGTGCGTGTGCTCCACCGCTGCGGTGGCCCGGGGTTTGCAGGTTCAGATCCCGGCACACACCGACGCACCACTTGGCAAGCCACGCTGCAGTGGTGTCCCATGTAAAGTAGAGGAAGATGGGCACAGATGTTAGCTCAGGGCCACTATTCCTCAAGAAAACAAAAGGGGAGGATTGGCATCAGATGTTAGCTCAGGGCTAGTCCTCCTCACAAAAAAAAAAAAAGAAAAGGTCCAGGGAACCAAGAGTCAGAGCAGACTTGATTCCCCAAATGAGTACACGTCCCTTTCAAGTAGACTATGCACTTTGCAAGCAGATATCAGGCTTTGATTGTTCCCCTTTGTCAAATCACCACACCCACCACTCTACATTTTCTACTATCAGAAAACAACAACAACAAACACACATATAGACACAGAGAATACACTGGTGGTTACCAGAGTGGAAGGGGACAGGAGAAGGGCGAAAGGGTAAAAGGGCACATGTGTACGGTGACGGATGGTGAACACGGTGTAGTCCACACAGAAGTAGAAATATAATGATGTAGACCTGAAGTTTATATAATGTTGTAAACCAATGTTACTTCAATAAAAAATTAATTAAATTAATAAAAATGTAACGTTCTTGAAGAGAGGAAGGATTAGTCCATTTGGGGATTTCGCACTAATAAGGGATTTTAGAAGCAGAATGTTACTCATGGACGGACAAAAGCAATCAAGTCAATGATGTGGCTGCACTTTTCCACTATGATTTAGGAAACATGACATGTAGGCTGTTAACAAAGAGAAAAGAGTGTTTCTTCACTGAGCAAAGTAAGGCCATAGCTCAGCACCCCCAGCATAGTTAGACACCACTGAAACGGACCGTGAATGAGACATGCAATCCATAAGACCCTGGGAGGATTTGAGCCCATCCCTACATCTTTCTCCTGACTTCTCTTTCTTAAAAAACAAGGTTAAGAGTGTAGTAGGAGAGCAGAGGGTTCCAGAGAACAAGCATTAAATAGCTACACCTTGAAGATGATGGAAGGCAGACTGTAGTCATCCTGGGTCAACTTAGAGGGAGCCCAGACAAATTAGAGTGTGTATGAGAGAATGCAGCTGCCTAGGTGCTACCAGCAAGGCGTTGCTGTCATTATTTAGACACAGATTCAGATCCAGGTAGGAAAGGTAAGATGGGAAGTCCATTCTTCACCCAGTGAAGGACAGTACAAAACGATCATTCTTGCATCCAAAGACCATGACCCACCCCACAAGTCTAGTCAGCATGTGTTGGGGAAACACTCCTGAAATAAAATCCAACTAGAGTTCACTGAATTCCTCTTTCAGTAAGGTGGCTAATCACGATGAGAGTGGCAACAATGAGAGGGCCATCATTCTGTCAGCTACCAGTGGAGTGGGAATTCCTCCTACCTCTCCAGGGATGGAGGCTTCCTTACACCTCAGACCATGCCTGGGAATCCTCCAACCAAGATTAAGTAATCACCAAAGACGGCTGTTCAACTCTCTGCTTTTCCCACCACCAAAGTCACTGCATAAAAGTACAGATCATCCCCAGATCCCCTGCCCTAGCCACTCATATATTGTGACAATTACTTAATCCAGTGTCCCTACATGGCAGTAACAGAACCAATATGAAACAGGCTGCTGATGGCTTCAGCAGGGACTCAGGTGTCACACAGAGCCACCACGGGTGGAAACGTTCAGTTGTGGCAGGACAAGAGCCTTGAAAGAAGATAATGGCTGAAACCATTCTGGGAATGGAAACCGTTTACTCGATTACTGTTCAATCATCTGGATTTTCTCAAGTGGTTTTCCCCCTGGCAGTGCTGGAAGGTCCTCGGAATAATTCCAGCACATTTCCCCTGCCCACCTATTTCTGTCACTGATTAAAACCATGTTTGTGGCAGGCTCTAATTACATATTATGTCGATAGTCTAATCTACGAAGCACAGACACGGTGAATTAACATTTTTCTTTGACCACATCCTAACAATTTATCACTAGCCTGTCTTTTGATCTTTATTCCTGTGCTCTGAGAAAGACTGGAATCCCAGAATCCATCACAAACACTGAAAACCACTCATGTGTGGAAAAAACATTCTCAGTAGAGGGGAGATATGTTGCCTAATAGTAACTGAACTCTAGAGAACTTTAAAGATGCCATGAAAATCTGAGTTTTAGGAGGACTCTGTAGATGTATACAGTTGCCTCTTAACTTAGAAATGAGGACATCATTTTTACTTAATTAACCAATCAGAACTCAGAGCACAGGAAACACACGTCTCTGGGTAAGTACGTAATTAAACCTTTGCCCAGTGGGCTGAAGGAGCCATGTGTGTCCATGTGCCTTGATTGTTAAATATCCAGGAATTTTGCAAAGGCATGCTTTAAACCATTGGCAGCTTGAAATCAGCTACAGTGGGAGTATTTATACCACAGGAATTGGCAAATGCTACAAATCAAGTTTTTGTTTTGTTTTGTTGTCCAAAGAGCCATTTTACCAGTACACCACTGCTTTGGCCTCTACCAAACTATTTTAAAATCCAACTTAATTACTCAAACGTCTTTCTAGTGCCTGTGGGCTTTAGAGTTAGGCATATCTGAATTCAAATCCTGGCTCTGTTCTTTACTAGCTGTGTGACCTAGAACAAGTTACTCATCCTCTCTGACCCTCAGTTTCCTCATCTATAAAATGAGAACAAGAAACTACCTCACATAAGGTCATTTTGAGAATTAAATGAGAGAACACATACAAAGCTCCTAGCACATAATGTGACACAATGAGAGTGAGTCTATTCCCTAACCCTTTAGCCTGGTCCAGTTTCACCACATGAAACATTAGATCACTTTCAAAACGGCCTTCCCTAGCTCTGGAAAGAAGGCAATTCTGAGGGCCTAGAGAGTAACACAGGTCTGGGAGAAATAACCCCAGAAAAAATGCAGCAAATAATGGTCAGTGGGATACCCAATAGTCAGGAGGTGTCCTGACTTAACCAAGACTGTGTACTCGCAAAGATGCCGATAGCTTTATTTATAATAACGCAAAAAAAGGGAGGGGGGCAATTTAAAAATGTAACAAAATAAAAATTAAGTGAGTTA
Source organism: Diceros bicornis minor (assembly GCF_020826845.1). Classification (NCBI taxonomy): domain Eukaryota; kingdom Metazoa; phylum Chordata; class Mammalia; order Perissodactyla; family Rhinocerotidae; genus Diceros; species Diceros bicornis. The sequence goes on from NC_080761.1 coordinate 9,485,218, forward strand.
TGGTTCATGCAAATAAATATACAAACCATTAAAAATAATGTTTACAAAGAAGTTTAATGGCATGAGAAAATGCCTATAAAATTTATAATGTTAAATGCAAAATGTAGGGTCAGTATCATATATGTAGAAGATGTAAATGATTACACATATATACAAATATGCAATTATACTTACATATTTGATATAAAGATGGGAAATCTATGTAAAAAATATACACAGCAGGTATTTCTCGGTAGTAAAATTAGCCATAAAAGTTTACCTTCTTTATCCTTTCTGCGTTAAAAAAAAAAAACACTTTATTTTTCTTAATAAGAAAGAACCTGTGCCCACTGCAAGCCCATCTTTGGTGAAGAGCCCACTGCAGGAGCAACAAAGGCAGAAGTTTCACATCAAAAGAGGCAACGGGGCACTGGGAGGAGAAGGCATCACAGCCAATCAGGAGTCTCTGCGATTGGAAACCAAGCCAAGGAGCTGGGCGGCGAGGAGCAAGTGGGGAGGCAGAAGACGTGAGAGAGAAATGGAGACAGGAGGGGACCACGGCATAAAATATCAGTGGGTGCTCAAGGGGAAAGACTGGGAGGAAATTCAGCAGTGGAGGCTTCTGGAACATTCAAGGACGTTCCTGAGGTGCTAAGTGGTTATGCCTCGCAGAGGCCATCAAGAAAAGCCTGTGTCCTTGCACATCTTTAAGAACAGGCTGAAAAAGCACACTTTGCCTTCCCAGTCACAGCACTATTATTTGAAATAGCAAGGAATGGAAAAAACTTAATGGTTACCAACAGGAGAGGAGAAAAATGAAGCATGGTACTTCCATGCAGTGGGATACTGTGGAGCCATCTGAAAGAATTAGGAGGCTCTTTATGTACTTGACGTACTTATGTACTCAAAATATATTGAGTTACAAAAAAAAGGGGGGCAAAGCCAATAAACAATGAGAATAGATACATTTGTATAAAAAGACTGGAGAAGGCATTGGGAGGGAGACTTCACGGTATACGGCTTTTCTATATTTTCAACCATGTAAGTATTGCTTATTTAATAAAAAAAATTAAAAAGAACCTCTGTTTTACATGGTTGAGCTAGCTAATTTTGAAGGACAGACGCTATATTTTCTTGGTCAAGGTGATTTTGTTGAGGTCTTGTCCAGTCTCGAATTTCTGGAGAAGAAAAAAGGAGAAAGTATGATCAAGGTCAGACTTTACTTGTTGAGATTAAGCCACTAATCTTTTATGATAAAGAGCTCTGACTGAGGATGACCTCATCCACTGTCCATGCCTAATTGCTGTTGTGTACAGAGTACCCTCTAGTGGAAGCATCAGGACATTACAGAATCTTATATGAAGTGTATCGCAGTAAAATAAATTGCCAGAATGTGATATGTGTAATTACAAATACATGTGTATGTGTAGATATATACATTATATTTTACACAAAAATGAGAAAATTAACGCAAACATATTTTGTAAATATAGTATTTTAATATAAAAATGATAAAATCAAAAGAAAATCAACCCTTGGCCTGGACATATATTAAAGATTTTCAAGATGCTCAATGTCAGGGGCCGGCCCGACAGCATAGCGGTTAAGTGCGCGCGCTCCGCTGCTGGCGGCCCGGGTTTGGACCCCAGGCGCGCACCAACACACCGCTTGTCAGGCCATGCTGTGGTGGCGTCCCACATAAAGTGGAGGAAGATGGGCACAGATGCTAGCTCAGGGCCAGTCTTCCTCAGCAAAAAGAGGAGGATTGGCACGGATGTTAGCTCAGGGCTGATCTTCCTCACACACACACACAAAAAAAGGTGCTCTGATGGATATTATTTCATTAATATTCTTTAAATAACTTCTCTCAGCCATTAAGCAAGCATCTTTTTTTCCAGCTTCATTGAGATATAGTTGACATATAACAATATGTTTAATGTATATAATATGATTTGATACATGTATATGCTGCAAAATGATTACCACAATAAGGTTAGTTAACATCCATCACCTCACATAGTTAACTTTTTTTGTGTGTGGTGATAACTTTTAAGATCTACTCTCTTAGCAACTTTGAAGTATACAGTACAGTATTGTTAACTGTAGTCACCATGCTGTACATCACATCCCCAGAACTTATTCATCTTACAACTGGAAGTTTGTACCCTTTGACCACCTTCACCCATTCCCCACCCCCCACCCCCAATCTTGGCAATCACCAATCTACTCTGATTCTATGAGTTTGGTTTTTTTTAGATTCCACATATAAGTGAGATCATGTGGTATTTGTCTTTCTCTGCCTGATTTATTTCACCTAGCATAATGCCCTTGAGGCTCAACAATGTTGTTGCAAACAGTAGGATTTCCTTTTTTTTTAATAGCTGAATAATATTCCATTGCATTATATATACACATTTTCTTTATCCATTCATCCATCGATGGACACTCAGGTTATTTCCATGTCTTGGCTATTGTACATAATGCTGCAATGAGCATGGGGACTCAGATATCCATAGTGATTTCATTTCCGTCAGTTATATACCCAGAAGTTGGACTGCTGGATCAATGCTAGTTCTATTTTTAATTTTTTGAGGAACCTCCATACTGTTTTTCATAGTGGCTGCACCAATTTACATTCCCACCAACAGTGCACAAGGGTTCCCTTTTCTCTACATCCTCGCCAACACTTGTTATCTCTTGTCTTTTTGATAATAGCCATTCTGACAGGTGTGAGGTGATATCTCATTGTGGTTTTGACTTGCATTTCCCTGATGACTAGTGAGGACTGATGTTAGCAACAGAATTGTTGCTCATCTCTCTGCTGCCTTCTCTCTTGGGTGAAGTGGGATTGTCAGGTTAAAAAGGCCTTCAGGGAAAGCCTCTGTCACGTTAAGAGTCATGGAGACCACTTTTGTGAAAATCCCCTGACTAGCATTGCTCTGCACAAGGCTAACTGAGCTCTTAACAGATTTCCCCAGGGATAGCACATCAGTCAGTCAGTCCACTAGAAAACCTGGGCAGATTTTTCTGTCTAAATAGGAAAAAAACTACCACTCAGCATGGCAGGATGGACAATCATTTCTCTCTCTCTCTCTCTCTATTGATCTCTGTCATCTATATCTACATCTACATCTATATTTACCTACCTTTGAATCTAGTTTTCTCTGCAGCAAGGCTCTGCAGCTTATTAACCCTGAGCGCTGTCTTAGAAACCATGCTTCCTGGTGACACTCCAGGTACAGAACAGAGGAAAGAGAGAGGAAAATAAAGCAAAAGCCTCATAAATGGGGTGAAATGAGGAAACTGGGAGAGAGGAGAACAGAAGCAGAAAGAATTACCATTTACTGAGCAGCTGTGTGCACACTTTACACACATTATCTCATTTAATCTTCACAACAGTCCTATACGAGAAGAATCATTTTCTCTCATTTTAGAGACATAGAAAGCAGGACTCTGAGAGTTACTGTATCCATGGTTACCCTACCCATAAGCGGCACAGCTGGGATCTGAAGGCAGGCGTGACTAGAGAGCCAACTCTGCCAGACTGACTCTCAGGGCGAGAAAGAAGGAAACGAAAGGCAAGAGAGGGAGGGAGGAAGGAAGGAGATATTAGAAGGAAATGGTAAGATGCCAACAATAACAGCTGACTGAGTGTAAGAGTCATTCATATCACACATTCTGAGCTACAACTTCTTTTCTTTAATAGAATTTTTTTTTTAATTTTTTTATTTCCCCCCCCCCCAAAGCCCCAGTACATAGTTGTATGTCATAGCTGCACATCCTGCCAGTTGCTGTATGTGGGACGAGGCCTCAGCATGGCTGGAGAAGCGGTGCGTCGGTGCACGCCCGGGATCCGAACCCAGGCCGCCAGCAGCGGAGCGCACGCAGTTAACCGCTAAGCCACGGGGCCGGCCCTACAACGTCTTTTCTAATTTCCCCCATGTGAGTCATGCTGATTCCTGAGCAATTACTAAGATTTAGTCAAGATCTCGATGTGTATTGATTAAGTGATATCATGGAAGCTGTTATGTATGTCTTTGAAACCTTCCCATGGAGTTGCTGACTTCCTGGAGAAGCCTGCCCATTGAATGCTCTTGTAGGGAAAGAGAGGAGAAACAGCTCTAATGTTTCCCAGGTTAATGGTCTATTAGCCTGAGATGGCTTGTTTGTCACCTGACCAACCAGCAAGTTCGAAGGTGGCTCCATTATGCTGATGTTTAATGACTTGGGACAAATGAAGATGAGATAACTTTAGGTTGCATCCCACAGTGGCCACTCTGAAGAACACAGAAACCCAAAAGGTTGACCAATTATTAAATCTAGTTCCAAAGAACAAAAAAAAGAAAATACGTTTCTCCACAAAAGGCACAATGAATTCTCAATCATCATCTTGGAGTAAAGAGAAGTGGTCATCTAAGAATCTTGGGGAAATAAGTGATTACCTCTGAGTCAAAAACTCTTTCATGCATGTATACACACAAGCACACAAACACTCACTCACACACATTTTTAATATGTTACTTTAACAAAGTATCATTTCTTAGTTCAAATATCCCCTTAGTATTTAAGGCTATCCTGTCACTGAAAGTCTGCAAAGAAAGTCTTGATAATCAATTGTCAACGAAGGACTAAGAGAAAAAAATAAATGAATGAAGTCCACATGGTAGGCAATGGGTGGGTGCCAACATTTAGCTAATGTAAAATTGAAGGGATTCTATTTTGGGTGGGAAGGGAGACCAGATTACCCATGAGATGTTTTCCAACACTGTAATACTATGAGCCTGTTCAAAGGAGACTCACTTCTTGTGTCTTTCCCTACACAGACATTTTGAGAAAACATCCGCCTTGTCATTCTTCTTATAAAACCAGCAATGGATCTGCAACCTTGTGCACTTCATGTCCAAAAAGTTAGTGTGGAGTGTGACAAGAGGTGACAGTGACCAAGCCAATTCATTGTGTCATGTATATGACCATCTTTATGTAAGGCGTTTTCAGGACTTGATCTAGTCCCATCACATGTTCCTATCACAGTGTTTACACTCTGGAGAAACACAGGGACCCAAACACTGACCTATAATAAAAACTAGCTTTCAAGGGACCAAAACAAAAAGAAAAGAAATGTTTCTTATCTAAAAGCATGATGAAGTTAGCAATTGACTTGGTCACAGAATTTGTTAGGATCTCTTGGTACCTGACATTTCTAGAGGTTCCCCTGTTCTTTTAAAGTGCATTAGACAAAACAAGAGAACTTAAGATAGAAAATTTAGGTGGGGATACACAGTCTACCTGTTATTTCCTTCTTCATTTCTGGTACTGAATTTAGGGGAGGAAAAAAACAAGAGCAACAAATTAACAACTCAACAAATTAACTGCTTCATCGTCTATAAAAATTAAACATCAGAAATAATAACTTCCTTGAATTAGAGGAATATTTTATTAACATGGTGCATTAACATTAAGAATTAAGAATGTTATACTCCTTTTATAATAAGAAGTTAAGGTTGTTATATATGAACCTTGTGGTAACCACAGACCAGAAACATGTAATATAGTTACACAAAAAATAAAGAGAAAGGAATCTAAACATAATACTAAAGAAAGTCATCAAATCACAATGGAAAAGAGCAAGATAAGAAGAAAGGAACAGAGAAGAACTACAAAAACATCCAGAAAACAATTAACAAAATGTCAATAAGAACAATCTTATTACTTAAATAATTACTTCAAATGTAAATGGACTAAATGCTCTATTCAAAACACATAGGGTGGCTTAATGGATAAAAAACCAAGAGACATATATACGCTACCTACAAGAGACACACTTCAGATCTAAATACATTCACACACTGAAAGTGAAGGGATGGAAAAAGATATTCCATGCAAAAAGAAATTTAAAAAAAGCTAAGGTAGCAAGACTTACATGAGACAAAATAGACTTTAAAACAAAAACTGTAACAAGCGAAAAAGAAGGGCATTACATAATAATAAAGAAAACAATCCAACAAGAGGATACAAAACTTGTAAATATTTATGCACCCAAAAAAGGAGCACCTAAATACATAAAGCAAATATTAACAGACATAAAGAGAGAAATTGACAGTATTACAAAAAATAGTAGGGGACTTTAACATCCCACTTACATCAATGGATAGATCATCCAGACAGAAAATCAATAAGGAAACATTGGCCTTAAATGACACATTATACCAGATAGATTTAATAGATATATACAGAACATTCCACCCAAAAACCACAGAATACACATTCTTTTCCAATGCACATGGAACATTCTCCAGGATAGATCACATGTTAGGCCACAAAACAAATCTCAATAAATTTAAGAAGACTGAAATCATATTAGGCATCTTTTCTGACCACAATAGTATAAAACTAGAAATTAATTACAAGAAGAAAGCTGGAAAAGACACAAACTATGTGGAGGCTAAACAACATGCTAATAAACAACCAATGAATCAATGAGGAAATCAAAAAATATCTTGAGACAAATGAAAACAGAAACACAATGGTCCAAAATCTATGGGATGCAGCAAAAGCAGTTCTAAGAGAGATGTTTATAGTCATACATGCCTATCTCAAGAGACAAGAAAAATCTCAAATAAACAATCTAACTTTACACCTAAAAGAACCAGAAAAAGAAAAAAAAGCCTAAAGTTAGTAGAAGGAAGGAAATAATAAAGATCAAAGAGGAAATAAATGAAATTGAGACTAAAAATAAAATAGTAAAGATCAATGAAATTAAGAGTTGGCTCTTTGAAAAGATAAACAAAATTGATAAACTATTAGCCAGACTCATCTGGAACAAAAAGAGACACAGATTAAATAACAATATCAGAAATGAAAGAGGAGAAATCACAAGCAACACCACAGAAAGACAAAGGACCATAAGAGATTACTATAAACAACTATATGCCAACAAATTGGACAACCTAGAAGAAACGGATAAATTCCTAGAAACATACAATCTTCTAAGACTGATTCACAAAGAAACAGAAAATCTGAACAGACTTATTACTAGTAATGAAATTGAATCAATAATCAAAAAAATACCAAAAAACGAAAGTCCAGGACCACATGGCTTCATAGGTGAATCCTACCAAACATTTAAAGAAGAGTTCATACCTATCCTTCTCAAACTATTCCAAAAAATTGAAGATGAAGGATCACTCCCAAACTCAATCTATGAGACCAGCATTACCCTGATACCAAAACCAGACAAAGACATTCCAAAAAAAGAAAATTACAGGCCAATATCCCTGATGAACACAGATGCAAAAGTCCTCAATAAAATATTAGCAAACCAAATTCAACAACATACTAAAAGGATCATACACCATGATCAAGTGGGATCTATTCCAGGGATTCAAGGATGGTTCACTATCCAGAAATCAATCAACATGATACACCACATTAACAAAACAAAGGATAAAAATCATACAATCATATCAATAGATGCAGAAAAAGCACCTGACAAAATTCAACATCCATTTATGATAAAATCCCTCAACAAAGTGGGTATAGAGGGAACATATTTCAACATAATAAAAGCCATATACGACAAACCCACAGCTAGCCTCATACTCAATGGTGAAAAGCTGAAAGCTTTTCCTCTAAGATCAGGAACAAGACAAGGATGCCCCCTCTTGCCACTCTTATTCAACATAGTTTTCCAAGTCCTAGCTACAGTAATCAGACAGGAACAAGAAAAAAAGGCATCCAAATTCGAAAGGAAGAAGTAAAACTGTGACTATTTGCAGATGACATGATACTATATATAGAAACCCTAAAGACTCCACCAACTAAGTATTAGAACTAATAAATGAATTCAATAAAGTTGCAGGATACAAAATAAATACACAGAAATTGGTTGCATTTCTATACACTAATAATGAACTATCAGAAAGAGAAATTAACAAATAATCCCATTTATAATTACATCAAGAAGAATAAAATACCTAGGAATAAATTTAACCAAGGAGGTTACAGACCTATAGTCTGGAAACTATAAGACATTGATGAAAGAAATTGACGATGACACAAATAAATGGAAAGATATACTGTGCTAAAGGATTCAAAGAATTAATATTGTTAAAATATCCATACTACCCAAAGCAATCTACAGATTCAATGCAATCCCTATTAATACGCCAATGAAATTTTTCACAGAAATAGAACAAATAATCCTAAAATTTGTATGAAACCACGAAAGATTCCAAGTAGCCAAAGCAATCTTGAGAAAGAAGAATAAAGCTGGAGGTATCACACTCCCTGATTTCAAACTATACCACAAAGCTACAGTAATCAAAACAGTATGGTACTGGCACAAAAAGAGACACACAGATCAATGGTATAGAATGAAAAGTCCAGAAATGAACCCAAACCGGTATGTCCAATTAGTCTACAACAAAAGAGGCAAAATACACAATGAGGAAAAGACAGTCTCCTCAATAAATGGTGTTGGGAAAACTGGAGAGATACATGCAAAAGAATGAAATTGGACAACTTTTTTACTCTATATACAAAAATAAACTCAAAATGAATTAGAGACTTAAATGTAAGACCTGAAACCATAAAACTCTTAGAAGAAAACATAGTAAACACTTTGACATAAATCTTAGCAATATTTTTTTGGATATGTCTCCTCAGGCAAGGGCAACAAAAGCAAAAATAAACCAATGGGTCTACATCAAATTAAAAAGTTTTGCAGGGGCCGGCCCCATGACATAGCGGTTAAGTGCGCATGCTCTGCTGCTGGCGGTCCTGGTTCAGATCCTGGGCGTGCACCAACGCACAGCTTGTCAGGCCATGCTGTGGCGGCATGCCACATAAAGTGGAGGAAGATAGGCACGGATGTTAACTCAGGGCCAGTCTTCCTCAGCAAAAAGAGGAGGACTGGTATGGATGTTAGCTCAGGGCTGATCTTCCTCACAAAAAAAAAAAAAGCTTTTGCAAAGTGAAGGAAACAATTAACAAAAGGAAAGGTAACCTACTGAATGAGAGAAGATATTTGCAAATGATATATCCAATAAGTGGTTAATATCCAAAATATATAAGGAATTCACAACTCAATATCAAAAAACAATTTGATTAAAAAATGGTTAGAGGACCTGAATAGACATTTTTCCAAGGAAGACATACAGATGGCCAAGAGACACATGAAAAAAAGCTCAACGTCACAGGGAACTGCAAATCAAGACCACAAGGAGATATCATTTCACACCTGTCAGAATGGCTGTTCTCAAAAAGACAAGAAACGACAAGCATTAGTGAGGATGTGGAGAAAAAGGAACCCTCATGCAATGTTGGCGAGAATGTAAATTGGTGCAACCACTATGAGAAACAGTATGGAGATTACTCAAAAAATTAAAAATAGAACTACCATACAAGCCAGTAATTACATTTCTGTGTATTTATCCAAAGAAAACAAAAACACTTGATATATGCACCAGTATGTTCATTGCAGCATTATTCACAATAGCCAAGATATGGAAACAACTTAGGTGTCCATCAGCAGATGAGTATATAAATGTGCAGTATGTATACACAATGGAATATTATTCAGCCATAAAAAAAGAATGAAATCCTGCCATTTGCAACAACATGGATGGATCTAGGGGGTGTTATGCTAAGTGAAACAAGTCAGACAGAGAAAGAAAAATATCATATGATTTCACTTATATGTGGAATCTAAAAAACAAACAAACAAACAAAACGGAAACAAACTCGTAGATACAGAGAACAAATTGTTGGTTGCCTGGCAGGGGGCGGGGGTGAAAGGAAGGGCAAAATAGGTCAAGGGGATTAAGAGGTACAAAGCTCCAATCATAAAATAAATAAGTCACAGGGATGTAATGTACAGTATAGGGAATATAATCAACAATATTGTAATAACTTTGTATGACAGATGGTTACTAGTCTTATCAGGGTGATCATTTCATAATGTATATAATGTCAAATCACTATGTCGTACACCTGAAACTAATACAATATTGTATGTCAACTACACTTCAATAAAAAAAAGAATGTTATATTCCCATTACAGTGATCATTACAGTGAAACGTGTAGTGTTAATATGTAGTGAGATGGGATGCAAAAGCAACATAAGTTAAAATGATAGGTGTGCCATAATTCAACTCATACAAAATATGTTTACACACAAAAATTGAGGAAATTTTCTTTGAATTTTGGAGTTCAGAGTGATTTTTAAAATTGTGTCGTTTAATAATGATGCTGATTTTTTCAATGAAAAATAAATAGATGGACCGTCCGTTAAAGGTGGGGTTGGGAGGGAGAGTTCCTACCTTGTTAGTGTCCTAACAAGACAGGCTTCGAGAAGCGGAAGAATAGACTCCATCGAGCTGTGCATGTATAACTGCTGTACGCCAGGAAGAAGACAAAGGTGGTAATGGACTGAACAACTGGGCAAAGGGAAGACCCAAAGTGATCTGCATGAACATCAGAAAGTAAAAGAAACAGGGCAAAAGCCTGCTGTTGTCAATTTCCTTTCTAGACATGAACACATCTTGGAAGACAGCATCACTAATTCATATTTCGGGAAGCCTGAAACAAGTGTTACAGATACTTCGGTCACTGGAGCAGTTAAAGAATCTGCCATGAGCATCAGTTCTCTGCATGGATGCCTGTGCTGTTAGACCAAACACATGACAACTGTCTGATGTGCCTTCTTCCCTGGGTTTCTAGGCGTATATCTGGTTGCATCTCCCCTGGCCCCAAGGCACGTGGCCTTCAGTGAGGAGTGGCAGCTGTGAGAACTGTACAGAGGACTGTGCCTCCTGCTCTGGAGCCAAGCTTTGCAAAGAGTGCGGGACTCAGCCAGACCACCCACTCCTCCTCCAGGAAGGCAGGTGCTACGCCAAGTGGCCTAAGTTTCCCTCTTCTGTCACTTTCTGCTCATGTGCATTCTCCTGCAGCACTCTGAGGCAGTTCCCTCCTATTCACCAAAGAACCTTCTCCTCCCTGGTTTGAGCGCCTACATAAGCGTCCCTTCTTGACTGTCTGACATCACTGTTGGCCACAGCAGCCAAAGCTTACCTAAGACCAGATGCACACTTCTCCCTTGTGACTACTGCATACATCTATTTTTACTCTTACGAAAATATGTTATTTTCCCACCTTGTATGTATGATCAAGTAGTTGTCAGTTTTTTGGTTTTTGGGTTTTTCCCCCCATCAGAAAAGTGAGGCTGTGATAGGCTGGGGAACATAAGAACTTCTTCTAAATGTTCAAAATAGGTGAGGTACAAATCATACATAATTGATAAAGAATAATACCTGGTTATTTATGGATTCCTCAGGGCTTCCTCAGCCCACGGTTTATAATTCCTCCACCTTTCCTATCAATGCTCCCACCTGGAGGATTTACCTAAAAGGGAAGTGGGAGGAGCAAACATCAGGAAACTTCCAGGGACAAGCAACAGAAATGACAAACAGAATGCTTGAGAAAATATGGGGCTTTATTATCTCACATAACAAGATTGGAAATCCAGTGTTGGCTACTTTAGTGGCTAACACTTCATTAAAAACCCACAGTCTTTCCATTTAGCTCCTGTACCTTCCTTAGCCTGTCTTCCCCTGTGCCATGCTGTCTGCTCCATCCCCAAACATCACCACCCCAAGCTGCAACAACCAAAGACAGAAAAGGGCCCCTCTCCCCTTGTTTATCGCTTTTTGAGAAGAAAGAAAACTTCCTCAGACTTCCCTTCACATCTCATTAGCCAGAATGCATCACTTACATCTTCCTAAATGGATCTCTGGGATGGAGAATGGAAATACAAGGATTGGTATAGGCTGACCAAGATTCCCCCTGAACACAATACAAAATTAGAACACTGATGGCCAGGAAGAATGGAGAGAGGGAGGCAAGAAATGTTGTTGGTTGCATCCTGAAACTCATCTATTTTAAAGAATTAGAAATTTCATTTGCCCGATGATTAAAAGAACTTGATGATAAAAACAACACCTATTTCCTATGGCCTATTTGTTTCCGTTACTGAGGTAGATCCTGTAGGGTACAACACAAGGCATGATACTTATCCTCAAGAAGCTTCCAATCTAGTGTAGAAGCCAAGCGTATTCAATTCCTCAGATACATATTTAGCACCTACAGAGTGTAAGAGTTGATGTTAAAAGCTAAGTTAAGATCAACTGAAGGAAGACTGCACTTGCAAAAGGCTTACCATCCAGCAGGAAAGTTTACAGCAATCAATGTCATACCACTCAGAGCCTTGATAAATAAAGGGCCAAGAGAGTCCAACGGAAAAGAAACCATTTAAAAATAGCTACTTGAGTGCTTGCGATATCTGCGTACTACACTAAGGGCTTCCAATGTATGATCCCATTAATCCTCACCAGGATCCTCTTATTCAGATACTATTATTTCCCCCATATTAAGGATGAGGAAATGGGTAGCATGCTCAGTATCACACAGCTAATCCATGGTACAGTCAGGATTTAAACCCAAATCTCTCTAGCACTGAAGTCCATGTGCTTAACTACTATACAAGGCCACCTTCTCATCAACTGGATTTCTTTTTTTTAATAACAGCTTTATTGAGATATAATTCACATACCACACAACTCACCCAAATTAAGTGTATAATTCAGTGGTTTTTAGTATATTCACAGAGTTGTACAACCATCACCACGATTGATTTTAATTTTATTTATTTATTTTTCCCCCAAAGCCCGAGTAGATAGTTGTATGTCATAGGTGCACATCCTTCTAGTTGCTGTATGTGGGACGCGGCCTCAGCCTGGCCGGAGAAGCAGTGCGTCGGTGCGCGCCCGGGATCCGAACCCGGGCCGCCAGCAGCGGAGTGCACGCACTTAACCACTAAGCCACAGGGCCGGCCCACGATTGATTTTAAAATACTTCTATCACCCCAAAAGAAAACCCTGTACCCTTTTAGCAGTTACTCTCAATTTCTCCCAAGGCTAAGCAACCACTAATTTACTTTCTGTCTCTATAGATTTGCCTATTCTTTAACATTTCATATAAATAGAACAATTCAAAATATGGTCTTTTGTGACTGGCTTCTTTTGATCAGCATAATATTTTCAAGTTTCTTGCCCAGCTGAGTATTTGAGAAGAGGCTTACTGGTGAAAGGGCCAGGGTCACAGAACCCAGGGAGTGAAGGGAATGTGAGGCAAGACGGAGTCAGGACAATCTCAGCCCTCCTCCTCCAACAACTGTGCTCCAGCCTCAGCAAAGTTAACAAAGACATTACTATACAACAAAAGTGAAGGTCAGAAATCTACTTACCAAAGTCAATCATTGCTTCCTTGTTAACCTTTGCCATAGTGGGACTGAACTGCTTGTCATGGTTATCACCTTAGTTATTTAATCCTTACCACACTTTCCCAAATATTTCTTGGATTCTTCAAATGTTCTAGCAATTAACAATGCATTAAAGTGAGGAAAAAAGAGATGCATTTTGCCTCCATCCAATTAGTAGACCACTCAACACTTCTTTCCCCCAAATCTGGGTTGAGCCACTCTTATGCACAATGAGACAGTATGCAGATACATGGCAGCCAAGATATTTTGCATTTTTTGAGCAGTGTGGAAGCCACTAACATGGTCTAAAAATCCTACAGACTATGGAATCACAAGCATGTGCCCTCCTGTTTTGAGTAGGGTAGTCTGATTACCATGGGGGCCTCATCTTTGTGTTTACAAAAAGCCAGGGGAGATCAAGTCTGAGGAACATACAATATCTAGCTTGGCTTGGCAGCTTTGTGGCTATTTCTGAGAATTTGCCCTTATGGGTGCAATCCATCCTAAAACAGCAATAAGATTTATAACAGGAACACAACCTGCAATGAAACCGTATCCAGTTAATCAGAATTATTTACAAGTCAGCATTAGGGGCCATTGCTTTTTCAAATATGGTATAGGTTCATGAAAAAAAAAAAGTTTAAGTAGTAACATACACCATTATAGTGATTGTTTAAAAAGCAATGCAAAACTTAAAGTGTGCTCAGATTCACCAAATGTGAACAGATTCAAAGCTCTAGTAGAAGAACAACCAGTCTTCCTTTAAGCACTGGCCGTCACTGTCTCGGGTGTCTGTAAGATATAGGTGAAGCTCCAGAACCACACACCTCTTGCGTTACATATATTCACCTGGGCAAAAACACTTCAGTGTAAAGTACTTTGAAGTTAACAACTTAATACAGATGGCCATTTCTTCTCAAAAGAAATATTTGTCTTCTTAAATAAAAACAACAGTGAAATAAAGTATTAACAGAAGAGTTTTGTAAATGCAAGAACAAGACAGGAGAACAAATTGCTGGGCAGACCTGTGTGAAGGTGGCTGCTTTCAGCAAGCTGGCTCTCTGAAAAACACCTTCTCATGTTGCCTTCTGGCTACCTCCCGACAAGTTTCTGAGATTCACCTATTTTTGAGCTGGCAGTAGTCTTCAATACTTTTTTTTTTCTAATTTGCTTTAATCCATTCCTTTCATTTCAGCAACTCATCCGAGATCCAGTGACTCCCTTATGAGAAGAATCTGAGAAAGGTTTCTTCCTGCTGCATCTGTTCAAATTCGGTACTAGAATTGCTCATCTTCAGTGTCCAGAAACTAACCAGTAGAGACCTTGGCCAGGCCGAGCATAGAAAATTCCCCAGAGGTCTACTGATATCATGTGGCCCCAAACGCCCAACCTCTAAACACAAGGTTGTCCTTCTGCCTTTGCCAGTCCCCACCCTAAACCTGCAGGGTGTGGCCAGACAACCCTGAGTCATTTCCTTAGCACAGACTATCAGCTGTGGTAGCAGGGGCCCATGATGGATAGCAAAGCCCTTCCTACCTCTTGGGAAATTCCAAGAGTTTGGAAGTTGACTAGGGAGAAAGGTCAGACCTCTCCTTTGGGTGAGGCCTAATGTCTCACTACACACACAGAAACAATGAATCCACCAAATTCTCATTCAGGTAGAAGATGTGATACCTTTGAGGACGCACTAAATTTCCTTAATTTCAAATTTCTCGAATTCAATCAAACTCTTGGTGAGCAAGTGGTACATTTCTAACCACTGTCTTGTCAAATTCATTTCTAAGAGGTTGACTTGGTTGGACAAAGTAGCAGGGTGTTTGTTCTTCGAGTGTTCTCCACCACGGTCCCAAAAGCTAAGGATGCTAATGTGAGGAGCCTGGTGTCAGCTTTCATCTGGATGCTATTTAGTTCCCTCTCTTCTACCTAAACCTCTACTTCTTCAGTTTTTCTTTCTTAAACCCACGTTAGAAATGTGACTTTTATTCACCCCTGTCCTGTTTCTTCCTGACCCATTCAATACATTTTTGTTTACTGAATAAATATAAGAAATCAATAACTGAAAGAATAATTAAATGGATGTGAATGAGTTATTTCATAAAACATCAAGTAAAGATGCTGTATAGGAGGAATCCCTCATTGGCTTTAGGATCCAAAGAGGACTCTAGTTGATTGAGTTATTTGCTGCAATTCTTCACCCCTCCCTGCATCCATGCCTCTGCCTGTAGCTTTGCAGCAACTCCCAGGAGAGGCAGAATGGACTTCCCTGACCCTTGACTTGGGCCTGGGTTATTTGATTTGCTTTAGCCAATGGGCTGTTAGCAGAAGAAAAGCAGATTAAAATGTGTTTTCCTGGTTGAACTCGCCCTCTTGTGCTTCTGTCACGGCTAAGAGAAGAACATGCCCCAGTAGTCCCCTGTGCCAGAGAGGATAAAGGGACCCAAACCTCCTGCCCCCAGAGCACATGCCTGAGTTCTTCCTGTACAACAACATATGCCTCTTTGAGTGCAGGCTCAGCCTAGATCTGCCTACACACAGACGCATTAGTGACAACGAGTTTTGGGGTGTTCTGTTATACAACACTATTATGGCAATAGCTGGCTAATAGAAGGATAATTATAGAAAACAATTGGAACAGGTACTATGACATCAGAAGTCCATTTTCTCTAAACTGGTCTATGACTATCCTGCTTCTGTAAGTTCCAGTTCTTCCTTTCAGTTTTTCCCTCCATAGAAACATCATCTATACTTCCCTCATCTCCTAATTATATTTGAGAGGGTTGGAGTTTTCATATTTACTGTGTTCACACACCAGTGAGTGATTTCTGTGGTGTGACAGGTTAATCACTCTGAGGTACAACATACATACAGTCATCAGATTCCACCTGGAAGAGTCAATCACACAGACACAAACCCCAATAACAGGCGGTCCACATATGATGCTGTGTGCAAATGTTATGTGTGCGTGTTTGAAGGAAGCCATTGGAGGTTGGCTCAGAGCATCCAAAAGCAAAAGTGGTTCCCATTGTATAGGGCATTAAACCTCTTGAGCCTTTTAAAAATAAGTTTTCTAATTTGTTAAAATAAAAAAACTTTTTACTAAAAAACATATTAAATTGAGGAGGCCAGGCCGGTGGCGTAGCAGTTAGTTCACACATTCCACTTTGGTGGCCCAGGGTTCACTGGTTCGGATCTCGGGCACGGACCTACTCATGGTTCATCAAGCCATGCTGAGGTGGTGTCCCACATAGAAAAACCAGATGGACCTACAACTAGGATATACAACTATGTACTGGGGCTTTGGAGAGAAAAAGAAAAAAAGAAGAAGATTGGCAACAGATGTTAGCTCAGGACCATTCTTCCTCAAAAAAACAAACAAAAAAAAGTATTAAATTGAATAAAAAGCATTTTGTACCTTAACCAGAAAAAAAGGAAAAGAAAAAATGAGAATCAGGACATAAAATAGGGAAACCAGATGATGACTAAACTAGACACGAACTAACACAAGTTGTTTTCAAACAAACCAAATTCACAAGGATGACACTCGTCCCTTTCATTTTATTTCTCCAGACCTGATCTCTTACCACACTTCCTCGGGAGATCCGATGGGTTCATTTGGGTCGACAATAGCAGCAGGCCTTCCGTTCACAGCCCTGACTCCTTGTCTCCAGGTGGGGAGCATTTCCCTGGTTGGAAGCTTCTCCAGTTGCTCTCTCTCCTCCCCACAAGGGCTTCTGCGCAGAAGACGGCACATGTGAACGCTGTAGCTCTCCTTGCAGAACATGTGACGGAAATGCCACCAACTGCCACTCCTGTGAAGGGGGCCTCATCCTGGACCAGGGAGCATGACAGGAAACCTGCTCCGAGGGGCACGTGTCCGTGCAGACGGTGTGCAAGAGATGTGTCAGGATGGCACCCATGAGAAAACACGGGAAGGTACCTGGAGCATCCCAGGCGGGAACGTGGCTCTGTCAAGACACCCCAGCTGGAGGCCGACTCTCTGAGGGTGGGGTGTCCAAGCAGAAGTGGGGGAACCAGTCTCTCTACTTTTCCTAAAACTATCTATCTCTGTGCACATCACTGAGGAAAGTGAGGGTGAAAGTGTTTCCATTATGGATTCTGCAAGTTAAGACAAGAGCCCCTTTTTGTACCATTTCTTCCACACACATGTCCTGAGCACTTAGGCGGTGCCAAGCACTATCCCAAGTGCTACGGGAACCTAAAGACTCCAAGAACAGTGCTCTGGCTAGGAATTCTTTCTCTGGAATTATCTCCCAAGAGAGGCTGTATAATTTCCTCTCCAGAATAAGACTGGCTCATTTAACTGGTGCTGTCCTGTCCAAAGGATTCTCTTGGTGTAACCTAAAGTGTTTTCCAGAATTCTCTCCCAAATTAGAGAATGAACACAAATAAAATATGCCTACAATGTATTTTTCATACTAATTTACCATGTGTATTTCATTGCTCTACCCTACCAGTGAACGAAAAATCACCTAACCCAAGAATTCCTAAACTGCTTTCTGTATTAAACAAGCCTGAAGTGCTCAGTGCAACTTTAAAACCTGCCCCTGCTTTCCGGGATTTCAGAACAACCCCTCCAGCATCGCAGCCATCACTCATCGGCCACAGCACTACCATTTTCTGCACCCTCAAGAGGAAGTTCATTTCACGATGTAAACCTAGCACCATCTAATCGGGCCACCATATGGGTCTCCTCTCCCAAGGAAGGGCTTGTGAGACATGGAGGATGTGTCCCGGCAGGGTGGGGATGGGGCAACTGCAGGTACTCGCAGGTCAAATGAGGCAAAGTGGTGGGGACAGGCTAGCCCACTGCAGAAGGAGTGAATTCCTTTCTCCTGTCCCCCTGGGGTCACTTGCTGCTTCCCCCTCCCCCAGAGTGCACGTCTGGTTCCTTCCTGTACAGAGATATGTGCCATCAGTCCTGTCCCCACCACTTCTATGAAGATACGTGCCAGTGTGTCCCCTGCCATGAAGATTGCCTGGAGGGCAGTGGCCCCTCAGTGGACGGCTGTGACCTCTATGCTAAGGCATCCTCAGTTCTCTACGACGGGCAATGTTTAGATGAGTTTCCAGCAGGAACTTACTATGATAAAGAGACTAAGGATTGCAAAGCTAAAGACTGGGTACATGGCCGAGCACCGCACCCCAGGGAGCCTCAGGAGATTATGGGTAGCTGCCAAAACAAAGCAGGATCTGGGGTTTGCACGGTTCCAGCCCCAGAGTTGTCATCCCAGCCCTCTCCCTACTGTTCAAGGAAGCCTACTGTGATTCTGCTCTAATTTATTATTTATTTTTAAAATGAATCATTTGTTACTTAGATCATGTAACTTTTATTAGCAATGGATAATGCTGACCCTCCTCACAAAAGTGGCTGATGAAAAAGGATTCCCATGTGAAGATTTACAACAGAGATTATGAGCCTTCAGAAGTCACCAAAAATGGACGATTTTTCATAAAATTTTAAGCCATTATAGGTTTACAGCAGCCTAAGGAAAGCTGTGCCACGGAGGATTTTCTCGGTGCCTCTCGTCTCCCTTCGCCCTTTGCCTCCCTGAGTCTCCCCTCCGTCCCCTCATCACCTTCAGCTCCCCCTGCCCTGGGACCCTATTCCACCCCACTCAGCGCTTCAATCCCTACACATTCAGAAGGATCTGCTCTGACTTATGCCCCTTATGTTCTAACTGGGCATGAATTCTTTGCCTCTTACTAGTTATCAGGGAACAGGAAAAGTAAATAAATTGCCCACTACTAGAGGAATTCTCAAGGAAGTGAGAGAAGCACTCTAGGGGAAGGGACTTTTCTCCTCCCCAGTTTTATTGATACATAATTGATATGTAACATTGGGTAAGTTTAACGTGTACAATGTGATGATTTGATATACATACACAAACACTGTGAAAGATGACCACAGTTAGATCAGTGAACACATCCATCACCTCACAGTTACCTTTTTTTTTGGTAAGAACATTTAAGACCTACTCTCTTAGCAACTTGCACGTGTACAATGCTGTACTGTTAACTACGGTCACAGGATTCACTCCAGCTAGACAGCCAGTGGTAGTTTAACCCCCCATGTGGCCTCCAAGAAAACACGAGACAGATACCCAGAGGCAGGCTCCCTAACCACAGCGAGAGCTTAAGGTGAACTCCCTTGGCAGGAGAAAACTTGGGCAACCCACATCCTAGCAGGTACTCAGGGAAATGTTTTGGTAGGACATGAAGATGTAGTTTCCCCTGAAGGCTTTCTGCTCTAGCCTTATGATTTGAATATACCTTTTTGTGTGTTTATGTAAAGTGCTCTTTAGTGTCAATGTCCCACCTGACTACTTGTGTAAGAACATGGACTTGAAGACGGACGGCTGTGCCCCTGCAGCAGAAGAGGCAGGAGTGAGCCTGGGAGGCAGGCTGCAGTCTGCGGGTCAGTTTCCACGAGAAGTTCAGAGACTCAGCCAAAGGCCTGCGGGGCCACCTGCCTGCACTAGGGCAGGAATTGAGCATCAGCTTCTGGCCTTTCTCTGGTGTTCAGTAATAGAAGTAATTTGCCATGGAGAGAACTTTACAGGTGTCAGAGTACATTTACTTAATTTACTTGATTTAATTTTCTCATTGAGAAAGGCCCCGCTTCTCATCCCTGGTGGCCCATTAGAATCACCTGGGGAGCTTTAAAAACTACAGATGCCTGGGATCACCTCAGACCCACTGTTGGAAAGTGACTTGAGGTCTTTCCCTGTGATGCTATTGCAACTTCCACCAGCCCAAGGGGAGGCCGAGGGAAGAAACAGGGTGACCACCTGACTTTCCAGAGAGAAGAAACAAAGGACCTGACCTGAAAATTAAGATTTGAATGGGTGTAGAGAAGCGTCCAAACCAAGCAATCTCCAAGCAGATCTACTCCAAGAAACAGAAGGCCTTGGGATCTATTCTGATCACCCCAAATTATCCCCTATGAGACAGCATAGACACCTCTAAGGACCCCTCACCTTTCCCGAGGCACCAGGGCAGAAAGAGCAAGAGCCCTTGTTAAGGGCCTGGGTTCAACTCCTGACCCTGCCCTTTTCAGCCGAGTCACTGAGCTCCTCCAGGCTCAACTTCCTGATCTAGATAAAATGAGATGACAATCACGATAATAATACCAGGCGTCTATTCCAGTCAGTGCTTACTGGGGGCCTGCAACGTGCCATGTGCCCCTCCAGGCCTGGGGAACAGCCGGGGACAATACAGACAGAACCCTGCCCTCATGGAGCTTGTACTCTACTGGGGAAGACAGACTCTAGAGAAGATAAGTGAAAATAAGGCAGGGAAGAGGGACTGGAAGTCGGGCAGGAGGGAGTTAAAACTAGAGAGAAGGTGGCCTGGAAGCTGTCATTGAGAAAGGGCGGGAACCCACCACGCTATACCTGGGAGAAGAGAATTCTAGGCAGAGGGAGGGCAACTGCTCAAACCCCGAGGGGGGAGTGAGTTGTTCTTGTTTGTTTGTCAACAAATGTTCACTGAGTACCTGTTACATGCCAGGCCCTCCCACAGGTACTGTGCATTCATAAATGAATACAAAAGTGGCCTTTTTTGTCAACAGGTAATTATATTTTGACAATTGTCATGTTAGCTATAAGCTCAAGGTGTTCCGGGAGGTCAGTGGAGGACTGCAGGATAGGAGTTATGGTGGTGAAAAGGAGACAAACTGTGTGTGACCATGCTGCTGCAGAGTTGCTTATTACTATTTTGTTGCAGTTTGGGTAATTATAGTGAGTCTTACTAACATCTCTGAGGTGGCTGTTGCAGGAAGGGCTCTCTAGATGGTACAGAGAATGTGACACAGCCATTTTTTCTCATTTTGTAAGAATGCTCCAGCCAGAGCCCCAGGGCTGTACTCAACTCATGGGCCCACACCTTTGGAACAGAGCGCTAGAAACCACTTGAACACATGAGGAAGGAGTGTGAACACCCTTTCCAGGGGAACTGATTCCCTAGAGGGGCGCCCTGGCCTCTCTCACTCTGTCTGCTGCCCCCTCCCTCCCACAGATTGCCACAAGTCCTGCCAGACCTGCTCGTCATCTGGGACCTGCACGACCTGTCAGGAAGGCTTGAGGGTGAACCACCACGGGGACTGTGTGCTCACCAGGAATGTGCCCCATCTGAGTACTGGGAGGAGGGGGCTCTAGGATGCAAGCCCTGTCACGCTGAGCACTTCCCCTGCCTGGGGCCCTCTGAAGACCAGTGTCACACCTGCCTGGGGACAGCCTTCTTCTCAGTGAGTTTCTTTTCCTCTGAGGAGGGCTGTGTCTTTCCCTCCACCTGAGACACGACCTTGCATGATGCTTGGTGCCCAGTAGATATTGGTGTCTTTCTTTTTAATTGTTTGTTTTACTTCTAACCTACAGAAAAGACACAAGAATGAGAACAGTACAAAGATCAGGCACACGTGCCCTTTCCCCTTTTCCCCAGTGTTCATCTCTGACTCCCTCTGCTTCATCATGTGAAGGCTTCCTCTCTCAATGTATTTGCAGACGTAATCCACAACATATTTTTTTCTGAACCATTTGCAGATACGTTACATACATCATGGTCCCTTCCCCACAAATACTTTAGTATGTATTTCCTAAGAACGGGGATACTTTCTTACATAACCACAGCACAGTTGTCAATTCTAGTGAATTTAACATTGCTACAATACTTCAATATCCAATCCGTATTATAATTTTGTCAATTCCCCTTTAGGACAGGGTCCCATCTAGAGGCAGGTATTGCATTTAGTTGCCATGTCTCTTTAGCTTCCTTTAATCTGAAACATTTCCACAGACTCTTTGTCTTTTATAATATTCACATTTTAGAAGGATACAGTCCCTATTCCTCCACTGGGTTTATGTGAAGTTTCCCACGATTAGAAGGAGATTATGCATTCTCAGCCAGAATTCTTCACAGGTGATGTTATGTCCTTCTGGAGACACACGACATTCACCTGCCTCCTGGCAGTGATGTTCATTTTGGTCACCTGTTCGGGATGCTGTGCAATTTCTCCACTGCGTAGTTATATTTTCCCTCATGATTAATAAGCAGTCTGTGGAGGGACACTTTATGAACATGTAGGTGTTCAGCTTCTGATCAAAATTTCCCCTTGATTTACCATCTACTCATTAATAAGTCTTCCTGAACAAAGTGTGGCACAGTCTGAGGTTGGCCGCCTCTAGCAGATCTATGTGAAGGTTACTGCTAATGTGAGGAAGTGCCCTCAGGTTTCCAGGGATACCAAGATTAGTCTTAACACAGGTATGGGAGACAGAAAATGAAACAAAACTCAACTCAGCTGAAAGAAGGAGCAGTGGAGGGTATAGGAGAGAGAGAAGGAAGGACGAACACGCTGAGGACCTGGAAAGTTCATCTCCCCAACCCAGTAGAGTAGACCTGAGAAGCAAGACCCTAGAAGTAGAAAGGTGTGGGAGTTTTTCCTCCTCTTGTTGAGATGTCATCAGCTAGGGCACCATTTCCCCGCTAAGACACAGGGATAGCTATCCTCCATACCATTCCTGATCACCTCCCAGTAGAAAAAACTAGAAGATACCAGTCTCCTCTATCCATCCATCTTAGCTCCTCTCACACAAATCTCAGTGACCTTCCTTCCCAGCAGTTGCTGCTTCATGAGAACATTCCAGATCTCCCACATCATCCCAACCCCAGGACCTTCTTTTCTAATTACCCCAATCCAGAGTGCTACCAGTGATCACCTCAGGTGCTTCATACAGACAGGAAGACGTCTTAGACATCTTACCACTACAAGGTGGTCTTCCCTTACACTAAGGATATGAATTAGACTAGAACTGAGACTTTAGCGCTGGTGTGTAACACAGAGCCGTAGGCCCCCAGGGGCTGGGTACTAGATGTGCTCAGGCCTGATCTCCCACATTCTCCCACCCTGCCCCTCACCACCAACCCACCAGGGTCAGCTAGTTATAAACCAGGTAATTCCCCTGGAGGTTGTGGTAGACTGAATAATGCTGACCCTAAAAAATGTCCACGTCCTAATCGCTAGACCTTGTGAATGTTACCTTACATGGCAGAAAGGATTTTGCAGTTGTGATTAACTTAACGGTCTTGATTTGAGAGGATTATCCTGGATTATCAGAAGGGTCCCTATAAGAGGGAGGCAGGATGAACAGAGTCAGTAGGAGTCGAGCTTGGAGAAGCCCAGTGAGGAGGTTCTAGTCAGGGTGTTTGAGAAGGTTGGGGAGATATGGAACATGGACGTCCCCATGCTGCACCCCTACCGGGTGGAGATGACTGACCAAAACTTGTACACCTTTAGTTTCGGGGGACACTGGAACTTCAAGGCATACGTCGCGTACCGTGGGTATGGGGGCTTCATCCAAGCCAGGAGCACCTTGGGTGGGATAAAGCTCATGTTATAGGCATGATGGCAAGGCCGTGGCCTGCAACATCAAGGTTTCTTTTGATTCGACCAAACACCTGAGTGATGCCTCAATTAAGAAATGGCAGCAGAGAGAAGAACAA
Organism: Diceros bicornis minor; assembly: GCF_020826845.1. NCBI lineage: Eukaryota > Metazoa > Chordata > Mammalia > Perissodactyla > Rhinocerotidae > Diceros > Diceros bicornis. The sequence continues at coordinate 9,509,034 of NC_080761.1, forward strand.
AACAGCTGAGAATAAGAGGCAGAGGAGAGGCAGAGAGCAGTAGAAAAGAAACAGAGCTAGAAGAACTGGAGGAAGAAAAGAGAGGAGAAGCGTCGCAAGAGGGAACAGAAACAGAGGGACCATGAATTCCAATGGAATCTGGTAAAGCTTGAGAAGCTACAAGCAGAGGAGCAGAAAAAGCTCCAAGAAAAAAATCAAAACTGGAAACCAAAAGCTGCTGCTGGCTCAGAGGAACCTGGGGTCCATCAGGCTAACTGCAGAGCTGCTGAGCAGAGCCAAGGTACCGGCCGGGCGGGGCACGGCTGGGCTTGATCTTCAGCACAGAACCACCTCTTCCTGCTCTGGGCTGCGATCTGTGCATTTCTCTGAAACACTGAGCCACAGTCAGATCCCCGTCTTTCCTCAGCTGGTTGCAACCATAACCAAAGAAATGTCTTACTACTGTAAGAAAAAAAGATACCAGAAAAAAAAAAAACTTGGAGAGCGTGCAATAACAATTTTTTATTGTTTTAGAGTGACTCTCAGTAACATAAACATGAAGTTACTCTTAGCTAGAAAGTGCTTAGACCAGTGGACAATCTAAACTAACCTGCAAGTGGTCACATGCTATTCACACCAGTCCTGGAATTTGTTTCACGTATTTCACAGCATGATGTATGAGCACTATCCAGTAGAAATATAATGCAAGCAATGCAGATAATTTTAAATTTTTTAGTAGTCACATTCAAAAAAATAAACAGGTCACATATATTTACTTAACTAATATATCAAAAATGCCATTTGAACATACAATCAATATAAAAATTATTGATATATTATACATTCTTTTTTCTTTGTACTAACTCTTTGCAATCTGATGTTTATTTTACATTCACAGCACAGCTCAAGTTGGACCAGCCACATTTCAAGTGCTCAGTAGCCACCTGTGGCTAGTGGCTACTCTATTGGACAGCACATTTCTAATGTAGAACAATGGTTTCAGATGGTGTTTTAGCAGGGGGCCCTTGGCCTCAGATACAATCTTAGGCTGAATTCTATTATGTAAATTGATCAAGGCAGAGCTGCTCAGATTGAAACAGAGGAGAGATCTTAGAGCCCCATCTGATGCCCACCCCCCTTGCCCCTCCCACCACTTCCAGGCAGTCCTTGCAAACTCTAGCATACAGTGGTTCCCACTCTTCACTCATCTGCTACTGACTCTCACCTTTGAAAGAACTAGCCTTCCAAACAAACTGCATTTAGGTAACCGTTAATTGTTGTCTCTGTTTTTCATTCCAGAGGAACATATAGTTGCTCCTCAAAACTTCTAATCAGGATAAGATACAAAGAGAGAATACACTGAATAGTGGGTGGGGAGGGAGAGTGGTGGAGAGTTTGCCTTGTCATTGGCCACACCATGGTAAATATTGACTTTCTATTAGGTTTTTTGGAAAACTGAAGGTATGTCTGATACCACCATTATTAGATGTGTGGGGCCTTTATTCCAACTAGGATTGCCAGATAAAATACTGTATTTTAATTTGCTAAACACGAAAACCCTAGTCCCCACCCCCTACTGCAGTGCAGTGGGCTAGTGGGTGGAGTGGGGGCACTTGGTTTCTAATAAGATCAGGTAACCATCATTAGGTAAGTTAATGTCTCTTAACATCAGTCAATGAAAACAGGACACCACCAGCTTTTTAAGATTTTTGGGGGATTGGAGAAATTATTAGTGATGTTGTAAGCACAGTTTGAAAACCTGTAAATGTCTTTAACTGGGTTTGAGATTTCCTGGGTGAATACAGGATCATGGTTTTCAGCATTCCCAGTCTCAAAAGTTCATCAATATATCCAGACAATGGAATACTATTGACAGATATGAGCTATCAAGCCATGAAAAGACATGGAAGAACCTAAAATGCATATTACTAAGTGAAAGAAGCCAATCTGAAAAGGCTACATTACTGTATGATTCCAACTATATGTCATTCTGGAAAAGGCAAAACTATGGAGACAATAAAAAGATCAGTGGTTGCCAGGGGTGGGAGGCGGGGACAGAAGAATAGGCAGAGCACAGAGGATTTTTAGGGCAGTGAAAATATTCTGTATGATACTCTTAACGATGGATATGTGTCATTGTACATTTGTCCCAGCCCGTGGAATGTACAACACCAAGAGTGAACCTGAAGGGAAACTGTGGACTTCGGGTGATTATGATGTGTCACTGTGGGTTTATCCCTGGTAACAAATGTACCATTCTGGCGAGTGATGTTGACAATACAAGAGCTATGCATGAATGGGGGCAGGGGGCATGTGGGAAATCTCTGTACCTCCCTCTCAATTTTGTTGTAAACCTAGAACTGCTCTAAAACAATAAAGTCTTTTAAAAAAAAAGAGGTTCATCAACAGTCTCCCTGAAATTGTATTCCAAGGATGACTGGGCATATTTGGGTGCATTTTTAAGCCATAGTGTGTGTGTGTGTGTGCCTCCCTCTCCCGTATTTGACTTGAAGCCTGAACGTGCCTGGTTGAAGCTTTCTATCTTTGACACTCATTTCCTTTGCCCTCCTTTCTTCACCTGCCACACACGTCCTCTGCTGGTCAGTGAATGTTTGTGCTGTCTTCTGGTTTTGCGATATACAGATTACAAAATTTGGAGACAGGTTTTCTCTTGAGTTACAAACCAGGTATGAAAAAGGGTTAATTCTTTTCTCTTAAAATATTTGCTGTCTTATGAAGAAGAAATGAGGATACACAAAAGATACAGGGAAAATTTAGCAACCTAAATATGTAATTTACCAACTAGATTGTATTTCATGCACATTTGATCCCCCAGTAACGTCAGGGTGTCACAAAAATACTTAAAAGCACTGTGGGGGCTGGAGGAGGATAGCACACTAAGGCCTAATATGTCTCTTTGTTGCAATGGTTCCTCCAGGATTGGCTCATTCTTTGCCTTTTTACACATTTAACTTTTTATTTGGCCTCCTCACACACCTGTTTTAAATAAAAATCCAGGCTGTAGAACCAAAGCCTGCTAACTCTCCAAGCAGCCTCTCTCTCTCTGTGTGGAACGACACCATGGACAGACCCAGGGGCTACTCTGCAGGGCTGAATTCATCCCGTGAAGGGTCAGTCCAAGGGGGAACAGATGGTGAGCTGTTCTGAATTTTACAGAAAGCCAAAGCTGTCTTTGTAGGTCTCCAGGCTCCTGCGGATCCCTAGAAGCAATGATCAAGGTAGGGTGTTCAACTGGAAAACACTAGAAAACATTCTAGAAATTAACAAACTGCCTTTTGCAGAAGACTCTGGGTACCCTAAGTATGTAGATTTTACAATGAATCAATGTTGAAGATGTAAATGGAGTCCTGGTTTGTCACCTAGAGGTGATGACTAGAGCCTTTGGAGATTGCCCAGGATCTAGGCCTCAGCCAAATTCCTGCTGGTCTTCTGGAAAATGTAACTAACCGTAAGACAAAGTTAACACAAAGTTAACTTTGTGACTTAACATTTTAACTGCCTTTTTTCCCTCTTTTTTCTCTTCAATAAGAAAATCAAAGGCAAAAAACCCATACTTTTGTATATATGTGGGTGGAAAACAAAGTCTGGTTTTCTGTTTGCAAATAACTAGGAAATATTAAGAGAACCCTTGTAGACTGGAAATACACCAAGATGCTCGGCAAGAGCTCAGAAGGTTTCAGTTCATAGAAAGTAATTTTAAAATTGGAAATAAGATAAAATCAGGAGCAGATGATTTCATGGGGACTCGCTTAGTAACAGACTATTTCTGAGCACTTTTTATGTGCTCAGTGTGAACTCACAGTATGACAAGGGACAGATAGGTGGGGAGGTTCCCTCACCAGGAATCAAACCCAGGCCAGGGCAGTGAGAAGGCCAAACCTTAACCACTAGACCACCAGGGCAGCCTTTAGGCACCTGGAGGATCTGAATGGTTGTAGCTTCCTGACAAATTGTCCCCTTTATCATTATGTAATGATTCTCTACTTGGTAAGTATGATAAAAATAGCTACACTCGTTTTCTGGTGTAACTGCACTCTTACAATCTTTACATATTTGGATCCTTCAAACTAGACCAAAGAGAAAATCTGAGGTGGTCTAAGGTTTAATGTTGCTTTAAACAACAAATTTCTAAAAAAAAAGTGAAGACAGAACCTGCCTGCCAGGAAGGGATGTCGTGGGGTACAGCACCCAGTCAGGTCAGGCTCCCCGTCCCCTCCTCAGAAACCTGCCCACCTGGCTGATGACGCTGGGGGCCTAGGAGCCAAGGACAAGGCGCCCCTGGCTCTAGGCCTCACAGAGAAGCTGGGGGGGGCGGGAAGGTGGCATCCCAGGAGGAGATGGGCACACTCTGGCGGGATCTGGTGGCTCCTGGTTCAGCTTTGAGCAGGCTCTGACCTTGGGGACCCCAAGGAAAGCACTGGCGACACACACCCAGGCACTCAGGGGCCTGCAGAGCCAGCGCCCAGGGGGGTGAGCTGTGGTGATGGGGCCTCCCAGTCCTGAATTGTCCCCGCATGGCAGCCCACCTGGTGCCAAACACCTGCAACCCGCAGCAGGAAGTCCCAGGTGCTAGAAAGCCCAGCTGGGGCGGCCGTTGGGGCCTCGCCCTTTGCCCTTTGGCACCATCTCTTCACATACTGGGCTGGTGTGTGCCCCTGGTGCTCCCTTTCTCTGTGACATGTTCCAAGGAGACGACACAAGCGTCAAGCTGAACAGTGCAGTGCCTGCCTGGCCCTGGGAGGAGTCAGAAGCTAAGGACAAGCTCTCCAGTTTCATACTCTATTCTCTCATGGTTTGGCGTACACAGGCTCTATGTGGGCAATTTCCTTTGTAAGTTTTGTCCCTCTCCCTGCCACCTTCCCCTGCGTGGCTGTGGTCACCTGGTTTCACCCACCTGCAATGCCGCCCTGCCTGGCTGGGACCACACCACTATTCCTGCGCCAACTCTCAGCCCTGGCTGCAGGCTGTTCCAACAGGATCCTGTACCATTATCAATTGGCTTTTACATCACACGGGAGAGGCAGTATCCGACCTAGCAAGCCACCTGCTACCTTCTGGGGATCCTCCCCTTGGTGAGCTAGAGGGACTCTTCAAAGAAGCCCGGGCAGTCTGCTATGGGAGCAGACTATGAAGGTAGTCAAGGCTATGAAGCTGGCACCATCCAGTCACCTCCACCTTCCTTGCCCAAAAGAGATTGAGGTGAAGGCCCAAGAAGAGCCCAGAGAGGGGATGGCAAAGGATGAGGAAGACCATGTAGAGACCAAAGGACAAGATGATGGGAACAGGGGCCCCCATAACAATGGGGATATACCCTTGACATCTAGGCCCCTGGAGACCAACGGAGTCCTCACTTCCCTCAACTGCAGTCCTGGACCTCTGGACCTCCATCCCAAACACCCAGAAGACAGCTGGAGTGAGAAGGCCCAGATGTTTCCAATAAGCTCCTCCTTGGAAAGCCACATTGTCACCACCTCATACAGCCCTGCTGGAGATGTCCTGCCTCCTGGGAAGCCTGATCCAGATGTAGCAGTGCTCTCTGACCCAACCCCATGCTGCTCCTGCTGTCGGAGAGGTCAACAAAGGAGGTGCTGGGTGAAGACCATCAGCCCAGCTCTCCAGCTCACTGATGTCCAGGAAGGAGATGCAGGACGAAAGGCCTTCAGACGTCCCGTCAAGGAGCTCTTCACGGTCTCTCCCAGAAGTAGGCCCTGCAAACGGAGAATTGCCATGCCACTTGTGCAGCCCCTGCCACTACCACTGCCACTGCCACTGCCACTGCTGTGGGGCAAGGTGAGCTGCCCCTACCTCCTAAGCTTCCTTGCACAGCTATTGCCAAAAACCTGGGCACCTTGGAAAAGAACACTGAGTGTCAGCAGAACAAGATCTTGGAGGATAAAACGGGGGTCATGGCAGACTGCAGTGCCACTCAGCCTGCCCCTTCTTTCTCCCCAGCCTCAGAGACTGCAGACTCCCTGCCCCTGGACACTCACTCTTCACAGGTCCCTGATCCTCCCAATGACTTGCCCGACCTGTCTGCCAGCCCCCTCACCTGTCTGCCCCTCCACCTTCCCTGACACCAAATACTGATCAGGAAACAAGATACACAGTCCTGAACTCTCCTCCTCCTGCTGTTCCTGCTGATTCTTTTAGACCTAGTCCTGTTTTGGGAATTCCACTTAATGAGAATGGAGGCCCTTTTCATGCAGTGAGAGCTACAGCATCTCCTATTTCTGGCCTCCCCACACCTCCTAGCACCTCGACCTTCTCCTTCAAGCTGCCTCCTGATAAAAAGAACCCCTGACAACCCTGTGTGTAGATTCTCCCCCTTCTTTTCTCTTACCTACCCCTCTTCCAGTCCCTTCCACCTGGAACCGTGCTTTCACTGGCCACTCATCCCTTCTGTGGAGTCCCTTCCACCATCACAGCCACGGCATCTGCAGGTCTGACCTTCCAGCCCACTTTAGAGCCTGGTGTCATTGACATGGACACGACTCCCCCTTCCCAGGCTGGCATTTTCAGGTCTCCCCAGGCTCCAGTGTGAGATTTCTCCCATTTTCCCAAGTTCACTGCACTGTGGAGCAGAGGCGCCCTGCAAAGGTACCAGTCTCCACCAGCCCATCTTCATTGATGGTAATCTTCCCCAGCCCAAGTTTTAATTTTCCCTTTGGCCCCCAAACCACCCCTCAGCTCACATGTGGGACCCCTGAAGGGCAGCAGCAGACAGCCTCTCTCCCCAGTGCCCCTGTTCTCACCAGCGCACCCCTCGTGGCTCCTGCAGTCCCCTAGGCTCCAGTAGGCAGCACCTCTGCAAACTTCAAGACTGCCTTTAACACCAATGCCATGGATCCCACACCTCCTTCCCAGGCTGTCATCTTCCAGTCTCCCCCTGTCTCCAGGGAGAACCACTTCCCATTTTACATGGCGCTTCCTGGTTCTGAGAACACGCCACCCAGTGGCAGCACTGCCTCAGCCCACGTCTCCACCTGTTTACCTGCACAGTCAGTCAGCAGACGGATCACAATTTCCAACATTCTCTTTAACCCAAGAATCACCTCTCAGCCCACATTTGGGGCCTATGATGGGCAGCAGCCTAACAACTCTTTTCTAGTGGGAAAACTGGCAGTCCCAGCACAAGCTGTGGCTCTAATCTCTCCTGCAGCTCAGCCACCCAAAGGCAGCACAATGCAACCAGGTTTAGCAGGTTTCACATCACCAGGTTCTGCATCTGGCACCGCTGTCTACATCCAGCTGACTTTTGGTGACATCCCATCTATTCTCCCCATTGGCACATCTACTACTACTGGCTTTGGAGTTGCCACCAGGATGCCCAGCATAAGGGACAGTAGCTCGCTGTTTGCCAATACAACTCCAGGCCCACTTGTGTTTCTGGGACCTGCAGCCCCTACAGATGGTGGGAGCTTTGGGGTCAGTGTTCCACCCCAGGCCTTACTCAGTCACAGGCATCCAGTGCACTCAACTTTGGGGTAGGACTGAAGGGGCACCCAGCACCTCTTCTGGTCCTCCTTTTGGTCAGATAACCTGGGATCGATCTGGCCACAGCATGGCTTCTGCAGTAGGAGGGGCAAGCACCATGCCTGTGTTTGCACGCACTTCTAGTTCTACATTCACTCCAAGCACCTGAGGCGCACCTGTAAGAATCCAGGTGGTACAATGGGAGGGGACAACACCAATCCCATGATTGGAGGACGTGGTATTCCTGCTTTCCATCAGTGCACATGGGGCCCACCTGGCCAAAACACAGGGGGTACAGTCAGAGGGAACATCATCTCACCTGTGATGGGAGGCCCCTGTGTCACCACCTGCCATCAGAACTCTTGGAGCCCATCTATCCAGAGCACAGGTGAGGGAATGGGGGACAGCACCATATCTGCTGTGACTGGATACACTATGGTCCCCCATTCATACAGAGCCCCTGGGGCCCCCTGGGCAAAATACAGGTGATGGAATGGGGGACAGCACCATACGGTTTTAGAGAGAAACCTCTACTCTCAATCAAAACACCAGAAGGTTCCCCTCTGACGTTGGAGGAGCCAGCACTATGTTTGGAGGCTCCTGGTCAGAGCAACTGTGCCTGTGCTCAGGGCACAGCAGTGGCAGCCTTGCCTCTGGGGCACCCTTATCACCTGCCAGGGCTTCATCGGAGCCACCAATCAATTCCTTTCTTCTATCACGAACCTCAACAAATTAGGAGCAGATCTTTTCTGCAAACTGTGTGTAACTGGGAATGGACTTTGCTCCAATGGAAAGGGACTCAGCCCCTTCAAGTGAAACTTCACCTGCTCTCTTCCTATAGCAGCCAGAGGACCACAACTCAAGGGTGTGTGTGTATGTGTTTGTGTGTGTATATGTGTAGTATGGGGTGTGTATGTGTGTGGGGAGTGTATGCATGTGTGTGTGTAGGTTGTGTGAGTTGTATATCTGTGGGGTTTGTGTGTAGGGTGTGTGTGTATGTGGGGAGGGTGTTGTGTGTGTGTGTGTGTGTGTGTGTGTGTGTGTGTGTGTGTGTGCTGGAGGGTGAGGGACATACAAGCCCAGGTCAGAACTACCCCAGACTTGAGAAGCTCCAGTGTGAAGAACAGAAGAGAGCTGCATGTAGCATGAACTGTGTCATCCCTGATTGTTCACATGGCCGACCCAAGCTCTGGGCTAACTTTCTCTATTCTGGAAACTGGCAGGATGCCCACTGCTGTTTATAGGGGATTCCTCTCCCCCTACCCATTTGCTTCAGCAGGCCCTTACCTTTCCCAGATTGTGTATATTTATATACAAAACCTGTTCTTGTTAATCTGCCTTTGCTCATGTGTCTTTGACTCAGCTGTGGAGGAAGAATTGACATACATAAGTGGCGATGTGGTGAGCCAGACTTAACTATGCAAATGTTCTGTGTCCCGGTGACTGGGACGTGGAAGCAGCCACACTCAATGACTGCACATGCTGACCCCTGACATCTGGGTGTTGAGCGTGAGGGGCGACACTCAGGAGGAAGGAAGGTCAGGAAGGAAGGTCCGTCAGAGGAAGAGATGGGGGGACTCACCCGTGCCTCTTCCCTCTATGCTGCTCTCTCCTCTCCCACCACCCTGAACTCACTGGAGGCTGCATAATCCCTGATGTGGAACAAGAAACCACACTTTATGATTTCAGTTTTTAAATGTTTAAATGTCTTTTTGTGCATCTTTATATTTACTTTACACTTAAGCCAGTCGTCCTCACACATTCCCACTTCACCCAGAGAGGACGGACTTGGTATCCAGGTTCTTGCATCTGGAGAAACAAAGGAAGAAAGAGCTCATATCTGCTCTGTAACTATGGAAAATTTAAGTTTGCTTAGAATTTATCATGCTGCTGAAAGACGTCAGAAAAGATCCACTTTAGTAACTGGCGTGGCTCTAATCTAAACCACTAAGATATCAAATCACACGAGCTACAGTTGCCCCCGGTTCTGGACGACCCTACAGTTCTTCTGGGTCTCCACTAGACATAATGAAGGCAAAATTCCTGACTTTGTGGAGCCTCCATCCTAGTTGGAGGGGAGAAAAGAAACAACAAACACATGTACATGATCTGGTAGGTTAGCCAGTAACAAATGCTATGGAGAATAAAGCAGCAGATGGAGGATGGAGACTGTGGGCAAAGAGAGGCAGGGCTTTCAAGTTAAACGGTGGACAGGACAAGCCTCACTGCAAAGGGGGGACTTGAACAGTCTAGAGTGAGGTGACTGAGTCAGGTGTCTGAGGGAAAAGCATTCCAGATCAGGGGAATAATCACTGCAAAGCCCTAGAGGAAGGATGCCTGGTGTCCTCAGGGAGTGGTCAGTAAACTCATGTGGCTGGATTAGAGTCACGAGTGGGAGGGAGGAGAATAGGACAGAGAAGATGTGGCTGAATTCTCTGCACGACCATTTGTTGTTTGTGTGATCACAGACAGTTGACCCAACCTTCAAGTGTCTCAGTGAACTCGGTGCTTTATATGCAGCCTGTTTATCTTGCAAGACTTTTGGGAGGTTAACATAAAATAATGTAGGGAAGTGATTTATAAGGCATGTTCTTATAGTTCTATACATAATGATAGATAAATAGACAGATAGATGCTATATAGATAGATGAAGTGAGTGAGTTATGGACTGAACTTTTTCTTTTTTCGTTTGTTTTTTTTTTTGTTTTTTGGGTTTTTTTTGTGAGGAATATCAGCCCTGAGCTAACATCCATGCCAATCCTCCTCTTTTTGCTGAGGAAGACTGGCCCTGAGCTAACATCTGTGCCCATGTTCCTCCACGTTATGTGGCACCCCGCCACAGCATGGCCTGACAAGCGGTGCGTCAGTGCGCACCTGGGATCTGAACCCAGGCCACCAGCAGCGACGTGTGCGCACTTAACTGCTATGCAACGGGGCCGGCCCCATGGACTGAATTTTTGTGTCCCCCAAAATTCATATGTTGAAGCCCTGACCCCCAATGTGATGATATTTGGAGGTGGAACCTTTGGGAGGTGATTGGGTTTAGAAGAGGTTGTGAATGTGGAGCTGCCATGATGGGATCAGTGCTGTTAAAGACAGCCATGCTTTCTCTTTCCACCATGTGAGGACACAGCAAGGGGGTGGCCATCTGCAAGCTAGAAAAAGGGACCTCACCAGGAACTGAATCTGCCTTGATCTTGGACTTCCAGCCTCCAGAACTCTGAGAAATACGTGGTTTAAGCCACCCACCCAGTCTATGGAATTTTGTTAGAGCAGCTTGAGTAGACTAATACAGGTAGGTAGGTAAGGAGATGACAGACAGACAGATAAATGATAGATACACAGATGATGGATGGAGACGGAGCATATATATAAATGCTTATTGAGTTCCTGAAGGAATAGTGCTTTGATTGCCTTCACTAGGCTATTGAAATAGGAGATCCCCATTTTAATGGGAGCAGGAAAGTGCTGACTTTTATGAAGTAAACGCATGGAAAAATATGATAACTGAGCCTAACAATGCACAGCACTAAGCCTAGTGCAACACTGATGAGATTAGCCCTGTAAGAACAAAGAGCGCCATCCCAGAGAGGCTGCCGGACTCCTCCAGGAATCTGCCACCTGATCACTTCCTCTAAGTTGTGTATCACAGTCCAGAGATCAAAGCCCCTGCTCTCTGGCTTCAGAGACTCGCCTGACCTTTGCAGTCACAACTGCCTCTCAGAAGCAGGGCTGAAATCCAGTCTGCTTCTAATAGTCCCACACCCTCTCTCTGCCATGCCTGGCAATATTATCAAGGACAAATTTGGAAAATTCATAATTCTTGACATTTTTTTTAAAGGCCTTCACGCTAAAAATAATCCTGAAAAACTTTCAGTGAGGACTGATGTCAGCATCATGGCAGAGTGAACTCTCCCCTTAGATTCTCCCCCATAAGATACAACAAAAAGGACATTCACATGCCAACAGAGGACATTCACACAACACAAAAGACGTCTGAGAGACCCACGCAGCCATACGTCTGAAGATGGAGGTGCTGGACCCCCCAGAGGAAGTGCAAGGAGGCAAGGAGAGATCCTCTCCCTCCCTCAATGGCAGTGACCCTGGGACTGCATGGTTCCTAGAGAGAGGGGGGAGTGGCAGCCCTCTGTGGGAAAACCATCGCTCTCCAAGTTCCCTCACAGCCTGTGGGAACCCCACAGGGAGGTGACTGAATTGTTGAAGGGGTGTCTTTATCAAGCTAGCACCCCAGGAGAGCAGACAGTGAGAGAAGAGTAAGAAGCCCCTGGGATCAGGCAGGTGAAAGAAACCTCCCCTCCCCCCGCCCAGTGCTCCAACATAGCTGGTCTACCAGAGCACCCACAGATCACGATGGGTTCAGAATACACAGCTCTTGACCCCCACCCAGTGGCGGTAGGTGGAAGCTTTGTGCAGACACTATCCCTATGCATAAACACAAATCCACACCATCAAATAGTTTCAAAAAATATATTAAATCTCCAGAACAGAAGGAAATGTCAAGCACCCAGAAATCAATCCTTGAAGGCACAGAAATTTATAATCTAAATGATAGAGAATTCAAAGTAGCTATCATAAAAAAGCTCAATGAGTTACAAGAAAATACAGATAGTTCAATGAAATCAGGAATTTCTTCACAAAAAAGATGGAAACTACAAAGAAAACCCAATCAGAAATGTTGGACATGAAAAACACAATGGAGGAGATAGAGAAAAATTTGGAGTCTTTAAATAACAGAGCCAACAATATTGACGATAGAACTAGAAATCTAGACGATAGAAATGCAGAAATGCTCCAGATGGAGGGGAGAGAGAACTAAGACCAAAAAGAAATGGAGAAATTCTCCAAGAAATATCTGACTCAATTAGGAAATGCAACATAAGAATTGTAGCTATTCTAGAAGGAGAAGAGAGGGAAAAAGGAGCAGAGAGCTTATTCAAAGAAATAATAGCTGAGAACTTCCCAAACCTGGGGAAGGAGCTGGAAATACAAGTGAATGAAGTCAACAGATCTCCTGAATATATCAACATGTAAAGACCCTCTCCAAGACATACAGCAGTAAAGCTGGCAAAAGTCAATGATAAAGAAAAAATATTAAGGGCAGCAAGACAAAAAAAAATAACGTACAAAGAAATTCCTAGCAAGCTCTCAGCTGATTTCTCAGCAGAAACTTTACAGGCTAGGAGAGAGTGGAATGATATATTCAAAATTCTGAAAGACAAAAACTTTCAGCCAAGAATACTCTAGCCCGCGAAAATATCCTTCAGATTGATGGAGAAATAATAAGTATCCCAGATAAACAAAAGCTAAGCAAGTTCATTGCCACAAGTTCCCCACTACAAGATATGCTCAAGAATGCCCTCGTACCTAAAAATAATCCTGAGAAGGCAAACATTTAACAAATGCATGAGATGTAAAGATGATTTTGAATTTCATGCGTTGATGCACTTATACAGCTGAAGCAATTTTTAAATAAATAGAAATACTCTTTTATTTTTTACAAAAATACTTGAACATGACAGCAACTTGAATAATATTGAAATTCCACCTGTCTCATCCCAGTTCCCCTCTCCAGGGACAGATTTTCACAACTTCGATGTTACCCCCATAATCCTAAATATGCTGATCCTGCTGCATAACAACAGATCCATTTTAGACAACATCTCTATTACCTAACATGAAGGGGAGGATAAACTCCCACTCCCACTACTTCTCCTCCCTCTTCCTTTCCAGTACTTTGTATTTATTTCATTAGTTTGCTGCTTCTCTCTTGTAACATCATATAAATTTGCTCCCTTTAGTGATGAGGGAAGCGGCAGCACAGTGGGTAAAGCACTGGTTCTGGAGATGGACCACCTGGCGTGGAATCCTTGCTCTTCAGTTTCTTAGCTCTGCATCCCTGAGTAATTTACATAACCTTCCTGTGCCTCTCTTTCCTTACCTGTAAACCCAGGAAATTGATAATCCGTATCTCTTGGGGTTTCTCATGATGATGCAACAAAATAATACATTTGCAGCCTTCAGTGCCCAAAACACAGAAGCTCTCAAGAAATACTAGTTATTATTATTAATTTCTTGGCTTGTGACACGTCACCCTAATCTCATGATTTTCTCTATGCATGAGACTGTGCTTCCACAGTTCCTCTGCCTTTCCTTTCCCTTTGTACAACTCACCTTCTGTCAATAATGTGTTTGCTTTTGTTTGTCTGTGCTGCTAACATTTACATTTTGTCATGTAATTGAAGCATTGTCCCATATTTAATCCATAGGTTGGCTCTCCAAGAGATGAAAACCAATAAATTGTAGATATATGCTTAGGTATAAGTGAAATCAATGACAGTAATGATACAAGAGATAGTAGGGAGCAATTGGGAGTATTTTTCTCATTATAGGGTACTTGCACCACCCGTGAAGCAGTATAGCATTTTTTGAAAATGGACTTGCATTTACTGTAAATGTATATGCCAAACCCTAGGGAAATCATTTAAAAAGTGGAAAAAAAGAAGTATAACTGATACGCTACAAAGGAACAAAAAGCAAAATCATACAAAATGCTCAATCAAAAACTAAAAAGGCAGAAAAACAGAGAAAGACAAAAATAGGAACAAAGAACAAGGGCAACAAATAGAAAACAGTAAGAAATATAACAGACAATAATCCAATACATACAATACAATAATACATATAATCCAATATATACATACTATAATACATACAATCCAATACAATCCAATACAATAATTGCTTTAGATGTCAATGATCTAAATACACAAATTAAAACCCAGAGATTGTCAGAGTGGATCAAAAACACAAGACCCAACTATATGTTGTCTACAAGAAACTTACTTTAAATAAAAAGACACATATAGATTAAAAGTAAATGAATGGAGAAAGATAATCCATGCTAACACCAATCAAAAGAAAGGAATAATTGTATTAATTTCAAACAGAGCACATGTCAGAACAATGAGAGCTATCAGCAATAAAGAGAAACATTACATAATGATAAAGGGGTCAATTCTCCAAGAAGGCATCACAATCCGTTATGTATATGCACCTAACAACAGAGCATCAAAGTACGTGAGGCAAAAACTGATAAAAGTGTAAAAAGAAATACACGAATCCACTATTATAGCTGGAGACTTTAACACTCCTCTATCAGAAATGGACAGATGCAGCAGGCACAAGTCAATCAAAACATAGCTGAACTCAACAATCCCATCAATCAACTGGATACAATGGACATCTACAGACGACTCCATCCAACAAGAGAATACACATCTTCTCAAGCTCACATGGAACATTCACCAAGACAGACCACATTCTGGGCCGTAAAACACACCTGAACAAATTTGAAAGAATGGAAATGATACAATGTCTACCATCAGACCACAATATAATTAAACTAGAAATTAATAACAAAGATAGCTAGAAAATCCCCAAATACATGGAGATTAAACACACTTCTAAATAACGTGTTAAAAAAGACATCTCAAAATAAATTTTAAAATATTTTGAACTACAGTAAATGAAAATGACAACAAATTTATCAAAATTTGTCAGATGCAGTGACAGCAGTGTTTAGAGGAAATTTATAGCACTGAATGCATATATTAGAAAAGAAGATCTAAAATCAATAATCTAAGCTTCCACTTTAGGAATCAAGGGGAAAAAAGAGCAAATTAAATCCAAGGTAAGCAGAAGAAAAGAAATAATAAAAAATTAGACCAGAAATCAATGGAATTAAAACAGGAAATCAATACAAAAAATCAACAAAATCAAAAACTGGTTCTTTGAAAAGATCGATAAAATCGATAAGCCTAGAGCTAAGCTAACTCAGAAATGAAAGAGGACATCACTACAGACAGATCCCATGGAAATTAAAAGGATAATAAAGGAACGCTATGAACAACTCTATGCCCACAAATTTGATAACCTAGATGAAATGGACCAATTCCTTGAAAGACACAGTCTGCCAAAACTCACACAAAAAGCAATACAGTATTTGAATACGCCTATGTCTATTAAAGAAATTGAATCAATATAACCTTCCAAAACAGAAAGCCCCAGGCTCAGACGGGTTCACTGGTCAATTCTACCGAAACTGAAGAAGAAACTCACCCCCCGTCTCGCGCCCTCACCACCCCTCAGGCCCGGTCCCGGGGGGTCGCAGCCGCGGGCAGGGACGGGCTCCCTCAGCCCGCCCAGCGGTCCTCCGCCTCGGGAGCGGGAGCCGGGCGGAGGGCAGGGGTCGCCGCTGCCGCAGCCCCACCACCCGCCCGAGCCCCCGGCCGAGGGCCCCGCCCCCACGTGGCCCGGCCCGGGCTGGGGCTCCGCGCCCCCCGCGCTCACCTGCGGGGACGCCCGCTGCCGGCAGCGCCGCCGAAGCCCCGCTCCGCTCGGCCGGCGGGAGCTCGGCAGGTGCCTCAGGACGCCGTCTCCTCGGGGCGCGGGGGCGGCCGTCGAGGGGGTGCCCGGCCCCCGACCAGCGGGGGACACGCGGGAGCTCGGCCGGCCGCACAAAGGCCCGGGGGACAGACGGCACGCCGCGGCGAGTCCCTCACGCCGCTGCCCAACCGAAGCTGTCGGCGACTAGAGGCGGCGTCTCTGTCCCCGGAGCGGCGGCGACAGTGGAAGTAAGTGCGGCTGTGGCCGGGAGCGCGGCGACAGCAGCCCCGCCCCCTCAGCTGTGGTCAGGGAGTGCGTGGTAGGCCACTGCCTGGTTTGTGTCTGGTCCGGGAGATGTCTTCTTTTTGTGTATTGTCTATAGATGTTTTCTTTGTGGTTACGATGGGGGTTGCATTTAACATCCTAAAGTTATAAAAATCTAATTTAAATTTCACCAACTTAATAGTACGCAAATATCTACAAATTACATTTTTATGCGTTGTGTGCCAATAACAGATTAATAATTTTTATGCATTTATTGTTTAAATTATGTAGAAAATAAAAAGTGGAGTTACAAACCAAAATGACAATAATATTAATGTTTATAACTGCCCATGTATTTACCTTTACTGGAGATAAAAGTGAAGTATTTAAGATCCTGTTTCGTAAAATTGACCTCGCCACAGTTAGTGTAGTCAATTCACCCTTAATTTCTTGGTCACCCTGTTAAGATAGAACTGCTTACTACATGGATGGTGCTTTCTGATAAAATTGCAAGGTGATTTTTTTTCTCTTTTAAATCACTTTGCGGGTAATACTCTTCTGCTCTTTTCACAGGACCCACACAGTTTAAGTGCTTAATCTGCCGGGTATGGCTGAATCTTTTGATGAGCTCAAGCGTGAGGCAAAAACAGAGTTCTAGTTGCTCTAAATTTCATCTTCTTTGAAGAGTTTATAGAAGAGAACTGTGTCACAGTTGGAAAACCACAGGGCTAAGTGATAGTGGTATAAGCAATGGAAATGGCACAGAACTACTTACCCTTATGCTCAATATTTCTCTTATTTTTGAGTATTTAGGATGTGAAAATTATTTGTTGGAGCAGATAAGGAAAACAACTGATGAAAGAACACAAACTGTTTTTCTGTAGAAAGAGGGAGGAAATGAAGGGAAGGGGAGGCTATCCCATGACTAATTTCTACTCAGATAACAGAACTGCTACTATAGAGCCAGTTAAGGAATGCCTTGGAAGTCCTTCTATAGTTAGGAGAAACTCAATTTTCCATTGGTAGGGGGTTCAGACTTTTCATAGTTTTTCTTTTTCCTTTCCTTTGCCAATAACAGACATCTATGATGTGCTTGTTCAAGTCTTTTCCCATTTTTTAAACAATAGAGTGGCTGTCTTATTGACTTAAGTTCTTAATGTATCCTAGATCCAATTCTTTTGCTGGAACTATGTATTACAAATATCTTCTCCAACTCTGTTGCTTTTTTTCTTTAAATTCACTTAATGGAATGGTGTGAATTTGAAGAAAAGAGGTTCTTAATCTTAATATAATCCAGTTTATCATTTTTCTTTTATGGTTAGTTAGTGCTTTTTATATTCCATTTAATCTTTGCCTACTCCAAAGTCATGAAGATATTCATGGAGGTTTTCTTCTAAAAGCTAAATTGTCTTACTTTTCACAGCAAATTGATTTTTGAGTATGGTGTGAGGTAGGGCTCAAAATTAATGTTTTTCCCATGTGAACATTGAGCCAGCCCATTTATTGAAAATACTGTCCTTTCCTGACAGCACTCAGTGTCACCTTGGTCATAAATCAAGTGACATTATATGTGTGAGAGTCTAAAGTGCACTCATACATGCTTGGTCTCCTAGTCTATCCTTGGGCCATTACCACATTGTCTTAATTTCCATACCTTTATAATAGCTCTTGATATCTGATTGTATAAGTCCTCCCATTTTGCTTTCAAGATTTTCTTGGATAATTTTGGCCTTTTGCATTTCCACATAAATTTTAGAATCACTTGTCAGTTTCCACGGTTTAAAAAAAACCTACGGGGACTTTGGGATAGCATTGAATCTGTGGGTCAATTTAGGGAGAATAGACGTCTTTACCATTTCTCTCAATAATGTTTTATAATGGTCAAGGTCTTACATATCTTAGTTTCCTTTTTATTCAGAATTTTACTGAAAAGAAAGAATGCAAGTCAAATTTATTGGTTCATAGTACAAACCCATGGGGCTCCTTATGTCTTCTAACTCAAACCTCTCAATTACAGCTGAGAAAGCTGAGCCCCAGAGAAGGTAGGTATGCCATTCACCAGGTCTGGAACCCCAGTCTTGATTCTTAACTCAGTGCTCTCACTCCAACACTGCCCTGCTTCTCTTAAACACTCTGAATTTAACGTAGTATGTAATTTCATCTCTTCTGTAAGCGATTTTAGATTTAGTAATCTAACAAAACCAAAGCTCTAAAAAGAGCTATGTTATAGAGAAAAATCCTGTTTCTAATATCTGTATTTTCTTCTTTTAAATTGTCTAAATCAGGGTTCTTTTTTTTTAATGGGCTTCATAAAATCCATAAATCCCATTAAGTGGTATGCCAAGTTTTACATAGGGACACTTGGAGAGATCCCATTGTAATGACCTCAAGGGATCATGACCCTCCCCCAACAAATTAAGAAGTTTATGAAAGATAGATTATTTTATTTTTTTAAAAGAGAAGATAAAACTCATCTTAATCTAAAATACTCATGTAATATTTCCTTCTTTTTTTTGGTCTGAATCATTTTATGTACATGGTGAACTTGCTATGTTAGGTAAGAAAGAATAAATAATTATTGAGTTCATATTTCCATATTTGATTTCTTTTAAATAGGCCATTCTTATTAGGTATAAGTTGTTCTTATTCTCTCTTTATTGCTTTTATTACTGTAAATGATCTAGCTGTACTCTTAGCTGATTTGTAACAGACACTTCAGTTTTAAGGATCACTTCCTAGATTAGATTTTCTTAAGTCATACACTTCAGAATATACCTCTAGTCTCAAGGTACATGTTTCTAAATTATCTAAACCTCTCCATTTCCAGTGCCAAATCCTAGTCTAGCCTCAACCGTCTTCTGTGTTTGGTTGCTCTCTTCAGTGGTTTTCCTGCCTTTTGGACTCAGATTTTTCCTTTACAGGAGTGTACTAACATTCAGAGTCCAGAGCATCTTCTGCCTCCTGCACCATTTTGCTTCAACACGTCCTGTACCCATTTGTCACATCGTTCCTTGGTCAGGAACCTGCATTGATTCCTCTGCCCCCACATCAGTCTTCAGCTCTGCCTGCCCCTCAAAGGTGCTGTAACATGGTGTGTGAGAGACACATGGATCCCGATTCACCTCAGAACTGGTTCTTTCAGTAGTAACATCTCTTAATACTTTGCTCATTCCCTCTTTGGTGTCTTTGCTCAGTTTTTTTGCCTTGATAAGACTCTTAATTACTTGGGTGCATGTTAGTTTTTCTATAAACAGCAAATCATACCAGATTTGTGGTATAATATCATCCTTACTCTGTTATAAGGTTTACATGTAAAGTCAGGGGCAGGAACAGGAACAATGGAAGAATTCAGGAAAAACTGCTCTTAGATTTTAAACTGGCTTTAAAAATTCAATGAGGGTTGATTGTTTCATTTAAATTACTCCATGCATAAACATGAAGATATATTTTAAATTTCAGGTGCTCTGTAATCTGATGGTAATCTTTTTAACATTTCTGGACTGTAGGAAACTCATATCTTGCATACCTTCAAAGAGGACTTCTGTGGGGAAATCACAATGGGCCATCGTTGGCCACCTCAGATCAGAAAAGAACTTTGATTCTTTAGCTAAGTTTTTATTTAGATCTTCTTAAATATTACTGTGGCTACTCCTACTGCTTCTACTGGTAATAACCATGGCAGGACAGATAATATTTGAGTATTTAATACGTGCCAGGCACTGTTTTAAGTGCCTTACATGAATTAACTCATTTCATCCTCACAACAACCATATGAGGAATTATGTTGCCCATTTCGCAGATGAGGAAGTTGGCACAGAGAGGTTAAGTAATTTGCCCAGGGCCGCAGAGTAAGCGATGGAGCCTAGATTCAAACCCAGCAGGCTGGCTGCCTCTCTCCAACAGTGTGAAGTTAATGCCATCTTTATTTCCTTTTCATATTTTAAGGAACAAGTAAGAATTAACACTGTGATGAATAATGGATGCTTTGCAATGCTTGAAGTGTAAGAAACAGTAAATCAGAACATTTGAAACGAATGGTATCAAGTATCTTAGTGTATGTGACAGTTTTAATTCTATTGTAGAGTTTCTATTCTATTGTAGAGTTTCTTTCTCAAGTGTAAATACTGAAGGGAATTGGTAGTGAATATTTGTTTCTTCCATTTGGTACTTGCTATGTATCTTTTTGCTTTTGCCTTTCTCTAAGAAATTGCAGGAAGATCAGGGCCATCTTGTGTGTGCCATTGACTTCTACTTGAGTCTGGAAAAGGGATGGAACATTTACAGGCATCTACCCCGTGCTAAAGACGCTGCCGCCCTCGGGGTTTGCAGGAAGCTGCGCACAGGAGCAGCGGGGAGTCCAGCAGCGGATTCTGATCATCTTCACCTGGTGTGTTCTCTCTGCAGTCACTTATCTGAGCGATTCAAGGTAATATTGAGGAAGCTAAGAAACAACTGGATTTACAGAACATTTGAAACTCAAAGAAGACAATTTCAAGGTTCCTAAAAGCAAAGTAATGAATGGCCACTGATGAAAAATCATCTTTTTTATTCATTCACTGTTTTCTAGTATTTTACTGCTCATAACTGTGGTGTGCAGTCTCATCTTTGTTCTATTTTAAAACTTAAACATTTTCCTAGAGCTGTGAATTAGTTTAGACAGTACAGCGTAGTTACTGTATAACTATGTAGTAGTTAATATAACTACTAATACAGTGTAGTTATATTAAGCTTCAACTGTTCAATTAAACCCATCGTGCGACAGGGCTAAAAAAAATTCATTTTAAAAATAAAGTTTCTTTTTTATGTGATACGTTGATTCAAATGTACCACTAGAAGGGTCTTAAGTGTCTTATAATGGAAATGAAATGTACATAAGTATGGGTAAAAAGGCAAGTCAGTAGTTTGAGATGTGAACGGTAATTCTCACGGTAAAATCCTAGCACATCTGTACCTGTACAGCATGTGCTGCTCAACAGAGAAGGTTGTAAAAGTCACTGCATCAAACAGAAGTTTCATAGTTTATGATAAACCTCAGGGGAAAATCCAGAATTCGTATTTTTGGTATTTTGTGCATTAATATGTTATTATAGACATGAAGACTTGTGAAATTTTGTTAATCAGTCATTTCCTGAATGAGGTCAAATCACTGTACTGTGTTCCATTTTTGTTACAGCTGCCTCAGTTCTAATCGGTCTGGAATCCCTCTGCCTATCTTTTTTTCTTTTTTTTTTTGCAGGGAAGATTAGCCCTAAGCTAACATCTGTTGCCAATCTTCCTCCATTTTTATTCCTGCCCCCCCAACCTCCCTGACAAAGCCCCAGTACATAGTTGTGTATAATTGTAAGTTCTTCTGTTTTTTCTGTGTGAGCCGCCACCATAGCATGGCTATGGACAGATGAGTGATTTGGTTCTGTGCCCAGGAACCAAACCTGGGCTGCCAAAGCAGAGCACGCTGAACCTTAACTGCTAGGCCATCAGGGCTGGCTTTTTCTGCCTATCATTTTTTGTCTGTCTTTTAAAGCAGTAAAATGAGTGTTTTTCGAATCTCTAGGTCTTGTTTTTGTGTTGTATAACACTTCTCTCTTCTATTTAAGACTTTCTTCTTCAACATTTTTCTTGACTTTGGTTTTTTTTTTTCCTTTAAACAGTTGTCAGTGTCAGTTTTTTTTTTTTTCCAATTTAGAATATTCTGCAACTGTATTCTTACAAAAGATGCAGCTTACCTACCATCCCATCTCTTCACTATGTGAACAGTGATTAGGTGCATATCTCTATTGCATTTTAGAAAAAAAACACCCAAAAGTTTATCTTTAGGTTTCCTCAAAGTTTAAATGAACACATAGCAGTTCATTTATGTATGCTAGTTTCTTAAAGAATACAGAATACTTGTTTTCCCCCTAGGGAAACTATTTAAGAACCAATTAAACTATGAAATAGAAAGTTATTTATTTTCAATGTGATCATATGCTCCTGAACAAATGGAAACTGTGGTAGTTGTGTACACACAATGTTTTAATGCTAAAGAGTGCTTGCAGTGTGGGGAAAAGGCATAAATAATAAAGTTTTAGTTAAATAATCTTTATACTCTGCATTTTTTCCTCCTACTAACTACTAAGAAGTGATTTGTGGCCACTTGAGACTTTTGTTTATATTGGCAGAAAGTTAAAATCTTTAAATATTTAGGAAATTAAGATCACAGATTGTTTTGGCCCCTGAAACAGTACATTGCATTACTGTTTACTTTAGCACCAGATTTGGGAGGGATAGGGGACAGAAATATACAGGAGGTAATTTTAAAGATAATTCATTATAAATCATTTTCCCCTAATCTGCATAAATGAATTAGAGAACTGATTTTAACAGAAATATTTGTATAGTATTTAGAAAACATCTAAAGCTCACGTTGGAGAAGGGGGAAGCATGGATAAATTCAGTTGGATTGTGTTTTACTTTTTGGTTTGTGAATTTATGGCAAACAATGTAGTATGTGTCTTTTTCATTTCTTCTTTATAAAAATACTTAATACATGTAGTTTAATGTTATAAATCCTATACTTGAAAGAAGCCTCAATTATCAGTGGTTTTATGAAGCAAAGTTAAAAAACAAACATGGAAAGTGTAAAAACAGATTTGTGTTTGTTTGAATAGCTTGCTGCTAATTTATGTCCTCAATAAGTGTGTGAAAGTTATGTGATATTGCCACCTTACATTTTATTAAATAGCCATCGCTTTTGAAAATCATATAGTATGTGGTTTAGGAGTTAGTTAACAGCGTCTATGTTTTTTAGATTTTATATTAAGTATGTATTATAAGAAATTGCAGTAGTACCATTTTTGATTAGTTTGAATGTTTTCAGCCCTTGAAATCAATCTCGACTAGGTGATGTTTCCTCTCTCCCTGTGTCAGCCTGAATCTTTGCCTTGTCTGTATAAGATCCTAATTTGTGGCTGATGCTTCCTTACAGGTGCTTTAGAGGCCTGACTAGCAGGTCACAGGCGGCAGCTGTAGGGAGAACCTGGCATGCGGTGGTGGTTCTACAGCCAAAGGCCTTGCCTGAAGGGCCCCTGTTTCTTATGCCTGCGGCACAGTGACAGGTTTGTTTAGAGCGTTCACAGGGCGTCAGGACTCTCAAACCACTTTCTGAGGGTGAGGGTCCCCATTACAGTGTGGAGCTGTCAGGGCCAGAGGAGTCTAAGTGGGTCTGAGTTCCCTCCCATGACTCCTGCTCCCCAACAGGGCTCTGTAACCTTCCTGACTCGCGCCACCAACCCCACAGCAGTGACCCGGCACTCCTGCCTGTCTCTCTGTAAGCAGGACGCACAGCTGCTCTTGCACACTCATCTCCAGCGCTCCCAGCTCTGGAGGGCTAAAGCCTGCAGTCAGGGCCGGCGTGTAACACGGTTCTGACCGGGGGGAAGGAAACAGAAGTCTGCTTGGGATTTGTGAGGACAGTTTTGCTTTCCTGGTGAGAGAGCTAGCCTGTTCCTCTTCCCCTCTTTGCTGGAAAGCGGATGTGAGGCTGATGGAGGAGAACCAATCTGAGCTTCAGAGACGGAGATAGGAAATAAATCCCCCTATAAAAAGAGATGCCATCGTAAGCAAGAGTTAGCAGAAACACATTACACAATAAGCTACACAAAGATGACAGATGTAGGAACTGTCAGATACAGAATTTGAAATGACTGTTTCATATGTGTAAAGAAATAAAAGAATGTCAAAAATTGTCAAACAACAAGGTTCTATAAGAGTAGGGCAGATTTAAGAATTGTCAAAATAGAATTTATAGTGATGAAAAAATAATTGAAATTAAAAACTCAATGGATGGGTTAAGTACAGATCAGAGGCAGATTTGGTGAACTGTGAGATCTGACGAGGCTATGACTGTGTTGTCATGTGCCTATTGTCTATTGTTCCAAAGTTACCTTCCATACTCTGACGTGGCTGTGACTCGACATTTTTTTGACAGTTGGCTTCCTTTTGGGTCAGGTCACACATGGAATTTGAGCCCCTGCTTGTGTCCCAGGCAGCTCAGTTAGTCCTTGTGCTTATTTCCCTTGTTCCTGAGTCTGTATTTAGAATCAACGTACTTAACAACTGACAGAACCCCCACTTTGGTTCCCTGACTGTAACAAGGGCCAAGTAGAAGCCAGAACAGTAAAGCAAATCAATGCTACATCTCAGGAAACTGCAGAGAGCCATCGTCAAAAGATTCAGGGTAAAGGCTCCTATCATATCTGTTCATACTAGACAGATATTTGACGGATCTTGGAGAATGACTGTATTATCATTAACTAATCAGGTGATGACCTCCACTGCAGCTGTTGTCCCAGATATGGAAAACATCTCAACAAATTTCCAAGGATTGGTATGAAGAACACATTGATCACAACACAGGAGAGAAAAATCAATGTTATAAAAATACAAAAGTAACACAATGGAAAGCT
Source organism: Diceros bicornis minor (assembly GCF_020826845.1). Lineage (NCBI taxonomy): Eukaryota > Metazoa > Chordata > Mammalia > Perissodactyla > Rhinocerotidae > Diceros > Diceros bicornis. The sequence continues at coordinate 9,533,621 of NC_080761.1, forward strand.
ATGTTGAAATGAATGATAATATGCAACATGCAAAACTTTGTGGGGTGCATCTAATGCTTTCCTCAAAAGATTTATAGCTTAGAATACATGGATAAGAAAGATCAATAATCTAAACTCTGATCTCAAGATAGAAAAAGAACAGCAAAAGAAACCAGACAAAAAAGAGTACATATTGTATGATTCTATATAGATTTTAAGAACAAGCAAACAGTAGCAAAAAAAGGTCCTAGTGGTTCTTGAGGACGGGGTGACTTGGGAGGATCTTGAAGGCTGTTGGGTGTTTTCATCTCTCTCTCCTGTTTCTAGAGCTGGGTGATGGTTGCACAGTGTGCTCACTTTGTGAAAATTCATCCAGCTTTGTACTTGTGCTCAGACAAATAAGACAAATAATGTTCTTTTTAGCTCAGCTGTGAATATCATTTATACAGTCATAAGAATTATAGCACTGAATTTTTATAAAACAAAATAAATATATTTTGGAGAAGGATGAGGAGATGGGAAGAGGCAGCAATAGAAAGGAAGAGTTTGGAAAAGAAATGTTCATCTTCCATTAGTGGGAAATGAGTAGGTAGATGCCCAACCTGAAAACATAAGAAGCAGCAGTGTAAGCGTCTCCCTTAGAGATAGGGAGATAAATATTAAATCACCAAAAGGATGGAAATTGCTCCTAAGAAATGGGAAATGAGGTGTGATGGGGGTAAACAAGTTAATATTTCTTTTTCTTTCTATGTCTTGTTGAATAATTTGATTCTTTAAACTATACGCAGGTATAACTTGATGAAAATAAAAATCAGCCTTTAAAAAGTTAATTATGTATTTAGAGTGTGTTCAAAAAGTTGGAAACCTAGGACAAACTTACTTTTAAACAGTTTATTATATTTTCAAATTACATACTCAGTATGTTTTTATTTATTTTCCAAACACCTTTTCAGGTGAAGTACCTCTATATCAATGAGTCCAATTAGTAATCTGAAAAAAAAAATACACACACTAGAAAGCAGCGCTGTCCTATAGAATTTTCTGCTATGAGGATAATGTTCCATTTCTTCATTCTCCAATAATTACTTTAAATAGCCACATGTGCCTGGTGACTACTGTATTAGACAGTTTACCTATAGAGGATCTGAAAAGCTTGGAAATGCAGGGGAAATAGTATATTTATTGTACTTTTTTAAGATTAACAATTGGACCCATTGCTTTAATTTTGAGATACTTTATCTGAAAAGGCATTGAATGTATTTCTTGAAAATAAAACTAACATAATGTTAAGTTGATTGTTTCCCAACTTTTTGGATAACTCTACATATGATACTCTTTCCTCTTACTTAGTTTGCTATTCTTTAATAATTGCTCATTGATCTTCAGCCATTATTTCCCACATAAGCATTTAAGTCTAAAAATCTCCCCCTGCCTACTACAGGTTGACACGCTGGCGTGTGGACTCAGCCACTTGTAAAGGGAGTGAGCTGTCCAGCATTTGCATCTCAGCATGGCTTTCCTGATCACTTTCCTACCCAGTCACTTTCCCTCAAAGGTCTCGATGGATTGCGTTATTCAATTAGGTTGAAAGGCATTTAGCAGAAAGGAGATGGATATATTTGTGTGGCCCTCATGAATACATGAGTTCACATACCAACTTCACAGCAGCCTCCCACAAACTCCAGTGTCTCATATTTTTATAATCACCTTAGCTCTTTGACCTAGAGTAAATGCTTCTAGAGGTCTTGGACCATATTTTAATTCCCCTAGCACCTATGTATAGAAAGTGATCTGTGTGCAATTGTACATTAATTAGAAATAAATGTATCTCTGATATTGGGGCGTTAATGCAGCAACAGAATTAGAGAAAGCTTCACTGGGACCCTAGCTTGTGGGACAAGTAACTTTTAAACCTGGCTCTGCCTCCCTCACCTCCTTTTTGTTCTCCAAGACAAAATAGGTGCTATCGATGAAACCTCTAGAGCTGAATTTTGTTATCTATTGAGGCCTGGTTAAAGTCATTACAATGGGTATTAAATTATCTCTTGTATTTTTCTAATAGAAAATCGTGACTTCTAGAATTTTTTGTTATTTCTAATCCTTGATGAACTAATACTTTAAAAAATACAATAAAAATCAAGTACGAGAAAAACAGTCGCACACTTGGATGTCTTGGCGATGTCCAAGTGCTATAGGAGATTCTCAACACTCAGTTTCAGTGACAGACAGGTCACAGGCCAGGAGGGGACACAGACTACATTTTGAGTGGCCCTGTTGTAGAGGCCTTAGGCTTTCTCTTTGAGCTAAAACAGGGTTGACGGATCATTTTGTAAAAGGCCAGACAGTAAATTCCTTAGGTTTTGCCAAAATGAAAAATCGACCATAGATGATACGTAAATAAAGGAGAAGGACTACGTTTCAAACTTTCATTTACTGAGGCAGCAGGAAGGATTTGGCTCACAGGCCTGTAGTTTGCCAACTCCTGAGTTAGAGGAATTTGTTTCAACCTTTATTAGGGCACAGTGAGATAGTAACCTTCCTTTTCCTGATTACTATGGAGGTTACATGTAATTCATGTGCACGTTTAATTTTGAAGTATAGGTGTTAAAATTGGGGGAGGATAGGTATGGATTTAAAGTGGTATTGGCATCTTCAAATCTGGAGTGTCCAGGTGAATTGAAAATGTTTACTCTTCTAGTTGGAGGTGTAGGTGAGCACAAGATGCCCACACTGGGTGGGAACTGAACCTGTGTGTCCTCCCCAGATTCATATGTTGAAGTCCTAACCCCCAATGTGATGGTATTAGGAGGCGAGACTTTAGGGGTGATTAGGCCATGAGGGTGGAGCCCCATGAATAGGATTAGTGACCTTATAAAAGGACCCCAGGAGCTCTCTCACTCTCTTTTCACCGTGTGGGGATACAATGAGAAGTTGGCAGTCTGCAACCCAGAAGAGGGCTCTCACCAGAACTCGACCATGCTGGTACCCTGATCTTGGACTTCCAGCCTCCAGAACTGTGAGAAATAAATTTCTGTCATCTAAAAGTCACCCAGCCTCTGGCATTTTGTTATATAGTAGCCTGAATAGACTAAGACAGGAACCCTGATGTGAAACTTCAAATAGATGACCTCTTCCTTCCCTCCCCTCCTCTACTTTTGCTTCTATTTCATCCTCTCCTCCCCTCCCCCTTTGTCTTCCCCCCTCTCTTCTCTCCTTTGCTCTCTAATGGAAACAGGTTTAAACAGTTGAATTGAGAGTGAAGAAGACACAAAGAAGGAGTCATCTATGAAATCACAGTAATTTTTCTCTTTGGAGCTACATTTGAGATCTCAAATTGCCTGCCTCCAGGATATTGGTCTTAATGGAGTTTCTTAAGATCAATGCTCGAAACCAGTACTAGTTCCCTGGATTACCCAGGACAGTGGGGAGGGCAGAGCTGGGGGGGGTCTGTGGAAAAGGGGTCGTGCCAGTCCCTGCACAGTGAGGAGTCTTGAGAGCTCACCACTGCTGTTTATAGTGGAGCCACTGAGTGGTCTGCCTGAAGCTAGAGACTGTAACTTGAAAGAGCTACCAAATTAGATCTCCAATTGATGGTCATATAGAGATTCAGGGAAAATAAGAGAATCTAAGAACTGGATGCAGAAAAATTACTAATAATTTGCTGCTATGAAAATGGAAGAAAGAGATTAAACAAAAGGTAGAAACAAGTAGAAGTTAAATATATAAAGTGAAGCAGTAAAAGTTTTGATATCACAGGCAGCAACTGGGGGAAAAGTAAAATATACGACCTGACTAAAGGGTATTAACATGAAGTCGTGGAGTGCACTTTCCCTCTCAAGCCCTATCCCTGACCACCAAATGGATCAATCTGTCTGTCCCAGGGAGACTCCTCAATGACCACCCTGTCACAGGAGTTGGAGCAGCAATGACATAATTATAGGAAATAGTCACAAAGGGCACAGGAGGTCATGTCTAGGGAGTAAATCTCACTGTGGTGACTGTGAGGTCCCTCTGTCCACACTGTGATCTCCCATCTGGGATCCAGGCAACCTTCCTTCTTCTCTGATATTTTGCCCGTTGGATTATAAGCTTCTCTTAGAGCAGTCATTTATGGATCTCAACAATACCTCCCCCCCTAGTAATCACCCCACAGGAAACAAGAGGACTAGATGGACATATTGACTTTGAAGCAATGGCGAGTTTGCCTTGAGATGAGCTTCAGACTTGAGAGGTACAAGAAGAGAACACTTATTCAAGAGAGTTTTCATCAGGATTTTCATGACGCAGAACTGACCAATGCCACTCACTCCTGGTGGACATTGACTGTGAGTTCTCAGAGACAAGATCTTCATATTTGAAAGCAAAAAGGACATTCCTAGATGATAACATTTCCACAATAAAGGTAAAATATCAGGGAGCATCACTTTCCCATTAAGACAGTAGTGAAACTTCAAAACTTGTCATCTCTGCATTTTCTCCTTTTCCATCTAACCTTGTATTCTGGAGTATGTTCGCTGATGGATGATGGAGGTACCTCATGATGGGCTCATGCACATATTTTTGAACCCAGTTATTGTGGAGGAATTAGAGAAAGATGGGTGCAGATGGGATACATGTATGGTAGGCAATTTTTATTTAAATCAATCTGCAAAATGTAACTAAAGAAGGTAGTAAAAATAGTTGAGAAATCAAACATAAAAACCATGTAATAACCAGGAATGAACAGATGTGGACAAAGAATTATACAAAGGAGGTAATGTCCTATCACCTGTGTTTCTACCACAGTGGAAAAGTCATGTCAGCATCAGCAGTGACACAAACCTGCATGAATCTACATGATCTAAAAGCAGGGTCATGGCTAAATGCTAAAAAGTGTCAGGTACAGCAGCTTGGCTCCACTTTAGAAAGACAAATTCCAGGACAGTTTACAAAACCATGATCAGGAAAAGAGGACGGTGCAAAGGTGAATGAAATTTAGGATCAGCAGCACAGCGCTGAGCACCCCAAAGTCAGACCTTTGCTGAGCACCAGTGGGTCAAGTAGTGTGGGGAGCACTTACTGTTTACTTCCTCATAATCTTTGTAATAACTCCATGAGCTATGTGATATTAAGTGTCCCCATTTTATAGGTAAGGATGTTGATATAGAAAAATTAAGTAATGTGCCCAAAGTTATCCAGCTAGTAAATAGTTCAACAGCAAATAAAACCCATGCAGGCTGGTCCTGCAACCTGAACTCTGAATCATTTCGCTGTCTGCATGGACAGCAGGGCTTGTGGGTGAGCAGGAGATCACGGAGGACTTCTGTGCTCCTCGTTCAGGCAAACTTTGTGCTGCAGGATTAGAAAAGCACCTTTTGTATGGGGTTAGTAAATCACACTGAATTAGTTGCACCAACTTTGAAACCAAAGCACTGAAGCTAAGGTTCAAAGGCAGATGGGGGACAGAGTGATAAGGGATCTGGGCTGAGAGTCAGACCCAGATTCTAGTCTCTTCTCTGCCACTAACTCACCAGGTGAACGTGGACCATTCATTTGTCCTCAACAAAACTGAAGCTAATCATGTCTAAGGCCACATTAAATGTTAGAAAGTAATGACCCGGACAGGCTTTTTTAATGAATTGGTAACAGAATGGTAACATTTACAAATACTTGTGTTGAGTAATCAGCCAATCCGACTTCCTATTTCCGTATATTACTTGTGCATATAAATTTATACTTCTCCCTTTGTATTTCAAAGTGAAAGATACATAAATCATGACAGACATGCAAATATCACGTACTATTTTCCTGTCATAGGACTCTCCTCTGCTGTAGGTTGTGGCTAGTGTGGGCGCACACTCTTCCAGGTACCAAGGCTTCTTTTGGCTTTGGGCTGTGCTGGGGATGGAGATGGTGTAGATGCTGTTAGTGTAGCCATCACAGGAGCAGTGGTCTTTGCTCCTTCCACCATTTCCCGAAGCCCAGACAAAACCAGGGCCGAGGCCTCTCCACCCCTGTTCGCAAAGAGAAGTTAAATGAGGGAAGACAAGGATCACAGACTCTAGATGAAGAAAAGATCAAAATCAACAGAGCAATATCAAATATTTGCAGGAGGGAGCGGTATTTTAATAACTTGCTGGATTTAAGTTGTTTTTTGAGGTGAGAGGAGTAGCTTTTAGAAACTAAAATAATCTGATGTAGTGTACAGCATGGTGACTATAGTTAATAATAGTGTATTGTATATTTGAAAATTACTAAGAGAGTAGATCTTAAAAGTTCTCATCACAAGAAAAAAATTGTAACTATGTGGGGTGATGGATGTTAACTAGACTCACTGTGGTGATCATTTCACAATGTATACAAAAACTGTATCATTAATGTTGTACACTTGAAATTAACATGACATTGTATGTCAGTCATATCCCAATTAAAAAAAGAAACTAAAAGAACTCCTTTCTCATGATATAGTCATAGAAGTAAGAAGAGCACCAATGATGACAATAATAAGGGCTAAAACATATTAGGTACTCATCATGGACCAAGCACAATTCCAAATGTGTTACATGAATTGGACTGAATTCTTCCAACAACTCTGTGAAAATGGTACAATTTTTGTTCACATCATACAGATGAAGAACTCAGGTATGGAAGTTAAGTAAGGTACCGAAGGTCATGTAGCTAGTAAGTCAAAGGACAAAATTTGAACCCAGACAGCCAGATCCCAGACTGTAATATTATTAGTTTTGGTCACTAGAGTCATATAATATTGCTTTAAAACATCCCCCATGAAGTGGGTGCTATTGTGCACCCTCATCTGACATATGAGGAACATGAGGTGTAGAGAGGTTAGTGTTTCATCCTGAGATCACATCGTCAGTGGGGGGCAGAATCGGGTACTATATCCTTCCTTCTAGAGCTGAGCCTCCCCTGTGCCTTGCGTGGACACTAATCATTGAGGGACGTTAATGCACACTATCAGAAATAAAAGGATTGCAAGATCAAATATGTTTGGGAAACTCTGAGTTAAGCAAAATTAAACAGGTTCCCTTTTTGCAGAACTTCTAAGAGTCTTTTATAAGTGATTGGGTTTTTTTGTTTTGTTTTGTTTGTGAGGAAGATCAGCCCTGAGCTAACATCCATGCTAATCCTCCTCTTTTTGCTGAGGAAGACTGGCTCTGAGCTAATATCTATTGCCAATCCTCCTCGTTTTTTTTTTCCCCCAAAGCCCCAGTAGATAGTTGTATGACATAGTTGCACATCCTTCTAGTTGCTGTATGTGGGATGCCGCCTCAGCATGGCCAGACAAGCGGTGCGTCGGTGTGTGCCCGGGATCCCAACCCCGGCGGCCAGTAGCAGAGCGTGAGCACCTAACCGCTAAGCCACGGGGCCAGCCCTATAAGTGATTGTTAATTGCAAAACTCTAAGGGGGGGCACAATTTTAAGTAATTTCCAAACATATCTGACCATGGATACCTTCTTCAACCAGGTCCATGAAGTTTTTCTTACACAGCTAGGAGATTATATTATATTAGACATTATATTATGAGTTAGGAAAAGAAAATGATAAACCAAATGTGGTACATATATACAATGCAGTATTATTCAGCCTTCAAAAAAATGAAATTCTGACACATGCTACAACATGGATAAACCTTGAAAGCATTGTGTTAAGTGAAATAAGCCAGTCATAAAACACAAATACTGTATGATTCCACTTATATGAGGTACCTAGTCAAATTCTTAGAGACAGAAAGTATAACGGAGGTTGCCACAGGCTTGTGAGGAGGGAGAAAGGAGAAGTTATTATTTAATGGGTACAGAGTTTCTGTTTGAAAAGTTCTGGAAATGGATAGTGGTGACCCTTGCACAACATTGTGAATATACTTAATGCCACTGAATTTTCCCTGACTCCATCAGTGACACAGTTTTAACCTCGTGGGTTATTATTGTTTTTTTAACTTCTTTTTTATGATTTTAAAAAGATTCAGCTGGCTTACAACTTCACGAGACGTCATTGGAGTAGGTGAGTATAATTAGACAAAGAATGTGACTTAGAAGAGGCTTTCTAAATTAATTTGGGAGAAGAAAGACATAGAAGGAAATGTATTGTCGAATTGGAAAAAGGTGGAGTCTCCCATGTTAAGGCACTAAAATGGAGCCAAGCGGACATGAGGAGGAGAGGAACAAACTCCTCGTTCAAGACGAACCCTTGAAATCACTAAATGCCTGAGATGTGTCAGCAAGTCTTCTCGAGGAAGATAAGAGTACTGGGATGGAGACCCCCACTCTTGTCAAGAAGGTGAGATCATCAGGACAGAGACCCATTCCTGTCAGGAAAATAAGATCATCGGGACAATGACCTTGTTCCTGTCAGGGAGGTGAGATCACTGGGACATAGACCCTAATCTTGTCAGGGAGGTAAGATCATCGCGACAAAGACCCCGGTCCAGTCAGAGAGATAAGATCATCAGGACAGTGACCCCATTCCTGTCAGAGTCATCCCCCACTTTCCTAAATTTCATGGCTTGTTTCTACCACTCCTCACCCTGATGATTATCTTGCCCCTGGAATTTATCAAAAGACATTCCTTCCCTCTTTTTTTTTCACCGGTTTTAGTGGCAACTATTCGACACCTTCTCCCTTCTCCCTTTCTTCGCCCTCTCCCTTCAATGCCTGGACACAATTCAAGTGCTACTTGAATTAGTGCTTTCCCAGTCTGCAGGCCTAAAAAACCCCAAATAAACTCTTTAGTTTAAGTTTATCAGAGGCTACCTCATAATTGTTGGACAATTTTAAGAGAGTATAGGGAGGTGTGATCCCAGGTTGTGTGAAACAAAAAAAAAAAGGACCTTTTCAAACTTTTTGAGTTTAGTGTCATGAAAATTTGGAGATAAAGAACACTGATCATCTGTCCGGCTCCCTCTCAAAGACCAGTGTGTTGCCTGCCTCCTCAGGGGCCTTAGCGTTATTCCAGTTTCCTTAAAGTCTGAGCAAGGGTTCAACTCACTTTGCAAAGGGAAACCTGTCCTCTAAGGCAGCAGAGTTCATCTGCAGAGGCTGATCTCGATAGATGAACAGAAATATCTATTTATGCGCACGCACCAACAAACAGATAGTTTGTTTCTTTAAAGGACTCTTTAACCTCGTTACCACTGCAGGCCAAAAATGAGTATAAGAGATCTCATTGTTCACTTCAGAATTCCAGACTGAAGAGTAATAAACATTTTTCTTTCTTTCTTTCTTTTTTATTTTTTATTTTCATGTAATACTGGGTAGTTTGTAATACTGAATAGAGCACCATAGTTTTATGGAAACAAAATTTTAGATTTGAAAGGTACTTTAAAGTTCATTTTATCCACTCAACTTTAAAGATTAGAAAACTAGGGCACAGAGGTTATGGGGTTGGCTAGGCCACATGTCAAAAACAATTCTTTATCTGAGACATCTTAACAGTGGCCCTGGTTTCTGTCCCACCCACTTGTCACACAGCCCACAGGTCCTTGGTTTTCAGAACACTCCCAATTTTAAATACTCTAGGCCTTAAACACTCCCTAGGACCCAGAAATTCTGATTCCAAAATACTGGATCCCCTCTTGTTTTTAGAGGAAGTTCTAAAATTCCAGGTCATACCCTCTGTCTAGATTTTTGGCTTGCTAAAAGTGATTGTCAGTGTAAATATTCTCAATCCATGTGACAAAATGTAAGTCTAACCATTAGCAAGAATGAGAAGTGCTCTCTTTGCCCGATTTCCTTCAACATGTTAAAATCCAGCTCAGCCTCTTGCACATGGTCCCTTTCACCAACTACAATGATCACCCCTTCTGTGAAATCCAACATCATCCACTACAGGAAGCCACCAAGCAAACCAGAAGTGTGAAGTCAAGCGGAAGTGAGTATAAATCCTAACTGTGCCATGTCCTCATGTGTGGCTTCAGCAACCACCTGACCTCTCTGTCCTCAGTTTCCTCATCTGAAAAACATAGCTTATAATACCCCCCTTGTTTAGTTGGTGGTGATTAAAAGCCCATAAAGCACCTGCACGGTGACTGGTCCTCAGCAGTCACTCAATGAGCAGGAGTTGTCACCATCATCTCTCATTTCAGCACCTAATTCCACATAACCCGTCTCTGTGAACTGACCCCTGCATGTGCGTGGTGAGCTCCTAATAATGGGGGTCTGGTCTTAGGTCTCTTTCTCACTCCCCTCTACTCACACTGCTCCCTGGGTCTAGCACAGGCTCATTCAGTTGGTAAGGACGCAAAGAATTTAAAGAAAGAAAAACAAAAATGTCCAAATGTTTCAAAATCCACCCCCTCCCCCCAAACTTTTTGTTAAATGTGCCTTCCAGTTCATAGTCTCTTCCAGGTAGGGAAACTAAAGTACAGCATTTAAATGCTCCAAATTACAGTGTTGCGGAGTCAGGAAGTATAACATGAACTCAGAGCACTCTGTGTTGGGTCTAGAAAGAAACCCAAAATGACTGTGCTCATACTGGGTGGCTCTCATCCTGTCTTCAGAATTGACCTCACCTTTCTTGACCTTTCTGCACTTCAGTCTCCTCATCTGTGCACAGGAGCTCTGGGTTCAGTTAGGGGTCCCAGCTCCTGAGTGATAAAGCCCTTTGCTGTTCCTCAGCAGATGGGTGATGGGCAGGGACAGGGGACTGAGCACTGACTGGGCTGAGTGTCAGGAGAGTGGAGGATGATGGGAAGTCCCGCTGCAAGATGGTGCTAATCAGACTGTATTTCCACAGGTCTGAGAACTTATTTTTTCTCACGTGGACATTTTTTGAAATTGATGAGCATTTGATGCACTGATTCAATATATATTCATTACTATGGTAGTGTTCTTTTTTTTTATTTCCTTGAAAGTTGATATTAAATTGATGGAGCTTTTAAATTAAAGTTATCTCAGAACTAAGGAAATTGTTAACATTGATACTTAGCAAGTACTTTGCCAAACATTTTACATACGTTTTCTCTTTAATTCTCACAACAACCCTGTAAGTAGCTACTGTTTTTCTCACTTAACAGTTAAGGAAACTGAGGCTTCAGCTGCTTTGAAGATGGCCCTTTGCTCCAGGTGACCAGCAGGAAGGAGGTGAGGGGAAGCTAAACCAGAGCTGACCCCCCGGAGGGCAGAGGGAGCAGCAGCCTCACTCTCTGACCAAGAACAGCACCGGGCCCAGTTATCAACAGCTTCAAATTATACCTCGCCCACCTCCTCACCTTCCAAGGACCCCCAGAACCTTCCAAATCTTCCTGCAGGTGTAAATGTGGAAAACTCTCCTCCTGAAGGCTTCAGCCCTAAGATACGTCAGAGCAGCCTCTTCAACCCTCAGAGATCCATTCGTGACCGGAGCTCTCAACATTCCCTTTAAACAGCTTCATAAACTTGAGTGGCAAACTTTATCATTTTCATTGTATCTAAATTACATGTGGGTATATTTGTTAAATTTGAAATCATTGCCCAAGCCTAGAATGAAGGAATTCTCTATATAATGACACAGAAAAAGAATTTTGAGATTAAACGGCATCCAGAGATGAGCTGCACTTCAGTCTGCATGGAAAAACCAATGAAAAAACAAGCCTCCAATATACTGTAAATGTGCACTGGGAAAATCTGAGAAGTGCACCCCCAAAACTCTGCAGTGAACAACTTTTTTTGGGGGGGGGTATTTATTCTAACACTGTTGTGAGGTTTGAATTTTTGATTTTCACTTCAGGAATTTTTTTAATTGCAAATTGAGATAAAATGGCCCCAATCCTTCAACTTCTGTTAAAGGATTCAACTTATGTTCCAGTGAAATATGTGTGCAAAACATTATAGTAAAGATAATTTCCAAACGAACAAAAAACCATTCACAGTCCCAGCCCTGTTACACCTCATTCTCCTGTTCCCTCCTGATGCCTGTCCAGGGACACCGCTGGCTCACATCTGTGCTCAGGTGTAATCACAGCTGGGATTTCATTTTCTCTTCTTCTTTCTTCACTTAATAGATGTCAAATAGTCTTCATTGTTTTTGCCACAGTTAGTTTGTGCCTTCTGGTTGGATACTAAGGGTATTTCCAAATGATATTGTCATAAACGTGAGCTATGAACACTTTTGAATATACTCATAGCTTGTTTTCTCTTGGCTCTTTAAGGGATTTCCTTAGAATTCCCAGGAGTAGGATTCTTGGATTAAAACACAAATTTTTATGGCTCTTGGTTGCCTTCCAAATGGACTATACTTATGCTGCCACCACTAATCTGAGCACCATTGTCTCCGCATTTACTATATAATTACCTTAATTATGTACTACATACCCGTATACTGTGTAATTACTTTTGTCAATATTGCAACAGTCAAATGGTACATCACTGAGGCTTCATTTTGTATTTCTTTCATTACTAGTGGCTCAATATTTTCTCTTGAGTATGTTTACATGTGAGAGGAAGGAGAGTTTGGAAGCAATGATTCCAGCTCTGGAGCCAGATTAGCCCAGCTCAAAAACTGGGCACCATAGTCCACCAACTCAGACATCAGTAGGCCCTTATCCTCTCCAAGCATCAGCTTCTTCACTGGTAAAATAAATAAATGAATTTTAAGTGATTTATTTGACATAATCAGCCCTTAATGACCATTAGCAATTTATTCATTGTTATTGTTTTTATTTTCTCTTGTCTAGACTTTGTTCAAATCTTTAATTCATGTCTAAAGGTAACTTTTTCAGACTCCCAAAATGAGAAATTGTATTTCAGGTTTACTGACAAATACCTGAATACACTCAATTTAATTCCACTCTGAGTATCTATTATACAAAACAGAATCCTAGGTTCTGGGGGAAAAATACAATCATAAATAATGCATCTCCCAGATCTCAAGGATTCACGCAATGGTTATTTGCTGAGCCTTCTGGGGGAAATTATAGGCGTGGTCAATAGAGTTAAAAACTATTTAGGGAACAATGCATCCACTGTCAAGCTGAAAGGAACTCTAGAGAGCGCACAGTCCTGCTAGAAACACCAGTTCTGGGAGCACTCACTAGGTCGTGGGGGTGGGGTTGGATTCTGTGGTCCCATAAATTAAGAGAAATGCAGGCATAAAGAAAGTTAGACAAGACTCTGTACTCATGGGCTTCTTATTTCTTGGTCTTTAAGACAGTAATGCTCACCATGAATATTTAAAGACAGGGGCATGATATTCAGCATTTCTCAAACTTATTTGACCAAGAAAACTTTTTAGAGGAGCATATTACCAGACCATAAGGAAAAACTCCATCTAGTCCCAAGTCCCTAATCCTCTTTACTCATGAGGAAGCCGGGCCCAGGGGCACAAGTGTCTTCTAAGGGTCAAGAATGAGTGAAGGCTGAGGCCAACCAGAGCCTGGAGCTTCACCCTTGGGAATGTGTCCTTTCACACTCTACTGCATGGCTCAACTCAATCCTTCTTTTAGGGGTGGGGGTGTTAGGGAGGGCCGTCCACAGAACCCCAAATGGGAAATCTGACTTTTCTTTTTGGTCAATTTCCATCAAACATTGCTCTCCTGTTTTGCATTCCTTCGTTGGATACAGAACAAATTTCATAACCAAAAAAAAAAGAAAAAAAATGTCCGTATGAGTCAAACAAGAAATCTAGTCTATTTTTTCTTTATATTTATACTTTATATTTTACCGCCCCCCAAAAATGATATTATTGAGCATGATCAATCTACCTTGTAAGGCTGACTGTCGCCATGTTCCAAACTCACATCCACCATCAAACACTGGTCCCTTTCCTAATGGGTCCAATTCAGCACAGAGGACAATCCTCAAAATGTCTGTAGATACCAAACAAAGTGTTTACTTTGAAAGCACTTGTTTCAATTTTTAAATGTTTTTTAAAATCCTGTATTTTTACAGTCGTATCTCCTATTTTCAGGGAACTCAGATGGTCTCTGATGAAGGCAATCAACACAGCATTGTTAGGTTGACTGTAATGGTCTTTAAAATCCCTCTGCATAGGCAGTAAAATACAAACGTGTGGTTTTCACCTATTTCTGGGGGCTGGGAGGTTAGAGCCCCAAACGGGAGCACATTCCTGGGCCCCACACTCTAGGGGCAGCAGCTACAGTTGCTTCAGGCATTTTCATTGCAAACCAGAGGTTTTGTTCAGCAGGAGCGTCAGAACTGGGTCTTCCTAGGAGAATTTAATAACTGATTAGCATAATAATGGTGAGAAAAGAGGGAAGGAAGGTGAAATCAGGGTGATCCATCCATGTGGATGGATTAGGGATATTATAGAAGCAAGTCCTGCACTTACATCAAAAGCACAAACAAGCCTGGCAATTTGAATAGCCTGGGATGGTGCCCTAGGCACATTCCTGGGTCAAGCTGCTGATTCCAGAGAATTCCCGATTACCTGACTCCAACTCGATGGTCAGCTGAATCCTGCTTCTGGAATGCTGACATGCGTGCCTTACTTGAACCTTCCATTTGACATACAGTCAGAGCCCCAGACAGGGCAGAGCTGACCTGAGACTTGCTTTTTAACCTTCACCTTCACCTGCCCAGAGACCTGTAGCCTCACCAGTCTCTGTTTACCAAAGAGACCCAGACTGGCTTAGGTGGGTCCTGGGACAACAGCACTGATGAGGCTGGTGGATGAAAGAATGAGAAACCACACGGCCTATCTTTAAATGACTTAAAGCATTTACCTGTCTGGAAGCAAAGAATTGACCACAAGATTTCTGAAGTTCCATGTTCTGTTTTTTTTAACGTGTTTAAAGTGGCTTGTTTAAAGGAAGTTTAATATACACATTTCAAGAGAAACAAGACACACACACTGTATTCACTACTTTTCAGAGTTTGAGCACTTATTTTTATTCTAGTAGCAATTTTATTTTCTACTGAGTGAACTACAGGAGCATATCACAGGGAAGAGGCTGTTTTAGATTCGTTTACAAGGAAAGCAAGTTCTCAAATTGTTGTGGGCGTGTGTGTGTGTGTGTGTGTGTGTGTGTGTGTGTGTGTAGAGCGACAGAGAGAAAGAGAGCATTTTGAATAAAAGTTTTTAACCGTAAGCTTGCAAAATATTTGTTACCGAGCCGTAAGGGAGGGACCAGTTGTTACCGGACACATACGCAGGTTCTTTACCCGCCACACAAGAGGGGCCAGATAAAACTGGAATGCCAGGCTTATGGAAAGGAAAAGTTTTTATTTCAGGTGACGTCAGCTCTCAAATTTGTCCCATCTCCCTGAATGCTGGGAGGCAAGGGGTTTTAAAGGTTAGGAGGAACATGGCTGCTGGTAGGGAGGGGGAGCTGTGGCCTTGCTGGTCAGCCCTTTCCCACCAGCCTGCGTTTGGCCCTGTGAGGCTGCTGGCGGGGAGGAAATATGCTCTCTGACTCCTAATAGGTTCCTATGGGTAACATCCCCCTGGAGCCAGGGTCACCATGGTAGTGGGTGTTTGAGCTATTTTTTCTCAGGAACTGAACCCCTTGTCCTCTTCAGGCCAGATTGAGACCACCAACCCATCAACTGGGCCCACACAGACAAGTGTCCAATAAGCGACCTTTTGACTGCAAGTGGTTGGAACTCCACCCTCAGGGCATGCTAATGCCGCCATTCTGTGAACATGCGTCCTATGAAGAGGCATGAAGCCTGACTACGCTTGCACAGATCATCAATTACCTCATCTCTCCTCAACTCCAATCATTTTAGACCACCTTGCCCCTACCCCATAAATATCCCTGAGTCCCTATTTTCAGGGAAGCGGATTTGAGATTCGTTCTCTGGTTTCCACACTTGGCTGCCTTGTGGTTAATAAACCCTCTCTCTCTGCAATCTCATTGTCTTGGTGATTGGCTTTCTGGGCAGAGGGGGGGCAAAAACAGACCTGGTACTGTAACAACAGGGACACACTGGAGAAATAGCAGAGCACTCTTGGCTCTCTACCTAAATCTTGATACTTAGTTTTCAATCTATCCACCAATTATATCAAGTTTTTTGGTGAAATTCAGCTGATAAGTTTCAATCAATTGTCCCTGCAAATTAGTCAGAAGTCACATTTTTATAAATTTAACAAATGGATTCAAAACTCGTTGGTATTCTTCACCTAAAGGATTTCAATTGTTAGACAATTCTGTTTCCAAGTTTTTAATGTTTTTTTTTTAGAGAGTTTTGATAAGTCACAAATCTACCACGTTTCTTGGTAACATGTTCACATTACAATGAAAACATTTCCAAACAGCTATTTCCAAAATGCCTCTCTGTAGTATAAATTTCTTTTGAAAAGCAGTCACTCTCCATGTCACTGTGAGAATGTCACATTTGTCTTGGATCATCCCTTCTCTCCAAAGTCTCTACGACTATCACCCCCATCACTCAGGAAATTCCAAGGGTTTTAGAAGCTCTGTGTCAGGAACCAGGAACAAAGACCAAATATATATATGTCATTATACCACAAAGACCAAGCCTAATGGCAATCGACATCATTCCTAATACCTTCCAAGGAGCCTACCATAATGTTTGGCACTAGAAAATGCTTGATCAATATAGGTTGATGAAATATCTGACTTCACACACAGACACACCAAACTCAGCAGATGGTTTTGCCTTCTCCTTCAGAGAAAAGAGAATTCTCATCCCCAAATCTAAGGCGTCTTTATACATCCTGTCTCTCCCTCTTTCCATCAAAGACCAATCCCCCCACCTGTGTTCTGGAATCTATCTTTATTTGCCTTCTCTGAAACCTGGCCCTACCATTTATTTCTCTCGCCCACATCTTCAGCCTCTCCCTCTCTACCAGAAACTTCCCAGCAGCATTAGAACATGTTCAAGTCTCTCCAATCTCAAGTGGAAAAGAAAAAAAATACAACCAGAGACCCCAATTTCCTTTCTATCTTGTATGCATATTGGCTTCTCAGTAGCGTGAACCAGGTTCTCCTCCTCTTCCAAACACAATGATCTTACTCTCCAGAGCCAGCTCCTTTCTTTTCTCATCCTACCCCGCCTCTTTGGATGATCTTTTTCATATGTAATGATTATTTATATGCAACAGGTAATTCCACCCCAGATCTCTTTCCTGACTTCCAGTTGCCTATTCCTCATCCCCACTTCGATGTTTCACAAGCAAAACATGTCGAAATAGAACCATCTTCTGTCCCCCACCTCATGCCAACCCACTCCTTCTCCAGTGTTAGTCTAACACCATAAATAGTAGTCACCAACCTATCCCACTCAATTATTTATGCCAGAAACTTCTGAATCATCGTTGATACCTCCCTCCCCATCAACTGTAGCCAAATAATCACCACTTTCTTACTGATTTTAACTACGAACTCAACCTCTCTCTCTCTCCACCATTGACTTCTCAGCATCATGGCACCATCCCTGGGTGACTGCAAAAGCCTTTGCACTATTTGCCCACACTTCATGCTCTCCCTCCTCAGGGTGTCCACATATGTGCAAAGTGACATCTGACGGGGCTGAAGCCTTTGGCCTGGCCTGGCTCGGACAAAGCAGTATATCTTTTCTAATTGATCCCCCCAGAAGGGAACCCTTTTTCTAGTTTGCACGAAGGCACCATAGATGCCAACAGGGCCTACCCCTGCAAACCGTTCTCCACACAGCAGTGACAATGATTCTTAAAAAACCAAACCTAATCAATCATCTCATCTCGCATTTAAAACCCTTCAATGGGTTCTCACTACCGTTGGAAAATATTCAAAAGAATCAACAAAAAAACTCCCTCAACTAATACGCGATTATAGCAAGGTTGCAGGATACATGGTAAATATGTGAAAGCTAATCGCTTTCCTATATATCAGCAAACAGAATTTGAAATTAAAAACACATTGTCATTTATGTTAGCACCACCAAAAATAAAATACTTAGGTATAAAACTAGCTCAAATGGATTGTAGACCTAAATGTAAAATGCAAACTATAAAATTCGTATAAGATAACTTAGGAGAAAATCTAGATGACCTTGGGTATGGTGATGACTTTTTAGATACAACACAAAAGCACAATCCATGAAAGAAATAATTGATAAGCTGGACTTCATTAAAACAAAACTTCTGCTCTGTGAAAGACACTGTCAAGATAATGAGAAGACAAGCCACAGACGAGGAGAAAATATTTGCAAAAGACATAATTGATATGAAAGGACTGTTGTCTAACATATACAAAGAACTCAAAATCAATAAGAAAATGAACAACCTGATTAAAAAATGTGCAAACGACCTGAACAGATACCTTACCAAAGATTATGTACAAATGACAAATAAGCATATGAAAAGATGCTCCACGTCGTGTGTCGTTAGGGAAATGCACATTGAAACAACTATGAAAGAGTTCCCACTACCCTTCTGTTACAGTCTAAAGCCCTGAAAAAGACCAAGGGGCCTCATCCCCAGCCACATTCCTGCCCTGGTCTCAACCCTTCCAGCCTGGAACTTCAGCCCCTAATTCACCTGACTACTGCCTCCTCACTTTCCAGGCCTCATTTTGAAGACCACTTTCTAGGGAGACCCACCTGAGTAATCCCCTTCCCAATTTGTATATGTTACTTTATATGTTAATTATTCTGATAAGACACAGAACCTTTGCCTTCTAGGCAGATAACTCAGAAAGTAAAGAAAAACCTCTTTACAACCTCTCATTAAGAACAGACCAATAGGGGCCGGCCCGGTGGTGCAAGCAGTTAAGTGCACCCTTTGCTGTGGCTGCCCGGGGTTCGCCGGGTCGGATTCTGGGCGCGCACTGACGCACTGCTTGGCAAGCCGTGCTGTGGTGGCATCCCATATAAAGTAGAGGAAGATGCACACGGATGTTAACCCAGGTCCAGTCCTCCTCAGCAAAAACAGAGTAGGATTGGCAGATGTTAGCACAGGGCTGATCTCCTCACAAAAAAAAAAAAAAAAAAGAACAGACCAATAATCCCAGAAAACTTTGTCATTTTAACAGAGAGAACATCAAATTCTGGTTTTGTATCAGTATAATACTTGATACTAAAACTTAGAAGAAATTCTTATAAATGAAGCCATCAAACCTTAGCCAGCTTTGACAGTGACAAACAAAATTCCCACTCTGAGAAACTTCTACAACTTTCTACATCCCTTCTGCTTTTTCCTACACTTTTCTTTTTCTCATCCTGGAACAACCAGTCATTTTACTTTAGGATAAAATTATTCTCTGTTTCTTAACAAAATACATCCTGCATTATGGCATACATATTCCTTTCTGGGATTATTTCTCCAAGTAGAGTCTCATCTGCTGTTGTGGGCTGAATTGTGTTCTTCTAAAATCCATATGTGGAAGTCCTAAGCCCCAGTACCTCAGGATGTGACTATATCTGGAGACAGCACCTTTAAAGAGGTGAGTAAGTTAAATGAGGTCCTTAGGGTGGGCCCTGAGCCAATGTGACTGGTGCCCTTCTAAGAGGAGATGAGGACACAGAGACACACAAAGGGAAAACCACGGGAAGACATAGGGAGAAGAGGGTCCTCTACTAGCCAAGGAGAGAGGTCTGAGATGAAACCAACCCTGCTGACTCCTTGATCTTTGACTTCCAGCCTCCAGAATCGTGAGAAAATAAAGTTCTGTTGTTTAAGCCACTCAGTGTCTGGTGCTTCGTTATGGCAGCCCCAGCAGACTAACACCCTCACAGAGAAAACTATGCGGCAGATAGCTGTGAACTGTCTGTCGTGCACCAGGATATTGTAGCAGACTAGCCGAGGAGGAGGAGCGGTGAACGGTTTTTAAAGATCGGTGTACATGACCTGCTAGGAGCCCAGGCAGTTCCGGACAAGCCCGCTGCCAGAGGATTTGGTAAGAGATTTCAGTTCTGGAAGAAGGAAAACTCTGAACTCTGTGGATGTCTGCTATTGTGTAACGGATTTTTTGCAGGCCTTCAAGATAGTTTTGGGAAATTTCTTAGAAATGGCTATTTCTTCTATTTTTAAAAAATGTAACATACTGTGAATTTACTTTTACAAAGTTTTATTGGTAGATGAAAGAAGTTGGTATGTTTTCCATTTCATGGTGAGGGTTTGAAGGTTTCTGTCAGCTCCTCTCCCCTCCTTCAGCCTGACCCTGGGAAGGACCTCCTTAGCCTCATCCCCAAATATGTACTAGAGTCCATCCTTCATTAATTACAGTTCATCCTTGATAATTATAGAACCGCTTCGAGTCACAAGTTGCTTCTTTTCCCTTTGTAATTTACTTGCTTAACACTAAGAAGAATATTTTCCCTGAAAACTATCAACCATCCACAAGATCAGCTATCCACAAGACTGAGCAGGTACTCCGTGGGGGAGCTCAGTGGGCCTGGGTTGGTCCCAGGTAACCTGCAGAGCACCTGCTAAAATCTGGGTGGGTATCAGCCATTCCCTCACCATAACCATGTTTTGGGCCCAGTGTGACCAGAGCTTCTTTTTTCCCCCCAAGTAAATAGCTGAAAATTCTTTATTTTTTTAGAAAATGTAAAACCTGATTTTAAGTACTGGCTCATTTTTTTCTTTTTTAAAACACAAGGAATAAAATCAAATTTGGTTCATGCATCATCCATTTTCTAATCTCTGTCTTAGAAACTGCTATACCTGCTGATTACGTTCTCAGGTGAATGAAAAACTCTGACCTATGATGTTGATATTGTACATTTTTCAAGAAATGAGATGGTAGGAGACAGAAATTAATCCTATTGAAATGATCTTTTCTATTTCTCAATTTCTGTTTTCTATGAAGTGTACATTATTTCAATCATATTGAGTAAAGGAGTCTTTTACAGACCAACCAAGGAATCGTGGCACTATTTTTTAATATTCATGCTAATGAAAAATATATTCAAGGTTCTAGCTCAGGATGGCAAAGGCCTGACTCCCTGCCTTTCAAGGGAGTTCCCAAATGCCTGTTCCTGTAAATCACGTGCATTTCTTCCGGGGTCTGTCTGCATTCTTCACCACATCAGCTTTGACGTGGAAGCATGGCTTAGGGGCGTCATGTTTCCTTGTTGCCTATCTGTGGCCAATGCCGTGTATGTTTAGACCAGAGTTTCTCAACTTTGGCACTTCTGAAATTTTGGCCAGATAATCTTCTGTTGTGGAGATTGTCCTGTGCATTGTAAGATGTGCAGCAGCGTCCCTGGCTCTAACAGGATATCACTATACACCTATTACAACGACCAAATCCAAAACACTGACAACACCAAATGCTGGTGAGGATGTGGAGCTACAGGAACTCTCATCCATTGCTGGTGGAAATGTGAGATGGTAAAGCCACTTTGGAAGACAGTTTGGCAGCTTCCTACAAAACTAAACACAGTCTTACCACATGATCCAGCAATCACACTCCTTAGTATACAGTCAAATGAGTTGAAAACTATATCCACACAAAAACCTGCACATGGGTGCTTATAGCAGCTTTATTCACAATTGCCAACACTTGGAAGCAACCAAGATGTCCTTCAGTATGTGAGTGGATAAATCAACAGTGGTACATTCAGACAATGGAAGATTCCTCCACACTTGAAAAAAAAAAGAGATATCAAGCCATGAAAAGACATGTAGGAAACTTAAATGCATATAGCTAAGTGAAAGAAACTAGTTTAAAAAGACTGTGTGATATGACATCTGGAAAAGGCAAAACTGTGGAGACAGTAAAATGATCAGTGGTTGCCTGGGAGCAGGGGATAGGGAGGGATGAATAGGCAGAGCACAGAGGATTTTTAGGGCAATGAAACTACTCTGTATGATACTACAGTGATGGATAACGTGCCATTATACATTTGTCAAAATGCATAGAATGTACAACACCAAGAGTGAACCCTAAGGTAAACTAGATTTTGTGCGAAGATGATGTGTCCATGTAGGTTCATCCATTGTAACAAATGTTCTACTCTGGTGAGAGGTGTTGACAGTGGGGTATACTGTGAGGGAGGGGGCAGGGGACATATGGGAATTCTGTATTTTCTGCTCTATTTTGCTGTGAACCTAAAACTCCTCTAAAAAAATAATGTTTTTTTTTAAAGGGAAAACAATATTGACAAAACAGAGCTCACTAGATGGTTTGGTTACCTAATCCTGCAGAACAAACCGCCCAAAACTTAACGACAAAACAATTTATTACTTCTCATGACTCTGTGGGTTGGCTGGGGCCCAGCTGAGTGTTTCTTCTTCTTTGAATTCAGCTGGGGCTGAAATGTCCAAGATACTTAGGGCCTCTCTTCAAAAGATTCCCTCTCTGGCCGGGTAGGGCCTCTCTTCATAAGATTCCCTCTCTGGCCGGGTAGCTGGACTCCTTATATGGCGGCTAGCTTCTAAGAGCCAGCATTCAAAGCGTATGAAGTGGGTGCTGCAGATCCCTGTGGGCCCACCCTGAGATCACACGGCATCACTTCTGCCTAATTCTATTGGTCAAAATTACAGGTCCAGGCCAGTTTAATAGGGAGGGGTTCCACCTCTTGATAGCAGGAGTGGCAAGGAATTGGTGGACATTTTTAATCCATCACATTATCTTTTATTCAATCAGTGATAACTTTTCAATCTAAACCACCCCATATATACTTTCTTTTCCTCTTCAAAATATAACTATAGTCCATGCTGAAAACAGCTCAGCAAATTACAGAAATTTTCTGTGCCTCTGTATTCTTTGTATATTGGGCAGAAAAAAAATGGCAGACCATAAAATTTCATATCTTATTTGTGAAAAAGGAGAAAGGAAACACCAGTAATTTTAGAGACAAACTGAAATAATTAAATATATAATTACTTTCTGTAACATTGGTGTCTTTGTCTTGGTTGTCACAGGGCAAAGACATCATGAGGTTGAGAGAACACAGGATAGAGGCTCTCGCTGCAGCTGGAGAATGGTCATTTTATGATGAGTAAATTGTGCCTTAAAAGGGGAAGTTTTCTGAAAAGAAGTGAAAGTTTATCTCCAAAATCTAAGTGTTTACTAATTATTGTGAAAACACTCCAGTGCCCTGTAAAGTTTTTCTTACCTCTCTTTTCAGATATTTTTAGCATATCTTTTACTCCTATACCATCATTGTACCAAATATATAATTAAAAACATTTTTTTAATGGGAAAGAAGTCTGAATTCTTCCGTTGTATAGTTCCAGCTTTTCTTCTCCATATTATCCTTCTTAATGAAGCATATATTCAAAAGAAGCTCCAGGGGCCAGCCCGGTGGCACAAGTGGTTAAGTGCGCGTGCTCCGCTGCGGCAGCCCCGGGTTCTCCGGTTCGGATCCCAGGCGCGCACGGATGCACCACTAGGCAAGCCATGCTGTGGCGGCGTCCCATATAAAGTGGAAGAAGATGGGCACGGATGTTAGCCCAGAGCCGGCCTCCCTCAGCAAAAAAAGAGGAGGATTGGCAGATGTTAGCACAGGGCTGATCTCCTCACAAAAAAATAAAATAAAATAAGCTCCAAAAATCATGCCTTTTCAAATTAGAATAATCTATTATCAAATACTTTTGTGACTGAGGAAAAGGATAGAACGTAGAGGTCATGCCTCACAAAGAACCAAATCCAAGTGCATGAAGCAGGGAGTAAGCCAGACTTTTCTACAGAGTACAGAATTCTCCTGTGCCCAGCATAGTGCCTGACTCCTTAACCTTCATTTTCCGTTTGCGTTTCTAATTTCAATGATCAGTGAAGTAAAAAGCAAAGTGGTAATGTGCCACCTTGTGGAAGCAAAGGAATGGAATTATGATAGGGGTTTGTTTGCTTTTTTGTTTTTTTTGGTAGTAAGAATTTAACCTTGTATTTTTATGTTTTTTCCAATTATACAAGCAATATTTTCAGTGCAAAATATCACAGGAAAAACATAAAGAAGAGTGGATACTCAAATATTAGTGGAGCATATGAAAAACATTAATAATCATTACGATCTTGATTTGCAGTGCACCCTACTGAAACAGCAAATGAATGAATGAATGAATTTTTCTAAAAAAGCTGATTTTTAGGTCAGGCGCTAGCCTCTAGGACCAGACTGACGTTAAGATCCGATCTTCCAGAAATATTTTTTTCTTTTTTTTTCAGTTATTTTATTGAGGTCATATTGGTTTATAACATTGTGTTATATCAGGTATACATTATTATACTTCAGTTTCTGTATGACTGCATCGTGCTCACCACCAATAGTCTAATTTTTATCCATCGCCGCACATTTGTGCCCCTTTACTCGTTTCGCCCACATTCCCTACTCCCTTGCTCTCTGATGACCACTAATGTGTTCTCTTTATCCATGAGCTTGTTTATCTCCCAAATATGAGTGAAGTCATAGTATGTTTGTCTTTCTCTGTCTGGCTTATTTCACTTAACATAACATCCTCAAGGTCCATCCATGTTGTTGTAAATGGGATGATTTTGTCTTTTATTATGGGTCAGTAGTGTTCCATTGTGTATATATACCACACTTTCTTTATCCATATGTCAGTTGAGGGACGCTTCCATATCTTGGCTGTGGAGAACAATGCTGCGGTGAACATAAGGATGCATAAATCTCTTTGAATTGTTGATTTTATGTTCTTTGGATAAATACCCAGTAGTGAGATAACTGGATCATATGGTATTCCTATTTTTAATTTTTTGAGGAATCTCTATACTGTTTTCGATAGTGGCTGCACCAGTTTGCATTCCCACCAGCAGTGTATGAGAATTTCCTTTTCTCCACATCCTCTCCAACATTTGTTATTTTTTGTCTTGTTAATTATAGCCATTCTAATGGGCATGAGTTGCTATCTCATTGTAGTTTTGATTTGCATTTCCCTAATAATTAGTGATGCTGAACATCTTTTCATGTGCCTGTTGGCCATCTGTATATCTTCTTCGGAAAAATGTCTGTTCATATCCTCTTCCCATTTTTTGATTGGATTGTTTGTTTGTTGTTGAGATGTATGAGTTCTCTATATATTTTGGATATTAACCCCTTGTCAGATATATGATTTGCAAATATCTTCCCCCAGTTCGTGGGTTGTCTTTTCATTTTGTTCATGGTTTCCTCTGCCTTGCAGAGGCTTTTTAGTCTGATGTAGTCCCATGTGTTTATTTTTTCTTCTGTTTCCCTTGCCTGAGTAGACATAGTATTTGAAAATATGCTGCGAAGACCACAGTGTCAAAGAGTGTACTGCCTATATTTTCTTCTAGGAGTTTTATGGTCTTACATTCAAGTCTTTAATCCAGTTTGAATTAATTTTTGTGTATGGTGTAAAATAATGATCTACTTTCATTCTTTTGCATGTGGCTGTCCAGTTTTCTCAGCTCCATTTATTGAAGAGAATTTCCTTTCTCCATTTTATGTTCTCGGCTCCTTTGTTGAAGATTAGCTGTCCATAGATGTGTGGTTTTATTTCTGGGCTTTCGATTTTTTTTTAATTTTATATAATTATAGTACTTTAATACATTTTTAAGGTGAAGAGACTTTTTGTTGTTGTTGTTGTTGAGGAAGATTCATCCTGAGCTAACATCTGTTGCCAATCTTCCACCTTTTGCTTGAGGGAGATTCACCCTGAGCTAATATCTTACTCCATTTTGTATATGGTCACCACCACAGCATGGCTGATGAGTGGTGTAGGTCCACCCCCAGGATCCAAACTCACGAACCCTGGCCACTGAAGCCCAGGGCACCGAACTTTACCACTATGCCACAGGGCTGGCCCCTGAGCTTTCAATTCTGTTCCATTGATCTGTGTGTCTGTTTTTGTGCCAGTACCATGCTGTTTTGATTACTATAGCTTTGTAGTATATTTTGAAGTCAGGGATTGTGATGCCTCCAGCTTTGTTCTTTTTTCTCAGGATTGCTTTGGCTATTCGGGGTCTTTTGTTGTTCCTGTAGATTTTAGGATTCTTTGTTCTGTGTCCGTGCAGAATGTTATTGGGATTCTGATTTGGATTGCATCAAATCTGTAGATTGCTTTAGGTAATATGGACATTTTAACTATCTTTATTCTTCTAATCCATGAGCATGGAATACCTTTCCATTTGTTTATATCTTCTTCAATTTCTTTCAATAATGTCTTACAGTTTTCAGTGTATAGGTCTTTCACTTCCTTGGTTAAATTTATTCCTAGATATTTTATTCTTTTTGTTGCAATTGTGAATGGGATTGTATTCTTGACTTTTCTTTCTCCTAGTTCATTATTAGTGTATAGAAATGCAAATGATTTTTGTATGTTGATTTTGTACCCTGCAACTTTGCTGTACTTGTTGAGTATTTCTAATGGATTCCTTAGGGTTTTCTATATATAGAATCGTGTTGTCTGCAAACAGCAAGAGTTTCAATTCTTCCTTTCCAATTTGGATACCTTTTATTTCTTTTTCTTGCCTAATTGCTCTGGCCAAAACCTCTAGTATTATGTTGAATAAGAGTGAGAGTGGGCACCTTGTCTTGTTCCTGTTCTAGAGGGATGGCTTTCAGTTTTTCACCATTAAGTATGATGTTGGCTGTGGGTTTGTCATGTCTGGCCTTTATTTTGTTGATGTATTTTCCTTCTATACCCATTTTATTGAGAGTTTTTAATCATAAATGGATGTTGAATCTTGTCAAATGCTTTCTCTGCATCTATTGAGATGATCATGTGATTTTTATTCTTCATTTTGTTAATGTGATGTATCACATTGATTTATTTGTGGATGTTGAACCATCCCTGCCTCCCTGGTATAAATCCCACTTGATCATGGTGTATGATCCTTTTAATGTATTGCTATATTTGGTTTGCCATTACTTTGTTGAGGATTTTTGAATCTATATTCATCGGCTATGTTGGCATGTAATTTTCCTTGTTTGTGTTGTCCTTGTCTGGTT
Source organism: Diceros bicornis minor (assembly GCF_020826845.1). Taxonomy (NCBI): domain Eukaryota; kingdom Metazoa; phylum Chordata; class Mammalia; order Perissodactyla; family Rhinocerotidae; genus Diceros; species Diceros bicornis. The sequence continues at coordinate 9,560,354 of NC_080761.1, forward strand.
TTGGTATCAAGGTAATGTTGGCCTCATAGAATGAGTTAGGAAGGTTTCATCTTCTTCAATTTTTTGGAAGAGTTTGAGAAGGAGAGGTATTAAATCTTCTTTGAATGTTTGGTAGAATTCTCCAGAGAAGCCATCTGGTCCTGGACTTTTGTTTTTTGGGAGGTTTTTGTTTACTGTTTCAATCTCTTTACTTATGATTGGTCTATTCAGATTCTCTATTTCTTCTTGATTCAGTTTTGGGAGGTTATATGAGTCTAAGAATTTATCCATTTCTTCTAGGTGATCCAATTTGTTGGCATATAGTTTTTCATAATACAGTTTTTCATAAACTTTGTAAACCTTTGCCTTTTTGTTTCAGGTAGGAGGGCTTCCTTCATCATTTCTTGTAAAGGAGAACTAGTGGCAATGAACTCCTTCAGCTTTTGTTTGTCTGGAAAAGCTTTTATTTCTCCATTGTGTCTGAAGGATATTTTCACTGGATAGAGTATTCTTGGCTGAAAGTTTTTGTCTTTCAGTATTTTGAATATATCATTCTACTCTCTCCTAGCCTGTAAGGTTTCTGCTGAGAAATCTGCTGAAAGCCTGATAGATGTTCCTTTATAGGTTATTTTCTTCTACCTTACCGCTCCTAATATTTTTTTTTGTCTTTAGCTTTTCCAGTTTTAATATTATATGCCTTGGAGAAGATCTTTTTTGCTTTGATGTAATTAGTTCTATTGGCTTCATGTACTTGTAGTTTGGGAAGTTCTCAGTTATTATTTCTTTAAACAAGCTCTCTGCTCCTTCCTCCCCCCCCCTCCCCGCCGGCATATCTATAATCCTTATGTTGCTTTTTCTAATTGAGTTGGATATTTCTTGAAGAATTTCTTCATTTTTTTAAAATCTTTGTTCTCTCTCCTCCTCCACCCGAAGGGTTTCTAGATTCCTATCCTCTAATTCACTAAGTCTGCCCTCCAGAATATCAGCTTTATTTTTTATGGTTTCTAGATTATTTTTTATCTTGTTAATTGTGTTCTTCATATCCAGAATTTCTGTATAGTTTTTTTAAGGGCTTCAATCTCTTTGGTGAAGTATTCCTTCTGCTCATTAATTTTATACCTGAGCTTATTGAACTGTCTTTTTGAGTTTCCTTGTAACTCATTGAGTTTCTTTATGGTAACAATATTTAATTATCTGTCATTTAGATTGTAAACTTCTGTGACTTCAGGATTGGTTTCTGGAGACTTGCCGTTTTCCTTCTCCTCTGAAGTGTTACTGTAGTTTTTCATGGTGTTTGATGGACTGATCTTTGCCAGCGCATTTGTAGTAATATCAGGTCACAAAGTCCATCTGCCACTCCTGGCAGAGATCAGGAGCTGTGTTTCTGATCCCTCCCCATCTGCTGGAAGTTGTGTGGGTACAGCTGCACTGTGTTTGCATGGGCTAGCCACAGCCACGTGGCAGGCTGCTCTAGTGTGGGGGGGCCTCTGTGCTCAGTGGGTGGGTTGTGCAGGTTCAGGTTGGACCTGTGCTCGCAGGTCGTTTAGCTGAGCCCCTGCACTTGGTGGACGGGGTACCTTCACGGAAGCTGAGCTGCTGCCGCTCAGTGGGGTGCTTTCCCACAGTTGGGGCCACCATGGCACTGGTGGTACTCCCACAGGCCTGGCTACCACTCCAGCATGCAGGGCCGGCCCTGCCTCCTCTTACAGTCACTCTCGGCTGCTGTGTGAGGCTCTGCAATCTGGCTCACTGCTGCTGGAAAGGGGGAGTGGTGTGTTCACCTAGTTCCACTGCTGCCTGGGGATACAGTCTACCCACCTTCTGATGTATAGCTGCATGGATCTCTCAGGAATCCTGTCGTCCTGTGTAAGAATCCTCTGTGGGTTACTGAATGCCTGTTTAGTTGTAACTTAAGGTTGGAGAGACAAAGGGAACAGCTCACCCTGCCATAATGCTGACGTCACCCTCTCCAAAAGTATTATTGATGTCCCATTTGGATAGAAGGTGATAACATTTTGTTTACATTCCATACAGGTATAAAAACTGTTTATTAGTGGGGCCAGACCAGTGGCATGGTGGTTAGGTGCGCATGTTCCACTGCGGCAGCCCGGCAGTTTGCAGGTTCGGATCACAGGAGCGCACCCACACACCGCTTGTCAAGCCATGCTGTGGTGGCGTCCCATATAAAGTAGAGGAAGATGGGCACGGATGTTAGCCCAGGGCCAATCTTCCTTGGCAAAAAGAGGAGGATTGGCATCAGATGTTAGCTCAGAGCTGATCTTCCTCACAAAAAAACAAAAATTGTTTATTAGTAGTATTGGCAACTCTCCATTTCCATGTGTGGTGTGTATTTATTAAACAATCAATCAAACAAACATTTCACTATGAGTTATTACGGAATAGTTGGATATAGAAGACCTCAAGATCAGTTAACTCTTCCAGAAAGGGTGATCTTAGGTTCACTGTCAAAGACAGAATTCAGGGCCGGATGGCTCCCCAGTATTTCTTAGATTCTTCGTGTTCTTTTTTTAATTTTTATTTATTTATTTTTGTGGTAACATTAGTTTATAACATTATATAAATTTCAAGTGTACATCATTATATTTCGATTTCTGTGTAGATCACATCATGTTCACCACCCAAAGACTAACTATAATCCACCATCATGCACATGTGCCTAGTCACCCATTTTGCCCTCCCTCCTCCTTCCCCTCTGGTAACCACCAATCCAATCTCTGTCTCTATGTGTTTGTTTGTCATTGTTTTTATCTTCTATTTAGGGATGAGATCATATGGTATTTGACTTTCTCTCTCTGACTTATTTTGTTTAGCATAATACCATCAACGTCCATCCATTGTGTAACAAATGGCCAGATTTCATACAGCCTATGTTTCTTCTAGAAGTTTCATGGTTTCAGGTCTTACATTCAAGTCTTTAATCCATTTTGAGTTCATTTTTGTGTATGGTGTAAGGTAATGATCTACTTTCATTCTTTTGCATGTGGCTCTCCACTTCTCCCAGCACCATTTATTGAAGAGACTTTCCTTTCTCCATTGTATATTCTTGGCTCCCTTGTTGAAAATTAGCTGTCCATTGATGTGTGGGTTTATTTCTGGGCTCTCAATTCTGTTCCATTGATCTGTGTGTCTGGTTTTGTGCCAGTACGATGTTGTTTTGCTTACTATACCTTTTTGGTATATTTTGAAGTCAGGGTGTGTGATGCCTCCAGCTTTATTCTTTTCTCAGGATTGCTTTAGCTATTCAGGTTCTGTTGTGCTTCCACATAAATTTTAGGACTCTTTGTTCTATTTCTGTGAAAAATGTCGTTGGAACTTTGATAGGGATTGCATTGAATCCGTAGATTGCTTTAAGAAGTATGGACATTTTAACTATGCTAATTCTTCCAATCCAAGAGCACAGAATATCTTTCCATTTCTTTGTGTCTTTGTCATTTTCCTTCAACAATGTTTTATATTTTTCAGTGTACAGGCTTTTCACCTTTTTGGTTAAGTCTATTCCCAGGTGTTTTATTCTTTTTGTTGCAATTGTAAGTGGATGGTATTCTTAATTTCTTTTTCTGCTGCTTTGTTGTTAGTGTATAGTAAGGTAACTGATTTTTGTACGTTGATTTTGTATCCTGCAACTTTACTATATTCATTTATTATTTCTAAGAGTTTTTTGGTGGATTCTTTAGGGTTTCCTGTATATAAAATCATGTCATCTGCAAATAGTGACAGTTTCACTTCTTCTTTTCCAATTTGGATCCCTTTTATTTCTTTTTCTTTCCTGATTGCTCTGGCTAGGACTTCCGATACTATGTTAAATAAGAGTGGTGAAAGTGGGCATCCTTGTCTGATTCCTGTTCTTAGAGGGATAGCATTCAGTTTTTCTCCATTGAGAATGATATTAGTTGTGCGTTTGTCATATACAGCCTTTGTTATGTTGAGGTACTTTCCTTCTGTACCCATTTTATTCAGAGTTTCAATCATAAATGCATGCTGTATCTTGTCAAATGCTTTTTGTGTCTATTGAGATGATCATGTGATTTTTATTTTTCATTTTGTTAATGTGGTGTATCATGTTGATTGATTTGTGGATGTCGAACCATCCCTGCATCCCTGGAATAAATCCTACTTGGTCATGGTGTATGATCTTTTTAATGTATTTTTGTGTTCAATTTGCCAGTATTTTGTTGAGGATTTTTGCATCAATATTCATCAGTGATATGGGCGTGTAATTTTCCTTTTTTCTGTTGCCCTTGTCTGGTTTTGGTATCAGGGTAATGTTGGCTTCATAGAGTGAATTAAGAAGCTTCCCTGCTTTTCAATTTTTTGGAAGAGTTTGAGAAGGATAGGTATTAATTCTTCTTTGAATGTTTGGTAGAATTCACCAGGGAAGCCATCTGGTCCTGGACTTTTATTTTTGGGGAGATTTTTGATTACTGTTTCAATCTCCTTACTGTTGATTAGTCTATTCAGATTTTCTATTTCTTCTTGACTCGGTTTTGGAAGTTTGCATGATCCTAAGAATTTATCCATTTCTTCTAGACTATCCAATTTGTTGGCATATAGTTTTTCATAGCATTCTTTTATAATCTATTGTATTTCTAAGGTGTCCATTGTAATTCCTCCTCTTTCATTTCTGATTTTATGTATTTGAGCCTTCTCCTTTTTCTCTTGGTGAGTCTAGCTAAAGTTTATCAATTTTATTTATCTTTTCAAAGAACCAGCTCTTAGTTTCATTGATTTTTTCTTTTTTTTTTTTTTTTTAAGTCTCTATTTCAGTTATATCTGCTCTGATTTTTATTATTTCCCTCCTTCTACTGATTTGGAGCTTTGCTTTTTCTTTTTTTCCCGTTCCTTTAAGTGCACTGTTAAATTGCTTATTTCAGATTTTTCTTGTTTTTTGAGGTAGGTCTGTATTGCTATAAACTTCCCTCTTCGAACTGATTTGCTGTATTCCATAAATTTTGGAATGTCATATTTTCATTTTCATTTGTCTCCAGGAATTTTTTTTCTCCTTTGATTTCTTTGTTGACCCAATCATTGTTCAGTAGCATTTTGTTTAACCTCCACATATTTGTGGCTTTTCTGATTTTCTTCCTATAGATGTTTTCTGATTTCATACCATTGTGATCAGAAAAGATGCTGGGTATTATTTCAATCTTCTTAAATTTATTGAGTCTTGTTTTGTGGCCTAATATGTGATCTATCCTGGAGAACATTCTATATGTGTATTCTGCAGTTTTTGGATGGAATGTTCTATATATATCTACTAAGTCCATCTTGTGTAAGGTGTCGTTTAAGGCCAATGTTTCCTTATTGATCTTCTGTTTGTATGATCTATCCATTGGTGTAAGAGGAGTGTTAAAGACCCCTACTATTATTATGTTGCTATCTATTTCTCCTTTTATGTCTGTTAACAATTGCTTCATATATTTAGGTGCTCCTATGTTGGGTGCATAGATATTCGCAAGTGTTATGTCCTCTTGCCAGATTTTTCCTTTATCATTTTGTAGTGCCCTTCTTTGTCCCTTCTTACAGTTTTTGTTTTAAAGTCTATTTGGCTCATATAAGTATTGCTATCCCGGTTTTCTTTTCATTGCCATTAGCATGGAGTATCTTTTTCCATCCCTTCACTTTCAGTTTGTGAGTGTCTTTAGGTCTGAAGTGTGTCTCTTGTATGCAGCACATATATGGGTCTTGTTTATTTATCCAATCCACTACCCTATGCCTTTCTATTGGAGCATTTAGTCCATTGATATTTAAAGTAGCTATTGATAAGAATGTACTTATGGCCATTTTATTACTTTATCTCTGGGTGTTTTCATGGTTCTTCTCTGTTCCTTTCTTCTCTTGCTTTCTTCCCTTGTGGTTTTATGGCTTTCTTTAGTACAATGTTGGGGTTCCTCTCTCCTCATTTTTTTGTGTATTCATTACAGGTTTTTGATTTGTGATTACCATGAGGTTCATATGTAATAACCTATATATATAGCAATCTACATTAATTTAATCATCTCTTGAGTTTGACCTCTTCCTAAAAGCTCTGCTCTTTTACTTCCCTCCGCCCACATTTTGTTTTTGATATCATATCTAACTTCTTTATTTATGTATGTGTATCCATTATCCTCTCATCATAGAAATTTTAATAGTTTTGTGTTTTGATCTTCATATTAGCTTCGTAGGTAGTTGATCTGTTACCTTTACTGTATGTTTGCCTTTACAAGTTATTTTATTGTTTTTTTAAATAATTTTCTTATTCCTATTTGTGGTCTTCTCTTTTCTGCTTAAATAAGTCCCTTTAGCATTTCTTATAAAGCTGGTTTCTCAGTGATAAACTCCTTTAATTTTTGCTTTTCTGGGAAACTCTTTATTTCTCCTTACATTCTGAACGATAACATTGCTGAGTAGAGTATTCTTGGCTGTAGGTTTTTTCCTTTCAGCACTTTAAATATATCATGCCCCTCCCTTCTAGCCTATAAGGTTTCTGCTGAGAAGTCAGCTGAAAGCCTTATGGGGTTTCCTTTGTATGTAACTTGTTGTCTTTCTCTTGCGGCTTTTAGGATTATCTCTTTATCCTTAATTCTTGACATTTTAATTATAATGTGTCTTGGTGTGGGCCTCTTTGCGTTTATCTTATTTGGTGCTCTCTGCGCTTCCTGTACCTGGATGTCTGTTTCTTTCCTTAGGTTAGGAAAGTTTTCAGCTATTATTTCTTCAAATAGGTTCTCTGCTCCTTTGACTCTCTCTTCTCCTTCTGGGACGCCTATAATACGGATGTTAGTGTGCTTAATGTTGTCCCAGAGGTCCCTTAGACTGTCCTCATTGTTTTTAATTCTTTTCTCTTTTATGTGTTCAGCTTGGGTGATTTCTTCTAGTCTTTCGTCCAGGTCACTGATCTACTCTTCTGTATCATCTATTCTGCTATTGAGTCCTTCTAGTGAATGTGTCATTTCCAGCATTGTATTCTTCATTTCTGATTGGCTCTTTTTTATATTTTCCAGTTCTTTGTTGAAGTTCTTACTGAGTTCCTCCATTCTTCTGCTAAGATCAGTGAGCATACTTATAAGTATTAGTTTGAACTCTAGTTGTTAGGTATATTATTTCTGTTTGATTTAGTTCTTTTTCTGGTGTTTTGTCCTGTTCCCTTACTTGGAAAGTATTCCTTTGTCTTCTCACTTTGCCTCTTTCTTTGTGCTTATATCTAGGTGTTAGGTAGGTCAGCTATGTCTCCCAATCTTGGAGAGGTGACCTTATATAAGAGATACCTAATGAGGCCCAGCAATGTGTTTCCCTCTCGTCACCAGTTCAAAATGTTCAAGGAGTGTCCCCTGTGTGGGCTACATGTGTCCTTCTGTTATGGCAGGGTTGCTTTTGCTGCAGGTGCCTGGGGAGGCTAGGCTGTCTCCCTGGCTGGCTTGTTGTAATAGTCAGCTGTGTGTGGCTGCTATGGACCTTCAGTCACTTTATTGGGCATGGGGAGGCCCAGCACAGTTAGCTGCTTGGTCTAATAGCACATTCAATTTGCAGTTTTTCTGTTAAGTAGGTAGGCCCCCAGCATGGCTGGTTGCCAGGCCCAGGGGCTCACAATTTCTGTAGGCCTCCAGCCTGCAAGGCTGTTGTCAGCTCTCTCAGGGTTGTAGCTGAGTGGGGCTGGCTCCAGACATGGGAGAACTCAATTGTTACAGTCTTTGGAAGGTGGGGCCTATCCCTTATGTGACTGTTTGAGAAGCACAAGTCTGCTGCAGCTGATAGGCCCCACCATCCACAGGGCCACGTACCCCATCAACACAGTCCTGACCATGCTGCACACCCCAACCCACTGATGCAGACCCAGACACCCTGCTGCAGAGGCCCCACACACTCCACCAATGGAAGTCTTCCCCCCATGCACTCTGCAGCGGTGGACCCACTGGCCTGGCTGCAGAGATTCCAGGCACCCTGCCTATGCAGGCCCACAAGTTGGGTGGGGCCAATACCTAGGGTGGGCTGCCTGCCCTGGCTGAGCTGGATTAAATTGGTGCTGTAGTAAGTGGGGCAGGCCCCTGCACTAACAGGCCAGGGGAAGAACTCCAATGGTGTCTGCCAGCATCCGTGTCAGCACACCTGTACTAGATCACAATAATGGCTGCTGCCAATGTCTCAGCCCCTGGGGAGGTCTCACCTCTCAATCTAATGCACCCAGAGCATATCAGGTGAGTCACTTTTCACCAAAGGACTGTGCACCTTTCTTTCTGGTGATTTTAAGTTGCTTTCTGAACTGGTGAATTTGTGCATGGGCCCTTTAAGAGCAGTCTTTTTTTCCATTATGTGCGATAGCTTTTCTGAGGGTATTCCCCATTGTAGTTAATAGCCAGCAAAGCCAGGTATTATGACACTTGCCTCAGTTGTCCTGAGTCCAAAAGCTGCTTATTGTGGTAATGCTCCCCCACTCAGACCTCCCACTCCCCAGGGAGGGCTTCATACCTTAAGATTGCTCCCAGCCAGCCATGAAGTGCTGCAGCTGGAAGGAGGCTTTCTTCTCTCCAGAAAGGAATTTCTGCCTCATCCACCTCAGACAGCACTGTCTCTTCTTGTGGGGGTTCTTTTTACACAGTTTTCAATTTTCTTTCAGTGGTAATGGTTCCAAGAGTAATTGTAAATTCATTATGTCCATGGGAGGAGGTGAGTTCAGAGCCGGCCTATGCTGTCATCTTGACACTGTCCTTTTGTTTTTTTTTAAATTGAATATATTTGACATATAACATGTATATTTAAGGTGTGCAGTAAATTTAAGGTGTACAACATATTAATTTGATACATTTATATATTGTAACATAATTTCCATTGTAGCAATATTTACCACCTCTATCACATTCTGTAATTATCCTTTCTTTTTAGTGATTGGAATAATTAAGTTCAATTCATGTTCTTCGGGGTTTAGCAAGTCCCGGGCTCTAGGTCTCAGTTTCCTTTTCTGCAAAATGATAGTGTTAGACCAGATTAGTAATTTTCAAACTGTGTGCTTCAAGAAGTTCTATAAATATTGATTCAAATTTCATTGTAAACATATATTTTATGAATTTAGTTTATACAATATTATTCTAAAGTTTATATTCCATGAATTTAGCACGTTATAAAAAGTGTATACAGTGATATGAACCAAATCTGGATGCATTAGAGACTGTCAACATAGTAACATGTTCTCGTTGAGTAAATTTATACTATACAAAGTAAATTTTCTAGGTTTAAACTGAAAAATACATTTGTGGTAATAAAATATCACTTTTTTTGTTTCATTTTTATAGTGGGGTTTCATGTGAGATTTTTACATATCTGTTTTCAAGGGTGGAATTCGGAAGACATTGACACCTCAGTCAACTGATTTGTGTTGTAGTCTGGTTATAATTCATTGTCTACAACAGATCAAGAGGTAAGCATAATACGAACAGCTAGTATGGAGGGCTTACTACACATAGGACACTGATTTAGCTGCTTTCCATGCATTGACTCTTAAATCTTTCCAATGCTTTATGAGGTGGCCATTGTTATTACTCCCATCTCACAGTCAGGAAACAGGCACAGAGAGGTGAATTAATGCGCCTAAAGAAGTGGGAAAGCCCTCCCACCTCCTCCTAAGCTCTATCACCTCACAGTGGAATCTTCCTGCTCTGGCTTGTATATTGCACATTCCTGCCTCAGCAACGAGACTAATGGAACCTGCCCCAGCTTGACACCTTTTCCTCCCTCCTCTCTGTTTAGCTGATTCACACTCATCCCAAGGGTCCAGCTCAAGTCCCACCTCTTCTGGAAAGCATTGTCCAGTGTACCTGACTCACAGGGCTCCCCTGTCTCTCTGGTCCACTGTAGCATTGGACGTGCTAGGAGGCCTGTTTATCCAAAGGCCCAGGAGTGAGTAGAGGAGCTACAGAAGTTCATGAGAGCTCCTGGATAGTGTGGTTGTGATAGGGAAGGCCCTGTGAATAACGGTTTAGTTTAGACTTACTCTAGGATGATAGGAAGTGTGGAAAGGTTTTTGGTGCGGCTTGATCAGACTGGCATTTGAGAAAGGTCACTGCAGCATGAAAAATTGACTGAGATTGACTGGGGTCAACCCTAAGACTTGGGCGAATCAAAAGGAGGCTGTTACAACTGGGCAGGTAACATGTGGTATCTTGGATTCAGTTGGGGCAGGAGAGAGAGGTAGGTTGGGAGAGACTTGGTGACTGTTTAGATATTGAAGGTGTAAACCCTGATGTCAGATTTAAATGTCAGACTTAAAGGTATAAAAAAGTTAATCACTCTTGATTGAAATGAAGATAAGTCCTAAATTTCTATCTTCAGCTCTGACTTCACTCTAGCTCCACCCTCATAAATCCACTTGCCTCCTTGCCCCTCCACATGGGTGTCCAGTAGGCATCTCAATATCAGCAACACAGAAACACTGGGTTCCACAATTGCTTCTCTCCCAGTCTCCTCCTCAAGTTGTCTGAACTCTAGGACCAAGTTGCTGTACTCCAATAACTAGAGAATCTGAAATTTCTAGTCAATAAGCTTCAGCAACACACAAAAAATACTAATAAACCAGATCTCTCCCAGAAAAGCCCACTTGGTTCTTATAATTGAAGAAAGGAGCATAATAGGATCGGAATAGCTAGGATGTGCCTCTTCAGCAAATTTCCAAACCATGAATTTCCTTTAGTAGTTACTAGGGATTAATTATTTTTTCCAGAGCCGAAAATTCAGAAGTTCGTATTGTCTATCCTTTTTGTTTTTTTGTTTGTTTGTTTGTTTGTTTGTTTTTGTGAGGAAGATCAGCCCTGAGCTAACATCCATGCCAATCCTCCTCTTTTGGCTGAGGAAGAGTGGCCCTGAGCTAACATCCGTGCCCATCTTCCTCCGTTTTATGTGGGACACCACCACAGCATGGCCTGACAAGCAATGCGTCGTGCGTCGGTGCTCGCCCAGGATCCGAACCCCAGCTGCCAGCAGCGGAGCTCGGGCACTTAACCACTATGCCACGGAGCCAGCCCTTGTCCTTTTGAGGTCTATCTACCCTAGGATGGGACAGATTAGGGTGGGGTAGAGCAGAGTGGAGGATGGAAACAAACAGATCCTTTAAAACGGGTTTATCCAAGCCCAGCCAGAGGATTCATAAGACATTCTCAAAGGGTATAAGGTGTAGGGGAGCAGAATTTGCCACCCCAAAATGTCTCCCTTTGGCTTGATTATTTTTGAGCATAAGAGACTCAGGAAGAAATTTTGACCTTCCCCCTAACTGTCTAAAAGTATTTAATGTAGAAAGTCTGTTTCAGGAAGGAGCTATCAGCATAGATAACTCCAGTATAATATGAACTAGGCCCTTTGATCAAAGTCCTCTTCATGTCCCATTGTTTCCACAAGGCATGGTGAACATTTGTTCACCAAACATGTGCTTTTCCATCTCCTGTGAATTGTCTTCCTCCTCTTTGAAGTCCCAAACCACTAGCCCAACATCCTCCTTTGTCTTTAGCTGGAGATGGTATTTAAGGTGGTGGCTTTCGCCATTTTGGCAAGTTGCTCAGTTTTCAAGTGTTTGCTGATCTTGTGTCACTGCGAAACACTGGTCACTGTGAAATAATGCTTACTTATCCATTTAACCAAAGTGACAACAGATGTTAAAGCCAAGCAGTAAAAAAAAAAAAACAAAAAAAACCTAGTTCTTTTAATAGAGAGATTTCAGCCTTTTAAGAACATAGGAAATTATTTTGACAAAACATAGAATTTCTCTCTTTTAGGCCTTTTCTGCTCATAAACTGTTTCTAGGACAATAGATTGATTATAATTAAATATCCATATTTCCCAGTCAAATAGTACTACAATTTCCAGAGGTTCTAGCATCTAGTTTAAGAGCTCTGACACTATCTCAAGCTTCCACCAATATGTGAAATAACTGGTACAGATGGGTGAGGCTGAAAATGTAAGTGAGCTCAAGATGTGATTTAAACACTTACTTTTAGACTTAAAACAGAAAATTTTAAGGACAACTTACAACATTTGGTGTTCATCCCTAAGTTTCTTAAATTTAATGTCACTGATAATTACTTGCCATCTCTATAATTCTGAGCCATATAGTTGACCAAGTATTGACAGATCTTACCATTTTATGGATATGTTATATAAAAGGGAACCCCTGTACCAAAAATCTTAACCCCAATCAATAGCAGCATTTTTGTTGTTGCTGTTATTAAATAAATCCTTCCCAATTCTGAACTGAAATAATAAAAATTTAATGGAATCTGTGTTTAACCACATGCGGGGAAATATGCTCGATAATGTATAGTTTCAGAGACTTAAAAAATGTAAATTAGGGCTTCTGAGGTGTGGAGTGGCAGGGTCAGCCAGCCACAGCCCCATGAGTCTACTTCCTCAAAGGGGGATATGAGACCTTCTACACGGAATCTCCCGAGTGTTGTGTGGATGTAAAACTCATTTCACAAGAGAATGTTGAAATGGAAAAGCCTCATTAGCCAATGTAGAAAACCAGTGCTCAACATCAGCTACAGCCTGGCTTAATGAGTAGGGTGGCCCAGTTGCAATTCTTCTAAGCCTTGACGTTGGAAGTGCCCACCATGCATCCAAGTGCAAGATTCTCACCAACCTGCACATCATGGTCCTGCTGAACGTCTCTCAGCGGATCTCTGAGGCCTGCATGGCCCACCTGCACTACAAATGGATCCCCGCAGAAGACAGCCACATGACTGACATTAGCTCCCACTTTCAAGAAGCAATAGACTTCATTGACTGTGTCAGGGGAAAGGGAGGCAAGGTCCTGATCCACTGTGAGGCTGGAATTCCCCAATCACCCATCATCTGCATGGCTTACCTCATGAAGACCAAGCAGCTGGCCTGAAGGAGGCCTTGGATTGCATCAAGCAGAGGAGTGTGATCTCGCCCAACTTTGGCTTCATAGGCCAGCTCCTACAGTGTGAATCTGACATGCTTCCACATCCATCCCCAGGCTCCCTCCTGCCAAGGGTGGCAGCTGGCTCTTCATTTATAGCCCACGTGCAGACACTGGGCCCTGACATGCAGGGTTCCTACTGCACATGCCCTACCTCCATGCTGGCACCCGTGCCCACCCACTCCACAGTCTCAGAGCTCAGCAGGAGGGGCCGTGGCCACATTCTGCTAAACTTGGGATGGGAGAACCAGCCCACCCCACCAGCAGCTGGGATTTTTTTTTTAGACTCTGGACATTTCCTACCTGTGCAATACTGAAGACCTCACTCTGTCCCACATCCGGGATAGGGAGTGGTCACCAGGCTTGCGGAAGAACTTCAGACTGACCTTGGGGAAAAGTTCTCAGGACAGAAAGAAGGCAAAGCCATTATGAGAGCACAGCATGTGTGACTCCTGCACTTCAAGACACCCTGCCCACTTTATGAAATACTTGTTCAAGTCTCTTGCCCATTTTCTATACTGGATTTTGTCATTTTCCTATTGATTTGAAAGTGTTCTTTAAATGTTTGGAATATAAGCCCTTTCTCAGTTGTATGGTTAAATGTCTTCTACCACTCTGAAGCTGTCTTTCACTCTTTAATATTTAGATGAACAAAAGTTAATTACACTGTGGTCCCATTTATCAGGTGTTTCTGTTTTATATATCCTGTTTAAGAAATCTTTTCCTACCCTGCAAGATCATGAAGATACTCTCTCATATTTTCTAAAAGCTTGTTCTCGCCCTCTACATTGAGGCCTGTAGTCAGCCTGAAATTGGTTTTTATATATAGTATAAGGTAGATGTCAAGTTTTTTGTTTTTCCACATGGACATCCAATTATTTCAGCATCAACTTTTCTAAAAATCATCCTTTCCGCACTCGACAAATATCACATTTGTCAAGTATTCATATTTGGGGTAAGTCTTTTTAGAATAGGGCAATTGAAAGATTTTTCCAAACTCAAAGGAGGAGGGGGAAGGATTCAGAGAAGAGGGACAGATGAAAGTTGACAGTAAGAGATGTCAGATAAAGCTCAGAATTTCTAAGAGTGAAAATTCAGGCAATTTTTGAAAGAACACTTTTACTAAAGGATGTTCCTTAGATTCCCAATTCAAGTTTCCTCCTGCCAATGAGTAAGCATCAGTCTTGCCACAGGTGGCCCTCAGAGGCACAGAGCCCGTGCTTGGTCAGAAGACAGTTGGGTGGGACCCACCTCTGATTATCTTGAGATGGGACTAGACAGGAAATGAGGCTCCACTCTGCACACACGCGGAGGAAGGCTGACCTGCTGCATGATCTGCCTGGAGAACCAGTCAGGTTTGCAGAGTTCATTGAATGGAGGTCAAAATTTGGGAAGTTTATGTAAGTTTTGGAACATTGACATAGACTTCTATCCCAGACTCTTTGAATATAAAAATTTTGAGGTTGGAAGTAATTATGCAAAGTAAAGAGAAAGAGTATTGCTTCTCCAACACACTAGTCGGAGAGGTCAACATGAATCACACTCAGGTTATTGAGTAGGTTTTCACATAGCTCAGGACCAGCTCGGCTGGAGCTATCCAGATGCTTTTTTTTTTTTTTTCCTACAAGCGAATTAAAACACATGACAATAATCCGCTTTTGTGAAGGAGGTTTAAAAAATACATTCTCTACTCTTTCCTCAAATCTATATGATAACACTCAGACTTACTTCTTTCTAGGGGGAAACAGCCCAGATGACTGTAACCCATGTCACTTCCATGACATCTCAGAGGGGAAGGATTCAGGGATTTCTTTTTTTCCTTATTCAAGCATTCCTGAAATGGTTCCCTCTGAAAAAGAGGAACCACTTGCTCATCAGTGGTTAAGTCATTGGTAAGAAAACAGGAAATCATTAGCAATGTGGATCAATGTGGATATTTGCTGAGGGCTAAGGCAGAACTGTCTAATAGAAATATAGTGCATCCACATGTAAGTTAAAATATTTCTACAAGTCTATTAAAAATGTAAAATGAATGCAAATATTTTATTTAACATAATATATTGAAAATATTATCATGAAAGCATGTAATCAATGTAAAAATTGTTAATGAGATATTTTACATTCTTTGTTTCATATTGTCTTTAAAATCCAGTGTGTATTTTACACTTATAGTACATGCCAATTCTAATGCTAAATTTTTATCAGAAACACTTGATCTGTATTTAGATTTCTTAACGTTTATAATTGAAAAAGTCAGATCATATGCAAGCTCCAAACGTACTTACATGTTTTCCAGTAAATGAACCTAGTGTCCATTTTTTAATTTAAATTTAAATTTGTTAAAATTAAATAAAATTAACCTTCAGGCCCTCATTTGCACTAGTCACATTTCAAGTACTCAGTAGCCACATGTGGCTAGTGACTATTGTATTGGATGGCTCAGGTAAGATCCATATTTTTTGGTTTTGGAGGAC
Organism: Diceros bicornis minor; assembly: GCF_020826845.1. Lineage (NCBI taxonomy): Eukaryota > Metazoa > Chordata > Mammalia > Perissodactyla > Rhinocerotidae > Diceros > Diceros bicornis. The sequence goes on from NC_080761.1 coordinate 9,575,729, forward strand.
ACACACAAAATCTGATGATCCCTGCCCTTGAAGGACTTGACCACTAAGTCACAAAATTAAAAGTCAAGTAACAACCTTGGATTTGTTTCTGTGAGATCAGTAGTAACATCCCCTCTTTCATTTCTTTTTTTTTTTTTTAATTTATTTATTTGTTTTTCCCCCAAAGCCCCAGTAGATAGTTGTATGTCACAGCTGCACATCCTTCTAGTTGCTGCATGTGGGACGCAGCCTCAGCATGGCCGGAGAATCCGTGCGGCGGTGCACGCCCAGGATCTGAACCCGGGCCACCAGAAGTGGAGGGCGCGCACTTAACCGCTAAGCCACGGGGCTGGCCCGCCTCTTTCATTTCTGATTTTAGTAATTTGTCTTCTTTTTTTCGCCTGGGTCTGTTTTCTGGATTTTGTTGGGAGGGATATTACTACTAGTTCAATCTCTTTCGATATAAGTCTGAAATTTCTATTTCTTCTTCAATCACTTTAGGTAATTTGTGTGTTTTTAGGAATTTGCCCTTTTCATCCAGGTTATCTAATTTGTTGGCATACAATTATTCATAGTATTCTCTTAATGTCTTTTTTATTTTTGTAATAAAATGGTTATAATGGCCCCACTTTCATTCTTGATTTTACTTATTTGTATATTTTCTCTTTTTTTCTTTGTCAGTCTAACTAAAGATTTGTCAATTTTGTTCTTTTCAAGAACCAATTTATTCTTTCATTGATTTTCTCTACTGTTTTTCTGATCTCTATTTCATTTTTCTCTATTCTAATTTTTATTATTTCCTTCCTTCTGCCAGCTCCAGTTTAGTTTCCTCTTTCTCTGTTTTTTTTACAGTGGAAGATTAGGTTAATGATTTGAGATCTTTCTTCTTTAATAATATAAGCAATTATACCTATAAATTTCCCTCTGAATACTGCATTAGCTTCTTTCCATAAATGTTGGTATTTTTTTTATTCTTATCAAATTATCTCTTAATTACTCTTATGATTTCTTTTTTAATTTGTTGGTTACTTAGAAGTGTGTTTTTTAATTTTTACATATTTTGTAAATTTCCCAAGTTTTCTTCCGTCATTCATGTCTAATTTCATTCCGCTGTAGTTGAAGAAAGTACTTTGTGTGATTTCAGTCTTTCAAAATTTATTGATACTTGTTTTGGCCTGATATATGGTCTAGCTTGAGAATGTGCCATGTGCACTTGAGAAGAATGCATACCCTACTGTTGTTGGTGGAGTGTTCTGTATATGTCTGTTAGGCCTAGTTGGTGTATAGCATTGTTCAATCCCTCTATTCCTTACTGATCATCTCCGGTTGTTCTATCCATTATCGAAAGTGGAGTACTGAAGTCTCCAACTATTATTGTTGAATTGTCTATTTTTCCCCCTGAATTCTGTCAGTTTTTGCTTCATGTATTTTAGAGCTGTGAATGTATGTTTATAATTGTTAGATCTTTTTGATGAATTGACCCTTTTAACATTATAGATTCTCTTTGTCTCTAGTAACAATTTTTGTTCTAAAGTCTATTTTATCTATTATAGCCACTCAAGCTCTCTTTGGTTACTTAATGTAATTACTGATAAGGTAGATTTACACCTGCTATTTTGCAATTTGTTTTTTTTTTATATATCTCATGTCTTTTTTCCCTTGATTCCTCCAATACTTCCTTCTTTTGTGTTAGATATTTTCTAGTGTACTAGTGTAATTCTTTTGTCATTTCTTTTAGTATATTTTTTTAAGTTATTTTCTTGGAGAATGTCCTAGGGATTAAAATTAACAAGACAATTTATAAATATCTAGTTAGGACTAATCCCAATTTAATTTCAATCACATACAAATATAGTCCCATTCTCTTCCCCCTCCTTTATGCTATTGTCATACAAATTACATCCTTATACATTATACGCCCATCAACACAGTTTTATAATTATTGCCTTAGGCAATTGTATTTTAAATCAGGTGGAAGAAAGAGGTTACAAACAAAGATACATTATATTTACCTGTGTAGTTATGTTTATTGGTGTTCTTTATTTCTTTATGTGGATTTGAGTTACTGTATGGTGTTCTTTCATTACAGCCTGAAGGACTATTTTAGTATTTCTTGTAGGGAATATCTACTAGCAGTGAATCTTGCTTTTGTTTATCTAGTAATATCTTCTAATTTTCGAAGAATAGTTGGCTAAATATAGAATTCTTGATTGACAGTCTTTTTCTTTCAGCACTTTGAATATGTATGTCATTGCATTGCCCTCCAGCCCCCGTGGTTTCTGATGAGAAATCAGTTAATCTCTGTGAAGATGCCTAGTATGTGAATATTCTCTCTCTTGCTGCTTTCAAGAGTCTCTCTTTGCCTTTGGCTTTCAACAGTTTGATTACTCAACTTGGAGCTCACTAAGCTTCTTGAATGTGTAAATTGATGCTTTTCATTAATTAATTGGGAATGTTTCAAACATTATTTCTCCAAATATTCTTTTGCCCCTTTATGTCTCTCCTCTCCTTCTGGGACTGCGACTATGCATATGTTGGTCATATACTTGATGATGTCCCACAGGTCTCTGAGGCTCTGAATCTCTTTATTGATGTTGTCTATATGGTGAGACATTATTCTCATACTTTGTATATGGTTTCCTTTAGTTTTTTGAACATATTTAAAATAGTTGATTCAAAGTCTTTGTCTAATAAGCCTAAAATCTAGGCTTCCTCATGAACAGATTCTATTCACTGCTTTTTTTTTCTGTGTGTGAGCCATTATTTCTCATTTTTTTGCATGTATCATAATATTTTGTTGAAAACTAAGCAGTTTAAATAATATGATAACTCTGGAAAACAGACACCTCTCTCCTTCCCCAGGGCTTGTTGTTGTTGCTGTTTGTTGCTGTTGTTGTTATTGTTGTCACTGTCTGTTTTTTCAGTGACTTAACTGAACTAATTCTATATAGTCTGTATTTTTTGTCATGTGTGGCCACTAAAGTCTCTGCCCAGTTAGCTTAATGATCAGCTAAGGACTACACATAAATTTTCAAGTGCCTGGAACTAATAAATCTCCCAGTCTTTGCTGAGGGCTCTGTGTGCATGCTGGGGGCCTTGCCTTCAGTGTTCAGGCACGCAGTTTACAACTGTATGTTCACCTTTACTTCCTGCTTCTGTTGTGTCTCAAGATCAGCCAGAGATGAGAGCTTTGGTCCTTCTCAGGTCTTTCCTAGGCATGAACACAAACTTGGCATGTGCCTGGGCTTCTAGAGTCCCAAGAATGTCAGAGCTTTTGAAAGCCCTTTATAGATATCCAATTCCCCAGCTTTTCCTTTAAATTTTTGCCTAGATTGTTGTTTTTTCCACCTATTATCACTACCTCAGGCAGCTGCCTGGGTTAAACACTTGCCCCCTTAGAAATAGTACTGAGTGAGATGTGAGTCAGATCAAATAAAGACAAGCTTTGTGAGTGGCATTTTGTAAGGAACTGAAAGACAGGTCAAATAATGGCAGTTATCTAGTGCCAACCCCATTTTGCCCCCTCCATAGGTTGCTAGGCTGCAAGTTTTCATTGTGATTGCAGAGTTGTTATTTTTCAAGGCTATTATGAGTCTTGGGGGAGGAGAATAGGACTAGGGAGTTAAGATACCACAAAGCTTGCTATTCTGAGAGTCAGTCGTTTTACTTGAAAAAAAAACACTCTCTGGATTGTCTGAAGACTTTGCTTAATTTCCAGAGTTCTAAAAAGTTATTTTGACAATTTTGCCAGTGTTCTTGTTGCTTTAATGAAGGGGAGGAGTTTTGGAGGTCTTTATTCTACCATTCCTGCTCATGACACCAGCAATCTTATATTCAAACAACAGAGTCAGGCATGTCACAAGGGACTATGTATGATCAAGTGATGAATGGTTCTGGCCACATCTCTGGTTTCAGGGGAGTGAACATACCCTAGGCTGGAATGCATTGGATGATCAGTCATGTGTAGAGCAAGAACTAAAGTTTTGAGGCTTTCAGCCATCACTGTTGCCTTTTACCAAAACTGGGGAAAGAATTCAGGTGTCTAATGGTCACAGGAAAGAGAAAGGAGAAGAGGGAGATTAAATGCTATATTTTTCGACCATGAATGTCCCAAGAGAGATGCCCTCGTGATTCTAAGAGGCTTCTTTTGAGACTCTACATGTTGATTGCGTGGAGTGGGATCTGGTTTGTTATCCATCTCTGGTCCTACATGGATTTCCATGCAGATGTCATGTCAGTAATAATTGGAAGCCCCTGATCAGCCATGGGAACACCAGTTTCAATTGGCTTATAAGGCAATATGTTCTGCAAGCACATGCCCAACCTGCAGAGGGTAGGCAGCAGAGTTTTTCAGGAAAATACTCTTATCTCAGTTATGACAGAACCAAGACTGGTAACCAGGCTCTTGTTGTTTGTTTGCTTGTTTGTTTCACTACTGATTATAAAATTTCCACTCCACAGTCCCTCAATTTAAAATGAGGGTGGTGGTACCTGTTGACCCATCTCCTCCAGACACTGTTGATGTTGATGAGACCTGAGCCGTGGTTGATGGCTAAACTATTACTTATCAAATTGAAAAAATCAAAGTTGGGAGTATTTGGAATTTTATACAGAACAGAGAATTGTGAGTATGAACCCCAAGTCTCTATCGTGCCACAGAAGTTTGGAACTCTGTCTTCAGATTGCAGATGTAGGCAGACATGGTGCAGCATGATTTCTGCTCAAAGACAGGATCCAGATTTGGAGGCAGCTAATTGCACTCCACATGTGGGCTAAGGTGTTCGACTCAGAAGCCCCTTATAGTCTTGGCACCCCTAATTGTTCTTTGTTTTTCCTTTGAAAGGAAGTTTTTAAAAAGATGGTATGTAAAGGTTCTGGTCACCAACTCCAATGTGTGAAGGATGGCACCTAGCACTTGCTCAAGTGTCAGCAACTGCCAATCAATTCATTTAGTTGGGGGATGCTATTTTGGTGCAGACCAAACAAAAATTTGAAATTCAGGTGTGAAGTTTGCCTCTTCTAATAGAAAATACTGGAATCCACTGATGGAAAAACCATGAGAGATGTCAATATGCAGCTTTGAATTGTTATCATGTCAGCCAAATGTAAAACCTCAAGTCCCTTAGGTCCCTGCCAGACTGGGGGAGCTCAGCTCCCAACATCTGTGTCACTTCAAAGGACTTCATAGAGTTATTTTCAAACATTTTGGTTCATTCTGATCCACTTATTTAGTCAAATGCATTTCTTAAAAAATTTTTATATACTGTAAATTTATTCTAAGTGTTTCTAATTAATTTACATTTATTTAGTCAGCACTCTATGGAAAGAAATGCTTGATGGCCAAGGTGATTTTAGAAATCACCAAAAAGCAACTTTTTTCCGAATGTGAGCAAATGCAAATGCCTCTGACATAATGATGTAGCCTTTTTAAGTGCTTCACTATCAACTGCTCTGGCATAAAATAGTCCAGTTCATAGTAAGACTAATACTTACAGAAGTGACCATAACTCCGCAAGATAGCCCAAGGGTAAGGTAAGCACAACCAACCCAGGCTTCACCCTGCAGGTGATTCAGGCTTTGGCATAAAAGAACCTTTACATAAACAGGGCTGGAGTGTGGCTGCAGCATGGACCAAATGTAGGCTTGAGGTCAATGTCACTGAACTTGCAAGAAGGTCCCAAGTAGTGATACCCACTGCACAAGAGGACGATGGCAAAAGCAAAGCAGGATTTGGAATAGCTTAGGGGCTACTCAAGAGGATACAACGTGAAGTTACAAGATGAAAGCATCATTAGTGACATCCAATGTCTCTTGACACCACCTGTGTCTTTCCCTCCCTATTTCCATTTTCCTCCTTCTTATTCTGTCTTACTCCAATAATAGACTTTAAGAAAGATCTGAAGCCATGTTTCCTGCTCTTAATTTTAGAAATAAACCATTTAGTGACTTATCTTATCAAATTGCTTCACAGGCAGGTGTTATTATATTCTTCATATCTTTTTGTACATTGTAAATATTAGAGACCATATAATGTTTCTTAATCTCTTGATCTTTGACTAAAGATCAGAAGCCCTACAGGAAAAAGACTTCCCACTGCTGGCCTGATGGGCCCGTGGTGAAAGTTTTTATGAACAAAAACCAATCTATAGTCATCCTTGCAGTCTGAATTTTGATCCCTTCAGACAAAGTGGAGATTTGTCTGCTAAAAACAAATCAGAGAAGGAAATGAAACTGGGGAGAATCTTAGTTTTGATTGATAGATTCAAGGAATTATATCCTTGTTTCTTAATTTTTTTCTCAACTGTAGGAAAAAGTTCTGCTGGTAAGAGCAGTTCCAATGCTCCCAGGACTAAACAGGTTACATCTTTGGAATTTCAGACACAGCCAAGTTATTCCAATTAATCTATAGAAGTACTATCTTGAACTTTTTAGTAGTCCTTATCACGACTCTAATTAAATAACCAATTGTATAATTTATGGTTGACAGCTTTTCCTCTAAACTCCCTGAGGACAAGAACCACATGTGCAATGCCCACCAAGCAACACAGTGTCTAGCCCACAGTATATCCACAATAAATATTTGTTAGAGGAACGAATGAGAATGCCTGGGATGGAGCCCCAGGGAAGTGTACTTGTATAACTTTAAGGGTTTAGTGCAAAGGTTGAAATGGTACAGGAAAGGGAGAAGGAGAAGTCCAGGAGGCAGGAGGAAACTAGTAAAGTGTGCTATCACAGAAGTCAGGGACAGGAACATTCTAAGGAGGCAGTGGTCCACTGTGTATGATGAAAACTGGATTTAGGGACGTGGAGACCACGGATGACTTTGTCAAGAGTGATTTTCCTGGAGGGGAAGAAGTGGAAACCATCCTGGAATGGGTTGAAGAATGCGTATGAGGCAAGAAACGGAACCAGTGTCTTAGTCTATTCAGGCTGCTATAACAAAACACCGCAGGCGGGTGGCTTATAAACAGCAGACATTTATTTCTCACAGTTCTGGAGGCTAGAAGTCCAAGATCAAGGTGCCAGCATGGTCACATTCTAGTGAGGGCCCTCTTCCTGGTTCACAGCCAGCCTACTCTCACTGTGTCCTCACGTGGTGGAAGGGGCTAGGGATCTCTGTGGGGGTCTCTTTTATAAGGGCACTAATCCCATTCATGAGGGCTCCACCCTCAGGGGCTAATCACCTCCCAAATGTCCCACCTCCTAATACCATCATCTTGGGGGTCAGAATTTCAGCATAATGAATTTGGGGGGACACAAACATTCAGACCATAGCAACCAGTAAGTGAAGATAGAAGATTGTTTTCTTTTTTTTTTTTTTTGTAAGGAAGATCAGCCCTGAGCTAACATCCATGCTAATCCTCCTCTTTTTGCTGAGGAAGACCGTCTCTGAGCTAACATCTATTGCCAATCCTCCCCCTTTTTTTTTCTCCCCAAAGCCCCAGTAGATAGTTGTATGTCACAGTTGCACATCCTTCTAGTTGCTGTATGTGGGATGTGGCCTCAGCATGGCCGGAGAAGCAGTGAGTCGCTGTGCGCCTGGGATCCGAACCCAGGCTGCCAGTAGTGGCGCGCGCGTACTTAACAGCTAAGCCACGGGGCCGGCCCAGAAGATTGTTTTCCAATGGGAAGAGAAAGGATGCTTATCTATGAATTCTTGGCTTCAAGGCAATAAAAAATTGATAAAAATGCAAATCTTCAAGAATCAAGGGAAGGAGGGGTTGAGTAAGCTGTGTGTGGGGAAGCTCAGAGCCCAGTCCTGGCCTGAGTCGGGAGTCCAGGCGTTGCCATATTATTGCTCTCAGGATTAGCTTCTCCCTGGGTGTCTTGAGATTTCTCTGGTCTTCTCTCTATCAAATATATAGTAGAAGTTCTTCTGGGCGTGTCTTCCTCTATTCAAACAAATCAGCTTAAATCAAAGAAAGGCAAGAAACAATAACAGAAAATTAGAGCCAGGCTGAAATAATCACACGTTATCAAACTCAAATTACTAGCACACATATCAAAAGCTACCATAAGAGTGCAAGGCAACCGAGCAGGAGGGGGGCAGTGATGCCTTGGAATGTATGATTCTACATTTACATGACTTTTAGCTAGCCCAGGTTCTGGAAACTCTGCATGTAAAAAAGAAATTAAAAAATATACACAAGTGGATTTGGAGAAATTTAACTCCACTATTGGTCTTGACTTGGTTTAGGGTGGTGATTAGCAGACCACTCCATTATAAAAGCAAATTTCTCTCTTTCTAATTAGTAAGTAACCACTGATATTTCAAGGCTATGTGAATATCCAGTTCCCCAACACATTTCGCCCAACGGTTTTAGCATCCATTGATGACACTTTCCTGAATTAATTATTATTTTGGGAGCTGCAAAATGATGATTTTCATTTCTTTAACATTCCTTACCTCATATTCTTCTGAAAAGAATAGATTTCCCTTTTCTTCATCTTTCTCTTTCTTTTTGAGTATCATTATGGAATAACATTCTCTTTTATTCAATCTCTTACAATCAATTACCAACATTATTTGTTTCTTCCAACAATTTATTATGAAAATTTTCAAATACACAGAAAAGTTGAAAGAATTTCATAGTGAACACTTATATCCCCACTACCTACATTCTGCAATTAATATTTCACTATACTTGCTTTCTCACTTATTTATTCATCCTTGCTACCCTCTATCCACCCATCAGTCCATCTTATTTTTTGACGCAAATAAGTTGCAGATATTATTCATTTTTTTGACTTTTTGATGCTCCATTTTTCCCAGTCTTCGCCAGTGGTCTCAGAATTCTTTTTGACAAAAATTGGATTATTTATTTGATATAATCACCCCAAACAATATATGAAGTAAACATTTATGTAAAATTGAGGCTGTGGTTTAGCCTATTATTGCTTTTAATTAGGTTCCTGCTTTCAGAGCCGACAGACTGCCAGAATCAGAAGTGGGGCCAAGCCTTGGCCTTCACGGCAAGTGTATCTTACAGCCTAGGTGGAGTGGGGCCACCAAGTGGACACTTCATGCAGCAACCACTGGTGTCCAGCCTACAGGAGCCTGTCTATTCTGGCACCAGAATTAACATTGAAAGCTAATCTGCGTTTTATCTTCTAAATATAACCCAGGACTCTGATGAATTCTGATGGAAAAAATGACCACTTTTAGATAAATCATATGACATCAGCCTCAGAGACAATTAAAATGCAAGATGCTTAAACATCATTCATGTGCTGTTTATTTCAAAAATCTATATGAACATGATGCTAAAGCCTATATTCCTGGGGATTATTTGCTTTTCCCTCGAGTAGATTTACTGGATGATAATATGGATGGATCCAGAAGTGAAACCAAGATATCCAATTGCAAATAAGAAAAAAGGTCCATAAGGTCCCAGACGTATCTATTCATAGTTGCTTCATAACTAAGAGATGCATTCAGGTGTGGGAAGGGTGGGGGCCTGAGGGGAAAGGGGCACATTCCACTCCACAGACCAAGAGGATGTAGAACTTCTCGTGTGAAATGGATGTGAAGATGCGAAAGGACCCTCACTACATGGAGTTAATACATACAAGTGGGAAAAAGAATTCATATCTGTTGCAAATATCTCCAAATATCATTTACGTCCGTGGCATTGACATTAAGGCAGTTATTAGAACTTCCTACTGGACTTTTTCAGGGATTTTTTCCTTGTTTTTTAATGTGTCAATAAAGCTGCATATACATTATTCTATCACAAATTAATTTTAACATTTTATTAACTGTACTTGGATATAATTGTTTTCCTTTTAATCATATGTATTTAGTTCTATGTATTTTAAAACGTCTGAAAGGGGTCCACAGGCTCCTCCAATTGTCCTGCTTTAGGGCACTACCCAGAAGTTGCACATCTCTTCCGTCACGGTGGAGAACATAGTCACAGCCACAGGGAGGTTAGGAAATGTGCCTTTATTCTGGAAAATCTCAGACCCTGCTAAAATTCAGAGTTCTCTTTCTAAAGGAAATGAGGAAGAAGAGGTACTGGGGACCGCTAACAGTCTCGGCCACAGTACATTTTCTATTTGGGTTGCGGAGTTCAATAGATGTTCACTAAATTCATATTATTTATCTTGGTCTCCCTTATCCTTACTTTTGCCCACTTGATCTGTTATAGACCGAAAGGTTCTCCCAACCTCTTTCCAAATGAGTTTCTAGATATTTCTCTTATCTTTCCTTTATGTTAATCTACGCCATTTGTCCATAGATAGCCATGCTTCTCGGAGTGTGAGATCGTACACTGACAATTGCTTCTTTTTGGACACAATTGCTTTTTTGGTCCTGTATTCAGGTTGATTGAGATCATGACCCCTGCAGGTTTACCTTTCTGAGTCATTTTCAGTCTATGGCTGTGTTTGTTTATTATTCCATCTGACTCCATCAAATCCATTGCTGATTTGCCAGATATACTTGTTTGTTCCTAGCTCCTCTCGTCATATTTTATGTTGTGCATTTTAAAAATCTTTCCATTGTATGGTTTGCATTTTCTTCATTTTTGTTTGGTTTCTTCTGAAGACTTGTATTGTTTTGTTTTAATGGTTCCTTTCATAACCAGCTTAAGGTTATGAGTAGTAATCACAAAATTAGCATATTTTCCACGTTCCATTATTTTCTTTCCTTCTCTTCTACCACTTAATTTTAGCTGAATATGTATCTTTGAGTGTCTACCTTTCTACCTTAAACACTATTACTTATAATCTCTTTCAGCTCCTAGAAATTGAAATATGAGGAAACTGGTCTATTTACCCTACCATCTACATTTTCTCTTCCTTCTCCTTCAAGTAGTGTTCTGATTATCTTTTCTACATTGTCAGGCGTTATGTTCATAATTTGTTCTGGAATTAGCATCCCTGGAGTTGTTTTAGATTTAAATTTATTAAATAGATTCAAAACATACTATCATTCCTTTTGCCATAACTTCTCCATTTATCATTTGTTTGGCTGAAGCTCTTCCTCAAGTAGTTTCTACAAGAAAGCTCATAGAAAGAATCTTCTATGAGTACTTGCATGCTTAAATTTATTTTTGTAAATCTGATGATTATAAGCCTTGTCTAACTTTTCTCCTTTAGATACAGAGCCCTGCCTCTTTCCCCTTTTCCTTACATCCTATACTTAGAGATTCCCTTTGCCCCTGGCTCACAAAGATCATAAGGGGAGAATGTTATCACTGTTCTGTAACCCTGACTCCTTGCACCAAATTCAAATCTCCCTTCAGGGCACTCAGAGGTGACAGAGAATTGCATCAGGGTAGTGTGACAATGAGCCCCAGGCTGACCAGGTGGTTTCCTGCCACAACACTGCTGTTCCTTACTCAGTCTATAAACTCACCCAGGCCAGCAAGAAAAACAGGAACATCTCATGGAAGAATGGTCTAGCCAGTGCCCATAACTCACATCCAGGATCCCTTAAACCCAAGACTTGAGGCAGAAGTTACAGGAGCCAGGATGATTGGGAGCAATGGGAAAGCTCAAAGGCTGCAGGAACACCACCTTTGAAAATGCACTTGTTCCAAGGCAAAGCCCATGCAATTTGGAGGAAAATATAGAGAAATGGCCTTAAAATATTTGACATTTGTAGAGTTTAAAAGTAAAAAGGTGAAAAAAGGAGAGAGAGAGGAATGATCTCAAGCAATTGAAGAGATCAGATTCATGAAACAGAGGTTCACTTTTACAAGCCAAATTTCAACAACAGAGAACAAAGTGACTGTAAATGCTCCAGGACAAGGAAACCAGTAGTAACCTAAACTGTACAATCAACATAAAAGTCAATGAGCACTCACTACATGTGGCGCTAGAACAGCCCCACGGCCCCACAAGGTAAGTGAGGAATCTGACATTCCCATGAAGCAGGGTATGGCGCCTCAAGAAATTAAGGCTGGATTTGAACCCAGGCGGGACCAATGGAACCCAAGCTTTTCATCATAACGGAATACCAATTAATATAGATAATTTATCAATATTCCAAAAAGCAGTCACCCTCAGGTTTATGATGAGCCACTTTCTATGATCTATTTGTATTGCATTTTGGAATTTTAAGTTACTATTTGAGGCACTTGCTCTAGTCTAGACCCATTTTGTGCTTAGAGAAATGGATACAGAAAGATCACTTAAAGAATCTCTGAAAAAGAACAGAAACAGGAGATGTATTTCTGACACCTTCATTTGGGGACAGAAGGCTTAGAATATTAGAACATAAGGTAACTGTCTTGGAGAAGTAGAGAAAGCTCTCCTGTACTATTTGGTCTCTACTTAGTTACAGAGACACTGTTTTAACTGCTACTATGATCAGCTCAACAGCCCCTAGGAATACCTTCTCCATCCATTCAGAAATGGTTACTGAGCACTTCCGTGCCTGGCACTGTGCTATGCACATGGTATTCAGCAGACAGTATTCACGGGACAGAGTATCTGGCTTCCCCACTTAAAGCCCAGTGGGTGTAAATGTACAGTATAGATTTACACAGTCCCAAGTCCAACTGACATCATCACAGGCCCATTTTTGTCACAGGCGTTGGGACTTTGACATCCGTGGTGACGTTTAAGGCATCACCCCTTCTCAGAATGCACCACACTGACTGCTTCTAGCAAGACTGTGTGAGTGTCAGGCTCTAGAACCAGTTAAAGATCGTCATAGCGACTCCTCGGGGTCCTTGTCAACATCACGTTTGCCTGCTGGGCAATTCCCATCGTCCCACGAACCTACATGATCTCCACCCCACCAAAGGTCAAGATGAAAGTCTCCTCGGGGTGACGGTGTCTGTTCTCACCCCAGGCCTCAAAGCCGGGCTGTGCCCCCTCAGCAAGCCCAGTCCCATGGTCAAAGCACGCCGGGCCAGAGCAGTTCCTACAAAGAAGATGGAAGAAAAGGCCTCCCTGGTGCAGTGATGTCGGGTCTGCAGCAGAGAAACCCCGGCCACGAAAACTGAGATATGGAAGCCACGTTGTGCAATCAGGGCCACAGGGGGAGGGAGAGGTGGAGTGGGTGGCGCAGACACAGTTGGAAGAAAAGACATCAAACTAATAATGGAGACAAGACATGTCCACAATTGCAGGAGTGCCCACTCATGTTATATATTTTTTTTCGTGAGGAAGATCAGCTCTGAGCTAACATCCTCCTCTTTTTGCTGAGGAAGACAGGTCCTGGGCTAACATCCTTGCCCATCTTCCTCTACTTTATATGGGACGCCACCACAGCATGGCCTGACAAGGGGTGCATCACGTGCGCGCCCGGGATCCCAACCCCAGCCTCCATCAGCGGAGCGCGTGCACTTAACCACTACGCCACAGGGCCAGCCCCTACCACTCATGTTATTTAAAGGATAGCATCTACTTAAAACCAGTCTATTGGGTGGGAGGGCCACTATTCTGGCTTGATAAATGACCACCAGAGCCCAAATAGAGATTAAAAGTGGCCACAAGCATTTTAGGAATATTTTAGCACCCTGTCATTTCTACTCTTGTCTTTTAGTATCTAGAATTCAAATCAGCTTTCTTCATTGAAAGGGAATTTAACCTGTAGGTGTGCTACTACATCCTTAGACGTTCCCAAGGCCAAAGGGTCTTGGCCCAAGGGCCAAACACGACAGGAAGGATACAGTCTGGGGTGGGACAGTCCCAGTTCAGATCCCATCTCGGCTGTTCCTGGTTGTGCAACCTGAGTCAAGTGATTGCTTAGCTTTGCCTTAGTTTCTTCATCTGTAAAATGGAGATCACAGCACCCACCTCACAGGCCTCTTAGGGTCAAATAGAGAATTTTTAAAGGGTTTAACCCAGTGTCTTGTGCCTACTAAATATTGTACCAGTCCAGGTGCAAATAAAAGCAAAAACCAAAAGTAGCAAGGGAGAAGTCTGTTTCCTGCAGATAAAAGTCGGGCAGTGGAAGGACAGACCCAGAGGGGAAGTGCTGCTCAAAGTTTTCAGGACTTGAGTCCCCCCCATCTCACCACTGTGATATCACCAGGGCAGGGCCCTTGTGCTCATGGCCCAGCTGGGACCATCCACGTACCAGGGCATCAGGCTGGAGGAAAGGATGAAAGGGACAAAGAGCACCCATCTCTGAAGGAGCGTCCCCGAGCTGCCCCACTCAGGGCTCCACTTCTGTTTGCATTTCATGGGCCACAATCTAGTTGAAAGTGAAGCTTGGAAACGTAGCCTTTATTCTGGGTGGCCATGTGTTCAGCTAAAATTCTATCGAGTGAGACGCCACAAATAGATAGGGGGAGTGATTTCAGTAATTTCTTATGTTCTAGAAGTTACATGGTTTAGAAACTGAATGAAAGGAAGAAATTCAGAAAAAGACCTCTGGCCATCTGTACTCCCTGTAACACCCACTGTGGATCTGCACTTGCTCGAGCAGCTTGGAAAGTGCAAGATCAAACCCCAGGCACAATGCACTCCTGGCTCAAGGATCTGCCCCTCAGAGGAGTCTCAATCCAAGGTTGAGTACACGCAGCAACTAATGCTCACTGGGGAAATTAAAAGTGGCGTGCTGTAAACTGCCTAGAAATACCCATACACAACACCCACAACGTTGTTACCCATTCGGTGGAGCGACAGGCTTGCATTTGGAGCAAGGTCACGGGTGTAGTTCAGTGTACTAAGGTATCTAGTAAGAAGAAATGCTAAATAGATGGAAGGAAACAATGCACTAAGAAGTCAATATAGACCACCAATTCTGGCCCTATGACTCCCATTTGAAAAGAAGCAGGGAAGTAAGTGTTTTAATAATCATTGTTCAGGCACAAATCAACACCCACAACACCTCCTTTATTTCTGTTGGAAATCCTCAAATAGAAAACATTGTTCTTCCTGAAAATGCTAAAAAGCCAAGGCGTGTACTCTACTGGGGGTAAAGCAATCCCATTCCATGTTACAAAATACATCCAGGGGTGCTCTTGTTACCACTTACGCCCACTTTACCCTTCCCCCCAACACACACACACACACACACACACACACACACACACACACCCCTTCCTCTTTTTTTATTTATTTTTTGCATTCATTTTTGGGTATATTTTATTTACAATTATTCATTCTTTCTTGAAATCTTTTAGAATCACCTTGATTAAAATCATTACATAAAATAATCTTCACTGTATTTGTTACACGTGGCAAAGAATAATTTAACACTTCATGAATATGTTTCATTGATGCACAAATGGGAGAAGCACACTTTGCCAAAAGCAGTACAGGAACTTAGTTCAATTTGGCTGCGGTAGCACTTTATTTATTTATTTTTTCTTTTCATCTTTTTTTTTTTAACTTTTATTGTGGTAACATTGGTTTATAACATTGTATAAATTTCAGGTGTACATCATTATACTTCTGTTTCTGTATGGATTACATCATTATCTCGTGTTCACCACCCAAATACTAATTACAATTCATCACTGCACACATGTGCCTAATCATGCCTTTCACCCTCTTCCCTCCCCCCTTCCCCTCTGGTAACCACCAATCCAATCTCTGTCTCTATGTGTTTGTTTGTTGTTATTATCTGCTACTTAATGAGTGAGATCATATGGTATTTGACCTTCTCCTTCTGACTTATTTCACTTTGCATAATACTCTTCATGTCCATCCATGTTGTCACAAATGGCTGGATTTCATAGTTTCTTATGGCTGAGTAGTATTCCATTGTGTATATATACCACATCTTCTTTATCCATTCCTCCCTTGATGGGCACTTAGGTTGTTTCCACGTCTTGGCTCTTGTAAATAACTCTACAATGAACAGAGGGGTACGTGTATCTTTACGCATTGGTGTTTTCACATTCTTTGGATAAATACCCAGCAGTGGAATAGCTGGATTGTA
Organism: Diceros bicornis minor; assembly: GCF_020826845.1. NCBI lineage: Eukaryota > Metazoa > Chordata > Mammalia > Perissodactyla > Rhinocerotidae > Diceros > Diceros bicornis. The sequence continues at coordinate 9,591,558 of NC_080761.1, forward strand.
TGGTAGTTCTAGCCTTAATTTTTTGAGGAATCTCCATACTGTTTTCCATAGTGGCTGCACCAGTTTGCACTCCCACCAGCAGTGTATGCGAGTTCCCTCCTTTCCACATCCTCTCCAACGCTTGTTGTCTCCTGTCTTGTTAATTATAGCCATTCTGACAAGTGTGAGGTGATATCTCATTATAGTTTTGATTTGCATTTCCCTGATAATTAATGATGCTGAACATCTTTTCATGTGCCTGTTGGCCATCTGTATATCTTTGGAGAAATGTCTGTTCAGGTCTTTTGCCCATTTTTTAATTGGGTTGTTAGTTGTTTTCTTGTTGAGATGCATGAGTTCTCTATATATTTTTGAGATTAACCCCTTATCAGATATATGGTTTGCAAATATCTTCTCCCAATTGTTAGGTTGTCTTTTTGTTTTGTTGATGGTTTCCTTTGCTGTGCAGAAGCTTTTTAATTTGATGTAGTCCCATTTGTTTATTTTTTCTATCGTTTCTCTTGCCCAGTCAGACATGGTACTTGAAAATATATTGCTAAGACCAATGTCGAAGAGCATACTGCCTATGTTTTCCTCTAGAAATTTCGTTGTTCAGGTCTTACATTCAAGTCTTTAATCCATTTTGAGTTAATTTTTGTGTATGGTGTAAGGTAATGGTCTATTTTCTTTTTTTTGCACGTGGCTGTCCAGTTTTCCCCACACCATTTGTTGAAGCCCTTCCTCTTTTATTAACTTTATAAAGGCAGGCTCCATGCTTGTGTTCCACAAATAAGTTTCAGATTCTGCCACCAGGTGGCAGGAATAATCAGCATCAAGAAACTAAAGCTCCTCATGGAACCAGAAAATGTCAGGATTGTGGAAGGGACCGTAAGAGCACCAAATGGAAACTGCTGTGTAGGTGGGTGGCTGATGCTTAGAAAGATGAGGCATGTGTTACATCACACATGTTATTAGGGACCCTGCAGACCAGCCCCCTCGTTACCTGTGTCCTGTTTTGTACCAGCTCATGCTGAGTTTTATTTTTAACTTTTTATTAAGGAAATTTTCAGCATCCATGGAAGTAAGAATAGTAAAATGAGTCCCTAAGTATCCATCAGCCAGATTCAGCAATTAGCAACACTTTGTCATCTTTCCATACTATCTATATTGTCCTTTTCTACTATATTTCTATACCAAGTACCCAGAGGTACTACATTGCTGTACCAGTTAGTGCAACATGGAAATCACTGTGGTTCGTTAATTCAACAAATAATTGTTAGTGTCTGCCATGTGCGAGGAACTGTACTAAAGTAAGATGTACACAACTGTAACACAAAAGGGCAGTTTGGCAACAAGACTTCTATGTGTGTAGGGGAGGAAGAACTATTCCTCTACCCTCTAGTCCTTCTGGCTGGTCTAAGAATTAAATTGACATGAGACAGAATAACAGGAGAAAATCTAACAAAGTTTACTAACATGTATACATGGGAGAAACCCAGGAAAACTGAGCAACTCACAAAAATGGCCAAAGCCACCACCTTAAATACCGTCTTCAGCTAAAGACCAAGGAGGACATTGAGAGTAGTGGTTTGGGACTTCTAAGTGGAGGAAGGCAATTTACAGGGAGATAGAAAAGCAAATGTTGGATAAACAGATGTTTGCTGGGCCATCTATAGACAATGTGACCCGGAGCGAGAGAACTTTGATTAGAACAGGCTTAGCAAGGATCCTCCCAGTCTATCACACCCAGAGTTATCTATGGTGATGGCCTGTCCTGGGACAGACCTTCTATCTTAAATTCTTTTAGGCAGTTAGGGGGAAGGTCAATATTTCTTTCAGAGTCTTTTATCCTTAAAAATAATCAAGCCAAAGAGACACATTTTTGGGTGGGAGAGACAATTCTGACCCCCCTCCCACATGTGTGTGCTCAAAGTTAAATTTTATTCAAGTTTATACGCTCCTGTTTCAATAAATGGAAAATGCAACACAGGTTGGAATTGCAATTTTTTCTAGATCCTTGGGACCAGCTAGAGATCTAAAGTTAAAATCAAGTGATATACTTGTTCTTTTTTCAAAGACAAGGTCACAGCCAACAGGGCTAGCAGGGGACATTTCCTGAAAAGACATAGGGACCTACTTGACACCATTGATCTATCTGTTGCCATATAAAAAGTATCTTATAAAAAGGCAAGCTGGGATGAGATGGGAGAAGAATTGGACCCCCTTCAAAAAAAAGTAAAAGAGAAATGAGCCAGGTGTTTGTCACATCTGGAAAAAGCAGCTGGGGGCTCAGCATACCCCTCCAAGAGCACACTTCACTCAGTTCCTTAAAGTAAAACCAGCCTCACAAGAGGAGGTATTTTTCATATGCTCATTACTACCAGAGACTGCTTTAAACCAAACAAAACACATTTGAACATCCCTAAATCCAACATCTAAGAACAAAATTATCAGCATAGGGTTTACTATATTTTGTTTTATTTTATAAGTGGAAAGCTTATGTGATGTGATGGAAAGGAGACTAGAAACCTGCCCCCTAGTCTCAGCTCAGCTTATTAGAAAGTCCTATGGTCTGGATGAGGGCAATTGTCCTCCTTTCTCTCTTCCTCAAGTTGAACCACACCAATCTTTTCTAAGGGAACAAAACAAAACAAAAATCATCTATATGTCTTTATTAGCCCAGATTCAGTGGTTCTTTCTTTAACCAGCTGACTCATCTAATCTCCTTGTCTTTGCCATCCCCTCCCTCAAAAGTCTTCTGGGTATCATTCATTGAAAAAAACATTTTTTTTTTTGGTTCTGAAGTTTTATTTTTGTAATCTGTACTTTTTCTTAGAATGAAGATGACTTTCAAGAAAACCAGAACACATCAGAAAAGGACAACTCACTGAGGAGTAGAGCTGTGCAGAACAGAGAGCAGGGAAACGCCAAACAGGTAGGGCTGGAGGGCGGTGAGTGAATCTGTTACCATGGTGACTGCTGTGCAACAGGCACCTGAGAGCTACAGGGACAGAAAGCATGGCACTCAGCTGGCACTCAGAGGAATGAATTAAATAGTAATTAGAGTGTGTAAGGCAGAGTCATGAAGAAAACACACATGCCCAAACAAAGACTTTGTGTTTATATACCTGTCCTCAGAGTTCTCTGTTGGGGAGAGTACCGAGGCTCCTCTGACACCTCACTATTACAAATTCCAACCTCCATCCTAAGGCCGAAGGCACTGGCTTAAACAAGAGCATCTCAATTTTAAGGTAAATGAAGCAGATGGAGAAGATTCTAAGATATGGTTCTAAAACTGTGTCCATCATGCCCTAGGGTTCCTCAGCGACACCTAAGTTAACACAGCAGGCTGAGGCGCTCTGTATTGTTGACATGAGGAAACATTAAATATGTATTGCTAAGTAAAAGAAGCAATCTGAAATGGCTACATACTGTATGATTCCAAGCATAGGACATTCTGGAAAAGGCAAAACTGTGGAGACTGTAAAAAGACCAGTGGTTACCAAAAGGGGAGGGAGGAATGAATAGGCAGAGCACAGAGGATTTTTAGGGCAGTGGAACTACTCTGTGTGATACTATACTGGTGGATATATGTCATTAAACATTTGTCCAAACTCATAGAAAGTACAACACCAAGAGTGAACCGTAATGTAAGTTATAGACTTCGGGTGATAATGACGTGTCAATATAGGTTCATCAATTGCAACAAGTGTACCACCCTAGTGGGAGACATTGATAATGGGGAAGGCTATGCCTGTGTGGGGGCAGCAGATATATGGGAAATCTCTACTTTCCACTCAATTTTGCTGTGAACCTAAAACTGCTCTAAAAAATAAAGTCTTTTTCTTGTTTAATATTGTTTCACAAAAAAATCAAAAACAAAAATTAGATACTTTACTATCATAAACAAAAACATGAAGACCGGGGAGTAGCTACTGGATTTGGCAACAATGGTCCTTGGGTGATGCTGGTAGAAGCCATCTCAGTGGGAGCCTGATCACAGCGGGTTAAGGGAGCATGATGTGAGGGAGTGGGTCACTAAAAGTAAAGGCAACTCTTTCAGGTGGTTTAGCTGTGAAGGGAAGGAGGGAGGGCAGATGTCCACGACTGTGGGGTCAAGAAGGTTTTGCTGTTGTTGTTGTTTTGTTTTGTTTTAAAGATGAGAAAGTTGGGAAAAAAAGAAAAGAAAACAATAGGAATGTTGGACATTCCATAGATAGTAAGTACCTTGGCAATTTCACTGTAAGAAAATAATAATTATGATCATTTAAATCAAAAATTTACCAGACTTTGACTACCAGCCAAGCTAAGTGTTGGGGTGTCGATGCAAATAATCCATAATCAACCTATAAACCAAAATTGGGGTGAGTTTATTATGAGCCAAATTTGAGGACCCAGGGCCTTCCTTCCCCAAGGAAGGAAGGGCACCAAAGAATTGAGGTGTAAAGCGTGGTTATATACCATCAAAGAGCATGTATCACATATGATTGCAATGTCCCTTTTACAATAGCCACGAGATTGCCCTGCCGGCACAGTGATTGGTGGGCACAGCAGGTAGCTGGTCTGTTGTCTCAAGTTCAGTGGTCACAGGATGAGCACACCAATCAAATCCTAGCCTAGGGAGAAATGCTTATCCTTAAGGAAATGCCAATGTGGGGGAAGTTGCATTCTTATCTTAAGGGCATTTGTTCTTGTCTTTGGGACATGGGAAATGCTTAAAGCAGATATACAATGCATGTTCAAAGGCCACAGGCCCTTTTGGAAAAAGAAGCTCAGGCCAAGTTAGTTTTACACCAAATGGGTTCCTCATATGCTCCAATATATCCTATTGCTTGCCATTTATTTATCAGGGGAAAAATGAATAAGGTTTGTCTCTACCCCGACCTTAGCAGCTGCAGCTTGGATTCTGCTGGTCTCTCTTGCAATTATCCCCTCACCTTCCTAGTTCCCAAGGCCCAGCCCAGAAAATGAAGGCAGTCTAAGTTAGAAGTATAACGGAGTTTGGTAACAAAGGACTATATGATCTTTGAGGATCCCTTCAGCTCAGAGACATGATAATGACTTATTGTTATGATTTTTGTTAAAGAGAATCAGAGGCCTCATGGGAAATGGCAGAAAACTAAAGCCGAGATTTGGCACTATACCTCTTGGAGCACGTTCAAAACTGTTCCACATCTGCATGCTTCCTCCCCACCTTCCCTCACCATTGCCTACAATAGCTGGACCTATTTGAGACATTATTGCAGAATGGAGGGAGGTAGGAAATCCTCTACACCATCCCAAGAATAGGATGGGTCATAGATGTTTATGGGCTCCAACAATACTAGAAAGATTGTCCATGAAAATGGCCCAGGTATTTACTTCACTCAATTAGAGCAAGGGCCAGCTGAGTTAGGGAAATATTTCCCTTTAGCCCAACTGATAGAAGGACCCTAGTTCCCAAGAGGAGTTTATTGGTTCTTGAAGATGTTGACCTAGTGTTCACATATATAGACCAAACCTTGGGCTGCCAGGAAAATAAAACCAGCTTTGGTCTCTGCAGAAGAGGAAGAAATTTTCCTCTACGCTTCTAGGTTCTTCTGGCTGTTCTAAGAATTAAATTGACATGAGACAGATTAACAGGAGAAAATCAAACAAAGTTTAATAACATGCATACATGGGAGAAACCCAGGAAACTCAAGTAACTATCATCAGGTAAATCCTCAGCTAAAGACAAAAGAAGATGTTGGGGGTGGGGGGGAGAATCAGGGAAGGAAGGAAATTCACAGGTAGGTGAAAAGGAGCAAACGTTTGGAAAACAAGTGTTTATTTGGCCACACAGAAACAGAATAACACAGAGGGGAGCCCAACAAACAGGCTTTTCTAGGTTCCTCCCTGTCTACCACCTAGTTCATGTTATTCTAAGGTGATCACTCACGTCCTGAGACAGGTTTTTTTATCGGAATTCTTTTAGGCAGTTAAGGGGGAGGTAACAAGAAAAACTTTCTGAGTCTTCTGTTTCTTAAAAATAGTGAGCCTAAAATAATCCTCATGTTGAAGAGACACATTTTGGGGTGGCAAATATTGGAAACCAGGCCCTGCAGAGTATAAAGGGCGAGTATGCAGCCTCTGGTGTTAACTTCATTCAGCACTTGCCTGAAAACAAAGAGGCAGTTGAATGATTACAGTAGAGACAGGAGCAATAAACAGAAATACGAGCCTGTTCCTAAAGAAAAGGAGATAATACCAATGGCTCTTTGGAAGTAAAGGAAGAGATAAGTGATCTGGATTTTCTGTGACAAGAGGAAAAAATGTCTGTGCAGTAGATAGTAGGAGCCATCTTCTTGCAGAATGATTTAAAAGGACCTTTTGAAGTTCTTTGCCAAAATTCTGAGCAAAAGAGACCAGGGTCCTTTATGCCCAGGATTCTCACTATTCCATCTCTGCTCCAATGTTTGATTTCCAGGATGAAGAGCAGGTCACTCTTGAGCAGGATTCTCCAAGAAAGAAAGAAGACAAAAAGGACGATCAAGAGATGCATCAAGGGGCGGGCCCCGTGGCTTAGCGGTTAAGTGCGTGCGCTCTGCTGCTGGCAGCCCGGTTCGGATCCCGGGCGCGCACCCACGCACTACTTCTCCGGCCATGCTGAGGCCGCGTCCCACATACAGCAACTAGAAGGATGTGCAACTATGACATACAACTATCTACTGGGGCTTTGGGGGGAAAAAAAAGAGGAGGAGGATTGGCAATAGATGTTAGCTCAGAGCCGGTCTTCCTCGGCAAAAAGAGGAGGATTAGCATGGATGTTGGCTCAGGGCTGATCTTCCTCACTAAACAAAAACAAAAACAAAAACAAACGTGCTAGTGAAAGAAAACAAAATCTGCAGTTCCTCCCTCCTCTCTTGCTGAGCTCCCCTACTTCAGCTTCCCCCAAATTCCAGATCTGAAATTAAGCAAGTGAAAATAAGTAAATAAGTAAACTTTTAAAATATTTAAAAACTGTAATGGCCATTTTTGGGAACGTTTGTTTCAGATAAGTCCACCTTAAAAGAGGATTCAAAACCTCTCACAATGGAATGCATTCTTTCATTAATATACAGAAGCTTCTAAACCACAAAATGACTTTAAAACCAGCGATAGGGGCCGGGCTGGTGGCACAGTGGTTAAGTGCTCACATTTAGCTGCAGCGGCCCAGGGTTGGCAGGTTCAGATCCAGGGCGCACACGGATGCACCATTTGTCAAGCCATGCTCTGGTGGCATCCCATATAAAGTAGAGGAAGACGGGCACGGATGTTAGCCCAGGGCCAATCTTTCTCAAGAAAAAAGGGGAGGATGTTAGCTCAGGACTGGTCCTCACAAAAAAAAAAAAAAAAAAAAAACCAGCTATAAAAAGGATCCTTACCAAAAAAAAAGATCTTTAACAAAAATCTTTAGCCATCTGAACAGGTTACAATTTGGATCCATGATTCTTTTAAATTTTGTGCCTGAGACATGGCTAAAATTTTTAAATCTCTGTTTGTGATTGTCTACACGTCTATGTATGTGTGTCCAGATGATATTTCTAAAGACAGCTCTATTTTATTGACTTAAAATAAGCACTTATATGAATTATTTCTAAATGTGATCAAAACTAGCCAGATATCTTTCAAGTTAACATGATCTAAAATGATCTTGTTGGTTTAATTAAAATAGACATGTCCTCAGAGTTATCAACATAGGATATAATGTAAACATATAGCCTTATGAGTCAAACAAACCCTTGTCTCTGTTACAGAATTTGTCAACAAAAATAATAGCTAATTTTGTCTGATATTTCATAAAGTTTTTATGGGCAATCTAAATAATTGTTGCAAACAGGTAAACTAAATAGAGGTAAAAAGGTAGATGTAAAAAGGTAAAAGGTTTCGGGGAAACATTTTAACAATAATCATGTGTTCTAATATATGTACTTAAAAGAACCTAGAATGATGGCTAACTGCTTTGGTGTCACGTAAGTTTTTGTGAGTAATCTAGACAGACTGTTAAAAACAAATGGCTTAAATCTCTTTGGTAAGTTAAAACTTTGATGTTCTACTTGATTAAGTTAAATGATAAAAAATTCATTGAATATCTAGATAATTTCTAACTAAGATAAAATATCAGATAAAGGTTAATCTACTTTGGGCTGCTTATTGCAAAAAAACTAAAAGATGTTCAGGTCTATTAGTAAACATGTCCTATATTTTATTAAAAGATTATTATAACTTGTTACTTGTATACAAGTGTACATTTCAATAGAAACTCACTTGTATAATGTTGAAAATATATACAGTGACTCAGACTTACCACTCAAATAGGAGGATTTGATTGGCCTGCTCTGTGGACTAGGTAAGATATACTTACAGCACCATTGCTGGCCTGCGAACTATTGCTAAAGGCCTCGGCATCTTACTCAAAAGATTTTTATCCCTTCTTTGAAGTTTGTGTATACAAATAGCTCTTCACTGACTTTGTCCCTTGCCCTCTTTTAGGTTGGATGGGTCATGCTGGTTACTATGGGATCCTCTCCTATTGAATCTGTAGTTGCTGCTGGCAACATATTTGTCGGACAGGTAAGCTGTAACATCAAAAAACAAAACAGAACAGAACACCTGCTGAAATGGACACTCTTTCCAGAAAGTGGAATAAAAAAATATGGTGGTTTTATTTCTTTTAGTGTAGAGGGAAGAGTGTCAATATAAGGACTGCTCAATATTGACAAAGTCCAGATTCCAGAGAGAGAGAAAAAGAGAGTGCGAGAGAGAGATCACTTCCAAGAGTCTCAGTGCACTGATGTGGCATTTGGGTCCTTGAAATTTTATGGAGAGGATGAAAGATTGAATCATTGTGTCAAAGTATCGGACTTTTCATGTATAGATTCTTAACAAATCTTTTCTGAATTTATTGAATTGCTGAGGTCTCTGGCCTGCCCTTCAGAGGCTAGCGGCTCATTCACTCAGATGGAGTTCAGCACTTGTCTTGAGCCTGCAAACATGTAACAGGCAGCCTCACATTCTGTAGTTTAATGCTGTGGCAGTGAAAGAGACCAGGAAAGGCTTCCCACCAACAGCCATGCAGCTGTATAAATACTTGAGTTCATTCTTAATGTGTCTGAACTGGTCAATGGTCTGTATTTGTTGAGTCTGAAGAACAATGCTGATGAGCAAAAGCATTTTCACTCCCTGATCCATCACATGGTTAAATGCTCTTTTCTCTGATGTCCATTTAAGCAAAGAGGTGTCTCTCAAATAGCAGCATTCCTAAGGGGTGAATAAGTAAGAAATAGTAATAATCATCCTTGTCACTCTGGATATGCAGCATCGGGCAGAATGGAGTCACATACCAAGGAAACCACGTGTGAATGCTTGCTAGCATGGCTGCCCAAGGAAATTGGATTTGAAGCAAAAATAAAGTCACCTAGAAAAACACAAGACCCCAAATCCCAGGCTTACAATCGCTCCAGGCAGGCTGAGCCTTCTTACTGGTCAGCCCAGCTTGCTAACCTGGAGCATAGTCTTTACAGCAGGGCCCATGCTTCCTTCCCTAGGAGCTGAAATTACTATAATTATAGTCATAAAATCTCTCAGGACTAATTAGGCCACCATCTTGAGTTGATTACTCCTACCTGTGGGGTAAGAAGTCTCATGTATCGAATTTCTATTCAGTCCATAAATTGAGCACAACACATTCAATCTTACAGAACAATTAGAAATAATGAGGGGAAAATTGTAAAATTGCACACATGCTCAATTTGATACTTAATATGCTAAAAGGACAGCTATTATTTATGAAAAGCCCCACGCTGCTGGCCGCCTGTCCTCCTTGATGGCACTCAAGCCTTTATAACTACACTCTGATTCCTTTCCACTCAAGCGGAAGAAGGGGTCTCTGATTTTCAATTAGGAATAGGCCTCTGGGCACCTGTCCTTGTTATTTTTTTTATGCTTGTGTCTCTATTTCCCTGTGGTGTCAGCAAAGACGTTTAAGGTCTGTCAAGATGGAAGGTGGGTCTTCCTGAGCTGGAAGATAGGAAGTCACAGAGGTTTGAGAATCACCAGTTCTCAAGGCCAGGCCACTGGGCAGAGTTACTTGGCCAATGGTGTTCCAACCTTAGAAAAGTGTCCCCAGCCATCAGAGTCCAGTCCTAGGCTAAGTGGAGGTCTTATGTGAATTGGCCTTGCAAATTCTGCAAACTTTACACGTGATTCTATGTGCACATGACCTAGAGTTCAAATGACCCAGACATCTAGGGTGTAGGTTCTCAAACTGCAGCATGCATCAGAACGACCTAGAAGGCTTGTTAAAAAAGGATTGCTGGCCCCACCCCCAGAGTTTCTGATTCAGTAAGTCTGAGAATTTACATGTCTAAGGAGTTCCCAGTTGATGCTAATGGAGCTGGTCTGAGGTCCACTCTTAGAAATACAGCTTTAGAGAATGGAATTTTGAGTAGATTGGCATGCCCTCCTACGATTTAAAAGGGAACATTTAATCTGGTCACTCTTTGTTTCCAGACAGAGTCTCCACTGCTGGTTCAGCAGTATATACAACATGCCACCAGGTCTGAACTCCATGCAATCATGACCTCTGGGTTCTCTACCATCGCTGCAAGTGTCTTAGGAGCGTACATTTCTTTTAGGGTAAGAATTTTTGGGGATCAATTTATGGAAAATACAACCTCTTCTTTCTTTGCTATTGTCATTTCCATTTTTTTTTCTTTACCATTGCTGCTGGATAAGGAGGCCAAAAGAGAGTCCTTTTTGCTGTTTCATGGGCCACAGTTCCTTTGACATTTGAATGGAGTGTCCCATAGAAGCTTAGGGCTTCACTTTTATATCCCCGCCAGCTAAATGTGAATCACATCCAACCATAGCAGAATGAAATCATATTATGAGGTTACTTTGGCTGAAAATATAAATATGTAAAAAAAAAACCTATTACACTAGTAAAGGCAATCGAAACCAGAGGTCAGCAAAGTATGGCCCATGGGTCAATTCTAGATCACTTCTCTTTTCTTGTAACTGAAGTTATACTGGAAACCAGCTATTCCCATTCGTTTCTCTATGGCAGCTTTCATGCTGCAGAGTTAAGTAGTTGTGGCCCAAAAAGCCAAAAATATTTACTTTCCAGCCGTTTACAAAAGAAGTTTTCTGATCCCTGGCCTAGAACAGTGGTTCTCAAACCTTACTGCACATTAGAATCACCTGGGAGCCTTTAAAAGCCCAAACACCCAGGCCCAAACCCCAGAATAATCAAACCAGAACCTCTTGGGATGAGATCCAGGCATCAATATTTTTTTAATACTCCTCAGATTCCAATGTGCAGCCCTGTCTGAGAGCTGGTGGTCTATAGCATAGGGATGCAAAGCCTTGTGCTAACTGGTGCATGTGCCCCCAGCACAGAGCTGACAAGCCACACATAGATGCAACCCCCATGGGAGAAATGGAATAGCACAGCAGCTGTGTGACCCAGGGGACTGGGCGTTCTCACAGGATAGGCGAGTTTCACTCCAGGACTTCATCTGGGACTCAAATGCCAATCAGCAGGAAGAGGGAAGAGGAAAAGGGCAGAGGAGGCCTCAGGAATAGCGGTGTGACTGGATCTCAGATAATCCACTCTGCCACCACAGTGGAAACGCTGCCTGCGAAAATGTGCTGGGGGGATGGGAGTGGGGAGGGTGCTGATTCTGGAATTCTGAAAAGACAGGGAAGAGAATCCAGAAATAAGGGTGTGGGGAGGGAACGAGAAAGAGTTTCAGTAGACACGCAGTGAGGAAAACGGAAATGGTTTACAGATTACAGGGACTCTGGATAAAGGAGTATTACGTAAAGGCGCAAACTTTCAGAAGAGCAAAAGGAAGACAGAGAGAGTGTGTCCATGCCTGCACCCAGACATCCCCTATTTTCACTCATGATGAATGAAATATGGGCTTTAGGAACTATTTGAACATTCAAAAGGACAATAGAGAGGTGGAGGAATCTTCTTTGAAAGTTCCTACAGCACAGGATTGATTCTCTTCTGAAATGATCAGACTTGGGTTTTGCGCGTCTCCCAGAGGATGTGGTCAATTCACACAGATTCCTCCCTCCTCCCTCTGACTCTCACCGTAATGCCAACTTGGCTCACCGAGCTCTTCCAAGCCTCCAAAGAAACATTGTTTTCTGGCGTAGACGCAATCCCTGCCCTTCTCTTTCCTTGTAAGGCTTTTGGGCCATTCACTCTGAATGCAACAGAAAAGCTAAAACTAAGTTGGCCTTCTTTCTCCTAAAATTGCAGATTTCATCCACCCCCTTGTTAACTGCTTCAGTTATGTCAGAGCCCACGTCATTGGCTGGGGCTAAACTCTTTTGGCCTGAGACAGAAACACCTAAAATAACCATCAAGAATGCCATGAAAATGGAAATTGGGTGAGTGAGATACATTCACCTAGTTAATGACTATACAAGCTGGGGCAGGCAGCAGGGCGGGGGTCCAAATTCAAAGTACAGCAAAAAACTGACAAAGAGAGCACAGTGGATTATGGTATGAAAGTGAATTTAATTTCCCAGTGACTATTAGACTTCACCCCAAAAAATCTTTTCAACACTTGAAAACCTTTTTTTTCTCATTGAAGTGTAGTTGACATACAATATTAGTTTCAGTTCAGCAACATAGTGCTTTGACATTTATATACATTATGAAATGATGACCATGGCAAGTCTAGTAACCATCTGTCACCATACAAAGTTATTACCATATTATTGACTATGTACCCTATGCTGTATATTACATCCTCATGACTTCTTTATTTTATAACTAGAAGATTGTACCTCTTAAACCCCTTCACCTATTTTGCCCACTCCTCTCCCCTCTAGTGACTACCACTTTGTTCTCCATATCTATGAGTTTATTTCTGTTTTGTTATGTTAATTCATTTGTTTTTTAGATTCCATATATAAGTGAAATCATACTGTATTTGTCTTTCTCTGTCTGACTTATTTTACTTAGCATAATACCCTCTAGGTCCATCCATGTTGTCACAAATGTCAAGATTTCATTCTTTTCTATGGCTGAATAATATTCCATTGTATATGTATACCACATCTCCTTTATCCATTCATCTATCAATAGGCACTTAGGTTGCTTCCATATCTTGGCTATTGTAGCTAATGCTACAATGAACACAGGGATGCATATATCTTTTTGAATTGGTGTCTTTATTTTCTTTGAATGAACACCCAGAAGTAGAACTGCTGTATTGTAGGGTAGTTCTATTTTTACTTTTTTGAGGAATCTCCATACTATTTTCCACAGTGGCTTCACCAATTTACATTCCCAACAACAGTGGACAAGATCTCCCTTTTCTTCACATCCTCACCAACAATTATTTCTTGTCTTTTTGATAATAGCCATTCTGACAGGTGTGAGGTGATAACTCATTGTAGCTTTGATTTGCATTTCCCTGACATTAGTGATGTTGAGCATCTTTTCATGTGACTGTTGACCATCTGTATATCTTCTATGGAAAAATGTCTATTCAGGTCCTCTGCCCATTTTTTAATTGAATTTTTTGTTTGTATCCTATTGAGTTGTATGAGTTCTTTATGTATTTTTGATGTTAACCCCATATGGGATATATCATTTGCAAATATCTTCTCCCATTCAGTAGATTGCCTTTTCGTTTTGTTGGTGGTTTCCTTTGCTGTGCAAAAGCTTTTTAGTTTGATGTAATTACATTTGTTTATTTTTGCTTTTGTCACCTTTGCCTGAGGAGATAGATCCATAAAAATATTGCTAAGACCAATGTCTAAGAGCTGACTGCCTATGTTTTCTTCTAGGGGTTTTATGGTTTCAGGTCTTACATTCAAGTCTTTAATCCATTTTAAATATATGGTGTAAGAAAATGGCTTCTTTTCATTCTTTTGCATGTAGCTGTCTAGTTTTCCCAACACCATTTGTTGAAGAGATTGTCTCTCCCCCATTGTATATTCTTGCCTCCTTTCTCATAGATTAAATGACCCTATAAGCAGGGGTTTATTTCTGGGCTCTCTATTCTGTTCCATTGATCTCTGTGTCTGTTTTTGTCCCAGTACCATATTGTTTTGATTACTCTAGATTTGTAGTGTAGTTTGAAATCAGAGAGTGTGATGCCTCAGCTCTGTTCTTCTTTCTCAAGACTGCTTTGGCTGAAAACCTTTCTAAATACATGAATGTCATTACATTTCCTTGACTTCAATGTAGAAATTTTACTTTAAATATAGTATAGTGTTCATTTAGCCTTGATTTAAGACTGTTGCAAAACCACAGGTTGACCATTTCTGGAAGTGTCTCATGTAATAGGGAAAGAAGGTGTGATATAGGTATCCTTAACGCCTCTTCAGTTCATTTTCTATTGCCCTGTGCAAAAGAAAGAAAAAAGGATGGCAAAGACTAATGGATTTAGGATGTTCAAAAGTATTCCCTTGGGGCCAGCTGCATGGCCTAGTGGTTAAGTTCAGCATGCTCCACTTTGGCACCCCAGGTTCAGTTCCCGGGCATGGACCTACAACACTTGTCAGCAGCCATGTTGTGGCAGTGACCCACATACAAAATAGAGGCAGATTGGCACAGATGTTAGCTCAGGGTGAATCTTCCTCAAGCAAAAAGAGAAAGATTGGCAACTCATGTTAGCTCAGGACAAATCTTCCTCAGCAAAAAAGAAAAAAAAGTATTTCATTAAATACCATAATGCATCAACCAACATGTTTCTGAGATTTATCCCTTGTTTGTATTCAGATAAAGTCATAATCATGAATGAAAAAGCAAGCTGTCAAAGAATATGTATATGGAATATGTGTGATTCCACTTATAAAGTTAGCAAATGTGTAAACCTACACAACATATTATTTAGAGATGCAGGCATGTAGGGAAATTGAAAAGAAAGGGAATGATAAGCAACTTCTAGGGAGCCAGATACCTCTGAGATTAGAGAGAAGAGGATGAGATTAAGGAAGGGCACGGCGAGGAGGGGACTCAAAGGTGAGGGTGACATTCCATTTCTTAGGTGATGGATATTCAGGCCTTCCTTGAATTATTAGTAGCTACCATTGAATATTAGCTACTTTTAATTAAATATAATTTTTAAAACCTATAATATTTTTATCTTTTCCCAATTTTTTAATTATAAATTCCCCCAAATTAAAAGAGTAGTATAACAGTTAGACAGCCATATGCCCATCACCTACAATCAACAATTATAAATCCCGTCATGATTTCGTGGAATTCAGTAAGTATTTTGACCAAGGCATGGGCCTGAGAGTTTGTCTCTCCATCCAAATGAGCTCTGATTACCCCATATCTACCCCTGTGATGTCCATCAACTGACAACTTGGTAATTCCGCCATTGCTATTTTCTCATAAGTGATTTGAGGAATCTCCTAGAAGCCGCATCACAGGGAGCATCCTCATCCATCTCCCTGGTAGCACACATCGCTGTGAATCTGATTGCCTTCTTGGCCCTCTTGTCTTTTGTGGATGCAGCCCTGTCCTGGTTTGGAAACATGTTTGACTACCCACAACTGAGTTTTGAGGTATATTTCTATCATATGTCTCCTCCATTTTGTTCTTCCTATCTTTGTTTAAAAATAAAATGGGTTTGTGAATTGCCTTCCCTAACTGCCTGTATTGTACTCTGACACAAAGCACAAACCTATCATGTATCCCCCATCTTCCCACCCTCTTTCTCTGTCTCCTGTCACCCTCCTTCCCCCAACGTACAGTCATTCTCTCCATCCTGAGAATCCAGGTTACTTCAAATGACCCGATTCCAACCTTGACTCCTAATGGATAAAGATGGACAAGGCATGTGAAGGGATTTCTGTGCCTACAGGAGACACAGAGCGGGTGGGAACAATCTCGTCATGAGGTTGAGGGAGAAGAATGGGGGCAAATCACTACTCTAATAAAGTGTCTATTTTTGGTTTTTGTAGATAATATGCTCCTACATCTTCATGCTCTTTTCCTTCATGATGGGAGTGGACTGGCAAGACAGCTTCATGGTTGCCAAACTCATAGGTTATAAGACTTTCTTCAGTGAATTTGTGGCCTATGAGCACCTCTCAAAATTGACGTATTTAAGGGAAGAGGCTGGACCCAAATTTGTGAATGGTGTGCAACAGTATTGTCTGTGAGTAAATATTTTGATTTTTCAGTGCACTTCTTTATCACATATGTATACTCATCAAATAGTTACTGTTGCCTCTGTGTGTCAGGCCAGGCACCTGGGATATACTGAGGAACAATACAGACCCCAAATGCCAGAGTTCATGGAGCTCATAATGAACATAGTGCCTCATAATTTTCAGTGATGTTGACTTAATCCTTGTCTGTGTGTGTGTGTGGAGAAGCACAGATAATCCTTAGCACTGTGATCATTTACTGTTGAGCTCTGTGGATCCAAACCCAGAGTCATATGAGCTGGAATCAATCCATCAGTAAACATTTATGAACGCCTTCTGTGTGCAATGTACCTAGGTACTGAGGCCACAGCATTGAACAAGTGACGAGGCCTCTGCCCTCATGGGGCTCATAGTCTAATGATGATGAAGGGCTCTTCCTTTCAGCTTAAGGAATTCCAGGAACTCTGAGAAACCGCCTAAATGCAACATAGTGCCTGGACATGCTAAAGCAGTGGTGAGACGCAGTCGCTGCTCTCCAGGTACATGAGGGAAGAGAAGGAGCTCAGCGTCTCTGGTCTGAACCTTTGAGACGAGCACCCCATAACTATGTCAGGACTTCAGGTCAACAGCCTGCAAGGAGATGCTCATGTCTGCTTGGCCTTGGATGGGATAAGGGAACTCAGGAGAGGCTATTACTTAGGCCATATTTGCAGCTGAGTTCCCACCTTCTATTTTCCTAAAGAACAGAATTGTCACACATGGAAACTCTTAGGGAAATGGTGAACATTTCTGACCGCCACCATTACCCATGGAAACAATCCATTTGGAATTAATGTCTTAAGCACATATTGGGCTTTAAAAGGAAAGGGCGGGGGAAGCATGCTGCCCAAGCTTCTAATTGAGACTGCCCAGCTCTGAACAGCCCACCACTCTCCCAGCCTCCCAAGACCAAACATGCAAATTTACTCCCACGTATTGCACAGAATAACAGCATACTCCAGGAGAGTGCTGATTTGTGTGCTATCATGAGGGGCATTTGGCCCACACCTCTGATATGAACAGTGTCTCTGTAGGTCTCCCGTTTCTCCAATGTTCATTCTTCAGCTGACCACGCAGTGGGGCTTGGCCGAATGTCATTGTCTAGATGCCGCCACAAACCACCTTCCCTGTGAAAAGTAAACAATAGGCTAAATTAAGTGAAATGTTTGTCATCCCCAACTGCCAGTTGACAGGAGAAAATAGTTTTGTTAATGAGCAAAGCAAGCTCGCAGTTCTGGCAGTGCTGAGCAGGTTTGTGAGCAGGTTATTAAGAGGATAGAGACAGGACAGTGGAGCTGATTCGGGTTGGGGGCGAGCCCAACCAGGGGCAGGAGCTCAGAGGACGTTTAGGAATTTGAGCTCAATGGCTTCTGTTATTGTTGGGTCACAATGGGAAAAGCATTTTGTTTTTCACAATTTCTCATTTCTAATGAATGAAATAGGGATGAGTCCCTGCAATTTCTGTTTACCAACCAAGAAGTGGTGGGGATGTCCCAATAATCTCCTGGAAAATGTACCACATGACTGAAGCATAAGATCTGGGTCCATGAGGCAAAAATCCAGTGTTGTCCTTTGAATTATGCCCACTGCTGACCTCCATCTAAGGTAAGAGGTCAGAAGGTCTATGTTGCACTTTATTACTCCAGTTTCTCTTGCTTAGAGTAAAGATAATACTTCGCATGTTTGTTTGTTTACACGTAATACATTTCATGCTACAGAATTCAAAAGCTATAAAAAGGAATAGAGGAAAAGTGAGTCATCCTCTCTACTTTTCTGCCACTCAGCTCCTCTCCCTGTACCATATTATGCTCACTGTTCTTAGCCTTGATCTTGGTTATTAATAGCAAATCTTGAATGCCTTTCTGTACCAGCGCCTGTGACATAGTATTCTATTGTATGAGCACACCATAATTTATTTTAACCAGTCCCTTGTTGACGAACACTCTTACCAATTTTTTGCTATTGGAAGTACTACAATGCCTGTCCTTATACATATGGGATCTTTTCTCATGGGCAAGTAGAGCTGGGATGTATTATTAATTTCCTAGTACAGTTCTTTCCACCACGTAATCTTGCACATTTATGGGCAAAGACAAAGGGGAATCATCCCAACCTCCTTTTCCTCTTATTATAAAACCCTGCGTGGCCACGTCTGCGTACCCTCCTCCACAGATGCCCAGAAAGGAGAAAGAGGAGTCTCTAGTGCTTTATGCCATCTCCCCACCATGGTCTCTTAATAAGCTTGACTGTTTTTGAAGCCAATAGAACTAAATGAAAAGCACTAGACAGAGCAGAGGACGAGGACGAGCTTTTCCAGAAACAGTGGACTGCTCAAATACTTGAAATATTTTTTCCTCCTGCTATGTGCATGCTGAATGACAACATTAACAAAGGAGTTCTGAGAAACCATGAAAAGAAAAGGGGCCTTATCAACAAAAACTTACCAGGACTACTTGAGTCTTGAGTGTGAGCTTTAAAAAGTCCAGTTAGTGAAAGAAAAAAAAAAAGGCACCTCCAGTTTTGAATGTAGCATAGGCCTGGTTTGTTCTTTGAACCAAATCATAGATTTTTCCGGATATGGGGAAAACAATCACTGCCTCAATTGTATGGATGCTTTTGCCAGATTGGCTGTGCCTCTGGTGAACAGTGAAGTGCACTGGATCTTCCAGGCTTCCTGTAGTCAGTCCCTCAACCTGAGAAAGAACTATCTGGCCTGAGCAGCACCTCTTAACTTCAGAATAGAGGTGGAGGGCCACAGTCACACTTCAACGAATTCACCTTCCATCTTCTTAGGGCCCTGTGAGAGCACAGTCCATTCTCCTACTTCCAAGGGGGCACCTAACATTCCTATGGGAGGGTCAGAGCTGAGGAAAAAAGAAAGGCAAGCACACACCACAGCCAGACTGAAAGGGCTCCTGTGATACCTGTGAGCTTCCTTTTTGCTAATGTAATTCCTTTTACATTATATCATTTTTACTGAAGTATAATTCACATATAAAAAAGGCCCATTTTTGGTGTACATGTGAGTTCTGACAAATGTGTCACCTGTGTAACCACAACCACGATCAAGATATAAAACATTTCCATCACACCTAGAAAATCTTCCTCATGGCCAGTTGTAGTCAACAGCCCACACTCCCACCCCGACCCAGTCCCAGGCAGCCGATGATCTTTCTTTCATGATAGATTAGTTTAGCGTCTTCTGGAATATCATGTGAATGGACTCACTTAGCCTTCATGTTCTTGCATGTATAAGTTATTTTCCTTTTTTGTCACAGAGTAGTATTCTATCTTATGGATATCCACAATTTGTTTATCTGTTTGCCTGTAGAAGAACATTTGGGTCATTTCCAGTTTGGTACTATCAGGAATAAAGCTGCTATAAATATCCACGTGCAGTCCTCTTGTGGGCATTTGTTTTTATTCTCCTGGGAAAATCCCTAGGAGTGGGATTGCTGGCTCCTACAGGCAGTGGATGTTAACTTGAAAAGAAACTGTCATGCTTGTATTTTACCAACAAGCTGTGTCAGTTTACATTCTCACCATCAATGTACAAGAGTTCTAGTTGCTCCACGTCCTCACCCACACTTAGTGTTGTCCGTGTTTTTAGCCATTTTAGTGGGTGTCTAGGGGTATTTCATTGTGTTAACTTGCATTGCCCTGGTGACCAGCACTGGTGAACATCTCATGTGCTTATTGGTCATTTGCCTGTCTTTTGTGAAATCTCTTTATTCATTTATTGGGTGCTTTTCTTCTTATTATTGAGTTATAACAGTTCTTTATACATTCTGAATAAGTTCTTTGTCAAATAAATGTAATGTGAATGATGGACCAATTTTGTGTCTTCAGCAGCTGGTCCTGTGCCTGGCACGTTATAGCAGGCGGCCAGGTCACATTGAATATTAACAGTTGTCATTGAGCAGAAAGTAACATTTGTAGAGGCCAAGACTGCCAATTCCAAGTCCTTTGTAGAGATCTTTGAATCCACACAGCCCCTTTCTCTCCATCAAAATTCAAAGGAAGATGGAGAAAGAGTCTAGGAAGCAACAAGTGTTTGACGCCATGCACTGTACACTTATTTGTGAGTATTGATCCCGTAGCCAGAATAGGAAGACCGGTTAGGATGTCAGATTTACTAAGCTGGGTCGCACCATGCATGCATCTGTGTGTTTATGCTTATTTACAGATTCGTTCTAAGACAATTGCCACTTAACACTCTCTGTGGCTTTGGCAGTGTCAATTCCCTAGGACTAGCGGTCAGCACACTCAGTAAGTGAAAAGAATATTCTTCAACAACAGATGTGATGTAAACATGCTTCAGATCTCCATGTTGCTCTGTGACATTATTCATATCAGGAAAAGAAGGCCTTGCAAGAGCTGTAAATCCTTTGGGGTCTATTTTTTATCCCTGCTCTGCAATATAGTTTTCCTGTGTAGACCCAAGCTAACATCAGGAAGAATTTGCCCAAATGTACTGGTGCTTCTCCAGCCAGGGGTGACACATAGGTTCCACTTTGCATGCCAGTTCCAACAGATTTATAATGGCCACCTGGAGAAGGATTCTGAGGTCCAGTGGAAGTTAAGTGGGAAAATGCTGTGATTAATTGGTAATGTCTGCCATGGCCACAGAAGTGGATGGTGACAGAAGAGTGGCAGATGTTTGGGATCCTCCCTTGCGATGCATTTGCCTTGCCCAGCCCTCAACATGCTGTGCGAGCCCTTTGGATGAAACTTAGGACTTGTTTCTTCTGTAGAGAATGGAAGCCTCTGGGCCTTTGGTTGTGGACAAACTTCTTTTCCTCCCACACCAGAAAACTTCTCTGGATGTGGAACTCATCACTAAGCTCTTGAATCTTGAACTTCCCAGCTAAGTTTAAAAAAAAGAAAAGTCAGCTGACCTGAGACTCCAGCCCCAGAACAATTCTCAGAGGCTGGGAATTTGGAATTCTAATCAATAAGTCTCCAAATTAACCTCTCTTACTTGCTTCCATGTATCCCAGCATCCACGGCTCCTTCGAGAAAGCATGACATCGCCTCAGGGACTGTGAGAGCTCTGATTGCAGGGACCATCGCCAGCTTCATGACAGCCTGCATCGCAGGTACTGCTTCCGGTGTTTGTGTCCTGTCTCCCGGTGCCCGCAGCTTTCAGTGCCTCCAACCCGCATATGCAGCATATGCTGTGCAGAGAGCTGAGAGGCAGAGCCTCAGTTAAGCATATTGTGAAATGAAATGTGTGGAGCGTGGTAGAGAAGCTAAGAACAGAAGGAGAGTTCAGTGACTTCGTTAATCAATAAAATCAGTGGCGCTCTGTTCCACTTCTAGGCATACCCTCCAGCACTCCTGTAGACATCAACTGCCATCACATTCTAGAGAACGCCTTCCACTCCAGCTCACCTAAAAACACAACCGATGTAGTGTTGCCAGAGTGTGTTGAGGAGGTATTGTATTCTTGTTTATAACTTCTTTAGGTTCATTATTAATTTAAAAATTAGACCTAAAGACCCCTTCCACTTATTTTTATAACTTCATAACACTTACTTTATTTAAATATAAGAACTTGTGTGGCAATTCTAATCACCTTTCATTTGGACTTTTCTCAGCAAAGACTAGGAACCATAACTATCTAGTGTCGCTCAAGCATTTCATATGCCCCCGCTGTGGATTAGGCACTTGGTGTGCATTAGCTCATTTACACCTTGCAAACGCTGTGTAAGTTAGGCACTGTTGCTTTTTTAAGCTTTATATAAAATCAGGGCTTGGGGAGGTTATGTCACTGACCCAAGCAAAATGAGCGCAAGCACAGTCAAGATGGAAAGACCCTAGAAAGTTTGAGTCTTTCTGCCCGCAGAACCTACACTCTTAACTACTACTGTGGTATTCTAGTACTAGTTACTAGGTGCTGCCGCCCTTTCAAGAGGATCAAGCAATGCAGGCTGTCCTGACAACATGGTGATGGTGAGGGGCTATAGTGGATGAGGGGCTACCAGTGCCCAATGCTGGCCACCCCCACCCTATACAGTTTCTATCTGCAAAATCACTATCCCCACCCCATCTGTTCTTCGTAATGTGCAAGTGTTTTATAAGGATTAATTCTACCCTTTCTTTGTTTATTCTGAAGGAAATAGGGGCAGTCCTTGAGGCCAAACAGGATTTGAGCGTCAAAACTAATTCTTTGGTGCCTCTGTCCTTAACCCACTCTAACCTGAACGTAAGGGGAGAAATCAGCTCGTGTCTTATGCTATTTTTAATGTGTCATCTTCTGCTCATCTACTGTTTCCATCTTCTAAGGCTCAGCTAACTGTTTCATTCCACTTTCTACCAGCACTGTTGCCAAGGGTCCCGGGGAGGTCATCCCAGGAGAAAACCACAGCCTGTATTCTTTGAAGAACTGCTGCGAGTTGTTGATTTCATCAACACTGAACTGCAGTTGGATCCCTAATTAATTTTGAGTTCAGCCACTTCTTCAACAGAACTCTAGGTACAGGTATGGAAGTTTCTGCTGTGGGGAGAAAAAAAACTATTCTCCACAGATGGATATTTCCATCATGGAATCAGCTTTTACTGGAAAGAAGAAAAACAGGAGTGAACACTTCAGATGTAGAGCATCTTCCTCCTCTCCTCACCCCCCTCCCCACTGAGAACTACTATTGTGTCCCAAAGTGAGGTATTGTCTCCAGTCCCAAAAATGTTTTCTGACCTTAGAATTTCAGGACATTTAACCAGAACACAGGTACAAATGATGGCTCACAACTAGGCTGTGACTCAGCTGTACCCACTTAGTGTGAGTCTCTATGTAGTCTGGTGTGACTCATTTTAAAAAGAGACCTCAGGTGAGGTCTCTCTGCATTCACCCTGGCTGACCAGAAATAGCCTAAACTTGAATCTCACGTGGAGGAGGACCAGTCACATATCACCCACTCATTACCTGCCCTGAGGAGGTCCCGCAGAAATCAGGAGTCTTTCAGGAGAGCACCTAGACTATTCCAAAGCTAGGTTTTGTGAGGGTTTTGTGTGTGTGTGTGTGAGGAAGATCAGCCCTGAGCTAACATCCAATGCCAATCCTCCTCCTTTTTCTGAGTAAGATTGGCCCTGGGCTAACATCCATGCCCATCTTCCTCTACTTTATATGGGACACCGTCAGAGTATGGCTTGACAAGCAGTGCGTCGGTGTGCGCCCCCGATCCAAACCTGCGAACCCCGGGCCGCTGAAGCGGAGCACATGCACTTAACCGCTGTGCCACCAGGCAGGACCCCAAAGCTAGGTTTTAAATACCATGTGCTTAGAGTTATACCAGTCAGCTTAAGCTGAACTATGCTGCAGTAACAAATAATTCAAAAACTTTAGTGACTTACAAGTTTATTTTTCACTCATATTATGTGTTTATTGAGGGTCAATTTTGGCCATACTCCATGTTGTCTTCATTTTCAGGACCCAGGCTAAAGAAGCAGACCCTGTGTGGGGCATGTTGGTCTTATGGGAGAAGGAAAAGAAAGGCGAGGACCACATGATGGCTCTTAAAACTTCTGCCAGGAAGTGACACCCTTCACTTCCACTACATTCCATTATCCAAAGCTAGTCATGTGACAAGCATGAGTCAATGGCCATAGATGATTTATCCTGTCATAGAGATAGTGAATACTTTGAAGAAATAACATGATATACCATATAGGTACATAATATCCATATCTCCCTCAAGAAGTCAACCTGTTATAGGGCATAACTGTAAGCCTATTCATGTGCAAATTTGGTTATGTTACTAGTGAGAAGACTGGAAAATGGTGCAACTCTTGAGTCAAAAAACCACATAAAGACCATTGGAAGAAGAAAAATAAGTCCTGGTTGAGATCTGCAAACCTTCCATTGATACTTCCAGAAGAGTATCAGCATCAAACTTGCTTAATTGGTATCAAACAAAGACCTCAATGGGTTCTGAGTCTTAATGGTCTCAGAAGAAAATTCCAGAAACAATGGTGGGGTGCACTTTAATGAAATACTCATCATCCATGCCCTTAAAAGCATAAAGACCACATTTTGTGAGAAAACACAAACAGTAATGACTGGATTAAAAGGTGATTCAACCAAAAGAAAGCATGTGAAAAAGCTTTTGGAATACCTTAAGTAATTTATATGTTTTTCTTTTTGTTCATGCACAAGAGTAATTTTTTTAAACTCACGTGTAAATAGTTGAGTTTTTTTTTTTTTTTGATGATGGTGGTGGTGAAGGAGGGAGCTAAATGCCCAAAGAACTCTTTATCTCTGAAGTACAGTACACTAGGATATTTCTAATTATTCATCATTTGTATCAATTTTTTCTTGGCACTCAATGTGTCCTTTCAGTATTTAGACTTTATTTTTAGAAATATATATGGACGTGTCTCTTCCCCCTGTTCTCAGTGTTCTGGTGTCAGCCTTCATAAAAGCCTATGGCATAGTGTGTCAGAGATGCCAATTATTCATATGTTGGTTCTCCTTTGTCTGCTATTGCTATTATTTTTCTAACTCTTTTTTTCTCCTTTTAACTCTGCATTTTTCTATTATGTTTTATTCCTAAGAATCTCTTTCTGAGAGAATCTCTTTGCTGTTTCTAGTGTGCCTCTCTGGCCAACTAATTTTCAAATTCTGTCTATTACCATTACCATTCCTTGGATGTTTCTAGCTTGTCTCTGAGCTCTTTTTTTTTTTTTTAATTTATATCAAGGAAAACAATTACTGTCCTTCTTTTACTATTTTCTTCTTTTTCATCAAAAAGTGATATCCATTTGTAATTAAAAATGATGATATTATACACCCACACACATCTTTCTCCCTACCCTGTTCACCCCAGCTCTCTTTCTAGTACCACACAGCCCTGAGATTATTATTATTAATTAGCAAATGCACCTTTCTCCAAACTTATATAAGAATATGGGGAATTTGTTGTTTCTACACAGATAGAATGAGCCTCTTTACGTATCACCTTCAATTTCTTTTCACTTGGCAATACACTTTGGAAATTCCTACAATTCCTTATATATACTATATATAGCTCTATCCTTCCCTTCCTCCTACTGTCTCTGTGTGTGTGTGTGTGTGTGTGTGTGTACAATTCTACATAAATGAGATAATATACATGCTGGAGATGGGAAGGAGTTAGACATTTTATTTTCTTTCTACTTGCTTCCCTCCTCCTCTCTCCTGCCCCTGGCCCACCACACACAGGTAACCCAGGTTAAATAACTTGATTTTTTTTAACATCACTGTACTTTTTTTCTTTACTTTTTCATGCTCAGGTCATATTTTACAAACATATTCATCCATCTGTGTGTTTCCTGTGTGTTTGCTCGGTTGTTGTCCACTCAGGGCTGACAGCATGTTACCATCAGTCTTCGCACCCAGAACATGTTTCAAGCCAAGGCTGTGACATCTATTTTGAAGAATTCTGTAGTTTGCCTAGCCTTCCCAGGAAATTTGAAGCCCCCAGCCTTCTCTCTGTGTCTCTCTTCACACTGGTACAGTGTTCACTAATCTGAAAACCCTTTTTCAAACAGTATTATGGGTCCTGATATGAATTTTTCCTAATATCAGTGAAGACGAAAGTTTACTTTACTGCTTCTATTCTCCTTGTTGTTTTCCATTGGTTTGCAAAAGGAGAGGGAGGCAGAAATGGCATTTCTCTCCGCAATCCAGAAACCGTGGTGTAAACAAATTCTCTGAGCCTGCAGAGGCCTTAGGGTCTCAGCAAAGAATAGATTGGAGTCATGGGATATGGAGAATGTTCTTTGATTTTTTTTCCATTGGTAAAATCAGCACATCCACACAGTTAGATCTGAGTGAAAAGGTCTCTGTAACTAAACAGGTTATTAACATGCATTCATTTTGCAAATGCTTCCAACTAATTGCTTTTATATTTCTGTAGTTTAATTAGGCTGGTAGGCTACTATGAAGAGCTTTAAGACGTGGACTTGCCCAGTGAGGCTGACTTCCAGTTACAGAATGGTTCCAAAATCAGGCATGCTTATAAGGAAGGTATTGAAGGACACGATGTGCCAGGAAAGATTAAACTACCCTGGGTGTACTGGAGCAGGGGAAGGGGAGGCAATCATTCACATTTAAACAGGCGGGAGACCAGGACTTAAAGAAGCAATGTCTGGTACAGGTGCACCATATGGTGCTAATGAGCCATATGGTCCTGAGAAAAGCTACTTTTTATAACCTCTTAATAAAAAATTAATTAAAAATTACTTTGTTTTAAACTAAAGCAAGAAGAAAAGTGTGTGCTTACCCATTCTTTCCCTGGCTGTGAAGACAGCGCAAGCTTCTGATAATAATTATACTTTACATTACAAAGGCAATGTGCCTTCCCCACTGGATGTAGAGTGAGTGCTTTCAACCCTGGTCATTAGTGGGCTACTTGGCAATTTCATTTCAAGAGACTCTAGAAAGTAAACAAAGAATCTGCACCAAGCCAGCCCTCTTACCCATTATGCCTTTTGCAAAATGTGAAGACAGTGACTGATATTAGGGATCAGCCTGTAGCCATGGAACAGAGAAAAGCACTCAAATGACAACCTTGATATGTAGTCCTCTGGCAACTGACAACCAATACCTTTACTATGAGAAACCAGGATTAGGAAAAATTGTTGACATGTAGAATCAGCCCTACATCGTCCATGCACTGGGCATGCTTCTGGTAATATTCATAAAATAAGATTGTAGAACCCTAGATCATTCAGAAATGCTTCAACTCCTCTCACCCCCAGCCATGTAGAGCCACCAAACCCATGGGTAAAAGCAGAGCTAGGGTAGTATTCCCTGGTCCACTCTAAATCACTCCAAGTGCCTCATTCCATGATTGTTTGCCCATATGTCTATCTGACCACTAGCCTACTAATTCCTATGTATCTCCAGTACCTAGAATCTGGCATTCAGTAGACATTCAGTAAATGTTATTCAATGAATGAATGAGTGAATATAGCAAAATTGCCAACCTTCACATAAGCAGGAACAGTTAATTGATTCACTGTCACCTCAATCTCATTCCCCATAGTTGGCCACAGTTGACACTTTGGTGTCACTACTAATTCTTCTCTACATGTTATAAACAATACAATAAGTTACAACCATCAAACTGGAGTGGATCAGTCTTCTTTCAAGCCCAGTGCCTCAATCACTTTCACCTTCCATTTCTTGGCAGCCTCAGGCACATGATTTTGCTTGTTTTACATTAACTGTGTCATACAATGATCAGCAAACACAGTTCAGGAAACTGGCCTTCCTGATTATCTACAAAGCCAGCCTGCAGTTTAGTAGTGTTGTCTATTTTGAAGCTAAATGGAATCGTTAAAAGCATCCCAATACCCAACATAAATAGGCGTATTTTAAATAACCAGGTTCTTTCTGCTTATGTGAGCAATTGTTCTTCTATCACATTTGGAGAAGCTCTTAATAGGAAATGGAAAACAACAAGCTGGTTGCTCCTTCTGGCAGGTATGGAAGTATAATTCAGCAGCTACAAGTCCAGCCCTGGAGCTGAACTGTTAGTGTTCAAATCCTCGCCCCAAACACTGGCTCCATTACCTTAGATATTTATGTAACCTCTGTGTGCCTTGGTTTCCCCATCTCTAAAATGCAAATAAACATCTCCCCTCCCATATTTTTGTGAGAATTAAATAAGTTACATCATGTACAGCACTTAGAAGAATGCCTCATAGAGAAAGGTTATAAAATACACTCTTCCTTGAGGTATAATCTATACACAGTAAATGCACAGATTTTAACTATACAGTTTGATGAGTTGTGACAAATGTATACACCTGTGTGACTATCACCCCAATCGAGATAGAGCACAACCCTGCCATTTTAGGAAGTCCCCTGGTGCCCCTTCCCAGTCACTCTCACTCCCCTATCCTCCCAGGGAAGCCTGATTGATTTTCTTTTTCCTAGAGATTAGTTCAGATAAGTGGTTCAGGTAGAACTCCACATAAATGGGATCACACATGCTCTTTTGTCTCTCACTTTTCTCATTCAGCACAATGCAGTTAAGTTTTACCCAGTAGGTCATTCTGTTTTTATTGCTGAGTATTATCCCATTGTATGAGTAAACACCATTTATGAATCCATTCTACTCTTGATGGACATTTAGATTGTTTTCAGTTTTGCAGAACTGTTGGTTTTGAAAGAAACTTCTATTTGCCACATGTTGTTTAGGTGTTTCAGAATATTTTGAGCTTCGGAAATATAAATTGGAATGTGAAGAAGGCATGGATTACCCACATGCCAGTTTGCTACTTATCACCCTTTCTCTGTTATCTATAATCTTAAGAAAATAAAACATCAAAATTCCATCTAAAATTGGCAGGGGGGTGGTCTTCTAGATGACCTGAAGATAAAGTTAGTTTCTTAATTGCTTTCTCTTCCCTCTTATCAGTAATACGCTTGAGGGGAATTTTATTGAGGTTATAGGTTTTCACAAGTGCCTCTGCTCAGGTGGAGAGCACAGACATTATCCAGACATCAACAGCGAGGAAGAGGGCAGAGATCCGGAGAGTTTCCCCAGCAACTGGCCAGAGCCGGCGTGGGCCTGCAAGGACAAGGTGGAGATTCAGGTTCTAGAGGTGGCCCCCTACATTGGACCATTGCAGCTCTATCAGGACAGGCGCTTAGAGGCATTTTTGTCTCTACCCCTTCTCATAACAGCTTTTATAAGATGTTTTATTGCAAAAGTAATCAATCACATTTGTTGTAGAAAAATATACATAATCTTAAGAAAATAAAAACTTTACCCATATCCCATCACAAAAATATGAGTGCTAACAATCTGTGGTAGATAGCCATTCAATGTGTGTGTGTCCGTGTGTGTGTTTATAACAGTTTTAAAATGAGATAACTATTGCAATTTATCTTGAGGCCAGCTTTTCCCCCCTTAACATATCATGAACACATTTACGTGTTGTTAAATATTCTTCTACATCATCATTTTGTAGTGGCTGCAGAGTGTTCTGTTGTGTGACTGTACCATAACTCAACCTGTCTCCTGTGGTTGGCTGTTATGGATGTTTCCCATTTTTCAGGATTATTAACACATCTGAAATAAACATTCTTGCAGCCAAATCTTTACACAAATTCAAAATTAATTCCTTTTAAAATATACAAAAATGCTAGAGACACATGGAGATTTATCTCTCAACAGAATGTTTCCTATCTTATGCTAAACCTCAGGGCAAACCCAAATGATCAATCTTTGAATGGACATTTCTCCAGGACAAAGCCAGTCTGCTTCTAATCAAAATCCTAGTTTCTGCTGGCCATCAAGAAGTTAGTGAAACGTGACAGCAAGCCTTGTCTTGTGTGGGATTTCATATAACCACTGACACTCTCTTTGTAAAAACCCTTGGTAAATAACATACAGGGTTATCTTCATCTGATTAAAGACGAATTTTCTAGTTCCAGAGTTGGAACTTAAAATGATTTTTCTATTTCTTCAGTGGGCTTTTATACTGCCAATGCAGATTCATTGGGTATGAAT
This sequence comes from Diceros bicornis minor, assembly GCF_020826845.1. NCBI lineage: Eukaryota > Metazoa > Chordata > Mammalia > Perissodactyla > Rhinocerotidae > Diceros > Diceros bicornis. The sequence continues at coordinate 9,621,212 of NC_080761.1, forward strand.
AAAACAAAAGTAAGTTTGAATGCTAACTCCCGACCATCCTTAGACCCAGTCCAGGAGGAAAGAAGTCCTCGTCCACAGAGAATCAAAAAGTATGGTCCCCACCAGTACAGTTGGATACAGGGCGTGCTAATGACAGGGGAGTGGTGAGCACTGCATAGGTCCCTGAGAAACTGGGTCTGTTCACCCAATCAAAGGAGGGCCAGCAATTTCACCAGCAAAATCAGGATCCAAATTTGTATATCCTCTCTCCTCAGGTAGCCCAGGAGAGCAGCCATGGGTTCATCTTTGCAGGAAGAGGGGGTCAACCCCCAGTACTCCTGGTTCACAAATGGCAGCAATACTATATGCTGTTCTGTACCTAAGCTCTTTTTCGCTTACTAATACATTCTAAGGATCTTTCTAAATCACTACATAAAGACTTCATTCTTTAGTACATATCATATGGATTTACTATCATTTATTTAGTACTCTTCTATTTATGTTGTATCCCATGTTTTGTAAAACAATCAAACAAAAAATGCTGCAGTAAATAGCTTCTACCTATGTCACTTCAAACGTATGTGAGTATACTTCTAGAAGAAATTTCTAGAAATGGAATTGCTGAACTTAGGGCATGTACATTTATAGTTTCAGAAGATGTTGACAAATTGCCGTCCGTGGAGATTTGACTGATTGATATTCTCACTAGCCAAACACAATGCACCATTTTGGATTTTTGCAGATGCACAGGAAATGGCATCTCAGTGTTGCTGTAATTTACATTTCTCTTGTTTAATGAGGCTAAGTATCTTCTTGTATGTTTAAGAGCCATGTGCATTTCTCCTTCTAGGAATAGCCTATTCCTGTCCTTCATCCATTTCTCTGTTGAGTAAGTCGTCTTTTCCTCAGACATTTGTAGGTGCCATTTATGTGTTGGGGAGCATAACCCCTTGTCTGTGATATGAATTGCACATATTTTCCCCATATTGTCATTTGTATTTTTACTTTTTTGTGGTGCTTTTTTGCCATGCATAAGTTATGTCACAATTTATCAATCTTTGTTAAAAAGGCATATAAGCCAGGGTCTAATCACTTCTTTGAATTTTCATTTCTTTCACGTGAAGCATCCATATACATGAGAAATAAACCTTTTCTCCTGTTAATCTGTCTCTTATCAGTTTAATTCATAGGTCTCAGTCACAAACCAAAGAGGGTAGAGAAAAAGATCCTTTCCCTTCCCACAATCTCTAAAATGGAGATTATGCTATCTACCCCAGAGAATTAGCCTTAAGAATCAAATGAACGTGGAAGGTTTGGCCCATAAATTTCAGCAATTATGATGAAGAGAAGGAAAATGTTGCCTACTTCAGTCTTGTGCAAAAAAATACAGATACCGAGAGGGTTCACAGATAATGATGATTCAAGGATTAGCCTTTCCATTACACTCTGAAGACTTCTTTATACGCAGAAAGTGATATTATCAAAGATTTGGATAATATATTTGAGATGATTTTAGTGAATTTTTTACTAACCCAGTTTGAAAGGGAATCTCTAGGGCTGTTATTTCCCTGAAACTGGCCTGCCAAGGCAAAATGTCAGATAAGACAAGATGTGAATTCTAGTTTAGCCACTCATCTCTGAGCCTCTGTTTCCTTATCATTAAAAGAGGGATGATTATACCTTCTTCTCACTCTGACAAGTAATGAGATAGTAACATCAGAAGAGTGGCTAGCACGGCACTTGTCAGATATGTTCTAAATGGTAGCTATTTTTGTTGTTATCATTATCGTGTTCTTTGTTGTAATCATTAAAGATGATGGCTTTGGGTGGCTGAAGACAAATAAAAGGAGGGTAATAAACACCAGAATTGGAAAGAAAGAAAGAGGGAAATAATAATGAGTATATTAAAACCAAAGCTATCCAAAAAAACAAGATGTATTGGTGGAGGGACAGCGGAATACACAGGTGGACAGTATGTAATGAAGTAGGTAAAATAAAATGTTGATAACAGAATCTAAGTAGTGTATTTCTTTCAAGTTTGCTGTATGTTTGAAAATTTTTTATAGTAAAATGTTGGGAAAAATTCAAGGCTACCATCCTCCCTCTCTGCTTCTGATCCTAATTTTACTGTAGCCCCCCATAAACACTCAAAGGCAGAGGAGAATTGACTTTCCTGTGTCTTGATATTTCACGTAGAGTGAAGAACTCGTAACTCACCTCCTGGCCCAAATTTCAAGCTGTCTTTATGAAAGCAATTCACTCCCCTCCCCTAAGATCCATACTTCTTATTTCCTGCTGGCCCAGCTGACGGCTCCAATTTACGCACATTTGCCACCAATATCACTCATGTCCCAGAATCCCCCCCTCACCCTGTTCTCTCAGGCCCCCAACTCCCAGAGTCCAAATGGCTTCACACCCAGAAAACTGCAGACAGAAAGAAGCTGGGGCCTGGGATGGAAACCCTGTTTCTGGGGCATTGGAACACCAAAGTCAACTGCAGCTTTCCCCTCTTGCTGTGACACAAGTGACCCTGTAAAGTCGCCATCCTGGAAATTGACAGACAGGTTGCCATGGTGAGGAGGGACCTAAGGATGGTTTCTCCAGGCCCATCGGTGCCTGGCATGTCAGGTGCCCCAAGCTGCCAGAGAGAGCTAAAAGGCCCTCATCAGATCATTATTATTTAGGCAGGAATTCAATTGTCTGAGTTCAATTGGTCTGAGGGTCCTGCTTCACCAAAGAGATTGTGAGAGGGAGGAGAACTGCTGGACACTTCAGAAATCTAGAAAATTAAGTATTGAAAGCAAACTCTGTATTTCTTTAATGACTTGTTCGTGTTCTTTTTCAAAAGAAAGTTTAATTAACTCCATTTGGAAATGTTTATCTTTGGGCAATCAGCATCCTTTAGTCCAATATTTGTCAAAATGCTGTTCCCCAAGCTGTTGAATCAGAATCTCTGGGGGTGGGGCCCGGGTAACTGCATTTAACAATGTCCCTAAGGTTCTAGGCAAACTGAAGTTTGAAAAATACTGCTCTAGTGTAGCTAGATAACTATAACATCTCATGACAAATCAACAGTTCTAGCCAGAGGCTCCCAAACTTCTCACTATTCTGGATCTTTTTTGTCACATCCTTCCATCCCCATGGCACCTCAAGAGCCATATTTTCTGAGAGATATTTGTCTACCAAGCAAATTGCATTTATTGAATAATAATGATTTCCCCCTTTTTATCAAAAATTCATATAATCCCCAACCTGACTGGCAGAGAGAAGCAGTGTTACAATATTACGTTGATAAAAAATTCACCTCAAATCAAGGAAAGTTTATCTTCCTTTACAGCCTCCACTCAGGTGAGTGTATACTGCTCATCAGGCTTTCAGAGATAAATAGCCCAAGCTCACCAGGACCACCTCTGAGCATCCCAAGGTGGGAAACTATTGAAGAACTCCATGGCATCAAAGAGCCCGTTCTGAGATTCTGACTCATGTCAAACAGAAACAATAACAAGATCCATCCTCCTTCTAAGGAATATAAACTTATTTATTCCTTCATTTCCTTATAATCACCCCTCCCCCACTATGGGTAGACTTTAAAATAACTCACAAAGATACATAAAATAATCTAAATTACAAATAGATGTACCACAGCCTGCTACTTGTTTCCTAATGGCCCATCTTCCCTTCCTCTACAGTATTAAGAGTCCTCATTTTTAGCTAAAATACATAGCCACCCACATTTCTGAGCCATCCTTATAGCTAGGTGTAGTCATGTGACTACAGTCTGGTCAACAGGATGTAAATGGAAGTTGTGTGTGCAACTTCTAGGAAGTAATTTTAAAAGGGAGGCTTGGGTGGGTCCCTCTTTCTCTCTTATCCTCCTTCCTGCTGACTGGAGGCAGACATGATGGTGAGAGCTGGAGCAGCCATCGTGTACCATGAGCTGGAAGCTGTGTGTTGAGGATGGCAGAGCAACACAGTAGAAATCTGGGTTCCTGATAGTCATGGAGCTGCCATTCCATTCCATTTCTCTCCAGAATTTTACTGGAGAGAAAATGAAGCCTCTACCTTGTTTAAGCCACTGGTATTTTGGGTTTTCCACTCCTCATAGGCAAACCTAACCTGTACTACCAATGTAAGTGAGAAAAAAAAAGATAGAAACATACAGTCAGAGATAAACTTAACACAAAAATATATACCAAAAAATCTTATATATTTGCTAAAATAAATTGCAAATTTAGCTTCAAGCTTTCTAGTGGTTAATGCTACAGTAAAAATTTTAAGGACACGATTCTCAGTGTCATAAGATTTATTTATTTAAGTGCCCAGGAGAAACACAACTGTTCCCGATGCTAAGAAAAAATTAATCTACCCTGAGTCTTCATAAAGAGGACATCCATCATGTAATGTAATTAACAACTGCAACAACTTCCTTAAAGTACAAACAATGCGTTTCATGATGTTCTTCAACATAGGCCAGGAGAATTCGAGTTAATAATTTGAAATTGTCCTGTCTACCGGTGTAATGCACAGTCATGCACCACATAATGACGTTTAGGTCAACAACAAACCTCATATACAATGGCAGTCCCATAGGATAATAATGGAGCTGAAAAATCTCTATCCCCTAAGGACATCGTAGTCATCAGAATATCATAGTGCAATGCATTATTCACATGTTTTTGGTGATGCTGGTGTCAACAAACTTACTGCACTGCCAGTTGTATAAAAATATAGCACATACAGGGGCCGGCCCAGTGGCATAGCGGTTAAGTTCCCATGCTCCGCATCAGTGGCCCGGGGTTCACAGGTTCGGATCCTGGGCATGGACCTATGCACTGCTTATCAAGTCATGCTGTGGCAGCGTCCCATATAAAGTAGAGGAGGATGGGCATGGATGTTAGCCCAGGGCAAATCTTCCTCAGCAAAAAAGAGCAGTATTGGCAATGATATTAGCTCAGGGCTAATGTTCCTCAAAAAAAAAACAAGACAGAAAAAAAAAATGGAAGAAGATGGGCACAGCTATTAGCTCAGGGCCCATCTTCCTCAAGAAAAAGAGGAGGATTGGCAGTGGATGTTATCTCAGGGCTAATCTTCCTCGTCAAAAAAAAAAAAAATATATATATATATATATATATATATGGCACATACAATTACATTCATGCCCCGCACAACAACGTTTCAGCTAATGATGGACCACATACACAATGGTGGTCCCATAATATTAGTACAATATGGCTGAAGTGTGTAGTAGGCTATACCATCTGGGTTTATGTAAGTACACTGTATGATGTTGGCACAACGACAAAATCATCTAACGACACATTTCCCAGAACGTATCCCTGTCATTAAGTGATGCATGGCTGTAGTACACTAGATTGAATGCTTCCTTTCCCATCCTCAGAAACACTAGCTAGCTGGGCCTTGGAGAGGTAATGGGCTCAAAAATAAGAAGGTAGTTTAAAAAGCCAAATTATTATACACTCAACCTATATCCAAGTTGTCTACCACCAGCACCAACACGACCCCTGAGAATTGGGCAGAATTCATACAAAAATACCCTTGTACATACCCCATTCGACCTTTCTTTTTATGACTTGTTTTCTCCTTGAATACATCCTTGAAGTTATTTAAATTTAAATTTTATAGGTTATTTCAAACCTATTAAAAATTGCGTGTGTGTGTGTTGTGTGTACTGGGGGAGGAACTCAGTGTGTGATTTTTCCACTTCTAGTCCCTACATATCTCTGAATATATAATACAGGCAGGTAATAAATAAAATTCAGCTATGTAAGGCACTCATCTACCCATAAAATACAGGGACCAAAAATGTAAATATGTAACTCATGGGTCACGTGTCCCAACTGTGAATACCAAGCGGTGAACGTCAGCACTTTACATCTCATGGAGGAAACCAAAGCGGTTTCCAGTACACCATTCCTTTGCGGGGCAGCAAGGCAGGCACCCCTGGAGCCACAGGGATACGTTTTCAGACTCTCTAGTGAGATGGTCACCGAGGGATCCTCGTGCCTGCACCTTTGATTCTACGGCATTTCAGCAGGATCTTGCCCTCCAAAGCCTTGCTGGTCAACCCCGGGTCTCCTTATGGATTTTACTGTGTTGAAGGAATGATTTGTGAGAGCAGTGTGTGGGAAATGAGTGGTGAATATGGACTACCCAAACCAGATGGTTACATGCTTTGTATCCAACATGGTCCCTGTATACTTTACAGCTAGGTCTTGTTCAATATGCTTCCCTGAAACCCAATATTGGCTTTGAGAAAAGAAGGATACCTTGTTTTTTGTTTGGTTGGTTTTTACCCTGAGCATCACTAATTTTCATGATGCAAATACTGCACTTACTTTGTAAAATAGAGAGATGAGTACCTACCTGCAGGATACCCACTCATTCCAGGTGACCCAAGTCTCAACGACACAGGACACAAAATGAAGTCCTCTTTATCCCGTAGACACGATGACTGAGCATCTTTTTTTTTCCTTTTAATTTAAATTAACTATCCCGTTTACCTAACTACAGACCAAAGTCTCAAAACTTGATCACTCTGGTCTAGTTGTTGTCCCCCAATGGTCCAAAGCCACCTTTTCATTTATGTATTGAATTCACAAACAAATTCATTTCCCACAAATGGGATCTCTGATTAGGATCAGCTTCATTTGAAACTGTGCAGCAAATGGGAAAATGAGAAGATTAGAGAACATCAATAACAGCAACTGCAAATAACTTTTAAATCAATCTGGATATTCCTCTCTAAGAAGTCACTCTTCTCTTCCATTTAGGAAATAGAAAATTATTGCCATTAGCAAAAATCTCAACGGCATGCATAATGACAGTAATAATGATAATTAAAAAAAAGTCAACCTACATCTGGGTAGATCTTTTTCATTACAAAATGCTTTCAGTTGCATCATCATCTCCTTTGATCTTGCACCTGCGTTGTGCGCAGTAAAGGAGGAGTTTTTACTTCATTTCACAGACACAGGGCAGAGGGATGGGCGGGGGGGACTCAAGTTACTTAGGTTTGGGTCTCAGTTCTACCGTGTATCACCTGAGTGACCTTGGACAAATTACTTAATGTCTCTGAACCTCAGTAAATGTATAAAATGAGGATAAAAATAGTGCCCACCACGGACGGCTGCTGTGATAAGCAGTAACAGACATGTGGTAACCCTGGTAAAACGCTGTGACTATTAGTGAGGACAGAGGGGTGAGTTGATCTTCCCAAGGAGGAAGAGTTTCCTCTGCAGAACCAGGAAGAACCTGGGCTTCCCTGAAGCAAGAACTGATGTAGGAGCAGAACCAAGATCAAATATTCCCAACACTCCTTTTCTGCCAGCCCATCAGCGTGTGAGCACTCTTAAAGAATGAGAGGATTACTGACTCTCCTTTGGGGCTGGGATGGAAAAAAAACATTTGATGATCAGTAGAAGAGTCTATAAGTAATGAACAGAACCCACAGAATTGAGCTTGGACTCCTGAAGCCTGGAAATGCCTGCCACATACTGCTTCTCCGCCCCCGCTCAGCCTAGGGTGGCCTGCTCCCTTAGGGGACAATGCACAATGCTGAAGTCCACAACTGGCCACAAGGTGGCAGGATGTCACCAGCAAGGATGCTCCAGCCCAAACTTCACTCAGGAGCAAATCTCCTGGCTCAAGTCCAAACTTCAGGCTGGAGCAAATCAAGCCGGGACACTGATTGGTATCTGACGCCCAAGACGACAAACTGAAATATTCCAGTTAACGTCAACCCTCAACCTAAGTCAGTACCCAAATCCTGCAAATGCTGTTCTTCTGCCTGAGTGCTCTGTCTCTCATTCAAGACAGGGAAATGGGCACCTCGTCAATCTTCACACACAAAAAGGAACCTCAAGGTGATCATGAACTTACTCCAACACAAATGACTACCTCTGTTTGCATGAATCCCGATTTTCAAATGTATAAATGAATTGAGAAACTTTATGTGTCGGGAGCAACCCTCCAGAATCCCCAGAACCTTCTTATTATAATATTTTCTTATAAAAATAAAAATATCTAAAAAGGTCAAATCTAAATTATTTCTATATAACTCAATTACCATAAACATTTTAAAGCCTGGATTTTCCTACCAACCTCTCTGTTTCTGAGCTATCTTCTCTCTTTAACTCTCTACAAAAGTGAATGTTTAAGGATTATGGAATAATTTAAATAATAGCCTGATGATATACAAGGTTTTACATAAACTTGTACTGTTTTAGGGTCAGATAGTAACTAGGAGATCATCTACTTTTATGCCCTCATTTTCCCAAGGAAGAAACTAGTATTGCCAGAAGATAATTAACTTGCCTAAGATAACACAAAACATCAGTTCAGAACTGAGACCCGAACTTTTGTTATCTCACTTTCAGGATAGTCTGGACTAATTTTGATCTTTTATTTAACTGTGTCAGGAAAGTCATGACTTTCCTTTACCCTATAGAATAGAAAAACCAATATCTAGAAGAGAAATACCAGTCCAGTATGGTGCTGTGTGACTCCAGCAGTTCAGCTGGCTCTGCGTTAGAAATTCAGTAGTGGTTAGGACAGAAACTATCTCAGAAGCACTGTGATTACTACAATAGCAAAGCCCAAAAAATAAAAATAAAAGCCCTAGCAGATGATCCAGGGGTGAGTCTTTCTAGAACCTGAAAAAGAACCTGGCAGGTCACAGCCACTCAGCTGGGAGAGGAGACTGAAGAAGATTCAGGCAGAAGAACAAAACACCTCTCCCAGGACTCTGGAGATCCTGAGCGCCATCTCACAAGATGTGACTGTCACGCAATGTGTCTGATTTTAAAAGAAACGCAACCAGAGCTCACATATGTCCATGAGCCCTGTGTGCTCCAAAGCAACCACCACTGTGGGAAGCTGCAAATCGTGCCAAGACGCTGCAGCAGCTCCAACATCAACTCTTCTCTGGGACTCGCCTTCAGAGCTTCAGCGTGTTCCACCAAATATCAACATGGGTGTAAACCTTGGTCGTGTGAGGGTAGAGTTGTTTCTGGAAAAGCTCCAGAGTCAACTCTTGGCAATAAAGTAGGTGGTCAAGGCAGATAATAACATTCTGGGATAAAACTGAGTTGCATGTAGTCATTGGGTCGATTTCCCCTGTGGCTCATAAATTGGACCAGATGGTTCATCTAAGGGAAAAGATTCACCTTCACGGACTCAGTCAGGAAAAATCTTAAGGAATTCCTAACGTGTACATTATTGACTTCAAAATAAAGGCTTCTTAATCCCAGGTCTTAATCATTTTGCATCTAGTGATAAGTTACTGTTCTGTCTCCCGACTCATGTCTAAGCTCCTCTAAGAGAAAAGCCACTTATTAGATTGAGTCTAATTGCTGCCATTTGACCATATTGGACCTACAAAAGTCATATGGTTCCAGCTAATAGATTTGACACCTTAATACTCTAGCATGGTGGTGAGAAGGAGCTCCACAGTGTTAGGTAATATCACCGTGCTGAGTCAGACGATCCTGAACGTCAATATTGAGTTGTCAGAGAATGCACCAGCACAGGATGCTGAACAATCTCACAAGAGGTAAACATCAGTTTTCTCCCTGGATAGTTGTACTTTTTACACATTTAGGTTTTTTTCACTAACTAATCTAAACTGCACATCTTAAGGATGAAAAAGCCTGCCAAGCACATCAAAAAACAGCTGTTCACAATCAGGGCTATTTTGTAAGAAGAATCAGTCTTATCCTGGGTGATAATCTACGTACAACGACCATAATCCACGTTTGGAAGCAGGTTTGCTGACTTGGTCTCTCTGGGTCCCGGATTCAGCTAGACACGTGATGATCTAATGATCTGAACTTCACGGATTTGGCTAAGGAACAGAGTGCACCCCAGGCCTTCCCTCCTCCCTCCCGCAGGGCAGATGTGACCCTGAAAGTCACGGCTGAAGTCATTGTGCTGCAAGCCGTCTCCCCCCTCTGGTTCTTTTTCTCTTGGTTTTGGTTTTGTTTTTCTTTACCCTGCGTTTACCATCAAAACATGATTAGAAAGGCCGCTCTCCCACCCATTCATTTGACTATTCAGAAGGAGTCATCCATTATCTCTAATCTGCCTGGGAGAAAGGACTTATTGGTTCTAACACAGAACTTTCTGGTTATTATTTCAGTGCAGAATATGTTTGAGTGGAAAACTGTGTGCCATCCACCTGCCTCTTGCAGAACACTCCTCTCAGGAAAAGCTTTGACCAAAGAAAAATGTCACTGATAAAACCTGGCCCTGAGGAATTTACCAAGTGATTGGCAAAGCTATCAGGATGCTGTGGTGAAGGTGCTTCCCATCTGGAACAAAGCATGGCCAAGCAGAAACAGGCAGGCACCACAGCCTGCTCTTCCCATGAGCACCCCCTGCGCCTCTGTCCCAGCAGTTCCACCCCTCAAAATCGTCGTCAGTGGGAAGTCACTCTGCACATGCAATTACACTGTGACAAATTTTAAATCGTTCACCTGCAGCTCAAAATGAAACAAGTGGGACTATGTGGCTGTAGAGTTATGGTCTCCACTGGGGTCTTCCTGATGAGTCCCAGGCCGCCAGGGAGGGGGTGTTCCCACGTCCTTTGTGTGAGCCCATGAGCAGCTGGGCTGACCCAGCCCCCAGGTCCCTTTCCATTATTGCTGCCAGGAAAGGTATTTCTTGGTTTTTTGGGTTTTTTTTTAGCAACCTTTTGTGATTACAAAAGCAATATCTTTTCAATACTAAAAAATTAGATCATTTCACAATATGTACATGTATCAAATCATCACATTGCACACCTTAAACTTACACAATATTATGTGCTCGTTATATCTCAATAACACTAGAAAAAAATAATGTCAATAAGGAAAAAAAGGAAAATTAAAACATCATACTCTTATCCCCCAAGCTTACCACAGTTAACACCTATGCATATATTTTTCCACAATTACCACAGTTAACAACTATGTGTATATCCTTCCACACTTTCTTTCTATGCCTATATGCATATATATCATATGTATACATACTGATATGTATAATCAGTCATCTTTCCATGTCAATACATTTTCTTCTAATCTAATGCTTTTCAATCCTCCCCCATTGTCCCCAAAATGTGTGTTATTGCTAGTTTAGCTAAACCAGCATCCAATCCAAGACCATGCGTTACATCGAGTTATGTTCGTTAGGTTTTAACCTAGAACTCCTCTCTTACTGCACATCACTGAGTCCTTGCAGAGAGCATGCTAGCTGTCTAGCTGAAGTCCCATCTTCTGGATTTATTTGCCGGGTTGCTTCCTCAGGCTATCTGTCTTGAAGCTTGTTCTCGCATCCCCCCATTCCCTGTACACTGGAAATTAGATCCAAAGGAGTAGCTTCAATCATTTCCCTGCTAAAGCCATCAGAGGAGATGGGGTGTAGTTCACATTGCACCACATTGGTTGCCCACCATCAGTGATGCCCCCATTGCCCACTGGATTAGGGGGATGTGAGCTTAATCCATCCAACTAGGAAGCAACGTTTGGGGTATTACTCTGGCAAATTATTTTCCAGACTCTAAACCTTTGTAGCCAATATCTTGATCCCCAAACCATTCCATAAGTAAATAGGGAAGAACAGACTGGACAAGTTTGAGAGCAAGAGCCAGGGAAGAGTGAATAAGTGGGGAGGAGCAAAGCCAAGACTTTTGGTGCTCAAAGCTGGAAGGAGAAGAGAAGATTACCACAATCATGGTATCTCTGCTTTCCAAAGTAATTGTTAGACATTAATGAAACTTGGAATAAACTTGCAAGCCCCAGGGACTTGGGCGGGACTAAACAACTGGTAAAGTCAGCTCTGGGTGCTGGGTAATTTCTTTTCCTGAAGAGCTCTTCACAGGAGATCATCTGGGATTTTGATTTCTCTTTTAACACTCATTAGTCAAAGTGACAATGCCAGGCTCACACGTGCAAGTTCTTCAGAAACAAGAACCAAATTTAATCCTCCCCAGAAGACCCTGAACTAAATATCTGCTTCAGCTGCAATCCCATGGGCTGTGTATTGTCACAGCAACTAGGCAATAGCAGGAACCTTGATCCCATCTTCCCCCCTCCCCACTTTAGTCTCACTCCCTATCCTGGGGCCAATGACTTTGTGACAACGACCCCGTGCAGTGAGGTTGTTGGTTGAGCTATGGTTGCTGAGTTCACTGCTACACCGGGGACATCAGCTGGGGTCCTCTCAGGTATGTGTACCATCAGGCAGCCACCACCACCGGGAACAAGGGACAGGGACCCAAAGGTGATCGGTGGTCTTGTTGGCCAGGCACAGTACATGTTGTACTGTTTGCTTTTTCAAGATGACAGTGGCACAGTATTTAAGACAGCAGGAAAAACCTGAATTTGTCAATCCTATAAGCAAGTACAACTGGAAAGTCTCAGAAGGAAGATGCCTCTGAAGATGTTTGCCTTGGTGCCTCTGAGCAATAACTCAGAGCTGAGGTGGCTCTGTCTGAGACTGCCAGGATGGCCTGATTTCCAGAATAATAACAAAGATGTGCAATTAACCTGGATAAGGCAAATTGCCCCAGGACATGAGAGGAAGAGAAAATAAATACCACATCTCCCAGAGGCCACACACACACACACAAACACACAGCCAGAATTTGGCCTCAAGCAAATATTACAGGTGTAGACAGTCCAGTTTCAGTGACACTCCCAGGGCAGCTCCAGTAAGCCTTCCCACCTTCCCTACCACATAGATAGAAGACACGACAGGACTCCTGGGACCACTTGGCCACATCAGACTGCAGTGCTGCTCCTCGTGCTCTGAGCTAAAAGGGAGTTCTTTGCGTGGCTGGTGGACACACAGCCTTTGGCCAAATGGAAACTCAATAACTTCTGTCTAAATGATCCAACCAGGTAAATTTTCTCCTGATGGACATCAAGTTGAAAACTAAAAGGAAGAGCACGGTATTTAGAAAAATGGGTCCCAGAGGCTGTTCTCTCTGCTGCTTGAACTCTGGGAAGGCTCCCCTAGTCTCTGCTTCTGTACAAGAAGCTTGCACAGCCAGTTCAGCTGGCAGCATGCCGGCCGCCCGCCAGCAGCCGTCATTAGCTGACTCTGACCTGCGGAAAAGCTGAACATAGAGCTTGGAGACATTTTCTCCGCAGCTCAGCTCCTGTGATTCTCTCTTTCTAAACAGCAGCGGCAGCCCAGTTATGCCGTCGTGTCTAAAGTGCTTGTCCCATTTTGACACCCCTGACCACCCCACTACGTTTCCTGGGGAAAAAGCTTTTTATGTAAAAGGTGCAGTGGTTCTCATTTTATTTGCTTTTCTCCCTATGTAGCTATGGATGCTACTGGGTTTTATTTCTTGATGGCTTTTGTACTGTTAAAATCACCTGGAAGAATCAGGAGGGAGGACTAGAGTGCGTCCTTAGTTACCCACTGGCCACAGTAACTCAAGTCCACAGAAATCCAGCCCCGTTTCCCATTCAATTTACAAGCATTTAAAATACTCACGTGGATACTGTGTGTTTTCTTTTGCATCCCAACCGAGCTTCTTTTTCACCCTGAGGTCTAAAGACTGGCTGATTTTCCTCAGTTGCTTTATTCACTTAAAATGAATATTTTTACTAATAAGCAAACACCCAATTCCTTTCATTAAACCAGTGACCTTTGAATTTTCTGACACAGTCTCCTCCTAAGCTGGAGCCAACCCCGACAACGCTCCGGGTGCTGGGCAGGCATAGACTAAACTGTCCGCCCCAGGATATAATGTCCTCCCTGACTTAGATGGATTCTCCGCAGTAGATGACGGGTTCCCTACAAATCACAACCAAAATTGACCATAGCTTGACTTTTCCAGATTTAAAGCCAATACAAATGCCCTCTCTGGCACATCAGTGGAATAGAATTGCTCCGGCCCCCCAGTCCTCAGTCTCTAGATCCTTGTCTTAAGGGGACCTAAGCCCAACTGGGCTGAACATATCTTGTAAATCCCTAGAGGTTCTCAAAGATCAGACTTCTCAGGGATCTTATTTAAAACACAAATTCTCAGGCCTCACTTCCCACAGACTCTAATCCAGTAGGTGTTAGTGGGGTCCACAAATCTGCATTATCAACAATATCCTGTCCCCACCCCAAGTAAATGGTCCCTGGAACTCACTTTGATGAACACTGTTCCAAGAGTATTCATCTCTATGGCTTTTAATCAATGCTGTGTTCATTCATTTATTCAACAAATAGTGACCTGCTATGTGTAGGATGTCACTCAAGGGGCAGATAAATTTCACATGGGGCCCTACCCTCAAGAAGTCTAGCGGGAGAAATGAGACATTAACATAAATAACTACTCAAAGGGAATAAGAGGTTTGTCATGAGACAGGGGCAGAATTCAGAGGGGGAAGAGGTAACATTGAGCTAGAAGGGGATGGGGCATGGCTTTATGGCGAGGTGACTTATGCGTTAAACCTGAAAGAATGCATAATATTCAGGCACATGGAGGTAGAAGAGAAGAGGTGTTCTGAGACACAGCAGATGTGAGCAATGGCACAGAGTGAGGAAGTGTGACGGCTAAGTGGGGAAGAGGGAGTCAGTTAACCTGCTTGGAGCACAGGGTGTAACGAAGGGACACAGAAGCAAAGGAGCTTATATAAGAGAGTTGTGGCCAACCCTGGAGGGCTTTGAATGCCAAGCACAATGCCATAGTCACAAGTGAGAGCTTGAGGTATACCTGGCAAAGGGGTGGACTGTGAGCAGAGTTGCAAGGAGCCCCGAGCTGCCCCAAGCATGTAGCAACATGGTGGCCCTGGGCATTTGCCCAGGGAGGTGGGAAGAAAGTCGACTGAGCTCTTCTCTGTAAGGATCTCTCAACCCCGCATCTAGCCAGAGCCTCATACATTACTCCTCAGACTAAGACGTCCAGTGTAAGCTCGCACCTTGCCTTGCAGTAACCTATTAATGTCAGAGAAGGACTAAAGCTTTTATCAGTGGATTTGACCACCACAGAGCCTGTAGATGCTCCTTGAGATGGAAGGATGAGAAAACACATGGAGCGAGAGTGCTCCACGCTCTCACACTGTTATCCTCTTGAGAGCACTGCTGAAGCTCCAGTTGTGCACACGTGCACGCGCACACACACACACACAGAGTCAAAACTTAGGGGAGCCTGAGCTCTACTCTGCTCCAGGCTACAAATAAGATGCAGTAGGATTAAGACTAGACTTTCTCAGGCACAATCTCCCCACCCAGTTCAGTGAATAAGTTTGATTTATGTGCACAGCGCTTGGTAGACTTGCAAGGGTTTTGCAACTTCCCTGGTATCTGCCCAGGAAAAAGCTAGACCATAACTACTGAATGTATCATTCTTTCTGCAGTCAGCATAGTGCCACCTCCCCTCAGAAAGAGGTCCCCCCACTCAGCGCTGACTGTCCATCTGCATATCAAAGGATTCTGTGAAAATCCATTATTCGAAGGCTAGTGCCTCTGAATGCACCTCAGAATCACCAACAGCATAGATTACAGGAGCAAATTGTATCAGTAAATTCAGCTGTCACTCTATTTTTCTCCTTAGTCTAGTCGGAAACACAAAACAACACGGGCCAGAGAGAAATGACTTTCCGTGGGAAGCAGGGACCCAGAGGAAGCAGGTGGACGTGAGGATTACTTGCCCAGGTGACGAGTCATTTCTCCAGGAAATCTAATCAAAGGCAAGAATAACGGTACTTTTTCAGGAAAGAAGGAAGGAAGGTTTTTTCTGCTTGCTTTGTGACAGCAGCACAACCTTTAGCAAGTGCAATATGTCCCCTGTGACCTTTTGCACATCTAATATTATAAAGAGCCATTATATGAAGGGTTAGGAATACAGTGCCCGCTGCTCTCCATTGGTTTGCTCCTGACAGGGAGGATATGCCAACAAATTAAAGAGACGTACTAGCTGTCTAGTCCTGCAGCCGGGCTGCCCATTCCTTGTGTGACCTGATCATTGTGGATGATGGTTGAGGAGAGGCCAGGAAGAACCATGGGAATGCTCGTGGCCCCCTTTGCATGAATGTGCACTGACGCATCCTCAACTCGAGCTTCCTTGAAACCGTCTCTGTCTGTCGGAGTTTCAACTACACCGTGATGTGTCCCCAAACCTAAAGAAGAACTAGCAGAAAATGCAACTCCTCAGTGAAAGTCTGATCTGAAGAAGATACAGTAAAGGTGTTTCCTGCCCTGCCTCAGTGAAACATCGTCCTGTTGTCATTCCTCTTTCAGTCCCGTTCACGAACTGTCACCACAGTGGTGCAGCGATCCTGGGGTGGCTCCAACGCAGGTCCAAGTGAAGGCAGATCAAAACAGGACATGGGACTCTAGTTAACAATACTGTATTGTGTACTTGAAACTTGCTATGAGAGTTCTCACCTTAACAACAACAACAACAAAATGGAGATTATGCGACGTGAAGGATGTGTAACTAACCTTATTGTGGTAAACATTTCACAACATATACTCCTATCAAATCATTTCACACCTTAAACCTACACTATATTATATGTCAATTATATCTCAATAAAGCTATAATTTTAAAAAAATAATATAAAAAAATAGAATGTGGACCCTCCACAAGCCAACGCTGGCCACTGTGAAGACCCAGGAATAGCTGCAGGCCCAGGCTGGCAAGCCTGGGGTCAGTGACAGGGATCTTTAGTGGGAGATCAGTTTGCAAGCTGGTTCCTGCTGGAGGGACAACTAGAACCCGTGAAAACTGTCCCTTTTTATCCTGGGGTATCTGGGATATCTGCCAAGGCTGCTGGCCCTGCTCGTGGAAGTAACCCACACATACACAACATACGAAGATGTATGTCCACACACATATTCACACATGTGCCACTGTCACTGGCTGGAAATAGAGCACTAGAAACAGAGACACCCTCGAGGGATGCTCTGTAGATGCTTTGAACTGGGAAGATCAATCCTGGGACCCTCAGATTTCAGAATCCTGGCACAAAGCGTCTAGAACTATGCTTTTCAGCATGGTAGCCACTAGTCACATGCGTCTACTGGTCACTTGATACGGGGCTAGCCTGAGTGAGATCTAAGCTGTGCTGTAAGTGCAAAATACATATGAAACTTTGAAGGCTTAGTATGAAATAAAAAACATAAAATATCTCGTTAATAGTTTTTATATGATCACATGTTGAAATGAGAATATGGTGGATTAGATTGGTTTCTTACTGCTGGGGGAACAAATTACCACGAAATTTAGTGGCTTAAAACAACACCAATTTGTTATTCTACAAGTCCTGGAGGTCAGAAGTCGGATATGGGTCTCACTGAACTAAAATCAAGGTGCTGACAGGGCCGTGTTCCTTCTGGGGGCTCTAGGGGAGAATCTGTTTTTTGCCTTTTCCAGTTTCTGGAGGCTGCCCACATTCCTCGACCCACGGCCCTCTTCCTCCATCTTCAAAGCCAGCAAACTTCCATCTGTCTGACCATTCCTCTGCAGCCATGTCTTCCTCGGACCACAGCCAGGAAAAGCTTTAAGCTTTGAAGGATTAATGTGATTAGATTGGACCCTGATAATCCAGAATAATCCAGAATTATCTCCCCATCTCAAGTTCCTTAACTTAATCCCATTTGCAAAGTCCCTTTTGTCATGAAGAGTAACATACCACAGGTTGCAAAAATTAGGACGTGGACATCTTTGCCTCCATTATTATGCCTACCACATGGACATGTTAGATTAAATACAATACATTATTAAGATTAATTTCATCAGTTTCTTTTTACTTTCTTAAAGTGTCTACTAGAAAATTTTTATGTGGCTGGCATTGCATTTTTATAGGACAGTGCTAGCCTAGGGCCTTTTAATCACTGAAATTCACTGCATGGACCGTTTTAGGGTGTCCATACCCTCTCTGGGGCCCAGGGCTACAGCCCTGCAGTGATCTCTACTCCTAGAACACAGCCACGTGGCATATACTGGGGTTCTGTGAGTGTCCTGTGCTTAGGGTGACCATCTGCCCGTTTGCCGGGGCAGTCCTGGTTTACACTACATTCCCAGTAGAATTATTGCTAGTGTTGCTGCTCACTCTCAGAATGTTCTGGCTTGCATGATACATTAGATGTTTGCGCTATTCACATGTTACATGGAAGATGAAGCTGCTCACTTATCATCAGTCAAGGGGAGCCCCCAGTCGATTTGCTAGTGGTGTGATGAGTTTGCTTTGATCTGCACGTCCCACCCCACTGGCCTGTCCCTGTCCTTCCGAGCAACGGCCCCATCACCAAGCACAGCTGACTGGCAGGTCCATCTCCACATCCAACTGATTGGCTGTAAACTAATTAACTTCTGGGCTTTTAAATTATACTTTCTTGTTGTCATTTTATAATTACAAAAATAGCATACTAATTATAAAAATAAATCATTACAATAATCCATAATGTGGAAAATTTATGTCTCCTATAATTCTCCACACGTACCCCATAGATATCCACTGTTAGTTTGCTGACTATTCCTTCAGCTATTCTCTTCTCTGTGCAACAGGTTTGGTTGAATAGTCTCAGTTCAGTGACCAAGGAGCGTGAAGCTGGCTTTACTGCTCTCTGACTCGCTCTCCACGGCCATTCCGCATCAGGAAGGATGAATGAGCTTAATCAGTTCAACTGCGTCATCCAGCAGCGTAATGATTAAATCACCTCCAGTTGAAACTTAATCTCTCTCTCTAATTAACACTCAATGAAATTCAGGAAGTATAATTATTAGCAGTCAGGTCAAAGTCTCAGTCCAGAGGTTTTTGTGGAGAAGGGAATGCCAGACCCACCTTCTCACGCCTTCTACTCTCTGTTCCAGTGCTGCTTCTAATGTGTGTGCGTGTGTATGTGTGTGTGCGTGTACGTGCATTTGGAGAGTACAGTCCCCTTTCTGCCGGCCATTGCTACCACTCTGTGTAGAGATGGCCGTGGAACGCTGGTGCTGTCTATTGGATGGTTGGTCCCACAGTGAAGACTTCTGCCTAGCGTGTCCTTGTTTAGGCAACAGGGGCTTCCAGGCCGTGCTCACTGTAGGGCTCAGGGCATGGCAGTGTCATTCTTCCTCTACTCTCTGCACACGCCCCATGGTAGGCTGTGTACCCCTTTAGGGGTATACACCTTCCCACTTGGCTGGGTGCCTCCCTCTGACCCAACCTCCTCAATCTCTGCAATGGAACCTCCCATTTGCTGTGCTGTGCTCCCCGGGGTCCTGGGTGGGTGAGCTGAGGGCTCTACCCAGCACCTCCAACCCCACAATTCTTTAAGGGGCTTTGCTTCTTGAGCCAGCAGCAACTCCAGGAGCAACCTGGGCCCTCAGTCCAGGTTCCAGGGTTACTGTCAAACCTTAGGAGCAATTTTTGCAACCCCTCTTCTGAGGGATAAGATGTCAAATACCCCCTCCTATCCCCTGGAGGGCTAGATGAGCGATATTACTATCCCAGGAATCCTGATGCCTCCATCTGCCTCCCTCTCCAGCCATCTTTGTAAATGGAAGGAGGGGTAACATAAGTTCTTCTGGAACCCATGTGAGAAAGCCTGTGTATCTGCTGGATGCCGAGCACCCACCATTGTCAGCTGGGGCTGACTCCCCAGTGATCAGGTAAACCTGGAAGGAACTGGAAAGATTCTCCACAGCTATTCACACCCTCCTACACAGATTCTAACATATTTCGCTACTGCAGGCATCCCTCTTGGGACAAATTCTCCTAGGTCTTAGCAGTTAAATTAATTATACACAATTACTTCAACTGAAAGGTAAAACACACTTAAGATTCTCAACATTTATGTAATTGCAACTTAAAGGCAAAAAGAAGAAAAAAGAGTAGTGACAGAGGAAATGAAAGGAGGCAAATCTTGCACGGATTATCCCCATCATAAACAAGGAAGCCATAAGTAGTCTAAGGGGGAAGCGATGCCCCAGGCCACTCGATGGCTGCCTTTTGCAGCACTCAACTGCTGGCAAAACCAAAACATAAAATAAAACTCATCAGAAACGTTAGAAGATGGAGTCACAAAAATTGACCAGAGAGAATCAAAGAGAAAGACAAAAAGATGGACTATAAAAGGGAAAGATAAGTCTTCCAGAAAATAAACCCAGAAAGTCCAACATCCAATGGACAAAATTTCTGAAAAGAGAATGGAAAAGTAGAGGGGACGAAATTACAAATAATCATGACAATAATGGTAATACATTTCAGATTGAAAATTCTCCACATAATAAATGAAAAAAGAATCATGAAAATGGAACTTCAAAACTGAACCTCAAAAGAAAAAAATAAATGACTCATAGTTAAAGAATTGGCCATCAGAATAACATTCAGCTTGAAAACGGAAGATGGAACAATGCCTTTAAAATTCTAAATGAAAATTATCCTCAACCTAGATCCAGTCAAATGATCAATCAAGGAAAACGGAGGAAGTGACATTTTCAGATAGGTTCTCAAAACTTATGCCCCCTTTTTAAGGAAGCTAGTGGTGATGTATGCTCACAAAATAATAGCTGGTACGTATAAGGCACTTTCTGCACCAGGCACTATTGGAAGTGCTTTACATACACCAATTGGTTTACTCCTCACCACACTCCTATGAGGTGGATACTATTAGCATCTCCATTTTTCCAAGGAGGAAACGAGGCACAGAGAAGTTAAGTGATTTGCTCAAAATCTCACAGCTAGTAAGTAGTGGAGAGAGAAGGGACTAAACTAAGAAAGAAGGCAAGGTACCCAAAAAAAAAGGGACTTAACCAGGAAAATGGCACAGAAAAACTCAGGATGATGCAAAGTGTAGCCCCAAGATGCCCACTGATGAGCTGACGTGGAGCACAGTTGGTCCAGTTTGGAGCTGAAGGATGGAGGACTCTGGGAGGGAAGTCAGCAAGCGGGAGGAATAGATTGACAAATTATCTGATATTTTTGACTATCTGGAAAGTGGAATCAATCAATGTGTCACAGATCTGTTGGGATGTAATCATAGCACGCTATTTGGTTCTCTAGATAAGACATAATATAAACACTGATTGTTGATTTTGTAAAAAATGTTTTGATACAAAATGGAATAGGAAGAAAGGATAAAGATATCTATGATGAGGGACAGGGGAGTGACACAGCATAAGAAATCTAAATCCCCAGTAGCCCAACAGGGAGACAAGAAAAAAATGTCTAAAATCAGTAAATCAAGAAATGGCAGTATAAGCATATTCTTTAAATAGCAGCAAATATTGGAATAAATACTTAAAAATATACTTAAGTATTTGCCTTTGGGAAGTGGGATACAGGGGTGAAAAGAGATGAAAAATTTTAGTACTACCTAAATTTTAATTAATCTTTTAAAATATACATTAGTAATCAAATTTTATTATTATTTTTCAATTATATACAAAGAAAAAGATGACTAAGAAGTATGGGAAAAAACTGTTGACCCAAATATATGGGGTCTGACCTGTTCTGAATTTCCAGAATTTGGATACATTAATGCTTTTTTGCATATGTGGTATAATATAAAATATGGAATATTAAATATGATAAGACATTTGAAAAGTTTAAAACATACAGTCATTAAAAACCTTGTATTTAATATAAATATATCATGCAAATCGATTGTTCAGCCACAACACATAGCCTATGGCTTTGATGTTTCTTATGTCTAAAATCAGAGGTGAAGTTATCATTTGGGCGTTATAAGAGGCATGTTAAGTTTAAATTTTTTCCTTTAGACCTTTTTGAATTTTTCTAAATTTCCTGCTATTGAAATATACTGCTTTACTAGTCAGAAAAAAAGTTTAAGGGAGAGAGATATTCTTTAAGACCTTTGGCAATGTATTTGGGTTTTAAAAATAGATTCACATAGTACTTTGATAAAAACAGAATCTAATTAGAAAGGAAAGAATCAAAAAGAGGAAAATTAATTTTCTTTTTTTTTTTTTTTGGTGAAGAGGATCAGCCCTGTGCCAATATCTGCCAATCCTCCTCTTTTTTTTTTTTTTTTTTTTTTTGCTGAGGAAGACTAGCCCTGGGCTAACATCCGTGCCCATCTTCCTCCACTTCACATGGGACGCCGCCACAGCATGGCTTGCCAAGCGGTGCATCAGTGTGCGCCTGGGATCCGAACCGGTGAACGCCGGGCCGCCGCAGCAGAGCGCATGCACCCAACCGCTTGCGCCACCAGGCCGGCCCCCAAAATTAATTTTTTAAAAAACGAAAAGGAAAAATATTCCCGTGTCATCCAGGAATATTTGGTTTTTCTAAGTGACTCAAACCTAACATAACACATCCCAAAAGAATTTATTTTACATGTTTTGCTGTATGGACCTCTCATCAATGCTACTCAAAATGACCAGCCATAGGCAGAGGACTGGAAATCCTCCGTCACCTAGAGACGGCTCCCTGTGATGGTGAATGTTGTAACATGAAGTGGAAAGAAACACTGGGCTGCCTCCTACCCAATGTGTAATTCCAAGAAGGGAGGAAAAGAGAAGAGAGTGAAGTGATGGCAAAACTCCCTCCTCAAAACTGTTCCCGGGAACAGCAACTGTCCCCTAAGAAAAGCAACCAGGAAGCCCCACAGCTGCGTCCTTCTCCTTTTCCAGCCTGAGGAGCGGCTCTTACACGGAGGACTGCAGGGAGTTTCACGTCAGAAGGAACGTGATGGAACCCTCTGCCCTCACTGGTAATTTACTTAAATGCCAAAACTCTTAATGCAGGCTGTCAACAGCTCCGTGTAATATTTAACCTGTGTGACCTCACTTGAGTCTCTAACTCTCTTCAAGTACTTTAAAAAACACATTATCATCTCATCTCAATTTACAGCAGAGTCTTAAAGAAATGCCATTTCTTGAAATGAAATGTTACATGAATCACAGCTGCAGAGTGCTGTGACAAAGCCAACCGGATTGACTGACACCCCACAGCACACACAAAGGCAGCAAATCTTCTGCTCTCAAAACAGAAGACATGTCTGTCTGTTACAGAATTCCCGGCATCAAGGAACCCTGGAAGGGTCACCAAAAATTCCTGTTCAAACCAGAACGCAGATCTCTGGGTCACCCTGCTATGTTCCCCAAATCACCACTCGGTCCCAGTGTGGGGGAAACTTTGAGAATGGCCCTGGAATCCAGCGTTTCTTCCAAGGCTGTGAGGCTGCCTGGAATGGAGGAATGTGGCTTAAGATTGTCCCTAGAAAGTCTGGTCCAATACTCAAGAGCACTGATCCTAGAGTACCTTCGGATAAAGATCTGAAAAGATGGCTGAACTGAGCCTAAAGCAGATCTTCTAGTACCTTCAGGCAAAAGTTTTTCCAAGGGGTCTTCAGTGACAAACTGCAGGGTTCCTGGATGAGTGCAGGCTCTGAGGAAGCTCAAAAGGCCCTGGAAGCCCCAGAAAAGAGAAGCACTAGCTCTCATGGCATACAACCCTACCAGACGTTTTTGTGGCATAAGTTATAATAACAGACCCCAGAATAACCCGGTGCTTCCTGGAGGCCATACCCAGCTCCTGAACTTGTCTTCCACAGCCACCACGTTCTGACAGGCATTGAGGAGAACCTACCCCTCAGTCCTGCAGTGATGGAGCTGGATTCCCAGTCCAGGGCTCCCTGACTTCAGAGGTGCTATCTTTCTTTAGCCAAACCTGCCCTTTTGCACGGAAATCCCTGGATAAACGTCCAGTTTCCTGAATCCTTATGAAAACTATTCTGCAAAGAGAACTCTGAGCACACACTTACTCACCACCACAGAGGGCTCAGGACGCAGTTTTGGTCGTTAGACGGGAGTTTGGAAGTGGGAGGACCTCAGGCCTTCATCCTTCAGCCCAACCGCTGGAGAAGGGCTGCAGCCCAAAGACAAATTCTGAGACTTCTTCTGTCCAGAAAATGTGTGGCCTCGAAGATAGAGGACCCCCAGTGAGGCAGATTATGTTTTCCAAAAGTGGCCACGACCGTATCTCCCGTCCCACTTATTCTTCTTACAATGCTTGCAATGTGATTACTTTAAAAAATAGACTATTTTTTAGAGCAGTTTTAGGTTTATAGAAAAGTTACACAGAAAGTATAGAGACTTCTCATATTCGCCCCACTCTCCTCTCCTCCGACACACACAGTTTCCTCATCATTAACACCTTGTATTAGTGAGGTACGTTTGTTCCAACTGATGAACCAATTATATTATTATTAACTGAAGTCCATGGTTACATTAGGGTTCACTTTTTGTGTCAGACATTCTATGGGTTTTGACGAACGCATAATCTCGAGTATCCACTGCGGCGATACCATACAGAGTAGTTTCACTGCCCTAAAAGTCCCCTGTGCTCTGCCAATTCGTCCCTCCCTCCTTCCCCCTGAAAACTTGGCAACCTCTGATCTTTTTACTGTCTCTATAATTTTCCATTTTCCAATACGATGCAATTTTAATACTCCTCCCATTGAGAGACTGGGCCTGTATCCCCTCCTCAGTTGAATCTGGATGGGCTGTGACTAGGGCAGAAATGACATTCTGTGACTTCTGAGGCAACATTATAAAAGGCCACACAGCTTCCACCAGGTTCTTTTGGATGCTCATTTTTGGAATCCTTCACGCTGTGAGGACACTTAAGTTCCTGCAGAGGGACACTTGTGGGGAGGAACTGAACTCTCAGCACCAACCTGCCAGTCATATGAGTGAGCCACCCTAGAAATGAAGCCTCCAGCCCCAGTTGAGGCCACCCAGCTGATGCCATGTGGGACAGAGATGAGCTGTCCCAGCCCAGCTCTGCTCAAATTGTAGATATATGAACCACATAAATCATTGTTTTAAACCACTAAGTTTTGGGGTGATTTGTTACGCAGTAATAGCTAATCAGAATGTTCAGCTCTCCTCTAAGGATAGAAAACATGTCTCGTTCATCTTTGCATTTTTTTGTGTGTGTGTGAGGAAGATCGGCCCTGAGCTAACATCTGCCAGTCCTCCTCTTTTTTTGCTGAGGAAGACTGGCCCTGGGCTAACATCCATTCCCATCTTTCTCCACTTTATATGGGACGCCGCCACAACATGGCTTGCCAAGCGGTGCGTCGGTGCGCGCCCGGGATCCGAACCGGCGAACCCTGGGCCGCTGCAGCGGAGCGCGCGCACTTAACCGCTTGTGCCACGGAGCCGGCCTCCCATCTTTGCATTTTAAACGGCAATTGGAGGACTTTAAATAAGAAAGTATCTTGGTACTTATTGTTAATGATGATAAAATCAAAATCTAAGACAAACATGGTAAATCCAAAATCCAAGAGAAAAGTGTCATAAAATTTGGGATCTGGAAGGAGCCTGAGCAATCATTTAGGCCAGTTTACCCCAGGTGATGAAAATGTTGAGGTCAAGAGATATTAAGTGACTGACTTAGAGTCACATCACAAGTTAGTGGCAGCACCGAGACTTGAATTCAGCACTCTTTTTGAAAAACACAAGATAAAAACAAGTAAAAATTAGTTCTACTTCATGAAGCAGTAATAACTTCTGGACTCCACCAACCTAAAGGTAATTCAGGCTGATCATGTTTACTTTTTTATTTATATTTTTTATTGTGGTAACATTGGTTTATAACATTATATAAATTTCAGGTGTACATCATTATATTTCAATTTCTACATAGATTACATCATGTTCTCATGTTCACCACCCAAATACTGATTACAATCTGTCACCACACACATGTGCCTAATTATCCCTTTCGCCCTCCTCCCTCCCTACTTCCCCTCTGGTAACCACCAATCCAATCTCTGTCTCTATGTGTGTGTTTGTTGTTGTTGTTATCTTCTATTTATGAGTGAGATCATGCAGTATTTGACTTTCTCCCTCTGACTTATTTCGCTTAGCACAATACTCTCAAGGTCCATCCATGTTGTCGCAAATGGCAAGATTGCATCCTTTTTTATGGTTAAATAGTTTCCGCTGTGTATATATACCATATCTTCTTTATCTATTCGTTCCTCGATGGGCACCTAGGTTGCTTCCAGGTCTTGGCTATTGTGAATAATGCCGCAATGAATATAGGTGTGTACATATCTTTACTCATGTGTGTTTTCATGTTCTTTGGACAAATACCCAGCAGTGGAACAGCTGGATCATATGGTAGTTCTATTTTTAATTTTTTGAAGAATCTCCATATTGTTTTCCATAGTGGCTGCACCAGTTTGCACTCCCACCAGCAGTTCATGAGAGTTCCCTTTTCTCCACATCCTCTCCAACACTTGTTATTTCTTGTCTTGTTAATTATAGCCATTCTGATGGGTGTGAGGTGATATCTCATTGTACTTTTGATTTGCATTTTCCTAATAATTAGTGATGTTGAATATCTTTTCATGTACCTGTTGGCCATCTGTATATCTTCTTTGGAATAATGTCTATTCAGATCTTTTGCCCAGTTTTTAATTGGGTTGTTTGTTTTCTTGTTGTTGAGATGTATGTGTTCATTATATATTTTGGATATTAGCCCCTTATCAGATGTATGGTTTGCAAATATCTTCTCCCAATTGTTAGGTAGTCTTTTCATTTTGTTGATGGTTTCCTTTGCTCTGCAGAAGCTTTTTAGTTTGATGTAGTCCCATTTGTTTATTTTTCTACTGTTTCCCTTGCCTGGTCAGACATGGTACTTGAAAATATGCTGCTGAGACCAATGTTAAAGAACATATTGCCTATGTTTTCTTCTAAAAGTTTTATGGTTTCAGGTCTTACATACAAGTCTTTAATCTATTTTGAGTTAATTTTTGTGTATGATGTAAGATAAGGGTCTACTTTCATTCTTTCGCATGTGGCTGTCCAGTGTTCCCAGCACCATTTATTGAAGAGACTTCCTTTCTCCATTGTATGGTCTTGGGTCTCATGTTGAAAACTAGCTGTCCATAGATGTGTGGTTTTATTTCTGGGCTCTCAATTCTTTTCCATTGATCCGTGGCTCTTTTTTTCTACCAGTACAATAGTGTTTTGATTATTATAGTTTTGTAGTATATTTTGAAGTCAGGGATTGTGATCCCTCCAGCTTTGTTCTTTTTTCTCAGGATTGCTTTATGTATTTGGGGTCTTTTCTTGCCCCATATAAATTTTAGGATTCTTTGTTCTATTTCCATGAAGAATTTCATTAGGATTCTGATTGGGGTTGCATTGAATCTGTAGATTGCTTTAGGTAGTATGGAAATTTTAACTATGTTTATTCTTTCAATCCATGTGCATGGAATATCTTTCCATTTCTTTATGTCATTGATCTTTTTCAGTAATGTCTTATAGTTTTCCTTGTGTAGGTCTTCTCCTTCTCGGTTAAATTTATTCCTAGATATTTTATTCTTTTTGTTGCATTTGTAAATGGGATTGTATTCTTGAGTTCTGTCTCTGTTAGTTTGTTACTAGAGTATAGAAAAGCAACTGATTTTTGTAGGTTGATTTTGTACCCTGCAACTTTGCGGTAGTTGTTGATTATTTCTAATAGTTTTCCAATGGATTCTTTAGCATTTTCTCTGTATAAAATCATGTCGTCAGCAAACAGTAAGAGTTTCACTTCTTCATTGTCTATTTGGATTCCTCTTATTCCTTTTTCTTCCTTAATTGCTCTGGCCAAAACCTCCAGTACAATGTTGAGTAAGAGTGGTGAGAGTGGGCACCCTTGTCTTGTTCCTGTTCTCAGAGGGATGGCTTTCAGTTTTTCCCCATTGAGTATGATGTTGGCTGTGGGTTTGTCATATATGGCCTTTATTATGTTGAGGTACTTTCCTTCTATACCCATTTTGTTGATAGTTTTCATCATAAATGGGTGTTACATCTTGTCAAACGCCTTCTCTGCATCTATTGAGATGATCATGTGGTTTCTATTCCTCATTCTGTTAATGTGGTGTATCACATTGATTGATTTGCGGATGTTGAACCATCCCTGTGTCCCTGGTATAAATCCCACTTGATCATGGTGTATGACCTTTATAATGTATTGCTGTATTTGGTTTGCCAATATTTTGTTGAGGATTTTTGCATCTATGTTCATCAGTGATATTGGCCTGTAATTTTCCTTCTTTGTATTGTCCTTTTCTGGCTTTGGTATCAAGGTGATGATGGCCTCATAGAATGTGGTAGGAAGTGTTCAATCTTCCTCTATTTTTTGGAATAGTTTGAGAAGTGTAGGTATTAAATCTTCTTTGAATGTTTGGTAGAATTCTCCAGAGAAACCATCTGGTCCTGGACAGTTATTTTGGGGGAGGTTTTTGATTATTATTTCAATTTCTTTACTTGTGATCAGTCTATTCAGAGTCTCTATTTCTTCTTGATTCAGTTTTGGGAGGTTGTATGAGTCTAAGAATTTATCCATTTCTTCTAGATTCTTCTTCCAAATCTTCAATTTGTTGGCATATAGTTTTTCATATTTTTCTCTTATAATCCTTTGTATTTCCATGGTATCCATTGTAATTTCTCCTCTTTCATTTCTAATTTTATTTATTTGAGTCTTCTCTCCTTTTTTCTTAGTGAGTCTGGCTAAGGGTTTGTCAATTTTGTTTATCTTCTCAAAGAACTAGCTCTTTGTTTCAT
Organism: Diceros bicornis minor; assembly: GCF_020826845.1. Classification (NCBI taxonomy): domain Eukaryota; kingdom Metazoa; phylum Chordata; class Mammalia; order Perissodactyla; family Rhinocerotidae; genus Diceros; species Diceros bicornis. The sequence goes on from NC_080761.1 coordinate 9,649,713, forward strand.
TGATCATTTCTACTGGGTTTTTTTTTTTTTGGTTTCAATATCATTTATTTCTGCTCTAATTTTTATTATTTCCCTCCTTCTGCTGACTTTTGGCTTTGTTTGTTCTTCTTTTTCTAAAACTGGTAGCTGTAGTTTAAGACTTCTCATTTGAGATTTTTCTTGTTTGTTAAGGTGGGCCTGTATTGCTGTGAATTTCCCTCTCAGGACCACTTTTGCTGCGTCCCATATGAGTTAGTATGGTGTACTTTTGTTTTCATTTGTCTTCAGATATTTTTTGATTTCTCCTTTAATTTCTTCAATGATCCTTTGGTTGTTCAGTAGCATGTTGTTTAGTCTCCACATGTTTGTTACTTTCCCAGTTTATTTCTTGTAATTGATTTATTGTTTCATTACATTATTGTTGGAAAAGATGCTTGTTATGATTTCAATCTTCTTAAATTTATAGAGGCTTGCCTTGTTTCCTAACATATGGTCTATCCTTGAGAAATTTCCATGTGCGCTTGAAAAGAATGTGTAATCTGCTGTGTTTGGATCGAGTGTTCTCTATATATCTATTAAGTCCATCTCATCTAGTTTTTCATTTAAGTCCACTATTTCATTATTGACATTCTGTCTGGATGATTTATCCAGTGATGTAAGTGGGGTGTTAAGGTCCCTTACTATTATTGTGTTGTTGTTAATATATCCTTTTAGATTTGTTCAAAGTTGCTTTATGTACTTTGGCTCTCCTATGTTGGGTGAATACATATTTATAAGTGATATGTCTTCTTGGTGGAGTGTCCCTTTTATCATTATATATTGCCCCTCTTAGTCTCTCATTACCTGTTTTATCTTGAAGTCTACTTTGTCTGATACAAGTATGGCAATACCTGCTTTCTTTTGTTTGCCATTAGCTTGGAGTATCATCTTCCATCCCTTCACTCTGAGCCTGTGTTTATCTTTAGAGCTGAGATGTGATTCCTGAAGGCAGCATATTGTTGGATCTTGTTTTTTAATCCATCCTGCCACTCTGTGTCTTTTGATTGCAGAATTCAATCCATTTACATTTAGAGAAGATATTGATATCTGAGGGCTTAATGCTGCTATTTTATCACTCATTTTCTGGTTCTTCTGCATTTCCTTTGTTTCTCGTCCCATGTGTTTCAGACTACCAATTCAGTTTGGTAGTTCTCTATGATGGTTTTCTTAGTTTTATAATATGTGTCTCTGTTCTGATTATTTGTTTAGTGGTTATCATGAGGTTGGTATAAAAAATCTCATAGATGAGATAGTCCATTTTCTGACAGCCTCTTGTTTCCTTAGACTAAGTTGATTCCATCCCTTTCCTCTTCCCCTTCTAAGTTATTATTGTCACAACTTATTCCATTTTGTGTTGTGAGTTTGTGGTTAAAATGATAAGATTATATTTATTTTTGGTGTTTTCCTTCCCTTTATCTTTGATGTCATAATTAAGTGTTTTCTAACCTGTTCTTATAGAGGGCTGCAATTTTTTTGATTTTGTCAACCTACTTTTCTCCTTGCTCAAGGCTTTGTATCCCCTTTCTCTTTTTTTTTTTCAGGTATTAGGGCCTTCTTGAGCATTTCTTGTAGTGGGGGTTTTTGGCAATGAACTCCCTTAGCTTTTATTCATCTGGGAAAGTTTTCCAACATATCTGAAGGATATTTTCACCAGATAGAGTATTCTTGGCTGAAAGCTTTTGTCTTTCAGAATTTTGGATGTGTCTTTCCACTCTCTCCTACCCTGTAAGGTTTCTGCTGAGAAATCTCCTGAAAGCCTGATGTGAGTTCCTTTGTATGTTATTTTCTTCTGCCTGCTGCCTTTAATATTTTTTCTTTGTCATCGATTTTTGCCAGCTTTACTACTGTAAGCCTTGGAAAGGGTCTTTTTATGTTGATATAGTTAGGAGATCTATTGACTTCATTTACTTGTATTTTCAACTCCTTCCCCAGGTTTGGGAAGTTCTCAGCTATTATTTCTTTGAACAAGCTCTCTGCTCCTTTTTCCCTCTCATCTCCCTCTGGAATATCTATAATCCTCATGTTGAATTTCCTTATTCAGTTGGATATTTCTAGGAGAATTTCATCATTTCTTTTTAGTCTTAATTCTCTCTCCTCCTCCATCTGAAGCATTTCTGCATTCCTATCCTCTGGATTGCTAATTCTATGCTCCATATTGTCAGCTCTTTTATTTAAAGACTCCAGATTTTTCTTTATCTCCTCCACTGTGTTTTCATCTCCAACATTTCTGATTGGTTTTTCTTTATAGTTTCAATCTCTTTTGTGAAGAAGTTCCTGATTTCATTGAATAGTCTATAGGTATTTTCTGGTAATTATTGAGCTTTTTTATTATAGTTATTTTGAATTCTCTCTTGTTTAGATTATAAATTTCTGTGCCTTCACGATTGACTTCCAGGTGCTTGTCATTTTCTGTCAGGTCTGGAGATTTAATATATTTTTTCATGCTGTTTGACAGCCTGGATTTGTGTCTCTACATAGTAATAGTATCTGGTCACAGCTTCCACCAGCTGCACTGGGTGGAGGTCAAGAGCTGTGTATTCTGAGTCAGCCATGGTCCATGGGTGCTCTGACTGACCAGCTGTGCTGGAGCACAGGGCATGGGGAGGGGTGCTTTCTTTAGCCTGCCAAATCCTGGGGACTTCTCACTCTTCCCTCACTATTTGCTCTCCTGGGGTGCCAACTTGAAGAAGACATCCCCACAACAGTTCAGTCACCTTCATGTGGGGGTTTCCCATGGGCTGTGAGGGCACTTGGAGAGCAACAATTTTCCTGTGGAGGGCCACACTTCCCCCCTTTCCCTGAGAGCCGCATAGTCCTAGGTTGCTGCTGTTCAGGAGGGAGAGGAGCTGTCCTTACCTCCTTCTACTTTCTCTGGAGGGTCCAGCACCTCCACTTTCAGACATATGGCTGTGTGTGTCTCTCAGACGTCTTTTGTCTTGTGTGAATATCCTCTGTTGGTATATGAATGTCCTTTCTATTGTATCTTAAGGGGGAGAGTCTAAAGAGAGAGCTCACTTTGCCATGATGCTGACATGACCGAGATCAGGGCCCTTTCTTCATTGACCTGTATGGCTGGTATTTTTTTGATGGCTGCTAATGTGTGTGGCTTGGTACTGAGTGTTGTAGTAACATGTGTGAGAGACAGATCCAGAAGCTCACTTTGTCTGTGCTTTGGGGAGTTTAGTGAAAGGTGACAACCAGGGTTGTAGCTTTGGGAGAAAGTAGAGTATGTTGGCAAGTGTTGATGTTTTTTGTACCTTTCAGGAAGACCCAACAACAAATAGTGAATTAGGCCAGGGCTACCCAATTTGAAAGCAGAGAGAGAGGGAACTAGAACTATGCCAAGGCAGGTGCTTTCTGCTGAGGCCTTTAAGTTGACCAAGTTGACTCTCAGTGTTGAAAAAGCCAATTGCTAAATAGTTACCATTTATAATATGAATGAATGAATGAATGAATGAATGAATGAATGAAAAAGCCAGCTGCTCCTTTACACACATTCTAGTGCCAAGTGCTGTATTAGTCATGGTAATTATTGCGTAGCGTCCACCTCAGTTAATTTAAACATAAAGCAGTTGTTAAGGATGTAGAGGGCTCACAGAATGGTTGGAAAGGCTGAAGAACAGACTGCAGCTGTATGGTAGCTTCCTGAATCTGCGATTTCCAATGGAGACAGCAGCCCCCCTGGTGGCTCAGTTTGGTGGTGTGGTTTTGGAAGGTGTCCTTGAATCTCAGTTTAGGGTCATTTTTGGCTGAACCCTGGCCAGTACACCTCATTTAAGAGCAGTGGTGATAATCATAGGTCTCATCTCTTGCTGTGAGAATAAAAAAGATGTTTCCAGAGCAGTATCAATAATGTCTGATCCCCATTTGGGAATTTTCTCAAGGACTCCTCATGATAAAACTCAGCACAATTGAGCAAAACGATGTTCACAAAAACACCAAAGAATTAGGCAGTGCTATAGGCAGGAATGTCTGTCTTTACTGATACTAGAATTATCAGTGAGTTAGTGAGAACTAACCCCCATAATAAGAACAAAGAGACAAAGACGGAGTCCTTTAAACCCACCACCTACATTATTCTGACTCTGTCTCCCCCTCACTCCCTTCTATCACTGGGCCTCTCACTACCATCGTCGTCAACAAAACTGAAAAATATTATGCCACAAAACAGGATAATTTAAAAAATGTTTTGTGTTTACCACTGGAAGTCTCTTCCAAAGCAAGAATATTTAGTAGCTGACTACAATTTTGAATTCTTTAATATTATAAAGCATACTTTTTGTTGTCTATGTTTGGAACATATGACAAATATCCTATGATGGCAATAAAATACAACAGGTTCTCTGGGTGGCGGAAGGAAACCGCTGTTATAGGCAAGTTCAACTTTTGTAACTGTATAAATTCTTCATGATACAACAGATTAGCAGCATCTCCATTATCAATGCTTCTAATTATTATTATTTTTTGTGTGTGAGGAAGATCGGCCCTGAGCTAGCATCTGTTGCCAATCCTCCTCTTTTTGCTGAGGAAGACTGACCCTGGGCTAACATCCATGCCGGTCTTCCTCCAATGGCTTCTAATCATTGATTGGGGATATCTTCATATCCTTTATACAGACTTCCACACATAGAGTAGCTCAGGCTCCTTACTAAGTCTGTTTCAGGGAATTGATACAAACACATGGTCCTTCTATGCTTGGCTCTTTAATGCCTCCAGCAACAGATCTGAGAATATTTGGTTCAGTAATTCCTTTTATAGACTCAAAAGTATAAAATTTCTCTGCAGGATTTTGTCCTCAGTGCAGAGATTGTTTTCACTTTTGGAAAATTTTTTATCCTACAGAAAAATCCATCAGCAAAATTTTTTGGCTTTGTTACCCCACACCCCAGCCCATCTCTAAACTTCCCTGGGCTTGTCAGATTCACTAGAATTCACTTTTCTATCCTGGCACCAGCGAAGTCCTTCTGGCACTACTTGTGGTGGTTTTTCTCTGTGTCAACTTAGCTAAGCTGGAACTATGCTTCCCAAAGTCCTTTCCCCATGCTGTTCCAAGCTAGGACTGTACACAGAGAAATCTGCATGAGACGTGGAAGCCACAAGTTAAATAGCAGCCATTATGCTTGGAAGTTCAGTGCAGGTCCAGCGGCTGGGGCAGGTCACACGCGGTGCTGACCTGCTGGCTCATCTTGTCAGCCTGGGGCAGCAGCAGGGTATGCAGTTCCTTCAGCTCCCACCAGATGGCCTCCTTCACCTTCCCCTAGTCCCTGGCCAGGCACGTGGACCGCTCCACAGCTAAAGGCAACTTCTTCTACAGGTCACCAGCATCACTGGAGTCAGATGCAGCGAAAGACAGATAGAGTTCACCTTCAAGCGTTCCACTTGTCCATTTTCCTCCTCTTCACAACCAGCTTTTCTTCCCAACTGCCTGCCCTACTGACCTACAGCAACTTCAGGACAGCCCCTAGACAGCTTCCCTGCATGGTCCCTGGTTGGTGGCTTTTCTCTGATCCTCCAACCAATCTTCCAGAACTCGACTTCCCTAGCTCTTTTACAATTGTGTAAAGTCTGATCCCTATAACAAAGCCCTTTTTCTGTACTACTCACAACGGTTATGTTCTCCTGGCTGAACTCTGACTGATGTGGCACTGGCAGAGAGCAAATCAACACACCTTATTCCTAAAAGTCATCAAAAGTCTTCATATTTTTTATGCTCTCTGATATAGCCATTCCACTCCTAAGAATTTATCTCAAGGAAATAGTTATGGATTATACAATACTTTGATAAATCATTTGGTGAAACTTTCAGGAGACATACTTCAGTGAAAATAGATAGTCCATGAATTGCTGTCTCAAGATGGTTAGTTATGCTGACTGCAGACCTTTTTGCTTTGCTGAGGGAATGTGCAGAGATGACTAACTCTGAACTCTGGACATCACAGGGGACATTTACAAACTGTGTCTGGGAAGAGAAAGGAGAGAAAAGAGGCTACCGTCTGGAAGGAAGAACGGAGGGTGGAAAACACAAATGTGAAATGTCTAATGATCTTGAGTTCCCACTGTGTGCTGTGTGCTGTGTGTTTCCCCATGAAACAGTCACATCTGATCATTCACAGTGGGGCAGGTTTTATCTGGAGACAAGTCAAAGTGCTGAGTCCTTCTTCAAAATGAGCATAAGGTAAAAACAGACAAATAGGGAAATATTGGAAACAGTTTAAGTGTTGAAAATTGGGAATTATTTAAATGAATATGTCATTTCCAGACCACAAAATACCAAACCACAATATAGTCAAAAACTATATTGTAAAAGGATGTTGAATAATATGAAAAAACACCTAACGTGAAGAAAGCACATTTCACTAGAGTGTAGAGTATTAGCAAAGAAAAACACTGAAAGAGTAAACACCAAATACTGACAGCTGTGGTATGTTAGGCTGATTTTTATTTTCTTCCTTTTATTTGCAATGTCATAAATTTCTGTTAAACATGTATTTCTTTGTAACAAAACAAAAACAGCAGATGTATGTAGATTTCCGTAAATTGGGTGAGTCTTACACCCAAAACAACAGCTCAAAGGTAGGAAAACAAACAGTAGGTAGACTTAGGCAAGTATTCATGACCCAGAAATTGCTAATCTGATCCAGCTGCTCCTACCACACTTCCATCACCCTCAAGAGTAGGGACGTCCGTCAACACACTCCTCCCTCAACCCTGGACAGAGTCATACCATGAAGGTGCAAACAAGGCCCGTACAGAGAAGGGACTCACTGTCCTCAAAGTGAGGCAAGCTGAGTTCTTACCTGGTTCCTGTCAAAGGCCGCCATTGACTCTGGGGAGCAAGTTGGCACTATCCAGTAGAGCTGAAGCTGCACTTCTAAGTTTATACCCTGAAGAAACTCTCATACGTGCATAAGGAGTGATGCCTGAATGTTTATTTCAGTATTGCTTCCTTTTCATTAATTTTTTACTTATGGAAAATTTTATGCACATACAAAAGTTAACAAAAAAGTTTAATGAACCCCACATACCTGTCACTCAGCTTTAATAATAATCAATTCACAGTCAATCTCATCTCATCTAAATCCCACCCACTCACCACCACTCCTGTGTTATTTCGAAGCACATCCCAGACATCATATCATTTCATCCATAAATATTTCAGTATAGATATATCACATACACTAAATATATGTATATATACTAATATATATCTATGTAATTAAAGACTCTAGAAAATAACTAAAAAAACCCACCGTAATGTCTTATTACATCTGAGACAAAATGACAATCATTTCTTAATATCCTTAATTATCAGGTCTAAGCTCAAATTTTTAATTTTTCTACAAATACCATTCTTGAGACAATTGAGACTCTGGAAATGATGGATTATTTCATTATATTTTAAAACTATTATTAAATTTTTTAGATGAAATCATGATTTTGTGTTTTTTAAGCCTTAAGCTGAACTACTAATGGATAAAATAATATGTTATCTGGAATTTGCTTCAAAATGATGTAATGGGGGTAGAAATGAAACAAGATTGGTGTGAGTTGATCATTGTTGAAGCTGAAAGATGAGTACATGGGGTTTATTATGCTATCCTGGCCCCTTTTTTATATATCTGAAATTTTCCGTAATAAAAAGTAAAGAAAAAAAGCAGATCTAGACAAGATTTGTTTATACATAGAAAGAAAGATAGGAAGACAGAACAAAAAAAAAGAAAAGAGAAAGATCCACAAAAAATTAAGGATATGGTTACCTGGGGAGGGAAAAGCAGAGGGTAGTCAAGATTATTGGAAATGGTCTAGTTCTTAGTTGTGAGTGACCTTTACATTATTTTTTAAATTAAAATATTAAATGATAGATAAAATAAAGGAGTGCTATTCATGCACCAGTGTCAATATGTGGTGTCACAAACCAACATTAGAATTAGTCCAATTTCGTGCACATGAGCGCCAAACAAAGAGAAAACAAATTTACATGGCGGCCAGTACATACATACACACACGCACACGAGCATGCCCGTGCGTGCACACACACACAAACTGAAACAGTAGCTTCAGAAACAACAATTACCCTTACTACATGCAACACTCTGAAGTCTTCTCTTCTAGTTCACTTTTTAAAAAATGCTGGTCAGGATGCAATAAACTGATTTCCTGACCATCAATGACCTGCAGTGTAGGAAACATAGGACTGTGTGATGATGAAGGTCTCTTCAAACCCTCAAACTCTAAAAGGCTACAGTTGGTTTAATCTATTCAGTGGGCATTAGCCCTGACTACAAATACCAGCAGTAATAAGGCGCTTCTACTGTATTTCTATCTAAGAAAACATAGGGAACTGCTCTCTTGTGCTGGATCCTCCTCCTCTTTCCAATCTCCGAATGGTGGAGGGTGCTGGAACTCAGTTCTCAAACTCTTTTCTTCTTTCCTTGCACCCAAGCCCAAGTGCTATCACCCAGTTCCTGGATTTTATACACCATTTACATGCTAGTGACTCCCAAATTTGCATTCCAGCCCTGAGCTTTCCTCTGAATTCCAGATTCCCTTATCCAACTGTGTACATGACATCTCCACCAGAATATCTGATACTCTTCTTAAATCATACTCTGAATTCTTCCTCAAATCTTTTCAGTCCCAGTAATAACCACTGTTGATCCAGACACAAAGACCAAAAACTGTACCGTCATCCTTGACTCTCTTTCTCTCACACCCCACATGCAATCCATCAGCAAATCCTCCTGTCTCTACCTTCAAGGCATATTCCAGATCTGACCACTACTAACCACTTCCTACTGACCACTGCTACCACCTTAGTCCACCCTGTCAACACTCAGAGTTCTGGAAGGAACTTATCTTCTTATGTCTTCTTTTCACAACTAGAATGTTTCCCTGCCCTTCTGACCTCATTTTGTGCCACTCACTACTCCAGAACAGGGGCTTGTGCCTCTGCTCCCTAGCAGGGCACAAGTAGACAACCTCAAATTTTTCAGGAGTTTCTATCTTCTCCCTACCTCTATCCCCTCATCCTGACCCTGGGTTAAGCCTGGTGGGAACCCTGACCCTTACGACTCAGGCCTTCTGTCCTTTTTCTTGATTCTTTCTACTCACCACAGAGCTGATTCCCTCCACTATCAGGTGCTACATCCCTTACACCTCATCATCTTTCCCTCCTCCAACCCTTGGCTTAGCTTTCATCGTGGGCAGGGTGCAGAGGGTTTACCAACAAGAGAAATGCTTATCTGAATGGGTGTCAAATATATTTATGCCCATTGCACTGCTGTTAACATTCCCACACCCAGTAATTTTCATCACAGATCAGATCTGTGAAAAGTGTGTGATCACCAGGTTCTTATCAGAGGTCTTTACCTTCCTGCTAATTTTTGCTTACATAAGAGATTGTATGTCAAGTGTATAAAAAGGCGCCTGCCAGACACTTCTCCTTTCTCTCTTCCAGGGTCTTAAAAGAATGTTCACACAGCATTAGAAAAAACTTTAGCCTCAAGGAAACCTTTGCTTCTCTTCCCCAATCCTTTGCTGCACCTCCCGTCTTTCCCACTGCAGAGTCTCCTCACCAGGGGAGCTAGCACCCTCTCCTGACCTCCTCTGTGAATGGCTCTTGCCTGGAAAATTTATTGCATGTCCTGCAGCTCTCTGTCGCCATCGCTGTGGCTTCCTCTCCCCATAGGTCGGTAGCCCCTCCGTGCCCATCGGCTTCCTCTGCCCTCACCTCTGGCCTTGCTTCTGCAGAAGCCTCCTCCAGCTCTTTCAGAGCCAGCCACCACTGTGGTTTATGACATTCCAGTGATATTTTCTCCACTTCAAATGAAGACCTGAAAAACAAGACTGAAGAGACCTGCCCAAGACCAAAGGGTCGGCCGCCCCCTGGATTTTACACCCACACCTTCGAACTCACAGGCCTTTCAGAGGCCTAGGGCAGGCAGCTCCTGGAACACCCCGCTTTGCTCACCACCTTCCCAGCTGACTCAAGGCACGTGCATGTTTGGGCTTTAATCTCCGGCTCCCACAAGCACTTGGAACTGCACAAGGGACCCAAAGTGGATGCACTTCTCTGTTTAATAGGAAACATCCTTGTTCAGTCCTGCCTTAAATACATGTTATGTGAGGACAGCCACACAGCTGCAGGCTAGAGAACTGTCCTTTGCATTTTTTGTCCCTTTTCATGGTGCCACCGTCAAACAGACCTCAGTGGAAATAGTCTTCAGAGCCAGTGGCTGCTACCTGCAAGCATCCTGAGACTCAAACTTGGTGCTGGCCACAAACTTGACTTTCTCAGGAACAGAACACTCTGCTCACCAGAGAATACTGCGAGAGCCACTTGTGCTGTTTCTGAGTTGAAGTGTGTGGCTATAAAGACAGACTGACCCTGTCCCCCACAGTCACTGACTTGCCACACGTCACACTAGCAGGAGAGAGGGGTACAAATAAACTAACCACATTCTGTCAGCCTGCTCAGTTTTGTCTTTGAAAAGTTCCCCATTCTGTCCCTTCCCCACCTTGGGCACATCCGTACTGAGGGCCTCCACCAGCTGAGTGGCAGAGCTTTGGCTTCTGGGAAATCGCAGCCCGCAGGCCAGGTCAGAGACCACTGTGAAGACTGATGAGTCTTCTCCAATTGGAGTCAACAGTGGCTGAGCTCGCTCTGTGCCAGGCATGATGTTAGCATCTGTCATGTCAGCTCCACCAAACCAATATGAGCAGGACACAGCCCCCATCCTTCAGAAGCTTCTAGAGTCTACTGGGAGTGATCACACACACACACACACACACACACACACTACCTTAAAAGATATAAGAAAAGTACAAACAAAGCGCCAGGGGAGTGTGGAGGCAAAAAGTCACATTTAATTGGAGAGAGGCTTCCTCTACAAGACGGACCTATCTATTTGTGACCTCTGTATAAACAGAAAACAACATTCATGACAATTATATTTAAAAATTGACTCTCCCATGTCAATTAAGCCCATTACGGCTGTCATCCCTGGAAATGCACTCAAATTCCCCAAGTTTATGTGAATCACGTACTTCATTTCCTAGCTGAGACACTTCAGTCAGTTTGATGAGAATGTCACAAAGGACATGGATTCCAGCCACAAGCCACCAGGGGATGCATTGACTGATCTCTATTTCTTATTTTATTTTACAAACATGTAGTATTTTCTATGTTCTAGGTACTATTATAAGCACTTTGCAAATATTAACTCATTTAATCTTCACAAACACCCAAGAGGTGCTACTATCCCCATTCTACAAATGATGAAACTGAGGCACAGATCGATTATATAACTTACCCAAGGTTGTATAGCTAATATGATTCAAATCCTAGCTAATAGGATTCAAACTCATGCAATCTCTGATCTTAACCACTACACTGCTTATCAACTTAATTGTCACAGTCTTATCGGGTTTGATCCATGATGGAGAAAATTTGCCATGGGTATCTCATGTTTCTGCACATCTTTGAGTGAAGGCACAACTCTCTTTATTCATAACTATTGTTTCAAAGATGCTCACATAGTGAACAGTCTTTGGAAGATAGAACTATTGTCTCCCTCTGGAGCAAAAGGCAGACATACTTACTGCCCACTGTAAAAGATTCAGGCTCCCTGAGCTCAGGGTTCCTCTCCTGTAATGCAATCAACAGGTGATACCTGGCCTGCTTCAGATATCCCTGTAGAAATTGGGGCTCAGGGAACAAATGCTGACACTCTGACTACTATTGTTGCGGTGAAAAATAAAGTCCTTTGTCTCTGATCCAAGAGTCTCTTGTCTTCTGCCAGCATCCATGAAACTGTGCTAGGCTAACTGTTAATTTGCAAGTAGTGTAAAATCTCAGACCCTTCACAGTCTTGGCAACCTGCATCTCCATTATGAAGACAGATCTTCTTCACAGAAGACTTTCTAGAGGAGGTAATGTCTGAGCCATGTCTTAAAGGAAGTGATGGAGATGAAGAGCTTCCTAGTAAGAGAATGACACATAAAGTCATGAAATAGGAGTATGCAGGATAAGGCAAGTGGTGGCTAGGGCTTGTGGTTTCAAATTTCAGTCTCTCTAGTAAGCTCTCCATTGGGAAATGAACTTATTTTTACATAAGTCCTCCTCATATCTGCCAGTTTCTCTTTAGAAGCTGCAACATGATTTTCACTTTGTCAAACTGACCACCCATGAGCTAAGAAAATGACCCGATGCAAGATCACTCTGCCTCAAACATTTCTGATTGCCTTGGCCCCTGGGAATCAGGCTTGCTGTAGATACATCCGGGTTCAGCAAGAGCTGATGGAGTCAGTGACAACTTTCATCCAGGGTGGAGCAAGGAGCTCCTTCTCATCAGGAGCCCTAACTCCTTCTTTTCGCACCAAATGTGTGCCTGCCATTGGACTGATGTTTATGTCCTCTGTCACAAGTTTTACTCTAAACATTTGCTGCAATAAAACATCTTGGGGCTTAATTGACATCAACTCTTGGTGGTAATGTCCACACATAGGATAATGTTTCCAACCTGAGTGTATAAAAAATATGTCCTAAAGATTAAAATGGAGGACTTAGTTTACTCCAGCAATATGTGCGTGCCTGATTTTGGGTTGCCCCCAGAAGCAGAGCCTGAGACAAGGATTCAAATGTGAATAGTTAATTCTGCTCAGAAAACCCTGGGAGCCAGTGTAGGGTTCTCCCTACCCTACCTCAGGGTTCTCCCTCCTGGGAGTGAAGGAACTAGAAGACTTGTATACCAGCTTCCGTCAGTCTTTGATTGAAGGCTGTTGGTGGGGTGGAAGGACTCGGGGGGAGAGGACGGTCAATTTCCCAGACTGCTGCTCCCAGGCAAAGAGATGCGGACACTGGCAGGTGGAGGTCAGCCAGCTCCCACCGCAGGGGTGAGGCCTGGGGGCTATGAGGGGGACGCTGCTCTAGACTAAAAGGCCTCTGCCTCTAAGCAAAGGACACTGACTCACCCCTCCCTAGAAAGCAAAGTCACAAGACAAAAAATGGCACTTTAAAATCTCATCTTCTAATGGAATGGCTAAAACCTCAGGCCTCAAAATTGTAAAAAAAAATTAAAAAGTAAAGTTTTCTGGAAAGATTCTTCTGCATAAGCTGTGAAAAGGAAAGATGTCCCTGGCTGGCCATCTGCCGCAAAGCAGCTGCCTGAGCAGCACATCCAGCTGCGGAGGGGAAGAAAGAGGCTCTGGAGAAGTCCAGCTCCTTGCTCTTCCTAGGGCCAGTTCTCCAGTGCCTTTAGCTTGTGTCTGAAGCCTGCATGGCCACATGAGTGATTATCCTTCAATCAGAGAAGTAACTGGCCCCTAAGAGACTGGGAGTGGGGGTGGGGCAAAAATGCTGTGTCACCTTTAAATCAGGTCCCTTCTGGGGTCTGCACACTACAGTCAGGCCTTGCTGAGATAGCAGACCCTGGATGAGCAAGTAAGGGGATGCAGCTTGGCCTCCATGACTAGCTCCAGGATTGGTTTAAAAGGCTCTAGGTCCCAGATTTGTGGTGACCGCCGGGGGCAGTGGGTGTTTGTGCCTAAGTTGGCATGATGTTTTCAGTGAGATGGTCCAGAACTTCCCTCGTTTTCTCCCATATGTGACTAGAGCAGGCATAAGCCCAAAATGGTTAGCAGGGAGCAAAGGGGAAACATGGAGGCAACGTGTGGCCTTCAAAACACAACTCTGTGAGAGGAAGTTTCCATGGAATAATCACACTCCTCTGCCTGTTGAAGGCCCTCAGTATCCAGAAAAGACTTTATTTTTGCAGGCACAACAGCAGCAATCGCCTCTCTCCCTGTTGCCTGGTTTCCTTCACCAGCTGACCACCCATTCAGGTCTTGTCATGTCTGCAGACCCTCTCCTACTAAATCAGCAGGTATGTGCCATATACAGCACCACCACCCGAACAACTGATTATTAAATGTCTTTCTTCAAATTGAGTCACTCTTTTTACACATACGCATTTATTAACAAAGGAAATTTGACCTCATTACTATAAATGAAAATGCAACATCACTGGCCACCAGTGAACACAAAACGATGTTCAAATTTCAGCTGATCTTCTTGTCTACCATAGGCTGTGATCCTGAGCGCTGCTCTCTCTCCCTCTCTCTTTTTCTCTCTCCTCCTCTCTCTTTCTGTTAAACAAGAAAGAGGCAAGGTTTGCTCTTTGATTAATCAGAAAAACTGAAACAGACGCCTAGAAACTTTGCAAAAGAAGTAGGTCAGCACCCAGAGCTGGAATTAGCAATGAAGCCCTCCCAACCCCTGCAGACAGTGGCCCTCTCCACGGGACACCAGAGAAAGGCTTCTGGTCTTCTCCCTCCAGTGAGGAGAGGAGACGGCCACCCGGGAAAGAAAAGTAAAATGGAAGAGAAAGAGGATCAAGAGCGGGCCCCGGTGAGAAGAGGAAAGCACGCAGCACTCCCCACCACCCGCTCCGAGTCAGAAGCCGCAGTAACCTGCACTCACGGGAACTTTCCTCTCATTAAAGTAAAAGGAACTTTCAACCCTGTGAGCCTTCCTGCGTGCTAATTACTGCAGGATTGACTGTCACGAGATCCCTCCAACAAAGCCATTTGCACTCACAGTTTAACCTGCAAAAAAGATTCACTGGATTAAAAACCAAGCTGACCTTTTGGAAGGCTTATTTCTGGAAGAAAAGAACTGACTTTTTAAGATTAATAACTCCTAAGAAGTTCCATAAGCACGAGACCAGTGGGCACACATACGTGAATATCTGATGGCATCTATGATACGGATGTCATACAAACCCATGTCACATCTTCCTGAGCCCAAAATGGGAGATGAAGAGATGGGAGATGGCTCCACAGAGGGCAAGTCAATGAGCACCCCTGGTGACTTCAAAATGAGACTAGCCCTTGAAGGGAGGGGGCAGCAAATGGTTTTTGTCCCAAGAACCCACAGGAAGAACTGTGCTATGCAGGATGCTGAAGTAAGATGAAGATGGGGCTGACAGGGTAACCACAGCACAACCCTAAGGGTGGAGGGGTATCAATAGCTCTTGAGATCTAGTCCCATGCAGATGGGGTTCTGCTTTACATATTTGTAAGAAAGCACAGAACTTCCAGAGAGAAAAAAATGGTTTAAACTTAAGATAATCTGAGCCTCATCTTCACCCTTGAGATAGGACTGGAAAAAGGCAGAAGATAGGCAAAAATAGAAACAAATATGTCTTGGAGATACAAGTGGAATTAAGGGTTTCATGTTCAGTGCATCCGACCAGGGATCAGAGGATTTGATTCTGCATCCTGCCCCCGAGGGTGGGTGTTGTGGCATGAGTTAGCCTCTGTGGATTCAAGTCTTTGCTTGAGAAAGAGAGCAACAATGCTCTCCCTCTATAGATTGATTTATTAATTGTTTTCACACATGTTATAGTCAATGCTCACAGTAACTCGGTTGGAATAGATATCAGGGAGATACCACTGTATTCATTTTACTCAAGCCCCCCTAAGACTTGATTCTTTGTGGGGTCACCATTCCACTTCTGCTATTGCTGGCTGTGTGACCTTGGACAGGTCACTTAACCTCCTCTATGCCTCAGTTTCTTCATCTGTTAAATAGGAATAAGACAGTACTTATTTCATAGGGTCGGTGGAAGCGTTAAATGAAATACTCTTTGTAAAGCACTTAGAAAAGTCCAGGCGCTTAATAAGCTCTCAATAAATGTTAGTGCTTCTTGACTAAGTGTCAGACCTAAGATTCTAATCCAGATCTTCTGACACCAGGATAGCTCATTGCTGAAGTGTATGAGCTTTAAAGTCTAAAAGACCAGTATGCAAACCTCAACTCCACAACCTAACTGTAAGACTCAGTTTCCTAATCTGGAAAATGGGAAGTAATAATAGTGCCTACTGCGTAAGTTGCTGAGAAGATTATCCTCATTTTTGTTATTATTGTCTGTTTTCTACTCACTCACAGAGACACAGACAAAGCAAACTGGATAGATGAGTGCTGTATAATCTTAAGACGCTACAAAATTCTGAGATATGATACAGTTAGCCTTCCGTAGGACAACTTTTTAAATGCGTCATTTAGGAATTTCCTGCTAAAGATGGAAGATTAAACACACTCATCCACTTCTACTCCTTCTTGAAATTCTATTAAAATGACACCAAAGGAATTTTTTAAACTTTATAAACCCACAAGGATAAAGAGAAAGAAGAGGAAACATCAGCAACAGAATTTTGAAAGCTAGGAACCAGAGGGACAAGGGTGACCGATATAGAAAATCAAGAATCCTAACCCTAATTAACCTAGAGAAAACCAAGAAGCAACCCCAAAAGGCTCAGGAATTGACAGCACTAGGTACTTCTAGAAGTGGGCATGAAAGTGAGGCTAAAAACAGGATGTTGAAGAAGTCAGACCCTGAGATGCCAACCCCTGCTCAGCCCAGCCAGGTGACTCCCCTCCCCAACACTGACAAAAGACTGAAGGTTTTCTTTTCTAGAAAGGAACATCAGATGCAGTGGAAGATGAAAGTATTGTACTGAAAATGGGAATTAAATGAAAATTTATGTGTCAGTGCCTCTCGGGACACTTCTAGAACAGTACCACTAACTACAAAATTAAGTAAAATTTAAAATTCAGTTCCTGAGGTGCACTAGCCACATTCAAAGGGCTTGATAGCCATGTTGAACAGTGCAGATCCAGCTCATTTCCATCGTCGCAGAAAGTGCTATTGGCCAGCTCTGGTCAAGTGCAAAGATGAGATCATTCTCTGAAGGATCTGACCAGCCCAAGAGGAAAGACTCAAAGATACTGGCAGTGGGGGTTTCCCAACAAAATGGCCAACATTTTAAATTCCCTAAAATCGCTAGCCTCCTATCATCTTATCAGACTTTCCTCTTTGAGGTGACACCAAAGAGCATCAGCTAGAAGAAGAAAGCCTCTATCACGAAAGATAAGAGAACAAAACAGACAGAAAAAAAATAATTTGGAGAAACAGAAACAAAGGAAGAAGAAAACTTCAAAAGAACCATCATTAATATCTTCAGAGAGTTGAGATGTTGCATCCATAAAACAGGAGTGGATTATCATAACAAAGAAATATTCAGAGACATTTTTAAAAGAGATCTTAGAAATTTTCAAATGAGGGGCTGGCCTGATGGCGCAGCGGTTAAGTGTGCACGCTCTGCTGCGACGGCCCAGGGTTCACAGGTTCGGATCCCGGGCGCGCACTGACACACCGCTTGTCAGGCCATGCTGTGGCGGAGTCCCATATAAAGTAGAGGAAAACGGGCACAGATGTTAGCCCAGGGCCAATCTTCCTCAGCAAAAAGAGGAGGAATTGGCATCGGATGTAGCTCAGGGCTGATCTTCTTCACAAAAAAAAAAAGAAATTTTCAAATGATAGCAGAAATGAAATATTCAATAGAAGGACTGAAAGATAAGGTAGAGAAAATGTCCCAGAAAGTGTACATAAAGATAACTAGATAGAAAAGAGGAAAAGAAAGATGAATGAGTTGCCTTAGTCCTTGTGCTTCCTTTACTCTTTCACTGATAAAATGCCAGGAACACGAGGCTGGCTTCCGGAGGTTCCCACTCCCCAGCCACGCAGAGAAGTTACCTATGGGCCTCTGACAATGGGATGCCTGATTCTGTGCGGGTTAAATTCATGCTCCATTTTCTTTCCTTTGTGCCCCCCATCTCCACTTTACCCTTACCCCTGCACCTTGCTTCTTTGCTTGGTAGCCAAAGCCAATGTTAGAATATCTTATTTTTCTGGAAGTCAAAACAGGGAAGTGATTTTCAAAAAACATGGTGGGGGTCAAAGGAGAGTTTGGAGGAGATGGGGTCAAGTTGAGGTCATTGTGTTTAGCACAACCTCCTCTTTCCTTCAATGGTGTGAGCTCAGCCTTTCTTTCTTCTCACCAGACTTCTGCTCTTGGTGAGCAGATGCCTTTCTTTACCATGCCCTTGCCCTCCACCTCACCCTGGCTGCATGGTACCACCTCTCTGTAAGCACAGTTATCACAGCACAGCTATCAAGCCTGCAAGCTTCTTAGTATAGAGAAAAATGGCCAGAAAATGTAACCACTGATGAGTTGGGAGATAAAAGAAAAAAAAAAAAGGAAACAAAGATTTTAAAAGAGGTAAGGAAAGGAAAAAGCAGCTTATATTAATAGTAGATTTTTTTTGTGAGGAAGATCAACCCTGAGCTAACATCCATGCCAATCCTCCTCTTTTTGTTGAGGAAGACTGGCCCTGAGCTAGCATCTGTGCCCATCTTCCTCCACTTTACATGGGACGCCGCCACAGCATGATCTGACAAGCGATGTGTCGGTGCGGGCCTGGGATCCGAACCCGGGCCGCCAGCAGCGGAGCACACACACTTAATCACTGTGCCACGGGGCCGGCCCCTGTAGTAGTTTTTTTAAAACATTTTATTGTACAAAATTTAAAACGTATATAAAGTAACAGTTAAATGAATACTCATGTTCATATTATCCAGATTCAATAATATCAAGTCATAATTAATAGTCATTTTGAAATAATAATAATATATTGAATGCTCACTATGTACTAAGTATGTTCTAAGTATTATATGTAGGTGTGTGATAGATTAAAAATGGTTACAAATTTTTTGCCACTATTCCCATCCAGACTTGGAGTCTAAGTCACCTCCCACATCAACTCTGGCCAGGTCCTATGACTTGCTTTGATCAACAGAAAGCAGCAGAAAAGATACTGTGCAACTTCAGAAGCTAGACCCTGGGAAGCTATGGTGGTCAATTTAATGTGTCCACGTGGCTAGGCTACAGTCTCCAGTTTTTCAACCAAACAATAACCTAGGTGTTGCTGTGAAGGTATTTTGTAGATGTGATTAAAGTCCATAAACAATTGATTTTAAGAAAGGGAGATTGGCCTAGATAATCTCGGTTGACTTGATTCAATCAATTTTAAGGATTTAAGAGCAGAGCTGAGGCTTCACTGAAGAAAATAATTCTGCCTGTGGATAGTAGATTTGGCTCATGTCTAAGAGTTTCCAGCACCCCCTTCCTGATGAACTGTCCTATGGATTTTGGACTAGTCAGCCTCCACAATTGTAATAAATTTCTTAATATATTTTTTCTAATGGTTCTGTTTCTCTGGTGGACCCCTGACTGATACAGATTTTGGCACCTGGAAGTGAGGTGCCACTGTAACAAATACCTTATGTGAAAGTTGCTTTGCAATTGGGTAACAGGCCTAGACTGGAGGAATTTTGAGGAGCATGAGAGAAAAAGCCTAGATTGCCTTGAACAAACTGTTAGTAGAAATGTGGATGTTAACAACTCCGCTAATGAGGACTCAGAAGGAAGTGATGAGTACAGTAAAGAAAACCTACGGTTTTTGAGAATACTTAAATCGTCATAAACAGACTGTGGTAGAAATATGGACATCGAAGGCACTGCTGATGAGGCCTCAAAAGAAAATGAGGAACATGTTGTTGGAAACTGGAGAAAAGGAGATCCTTGTTATATAGTGACAGAAAGCCTAGCAGAAATGTGTCCTGTAGTTATGTAGAAGCAAGTTTTAAGCAATGAAGTTGGGTGTTTAGCTGAGGAGATTTCCAAGCAAAGTGTTGAAGGTGCAGCCTGGTTTCTTCTTGCTGTGTACAGTAAAATGAGAAAGGAAAGAGGTAGGTTGAGGGATAAACTACTAAGGAAAAAAGATCCAGGATTTGATGATTTGCAATATTCTCAACCTATCCAAATTGAAAAAGACACTAAAATTAGGAAATTCATGTCAGGAGAGAATACTCTGACAGAAAACCAAGGATGTGGCTGAACAACATTTTGTTTGTGCCTCAAAGGATCAAAAGGTCAGATTATTCAATCACATAGAAGGATTACATATTTAACTTGAAGAGATTAGGCATGTGACTCATGGATCCCCTCAGCCATCTCAGCATCAGCCAGGAATAGAGATGGGATTATCCAGGAAAGATCTGTGGAGGAGCCTCTTGTCTAAAGGAGTCTATTCCCAAGGCATGCATTGGAGACCCACAAGGTTCTGAAGAATGTATATCAGCAGAAACTACAAGCTTGGACTGAAAGGGTCAAAGAGAGGACAAAATGAAAGAAGGCTCTCAGACTCCCCAAATTTTACAAGAAAGGCCGAAAGCTTGGTTGTAGCATAGGAGAGAAACAGAGGAGTCAAGAATGACTTGAAGACTTTTGGCTACACAACTGCAAGAATGGAGATGCCATCAACTGTGATGGGGAACCCCAAGGAATATGCTTTCTTATGGGTAAGATCAAAAGCTCAAAAAAACAGGAAGGTAAAAATCTTCATGACCTTGGTTGAGGCAACAGTCGCTTAGATATGACATCAAAAGCACAAGCAACAAAAGAAAAAATAGTTAAGCTGCACTTCCTCAAAATTAAAAACTTTTGTGCCACAAAGGACACCATCAAGGAAGTGAAAGGATGTACCACAGAATGGGAGAAAATATTTTCAAGTTATATAGCTAATAAGAAACTTGTATCTAGAATATGCAAAGAATTTGTACAACTCACTGAAAAGACAAATAACACAATTGAAAAGTAAGCAAAGGGGCCAGCCCTGTGGCTTAGCGGTTAAGTGCACGCGCTCCGCTACTGGTGGCCAGGGTTTGGATCCTGGGCGCGCACCGACGCACCGCTTCTCCGGCCATGCTGAGGCCGCATCCCACATACAGCAACTAGAAGGATGTGCAGCTATGACATACAACTATCTACTGGGGCTTTGGGGGAAAAAAGGAGGAGGATTGGCAATAGATGTTAGCTCAGAGCTGGTCTTCCTCAGCAAAAAGAGGAGGATTAGCACGGATGTTAGCTCAGGGCTGATCTTCCTCACAAAAAAAAAAAAAATGTAAGCAAAGGATTTAAATAGACATTTTTCCAAAGAAGATATACCAATGGTCAATAATCATATGAAAAGATGCTCAGCATCATTGGTTATCAGGGAAATGAAAAAGAAAACCACAGTGAAGAACCACTTCACACCCTCCAGGGTAGCTCTAGTAGAAAAGACGGACAAGGACAATTGCTGGCAAGGATGTGGAAAATTGGAACCCTCACACACTGTTGGCAGGAATATAAAGTGGCACAGCTGCTTTAGAAAACAGTCTGCCAGTTCCCCAAAAGGTTAAATATGGAGTTACCATATGGCTCAGTAATTTCACTTTTAGGTATATAGCCAAGAGAAATGAAAACCTATGTCCACACAAAAACTGGTACATGAATGTTTATAGCAGCATTAATAGTAATAGCCAAAAAGTGGAAATGACATAAAAGTCCATCAACTGATGAACGGATAAATAAAATGTGGTGTCTCCATACCATGGAATATTATTTGACAACAAAAAGGAATTAAATGCTAATTCATGCTATAACATGGATGAGTCTTGAAAACATTCTAAATGAAAGAAGTCAGTCACAGAAGGCCACATATTGTATCATTCCATTTACATGAAATGCGCAGAGTAGACAAAACTTTTAAACTTTTGGAGAAAGTTTATAGAGACAGAAAGTAGATTAGTAGTGTCCTAGAAAGGGGGGGATAGGAGGAAATGGAGGGTGATTGCTAAAGAGTATGAGGTTTCTTTCTGGAGTGATAAAAATATTCCAAAATTGATTGTGGTGATGGTTGCTCAACTCTGTGAATATACCACTGACCACTGAATTGTACACTTTAAATGGGTAAATTGTATGGTATGTGAATTATATCTCAGTAAAGCTGTTACGAAAGGAAAAAAGAGAAATCATACCTGAGGTCTACTCTGCATCCAGCAGGGTGCTGGGCAGTGGGATCCAGAGACACCACACATCTCCCTGTTTCGTAGTGTGGTATGGGCCAGGGTCACAGCACGGGCAGACTGTCCAGGACACCCACAGTGTCCTGTGCTATACCTACTCCAGGCAGGCTGGGTCGTGCTATACCTACTCCAGACACCAGGCAGTGCCTGCTTGCCTGGGCTTAAACAAAACAAAGGTTGATAAAACTATGCAGCCACAAACATGTGTAACCCTTTTTGAAAACAAAAGGATGATTCCAAAGCGAGAACTGTGACCCCAGAGAGTGGAGTCTTTAACCACAGAGGATTATTTCCAGGCTTTGAAACCTAATGGAGTTTGCCCAGAATTTCTTCAAATTGACTTCAAAATTGCTTGGGATTGGCAACTGCTTTTTTCCTTCCATTTTTTCCCTTGTTGAACAGGAATCTCTATAGCTGTTATCCAATTCCTCTCCCACCATTGTATTTGGGGAGCAGATAACTTGTTTTCTAGTTCTATAGGTCCACAGGTAGAGAGGAATATAGCCCCAGGATGGATCATACTCAGAGTCTCACCCATATCTGATTTAGACTATTTAGATGATGAGATTGGGAATTTTGATCTGATAAAATTCAGATGAGATTTTGGACTTTGAGTTGACACTGTAATGGATTGAGACTTTTGGGGAAGTTGGGATGAGATAAATGCACGTAGGCTGGACATGAATCATTAGAAGCCAGAGGGTAGACTGTGGTAGCTAATGCCCCACCACCACCATCAAAGTGAATCCCCAGAACTTGTGAATATGTTACCTTACATGGCAAGGGAACTTTGCAGATGTGAGTAATTTAAGGGTCTTGAGATGGGAAGATTATCCTGGGTTATGCAGGTGGGCCCAAAGTAGTCATATGAGTTCTTACAAGAGGGAGGCAGGAGAGTCAGAGAAGGAGATGTGATGATAGAAGTAAAGGTTGGAGAAAAAGGGAGAGATTTGAAGACCCTATGCTGCTGGCTTTGTGGATGGAAGAAGGAGCCATAGCCAAGGAATGCAGGCAGCCTCTAGAATCTGGAAAAGTCAGGGAAACAGATTCTCCCTTAGAGCTACCAGAAGGAACATCTTCTGCCAACATCTTGATTTTAGCCCCTTAAGACCTATTTCAGACTTCTGACCTCCAGGACTGTAAGATAATAAATTTGTGTTGTTCTAAGCCTCTAGGTTTATGGCAATTAGTTACAGCAGCAACAGGAAACTAATACAGAGGGCTCGCAGCTTCTGCTTTCATGCCCTTTGAAGCAGTCCACCAAGTAAAAAAGTCTGACCACAGTGATGGGCAGAGTGGCCATAGGGAAAGAGAGATGGCCTGGAGACAATGAGGGAGGGAAAAAGAGACCTAGCCAATCCCCAGCCTTTGTAGCCACCATTTTGAGGCACCAGACATATGAGTTAAGCCCTCTTGGACCCTCCATTCCCAAATGAATCATCACAGCCATACCACATGGAGCAGAGACCAGCTGCGCCCATGCCCAAATTGCAGAACCATGAGAAAATAAATGGCTAATATTGTTTTATCCCATCAAGTTGTGGTGGCTTGCTATGTAGCAATAAATAACTGAAACAATATGACGTCACTTAATGTTCATCACTATCCTATCAGGTAGGAACCAATATCAGTCCCATTCACAAGTAAATGCACTAAGGCTTAGAGAGGTTAAACTAGTAACTTGTCCGAAGTCACACTTAGTAAGAGGAGCCAGAATTGATCCTAAGCAATATGACTGCAGAACTGATGCTCTTAACTTGGAGAATTTCAGACTATTAGTCATCACTTTTAGTTTTAAGCAGCAGAAGTTCACCTTGAACTATCTTATTTAATATTTAGCAGAAAGCTTTTCACAATAGTAGGAAAGTCAGAGGAGCAAGACCCTGAAACTAAGCCTCAACTGCTGTTAGACCTGTGTGTGTGTGTGTGTGTGTGTGTGTGTGTGTGTGTGTGTGTGTGTATGATGCATTTTTCTCTTGAAGTGTTGGTTTCCTTCTGTCAGACGGGCTCTCTCCAAAAGTTTGAAAGTTTTAGGCAGGTTACAACTGGCAGGAAACATAGCTAGAGCAGGCCTCAGACACATCTTCCAGCTTTGCCATCAGAGAAAACCTGAGACTCTCTCTAACCCCAATTAAAAAGTCTTGGGGAAGGATTCCAATTGGCCCATCGTAGGCCAGGTTCTCACCCTTGAACAATATACAGCTCAACAGGGTGAGATCTTTAAAAATATGTCAGCTCCAATTTGATGCTCATGGTTTAAATTCTAAGAGGGAGAACTTTTCAGAGGAAGGTGGGTAGTCAGACAAACAACGGACACCCACTACAAACAGAGAGGGTTGGGTTTAGAGAAGTAAAAAGTATGTTCATAAAAGACATTTGGAAACTAGTGAGGGAAAAAGAAGTCAAAATTCAGAACTGCCCTCTTTAATGTAGGCTATCTGGTCCAAAGAAAAGCATATTCCATCTGGGATCCAAGAATCAAACTTGTATAAAATGCTTTGACAAATTCTCCCTCTTGATTGTATTTTTCCAAGCTTTCCTAGTAATATTGAATCAGTTAGCCAGAACCAAGCTAATATAACTAGCTTGACCTCGACCACAAATGGAACGTGAAATTCCTCTTGGCAGCCAGAAGGCTCCCGGGAGAAAATGGCCCAGTGCAAGAACAGACTGGGGAAATAGCTGATCAGCCACTTCAAACCCAGCATTTCCAATTCAGAAGGCCCCCCAGAAGTCACCTAGTCTAAGCCAGAGGTTTTGCCAACTGCTGATTTGAGCATATACAGCATCAATGTGGATATACAGAAGCCTCTCTAACTATTTCCTCAACAAGAAAGCCTGAAAAGAAACTTTCTCTACAACCAGCATCCTTCCTCCTGGCCGCATCATAAACTAATTCACTGAAAGGAGAACCCTCTCCTCTCTACATTACCTGTGAAACCCAAAAATAATTCTAGTCACTGGCATGTGCAGATAATAGAGGTGAAGTGGCTAGACTTGGGGTAGAACTGCTCATTCTAATAGACCTTAATAGCTATTAATAAAAATCCACACATTTTACTTATCTGTTTATATACTATATTCATAGAGACTATTGGCTCAAGTAAATTAAAAATCTCATTCCTCTCATACACAGCCCTTAATTAACCCAATGATCAAATCCTTGAGCAAGCTTGTAATTAAAGACAGACTTCTGGAAGTTTAAACAGATTCTGTTTGAAGTTCGTTCCTGTCACCAGTGGATGGGCACTAAGAAGACTAAATATGAAAGACACTGTCTTAAGTCAGAAAGGTATATTTTTAGCAGAGGGTATGAAGGATGAGAAAAGTTTCCAAGTTTTTGCAGTGCTCGGAGCTGTAGCACGCATTTCCCAAGCAACACTCTCCCGTGTTGATCAGAGCGCGGTGATTATTTGCATCTGGTGCTTCTGTTTGACTAGTCCTTCCTCTCTGCTCATGTTCAATCACTCTTCTCTCCCATCAAGAAGACGCTCTCTGTCCATCTTCATCATTGCAAAATAACATTTTGCTCTTGAAATCTAAGTGCTCCCTCCTCTAACATTTCATTTCTTCTATGGTTTCACAGAATTCTTGCACATGATTCAGCCATTTTTAACCTGCCTAAAACTGTTAAGCCTTTGATTAGTTACATAAATGAACATTCTCAAATACATAATATTCCTTAAGGAATAAATCTTCAAAAAACCATACAACTTTTATAAACACTTAAAAAGACATGATATCTGGGCCGGCCCCATGGCTTAGCAGTTAAGTGTGCGCGCTCCGCTACTGGCGGCCGGGGTTCGGATCCCGGGCGCACACTGACGCACCGCTTCTCCAGCCATGCTGAGGCTGCGTCCCACATACAGCAGCTAGACGGATGTGCAACTATAACGTACAACTATCTACTGGGGCTTCGGGAGAAAAAAAATGGAGGAGGATTGGCAATAGATGTTAGCTCAGAGCCCGTCTTCCTCAGGAAAAAAAAATATATATATATGATATCTGCTTAAGGATTTCTAATCTTAATTTTAAAATATGAAGTAAATGCTCAGCAATGCTTACAGTTATTTTGAGTAGTCACTACCTGTCTCTCACTTGTAAGTTATAAACTAACAGGGATGTTTCCAAGTGATCACGAATACTTGTACATGCATTGGTTGGAGTAATCATGGGAAATGGAAGTCATACGCAGCTAAACTTTGGGGACTTTTTTTATATATGAGTACCCTGGGACATAAATAGGAAGTGTGGCCATGTGTAGGCTCTCTCATGAAGGTGAGAAAGGAGTGGAGAAAAGAGGGATAAGAGATTGACATTATTGTATGAGAGGGACTGGAGAGGTAAGTGGATGAGAGAGAGTTGGCCCATGGGCAGAAAGGAGCGGAAGCTGGCAGTGAAACACTAGAAGATGCTAGGAAATGCATTACTTCAGGAGCTTCCAAGTCAAATGCCTCCAGAGATCACAGAGGAAAAGAGTCAAATGGAACAAGTGTAAGTATGGAAACTGTAAGGTGAACTGGAACCGACGAGCCTCGCCCAAAGGCACTCAAATTCAATTTTTAAAAAATCACTATAATGACAAACAAAACAGATTTGTGAGCCACATTCAGCCTGTGGACTGCCGTTTTGTGACTTCTGCATTAAAGAAGAGCTATGTCAATAATTCATTTTAGCTGTAGTGGCAAGAAGCGTAGACCAAGGAGCCAGACTATTTGGATTCAAATCCTGCTCCTAGCTATGTGACCTTGGGCAAGTAACTTAACCTCCTGAAGCCACAAGTTTCCTCGTCTATATTATCAGGGTAGTAATTGTACTTGCCTCATAGGTAAGATGACCATATGTCCAGATTGGCCTGGGATGGTCCCAGCCTATAGAATACTTTTATAAAGATTAAAAACATAATTATTAACATTGTCCCTTTCATTCTCAAAATTGTTCTATTTATTGGGTCATGGTAGGGTTAAGGAGATAATAATCCATGTAAAATACTGACCACAGTGCCTAGAATATAGAAGATGCTAAAAAAAAATGACAATAGATTTATGCAAGACTAGCACTGCATGGAATTTGGAAGTGAGAGAGGTGTTTCAGAGGTGTACCCCTTCACACTAGCTTCTCACACATGCTCAGACCCTTTACAGTGCCCTCAAAACTCAGCTGTCTCTTGATCCACCCCTTCAGGACTCCCCTTCACAGCTCAGCTAGCCAATCTCACCCATTGACTAGTCCAGGTCTTGGGGGGTCTCCAGGAAATTTATGAACCACCCCTCCCAAGTAAAATGAGATGACAGTGGCTCAATGGGGGGAATTTCAGGCTGGTGGAAGGAGGAACTTTGGGGCAGCTTTTTGTATTCCTTCAAATAACAAGCTACCAGCAGCTCCTTGTGAACATGAGGCCTACCCTGCTTTCTCCAACTTATTTTATATACATATACTATACTTATACCCACATCTGAATTTATTCCAAACATAAAATCAACTATCTCAAAGCTGTCCACTCAAATATTATTCTAAAACATAAATCATGCCATTTCTTCAAGCTACCCTCATTTATCATGAAAATTAACAGAAGATTGAGAATTTTAACTAAAATACAAACTACAACTCCTTAAGTGTATTCTTAGTAAAATTGTTCCAGATATCTATTGCTGCATAACAAATCATCCCCAAAACTTAGTGGAGTAAAACAGCTATGTATCATTACCTCTCATGGTTCTAGAGGTCGACAGGCTTAGCTAGGTGGTCTTCACTTGGGGTCCCTCATTTTAGCTGAAGACAGATCGCAGCTGGAACTTGCATCATTTGAGGTTTCTTCACTCACATGTCTAGTGCCTAGGCTGGAAAAGCTAGATACTGCATGAGCAGCTACCTTCAAGCAGACTCTCCACATGGCTGGACTGGGCTTCCTTACAGCATGGTGGTCTCAAGGTAGCTGGAGTGCTTACATGGTGGCTGGATTCCCAAGAGGGGGTATTCAGAGACCCAACAGAAGATACAAGGCTTCTTACGATTTGGAAGTTAAACAGTGTCACTTCCACCATATTCTATTGGTTAAGAGCAAGTCACAAGCACCCTAGATTCAGTAAGGTAGAGGAATAGGTTCTACCTCTCAATGAGGAATGGCTTGTGTATGTATGGAGAGAAAGAACTGACAGTCGCCATCTTGGAGATAAGCCACCATACCATGCATCCATCTCTTTAAACAATGTTAAGAATGTAATGGAGGACTGAGAAAGTAAGGTCTGACCAGAATTTCCTAAACGGATAGTCATAGATTTTTTTAATTATTATGTAAATAATATCTGTTCATTTTTTAAATTAGCAAACAGAAATGAGTAAATAAAAAATAATCACTCCTGTCACCCAGAGAAAATCACTCCTGGTTTGGTAATAGGCAAAATTAATATTTACATCATTAGGAAGAATTCAGACATAATTTTTCAGCTCTCCCCTCTTCAAATACTAATTTAGAACTTGGTCCAGGAAATTACTCCATGTTACCCAACTTTGTTGAATGGGCAAAGAGCCAGCCCCCAGATGTCAGGACAAATATAGGAGCTTAGCAACTGAATGAGTTAGAGGAGACGAATGATTTGAGCAGATGCCCTGTTGAAGTTGTGAGAGGGAACATCTGCCGTCCTATTTGCTAAGGTATTTGGTAATCAAGAGGATGGTATGAATGTACAAATGGAGCGACCTGTATTGAGATTCGGAGCATGAACACTGATGTCAGTGTTTTGTAGCTAATTAGATGGAGAGTATTACATTGTGTCTCTAATTTTACAGAATGACAGCAGAATGTTCCTCTCCATCAGGGTTTACCCCCAATTTTCAAGCAGTGTGTGGCCTCCTTCCCATTTCTCCAACAACATAATGAGCAAGAATAAATCCCAGTAACCAAGCCTCTGTTCCTTACATTATATAGCCCAAGTTTTCAAGCTTCACGAGTTCTAAATAACATAACAAAGTCACCTTTCTTTATGATGCAAAAATGATAGTACCTCAGGCTCATACCCACTTGGCCCTAGGAAGTCCAGGTCTACCAGCTTCCTCTTCACCGGCATTTCTGGGACTCCCACGGAATTGTTTCATATGCCATGATGCTGTTTCATGGCTGATTGCAGCCTCCAACACTGGTGAGCTTCTGGCTGCTGCTGGTAGCTCCATTGTGGTCCCTGGACCTTGCTTCTTTCCAGCTGCTACTGTTTTCTGCTGTCCCATTTTGAATTTCTCTCAGTGAATGCAGAAACCAAGGCATAACGTTTAAAAGGAGTTTTATGAGGGCTTAGAGTTAGCAGAAAGGAATTATAACAAAAAAGAAACCCGCAACTGGACAGCCAATATGGGTCTCCACAGTTCCCTGATAGTTTCCCCTGGGGTCTCCTGTTTGCCTGATCCTTCACACACATCAAGTAGATAGCATTAGTTTACCTTTCCCCAGGAGAGACATCCTCAAATGCCTTTTCTACTTGGAGTCAAGAGCCTCAACATCCATGCGAGTACAAGAGAGAACTCTCCCTCCTCACCTCACTCCAGCCTGAGACTTGTCCTTTGAGCCCTTTTCTATTCCCAGGTCCTGTTTCCTTATAAGCGTGGTTGACAGTGGCCACGTCCAGTCCCACAAGGGGGAACGCTGCTCTGCACTCTACTCCCTCTGGCCTTTAACAAGATATATTTCCAGAGAATTCTATTCAGTTTTCTCTAACACAGTTGTGAGATCCGTGTCCGGTGTGACCAAACCCAGTGCAGGTCCTCTTCTCAGCCTCTCCCCAAGCGTGAACCACCTTCCAGCTATCTCAGCTCCTGACTCTCATAAGCTGAAACTTTAGTATTTACAGGCACATACCCCAAGAACAAGCAATGGGTATAGAGCTGTCGAAGTTCTTACGAAAAAAAAGCAATGCTTGTTGACACCAGCACCCAAAAAAGCAACCAAATTCCCAGCATTCACACATTCCACAAGGACAAAGCAGGGGTTCTTGCTTCCTGGATAAACACCCATTGTGGTGGTTTTCCCAAACCATCGGGACAGACCACTTGAAAGGTACATTTAACCCTCAGCCTTTGCGGAAGGAAAACTGCACTCTGGAAGCCTGAAATTCTGGGGCCATTGTGTCCAGCTCATACCCACCCCATGGAGGGAGACAAATGGCATTTCTCATCTACAATTTTAAAATACAAAACTAATATATTCTAACCTGACCCTGTTGACTCTCAGGGGCTGATCCCAGAGCAGAGGAAACTTTCCGTAAACACAGTTGCCACGTTTTTGAAAGCTGTTTTTAGACCATCCAGCAAGAAAGGTACCTAAGTGAGAAGCCGTCTCCCCAGAATAAGGCAGCTTTGGATTTTTTACTTCCTGTTCACCTGACTCTATCCCCGAATTCCCCCACTGACGTTTGCACCTCACTGGGTTGCTACTCTGTCTCTTCTCTCCTCTCTCTTCCTTTCCTTCAAACTTGCTCTCACTTCCTCTCCTTCCTTGCTTACCGATGGTTCTAGTTACTAACTGGACAAATAGTAACTGGGCAGCTAGTGAGGTCGGGAAGCCCCCTGCCTCACCATAAGTTCCTGGGCCTCAAGCTTCACAAGGAAAGAGTGGGGCTGCCAGCCCTGAACATAGCACACCAACTAGGACGATGGGCATCTTAGAGGTAACTGGATGACTAGGGGCTCACTCTCCAATGCCTTGGCAGCGTGTAAAACCTCGGCACATTTTTTAACCCAGGAGGTAAAGATTGAGAGCTCCAATAGAGACCAACATCAAATTTTTCACCAACCCAGAAAAAAATTTAAGACACTTTTTAAAAAAATTGAAAATTTTCTTACACACTAAATTCATATTCTGAGAAGCTTATGGGGTTACTTTTGCATCTCCTCTCTGCTCTACAAGGCTTGAACTTAGGACTCCCCAGTGGAACAAACCCACCAATCCTCATGAATACCTGGGACCTGCATTAGCAACTGACATCACTTTTGGAGCTCTCAACGCTCATTTTGTGCATTCTGCCTGAGAGCTTGCTCTTTCTAGTTGTTTTTCCTCAATTGTTACAAATTAGGAGCAGTTATAGATAAAGAATGTGCATTAGCTTTTAAAAAAAAATAGACTTTATTTTTTAGAGCAGCTTCAGGTTCACAGCAAAACTGAGTAGAAAGTACAGAGAGTTCCCATATACCCACTTCCCCCACACATGCACAGTCTCCCCCATCTACATCCTACACTACAGTGGTACATTTGTTACAATCTATAAACCTTCATTAATACATCATCATCACCCAAAGTCCATAGCTTACATTAGGGCTCCCTCTTGGTGTTGTACATTCTATGGGTTTGGGCAAACCTATAATGACATGTATCTATCATTATAATATCATACACAGTAGTTTCACTGCCCTAAAATTCCTCTGTGCTATGTACATTCATCCCTCCCTCCCCACTAACCCCTGGCAACCACTGATCTTTTTACTGTCTCCACAATTTTGCCTTTTCTAGAATGTCATATAGTTGGAATCATATAGAATGTAACCTTTATCAGAAGCTAAAAACATCCAAGTGCAGGTTTTGTGTGGACATAAGTTTTTAACTCCTTTGGGTAAATACCAAGCAGCACAATTGCTAGGTCCTGTGGAAAAAGTATGTTTAGTTTTGTAAGAAACTGCCAAACTGTCACCAACAACGAATGAGAGTTTGGGTTGCTCCACATCCTCACCAGCATTTGGTGCTGTCAGTGTTCTGGATTTTGTCCATTTTATTAGGTGTGCAGTAGTATCTCATTGTTGTTTTAATTTGCAATTCCCTAATGACATATGAAGTCAAGCATCTTTTTACATGCTTGTTTGCCATCTATATCTTCTTTGTTGAGGTGTCTACTCAGGTCATTTGCCTATTTTTTTAATTGGGTTGCTTCTTTTCTTATTGTTGAATTTTAAAAGTTCTTTGTATATTTTGGATAGCAGTCTATCAAATATGCCTTTTGCAAATATTTTCTCCCAGTCTATACTTGTCTTCTCATTCTCTTCACAGTGTCTTTGCAGGGTTTGTAATTTTAATGAAATTCAGTTTATCAATTATTTCTTTCTTGGATGGTGTCTCTGGTGTTGTATTTAAAAAGTCATCGTCATACTCAAGGTCATCTAGATTTTCTCCAATGTCATCTTCTAGGAGTTTTCTAGTTTTGCATTTTACATCAAATCTGTGATCAATTTTGAGCTAACTTTTGTGGAGGCTGTAATATCTATTTCTAAATTCACTTCTTTGCATGTGGATGTCCAGTTGTTCTAGCACCACTTGTCAAAAAATTATCTTTTCTCTATTGTATTTCCTTTGCTTCTTTGTCAAAGATCAGTTGACTATATTTATGTGGGGCCTATTTCTGGGCTTTCTATTCTGTTCCATTGATCTATTTGTCAATACCACACTGTCTTGATTATTGCGGCTTTGTAGTAAGTCTTGAAGTTGAGTAGTGTCCTAAAATCCTCTGACTTTGTTCTTCTCCTCCTATATTGAGTTGGTAATTCTGGGTCTTTGGCTCTCCTCATAAACTTTAGAATCAGTTTGTCTTTATCCACAAAATAATTTGTGAATTTTGACTGGGATTTCATTGAATCTATAGATCAAGTTGGGAAGCACTGACATCTTGACCATACTGAATCTTCTTATCTACATGAACATGGAATATCTCTCCATTTACTTAATTCTTCAATTTCCTTCACCAGAGTTTTGTAGTTTTCCTCATATAGATTTTGTACATATTTTGTTAAATTTATACCTAAATATTTCATTTTTGGACACTAATGTAAATGGTATTGTTTTTAATTTCAAATTCTGCTTGTTCATCATTGATATATAGGAAAGTGATTGACTTTTGTATATTAACCTTGTGTCTGCAAACTTGTTATATTTGCTTATCAGTTCTAGGAGTTTTTTGTTGATTCTTTCAGCTTTTCTGTGTAGACAATCATGTCATCTGCAAACAAAGACAGTTTTATGTCCTCTTTCTCAATATGTATATCTTTTATTTCCTTTTCATGTCTTATTGCATTATCTAGTACTTCTCATTACAACGTTGAAAAGGAGTGATGAGAGAGGACATTCTTGCCTTGTTCCTAATCTTAGTGAGAAACTTTTGTTTCTCTCCCTTAAGTATGTTGGCTGTAGGTTTTTTTATCAAGTTGAGGAAGTTCCCCCCTATTCCTAGTTTACTAAGTTTTTATCATGAATGGCTGTTGGATTTTATCAAATGGTTTTCCTACATCTATTGATATAATCACGTGATTTTCCTTTTTAGCTTGTTTATGTGATGGATAACATTAAATGATTTTTTAATGTTGAACCAGCCTTACTTACCCACGACAAATCCCATTTGGTTGTGGTATATTCTTTTTATATATTGTTGAATTCAATTTGCTAATATTTTGTTGAGAATTTTTGCATCTATGTTTATGAGAGATATTGGTTTGTAGATTTTTCTTTTTCTTGTAATGTTTTTGTCTTTTGGTATTAGGATAATACTGGCCTACTAGAATGAGTTATGAAGTATTCTTTTGGCTTCTATCTTCTGGAAAAGATTGTAGAGAATTTGTATAATTTCTTTCTTAAATATTTGGTAGAATTTACCAATGAATCCATCTAGTCCTGGTGCTTTCTGCTTTGGAAAGTTATTAATTCTTGATTCAATTTCTTTACTAGATATAGGCCTATTCAGATTGTCTATTTCTTTTTGTTTCGGCTGATTGTGTCTTTCAAGGAATCAGTCCATTTCACCTGGGTTATCAAGTTTGTAGGCATAGTGTTGTTCATAGTAATTCTTTTTATCTTTTTGATACCTATGGTATTTTAGTGATGTTCCCTTTTTCATTTCTGATATCAGTTATCTGTGTCCTCTCTCTTTTTTTCTTAATTAGCTTGGCTAGAAACATATTGATTTTACGGGTTCTTTTCAAAGAACCAGCTTTTGGTTTTGTTGATTTTCTCTGTTGAGTTCCTGTTTTCAATTTCATTGATTTTTGCTCTAATTTTTATTCCTTCCCTTCTTCCTACTTTGGATTTAATTTTCTCTTCTTTTTTAGGTTTCCTAAGGTGGAAGCTTAGATTATTGATTTTTAGATCTTTCTTCTTTTCTAATATGTGCATTCAGTGCTATAAAATTCCCTCTAAGCACTGCTTTTGCTCCTTCTTGATAAGTTGTATTTTCAGTTTCATTTAGTTCAAAGTACTTTAAAATTTCTCTTGAGATTTCTTCTTTGACCTATATGTAATTTAGATGTGAGTTGTTTAATCTACATGTATTTTGGGATTTTCCAGCTATCTTTCTATTATTGACTTCTAGTTTAATTCCATTGTGGTCTGAGAGTAGACATTCTATGATTTCTCTTCTTTAAAACTTGCTAAGGTATGTTTTAAGGTCCAGAATGTGGTCTATCTTGGTGAATGTTCCATGTGAGCTTGGAACAATGTATATTTTGCTGCTGTTAAATGAAGCAATCTATAGTTGTTCACTATATCCAGTTGATTGATGATGGTTTGAGATCAGCTATGTCCTTATTCATTTTCTGCCTGCTGAATCTGTCCATTTCTGATAGAGGGAAGTCAAAGTCTCCAACTATGGTAGTGGATTCATCTATTTCTCCTTGCAGTTCTATCAGTTTTTGCCTCACGTATTTTGATGCTCTGTTGTTAGGCACATACATGTTAAGGATTATTATGTTTTCTTGGCGAATTGACTCTTTTATCATTATGTAATAACCTTTTTTATCTGTGATAACACTCCTTGTTCTGAAGTCTTCTCTGCCTGAAATTAATACAGCTACTTCCATATTCTTTTGATTAGTACTAGCATGGTATATCTTTCTTCATCCTTTTACTTTTAATTTATGTGTCTTTATATTTAAAGTGAGTTTCTTATACATACATATAGCTGGGTTTTGTTTTTTGATCCACTCTGATAATCTGTCTTTTAATTTGTGTATTGATACCATTGATTTTTAAAATGATTATTGATATAGTTAAATTAATATCTACCATATTTGTTACTGTTTTCTATTTGTCCTTGTTCTGTGCTCCTACTTTTGTCTTCCACTCTTTTTCTTCTTCTTTTGGTTTTAATTGAGCATTTGATATTATTACGTTTTCTCTCCTTTCTTAGCATATTGATTATATTTCTGTTTTTACTTTTTTTAATGGTTGCCTAGAGTTTGCACTGAAGTAAATTTTCAAATAAGACTATACTATTTCACAGGTAGGGCAAGTATAATGACAAGATATTCCTAATTCCTCCTCCTGTACTTTCTATCATTGCTGCCATTCATTTCACTTATACACAAGTAAATATTATTGAGCACATTGTTCCTGTTATTATTTTGAACAAACTTTATCTGTTAGATCAATTAAGAATAATAAAAATAAAAGTTTTTATTTTACCTTCACTTATTCTTTCTCTAATGTTCTTCCTTTCTTTATGTAGATCCATGTTTCTGACCTATATCATTTTCCTTCTCTCTAAAGAACATCTTTGAACATTTCTTACAAGGCAGATCTACTAGCAAAAAATGTTCTTAATTTTTGTGTGTCTGCAAAAGTGTTTATTCTTCCTTCACTTTTGAAGGATAATTTCACAGAGTTCAGAATTCTAGGTTGGTGATTTTTTTCTCTCAATACTTTAAATATTTTACTCTACTCTCTTTTTGCTTGCATGATTTCTGAGGAGAAGCTGGATGTAATTCTTATCTTTGGTCCTCTATAGGTAAAGTAGGTTTTTCTCCTCTAGATTCTTTCAAAATTTTTCTTTTTCTTCTATTTTCTACAGTTTGAAAATGATATGCCTATGTTAAGGGAGTTTTTTTGGCATTTATCTTGCCTAGTGTTCTCTGAGCTTCCTGGACCTGTGGTTGGGTACCTGATATTAATTTGGGGGAAATTCTCAGTCACTCTTGTTTCAAAAATTGCTTCTGTTCCTTTTTCTCTTACTTCTTCTGGTTGTCCCATTACAAGTATACTACAGTTTTTGTAGTTGTCCCACAGTCCTTGGATATTCTGTTCTGATTTGTTTTTGGGTTTTTTCCCCAGTCTTCTTTCTCTTTGATTTTCAGTATTGGAAGTTCCTGTTGACATATCCCCAAGCTCAGAGATTCTTTTCCCAGCCATGTCCAGTCTACTTATGAGCCCATCAAAGGCATTCTTCATTTCAGTTATAGTATTTATTATCTCTAGCATTTCTCTTGATTTTTTCTTAGAATTTCCCTCCGCTTATTTTATCCATCTGTTCTTGCATGTTGTCTACTTTTTCTATGACAGCCCTTAATGTATTAATCATAGTTCTTTTAAATTCACAGTCTGATAATTCCAACATTCCTGCCATATCTGAATCTGGTTCTGATGCTTGCTCTTCAAACTCTGTTTTTTGTCTTTTACTATGCCTTGTAATTTTTGCCTTGAAATGCAGACATGATGTACGGGGCAAAATTAAGTGTGGTAAATAAGTCTTTAGTAACATAGTGGTAAGGTGTGGGGGATGGAAAGTCTTAAATAGTCCTATGATTAGGTCTGAGTCTTTTAGTGAGCCTGTGCCTCCTGGGCTGTGAACTTCACAAGTACTTCTCAATGTTTTCTTTTTTTTTTTTTTTTCATCCCCTTAGGTAGTACAGGATGGCTCAAGAGGGCTTGAGTTGGGTATTTCCCTTCTTCCATATGGAAGGCTAGAGAGGGCTGGAATTGGGTATTTCTCTTTCCTGACATGGAAGGCTAGAGCATGCTGGAGTTGGATAGTTCCCTTCTGCTGAATTGGTTAGAATCTGATAAAACTCCAGTAGGTTAGGCTCTGATAAATCGTTTCACTTGGAGGGGTGTACTTTGTTAAGAACAGAATGCTCTGGGGTATTTTTTTTTTTTTTGGTGAGGAAGATTAGCCCTGAGCTAACGTCTGTTGCCAATCCTCCTCTTTTTGCTGAGGAAGATTGGCCCTGGGCTGATATCCATGCCCATCTTAGTCTACTTTATGTATGGGACACCTACCACAGCATGGCTTGGTATGTGGTGCATAGGTCCACACCCAGGATCCAAACCTGCAAACTGCCAGCCACCAGGCCAGCCTGCTCTGGGGTATTTTAAAATGGCTACTTTTCCCCTTCCCTGCCAGATGCTGAGAGGATTTTTTTCTAATCTTCACTGTGAGAACCTGGTAGAGTTCTTGGAGATAAAACTCATGAAAGTGTGAGGTCCACCCCCCGCCCCACCTGGAGTTTTTGTATCTCAGACTTGTCAACACTGAGCCTCCAGAAATTCATCAATGACAATTCAGACTTTCCTGACCCAGTACTGGTTCCCATGGAGGTGGATTTCTTCTCTGGTATATTGTGATTCTCTGCATCTGCCTATCTGTCCAATTTGGAGGGCAGCAGTTTGTCCTGTGACCTCACTTCTCTAGTGGACCTAAGAAGAGTTATCGACTTTTTAGTTTGTTCAGGTTTTTGCTTGTTGTTAGGGTAGAGTGATGACTTCTAAGCTCCTTAAGTGTTAGACTGGAAACTCAAAGTCTTCCTGCATTAGCTTTTAAAGCATCAGCTTCCCTGCTTCAACTCCTATGTCTTGTCTTTGAACAGTATTGTACCTTGCATTACCAAGGGTCCATTTTTCTGGGTTATGTGCCCCAAACCTCTTCATCCACATGGTTTCACAACGCTGGTACTGTCATATTTACTGTTCTTCATTTCTTTAACTCAGATGATCCATCTTGTGTGGTCATTTGTCATAATCAACTAGTGGAAAGGAGCACAAGGTCAGTAGGGGCTAGAAGCATCTGTACATTAGAACTGTCTCTCAGTAATGCAACTGCTTTTATCACCCAGGGAGGACTTTGACACATTCTCTACTGCCAACTCCCACAGAAGTTTCAAGACTGTATGCAAACAATAGTGTGATTGCCATTTTGTTCACTGAGACCAAAGAAGATTAAGAGATTCCATCCTAATCCCACAGGGATGCAGCCCCCCACCCGCCACCCCCCCCACACACACACATAGACATAAACACATACAGGTATATTCTTACTGACTTTGACTCTAAAATGATCAATATGAAATTTTTTTTAAACCTCCAAGCTCAGCAGCCACCTATAAAAAGAGGTGCCTAATCCTTATTTTGGCTTTTCCATCAACTGATTTTCAATAAAGATCCAACCGTGTGCAAAGGATATTAGAGAAACTGCTAATAAAAACATCTAGGAAACTTGAGAAGGAGGTTTAGTGTTCCATGTGGCACTTCAGAGCCACTCGATTCAGTACGAAGACATGTTCATTTAAATCTGTCCATACCTCCCTGATCAATGAGCTTAGAGCAGAGTTCTCTGAGCACACTTATTTGCTGCCTTTGGAACAAAGCCTCCACTATTGCCTCCCTTGGACATTCCATTTGATTTGATAGTATTTATCACAATCTAACATGCTTTTTTTTTCTTAGTTATCTTGTTTATTGTCTATCCTTCTCTTTTAGAAAGTAAATTCCAACAATACAGGGATTTTTGTCTGTTTTGTTCACTGCTATATCCCCCAGTGCCTAGAACAGTACCAGGCACATTTAAGTAGTCAATAAACATTTGTTGGATGAATGAAGGGTATTATTGTACCTTTGGTACATGAGTAACAACACCCATGAGTTCAGAGTTCTGAAGCCTTTTTTTTAATGGATTTTATTTTTTAGAGTAGTTTTAGGTTTAGCGAAATTGAATGGAAAGCACAGAGAGTTTCCATTTACCCCCTGATCCCACACACACTCAGCTTCCCCCACTATCAGCATCCTTGTGATGGACTGAACTGTGTCCCCCCAAATTCATATGTTGAAGTTCTAGCCCCCAGTACCATAGAATGTGACTGTATTTGGAGAGAGGGTTATTGAGAGGTGATTAAGGTTAAATGAGGTCATATGGGTGAGCCCTAATCCAGTCTGACTGATGTCCTTAGAAGAAGAGGAAATTTGGATACACATAGAGATACAGGGATGCACTCGCACAGAGAAAAGACCTTGTGAGAACACAGAGAGAAGACAGCCATCTGCAAGCCAAGGGCAGGCCTCAGGAGAAATCAACCCTGCTGACACCATGATCTTGGACTTCTAGCCTCCAGAACTGCGAGAAAATACATTTCTGTTATTTCAGCCACCCCGTCTGTGGAATTTTGTTATGGCAGCCCTAGCACACAAAAACAATTCTACACCAAAGTGGTACATTTGTTACAATCGATGAGCCTACACTAATAGATCATTATCACCCCCCAAGTCCACAATTTACTTCAGGGTTCATTCTTGGTGTTGTACATTCTATGGGTTTGGACAAATGTATCCATCATTATAGTATCATACAGAGTAGTTTCACTGCCTTAAAAGTCCTTAAAATGCTCCACTGTTCATCCCTCCCTCCCACTAACCCCTGGCAAACACTGATGTTTTTACCATCTCCACAATTTTGCCTTTTCCAGAATGCCATACAGTTGGAATTGTTACCATACAAAGGGCACAATCTGCTTGCCGTGATACAGAAGCCAATTGTCAAGTGGCAAGATGGTGGCAGAGAAAGGGCAGTTTATTACAGCTTGCTAGTAAGTGGGAAGATGGCCAACTAATGTCCAAAAGAACCATCTTACAGAGCAAAGACTACAGGTGAATTACATAGGGAGCTGGTTTCCAGGTGGGGGAGGCACCTGGTCTCAGGGTGGGGACATCCATCTGATCTCTGAGTGGAGGCAGACTTGTCTTAGTTCCTGATAGTCTTTTGTTTTACTGGATATGCACCAGAGACTGGAGCAATGCCCTATACCCTGATCTTTTAGTGGTCATTGTTGATGGCTACCAGCATAGACTCTCCGCCCAGGGGTCATCACATTCCTAAGGAACTCAAAAGAACAAAGTTATCAACTTATTGCAGCTGGGAGGGGCCCTAAAATCCACAGAGCATGTCAGTGAATGAGAGGTCATTCAAAGTTACCATATGGTTTCTTTTCTACAATATGGCTTCCCTTATGTCAACCTTGTATCAAGCCAGTATCAATTCCTGCCCCTTTTGTTGTTTATCCTCAATCTTGAGGGATATCCTGTTGATGAGGGGCATAGCTTGTTCCATCTCATTGAACCAGTCCCTTAGTAAGATGGTGATGCAGGTGGGCTCCTAAGGTTAGGCCTAAATTTTGTAAGAGAGTAACCGAGTATATAATAAGACAAAAAGAAAAACAAGGTTAATGGTGGGAGCAAATTATAAACCAGTTTCTGAGTCCAGAGGGCAGCCAGTCAAAAAGATTTCTAAATGCCAGAGTTGAAGCATCTTTTGCAGTTTGAAATGTCTCTGATGATGTCATCAGGTATTCAGATATCTTTCTGAGTGGCTTACACAGCACCAGATATGAATCTCTTCAGTTTATATCAAGTCCACCAGCTCCAGTTTGCAAGGCTTCAGGAGAAAGGGCAGGTACAGTTCTCAATGATTCCAAATGAAAATGATGGAAAAAATTGAAAACTTTAGTTTGGAGATTTGCAGCCAGATATTTCAGGAGACTAGAAGAATTCAAGACCCAGTCTAGTTAACAGATATAAAACAAAAACCTCAAAGACAATTAATAGAACTAGAATCTAATATCCATGAATGTGTACTATAGTTTCTATTGAAACATACTTTTTCTCTCTAAAAATCACCCTCATTTTTACAAAAGATAGCCAAATTAAGACTCAGTAGTTTGCAAAATAAGTCTAGTTTCAGTAAGCTTGGCCCAATTATTTACATTAGTACAGCAAGAATAGCAAGTGATTTTATAGGCTCTTTTGAATCTGCTTTGCTGGAACTTTTTATAAGGAATATCAGATTGAACTTTACAGGCCTCTCAAGGCCAGGAAAGCCAGGCCAAGGACTTTGTCACCAGACTTAGCCTGAAATACCTACAGATTTGGGTGAATTCCTCTCTTGTTTTGAGGTTCCCCAAAATATTGAGGCTCCTTACACCTGCCAGATAAGTGACCTTCCCTACTTACCATGTAAGGTTGCTGGGAACCCTGTAAACAAGGTATCAGGCTAATATTTCCAAGTGGTTTTATTCCAGAAAGTCAACCTTTATTCCTCAAAAGCCGTCTTGTCATATCTGAGTCTGTATGTTTCTCTCAAATATGACATTCCAGTCAAAGCTTTGGTAATAAAGCCAATGTTTCCAATTGTGTCCTGTTACAAGGAGACCAGATTCTTATTGAATTCATGCAAATAACTATATTGCCATGAAAACAATACTCACTCACCAAGAGTTTCCAAGTTCTAGAGGGACCAGATAGGGAGAAAAAAATAAATGTTTCAATTCTGCTAACAAAGGTGTAATTTACCAAGTTGCTATAAGTCACAGTTAGCTTGAGAGAAAAGAGAAAAAGATTTCCTTAAATCTGGAAAAAAAAACATTAAAAAAATCAGCAATATTTCTAATGAAAAATCATAAAAATTATAATCATCCTCATCAGTTCATTCAGTCCTGTGTAATCAATTCTTGATCTTAATCTTCTGTTAGCAGTTTCATGAGGTCATCAGTTTCTCTCTTAGAGTTCTGTAATTTCTTACCCAGTTCAGTTTTATAATCAGAAAGTTTATCAAAAGTCTGTACTCTAGAACAAACATCAGAGCCCTCTTCATGAATTTCTCTGAAGATGAAACATACTTTGCAAAAGCATCAGAGTAAAACAATAACTGCCTGCAAACAACAAGACCCCAAAATGGCAGTTGACAAAGAAATTTGGTTAATTTTGTGACATACAACACTTTAAAATAATAACCAGAATTATGACTGATAAGCAGGACAGATTAGAATTTTAGGAATGTTATACAATTTTTAAAACATTTATATCGATATCATTTACTCACATAATTCCACCTAAGAAGGTTTATCATCACTTATTTGACAATGCTTCCTATATAATTTAACATACCAAATAAGCCTGATAAGTTTAGTATCTTCCTCCTTATAGGAAGAGAGAGCAAATTTCTTTGAGAAGCCCCAGGGACTCTCTGAAAATTCTCAAAGGCAAAAAATTTTTTTTCTTCTTCCAGGTCAAAAGAAAGACTTCATTTAGGATTTGAATATTTGCGGGGAGAGGGGGAAGCTTGTCAAAAATATCAAAAGGTTTTAAAACACTTGATCAAGTAGGAAACAATGCTCAGTGTGAAACAATGCTCAGTTATCCATTCAATCAAAGTGACAACAGAAACAGTCAAGGGCAAACAAAGAGTTAAAACAGTCAAAAAATCTTAATAGAGAGGCATCAGTCTTTTTGAACACAAGAAATTATTTTAACAAAACATAGTTTTTCTGCCTTTTAGGTAGACTTACTCAAGGGTAAAGAAAAAGCTTTTATAACCTCTTTATCAAGAGCAGACAAAAAATTCAATAAAATTATCCTTCTGAGAGAAAGAAGACCAAATTTTAATTTTGCACCAGCTTACTTTTGACATTAAAACTCATTTACTTAATTGGATTTAGTTTAATCTTAGCCAACTTTACCAGGCATAAAATTGCTCAGGGTTTTACTTTCACAGACTTTTTGTCACTTACTTTTTACATTCAGAATTTGTCTTCCTTTCTTCCCTTCTAGTATGTTAGGACAAATTTATCTTTCTTAACAAAACAAACAAAAATATTTCCATTCTTTATACATTCTTTAGTGAAAACATACATTTTTCCTTGAATATAAACAAATTTCCTTAATTTTTAGTAGCTTTAATCACATATTAGAATTTTTAACCCTTAGAAACCTTAATTTTTAAGTAAAAACTAAGAAGTAAGCAGTTATAAACTTTCTTTTACATTAGTATTCTGTGGCCTGACAAACCTACAAACACTTTTCACAATTTCTGTAAACATGTTACTTTATAGTACAATCTTAATAAAACACAGGACATGTTTGGGGCTGGCCCTGTGGCATAGCAGTTAAGTGCACACTCTCCACTGTTGGCAGCTGAGGTTCAG
Organism: Diceros bicornis minor; assembly: GCF_020826845.1. Classification (NCBI taxonomy): domain Eukaryota; kingdom Metazoa; phylum Chordata; class Mammalia; order Perissodactyla; family Rhinocerotidae; genus Diceros; species Diceros bicornis. The sequence continues at coordinate 9,692,522 of NC_080761.1, forward strand.
ATCCTGAGTGCCCACTGATGCACTGCTTATCAGGCCATGCTGTGACGGCATCCCATATAAAGCAGAGGAAGATGGGCATGGATGTTAGCCCAGGTCCAGTCTTCCTCAGCAAGAAGAGGAGTTTTGGCATGGATGTTAGCTCAGGGCTGATTTTCCTCACAAAAAAAAAAAAAAAAATACACAGGACATGTTTACCAATAGATCCAAAACATCTTTCAGTTTTTCTGTAATAAGCCAAAAGTAGATAAACCTATATGTAGCAATCAATGTCTGTTATCTTTTATTTTTAATTTTATTTATTTATTTATTTTTCCCCCAAAGCCCCAGTAGATAGTTGTATGTCCTAGTTGCACATCCTTCTAGTTGCTGTATGTGGGACACAGCCTCAGCATGGCCAGAGAAGCGGTGTGTTGGTGCGCGCCCGGGATCCGAACCCTGGGCTGCCAGCAGCGGAGCGCGCACACTTAACCACTTAGACACGAGGCCGGCCGTGTTATCTTATCTTATTTGAAAATGATCTAAATACTCAATGAATTTTCATCATTTAATTTAATTTAACCTAGAAAAACTTCAAAGTTTCAAGTTACCAAAGAGATGGATGTTATTTTAAGTACATACACCATAACACATAATTATGGTTATAAGTTCATCCAACACTCATCTTTTTCACATCTATTTGGTTATTTGTTCCCAATAATTATTTAGATTGCCTACAAGACTTCACAAGACATTAGACAAAATAAGCTATTATTTTAAGTTATTATTTTTGTTAACTAGTTTTGTAATAAAGATAACATTAGCTTATTTGACCAATAAATGTAGAATAAAAGCTGCATGTCTGCATCATATCCAATGCTGATAACTCTGAGGACCTGCCTATTTTAATCAAACCAACAAACTTAAAAAGCTTTCATTTACCAAAGATTAATTTATATCATGTTAACTTGAAATTAATTTTTATTACATTTAGAATTTATGTAAGCACTTACTTTAAGCCAATTTCAATAGAGCTCTTAATTTTGGTCACACCATCCAGAGGTAGAAAAATATCTCACATTTACAACATACATGTACAAACGCATACACAGAGACTGCACAGCTATTGTTTTAAAATTACTGCCATGAATCAGGTACAAACCTTCCTAATTATGAATCCAAATTTTGTTTTAAGCCTTTTTACTAAGATTTATGGAGAAGAAACTCAAGATGCTAGATTTTTGGTGAGGGCACTCTTATGGCCGTTTTTCCGTTTCTTTTTTTCTTCAGTCCTAGGAATTAGTGATGGGCTAGATATTCCCCAGAGGATTTGCAAGCTCTTTGAGATAAGGGAAATGGATGGAAGCTGAACTGCCCCCAGAGCTGCATTTCCAGTCTTGCAAGGATTTTTTTTTTAAGGACAATTGCTCTTAATTTCTCAGAAATTGGATTGTAACTCAGATGACATTATAGGTTGATCTACCTGTCCAACTACATTACAAAGGCACAGAGAAACCACTCAAGATTTCTCCAAGATGGAGTTTCTGGGGCATATTTGCCTTTTCAATTTTTAGTGTGCCAATATCTACAAGCATTTATGGCTTAACTATGGATGTGAGAGCCGTCCCCAAAAGAAAGTGCAAAAGGAGCAGCTCTCACAAGATCCAGAAAGTTTACTCCCAAAAATAGCCCAAGAAAGCAAAGGCTTCTGCTGCACAGGCAGTAGTGCACTAACAAATAACAAAGGTTGAGATGACAAAGGCCCCCGATGGGCTGGGCCCCCTCATGACCAAAGAGATCACAAACCCAAACTTCTCAAGGTATAGCACTAGACCAAAAGAAAAAAACTCTCATACGCACATTAACAGCTTTAGCTATGCTTTGAGTCTCTTGGAGCCAGACTAATACCTAGCGGGGAAGTAACGCAGGGTTGGGGATTGTGTATGCTTTACAGAATACCTCATCATTGCACAGGCATTTTCTTGAGGTTGGTGGAGGGACCTGTCATCATCTATCCCATACGGTGACCAACTTATCCTATCATAGGAGACTTCTTGAAGTGGCGAGCACCCTAATGGCTCTTAACTGCCCAACCCATACCCACCAATATTGTAGCTCTTTTAGCTTCCAAGATGCCCTTAGCAATAGCTTCCACCTTATGTGCATACTCCATAAGCGGGCCCTATGGCAAAGCTACTGCAGGTCCGCCCAGACAATAGGCTTATGGAGATGACTGCACCTTGCTCTATGGGTTTTCCTTCATGACAAATGACACAGAAAATAGAGACAAGGGAAAATAGCAACCATCTCTCGGAGGAGAAGGATCAATAAACCAACGAGTACTCAGTAGCTCCTACTACTTACTTGTAGCTGAAAGTCACCCAATTCCAGAGAATGCAGCCTAAGGGGTTAAAGGTAGGGATCGAATTAGCATTTCTCATTGTTTCAGAATTTAGACATTGCTGGTCAAAAGTATATGCTGCAGCTAGAATTAGATCATGAAAATATCAAGCATCCCTGAAGTCAAAACCCTTACAATGAATGCCCAGCCAAGGCTTTCTTCTAATGGCCAATGTAATTCCCCTAAGGCTGATGGCAGTTTGGTAGGACTGTTAGCCACAAACAGGATCACAACCTGCATTTCTGTCCAACTATCTCTGACCACAAAATGGGGTACAACCATATTTTTGTCTGACCGTATATTGGGACCCCCCCCCCCTGCAACCTGACAAATTATCAAGCCAAGCCCTCGCTCAGGACAAAAACACAAGCTTGGTAAGATTCTGCTTTTCTCTGTAAATATGTACCACTTCTGGAAACTTTTGCTCGAAAGGTGGAGCCCTTGACTCTTTAAAGATAAAAGATTTTTCCTTGTTCCTTGGTTTGGAGGCTCAAAAATAGCCCAAAATGGCCACTGTAATTTTAAATTATCCTAGGTTACCTTGCCAGTTGTTTACAATTATCCCTATTTTAGGGGGCTTTTCCCAAGGTGGTCACAAAAAACAAGGTAATTTCTAAAAAGAGTTCGCTGTGATCACCAAGAAACTCAATCTCCAAACAGGCAATTTTAACAAATAAAACAGGCAGACATAGACAAACATGAATAGACACCAAAGTCCAATATTCTGGGACTCTAACCCAAGATACTCTGGGAGTCTAACCCAGAGCTCAGGACTCTAACCAGATCCTATTAAGTGCCTCAGTGGCTGTAACCTTTATATTATCTCCCACAATCCTAGCCTTGTGACTTTAATCCAGCAACCAAATCTCATCAGTGGGGCCTCTAACCCACCATCCTGATGAGATATTAGAAAATTTTAGCCACAGGCACATTTCAACAAGGTCACTCACCCAAAAGATGTCTGGTCCTGGAGCTCTTTACAGACACAGACACAGAAAAACCAGACACCAGTGAACTGGTTCCTAGATTCTGGGTAAAGCCCTATTCCTCTTCCCACTCTGGCAGGGCACCCTATTAAACCAGGTGGTCCCTCTTCTTAAAGAGGGAACTCCAGATGGAGGGAAAGGAAAGTTTTCAGTGGTGGACCCCCGAGGTGACTTACCCTACTCCGTATGTGACCCCACTGACCCACCAGAAGTAACCATTTCTCTTCCCACCATAGGGAGTGTTAGAAGGCAGCTGGCATCTGCATGGGAGAGCAGGAAGGGCAGATCCCCGAGACAAACAGAGCCTCAGCAGCCACTAGGGACGTACTCAATAGGTAACCTATCAGAGATCGACTGGCCACAAGCAGGACTTAAAGTCCCTTCATGGTCACCAGATTTCTGTTACCACACAAAGGGCATGATCTGCTCACCATGAGACAAAAGCCAATTGTCAAGAGGCAAGATGGTGGCAGAGAAAGGGCAGTTTATTACAGCTTGCTAGCAAGTGGGAAGATGGCCAACTAATGTCCAAAAGACCCATCTTACAGAACAAAAACTACAGGCCAATTATATAGGGGGCTGGTCTTCGGATTGGGGAGGCATCCTGTCTCAGGGTGGGGGCATCCATCTGAGCTGCAGGTGGAGGCAGACGTCTTGTCTTAGTTCCTGATAGGCTTTTGTTTGTTTTACTGGGTATGCATCAGAGACTGGAGCAACGCCCTATACTCTGATCTTTTAGTAGTCATTGATGATGGCTATCAGCATAGACTCTCTGCCCAGGGGTCATCACATTCCTCAGGAACTCAAAAGAGCAAAGTTATCAACTTATTGTAGCTGGGAGGGGCCCTAAAATCCACAGAGCATGCCAGTGAATCAGAGGTCATTCAAAGTTACAATATGGTTTCTTTTCTACAATATGGCTTCCCCTATGTCAACCTCGTATCAAGCTGGTATCAGAATTAACAGTATGTAACATTTTCAGATTGGCTTCTTTCATTTAGTAATATGTATTTAAGTTTCCTCCATGTCTTTTCATGGCTTGATAGCTCATTTCTTTTTAATGCCGAATAATATTCTATTATATGGATGTACCACAGTTTGTTTATTCATTCACCTACTGAATAGCATCTTGGTTGCTTCTAAGTTTTGGCAATTATTAATAAAGCTGCTATAAACATCATGTGCAGGTTTTGAGTAGGCATAAATTTTCAAATTATTTGGATAAATACCAAGAAGCCCAATTGCTAGATCCTATGCAAAGCATAAGTTTAGTTTAAAAAAAAAAAAAAAGGACCAGCCCAGTGGTATAGTGGTTAAGTTCACGTTCTCCACTTTAGCAGCCCGGGGTTCGCCAGTTCAGATCCTGGGCACAGACTTACACACTGCTCATCAAGCCATGCTGTGTCAGCGTCCCATATACAAAAAATAGAGGAAGGTTGACACAGATGTTAGCTTAAGGCCAATCTTCCTCACCAAAAAAAAAAAAAATGCCAAATTGCTACCAGCAATAAATGACAGTTCCTGTTGCTCCACATTCTTGCCGGCATTTGATGGTGTCAGTTTTGGATTTTCACCATTCTAATAGGTGTTTAGTGGTGGAATCTCATTGTTGTTGTAATTTACGATTCCCTAAAGACACGTGATGTTGAGCATCTTTTCATATGCTTGTTTGCCATCTTCATATCCTCTTTGGTGAGGTGTCTGTTCAGATCTTTCACCCATTTTTTAATTGGGTTGTTCATTTTCTTATTGTTAAGTTGGAGCCTTTTAAAAAATGAAGTTAATAGATATTTGTTCAAATATTCTCATTTTAATGGATTTATTTAACAGAATAATCTGAAATACCAGTGTGATCACAAATTGGGATTGTGAATCACATAGCATTGGGGAATGAATGGAGAAAGGAAATTTCGATTTCTTAAACTATTTATACTAGTGTCTCCTTCAATTGTTTTTACACAAACTGAGCATCTATTTGCAAAGCCAGAAGTAGAGAGAGGCTCAGGCCTTTGTTGTCAAAACTAAGAGACAAGAGACCGACTTTAAAGTAGGGCTCTGCTGATTATGAAGTCCACCCCCAGGGAGGAAGAGAGCAGCATTCACCCCCAGCATCATCCCTCAGTTCTTTGCCTGCCTTGCTAGGATTCACAAAGAGGGTAATAAAGACAGTGGATTTTCCCTGGATTCAGTGATACCAAGGTAAACTGATCAGGAAAAACATGTAAAATCTCTAAGTGTGTTTGTTTATGGCTGTTTGTAAGGCATGCGGGCAGTATATACGGGAAAAAGTCCTAGCATTTCTCCTGTAAAACATTAGCAATCTATAAAGGGGTCCTGGTCTTTGTCCTGTAAAACATGAGAAATGTTTTGCTGGGATTTTTAATCTTTCTCTGATTTTTCATGGAGGCACTTTGTTACAAAGGAGAGTTTGACATCTATTGAGTTACTGTTGCAGAGAGATGTCCCCATTTCAGGATGGAGCCTGCAGATCCGGCCTTCTTTGAGACACACCCACCACCCAAATGAGCAGTCTATCGGAAGGTACAGCTGTAACCCGACTGGAGAGTCCAACTGCCCAGGTTCTTGGTCAGTGTAAGAAAAGAATTCAGACAGGGACACAACAGCAATAGCAAGCAAGCAAAGATTTATTAGAGGAAAGGTCAGATACAGTCCAAGTGAGGAGCGAGCAGTGCCAGAGAATGCATCTGCCCTGTGTCGTGGGTTAGTTTTATTTTTATTTGGGCTGTGTAGAAGGGAATTAGCATTATGTGCTTATCCACCAATAATGGTCTTTCCTCCACCCACACATCAGGTGGGGAGTTCTTGACCTTCTAGGGGAATCTCCGGAACTGTCGTGGCAGTCATCCCCCGTGGAAGGGGGGCTAATGCGTATGGAATTTGTATGTAAATTAAAGAAAGATCAATGTCCTCTAGAGGTGTAGAGCAGAAGGCTTTGTACATATTGTTTGTGTACACGTTATGTTTATTGTCACAGTTGATGGCCTCAGACTCCAGTGGTAGCGCCGGGCAGGTCTCAGTTCTCCTTTGTCTGCATCTTGTAGGATGCCAGCGAGACACTTCACTGATGCAGCAAGGTCTCCAGCCATGATCCCCCACTCATGTCTACCTAGCTACCTATCTCACAGCTTACAGGGAATCCAGCTGTGAGCAAAGGCTCATTTCCTGGGGACACTTGCCTGAAGCTTCTCCAGGTCTTTTTCTTAAAGTAAAAAAGCCAAGCAACTTCCACTATTTCTGATACCTCGAATATCTTTGTTGACAAAAAACAGGTACTCCCCCAAATAAAAGTGAATCATAGAGCAGGGCAGAGCATACCTTACCTTGGTCCCCTAATAAATTTCATGGTCTAATTCACCAGAGACCAAATTCAGTTTTTGATGTATCCATGGGATTTTTTTTTTCATTTTTTTTTCATCAAAAGATAAAAAGACACAACCACTTTGGAGAATTCTTTGGCTGTTTCTTATAAAATAAAACAACACCCACCACACAACCCAGCAATTGCACACTTAGGTACTTACCCCAGACAAATGAAAGCAAATGTCCACAGAAAATCTTATGCATAAGTGTTCTAGCAGCTTTTTAAAAATTCAAAATAGCTAAAAACTGGAAACAATCTACATGTTTACAAACAAAAAATAAATTGTAGTACAACCTTACAATGGAGTACATTTCAACAATAAAAGGGAACAAGCTATTGATACATGCAGCAATGGGAATCTCAGAAACATTTCGAGAGACAAGAAGCCAGACCTGAAAGCACGCATACTGTATGATTCCATTCACCTAAAGTACAAAAGCAGGCAAAGCTAATCGACGGTGATAACAATCCACACAGTGGGTACTTTCTGGAGAGGGGGTGGATTGGGGCAGGGAATGAAGAAACTTCCTGGGGTAATGGAAATGGTGTATATCTTGGTTGGGATGGTAGTTACATAGGACTAAACATTTGTCAAAACTCCTCAAACCATATACTTAAAATCTACACATACTATTGTACGTAAATTATACCTCAATTTTTAAAAAGAGAATATTAGGGAAGAAAAGAAGAATCCTTGCTAAGGTGAAAAGAAGGGCAGTGGTCCCTGGCTTCTGTGGTAATTTAAGCTCCATATTTGATCTACGAGCTCGAATGAATTTTTATTAGTCTAGGATTACTGAAAGTCATCATCAGCCAGATGACAGCAAAAGGAAAGAGGAGACAGACCTTCCAGAAATCATTTTCCCCATGGTTTTTTTAAAGCGCATTTTTCAGTCATTATCTTGATAGAAAACAAGCAGCTGGGTCTCCTAACAAAGAGGTTTAATAGGCTACTGGAAAAAGAGAGAGGAGACATTGAGGCGAACAATGCTTGTTTCGGTGCCAGCCGCACAAAACCCAGCCCGGTAAGGTGAAGCCAATGGCTCCTCTCCGCCGTGAACATCGTCAGAGGCTTAGCACTCAATAATGAAGGGTCCTCCAATTACTGGCATGATTTGAGGCATATTGTTCAAAACATTCTAAAACCTGAAATGGCAGCAGCTAATGCATTGACAGCCCTCACCCTCATCTGTGAAAATAGATGTAAACGCAAAAGGAAAGAAAATCAGAGGTTCTTTGGAACCCCGTGTGCATTGTCAACCCACTATCTCTTGCTTCTTTTTACCTTCCTGACCATTTCAAATCCTTCTGGGTCTGAACTGCTGGGTTCAAATTTCCATCTGACCTCCAACCTGGTTTGTTCATCTCTTACCTTCTTTTCAGTTTTGCACAGAATTAGCAAAACGCAAGTAATAGATGATTTGTAAGGACATCACCCAATGTTCTGAAAAGCAAAAATAAGAGAGGGCTGGGTTTTGTTTTAGCAGGTTTCTCTCCTCGCCTCTGACCACACACACGTATGCCGGTTAATTGCAAAATTCAGATGTTGGATGGTGGGGGGAACCCTGTAACAAAGGAACCCTGAGATGCCTTCTAAATTCTACTTAGACTAAATTAACTACGTGGACAACAATACAGGTACCGATTTTTTCCTTAAACGTATATATTAGCAGAGATGCAGGCTAAATAAAGACTGTTTAGCGGGAAATGAATTATGTAAATGTAATTTATAGCATTAATTTAGGCTTGTAAATTTAATCCACTCAAACGTAGAAAGGTTTCCGTGCAATGAATATTTCTGAGGTTGTTTAATATGTTAAAATAAATATTGAGCAGCTGACAGAAAAACATGCCCTCCGCATCACAAAAGCTATTTTGAAACAATAAATTAAGTGCCTGCTGAATATTTACAATCATGAGTTTTTAAGTCTTAGGTAAATTTTCTTCCTAAAATATTCAGTGTGCCATCCATTCAAGCACCAGGCAGATTCTGGTGGCAGCAGTTCAAAAATGTGCATGCTGAGAAACATTTTAGGTAAATCAGTGACACAGTAAGAGATGCGGGGTGGGAGGCACTTTTTGTAAAAGAGGTCTATTTGTTGCCACCTGGAAAGCTGCAAGAAACATAAATATTTGGGGGGCTGTATGTTACTCCACAGCTCTTGCCATTCACCATTCCCCCTGGTGAAGCATTTACAATGATGACTCAAATATTAAAGGGAAAAAGAAGTGGGTGATTTAGAAGCGTTTTATTTAAGAGTGTAAAGTTGAGAATTTAAGCAACGTATTTTAAAAAACAACCAGAGTGTGGGACAAAAATTACTCATTGTGCTCTTTTGGAAAAAAAGGGAGCCTGAAGGTTGTATGCAAGAGAATACAAACTGGAGACCTGAGGGAAGTCAATTGGTATCTGCTGGTCATGTGGCTGTCCTGCCTGCCTTCCCTGAAAGGCCTTTTCTGTGGCCATCAGGTGGGATTACTGGCCTGGTAGTGGGTCACAAATTCTCCCATCTTTAGTAGGAAGGTTTGTTGCTTTTTATTTGCAAAGTGATCATCATTTCTCAGATTGATAGTGCCATGCCAGAAAGTTCCCTGAGGGAAAAAATTCATTCTGTGAATGGTTTCTGTTTTTAATTTGCTTCATCCTCCGGTTTCCACAGCAGTTTGTGTAGCCCTCTCTGGAGCACTGATTGTAGGCGCCTCAAAAGAGCCAGAAACTGTCTTACTCGTCTTCCCACAGCCTTGCAGCAGGCCAGCCCGCCCCTGGCCAGCGCTGGTGAATGAACTCCAATGCACCCTCCACATGCCCGTGCTCAGGACTGGCTTATCCCCCACCACATTGGTTCTCAAACGCTTTTGACCTCTAGGACCTAAAGAGAAGGGAAGAGAAGACTCGGCAGATGTCTGTGCTTTGAGCAGGTGGCTCCTGGGAGGGCAGAACTTGGAGCCCCACGTCTGGCCTTGCCTGCAAAGATGCAGCAAGGGCCACAGGAGCAAGAACGCACGAGGGGCAGGGCGTGGACCTAGGCACAGGGCACCCGCGGGTTTCCACGGAGAAATACTTCTAACAGTGCTCATAGCAATTGGAAAATCCATTTGGTTAACCTTTCTTGGATGGGTGTAAGCCAGGAAAAGTAGACATAAGAAGACAAGACGTTGATAAAGATCAAAAGCTTCTTAAAGCAAGTGTTAATATTCTCAAGCATCGCATCTATTATATCCTGAAATCAAAGTTTTTTTGGAAGCAATCTTGAAATTATAACAGGATTAAATGGAAAAGCATAATTTGATATAAAAATTATCTCCATGTATAGGGCTTTTTAGGAACACGTTATGCACAAAAATGAAGCAGTTTTATTGCCAAAGCAAGTCACAAACTGCACTTAAGTAGGGTCCCCTTCGGCTGTGACAGTATGACTTTCATGGGATTAGAAATCATGGATGGTACTGGGTCTGAGGGTGTGCTTGACTGTGCAGTATAGTAGCCACTAGCCACATGAGGCTATTTACATTAATTAAAATTCAATAAAATTTAAAATTCAGTCTCTCAATTGCATTAGCCACATTTTAAATGATCAATAGTTATGTGCGGCTAGTGGCTACCTTATTAAACAGCACAGATGGAGAACATTTCCATTACCACAGAATGTTCCATGGACAGTGCTGGTCTATAGCAAACACAAATGACAACTTTCTACATCAAAGAGAAAGTATTCAGTGCTTAGTATTCCGAGCTTAGAGAAAAGCTTATTAGGCATTAAAGAGATTTTAGAGATAACATTGAATAAATTAAATATCAGTGATAAAGATTAGATTTACCTTAAGATATACAGGAGTTTTAAAATGGGTTATATGTATGGATACCCATAAACTTTTAAAAATAGCTGACATAAGTATAATAACTTTTTTAAAAGAAGAAAAAAATAGCTAAGAATTGACCTCCTCTAGTTTTTATTGGTTAACACATAGCCTTTCACTGGTTTATCAGAGTCACCCTAGGTGGTTGTTCAGGTTGCGTACTGAACAGTTCCAGGAGCATCACTCACATAGACTGCCACGTGAACTCTGGAATAAGCAGGGTATAAGCTGCACGGAAGCACGCAGCAGCCTCGGTCCCCTCACAGAATCAACTCTAATTTAGAGCATTGCTCTCAACATCACAGTTTTCTAAATCCAAAAACTCCTTTTGACCACATTATCCTAGTTCTGAAATAGGTAATCAAGTGAGAATTAACATCAGAAAGGTGTGCTTTTGCATTCAGAGTCCAGTTTCACCACAAACCCAGTTGCTTTGCTGAAAGTAGGGATGTGGAGATACTGAGAGCGTTGGATAGGACTTCCATGTGTGAGCTTCTTTTCAGACATACAGACACACACGCTCAGGGGGAAAAGAAGAATTTTTGGTTAAACTCTTTCCCTCAATTCGAACATTGAGGTGGGAAGCATTGTAAATCCTCCTTTGTCCTGGGTCTCCAACGGGAGATCATGTTCAGATGAAAATGCTTCCAGCCTTTTATAGACGCACATTTGTGTGTATTTAGAAAACAACACTGCAAATAATTGTATAAATAATAGAACAGTACAATGGGCGTCTCCCACGGAACTCGGGAGGTGCGGAAGGCGCTGTTCCATTCCGGACGACAGCGGCCGCTGATGCAGGGAGGAATAACTCCACTGACCGTTTACACACTTTAGCTCCCAGGGGTAGGGAACGAATTTAAATGATCCACAGACGCTGTCAGCTCTGGGGCTGAAAGATGACACCGGGAGTTGAGGCCGCAAAGCTCTTGTAAGCAGGACTCCTGCCCAGCCTTCTGAGGACGATAGTTATGAGGGGGCAAGACCCATTTCCAGGATGTTCCGCCGGAGCACTCAGAGACTGGTCAGAAACCACGGGGGCAGCATCCTGGAGTCTGGGAGAACTGGCCAGAAATGGGCAGGCAGGTCAAGGAGGGATGTCCAAGCAGGGGAATGAATGCCTCAGGCAGTTGACAGAAGCATGTGGCCACAGACCTCTCCTCTGGTCCCGGAGGGTGACTTGAGCCAGGGCCTTTGCATTCCCTGCCCCATCTTCTCTGCTCTCGTGACCTGAGTCACCAGACTTGAAATGCCGCAGTGCAGCTGGCACACACAAGTTATGGGGCTCTATCCCTCACCCAGTCCACAGAGGACTACAGAAATGCCCCGCCCAGATCCCGTAACCCCTGTCACTGGCTGTGCCCAGGCCTGGCTTCCAACACCAGCACTTGCATTCATTGCCTTGGGGCTTTCGTTAGCTCTTGGAACCTGCCTTGGCTCCTAATAGCAGGCCAGAAGTGCCATGGAATTAACACCCATGGGAGCAGCCCTGCACCATTACAAACCCCCCAGCTCTCTGGGTACGCGGTGGTTCCCCGCTGCCCTCAGCTCCAGTTGCCACAGGGGTGACTTGTTTGAAAACACTCCATTTACTGGCTACCTTCCCTTGCCTGTCTCGCATCCCCACTCCCCTGCCTGTATTTCTGTTACTGAACAAAATGGGTTCACCTCCTAGTAAGTTAAATAAGACTCTACACCAGTGGAAGTTGTCTCACAAAGTAAAGTGTATTTGCAGCAAATAGGAGGCCGTGAGGAATTATATCCAAAGTCATGGCATCCTCGAGCAAAGGGAAGCAGGAACTTTTATTTTGGTTAGGGAATGAATATTCAAAAGGGAGAGGCGTGTATTCACTTGCACAGGCTCAGTGGAAAACGTGCTTCCACATACACCGCAGGTTACGGTAATGAGGCCTAAGCTCCTCCTGGAGAGATCTTAGCATCAAAAATAAGGCAAAGGTCATGAGTGTAGCTCTCATGGTGAGGCTTCGTCAGTTTCAGGGTGGTTGGTGGTTGCGTGCCCTTAACAAAAGGGAAAAAACAACTTGGAAAAACAGTTAAATGCTTCCAAACCCACTCTTGAGTTTCTTGGGACACCTAGTCGGTGACATTTCCTTCAGCAAATTGTATCAGGATCTGCTTCTGGGGGGACCCAAATTAAGATAATGACCAGCAAAAAAATCTTCAAAGCAGCAGATGCCCCTGCCAGGATCTACCTGCTGTCCCTTCAGTCCCACAGAAGCAGAGACCTATGAGCTGGCCCCTCTGAGCCCAGAGCTGTCCACAGTCTCCTACCGGGCAGTAAGGGCGGGGAGTGGGATCCAGATCCATGTGACCCCCTGTCCTGACCTCTGCCTGGTCCCTTACTCTACACAGTGGAAGCTCTCCAGCCCACCTCAGCGCCAGGTCCCCTGTGAAAGGCAGCCTGGCACCAAGGAAGAAACCCTGACGTGCCACCAAGTAACTTGACCTTGGGCCTCAGTTCCACCTCTCTCAAACGATAAGGTAACGTTAGCAGACACCAAACTGTGAAGTCTTCCTTGATGGAAAGAATAACGAGGATCGCTTGGATCGACGTTGCTGTGCCCTGACTGTCCGCTCTAAACCAGGCTTCACTGCTGCCCCCTGGGCCACCGTGGACAGGTCCTTAACCGCTCCATGCCTGGAGCTCCTCTTCCACAAAGTGGGAGAAATAATGCTACCTAGGCCATAGAGTTATTGGGGAAAAGTAAATTAAGTCACTTAGCACAGTGCTTGCCAAATAAGCTGGCAATATATTTTAGCTGATATTGTTATTGTTATTGTTCTGCTCCCTCAGATATGGTTAGCTGTGTCCTCTGAGCCTCCGCACCTTTTGATCACATCACCACCCTAGAGTTAATTACCTGGTTGTAATTTTTGGTTTCCGTCCTTCTCCTCCAGGTGGATGAGAGTATCATCCATCTTTAGGTCCCCAGTGCCTGATCTAATGCTGAACTCAACTCTGTACAATGTAATGGGATAATGTTTTGAAAATTATTAAGACACTTTTCTCTTTTGCTTCTCTGAGTGTATGACCTCTGCCCTAGCTGGCCTCCAGTGTCCATCTGCCTGGTGGAGGATTAGGATTTGTTACCTAAGTAAAGAACAGAGTAATATGCAGCTTCTGGTAGGCGAATTAGGATTAGGCAGCAAGATGATAGCCGTACAAGCTGGGCTATCTCCTCTAGAGAGGATTTTCCAAATTCCTTTATGTCCCAGCTTTAATACATCAAGAGCAGAGTGTGGGGTTCATGGAGCTTTCCTGAGTGTAGAGAAGACACCCCTCCCACCTACGACAGCAAAGCCACAACCCTTGTTGCTTGGTGGTAGACGAGGGATGTGACATTAAAATATTTAATATAGGCACTGACCAATCAGAACAGATGCCAGCAATGAATATCCATGATGGCAGTGTGGTGTATAGTAGATGAGTGGAAGCTGTCCACAGGGGCTACAGAAGAAAAGCCTGTTGCTCCGGCCCAGACATTCGAGGGAGGGAGAGCAGAGACAGGCAGTCACATCAAGTGGTCACGTGTGTTCTGCTTTTCCTTCCTCTGGGAAGTTACATTAATAGGTGACACTAACTCTTTGGCAGAAGGGGGAGCCTGAGAGGGAGAGGAGTGTCTCTTGCTTGCACTCTGCAGAAGGGATCACCTCTTGGGCTGCCCTCAGAGCGGCCAGGGCTCAGCCACACCCACTGGGTGGTACTGCATGGCCGGGCAGAGGAAGACAACAGTGTTCCATGAAAGGGTACATGACCTCAAAGGCTGCATCCAGCTCTTATGTTCTAAGTTCTCTCACATCTGTTCCATCTTCTGAAACTCTGCAGCCCTTTGGATCTTGCAGTTCATGGTCTTGGTGCTGTGCAATAAACCCTGCCCTAAATCCACTCCTAGTCCCAGCTGGATGGCATCCTTCACTGCAGCTAGCTATCAAAATAAGCCTATAAAGGGGTGCTGGGGGCCCCCAAGACCACCCTCTTGTTTGATGATTCACCAGGAAGATCCACAGGACTCAGTCACATTCATGGCTATGATTTATTACAGCAAGAGGATGCAAAGCAAAATTCACAGAGAAAAGACGCATGGGGGAAAGTCTGGAAGAAACAGGCATGAGCTTCTAGAAGTCCTCTCCCAGTAAAGTCACACAGGACATTCCGATTTCTTCCAGCAAGGAGTTGTGAGAACACTTCTGAAATGTTGTCTACCAGGGAAGGTCATCAGAAGAGACCAGTGCCGGGGTTTTATGAGGGCTGGTCACATAGGCACCCTCTGTCGAGCAGGCACCAAAATCCCAGACCCCCAGAAGGAAGAGGTATTCAGCATAAACCACGTTGTTTGTACAAACATTTTAGGCTGAGTGAGCTACTCTTATCAGTTTGGGGAATGTTAGGAACCCTCTCAAAATCCAAGTTCCCAGACGTCAGCCAAGGGCAACCTTGCAAGCAGGCCTTACCAAGGAGAGCAGTGTCAGGCCTGTTATGTCAAGTCTTTTCTGCACAAGAGGTTATTGGGTTAAAAAGTACAGGTGATACAACAGTGTCCTCTTTATGACTTTATTCTCCATTAAGTGGGTGAGAGGAAGTCTGAGCTTTGATAACTCACCACCCATCATTATTTATAATGTAGTCACCTTGTAATAAACATAAGTTGTGTTTTATTAGACTTCTCCAATATTATATTCACATGTCATGTTGTAGCTGGGACAAGTGGAGGCAGAGGGGTCAGGGCCCCACCCATGTCCCCTTGGCCTGCCCCAGAGGTCGCGTGAAACAATTTCTGAATGTGCCATCAGCTTCCAAGGCGTCTCCACGGCAGAACTGTGTGCATCTGCTCATACAACCGAGGTGCTGAGTCAATGTTCCAGAAGTGGCCCTCAATTAATCGGGACAGGAATTGGTGGTTTAATCCTATGGTTTCCCTTTTTTCAGAGAGAAAATTCTGAGGTGTGCTCTACAGTGTCCCACAGCCCAGCCCCCGGTGCCCACAGTGGTAATGTGCTGATCCATGCTCCCTTGTTGGTGTTCCTCCTGCCCCTGTTCCACCTGCCCACTCCCTCTTCTAGCTCCTGAGGTCCTTCCCGCATTCATTGCTTGCACCCCCCATCTTCGGGACAGAGTTGAGAAGAAAATCCAAGGTCTCTCAACACCAAATCCAAGAACCTGTTCCATGGAATCAATTAGAAAGTATTTCACCTAAAAGAATTCCCCTAAATATGTTCGAATATATTCTACCCATCCTTTCTTCCAGACTTCACTCTCAGTTGCCTACATGTTAGCCTCTGGTGTGTGCTTATGAACAAGGTACACTGCTCTTGTGGTTAAGCACGTGAGTTTTGGAATCAGAGATTCCAGGTTCAAATCCCATATCCTCTCCTATAGAATGCCTCTCGGAATTTAGAGGCATTGTCTGAGAAGAAGCGGTTAGCACAGTGGCTGCCACAGAGCAAGCACTGAATACACGTGAGGCTCTGTTATTATACTCTGGGTAAGAGGTTCCATCTCAAGCTGGAGGAAGGAGGGGATCCCACTCAAACTTCCCCCCAACTCAGTGACTTTCTTCTTTCAAGCACTGTAGGATGAGAAGCCAAGAAAATGCTGTCCTGAAACCGTCCTTGTTCTTTTAATGTGTTCTGGAGAGGGAGTACTCTGTCTCATCTTCTGCATGCCACCTGGGGCTGAAAGTCCTGGATGCCTCTATGTAAATATCAAGTGCCTCCTGAATGCTGGCTAATAACCACGCTCAACATTGGGCAGGCAGAGAGCCCACGAGGAGCTGGCTGCCCAGCACTCTCTGAACCTCTTCACTTTGTTTATATCTTCAAGGTCTACTTTAGTCTCCGCCAATGTTAAAGTAAAAAAATTGTCTCTCCAGTGGGGATATGATGCTTAAAAACTCATGGTGAGGTGGAGTCTGTGGATAGAGCAGTCAAAAGAGCATGGCTGAGGGTCAGAGAGATCTTGACTAAAATCTTGGCTCTGCCCCTTAATAACCGGTTTTTTGCCAAGTTTCTCCTGTCCTCCAAAGTGGAGGGTGACATCCCCTCTTCACAGGGCTGTAGCTACGATTACAGATGGCAATGAAAAGGACCTTGCCCGGTGCCTACATAAGGGACTGTTTTCATGACAGACAATCCCACAACATGGTATTACTTATTTTCTATCTCTTCTGTTTTAGCCCTTCTAGAAAAGTTGCTAAGAAAGAACAAAACCATCTGATCCAAACTGTATTTCTTTTTCACTCTTCTTTCTCTTTCTATTTGAGACTGTGACTAATGGGAAAATAGCCAAAAGATGTTGAACAGAAAGGAGGAGGGAATGAGGAAGGTCTCAAGATTCCACAAATTAGACACACTATGCTAGGTGGGCTGAATTTTGTCTAGCATCAAGCAGATAGACACTTGAAATGAAAAATATGCTTTATTTTTGAATATCAGCAAAGATATAATTAGAGGTAGCTTCAAAAACAGGTGATTAGGGTCAAGCAATTTCACTGGCACATTAAATAAGACTTGTAGTTGAATGTTAAACCAAAGTTAACTATTGGGAACTACCCATAAGAAAAAAATCTCGGTGGCCAAGACTGTTGGTATGACCCAGTATCTGTCCTCCCTTTCTTCCGCAGCAATAGAATCTGAAGCTGAGTGCAGGACCTCCCGGAATAAAGACTACTTTTCTTATTTTCCCTTGCAGGTAGGTATGGTCAAGTTATTAAGTCCTGGACAAAGAAATGTAGGAGGGAGTGGTGTATGCAGCTTCCCAAAAGTACCTTTAAAGAGAAGCTTCCCCTTTCACTCCTTTCTGCTGGCTGGAATGTGGACTAGATGGCTTGAAATGGAGCAGCCATCTTGGACAGTGAGGTAAACATGAGAATAGAGAACAGCACAGAGAAGAAACACAATATTCTCTGGTATTATGAACAATCACACCAACCCTAGACGATCTACCCAGACTTGCACGTGAGAAAAATAAATTTCTACCTTTTTTCAGCCACTTGCTATTTTGAATTTTTGGTCTTTCACAGCTGTTTCTAATCCTAACTAATTCAATCTGGATGGCACAGATACACAATTTACTACGAAATGCTCAATTTCTTGAATTTTTTTATTTGCATCAAAATCAAGCATTAAGATGCATTAGCTTGGTTTGCTGTATTTGTTGGTTCTGCTATTAACAGAAGTCCTACTTTAGGAAACAACAGGAGCTGTCTTGGTTATCACTTAAATAAAATTTGCTTTGCATTTGCAAAAATCTCATTTACTCCTGCCATTCGATACTTGGGAGATTTGGATGTTTAATGGATCTTTACTAGCAAAGTTTTTTTCCCTAGTTGTACGCAGATGCTGCTCTTGGGCTGTATCCATCCTTCCCAACAAAAAATCCTCAGAATATATTTCTAGCTCTTTTTATGGGGGGTTGAGTGGAGGTGGATATTTTATCTTTCTGAAGTCACTAAGTAACCCAATCCTATAAACACATTTTTTTCTCCATTTGGATCACAGCTCCATCTCCTCATTCTTCTCCTTTTTCGTTTTGTCTTGTTTTTTGCAGCAGGAACAAAGATCTGAGTTACATAATAAAATAGAGGGCCAGCCCTGATAGCCTAGTGGTTAAAGTTCAGAGCTCATCGCTTCGGCAGCCCAGGTTCATTTCCCGGTCATGGAACCACACAACCCATCTGTCAGTTGCCATGCTGCGGCAGCAGCTCACATAGTAAAACTAGACCACTTACAACTAGGATATACAACCACGCACTGGGGCTTTGGGGAGGGGAAAGAAAAAAGGAAGATTGGCAACAGATGTTAGCTCAGGGCAAATCTTCCCTTGCAAAATGAATGAATGAATGAATAAATAAATAAGTAAAATCAAAAAAATGAGAGTGTTTGCTTTCTTTTCTTCCTTGCTTTTCTTTCTTTTTTCCTCTAAAGCCTTCGAGACCATGTACACCTTTGAGAGAATAAGGAAAGAATGAACTTTTGGGCAGAAGAGGATCCAAACACATAAAACTTTGCATAATCTTCAAGGGTTCATGGACCCCCTGGAAGCCTTTCCAGGAACCTCGCAGTGAGAATCAATGTGATTTTGCAGAAGAGGACATTTTGGTCAGGGGTGGTAGGCATCTAGCTACATACTATGAGTGTCAGAAAAGGTGTCCTCCACAGACATATCTCCTTTTGAAACTTCTCCCTCTCCACTCCTTGCTTTCTTCTTGAGGTAGGGTGCTCAAGTTATCTAGGAAGCTGCAAATGTTATCTAGGAAGAATAAAATGTTAAGTCATTAGCAGCCAATAGTTTAGATGTCATTAGCTTAACAGATGCGATAAAGCTGTTAGGCTGTAGCTAATATTTGTAATTATTTAGATCACATCTGCCCCCCCAGTGTAAATTCCGCAGTGCGGGAGCCCAGAGTGCTCTATTCACAGCTGCATCCCAGGGCTCAGCCCCGGGCCCAGCCCGGGGCCTGGCAGGGAGCAGCACTCAGTCATCCTCTATCATATGGACAACTGGATAAATAAACAGAGAGAACAGGAAACAGTGGGTTCTGATGGAAGAAGAAAAAAGAAAAAAAGCCAATTCTTCCCCGGAACTGGCAGGGATGATAGGCGAAAGGCAGGTGGGCCAGGTAGGGACCAAAGAGCCAGGAGAGGAGTCAGCACTGCAGAAGTCCCTAAAAGAAAGTTCGCCTAGTTCCAGTCAAACACCAAAAAATTATTTGGGGAATAAAGTTTTATATTTCACTCAGTCTATCTTCATGGCACAGACTGTTTCTAAATATCAAAAAGCGAAGCTGGATCAATTCAGTGACATTATTTGTATTGAAATGTGATCATGGCTTTAATATCACAATCTTGATTCATGTTTTACATCTTTGTGATATCAGGAAAAATTTTACATGACTAAATGTGATAAATTACCATCCTCTACTGATTTAGCTGATGCATATTGAGTACTTAATGCAAATCACAATATGGAGGAGTTCTTAAGCCTGGCTTTGCACTGGAAACCCTTCAGATACTAGTTAAAATACAGATTCCCCAGTCCCTCCCTAGATCTCTGGATCAGAATCTCCAGGGGTTGCACCTGGGAATCTGAATTGTTAAGTCTCCTGTGTGATTAGGAGGTAGGCAATCTGTTGTAGGTCAGTCAACCAACATTTGCTACTGAGGATACGAAGATGATGCTGTCATTTTCATCAAGGAGTTTGCAATCTCAAGCGGAATTACAAGAATGGATGTAAATAACAGACTGTAAGTTAGATGACAGGAATGACAGACTGTTGGCATTCTCTTGGGAAGACTTCGTAGGGGAAGTAGCATTTAATCTAGACCATGACAGTTAAATATAACTACAATGGGGAGGCCAAGAGTGAGGGTAAGCGCACTTGAGGAAGGAATCTGGTGAACGTCTAAAACTCAACAGGAAACATTTTAACTATCATAAGATCACAGACACTGGAAGAGACTTTAGAGATGCCTCTTTTGTCCCCCTACTCTGTTCAAAAGGAATCCAGGGCTCAGAGAGATGAAGGGACCAGTACAGAGTCACACAGCTAGTGCCCATGAGGACATGTGCTAAAATGTACGTCTCTAAGCTCCCAAGCCCAGGCACTCCACCCGCCTGCCTGACTCCTGTTGGTCTGGCCGCAGAGCTAGGAATGTGTTTCTATTTCTCCTGGAGACTGCTTGGCTCGTGTCCCTGAGAAAGCACTGCCATATGGGAACAGGTGTCAGGAGCGACCTCCAGGGAGCCAAACAGAGCACAGGGCCAGCTGGCAGGCTTCCCCCTCCTCTCAACAGGCCCTGTTTCACTCTATCCTGTCACTCACAGAACCTCTACGGACAACAATGTGGAGGAGGGTGAGAAGAACACACACATGCAGTGAAGGAGTAATTCAGAGACACCAAGACGTCACCATTGCTTAAGTGGAGCCACATCCGGGGAATTTCTGTCAGAGGCTCAGCATATTTGGGCCTGTGACAGGCTGAACGTGCTTGTCCACACTCACTAGGGAGACTCTAACGGGCCACCTGGTTGGTGGTGCCAACACTAGTCCGCCATCATCCCCCTGGCTAGCAAGCTGTAATAAAAGACCCTTTCTCTCTTACCACCTTGCCCCTGGACTGTTGGCTTGTCTTTGCGGCGAGTAGAGAACCCCTATTTGGCAGTGACAATAACAACCAAAGCTTTACACACTTGTCTGCACTGCCCTGGGAGTGTACCATGACACGACAGTCCAGGAAAACATTCTGGCAGGAGGTGACAAGAGCATTGCCGAGTTGTTTTCCTGGGCACAAGTCTCACATGTATGTGGTAAAATTGATCCGTACGGATGTCACATTTTTATGCTATTGTAAATACCATTTTTATTCAATTTCTGATTGTTCATTGCTAGTAAAGAAATACAATTGATGTTTATGTGTTGGTTTTGTATCCTGTAATCTCGCTAAACTCACATATCAGGTCTAGTCACTTTTTGTAGATTATGTAAGATTTTCTTCATAGATGATTATTTCGTCTGTGAATAAGGATAGTTTTACTTCTTCCTTTCCAATATATAGGCCTTTTATTTCTTTTTTCTAGACTGGTTTCACTGGTGAGGACCTCCAATACCATGCCTAATGGAAATGGTGAGAGCCGGCTTCCTTGCCCTGCTCCCAAACTGAGGGAGAAGCATTCAGTCTTTCAGTATCAGTATGACGTTAGCTGTAGGCTTTTTGTACATGCACTTTATCAAGTTGAGGAAATTCTTTTGTATTCCTAGTTTCTTGAAGTTTTTTCCTGAATGGGTGTTGAATTTTGTCAAATACATTTCCTGCATCAACTGTGATATATGGCTTCTATTTTCTAGTCTGTTAATATGATAAATTGCATGGTTTGGTGTACAAAAGTTAAACCAACCCTGTATTCCTGGGATAAGCCTACTTCGTCATGAGGCATCATCCCCCCTTTTTTTGTTTTACTGATTCGCCCTGAGCTAACGTCCACTGCCAATCTGCCTCATTTTTTTTTGCTTGAGGAAGATTAGCCTTGCGCTAACATCTGTGCCAGTCTTTCTATATTTTGTACGTAGGTAGACACCACAGCATGGCTGACAAGTGGTGTAGGTCCACACCCAGGATCCGAACCCGCAAACCCGGGCATCCAAAGCAGAGCATGCCAAACTTAACCACTACACCACTGGGCCGGCCTCCATTATCCTTTTTATATGTTGCTATTTAGCTTTGCCAATATTTTGCTAAGGATTTTTGCATCTATGTTCATGCAGGAGAAAAATGTGTTTTTATTTTGCAATGTTTTGCAGCTGACATTTTCCTAGCCCTAAGGTCTGACAGGATAGAGAGCAAATTGCCCAAAATGCAAAGTGCACTTCCTAGCAGGGGCTAGGCCTCTGTCAATATTGTCACTTAATGGCAGTCAGCAATGCACAGGACTTTATCACAAATGTTTTATTCATTATAATAGGAAAATAAATAGACATGTATCTAGCGGCTTTACCGATAAATAGTCCTTATCTATAAATTCATAGGTTTTCTCTATTTTAATTGCAAAGGGTAAAATGCTAGCTTATGTCATGTTTTATGTCTTGGCCAAAAGAGTTTCCATATTAAAAAAATAAATGTCCATAGTGCTTTGTTCTCTACTATAAGTGGAAACAGTTAATTTACTAAAGTAGATACAATAACTAATCAATGTTTATGTTAAAAACATTATATAATAAGTTAATATAATATAATAATGGTCATGATGCCACTATAGTGTGGAGAAAGCAGTTTTATGTGCATTATCTTATTTGACTTGTGTTCAGCATTAATAGCCCATTTTGCAGGTGAAAAAGCTAAGGCCCAGAGAGCTTTCAGGTCACTCATCTATTAAGAATCAGAGTGGTGGGGCTGGCCTGGTGGCACAAGCGGTTAAGTGCGCCCGCTCCACTGCGGGGACCTGGGGTTCGCCAGTTCGGATCCCAGGCACGCACCAACGCGCTGCTTGGCAAGCCATGCTGTGGCGGCGTCCCATATAAAGTGGAGGAAGATGGGCATGGATGTTAGCCCAGGGCCGGTCTTCCTCAACAAAAAAAAAAAAAAGAGGAGGATTGGCAGATGTTAGCACAGGGCTGATCTCCTCACAAAAAAAAAAACAGAAAAAAACAAAAAAAAGAATCAGCGTGTTTGGAAATAGAAAATATTTTTATACACACAAACAGAAACAATTCATAAATTCTCTGTATTTAATTCCAAAGGCTAAATGTTAGCTTATGTCATGTTTTGCGGCTTGAAATGTTTTCATATTTAAAAAAACAAACGTTCACTGCATTTTGCTCCCTGCTGTAAGATGATGACATATTCAGATACACTCAAGGAAATACAAATACAATATTATTTACTAGCAGGCATTAATTGTTCTAGGCAGAAGTTAGTTCAAACAAACGACAGGAGAGTCAGCAGTGCTCCAATAATTATGAATATCATAATTATTCTTCCTATTCATGGCTCTCATCATGAATGTATTCATTTACTCTAAGTTGGTCTTTAGGGCAGATCTCCACACCAACTGCTCTTTCCAGTCTTAAATTACAGGCTCCTGATTCCATCAGCCACTTGACCCCAGAGGAAACAGCTGCCTCTTTTTTCTTTAGACTCTACTTGGAAACTCCACTCAGACACCAACAGGGGGGCCCCCTTGTGCATTTGGAGCCAAACCAAAGGCTGCCAGAGCCCCTGAGCAGTCCACCAGTCACCATTTCCAGACCCCGCTCTAGAATTTCTTGAGGGGCAGTGGTTTTCAAACTTGAGCGTGCATCAGAATCGCCTGGAAGACCTGTTAAAACACAGCTTGCTGGGAGAGTTTCTGATTCAGGAGGTCTGGGATGGGGCCCAAGGATCTGCATTTCTTACAAGTCCCCAAGTGACTCTGACACTACTGGTCCCAGGACCACACTTTGAGAACCTCCCAGCTAGACGAAAGATTGGGCATTTGATTCATCAGCTCCCTTATCTCTTCCCCAGAAGATTAGAAAAGAAGTGGAAGGTTTTAGGAAAGACGTTAGATAAAAACCGGTCCTAGAAGAACTTGGTTCTTTGCTCTGAAGACCAAACAGCTCAAGAACTGCAGGTTTACAGCAGAGTTCAGACACCAGTGAATTTTACAATGCTTTCATTTGATTATATTTAATGTGAGAGCTCTTTTAAAGAGGACTTCTTAGGAGTATTTTTTTCAGTTTGCTGGCTAAAAGAATATATACAAAAATGTCAACAGTAGTTATTGCTTGCAGATACAATTGTGAATAATTTATTTTTCTTGTGTCTTGTGGCTTATTGATATTTCCAGCCTTTACTTGTTACAACAAATACAGTTGACTTATGCAATAGAAAAATGCAGCTGGTAAAAATCAGATAAGTAAGTGATTCTGCCAGGCATTTTAATAAAGGCATAAGGAATAACCAAAATTTCTTCTTGTGACTCTATAAGCTAAAACATTTAAGAAATTTATCTATTTTCAACAAAACCTAAGATCTACCTACTTCTGACCAACCCTCTACATTACAGTTCAAGCTTGGAGCCCGATGGTAAATCGAGAAGTAAAATGGCAAGTTCTAAGACCTGTGGTCCTGGTTCCTACCCTCTGTAATGTGGGCATAGTCTTCCCTGTGATTACTTCCCAGCAATGCTGGTCCCTTCCGGTGAACCTTCACCCCCTTTTCTCAGACCTTTTTCTTGAGCTAGAAGTGGTGGTTGACAATCTGTGTGTACAGGGTCCTCTGA
Organism: Diceros bicornis minor; assembly: GCF_020826845.1. NCBI lineage: Eukaryota > Metazoa > Chordata > Mammalia > Perissodactyla > Rhinocerotidae > Diceros > Diceros bicornis. The sequence goes on from NC_080761.1 coordinate 9,716,902, forward strand.
ATCTCCTTATGGACTGAGGAAGACCATGTGATATTGTGATTTATAAGAACTACATATTTCGTCATTCAGATTACCAAATATATTTTGCTCACGTATATTTGGTCTTCTTCCACAGTTCCTGGCTCACAGCTCCCAAAACACTTGGAATTTCTATTTCCTAAGTGATGAGAGCCATAAAGGTTCCTTTTGTTATGTTAAGGAGGGTGAATTTTGGACCCCACCCAAGGATGGCAGCTGGTTGCCAGGAGACCCAGCCATGTGATCAAAGGACTGGGACTTTCAGTCCCACGCCCTGATTTCCGAGGAAGGGAAGGGGGCTTGAGGTTGAATCAACCGCCATTGGCCAATGATTTAGTCAATCATGACTATGCAATGAAGCCTCCATAAAAAACAATAAAGGACAGCTTATAGGCCCCTTTTTTTTGGAGAGCTTCTAGGTTGATGCTCACGGAGGTGCTGGGAGAGTGGTGTGCATGGAGAGGACATGGAAGCTCTGCGCCCCTTCCCTCATATCTTGCCCTACGCATCTTTTCCATCTGAATGTTCATCTGTATCCTTTATCAAATTCTTTAATAAACTGGTAAACGTTAAGTGTTTCCCTGAGTTCTGTGAGCCATTCTAGCAAATTAATGGAACCCGAGGAGGGGTAGTGGGAACATTTGATTTATAGCCAGTGGGTCAGAAGCACAGGTAACAACCTAGGCTTGTGGCTGGCATCTGAAGTGGAGGGTGGTCTTGTGGGATTGGGCCTTTTACCTGTGGAATCTGATTCTATCTCTGAGTAGATAGTGTCAGAATTGAGTCGAATTCTTGGACATCCTACTGGCATCCGAAAACTGCTTGTTGGTGTAGGGAAGCCTGCACACACACACACACACACACACACACATTGGAATTGGGTCCAGGAACCCTTTGTAAGCACAACCCTCCATTGACCTCATTTTCATTCACAATCTCAAAGAAAAGTTTATCCCACCAATTCATACGTTTCCCAAATTTACTCCAAGAACAGATTAAGTCACTGAAAAAATAACCAAGGTAACATCATCTGAGTGAGAAAATCAAAGAGTTTTGTTCACTTAAATTTTCATTTGTATTCGGTTAGTATTTCATAATATGAAGAACAACAAAAGCTGATTTTTGCCACATTCTATTTCCTTGCCCATGCAAAATAATATTGGTTTTTCCTTACTACACTTGCTAATCTTAAGAGCCTTCTTTTTATCTTTGTCATGGATTTTTTGAATTGCAAAATGCAATATTGAGTTGAAAATTAAGGCAAGGTTATAATATTTTTCACATGTCAATATTTTTTCTTCCTGATCAATTCATCTTAAAAATCCAAATAACAAGGATGCTTTTTATCCAGCTTGAATAAACATGTAGATCTGAACTGTGTAACAGTGGAAAAGCCACATTCTCTTGATTATTGTTAATTCATTGCCAAATTAAAATGGATGCAGCCACTTCTTCCTACTACAAAAATTGTGCCTGAAACAAAATAATAATTCTGCTTTGTTGAACAAAAACATCATCCAAATCAAGACAAGGTTTTTCTTAATGACCTAAAATATGTGTTTTCTTTAAAGGAAGAAGAAATTTAAAAGGCAAGACAACACAGTGTTTTTCCAGGAGAGAGTAATTAGAAATGAATTAGAGCTTCCGACAGAGTGAAAAAAAGACTCTGTTTACATCTTATACTAACTACCGCCCAAGCTTGTGAACCTTCATTATCCGAGTCATTTCTCCACCGTATTCTACAAATGGATGTGATTTGTAGCTTTAGCTCAACTGTGATTTGAGATATATGAGTGGGTTGTTGTTTTGTTGTTGCTTTTTTTTTATTCTTAAGGACAGTTTTGTTATATTTAAACCAATTCCGGTATCAAAAGAGCAACAGTTACACTGCATGCTCTCTGTTATCCCTTTTAAAGATATTTCAGCATTATTTTGAGAACTCTGAAGCAGACTCCTCAAGACTCCAGTGTAAACCTCTGTAATTTTGAACAGAGCTCACTCCTAGTAGCTTTTTACTCTGGGCGTTACAGTTCTTCATTCATCCAAATGGGAAAAGCAAGTTCTGGAAATAAACATGTATATTAAAAGGCTGAGAGAATAAGAACACAACCCTCTGGGAGATCTTCTTCTCTCGCTCATACCTTCAGGGCTTTGGTTCCCACTCCCTCCAATACTCCCATTTACTCATTTGTAACCGGCCATCCAGCCAACCTCAGCCACCCAATCCCAAGCAAGCAGCATGAAAAGAGATGGGGAGAGTCAAAGATTAGTTGTCGTAATCCCACTTGGCTGCCCTAGTAAAAGAAAATGAAAAAAAAGCTAAGCCCTATTGGCCCTGACATGAAAACTCCAGCAGTGGCAGGAGAAATGAAAGCCATGTGCTGGAAAGAAGAAAAAATAAAAGTCAGCCATGTGAAAGAGGCAGAGCACAGAAATGGCAACTTGAACTGAAGAGAATGACGGTCAGAGAAGAGGGCCCGAGTGTGAGGAAGGTAGGGAAATCCATGAGGGAGAGGGGAAACGCAAACTAGACCAGCAAGGCGGTTGGGGGACATCCCAAAAGGTCATAGTATCCACCAAACATTCCCAGTGGCACTCATAATTATCATCGAACCACATTATTAGCCTGTTGGGTGATATGATTATTTTACTGTTTTTTCCAAGATGTAGTACATTGTAGAAAGCTTTCCTTCAACAGTTAGTTTGGAATAATTCTAAGTATTCAATTATCTAGGAAATTCACTTTCGTATGATCCATTATTCCCCAATCCATCTTGATAACTAATTTTATAATTTCCCTGCTATAGACCGAATGTTTCTGTCCCCACCCAAAGTTCATAGGCTGGACCCTAACCCCCAATGTGATGGTTTTTGGAGGTGGGACCTTTGGAAGGTGATTAGATCATGAGGGTGGAGCCCTCATGAATGGGATTAGTGCCCTTATGAAAGAGACCTCAGAGAGCTCCCTCACCTCTCCCACCATGTGAAGACGTGGCGAGATGCCGTGTATAAAGCAGGAAGCTCTCACCAGACACTGAATCTGCTGGACCTTGATCTTGGGCTTCCAGCTGCCAGAACTGTGAGAAATAAATTTCTGTTTATAAACTACCCAGTCTATAGTATTCTGTCAATAGCAGTCTGAATGGACTAAGACATTCACCTTTTACAGTAGAAGTTCTCTTAACGCAGCTCTAAGTCTCTGAAAAAAGGAGTTTCTCTACTTTCTTAGTAAAACGTTCTGACTAGTACCCACAGCACCTGAATCCACATGGCTCCAACCAGTTAAATTTTATGTTTACCAAGGTCAGTTGCTTGAACCTATTTATTCTAATACCATTGTAATTATGTAATTAAAATTTTAAAATATGTAAGCTGGTGAAAAATGAGTGCAAAAGAAAGAGCTCTTATGGAAAGTAAATTGAATGCTTTGAAAAAAAATGAGCAAATTGTTTTAAAAAGTTGTTTGATTTTAAAAATGAGAAAAAGAACTCATAAGAATCTAGAAAGATTCTGCATTCTGTTTTCTAAATGTCTTGAATCTTTCTCCCCCAACTTAAAAAAAACAAAAACAGGAAATCATAGAAAATGCAGGAGAAATTCCAATTCACAGATCCAAATTCAAAGTAAAGGCCTTGGTCTTATATTAAAAGCCTAGTAGGGGAGCCGGCCTGGTGGTGTAGTGGTTAAATTCACGTGCTCTGCTTCGGAGGCCCAGGGTTCACAGGTTTGGATCGCGGGTGCAGACTTACGCACCGCTTATCAAGCCATGCTGTGGCAGGCATTCCACATATAAAGTAGAGGATAGGCACGTATGTTGGCCCAGGGCCAGTCTTGCTCAGTGAAAAGAGGAGGATTGGCAAAGGATGTTAGTTCAGGGCTAATCTTTCTCACCAAAAAAAAAAAAAAAAAGCCTGGTAAATTCTTATACATGTATGTATTTTAAGTTAAAGTGTTTAAGGCACATATATATCATTCTATGACTGTGTGCTTGAACCAGATTTTGTCAGTTCTATCAGCTATTGGTCCCAATGACTCAGAGAAGACAGCTTCCACTACATTTATTTTAAAACTCTAGCCATTGATGCCTCTCCTCGCCACTTATTTTTTAACCTTCAAAGTGCACGATGATGCTGGTAAACTTCTACATCGTTCATGTATAGAATGGAGTTTGAACTCATCTGGCCACCTACTGAGGGATCTTTTTGTCCTTATGCTGACATTTGTTCTTCGGCTAGTTGACAGTCCTGAGAGCATAGCTACTCTTCTGGGTTTTGCACAGGCGAGGTCTCACTTTAGCAGCAGTTTTTCGTCCTTCTATCACCAAGGCCCTCTTACCTTAAGGCTATCTCAGGGTGGAGATGGTGGTTTTCTTTTAGTTCTTGGACTTTCTCCTGAGAAGTGAGCTAGAGAAAGGGAGGCGTGTGTGTCAAGTGCTGTACCCCACTGCTGTCCTATTCCCAGATCAATCTCTCCCTCCAGCAGGGTCTCACCTCCACTGTGCGTTTGGAAAAGACATCTTTTGTTTGGTTTGGTTTCTAAACTGAACTTACAAGTTCAGCACAAGCATTGCAAGCTCAATTCTGGTTTTAGCTTCATCCAAACCAGGCATGGAAAGATTAGAGATGGTTCTTTTCCTGCCAGGATATTCTTCTTGCCCCGCCCGTAGCTGGGTGAACGGCTAACTCGGGAAAGCGTGTGAATTGCACGGCGGGTGTTCCGCAATAATGTCCACTCACTCAGAAGTGGGATTAAATAAAAGGCCTCCAGAATATTACTCATTTCTGTTTATCTGATGACATGGTGCAAAAACATCTCAGACAGGAAGGACAGAAAATAGAGAGAAACCTGTAGCTGATTATGTGAGAGCCTTCTTCTCCATTAGTTAGAAGGCTGACCACCAAAGTATCGACCAAAACTACAGAGGCATATCTCGTGAACTTGACACTCAAGTGGACTGTTTTTAAGAACCCCTTCCTCTACATAAAATTATCTTCTGTAATAATTAGTATTTTCTTGATTTGGTTGTTTAAATTTTAAAAATACATTCTAATTTTAAAGATATTATCAAATTCCACTTAATATTTGATGTATGAAATAAAATTTGCATTTATCAAACAAAAACATTATACCTCCCAGTTCACCACTCTGTTTCACTGTTTAAATTGTAAACACAAAAACCTGTCATGTGTGAAAGGAATTTCTGTAAAGGATGCCTCAGCCTACATTTTAATAGGAGTGAATATAAATCTGTTTGCTGTGCTTAAAAATGGGAAATAAGCTTTCCTGCCAAAAATGGGCCTTTTGCTATACAAATGTTTTTTTATCAAAAACAGTTAAAGTTGTAAATATGTCTGCCCCACAACAGATAAGCACATAGCTACCTCACTTAACATTAAATGCCACAATTATTCGGAACTTAGTACAACAAATATTGTGTGTATGGACTATTTTGTCTTTGACATTGTTTAGAATTGCCAGCATATGGTGATAATAAAAAGCAGACCAAATTCTGATCAATTTTTTATTGCTTTGAAATTGTCTACAAACCACATGCCCCTTATTGTCTACACTCAAGGCAGAGTGTGCCCAGGTGTCTGCCCTTGGTGTGTCAGGCAAGGACAACCATGATCTGAGGTTCTACAAGGAAGCTGCCTGGACACAAGAGTTCCACTTCTGGTTGAATTCAGACAGAGAAATCAGTAGGGCAGCTCCACTCCAGGATGTCAGTGAGAACAGATAAAGTGCTGGATGAATTTAAAAGATGACGTGCAAACAAGTCCAGTACTTTTAGAGAGTGAGAATGTTTTAAAATGAGGTTCCGGTTCTCACATCTTAATTGAAAAAATGCTCTTTCCGGTTCTTCACTTTTCATTCTGGATTGTAAATATTTGTTGAATGAATGAAAGGACAGACGATCAGGGTTTCTTGAGGAGAGCTACTATTTATATATTTGATTTGAATCCACATCTCTCAATTTACTCAAAGAAATGGTGATGGATTTCTTACCCAGAGGGTTCCCCCCGAAACAAATGAAAAGGTCAATTGAAGAGGTAACCAAAAGCTTAGCACCAACCAATTCCAAGTCCACACCAGGAACTGTGTATGTGAGATCCAGAGCACAGAAAGAAGCCAGAAGCCTAGGATGGCCAACCTTGCAGTAAATGCCAGAGAATGACAAACAGCTCTCTACCTTGTTCTGTAGCCCTCACTGCCAATGTGGGGAAGAGGGCCAAGAAAGCAAGCAAACAATATAACGGGATCTTCCGCTTTGGAAGGCCCAGCAGATCCAACATCAATGTCGTGCCGGCCATGAAGACAACGCTTCCGATCACGTCACGTGTTCTTTCACTTGACCATTAACTCCAACCCTGGAGCATTTATAATCAGGGAGGGCAAGCATCTGAACTTAGGATCAGACAAAAGAATCCATTCCAACAGGTGTTCCTCTGCTGCTGTCAGAATCCAGGGGTTTTCTCATTTCAGACTAACCCTCCCACTAGCAGAGAATAAAGTTTTCTCATTTCTTACCTTCTTTCTGTTCGTCTTACTCTAAGACCTTTTATAAAAAGAAGGAAATAGAGAAGAAACCTATTTCAGAAGAAAAATTGCTCCATAACAACAAGAAAGACTTAGACAAGAACAAAAACGGTAAACTCCAAGGGTTTTTGGTGATGCATTTTCCCTCCTTGTATTGGGTGGTGGGTACACTACCAGAGCCAAAAAAAATGCAAGGAAAGCAATAGATTTGAAGTATATGTTTAACATTTTATAAAATCTCCAGCTTCAAAGGAGTTGAAGTAAATTTTAGCTAAATGTGATGCTTTATTCAAACCGCAAAAATCCTAATTAACATGTGGCGTAAAAACTAAACCTGTACATGAAATGCTCACGTAGTAGATATGCAACAATAGGTACCAATATCACTTCAATGATTTCTTCATAAATTTATTATAGTTTTATTATTTGAAGTGCTAAGGTGTTATATCCAAGAAAGAAAGAAAAAAAGAGCTAGAGAGTGCTTTTTTTTAAACCTGGAAGAGATGTACTTTGTTTCAACACTTCCTACTCACTCAAATGACTCAAAATATTTACATGCCATTTTCTCATCCACATAATCATCTGAGATGTATTTAAGAAACAAAGCTTCTCCCTTTAAGCCATTCTCTACAGGTTTAACAGTATCCTATCTCAAAATGACTGTGATATATCTACTCTTGAAGATGATGTGGTATGGGAAGAGATTCATAAATCTGTGAAGGGGGAGAAAAAAGAAAGAGCAAATATTTCATTTATGATGTCTAAATATTAGAAATCTAACACACCTATGAATAGAGAAAATCAAGTGTGCCAATATCTTCATGTGTGTGCAAAAATGAAAATGTATGCATATACACTCATTTCACCAATTATCTCAAACCTTCAAAGAGAGATTCTATTCCCAGAGTGGCATCTTGCTAACCTGAAAAAAACTGAACTGAACTTTCAATAGTGAGGAATCAGACATGGTCTCCCTACCACACCTCCCACATCTCTGTAACTTCTTAAACTATTTCACAAACAGGTCTCCAAAATCTTCTGCTTGCTCTTACGTAAGGCAGTGGTCATTGCGTCTGAGATATACATAGGTCCAAAGGCAAAAGACTGTAGAACTGATTCTTACCAGAGAAAGGAAATAGCGCCCAGCTTGAATTTCCTCCTCCTTTTCCTGCAAATTGAAATTCTTGTCCTAATCAGACTGTTTCCAAACACATGTGAAATGGACAAAAAGGAAGAGGAAATTAAGCATCACAGGATCTGCTTTAGGCACATGATGAGACCTACAAAGGTTTCTAGGACCCAGACAGTGATCACCTTGCTAGAATATATTTGCTCTTATTGAAACACATTTTCTCCTAACTAGTTGTGATAAAATTAATAGAACTAAAATGGTCATCTTTCTGTTTTCCTTTACTCTTGTTTTTTCCCTTTCTCTCTCCCTCTTTCCCTCTCTCTCTCTCTCTTTTTAAGCTTAGACAGTTAAAGAAAAGGGGGTGCTTTGGTTACCATTAAATCAATCTCACCTAATTTCCTTTCACAAGTATACAATCAATTCTAAGTGATTCTGATTATAGCAACTGTACCCCAGCCCTCATCAAGCCTAATTACAACCTGATGCAGAGTCCCCACCATTGTTGCGTCTAGGTAATGGAGCCTGAGTTTCAGCCAGCAGTGCCTTGTGAATGAATGGGAGCGAAGAGAGGCCTGCACATTGTCTCCAGTGACCTCTTCTGCATCACAGAGAGTGAACTGCATTGATAAGCACGCTAGTGGTTATTATCCATTATTCGGTTTTACAATTGGAGAGCGCCTGCACAATGGCAGCCAGTCACTCTTTAGTTCCCATTCGTATCTCGTGAGCCCCAAACTCTGCCACAATACAGTACACCAATTTCCCTTTATTAAAAGAATGAAGTTATAAAGAAAGGGCTGCAGGCCCCATAGAGAGGTGTTGTTGCTGTGTTTAAGTCTCCTTGCTGTTTGCAAGGGACAGACATTGGCAGCAATCCTGCAAATGTCAGAGATGGCTTTGAGAGGTAGTCTTTTAAATATGCCGTCTTACATGAAGAAGGACTTACAGACCAAGAAGTTCCCCACCAGTTCGTGAAGCTTCCAGATTATCAAAATGATGAGGAGTTCAAAGAACAAAGACGTGCAGCGTTGCCGTCTTTGAACACATAGAAAAGGAAAAATCCACTGCATTTTGCCTAGTCCCAGCTAGCCATGGACTCCAATTTATCTAGTTCTCTTCTGACTTTACAAATCTTTATTCCCAGTATTCAACTCACTTTAAGCAAGAGTGCTGTCTGTCTTTGGTGGCAAATATACTTCAGATTACTTGTATCTTTGCATGATCATAGTTAATTTTTGATCATTCTATTGTATGAAAAAATTCCAGTAAAACTTTTTCCTAGCAACAGTTAATGGGCAAGTTTTGAGTCTACAGAATGGAGAATCTCTATTTTCTGGAAAGCACTAGGTACATTTTCTATATCCTCACAACTTCAGAAGTTGGGGAGGAAGCTGGTGGAATGAGAGTGAGAGGGATCACAGGGTAAGGGGGTGCATGGCCTCAGAGCCTTAATGTATGATTTTGCGGGTTTGAAGCCTCTAAAGGCAGCTTAAACTGGGGTTCTGAGCAGTCTCTGGAAAAACTGGCTTGTCCACCCACACTCACCAGAGAGCAAACTGGAATCAGAAAGGCAATTTAGATTAACATCTGAAGATAGTATATTGGTTCATAGGTTTTCAACTAGAAACATGCCCACAGGCTTAAAGGTAATATCGACCAGTCTTTGCCCCCAGGGGCTGGTTTGAAAATGGCAGCTCCTTCTCCAACAAACGCTCAAATCTTAACCACGCTTTTCTCTAACTCGTGCACTTTTAGGCACCTAAAAAAAAAAAGGTAAAACAAAAACAGATGGTTTCTTTTTCAAGAAGTGGTCAAGTTACCTCAGTTTTACAATTACGAGGATAAAAGAAGACAAATTTTCACCAAAGCTCAAGTTGGCACTTGGGGATTTCCCCAAGTTTGTATAAATGTGGGTGACTTAGTCAGGCAAGTTCAAAGACTGTAGATTCCACACCATTAATTTGTGATCCTGTTACTATTTTTCTAAAGTTCTAGAAGGTAATAGGAAGCACATAACAGCAACGGACCGGGTATACCTCCAAAGGTCAGATCATGCTGATATCATGGAACCAAGTTCTTCTCAAAACCGTTCTTTTGTCTCACCATCACAAAGGGACCCTAGAGCACCATGAAAACGTGAGTCAGGAAGAAGGTAACCTTCCTGAGGTAAAATGGCGACGTTTGGCTCAGGCAAATGATAATGTGCCATTTTCAAATACACTCATATAGCATGATCACTTTGTCAATGTCACAGAGGTTAGTTTTGTTTTATTTTTGGCTTTCAATCCTATCACAGTTCTCACAGAATGCTTGGCCAAAAAAGATGCCTTATAAACTGAAATCAGATTGCCCAAAATCAAAGCGTTGAGAATTAAATCTCACACTTCTTTATTCTTAGGGTAGCCTCAGGCAAGGGCCCTTCAGAAAGGGGCCTTTGCAGCAGATGAGACAAGAGGAGAAGGCAATGCTGGTCATCAGACTTACTTTACTCACATCTGTTTTTTTATCCGCTGACCAAGGATCTCTCGTCTTCTGTTCATGGCTGCTGGTAACTCTTAGAATAGGGTCACCAATAAGAGAAGCAAGTCATGGAACCTGAGGTCAGAAAAGGACCTTAAGAAATTATGAAGCAAGATTATGGAGTGGAACCTGGCCTGCTGCTGCCACGTGTGTGTATGTGCATGTGGACGTATGTGTTCATGGTAAAAGGGAAACACATACATAGATTTCACCTATTTATGATTTAAAAAATATTTGTTGAGAGCCTATTTTTGTCTTTGGCATTATTATAGGCACTGAAGATACAGCTATGAACAAACCAGACCAAAAAAATTCTTGTGTTCATGGAGCTTACATTTGTATGAAAACAAATGTGAGACATGTAAATAAAATATAAGACAAATATATTGATGCATTAAAAGAATAAAACACCATCAAGTATTTTCATAGAACTAGTTTTAAAATTATAAGAATACATAACTATAGAAAAATCTGAAATTAACTGAACAAAAATAACTAAACAAATATTACATCCATAAAAAATTTCATGAAGCTACCATTTTTCACCTGTCAAATTAGCAGTTGTTTTTCAAGAGTTTGGTGAGTTGAGCACCCTCATCTGTTGCTGGTGGGAGTGTAAAGTGTACAAGGCTTTTAGGAAAGCAATTTGACACCATATGTCAAGAAACAGAAATTTAAATATGCGTAGCCTTCTATCCAGTAGTTCCTCTTAGAGCTATGGATCTCAACCTTTAGCCTGCCTAAAAAGTCTCAGGAACTTTGTTTTAAAAGGCAAATTCCTGGACCCAGATCTCAGAAATTCAGATTCTGCAGGTCCAGGATGAGGCCTCTGATCTCAATTTATATCTGATTCTTTATTTTGTGTGTGTGAGTGTGTGTGTGTGAGGAAGAGCAGCCCTGAGCTAACATCCATGCCAATCCTCCTCCTTTTGCTAAGGAAGACGGGCCCTGAGCTAACATCTATTGCCAATCCTCCTCCTTTTTTTCCCTTTTTCTCCCCAAAGCCCCAGTAGATAGTTGTATATCATAGTTGCACAGCCTTCTAGTTGCTGTATGTGAGACGCCTCCTCAGCATGGCCGGACAAGCGGTGCGTCGGTGCGTGCCGGGACCCGAACCTGAGCCACCAGTAGCAAAGTGCGAGCACTTTAACCGCTAAGCCACGGGGCCGGCCCCAGTTTATATCTGATTCTGATGGAGGTGGTTAGGGTGTCATACCATTGCTTCCCTTCCAAGGAAGCGATCAGAAATGTAGAGAAAGATTTATATGTAAAGCTTTTGTTCTCAGCTCTTATTTATAACGTTGAGAAATTGTAAACAACCTAAATTGACATAAATAAGGAAATGGTAATGGTAATTACGCTATATTCTTACAAGAGATTATTATACAGCCATTAAAAATGGGCTTTGGGGGATATTTAATAATGTGGAAAGATGCTAAATGAGAGAAATCAAGATGCAATACTGTGCATACACTACATATATATCTATATCTATATCTATATCTATATCTATATCTATATCTATATCTATATCTATATCTATATCTATATATATATATGAAAACAACTGGCAGGAAATACATCAAACTGTTAATGGTGGCTATGACTGGGTAGTGGGATTATGAGAAATATTTATCTTCTATGTGTCACTCTATGTTTTCTGAGTTTGAAACAATGAGCAAGTATTACTTTAATAATCCAAAAATAAATAAACTTTAAAAAAATCAAGTCATAAATCTCTTCTCTGCTTCCAGGCAGAAATGTATCCAAATCAGTCTACACATAGCTGCCTAGTCTACTGCTCTTTTTAGGCCCCATTACGGAAATCTAGAATTAGACAGTTGTCATTTATGTCAAGCCTGTGTTGTCCCTGTTGAAATTTAAATCTGCTTCCTCTTCTTCTTCCTTCGTGGACTCAGGGACCAGCTGTTTGCTTCCTTCCTGAAAGGGCTGTTGATGATGCCACCCAAGCTGCTTGTATCTATTTATGTCCCAAATGTCTCCTCGGAAGGGAAAGTGTGAACTAGCATTGATCAGGAAATGCTTGTGGAGAGGGCCAATGATTGTGATCAACTAAAACGAATGGTTTCTGGTTTCAGGGAAAGGATAGCTGTGAGGGCTAAAGAAGGCATTTTCCAGATAAAGTTCTATTCAACAAACTCTTTTAGAAGCAATGAAATCAACCAATGAGTAACATTTGAAAACACTTGCCTAAAATTCTTCCATGAGCACAAATTGCATGGCAATCCTATAAATCTTATAAAATAATTTTAAAAGAACGTTTCTTAAGAAAAATAAAATTTAATGGCCAAGCCCTGCCTCCTCTGTAAAGAATATATGATAAAAGCTACTATTGTGGGTGAAATATGTCTTATCCATCATTTCTTCTTCCTTCCCATTGTTCAGGCACCATTACCCCACGATGGGTAGGTCCTAACTAGTCTCCTGGGGCCCTGACTTTGGCTGTCTCATTCTTCTGCTCTAAAGCTTTAACAGGAAGTTACTACCCTTGAAACAAAAACTCATTTTACTCATCTGTAAAATGGACCTAAAGATAGATGTTCCAAAGCATGTGGGGATTTGAGGAGCCTGCCCCACTTCTGGGAACCAGTCTGTCCCCTCCCACTACGCACCTGTCTCAATCTCACTAACAACCTGGTTGTATTTATCTTGGTGTGCAAGGCTCCAGTCTAGCACTCAGCACACGGGAGGCACCTAGCAAATGTTTATGGAAGGAATGGAAGAACTGGGTGGTGGGTAACTTTGATGAGGGTAAGGTTCCTTGTATGCTACTCAGCCCATATTCTACAAATAGAAGGAAGTTAATCACTATTAGTCAGTTTAATTTTTCGGCTTTTGTATCCATCATTCATTCAATAACAACAGATATTTATTGGGCAAATCCGACGTGCCAGGCCCCAGGGATAAAGCAAAGAACAAAATAGACATAGTCCCTGTTTTCATAGAGTTTATACTGTAGTGGGAGGTGATAGAGCAACTAATCAATTAATTTAATTAGTTTTTTAAATGTGCTTTTGGATACAGATAAGCACTATGAAGAAAATAAAAGTGGGTTACATGATACAGCCTGAGCAGCAAGGGCAGCCATGGCTGGTCAGGCAGGTCTCTCTGAGGAGGTGACGTTTGAACTGAGACCTTAATGAAGAGGCCTAGGAAACACTAATCTGTATAGCTTTTCTGCATTTGCAATTTTTTAATTGAAGCAAAATGTATATAGAGTAAAATGCACATATCGTAAGTTTGAAATTTAATGAGTTTTGGGGCTGGCCCAGTGGCGTAAGCGGTTAAGTGCGTGCGCTCTGCTGCAGCAGCCAGGGGTTCACCGGTTTGGACCCCGGGCGTGCACTGACGCACCACTTGGCAAGCCATGCTGTGGCAGCATTCCATATAAAGTGGAGGAAGATGGGCACGGATGTTAGCCCAGGGCCAGTCTTCCTCAGCAAAAAAAAAAAAAAAAAAAGAGGAGGATTGGCAGATGTTAGCTCAGGGATGGTCTCCTCACAAAAAAAAAAAAGAAAAAAGAAATTTAATGAGTTTTGTTAAAAACATACACCTAGGTAAGCATCAGCATGAAGATATAGACCATCTCCATTACCCCAGAAAGTTCTTGTGCCTGCTTTGCAGTCATCTCCCACCCTACCCCCTGAGGCATCCTCTGTTCTGATTTCTATTATCATGGATTAGTTTTTCCTGTTCTTCAACTCCATATAAATGGTATCATGCTATCTGCACTCTTTGTGACTGGCTTCTTTCATCAGTACAATGTGTTTGAGATCTATCTGTGTTGTTGTGTGTATCAGTAGTTTCCTCTTTTTTATTGCTGAGCCGTATCCCATGGTATAACTACACCACAATTTGTTAATTCCTTCTCCTACAAAAGGCATTTAGGTTGTTTTCACAGCTTGACTATTATGAATAAAACTCTTATAAATATTCTTCTACAAATATTCATACATAGTCTTGTTATAGACATGGTTTTATTTCTCTTAGGTAAATACCTAAGAGTGAAATTGCTGGGTCATAGGGTAGGTGTGTGTGTTTAACTTTTTAAGAAACAAAAATTATGAGAATTCTTAACTTTTAATTCATAATTTGCCTGCAAATTATGAGAATTCCGGTTGCTCCACATACTTGCCAACATTTGTGTTGTCAGACTTTAATTTTAGCCATTCTAATGTTTATGCGGTATCTCACTGTGATTTTAATTTGCATTTCCTGATGACTCATGATTGAACACAAAGCTTTTCATGTGCTCGGTGGCCGTTCTTATAAATTCTGTTATGAAGTGTCTTTTCAAGTCTTTTGCCCATTTTTATTGCCTAGTGTTTATTTTGTTATGGATTTGGAGGAATTTTTTAAATACCTGGATACAAGTCTTTACTCAGATATAGCTGCACCCCCACTCCCACCACCTGCGGCTTGCCTTTCATTTTCTTAATATTATCTTTGATAAGCAAATTTTTAAATTTTTCAATGAAGTCCAATACATCAATTTTTTCTTTTATGTTTGGTACTTTTTGCGTCTTTTCTAAGAAATGTTTATCAATCCAAGTTTGAGATTTTTTCTTATGTTTTCTTATAAAAACTTTATAGCTGTAGCTTTTATGTTTAGTCTATGATCCATTTTGAATTAATTTTTATATGTGATATGAGATAGGGATTGAGGTGCATTTTTTTCACACATTTATTCAGTTTTTCCAACCTGATTTGTTGAGAAGATTATTCTTTCTCCACTGAATTACCTTGGTACCTTTGTAAAAATCAATTAGCCACGAGTGTATGGGTTTATTTCTGAACTCTCTGTTCTGTTCCATTGATCTATATGTCTATTCTTACACCAATACCACACTTAATTAACTGCAAATTTAAAGTACACTGTGAGTCCTCCAACTTTTTTTCTTTCGCGATTGTTCTGGATATTCTAGGTCTTTGGATTTCCACATAAATTTTAGGACCTCATTTCCACTGTATTCTATTGGTCAATGCAGTCACAGAGCCATCCCAGATTCAAGGCCAGGGGAAACAAACCCACCTCTTAATGGAGGATTGGCATGAGCATACATAGAGGGAAGGAATTGATGGCAACTATTTTTGAGACATTCCATCATTTAGCCACAATAACGTGCATCCCTGCCAAAGGCAAAATACACTCAGCTCCTTCCAAGACCTGCAGAATCTCATCTCATTATAGCATCAACTCAAAGTCCATGACCTCATCCCCCGAACCCAGATGAAGATGGGCTTCCTCAGGTACAGCTCCTTGAATACGGTTCTTCTTGATCAGAAGATCTGTGATCTAATGTGACAAGTTATCTGCTTCCTAAACACTCAACACACAACGTCAATGTGAGGATAAGATAAGCACAATAGACACTAATGGTCAGAAAGAAAGGAAATGAGAAGTCCATAGCAGTCACTGGTCCATAGAAATGTGGTAAGACTGCAAAACTAGGGATGACTATATGTGCCCTCCTGCCATTTTACATCACATACGGGCCCCAAATGATCATGGCCAACCTAGAGCAGAGCTTTAAAATGGGTGTGCTGAATGCGAACGATGAATGGGTCACAGTGTGCTGCTGGACACCTCTGACATGGAGCAATCTGGTCTAGGGGTCCTCCAAGAGCAGTCCCAGGAGAATGGGCTGTTATGGGGTCAGAATAACAAGGAAGTTATTGGGAACAAGAGTCCTCGTTCCACCACAATAGGATGACAGAGACCAAGGAGATGCCCTACCGTCTGGCTGTCTATTTCAGTGGTCTACTGCAGCACACCTCTGTCCCGTGATCACGGGCTGTCACAGCTGCTAGGGAAGAAGCAGGGCAGATATGCAGCAGGTCTAGGAAGACTGAGCTGAGGCTGCTGGCACACCAGCTTCAGGTGTGGCCCCAATCTTTGTCTTCACATTTATCCTGTACATCCGCCCATTTGTGGCTACCATGCTCTCTTGGTGGTGTCCACGCACTAACAGAGCTTCATCATTGTCTTGAAACACTTGCTATGAAAAACTCCTATTGGACTTGAAATCCATTCACAGTATCACAAGAAAGTCCAACATCACATTTGTCAATGAAAGCAAAGAATGAGTTGTTAGATTCTTTAAATAGAATTTCAACCATTATAAATTTTACAATGGCTATAAGAATAGGCTAAACTTTTTTTTTTTTTTTTTTTTGGTGAGGAAGATTGGCCCTGAGCTAAGATCTGTTGCCAATCCTCCTCTTTTTGCTGGAGGAAGATTGTCGCCAAGCTAACATCTGTGCCAATCTTCCTCTATTTTTTGTACATGGGACACCGCCACAGCATGGCCAGATGAAAAGTGTGTAGGTCTGCACTCGGGGTCCAAACCTGTGAACCCTGGGACACCAAAGCAAAACGCACGAACCCAAGCACTAAGCCACCAGGCCGACCCCCTAGACTAAACATTTTTAATCACTGGCTTCTACAAACAAAATTTCAATAGTGGCTACCAATATTTCGAAAAGACTCCCATTTAAAAAAGAGGTCTTGATCAGCACTTTATCACAGATTTTAAACTTACAAATTGATATTACAAAGTTATGTTCTCATTCAGCAATAAAATGAAATGAAGTACTGATACCCACTGCAACATGGATGAATCTTGAAAACATCAAATGGACCAAAAGAAGCCAGACACAAAAGACCATGTATTGTATGATTCTATTTACATGAAATGTCCAGAATAGACAAATCTGTAGAGACAGAAGGTATATTCGTAGTCGCCTAGGGCTAGGGAGGTGGAGGGAATGAGGGTACCACAAATGGGTACAAGATTTCTTTGTGGGGTGATGAAATGTTCTAGAATTGATTGTGGTAATGGTTGCACAACTCTGTGAATAGACTAAAAACTATTGAATTATATACTTTTAATGAGTGATTTGTGTGGTATGTGTATTAGTTTTCCTGTGACTATTTTAACAAATCACCACAAACTTGGTGGCCTAAAACAACAAAAATTTATTCTCTCACAGTTCTGGAGGCCAGAAATCCAGTCAGTATCACTGGGTCAAAATCAAGGTGTTGGGCCGGCCCCGTGGCTTAGCGGTTAAGTGCGCGGGCTCTGCTACTGGCAGCTCGGGTTCGGATCCTGGGCGCGCACCGATGCACTGCTTCTCTGGCCATGCTGAGGCCGCGTCCCACATACAGCAACTAGAAGGATGTGCAACTATGAC
Source organism: Diceros bicornis minor (assembly GCF_020826845.1). Classification (NCBI taxonomy): domain Eukaryota; kingdom Metazoa; phylum Chordata; class Mammalia; order Perissodactyla; family Rhinocerotidae; genus Diceros; species Diceros bicornis. The sequence continues at coordinate 9,734,324 of NC_080761.1, forward strand.
ATACAACTATCTACTGGGGCTTTGGGGGGGAAAAAAAGGAGGAGGATTGGCAATAGATGTTAGCTCAGAGACGGTCTTCCTCAGCAAAAAGAGGAGGATTAGCATGGATGTTAGCTCGGGGCTAATCTTCCTCAAAAAAAAAAAAAAAATCAAGGTGTTGGTGGGCCGGCCCCGTGGTGTAGTGGTTGGGTTTGCACACTCCGTTTCAGTGACCCATGGGTCACAGGTTCAGATCCCAGGAGTGGACCTATGCACCACTTATCAAGCCATGCTGTGGCAGGCATCCCAAATATAAACCAGAGGAAGATGGGCACAGATGTTAGCTCAGGGCCAATCTTCCTCAGCAAAAAGAGAATTGGCAACAGATGTTAGCTCAGGGCTAATCTTCCTCACCAAAAAAAAAAAAAAAATCAAGGTGTTGGCAGCACCATGTCCCTCTGGAGGATCCAGGAAGAATCCATTCCTTGCCTCTCCCAGCTTCTGGTGGCTGCTGGTGTTCCTTGGCTTGTGTCTGCATCACTCCAATCCACCAGCATCTTCAAATCTCTCCCTGCTGCATCTTCACATAGCCTTCAATGCGTGTCAAATCTCCCTCTTACAAGGATACATGTGGTTGTATTTAGGGCCCACTCTGATAATCCAAGATAATCTCCCCGTTACAAAATCCTTAACTTTATTACATTTGTAAAAACCCTATTTCGTATAAGGTAATGTATATGGGGCCCTCCAGACCAGTTCAACTGACCCCATCCACAGCATAATTAAGAACTGCCTTTCAGAAAATCTGCAGTCATGTAGCCAGGGCATGGGCAAAAGAAGAAATCGTGACCTGAAACAACCTGGGAAACAAAGGTCCTCCTTCCCATGGAACCCAAGGACGGGGACATGACAGGAACTTGAAAGTCGGACTCTTATCAGAAGCTAGGGGTCCCTCGTTCAGGAAGATCCTGTGTTACAATTCCTTCTCTACCTCATCAAAAATGTTTAGAATCCCATCACAAATGTTTAGAACCCTGTCATAAATGTTTAAAACCTTACCATAAATGCTTGAAGCCCACCAATCAAAACCTGTCCCAAAAGAGTTACTGCGTGCCAGCCTGTTCTCCCTAACCTCTTATATTTCATCCCAAATCTTGAATCAGGGAGATAGACCTGAGGGCACACGACCCCTGTCTCCCTGCAGATCGATCTCACAGAACAAAAGCTGATTTCTCCCCCAAAGGCTGATGCCATAATTAATTGGCTTGTTTATGCACATCGAGCAGAGAACCCCAATTTTGTGCAGTAACAGTAACACTTACAGGTTCCAGGGATTGGGATCTGATATCTTGGCAGCGGGTACGTGGGCTCATTTTTCAGCCTACTACATTATGTGAATTATATCTCAATAAAGCTATTTTGTAAAATAGACAGGGTATACTTTATGAATAAATAAAATGTAGTACATACAAAAAATGTCATGTCTATGTATAGACACAAAGACGCTTAAAAGACATATTAATCAATTGCAAACTTTGTTTTGATCTTGACTCAAACAGACCAACACTAAAAAGACATTTTTGAGACCGATGAAGAAAACTGAACACGGACTGGGTATTAGATAATAGTGGAAAATTATTTTTAACTTATTGGAGGTGATAATGGTATCATGGTTATTCTTTTAAATCCAATCTGTTAGAGATTTATACTGAAGTATTTGCAGATGAAATAAAATGATGCCTGAGATGAGCTTTTAAAGACTCTAGCAAAAAAGGGAGGATGGAGTGGATGGAACGGAGTTGGTCATCATACTATTCTCTTTATCTGCATATGTTTGAAATGTCTCCACAATAAAAGAAAAAGTTATATTCATGGAAACAAGCTCAATTTTCTCATTTAAAAATCTGAACAGATTTTTATTTGGAAGTTTTAACAAATATAATATCTTCTCTAATACTTTATACATATTTTCTTATAATTCCATAACATAAAATCACACTAATTTTTTAATAAGCCTCATAGAGATGATCCCAAATTCCCTCTGATTTTACCCCAAATGCTCTTCAAGTCATGTCATTTTCTGTATACCATGACATAAATACGTCGGGAAGCCTTGCCTCTGAGGAACTGATTTTTTGCAAAGGGCAGATCAATACAGGCTCTCACAGCCTGCCACTTCCAAAAGCGCTCAGAGCTCTCTCTTGAGCATCTTTGTAAAGCGCTTTTAGAAAACGAATGCTTGAGACTGAAACAGTCCCTGCAGCTGCAGCGCCGGTTTCAAATGCCCCACTATTTTGAAAGAAGGTTCACACACGTGCTCTGTGCTGTTTTTTGTTTCCCAAAGGAAAAGCTAAATCCACCCAGTGTTTTCATAAACAGAAAATGAATGGCTTGAGGGCCGCCATCGAGCGGGGACGGAAGAAGACGTTTGGCAGAGCAGGCCTCTGCGGGGCTTTTGTCCCCCCAAACCTCAGTCAGTCAGCAACGTGCCAGGAGGCGGCCCCGGGAGAGAATTTAGGAGGCAGCGCTCTGCCCTGGCGGGGCCGCCCTGCCTGGGGAGCGGTGCGCGGCTCCTGGGGCTGTGAGGCCGGCTGGAACTACAGCCAGGCGGCTGGGGGCACCTCCGCCCCAAGCCCCCAGGTGCGCCCCTTGCTCTGCCTCTGCGTGGTTGCCTGTCTGCTTATCTCTGAATTTGGTTGGTTGGCTGTTCGTTTATTTAAGTCTGTAATACACAAAGTAAAACATTTCAAAGAGAACAAAAAGGGAACCTGTGGAAATAGAGTCTCTCACCCAAGCTTCTCTCTTCCCTAGAGGCAGTTAGTGCTACCAGTCTCTTTTGCACGCTTCCACAGATTTCTATGCCTACATACCTGTGTACATGCATATATTCAGGTAATCATACACATACCGCCCCTTCCCTCCAAACGCTTACCATACATGTTCTTACCATCTCATGCTTCTTACTTTTATACCCTTAACTTTGTATTTTGGAGATTATGTCATATCAATGTATAGAGATATGCCTTTCGTTGTCTTTTGTTTATTCCATATTTTTCTAAAGCTGTGTATTTCCTGGTTTGGGTGTATCATATTTACCCAAGCAATTTCATCTTGGTGTGTACTTGGGTTGTTTCCAGGGTCCTGCTATTTCAAACAAAGCTGCAATAAATTTTGCACAACCTCCAAGGTTTTATGCAAGACTATCCTAGCTTCCTTTAAAAGAAAGACAAATAAGCAGTGCTGGCATAAAAAGAGAAGGCAATAACAAAAATCTCCCTTCCGACACACAAAATCACTGTTAGAATCTGACGTTGTTTTAACAGAAGTAGCTGCTCCCCTGACAAAATCAACATAGTGTGGTAAGGATTCTGGCTGCAGAGCTGGCTCCCTTCTCATAATTCCTACTCCCTTCCCAACAGATGGCCTTAGAGACAAACCGTGGAGGCTCCAGGGTATAAGGATTTCTGTTTAGGATATGTTTCCCCTTCGCCCCGACCCTCAGCCGGTCCACAGAAAACCCAATCCATTGTTTTTGCAGTATTTCTTCCCTCAACACCAGGGCTCTGCCTCCATTCCAGGCCAGCATTTCTCCCAGCAAACGGCTCCAACATACCTCATAGACACCTGACAAAGGATGCAGATCAAGAAACTGCAAGCAAAGATCTTTCGTGGGGTGGGAGTGGGGATCAGGCCTGAGCTAACATCCGTTGCCAATCCTCTTCTTTCTGCTGAGGAAGTCTGGCCCTGGGCTAACATCTGTGCCCATCTTCCTCCACCTTATATGGGATGCAGCCACAGCACAGCTTGACCAGCGGTGCATCGTCCGCACCCGGGATCTGAACCTGCGAACTCCAGGCCACCCCAGTGGAGCGCGCGCACTTAACCACTACACCACCAGGCCGGCCCCAAATATCTTGTGACTGTGGAAACCAAACTGGCAGAGGACGAAAGAACAGGAAAGAGCCTGCTCCGGGAGGGAAGCGAAAGCTTTGGGCCTTGTGTGATCAAATCACCTTTGGTGGATACAAGTCAGAAAAGGGACCAAAAGTTTCTCTCAACAACAACCAAAAGAAACCTCATCTGACAATCAAACTCCTCCAGTAGCAGATAGGAACATCTCATGGCCAAAAACAATGCTTATTTCATTGGGGCAGATTTTGGGAGAAAGCGGGCTGAAATTAATAAAAAGTCAGGGTGATGGGCTGTTTAAAGGATATAAAATGCAATCCGTGTGAGCACTGAACTAGGGTAAGTCACCATCGCAGAGCTGGCCTTAAGAAAATATGCTTTATATGAAAACTGACATGTCTGAAGTCTTTAAAAACAATTTATCCTATCAAGCAGATTAAATATTCCCATATGAAATCTTGTTTATTAATTTGGGCCACCGACATCTCTCCTGCCCATTTTGTATTAATTAACTCATGTTTCAAATCTGAAAATGCATATGGTTTTTATTTTAACTCTTCGGTGAGGCAAAAACCTCCCAATTCCCTCAAGACAGCATTTTACCAGTTTGGGGGAGGTTTTCTGTGTGAAAGGTAAGTATTGCGATCATGTGACTTACTGAGAGCCAAGGCATGGCAGCTGACCCAGCTGTTTCCTTAAAGGCCACTCAGGGCAAGGGCTTTCTCATCAGACAGTGCTCTCAGACTGCATGCACTTTCCCCAGATTGCTCTCAGCTTAATTCATAACAAGAGATTATACACTGGCTCCCAGGAGCTCAGGTACATGGAATGAGGTCATGTCCTCAGCGCACTGCAGCACTGTCCTCCCGCAGGGGTTCACAGCAGCTCTCAGGGGAGGGCAGGGGAGGCAACAGAGGGAAGGAGCATCAGGACCTCAGAGGCCCTGGGGCCCACCCTGCTCAGAAGCCTCCTGAAAGGGCAGAGCAAGTCCAGACCCGCCAGACGGTGACTACAATGATAGTACCCCAGAGCTAGCAGGAAAGTTGTGGGTCATTAGCTCACCCCCAGCCCACCTCTTAAGTCCAGTAAGGGCTACAGAGCTGGGTAGAGGCAGAACTTGGGCTAAAACTCAGGTATCTTGACCCCCAGTTGGCAATCTCTCTTACACCAGTGCTTCTCAGACCTTAATGTGCATAAGAATCACCTGGGGAGCTTGTTAAATACAAATTCTGATTCAGCATGTCTGAAGTAGAGTCTAAAATTTTTCATTTCTAATGAGCTTCCCTGTGATGCCAATGTTGCTGGTCCAGGACTATCCTCTGAGTAGCATGTTCTCATGTCTCTATTCTCAACATTCCTCAATTACAGAAAAATCTAGAAAATAGTCCCTCCTGGACTGCCTAGGAACTGATTAAAGAGAGTCCTTTTCTTATTCCCTTCATTAAACCTACCTCAAGTTGATACCAAGCAAGGGCTGTCTCCACCTGTGCACACAGAAGCTGATACTGTGTACACCAGTCTTTGAGAGAAGAAAGTTTATTACAAAATTGATTGGCAAGGAGAGAGGAGACCAGGCTCTCAAATCTGTCTCCCCAATCTAGGGTATAGGGTAAGGTTTAAGGGATCAGGAAGGGCCGGCTGGTATGCAGAAGCGCTGGCAGGATGAGTTTGGATTGGCAGATCAAAATTTTCTCTTCTGCACATACTCTGGCTGGCTCGCTGCTCCTGAAAAATAGCCTTAACATTCTGTTGTTAAGCTGAGGTCAGCATAGTAAACAAGGGTTAAATTGTTATGTAGATTTAAGTCATTGCCTTCTCTATCGATAAGAGTGTCTAGAGATTTAGTCATCCTCTCCTTCCTGGCACAGAGATGAAGGTACCCTTACAAATGGAGATTTCTCTTATAAATGTAAATTTCCCTTACAAACAGATTACCTCTACTAGGTTTTCAGAGCTTTTCCCTGTGTCTGCTGTTTCTTAAAAATAATCAGCCTAAAATAATTCTTATGCCAAAGAGGCATATTTTGGGGTGACAAAGTCTGTTCCTGGTCCTGTGGTTACAAAACTATGAAGTCCCAGCTTCAGCCTCCCCCGATCTCTGCCCAGCCACTAAGTGGGAAGCAAGAAGGAAACCGTAAGACCAATGATCCCATGCTCTCTATCAGGTGAGTCTGGGGTAAAGCAATGGTTCTCAAAGTGTGGTCTCCACACCAATGCATTAGCATCACTTGAGATCTCGTTAGAAATGCAGATTCAAAAATTCTAGGAGCAGACCCATCAATCTGTGTCTTATCAAGCCCTCCAAGCAATTCTGATGCAGGCTCAGGTTTGAGAATCACTGAGATTAAGACTTCTGGCCAAGAACAGCTTATGAGTACTCACAGCTTTGGAATAAGAAATGTCATTTTATTAAAAAAAAAAAAGGCCACAATCATTGCCCAGCCCCAGGACATGGCCAACTTGAAGCAAAGGGTGACATATAATCATAACCTAAACCAGTGAATCCAGAGTACATTAGTAGATGACCCTGGGGCCTGCACATGGTATCTCTCTTCATGGAACTCAGAATTACAAAGACACTCAAATTTGCTTCCTCAAGCAGGATACCCCTTGTGGGGCTTCAGAATTGGCCACCCCAAGATGTGTCTCTTTGGCTTATTTTTAAGAACAAAAGACTCTGAAAGAAACTTTCACCTTCCTTCTGTCTAAAAGAATTTAAGATAGAAGGCCTGTTCCAGGAAGGAGCTGATACCAAAAGGTAACTATAGTGTAATGTAAAATGTGTCTCCAGGGTCACAGTGTCTATAGGTGGCCCAGCAAACACTTGTTTAACAAACATTTACATTTCCATCTCCATGTAAATCATCTTCCTCCCCTTTGAAGCCCCAAACCACTACCGCCAACATCCTCCTTTGTCTTTAACTGAAAATGGTATTTAAGGCGGCAGCTTCAGCCATTCTGGCGAGTTACTCAGTTTTCCTAGGTTTATTCCTTGTATACATGTTATCAAACTTTGTTTTATTTTCTCCTGTTGTTCTGTCTCATATCAATTTAGTTCTTAGACCAGCCAGAAAGACCTAGAAGGTAGATGAATTGTCTTCCTTCCCTACACCATCAAGCTTTCCTGCCCTTCAGGAAGGATCAACATGGTGCCCTTGGAACCACGTATAGGATCATTTCACTCTCTGCCTCACACCCTGAAGGGAATGATTTATATGCTTGACTCTTTCAACCAGATAAAAAGACATTTTCTTGTCGTATTCATCGTGTGTGTGTGTGTGTGTGTGTGTGTGTGTGTGTGTGTGTGTATGTACTCCTCAACTACTGTTTGAAAGAGACCATCTCAACCCCCGTCCTGTCAAAAAGGCTGGGATGCCAGCAGGTTAGGCTGAGGCAACAGATCTGTGCCCAACGCAGTAATATTATGGAAATAAATACAATTCACAGTGTCTACCCTCCTGTGTACTTCCCTCGTTTATTTCATGGGAAACAATAAGAAAGTCTCATTAAAATGTTTGCTGTAATTTTTAAGCTTTATAAAGCCAGCTCTAATAGGAGAACGTATGCTTCTTTGTCTTGCATATGAAGTCGTGATTCATCTGTATGCAGTTACGCCTTGTTTGAAACCATGTTGCCATGGCAACATTTTTCCTTTCAAGTACCAAGTAAATTGCGGAAGAGCACATGCAAACAGCCTGCTCCTATAGGTAAACACTTCATTACCATCTACACAAACATTTCATTCATTGCACCGACTCTCTCCTCTCTCCATACACCCAGCTCCATTAAGACCCAGTTTTTGAATTCTTTCTTCTCAAGGACCTGTGAAAGCCTCACTCCACCAGAAGAAATCCACACCAAAGCGGATTTGGGGTTGACTAGTTTAAAATATTTTCCTTTTTCCATGATTCTTCTGTAGGGCTATGATGTAATAGAGGTTTGAAAAATCAAAACAAGAACTTAATAACCAAAGTCTCCTCCATCCAAAATAGCAGAAATTCCTGCCCTCCATCTCCATGCAAATAGCACAACTTTCAGACACCACAGCTCTACTTTGAGTCAATTTCATAGCAGTTTATTCCTGATAAAGTTAATTCATATATTGGGACCCACCAAATGGAGGCCGCTCCAGTGGTCCAGCCCATGTCCCAAATCTAAACCTAAGTCAGCCTGCACTTACAGGAGACACCTGTCAAGGAGACCTGATATGCACCAATCACAATCCTCCAACTCAGCCTTAGCTAGCTCACCTTACCCTAGAAAACAGGACCTGCCAGCCTTTGAGGAAATCCCAACCTCCTGACCAGGCCTGCCCTGTTTCCACGTTGCCTCTTCTAACACTCTGTAGAAACTTGTTCTTGCCCAAAATCCCTCTACAAGAGTGCTCCACTGCTTTGAGGCACTGTCCTCCCCCAGTCCATGGATTGCTTTCCCTTAAATAAAGGACATCAAACTTGTTACTAAATTGTTTTAGTTTTGTCATTTGACAAAACTTTTTTGGGCATTATGTACCTTTATTAGGCATTTATGTACTTGTCTAATATCCTCATTAGCTCTAAGCCCCTGTTAACGGCACCAGGTTTGTTTTTGCCCACCACTCAGAAAGCCAATCACAGAGGTGATGAGATTGCAGAGAGAGAGAGGGTTTATTAATCACAAGGCAGCCAAATGAGGAAACAGGAGAATGAATCTCAAATCCACTTCCCTGAAAATAGGGACTCAGGGATATTTATGGGGTAGGGGCAAGGTGGTCTGAAATGATTGGAGGTGAGGAGAAATGAGGTAATTGATGACCTGCACAAGTGTAGTCAGGCTACATGCCTCTTCGTAGGACACATGTTCACATAATGGTGGCATTAGCATGCCCTGAGGGTGGAGTTCCAACCTCTCAACCTCAAAAGGTCACTTATCAGACATATGTCTGTGTGGGCCCAGTTGATTGGTTGATGGTCTCAACCAGCCTGAAGTGGACAAGGGATTCCAATTCCTGAAAAAAATAGCTCAAACACCCATGACCATGGTGACCCCGGCTTCAGGGAGATGTTACCCATAGGAAGACATATGTTACCTATAGTGGGAGTCAGAAAGCATATTGCCTAAACAGCACAGTTAACAATGGGTAAGTTTATCATGCAGATTTAAGTCCTTGCCTTCTGTTCTGATAAGTTTCTAGCTAAGGCCATCCCCACCTTCTTCCTGGTACAGGGAAGAAGATACCTTTACAAATGGATATTTCCTTTCCAAATGTAAATATTGCTTATAAAGGGTAACCAGAACTAAGAATGGACTTAGCAAGGACCCTCCCAGATACCCAGAGATGTCTATGATGATGGCCTGTTCTGGGGGCAGGCCTCCCGTCCCAAACTCTTTTGGTCAGTTAGTGGTGGTGGAGGCCAAAGTGTCTTTCAGGCAGAGACATATTTTGAGGTGGCCAATTCTGATCCCCCATAGTTACTAGATGCTTAATCATCAATGGCTAACTGCTTGCCGGTTTCACCCCTAGTAAGCAGGATGTCTGTGTCACCCACCATCACCTCTCCCATATCAACGGGCAAAATGGTTCCCGAATGCCCAGCCATGGACAGATGCATTGGAATTACCTGGGAGCTTTCAAAAGTACAGAGTCCTGGGCACTGTTCCTGGGGATTTTGATTCTGAGTAGGTCTATAACAGAGTGATAGTAGTAGTCAACTCAGAGGACTATTGTGAGAATTACATGAGATCGAAAATGCACATGAAGCCTGTAGCCCAAGGCCTGGCCTTATAGGCAATTAATAACTGAGGGCTATATTGATTGGTAATAAAATATTATTAGTAATATTTTATGGAGGACTAGATTAGGATAGAGTCATAATGAAGTCGGATGAGCAGTCCCTGCTTGACAGTAAAGAACTGTTCGGAATGCATACCCTAAGCCAGGAAACTTCTCAGAGTGAAAGGGTGCTATTAATAATTTTACCAGGACAACAGGCATAAACCAGAAAGTCCCTGGTAAAAACGCTGTATGGTGTTCCTACCTGTAATCCTTCTTTACACTTAATAAAATTCACCTGATTAGGTTTCCAGTGATGGGGCTGACCGCTTGATTAGGTTAACATCTGATTGCATCATCCCTTTGGATGTGTTGATGCGAACCTGATTTCCCAATGTGGGCTTTCTTTTTTTTTTTTTTTTAAATAATGGAGGCACAATTTTGCCTTGGAATTGTTGGGTTTTTTTTTTTTATAATTTTTATTTATTTATTTATTTTCTCCCCAAAGCCCCAGTAGATAGTTGTATGTCATAGTTGCACATCCTTCTAGTTGCTGTACATGGGACACGGCCTCAGCATGGCTGGAGAAGCAGTGTGTCAGTGCGCGCCAGGGATCCAAACCCGGGCCGCCTGCAGCAGAGCGCGCGCAGTTAACCGCTAAGCCACGGGGCTGGCCTCCAATGTGGGCTTTTATACTCTGCAAAATGTATAGACTGTCACCCATATAAATTGTTAAGACAAAACTAAGCTAATTGCCCAGGGAAGTAAGGGAGAACGGTAGCTCTGCACTACTTTGTGTCTAGGATACAGAATGGTAAGGTTGAAATTTACCGAAAATTAGAATTTTAAAGTTTGAGCAGGGAGCTTGATTAGGATTGAGTGAGGATCATGATACTACAGTCCAGGATTGGTGGGAGCAGCAAGGTGACGTGTTTTGAAGAAAGGATTCAGAGAATCTTAGGGTGCTTTCCATTGAAGAGTTGACATGTCTTGCAGGAAGTTCCTGTAATGAACAATCAACTGATTTGCCTGAGCAAGTCTCTTGGAATAGTAAAATCACGCTAATGAAGACAGTGGAATAGCACAGTCATGTTCATGTGACAGTAAACTGTATGGGGGTCCTTAGTTTCAGTCCCCAGTGTCCAAACTACCTAGGCGTGGATGGTTTTGATTTTCCACCTTTCTAGAAATCAATTTGGCAACACGTATAAATAGTCTTAAAAACATTCCCATCTTTTACACTGTAATTCTATTCCCAAAGAGCTAAGAGAACAATCTGAAATGTGCACAAAGATTCATGTGATGAAGGTGTTTATTATGAACTAAAATTATTGAACAGCCCCAAATTGGAAATAACCCAAATGTCCAATAAGAAGTAAATAAAGGTGGTATATACCCATGGTAGAATTTCATGAAGCTGTTAAAAGTTTATGAAAAAAATGTAATAACAATGGAATATGCATGTGCTAAATTTGCTAAGAGGAAAAAAGCAGATTACAGACTCAAATAAACAAAGGAAATAAGTTACTGGAAGAAAATATAGCAAACATACCAAATACAGCAAAATGATACTTCTGAGTGGTTAGTTTATAGACAGCTTCAGTGTTCTTCCTTTCACTTTTCAGTGTTATATATATCTACATTTTTTAACAGAGAATCTATTGCTTTTATAATCAGAATGTTTTTGCATAAGCAATAGCTATGACAGAAAAAATAGGCAAGTACAAAAGACAAAAATATAAATAAAAATCATCTGTAATCCTCCCTCTCAGAGGTAATTGTATTTAGCCTTGTGATGCGTATTCTTCCACACTTTTTTCTGTGTGAAACAACAAAGTGGCATCTTGCCTACTGCTACTATGAGTTAGTGTGGGGGGAAAAAAAGCACTTTAACCTCTGAAAAAAAGAAATAAAACACAGAATCACTATCTAGCAATAGTCCCCAAGATAGATGAAAACTTTATCCCTTTCCTACATGCCACTGTAGGGCAGGAAAATGTTTTCCTTAATACCCTTTGGGTCCCCTGCTGGGTCTGAAAATTAAACTGACAAAGACAGATTAATAGGAGAAAAGCATACAAATTTATTTAATATAAGTTTTATGTGACACAGGAGCCTTCATAGGGAAATGAAGATCTGAAGAAACATCTGGGCCTGAGCTATTTTATGCTAGGTTGGATGAAAAGTGGGCAGTGATGGAGGAATATGAGAGGTCAAGCAGTAGGAGGTAAGTGTAGTAAACGGTGTTCGGGGAGAGGGACATGATGGGGACAGACAACGACTATCTTTGTTGACAGTTTGAAATCACGTGCCCCCAAAACCTCTAGACACATATGCCTTTTTTTAAGGTAAATATTTGACAAATTTTTTTCCATTTTATTATATAACATTTTTCCTAAGAAACTATTCATTCAGTTTTTTAGATAAATCTAAAAAACATTATGCTGAATGAAAAAAGCTTTATACAAGAGAGTACATATTACATGATTTCATTTATGTGAGGTTCTAGGACAGGTAAAACCAATATATGAGGGGAAATAAAACAGCGTTTCCTCTGGGGGGTGGGGTAGAAATAGGAAACAACAGGGAAGGAACATAAGGGAACTTTGTGGAGTGATGGAAATGTTCAACAATTATTGTGATAGGGGTTTTGGTTACACAGATGTACTCATTTGTCAAACCTCAGTGAATGTATAACTAAGGATTCTATACATCACTGTATGGAAATTTTATGTCAAAAGAAAAAAACTATTAGGAAATATTGAACTCTAGTTAATGATATACATGCTGAAATGTTTAGGGGAAAGTGTACAGATGTCAAACTTTACTTTGAAATGCACCAAGAAATACGATAGATTGATAGATGGATAGAAGGACAGATAGATGGATAGACAGGTGATAAAGAAAGTACAGTAAAATGTTAATGGTAGCATCTAAGTGGTAGGTATGCAGATGTTTATATAAAAGTCTTTCAACTTTATGTCTGAGAAATTTTATAGTAAAAAATGAAAATAAAAAATCTTTAAAAGTAAAAAAAAAATCTTAGCATAGAAATGTATGTAGTCATTGTATTAGTTTTCTACTGCTGTATAACAAATTACCACAAATTTAGCACTTTAAAACAAGATTCATTTTTTATTTCATAGCTTCCATAATCAAGAGTCCAGGCAAGAATTAGCCGGGTCCTTTGTTCGGGATCATGCAAGGCTGTGGTCCAGGTGTTGGCCAGGCTGCATTCTCATCTGTAGGCTCAACTTAGAAAGAATTTGCTTCCAAGCTTACTCATTCAGGCTGTTGGCAGAATGTATTTCCTTGCAACCGTATGACTGAGCACACTAGCTTCTTACAGGCTGTTACCAGAGGCTGTTCTCAGCTCCGAGGGGCCGCCCAGGGTTCCCTGCCACTTGGTCCTCTTCATAGGCAGTCCACGACAAGCCACTTGCTTCTTCAAAGCCGGCAGGAGGATCTCTCTCTGTCTCATCTGCTAAGATGGAGTCATACATAAGGTAATCTAATCAAGAGAATGACAATTGGATCACTTTTGCCATATTCTGTTGGTTGGAAGCAAATCATAGATTCCATACACCCAAGGGGAGGGGATTATACAAGAGTGTGACTCACTGAGGGTCACCTTAGGGTATGTTCTATTGAAGATAAACAAAGCCAGACACTAGTTAAAGTAGTAAGTACAGATTTAATTAATAATATGCTATTGCAATAGGGAAGAGGGGCAGCATGAACTGAACTCAACCTTGATTTGAACAGAGGTGACTGGGAGTTTTAAAGGGAGAATGAGGGAGTAGGGAGGGGGGCAAGCGGGGCCTCCAAAAAGTCAGAGAACTGAAAAATTATAAAGAGGTGGTCAGTAAATGTGATGAGGTGTGTCTGTCAGCTGCTAATTACGGAAGTTAGGATTCTATCCTCCCAGTGAAACTGAGAGACAGGGCCCTATCCTTCCTGATGATTACATTTTAAAGGAATGGCTGTCAGGTCCTTGAGAAAGACACTCCTGAGTTGTAGGAGGTACATATACATCTCAGAGAGAGAGAGGAAGGATTCAGTTGTAAGCCCTTTTTAGTAAATGCTCCAAGAAAGGATAGTCAGGGGCCTATTATCAAGTGTTGGCTATAACAAACAGTAAATTCCTCTCTCACCTTTGAGCTTTCTCAGGCAGGCACTTTAAGGCGGGCATGGGTCATCCTAGGGATGTGGTCTTGAGCTATTAGAAGAGGGACAGGGAGCAGGGTAGGGGGTGGACAAAATCATTTGTGTTGAGTCTGTAGTTTTTATAGGCCAAAGTTGAGGCCTAGTTGAGAAGAGGGTTCAGAGGAGCCTGGCTAGAGTTAGGTCAAGGAGAGACTCTGTCAGTTCACCACGTGAATCTTTCACTTGGTCTTTTATTCTCCTTATCCATGGGTAAATTTCCTTTCTCTTTCCTCATGAGGCTTGTTTTCTACCCCATCTCTTTACCCATCTTCTTTCCTCTCACCAAGATTTATATTTTGCTCAGAAACAAGTAAGATTGAAATGAAGAGTTGGCCCATTAAAACAAAAGTTAAAGAAACAGCAGTAAGTACAGAAAACGGTTTACATTCTATGCTGCATTTCTCCCCCAGCCCACATTTTTTTACCTTAAAATTTTTTAGAAATGCAATTTTTAAAATAATGAAAAGTTACCTTGATGGCACAGAGTAGCATAAGAGCTAAAACTTACCTATTTAAAAAGAGTATAAAGAAGAACTTACATATGAAAAAGAGTAGAAGGAAGCAAAGCAAGGCCCTTGAAGCCCTAACCAAACTAATCAGCTCCTGAGGTCCTCGGGGAAATATGCACGGTCCTTGAGAAAGGTCTGTTCTAGAGCCACTGATAAAAAGAAAATAATTGTTCTTATCTTGAGTTAAGAGGATAGCAAAGCAATTTTTAAGTAATCTATTTATTGGGCACAACAAACAGGACCGAGGTTAAATTTACCAATCTCAGAATTAAATTTCTAATCCTAGAGAGTGAATTAACAGCATAGTAAAATTAACCCATAAACAGTAGATTCCTTGTCTGTTACAGTGGAGGTCACGGGAAATACAAGGTCAAGTTCAACAATGACCATAGCTTCCGGTTTAGTCTGTTACAAACTGGAGCACTGCTCTTGGACAGTAACTTGCACATAGTACTCAGATGCTTGTTGACAATAATGATTATGGAATAAATGCTTATATTCCCTAATAAAAATATTAGTTTGGGAATCTTGGAGTTTAAAAGGCACTCACATTTGCTATCTCCTTAGATGCGCGCAGTAACTTTGTACAGGACTCCTCACTAGCACCACCTCTCCGGCAGGAGCAGCAGACCCCAGAGGGGACAGGCTGAGGCCTGCAGGCTGGCCTCACACTCCTCTCTGTCTCCCTCCACTTCCAGTCTCTTTCCAGTAAACCATCTGCCTCCCACTCCCCACACACTGTCCCACGTTAATTTTATAACTTTCTTGTCTCTCTAATTTCTGTACCGAGAAAGAAAAAGTCCAAGTCTAACAGCCACTGGGGTTTTAAAAGAATACCAAGGTCACTTCCCACTGGAAAGGACTCTTCATTAGACGCCAGGAGAAGCCCTAAGAGAGGCTTCCGGCCACAGTTGTGTGTGTGTTTCTGTGTGTGTGTGCGTGTGCGTGTGTGTGAGCAAGTACATTGAAAGAAGCCCAGCAGCTGCCTGGTAGAGGAACGTGAGCGCCAAATGTCATACATCACGTCATATGCCAAAGCAGCAACTAATTCCTGACCCAGACTCTTCTGGACTGTTGTTGGCACCTGTTCCCTGAAGGTAAAGTCTTCCCAGCACACCTGTTCCCTGTCAGCACGGCCACCTGTCTGGAACACCACACCCCAGAGAGGGGCCTCTTTGTGGAAACTGAAAATAGTCGCTCATTGTCAGCCTTATAGAAGGGTTACAAATAAACTCAACATAGGGTATCGCGAAGTTAACAAACTTGACATAGTTAAGAATTCATTTTGGTTAACTTCTAGCCAATGGAAATATAATGTAAGCCACATATGAAATTTTAAATTTTCTAATAACCACATTTAAAAAGATAAGAAACAGGTGAAATTAACTTTAATAATATATTTTATTTTACCCAGTATCTCAAAAATGTTATCATTTTAACGTATTAATATAAAAAGATATTCATGAGCTCTGATCTTACGTTATTTTCTTACCGCTTGAAGCCCAGTGTGTATCTTGTACCCACCGCACAGCTCCACTCAGACCAGCCACATTCCAGTGCTCAGGATCCACACGTGGCTCGCAGCTACCATATTGGACAGCTCAGGTCTAGCCTCAATATTAAGAATAACTCATGTGTGAAGTATAATACTAAAATTCAGTTCTTGGGTTTTAGAAGAAACTGAGGAGTTGAAAGTCCATCTCCTGCTGACTACAGTAAAGTCTGCATTGGTAGCAATATTCCAAATCCCTCACGTATCTTAAATGCAGATGTAAGTATTCTGACCCATATGTAGAGAACAACAAATGCTTAAAAAAAAAAAACCTTTTTCTGTGTTGAGGTAAAATCTCTAACTGTGGCCAGGAAACAGTTTAACAAAGGCTGCAAGCTAAATGCATTTAGGAGCCAGGCAAGTCACATAACTGAGTGGGAACCAGCGCGTTGTGTGTAAGACAACAGGGAGTGGTGGCAATTGTGCCGACCTGGAGAGTGCACGCTTTGTCTGAACATGCTCAACTGGAAGACCTGTGTAAATACCACAGGTGTCAAACAAAACCCATCTGTGAACCAGATCCGGACTGCGGGCTACCAGTTTGCAGCACCTAATTCCACGAGACCAAGAAAGGGAGCATCATAAAGGGAAGGCTTGTTTTATTCCCTGAGTGGAGGAGTCTGTCTCCCTGGTGACCCTGCCAAAAGCAATATTTTCTCCTTCCAACGACAGAGGCTTCTGTGATGTAAACGTGCCTCTCGCTCAGAGCTGTCTGTTAGGTCAGTCTTTGGGATGGTCAAGAAACAGGAAGACAGTAGACAGAAATCCTCCATAAGTCAGATTCATTAATGTGGAGTGACACGACATCGTATGTACCCATATCCTTGCTCGCTCTCCAGGGGTGGACGGCAGTGTGACGAGGATGCATTAAGAACATGAACCTGACTTGGTCGCTGCTGTGAAGTCAAGAGCAGCTTAAGGGCTAGAGGCCTGTTTACTGTTATTTGTCCCTGCTGACCAGCCAGGCAGCGCTCACTGCGGAGCTGTGCTGTTCCAGGCAACGTGCCCTTCGCGTACTTCAATCTTTCTCAAAGTAGAAGCACTCTTCTAAAGATAAGAAATAGTTAACAAAAAAGAAAATTTTCAAGTCAGCTGTCTTCAAACAAAAAAAATATTTTTAGTTCTGAAAAATCTTGAGAATATGTGATAATGTGTGCATCACAACAGTGATATTTGTTTGTATCTTAGAATCGAACATACTTCTCCTGCGGGCACAAATGTATGACAGAAGTAACTTCCACAGGAGAAAGTGATTCCCTTTTAAAAACTCACAGTACCATTCTCTGAGTGTTCACGAGATCGCTCCTTTTGATGGAGTGACTCCAATCTGGATGTTGTCCTCATAGCAAAAAGAGCACCCTCCTGACTCTCTTAAATTAGGAGGAAATAGTCTGGACATCGTTAGGCTCATTCTTTTTAGAGAGTGTATTAGTCTGCTTGGGCTGCCATAACAAACTATCAGAGACCAGGTGGCTTGCCAGAAATTCACTTTCTCACACTTCTGGAGGCTAGGAGTCCAAAATCAAGGTGCCGGCAGGGTTGGGTTATCCGAGGCCTCTCTCCTTGGCTTGCAGGTGGCTGCTTCTTGCTGCCTCTTCCCGTGGTTGTCTCTCTGTGGACGTGCGCCCCTGGTGTATCTTCCTCTTCTTATAAGGATGCTAATCATATTTGATTAGGGCCCACCCTAACAGCCTCATTCCAACTTAGTCACCTCTTTAAAGGCCCTATCTCCAAATATTGTTACCTTCTGAGGTATTGGGGGTTAGGGCTTCAACACATGAATTTTGGAGGGACACAATTCAGTCCATAACAGGAAGTAACATTTCTTGATAACAAAAATAGCTAACATTCATCAAGCAATTCTTACAATCTATCAACCATAATAAGCACTTTACACGTTTTAACTCATTTCATCCTCATAACAACACCATGAGCTAGATACTTTTATAATCCTCATTCTGCAGATGCAAAGATGGGGCAGAGAGGGTATAAGCAACTTGCCCAAGGTCTCACAGCCAGTAAGTGGCAGAGCAAGGATATGAACACAGATGGCTTGGCTGCAGAACCCAAGCACTTGGCTACTTTATAACAGGTAGATGGAAATGTTTTTTCAGCAGAGAACCTGCTACTCCAAGTTGTTTAACAGTGGTTCAATGTTCTCTCTGTTATGGACTGAATTGTGTCTCCCCAAAATTCATATATTGAAGTCCGCTCCCCCAGTGTGACTCTATTTGGAGATAGGGCCTTTCAAGAGGTCATTAAGGTTAAGTGAGGTCCTAAGAATGGGGCCCTAATCCCATAGGACTGCTGTCCTCACAAGAAGAGGAAGAGGGATTTGAGCACACAGAGGAAAGACCCTGTGAGGATACAGCAAAAAGTTGGCCATTTACAAGTCAAGGAGAGAGGCCTCGGGAGAAAACAACCCTGCCCACACCTTGATCATGGACTTCCAGCCTCCAGAAATGCGAGAAAATAAATTCCTGTGGTTTAAGCCACCCAGTCTGTGGTATTTTGTTACGGCAGCCCAAGCCAACTAACTGTCTTAATCTCTTTGTCAAGAGCTAGTGTGGAGAGACTCTGTGATCATCACAGATAACCTGTAAGAGTTTGATCACAAGAGATGGTCAAGTCAGTAGAAAGTTTCGGGGAAGTGGGCTTCTCAGCATGCTAAACCTGGGAGGTTGAAACATCCAAGATATTAGAAGTTAAGCTGGTCATTTACTCTAAAACTTCAAATGCTTGTGGGTGTGCACACCCTGTGGATTTGAACTGTGTGTGTTTTAAACAACAGGTCTCACAATTGTTAGAAAGCAAAAGACAAACGTTTGAGAAGCAAAAAAATAATACAAAGTTGCACAACCTGCTATAAGATAAAAATGCGATATACATTGTCATTTATAAACCACTAATATCTTGGATTTGGGGGGACTGGAATACCAGAGGATCTGGTATTTTTGTTTGAACAGTCTAGTAACCTTGCTCCCATTGAAAGAATAAATAAACCCAGAAGGACCCAGTGCAGACCAAGCGGAAAGATACAGTCTTCAGTAAGAGAGTGTTCATTCAATGCATTTACTCAGCGAAATTTGTTAGCCTGTAATGTGCCTCTGCGCTGGGTCCCAGCCAGCCTGGGTTGAATAAGCCATGAAATAGAGAAAAACTGAACAGAAAAGAAAGAAAGAAAGTGAGCTCCTAAGATAAGGGAGCGAGGGCAGCAAGCCCTAGGAGTAATAGAAGTAGCTTGACATTGAGGTACTTGGAAAGGACGTCCTTGCAAACTGTTTAACAGCACAAATTAAGAGAGAGAGCAGACAGCTGGGCTCGCAGAGCACAGAGGACAGCGCGAAATGCTTCTTAGGAAGAAAATCAATCAGACGAAAAGAGAAAAATGGGCTGGGACCCACCTAACCTACAGGCTTGAAAACTCGACAAATTTGGGGGCAAAAAAGGATTGGCATGCCTGCTTTGTTGTTCATGCTTCAATTAAGTACCTAGAGATCTCTGTAGTGAGTTCTATAGGTTTCTTTCAGCTGCTTTGTAAATCTCTATTTGCTTTCATTTCAGATTTTCTTGTGACTGCAAAGGACACTGTATAGCTTGTTACTGAAATAAGATGTAAATCCAGGTGGGTCTCGCCAGCTTGCACACCTCTAGTCTGAGCATGCTGGTGGGGTGGCAACCGACTGGGTGGAATCAGGTGTGCATGCAATGAAACCATGAACTGCAAGTGGGAGCACAGGCGTGTGTCGTGTGGACAGAAATAATAATGCTTTGAATGCTGTTGACAAGTCCTGAGTCACTGAGTACACCCAGGAAGGTAATAAGTTTCTGGAGGCAAGAAATCACTTGGGGGAAAAACTGCTTCTGCCTTAGCCCTGCTAATTAGTTCGCTAGAAAGGCAGGCACATTTTCCGGCGCAGGGGTCGGACGTCTGTGCGTGCCTCACTCTACCTTCTGCAGAGGCAGCAAATGACCACAAGGCTGGTTGACATCAGGGACTGGTCCAGAAAATAAGTTCTGGGGTCTCTGGGACCAGCACTCCCTCGGCTCCATTCCCCAGACCTCGTGTCTGACACGCACAGCACAGCCCTGAAGTATAAGGTATGGCTCTGGAGAAAGCCCTGAAGTCCAAATAGTGGAGAAAGACTTGGACTGACCCGCAGAAAAAATGGAACAAACTAGGCGTATAATAGGAGACTGTATCTCTGTCTCTACACAAACGAGTTTATATATTTACAAAGACAAAAAGAATAATTATTTCATTATCTCCCCCTATAACCAGTGTTTTGTTTGTTTGGGTTTTATTTTTTTGGACCTAAAAAAGATATATCATATTCACATCAATAAGAGTCGTTCTAAAGTGGGCAGGGAAGACAAGCAGAGTGTCAAAGAGCCTCCCCCTCCCACCCAATCCCTCGCCCCTCACCTCCCCCTCACCACTGAGACTGACAGCTGTAAACCAAGCAGCGTTGCACTTGTCATAACGAACATGTCAACCCAACAGAGTACGACTCTAACAGTCATGTGCATTTAATTCTGTGCATTTAAGAGAAGCTTGAGGAAAGGGTTGTGTGCATTTAAGAGAAGCTGAGGAAAGGCACCCCAGGGATGTGAGAACACATCTCCTGGCCCCTGGGAGAGGGAAGCTCAGAGTCTGAAAGAGCATAGAAAATAGGGGGGCTTTCTAAAGCTTGGAAAGGAGGAATAAACACCTTGGTGCCACAACACATTAGGAAGCCAGCAGACTGAACTTGGCTAGACTGATTAATGTGAGATGTGGCCAGAGTTAGCTCAGACGTGAGAGAATGAACCACATCGACTGGAGGACTTCCCACAGAACAACCAAGGCATCTTTCATCAAGAACAGTTCATCATGATGTGTCTACTCAGTTTGAGAATTTTTTAACAGGTATAAATAATAGTTGGTTAAAATTAAAAACATCTGCTCTGTGAAAGACAATGTCAAGAGAACTAGAAGACAAACCATGGACTGGGAGAAAATATTTGCAAAAGACACATCTGATAAAGGGCTGCTAACCAAAATATTCAAAGAACTCTTAAACTCATCAATAAGAAAACAAACAATCCCATTAAAAAATGGGCCAAAGTCTTTAACAGGCACCTCACCAAAGAAGATATACAGATGGAAAATAAGCACCTGAAAAGATGTTCCACATCATATGTCATCGGGGAAATACAAATTAACACAATAATGAGCTATCACCACATAGCTCTTAGAATGGACAAAATCCAGAACACTGACAACAACAAATGCTGGTGAGGATGTCGAGCAACAGGAACTCGCACTCATTGCTGGTGGGAATGCAAACGGTATAGCCAATTTGGAAGACAGTTTGGTGGCTTCTTACAAAACTAAACATATTCTTAGCATATGATCCAGTAATCACATGCCTTGGTATTTACCCAAAGGAGTTGAAAACTTAAGTCCACACAAAAATCTGCACATGGATGTTTCTAGGAGCTTTATTCATAATCACCAAAACTTACAAGCAACCAAGATGTCCTTTAGTAGGTGAATGGATAAACTGTGGTACATCCAGACAATGGAACATTATTCAGCACTAAAAAGAAATGAGCTAGCAAACCAGGAAAAGATATGGAGAAAACTTAAATGCATATTGCTATGTGAAAGAAGCCAATCTGAAAAGGTTACATACTGTATGATTCCAACCATATGACATTCTGGAAAAGGCAAAACTATAGAGAGAGTAAAAAGATCAGTGTTTGCCAGGGGTTGAGGAGTGGGAGAGAGCAATGAATAGGTGAAGCACAGAGGATTTTTAGGGCACTGAAACTATTCTGTATGATGCTATAATAGTGAATACACGTCATTGTCCAAACCCATAAAATATACAACACCAAGCATGAACCCTAATGTAAACTATGGAGTTTGAGTGACTAGGACGTGTCAATGTAGGTCCATCAATTGTAACAAATGTACCACTCTGGTGGGGATGTTGACAAGGAGGGAGGCTGTGCATGTGAGGGGGTAGGGGTATATGGGGAATTTCTGTACCTTCACCTCAATTTTGCTGTAAACCTAAAAGTGCTCTAAAAAAATAAAGTTTTTTTTAAAAAAGTAATAGTTGTCTAAATGAAATCTGATTTTCTAGATTGTATCCTGGAACAGAAAAAGAATATTAAAGGAAAAACTGATGAAATCCAAATGAAGTCTAAAGTTTAGTTAATAGTAATGTACCAGTGTTGGTTTCTCAGTTTTGACATATGTACCTTGGTGATATGAGACGTGAACATTAAAGGAGGCTGGATGAAGGATATTCAGGAACTCTCTGTACGATCTTTGCAACTTTACTGTAAATCTAAAATTATTCAAAAATTAAAAATTTATTCTAAAAAATTAATATTTGGCACTTTTGATGGTTAAATCCCAAGGTTATCTGGAAAACAATCCAAGGAAAATTATTCCAAAGCTTCCTTATTCTTACTTTCAATATTTTAAAGGAATCTGGAATTTTGTACTAGACATACAAAACGAACCATCTTATTATAAGAACCCTTGGGCCGGCCCTGTGGCTTGGTGGTTAAGTGCGCGCGCTGCAATGCTGGTGGCCCGGGTTCGGATCCCGGGTACGCATTGAGGCACCACTTCTCCGTTCATCCTGAGGCCGAGTCCCACATACAGCAACTAGAAGGATGTGCAGCTACGACATACAACTATCCACTGGGGCTTTGGGGGAAAAAATAAAATAAATAAAATCTTTAAAAAAAAAAAAAAGAACCCCAATAATCTTCGGGTAAATTTCTCACCTCTACTACTCCCACCAAAATTCTAGAATCCTGCGGTAGACTACAAAAATGGCCACAATTCTTCACTCCTCCTGGTAGCCACACCTCTTTGCAAGGTGAAGTAGCAGCTTCTACCATCGAGAATCTATTTCTCCACGCTGCAAATCTGGGCCAGGATCTTACAACTTCCAACAAATGTGATGTAAGTGATGTGCAATTTCTGAGCCCAGGCCTCAGGAAACCTTGATATTTCCACTTGCCCTATCTGAACTCTGCTACCACTATGTGAACAAGCCCAAGCTCACTTACTGAAGGATTAGAGACTACATGGAACAGAGATGAACCACCCAGCTGGGCCCTCCCTCAACCAGCCAGCCTCCAGCCAATCCAGCTGTTGACCACAGATGTGTGAGTGAGCCCAGCCAAGACCAGAGAACCACTCAGCTGATCTTAGTCCAAGATGCCACCCTGAAGATTCGTGAGCAATAATAAACGGTTGTTTTAAGCCACTGAGTTTTACTTTGGAGCTACAACTTACTAATATAACCTCACACATATTAGGATGGTTACTATTTTTTAAAAACAGAAAAGAAAAAGTGTTGACAAAGATACGAAGAAATTGGAACCGTTGTGGACTATTAGTGGGATTGTAAAATGGTGCAGCCATTTTACACACAATATTTTGAGTAACTGCCATACGCAGAGTGTGGCAGCTCCTCAAAATATTAAAAATAGAATTATCATATGGTCTAGAAATTCCACTTCTGGGTATATACCAAAAAAAATTGAAAGCAGGGTTTAGATGAGATATTTGTACACCCATGTTCATAGCAGCATTATTCATAATAGCCAAAAGAGGGAAGCAACCCAAGTGCCCATCGACAGATGAATACATAAACAAAATATGGTATATCCGTGCAATGGAATATTATTCAGCCTAAAAAAGGAAGGAAATTTTGACACATGCTACAACATAGATGAAACTTGATGACATAATGTTAAGTAAAATAAGCCAATCACAAAAAGATAAATACTGTATGATTCCACTTATATGAGGTACCTAGAGTAGTTGAATTCAGAGACAGAAAGTAGAATGGTGGTTGCCACTGGCTGGGCAGAGGGGGTTATGGGGAATTGTTTAATGGATATAGAATTTCAGTTTCGCAAGATGACAAGAGTTCTGGAGATTGGTTGCACAACAATGTGAATGTACTTAACACTACTGAATTGTATACTTAAAAATGGTTAATATGGTAATTTTTATGTTATGTATATTTTACCATAATATTTTTAAAAGCTTATGATATAAATCCCATAATCTCTGTTCAGTCTTCTCATCCTTTCTCACCCAAAGTTGACCTTACATGAAGATTTTGTCCTGAATTCCTCAGAAGAAATCTCAAATCTCTTGGTATCTCTGATGCAACTTCTAGTTTAAAATAGGAAAAAATAGAATACATAAAACTATCCAACTTCTAGTTTAAAATAGGAAAAAATAGAATACATAAAACCATCCTTTACCATTTTATAAACTAACATAATGGCAAGAAATTAAAGTTACTCTAGAAGCTTCCTCCCTCATTTATATCACCACTATCTGGAAACTACGCCTCCATAGAACCTTCTTTACTACAAGCTCCTGGATTATGTCCTTTTCTCCTTCTCTTTTGCCCAACCATCTCTTTTCAACATCACCAGTGACCTTTTGTTGAAAAGCCAAGGACATATCGAATTCTAAAAGACTGATAAATGCAGGCTTTTCTGAAGCTCAAGGAAAATTATGCTTGTACAACCGAATGACACTCCAGCTCTCTGTAGTTCAGTGCTTCCCAGAGACACATTCTCAGAAACACAGTCTGAAAAAAAAAAAAAGGCAATTAAAACCTTTATGGCTTTTTATCTCAAAGATTAAAGTTTCCAGGAATGGAGGAGAGTAAATTCTTATGCATAGCAAAACATCTTTAAAATCTGTTCTCCCCACTTCTGTCTTATCCTCCCCAAACAAAAACTTCTTTTTTTTCAATCTTTTCTAAGATATACCCCATAACCTCTCCTGCTGCTTCTGCTGTCCATGCTCTGATTTATAAAATAAGGCCCAGCGGGGAAGGGAGGCAGAGGAAATTGTCCAGTGGCCAAAGCCCCAGATTTGTTTTTTGGGTAGACGGAGCGTCCCTCCGTAGCCCGGCTGGAAGGTCTGATTCTCAGAAAAGACACAGATAGGGAAAGGAACAGAAATATTTAAGTTACATTGTTTTTGTGAAATAACTTTTAGATGAGATTTACATTTAAACCGTACAAATTCTAATTCCCAGAATGTGTGGCTCTTAAAACTAAAGCCCAAATGAGTTTGATCACAGGTGTTTTCAGTGGAGCAAGGTTTGACATTTCTCATCCCACACAGAGAAAATGAATAGTGGATCTGTCATCATTTATGGAAACCATGATTTCCAGCACTCACTCCATTGGATTCTCATCTTCTGATTGATTGCAACAGCCTCGCCTCTGGGTCCAAGGAGAGGGAAAAACCTCTTTCCATAACACACCCAAAGGGGCAAGAGAAAAATCCTTCCAACACCTTACCTGCTAGTGGAAAGGACAGCTGTCTCCGAATGCTTTGTAAGAAATATTGGCTTAAAAAAATAAATAATTTAATTTCCTTTGAAGTAGCAGTTGATCTCATCTTGTACATTAAAATAATTCCTGAGGAGATGACGTCCGCCACCTCCCCCACTCCCAGCTCTCTTTAAACCTCCATCTCAGCCTATTCCTACACTCCGGTTATTGTGAACAGCTTAGGCTCCCTAAACCAGAATGCGCCAACCTGTGTGCCACCAATGTATGCAGCCTCTGGAGACACGGAGTCCCCTCCACTCTCAGTGGCCAGGAGTGGCCTGGCCTGCCTCCAGCTGTGAGCAGCTGTCCATTTACCCTGGGGTGCCTTAACAAATGTTACCTTTTTCTCAAGAGGCATCACTTGCTAAAAGTTGGGAAGCACTGCCCTTCATATACTGTATCTGGACTCACCTGCCCTTTCTGGCTGGAAAACCTTTTATCTGTGTAATTTATATCCATCTTTTCAGATTCAGCTCTTGGTATCTGACTTCTTCCTGCAGGAAGTCTTCCCTGATCTGCCCTAACCCACCATTTGGTATAGGTTAGGTACTTTTCCTCTGTGCTCTGAAATACCCCATGCACCTAGATTCTGTATCCACTGTATAGTGTTATACTTTACCACTAACAAGTAGTTTCCCCACTAGATCTTACTTTGAGGGCAAAGTCCTCATAACTGTTGTTATTCTATTCTTAAATGAGTTAGTCTGAATTTTTCAATAAGTTTCTGTTAATCATCTCCGTCTAGGGCAAGTCTCTTTACCCTTCAAGGCCCCACTCAGATTTCACCTTGGTGACAACCTCCCTCCTCAGTGTCAGTGCCAGTGAGAGTGCTTTATGTGTGCTCCATCACAGCCCTGCCTGCTCTGTGCTCTGGTTCAACGCACCCATTTTCTCCTTCTCACTAGGCTGCAACCTCACTGGCACCAGAACTACGTTTGACTTATACTTGTATGTCCAACACCAGCAGTGCCGCTCTGTTCCTTCAATGAACACCCTCTCTCCCAAGGAGATCAACCTCAATTCTAGCTAAGTCACCAAGGAGTAAAGACATGTCAACATTTTTACTGCTTTTATAAAACCTTAAAAAAAACAAGTTTGTCGCTAAACCAGCAGTTCTCCACCTTAGGACACACCAGTGTCACATGCAGGGCTTGTCAAAACAGATTGCTGGGGGCCAGCCCGGTGGCGTAGCGGTTAAGTGCACGTGCTCCACTGCAGCGGCCCAGGCCCAGGGTTCGGATCCTGGGCACGCACCGAGGCACCGCTTGTCAAGCCATGCTGTGGCGGCATTCCACATAAAGTGGAGGAAGATGGGCACGGATGTTAGTCCAGGGCCAGTCTTCCTCAGCAAAAAAAAAAAGAGGAGGACAGGCATGGATGTTAGCTCAGGGCTGACCCTCCTCACAAAAAAAAAAAAAAAAAAAAAAAAACCAGATTGCTGGGCCCCATGCCCAAAGATTCTGGTTCACTGGTCTGGGGTGGGGCCCGAGAATTTGCTTTCCTAACAAGCATCCAGGTAATAATGATGCTGCAAGTCACGAACCATTTTGAGTAGTCCTGCGCAGAGCAAGCCATCAGATGACCCAAAGAGATCTCTGCCAGGTCTTATCAAACACACACATCTGATCCTGGACTGAGTGGATAATCTTAAAGAGAAATGTACCATACAGTGCTTAAGTGTTCTGGGTCAACAGGAAAAAACTCTCATTGTTTTGTACCCACCATCTTTATCAGTTTTTGTTGCTGTCGTTTGTATAAGATGGTCCAAAAGGAAGTGACAGTCAATAACTATCTACTGTGAGAGACGGCCGGGTACAGAGTTGAAGAGCACAGCCCTGGAAGCAGACTCCCTGACACCAAATCCTGGCTCAGCTTGGTCTCCACACCTCAGCCTCCTCTTCGGAACGTTAGGAATAACGACAGCCGTCTCTGCTGTGCCTGCTGTGAAGCTTCAGTGAGTTGACGTGTGCAAAGTACTTAGCACAGTGTCTGGCTAAGTAAGTTAGTGCTCAAAAAGCATCAGTTTTCATCACTATTGGCACCGTAAACCTTACTGTTTTCACACACACACATCTAATTTAATGTCCGCTACAGCTCTATAAACAGTTTGCCTAGGGTCATATAATTGAAAAGAGCTAACACTGGAATAGAAATCAAGGTTTCATTCCAAAATTCATGTTTCTCTTTCTAATCATTCATATACTTGAGAGCTTATTAAAAGGCAATTTCTCGAGTCCCATCCGACTGCCCAGATTCTTATCCCACTCCACCCGGGATCCAGAAATCTGCATTTTAAACTAGCACCCCGGGGTTGCTAACGCGGATGCTGGTGGTCTAGGGTCATCTTTTCCACACACTGCCGTGCAGGATGGACGTTAGAATCAGTGAGAACAAATGTAGGACAGAGCTTTACAAATGAAGTACTAAACAAATGTCTGCTGTTATTCTGGTAAAATTGTTTTTCTACAAATGTTAGAGCTATATTCAAATAGAAAGGAAATTGTGTTAGAACACAGTTGAGAACTAAAAGCTATTGCTCTAATTTGACCAAGTAAATGAAAGCTACAAATTCTCTGGAATCAAATGATTTAACAAAGACTGAGAACTCAGCTTCTGGGGTCAAAAGCAGTTAAGTTGGATTCCCAGTTCTGCTTCTTATTACCATGTGATCTTGGGCAAGTTATTTCACCTCTCTGAACCTCAATTTGCTCATTTATAAATAAAAATACCTACCTCATAGGACAGTTGTAAA
Source organism: Diceros bicornis minor (assembly GCF_020826845.1). NCBI lineage: Eukaryota > Metazoa > Chordata > Mammalia > Perissodactyla > Rhinocerotidae > Diceros > Diceros bicornis. The sequence goes on from NC_080761.1 coordinate 9,762,364, forward strand.
TACTAAATGAAATAATGCCTGTAAAGCACTTAGCACTGTGTCTGGAACAGAATATATACTTAGTAAGTTGTGCCATTACGATTCCTATTAATGGTGACAGGAGTTACAGGAGTTGCACAGGAAAGGGAGGGATATTTGACAACACCACAGCTTTATCCACTGACATTAAATGGTTTTAAAAAAAGGAGCTGAACGGTATTTTAAAAGTTTAATTATATTTAAGAATTTTAATTTCACCATTATTCCTGACATGTGTGTGTCAATCTCAGCGTCACACATCTTTATGATACGAGGAGATATGTGATGAGTGTGTGAACTAAAAAGTCCCTTCCCTAAAGAGCTCTTCATGGTCCCCAGAGTCTAAAACAGAAATGGATGCTGGCACTTGACAGCAATGGCAGAGAAATGAGAGACCTTCTGAGAAAGTCTTTCCACTCACTGAGGATTTCTCCTCATAAACAACCCTTCCCACGACCACCATCACAAACCCATAGGTTCCAAAATGCCTCACAGACCTTGGGAAGGAGCCTGCAGCCCACCCGACCCCAGCGACTCCTGTCTTGGGATTCAGGGAAAGAACAGGAATAAAAGAGCCCTAAACAAGAGAACTCATTGCACCTGTCTGGTTAACACTGCCCTAAGCAAATTCAGATCCCAAGATTGTGTGCCTGAGTTTCTTTGGAAAACAGAAATGTGCAAGTTGAACTTAATTCTAAATGCTTAAAAAGCATGAGTTGAAGTCGCCTAAACACTATATGCTGCCAGCATGTCATCAAAGTGATTTGGCATGAAATAATTCTTAGAAAACCCTCCACCGCAGAAAGAACAGAAATGCAGTACTTCTCCACGAGAAGACAAAGAACCGCTTTGTGAGATCAGCCTGTCAAGTGAGTGAGCTGGGCTGCTCATTGGGTACAAAGGCCACCGTTAGCCCTAATAGTCTAGAATTCTAAGATCTTATGTATTCATATAGACAGATAACTGCACACGTACAAACATATACATACATGTACGCACAATATAAATTTTAATTGGGTCCAAGCATATGACAGAATGGTGTAACACTATTTAAAACTCACCAGAATTCTCCATCCCTAGCATTAACCTATTCATAAACACTGAGAAATTTCCTACCAAATGGAAAAAGGAATTTTTTTAAAGTAAATCCACCCCAATGAGTATCCCAGCATTTTTGTTAGGTTAAATGTTCAAGTCCTGCAAGTGCCGCCATTGTGAAACGCGAAAAATGTTATCCGAGTTTTAACTAAATTTAATACGCCATGGAATTTATTTACTCATATTTTATATGTGGATGTTGTTGTTTTTTAAAGAAATGGCCCTCTTCTAAAACCACGCACGAAATATCTAAACTTGGAAGCGTCAACGGAACCAAAAGCGGAGCAGGGCTCCGAGCCGCTCTCCAAACGGGCGCGCAGGGACGGCTTCTCCGTGCAGCTCAGGTCGTGGTCGCTTCCTGAAGGCGCCGTCCGTCTCCCCCGTCCTCGCGGCCCCGCCACCCGATCCCACCCCGCGTCTTCATTCGGTAAAGGAAAGCATTTTTCTTTGTTAACGTATGAAACGGGCTCGGTAAGCCCTGGGGCGCCTGACCCTCCCACCGCTTCGGCCTTGGGGGAGCAGGGCCCCCGGCAGCGCGCACCCCGCAGCCGGGACGCGCACCCCGCGGGTAGGGGACGCTTCTCCCTTCTCCCTCTTCTCACTGTCCGTAACATCAGAAGAAGAAAAAAAGTGTCACAAGGGTCCCTAACGTGCCTGCCGTGCCTGGGCACTGCTCTTTCTGGGCCGCCGTAGCGAAATATCACGGTGGAAAGCGCCAGCCCCGGGTCTGCGCAGAGTCACCCGCACTCGTGCGCGCGGAACAGGCACGCGGACTGGGATGAAAGGGCAGGAAAACAGAAGCGCTCCAACGGGACCACTCGAGACGTTGTTTTGCCCTCAGAAACCCGAAACTGCACAGCATAATCCCAGTGATTTCCGGGGGTCGCGGGTTTCCAAGCTCACAGAACGTCGCCCTCCTTCTGGTGGCTTCACAGAGAGTCCCGCGGCAACCAAGCCGAGTGTCCGTTTCCTGGTTCACAGGCTTCCCGCCTCCGTAAAGGTTTACGAAGCGCACCAGCCAAGAACTTTCAATTTGGCCGGTGAAGTTTCTGTGCTCTGCGGTCAACTGGGTCAACCACCCTCCCCCCCCTACCTTAGCTCCCTCTTGGTGGGGTGAGTGCGACAGGAAGAGCCAGACAATAATTTTAGTAACTGTTTAAATTTTTTAATTAACCCAGGAGAAATACAAAGTAAAATATTTGGGGGGGGCGGAATTAATTCCCAAGGCAAATATTATTGTGCTCTTTTTAAGATGATCTGCATCAAGGTTCTGGCTTCTACAGGTGCCTAAGCATTTGCGGCCAGAGATTTTTCTGGAAAAAAGGAAGGAAGGAACCTACAAAACAAATAGAAGTTAGCTATAGTTTCTCGTAGAAGATGACCAGCACAGAAATCTTAGTTTTATATTTTTCACATTTTCCCATGAAACCTCTCATACCCCTCCCACCCCCTTCCCCACTTCTCAGCAAACGAACAGACTATTTGAGCAAAGATAGGAGAATGAATAGTCATTTCTTAATGTGGGAAACTGGTTTTAGTTATGAACATGTGCAGTACATCCTTGCCCTGGGGGATGCTTGTGTCTGAAACATTTAATGAGAGCTAACCAGGTCTTTGAGCAGTGCTGACTTGGCTGCAAATAAAATTTGAACTCCATGTGTACACAGGCTTAAAAAGAAAATGTTGAAGAAAAAATGTACTATTGTTTTCCACATGGATTTGGGAACTTCTTTTCATTCCTGGTCATCCACATCTTGTGTTTTCTGGAATATCTTTGATATAGCGGTGGGGGACATTTGCAAGATTATTTCATTAAATGTTAGCACTAGAAGAGACCCAAGAAGGTCATTCGTTGAACCAAACTTCTCATCTTTGCAATCAGGGAACACAGACCCTGAGAGGTTATGACTTGGAACTAAATTCAAAAGATACAAATAATCCTTGAAGTCCTGGAAGCCAATGTGCAAGTCTAACTAGGAAGTAGCAGGACCGCATGTGAAAATCCTCCAGGTAGCCCTCCATCCGCAAGGACAGGTTACCCTAGAGCCCTAAGACTGCATAAAGCACCACATTTGGGAGTCCTTCCCTCACTCTTTCTCCTTCCCTTCTTCCTGACTACTAGCCCTTCAGTTTCTAATGAAGCCCATCTGGGTGGGAGTGGAGGACTAAAGGAATAGGATGCTGCCACTCCGGCAAGTACCACATGCACCAAATGCACAATGTCCACTTCAGCTAAACCCTCTTAACTTTCAAGAGGTAGCAAGCTGTATTTGAGCGTTAATAACATATGTGGCCCTGGTAATGAGAGGGGAACTGAGAAAGGGGAATGGAGCTGAAATCAAAGCAAAAGCCAGCTGCCCCTTCCTCTCTCTCTCTGTAGGCATAAATCAGCCATGAGTAGCCCCTGTTTCGGGGGGGGGGGGGGGGTCTGGGAGAAAACACAAAGGGGAGGCCTCTCTGAGGAGTTCTATTTATTTTTTTACAAAGGTTAAAGGGCTTCTTTTGAAATGCAAGCCTAGAACTTAAATCACTACCCCAAATAAGACAGGACATCATCTGCAGATATCACCTAATCCTCCACTGTGTAATTAACATTCATCTAAAAGACGGGAGTTTTCTCTGTAAAGAACTGACCCTTTTTAAAATTTTTTAAATTTAGATGATTTTGGTTTAGCAAACGAGAAGAATTAGAACTTATCCAAAAAAATTGGTTTCAACAGACTTTTTGTTCTTTGCTAAGATTTTTGGTTCAGAAATTTGGACTCCTGCTGCATAAGAAATCTTTGGCTTTTGTGATGCCGAACAATGTTTACCTGATTTGGAGCTGTGAGTGAAGCTTCTTCTCAAATAAGGCTGAGGTATCTTATCTACAACACCCCAGTTCCTGGCACAGACTGCCTGAATCTCAGTGTTTTCCCAGTGAAGCCAGCTGGGTTGAGGCACAGCTTAAAGGAGTCTCCTCTTGTAGTTTGCACTACCTCAAATTCATTATTACACTTCATTTAGAAGTGTAATTCATTCATTCACTTTTTAAATCATTGAGTGTGCTAATGGGCAAAGTGGAAATTAGTAAAATTTCCCTGTACCTCACATCTGTTAATTTATGTTTTGAAAAAATTAAGGGTAATAAACTTTCGTCTAAGCCTCCCCAAATGTTACATCTTAGGGCAGTTACAAAGCAGAGGGATTATCAATTGTGTGAATCAAATGCAAAGATTACAAAAAGTTCAAAATTCATAATGTTCTGTTCAGGAGGAAAACCTATCTGTTTTGAGCATTACAGTCATGAAGTGGTACATTTCTGCTTTGGTTAATAAGAGTCCGATTATATTTGAAATGTAGATTAATTCTCCTAAAAGTGTTAACCAGTAATAGGGTCTCTTTATTGCTTCCATAGGGAGATTGTGCCCCCATAATTGTAATCAGCTTATTGATGCAAATACCTCTTCCCTTCAGTTAATTCAAAAGAACATTTCGTAGCTACTTTCAGCTGATGGGATGGTAAATAATTTTTAGACTAAAAGTTGAAGTAGATTGATTAGAAGCAATTTTTTCTGTTTTGCACAATAAAAAGATGAACTACATGGTTCACCAAGCCAATTTGCAGAGCAACCTCTCCTCTCTAATTGCTGCCAGACTAATGTAGTAGAAGCCGAGTCCCAGGAAGTAGAGAAATCCATTTACCCAGCCATGACATTTAAGTAGCAAACACAAGTACTGGATTTTTCCATTACCCTTCATTTCAGCCCTGCTATGTTCCACCTGTGACCCTTATGCGATGAGGGCAAAGTGCTTTCATACAATTTGGTAACTATAATAAAGGTCCACTTCAAAATGTTTGAGAGCAGACTAAAAACATTTTTTAGAAAAGCATAATTAAGTCCATAACCAATCTCACTAATTCCTGATAATGTATTGGAAAACCAAATTATTTGATAAATGCTTTAATAAACACACATCGTATCAGAGGGGGAAAAAATTGCATAGTTCCTCTATCACAAATAACACAGTGTTTATCACCAATAGTCCCAGCCTTGAATAGTGCTTTTACTTCATATAAGACTTTCTTTCAACAATAAGAAGCAGGCAAGTTCTCCAAAAACAGCCTGTGCTCCTCTGTTATATACCTTACCAAAAAGAAATGGGAAGGCATCTTCAGATAGAATCCATATTGAAATGCATATCGAAGAGGAAAAAAACTCTGTATCTTTATTTTTCACAACTCTCCTAAGACATTTTAGTCTTACCCAGAGTTTCCTCAGGTAAATTATCACTGAACTGGTACAGAGAAGCTCCCAGGAATGTGTCTTTCTGGGGTTTGGTCACTGTACTTCCTGGTGCAGACAACAGTACCTGGAATGTAGTAGATGGCCCATAAATGTTCACTGAATGAAAGATGGATGTTTACAGGGCGCTTGGACTTTGAGGGTGGGGAGAAGACCAAAGCAATATTTTTAAATGAAGCAAAGTAAGTCAGTTTTATTTTGTTTTCTTTTTTTCCCCAAAGGAGGTACTCTTGACCTCCAACAAAGAAATAATTAAAAAGAATTTAGGATTTTTACCTCCAATTGAAATTTCTCCAGTAATTCATCAACCCCACACTTGAAGGTGAAACATTCACTTCAGGATTGAATTCATAAGCTGATTCCACAAAAAGTCAACCTCAAATGTAGCATCTTCAGCCTCAAACAACTCTGTACAGTGCCGCAAAAATAGAGGACAGTCCTTGGAGGATATGTTGTCTGAAAGCTAAACGCTTTACCCTTTTCTTTATTTTTGTTGTTTACTTAAATTGCTTTGGTAAAAGATTTATCCGCCAGAGTCCTTCGTGGTATAAATTTAATAGCCTAGATATTAAAACCATCAAATTTGAGGTTAGAGAAGAAAATGCCAACCTTGCTTCTTAATGTCAGCGGCCCACCCAAAGACGCTTAAATACTGTCAACAATATCCTTGATGCTTTAACAAGCGTATTTAGAAAGCAATTAAGTATGCCAATCTCAGGCTGAAAACAATTTTAAAATAACACAAGCATTAAGTCCCTGCTTCTTGACAAAGTAGTGATTTGCACTGACATGATTTAGATACTGTGCATTGTTTCTGCAAAGTAATTTCCACAAGGTGGGGGAGCGCAGGAGCACGTGCTTAGGAAGATTCATGTTACTGTTTTTTCTCCCCCATTAAAAACTGATATAACTGACTCTAACAGTTTTGAATAACTACCAAAAACTTCACCACTATAGGAAGCATTGATATTAGCTGCTAAGAGCTAAAACTTAATATTCATTGATCTTTGACTCTGACTGTATTAAGATACAGGAGAGTGGAGGATGGTAGGCAGCAGGATGGAAAAAGAGGTGTAGGTAAAGAACTTGCACTGAGGAATTTTTCCAAGAGGGTACATTGAAGTTGAGATTGTGCCAAAGGTCACAGATGGTGTCAAACACCACTGAGTTCTCAGCCATCATAATTGGGGAAGATGAGTAACAGCTAAGTCCAGGATGTTGAACTGGGAGGACAATGACAAGATGGCTACCACCTGGACAGCAGAGCCTGCACGGTAGGGTGGGTTTTAAGGCCCACCAAGAGGCACTTCCTATCCCAGGAGGAAGGCACAGCCCATGGCTGATTGAAGACATATTTGAGGGAGGTCATTTAGCAGAGGATAAGACAGGGCAAGGGATGCAATGGCAAACAGGAAGGTAGGACTCCAGGTGAGCAGTCCCACAGCCGTGTCCTTTGGTCAAGCCAAGACCACGTGGATATAAAGGTATCTCAAAGCTTTCCACTTGTCTGGAACCAGTGTGTCTGGGCAATCATCAAAGGTTTGGGGGTCCACTTGCTTTCTCAAAACTATCCTGGTAGGATCAATCCAACCCCTTTCTCAGATGGGATCATTTGACTTTAACAAATCTGGTTCCTTCATGTTCAATGTGGGCAATGCTTCAGACTCTGAGATCCACTTTAAAGATGCCCAGGTGTTTTTTCTAGAAAGCAGTCATAGCTGCATAGCTTATCTTCATCCACAAAATCAGAGGCAGTAGGGTGAAGATGTTAGGAACACAGGTGTCAGAGCCACACAAGCTGGGTTCCAAGTGATGCTTCCTCCATGCGCTAGTCACAACTGTGTGACTTTGGGCGAGGTAATTAACCTCTCTGAGCCTCATCTGTAAAAGGAGGACAGCAAGTAATTTGAGAATTAAATAAGATAAACCAGGTTAAGTATTTAGCACAGAACTTGACACTGTGGGCCATCCAGGAATGATGACTATTGTCATTATTATCAGACAGCAAAATACCACACTGGACAAGGAGTTGGAATCTTACATTTGGGCCTCGAAAGGCATAATGCTCCCAGTGTGAGCCACAGCTATTATTCCACCTCAAGATCTTTTTTTGGAGTATAGAAGGTATCAATAAATAATTGACTAAATGTTGATTCTTCTGATTCTGAACATTTTACATTTCCCTTTGGCTTCTGCCCATGTCCCAACTATTTCTAGATTGCCTCTCCTTAGAAGCAGTTTGGTGAATACTCTAGAGAATTATTTATTTTAATACTAGTCCAAACCAAATGTAATTAGTAAAATAAGCTTCTGTGAGAAAAAAGTTGTATCGTGCATTCCAATGCCAGATATTTTCAAATTATCCATTTGATCAGTGCCTCTTGTGCAGATAATTGAGAAATAACTGCATGCCATTGCAGTGTAGACATTCAGGAATTAAAATATGTGTATTGGGGCTGGCCCCGTGGCTTAGTGGTTAAGTGCGTGCGCTCTGCTACTGGCGGCCCGGGTTCGGATCCCGGGCGTGCACCAACACACCGCTTCTCCGGCCATGCTGAGGCCGCGTCCCACATACAGCAACTAGAAGGATGTGCAACTACGACATACAACTATCTACTGGGGCTTTGGGGAGAAAAAGGGAAAGAAAAAAAAAAAAGGAGGAGGATTGGCAATAGATGTTAGCTCAGGGCCAGTCTTCCTCAGCAAAAAGAGGAGGATTGGCACGGATGTTAGCTCAGGGCTGACCTTCCTCACAAAAAAAATAAAATAAAATAAAAATTAAAAAATATATATATATGTGTATTGTATTGTCCATTCAAATGAGACAATATTTACCCCTTGAGAAAAAAGTCACTCCACCTGAAATACTCAGAACTACTTTAACCTGGGTCATTCCCACTGATAAGTTATTACATTCTTAAGTGCTTATTTCTATCAAAATGTGTTTTATTCTCAGAGTAAGATGATATACAACTGGAGCCTTATAGAAAAGGTAAATTTTGTATAGGAAAATAAAGACAGAAAGGGAAAGAAGGGGCCTGCCAGGTGGTGCAAGCAGTTAAGTGTGCGTGCTCCCCTGCGGTGGCCCGGGGTTCGCCAGTTCGGATCCCGGGCGGGCACTCTGGCACCGCGTGTCAAGCCATGCTGTGGCGGCGTCCCATATAAAGTGGAGGAAGATGGGCACGGATGTTAGCCCAGGGCCAGTCTCTTCAGCAAAAAAAAGAGGAGGATTGGCAGATGTTAGCACAGGGCTGATCTCCTCACACACACAGAAAAAAAAAAAGAAAGGGAAAGAAGACCAGAGGCAGCAAGAAAAGGAACAATAAAAGATGGAGAGGGAGAAGAAGGCTAGATGGTGGTCAGGCGTGACAGTGGCTCTAACTCCTAGGTATCCCAACTGGGAAAGGCAGCAAGCTACTCACCACGCATCCTTTTACAGGTAGCTGTACCTGGCTCCTGAACAGTGCTGAGTAATACCCAGGGGCTGCACATGAAAATAAGTCCCAGACGTCCAGATCCCAGAAAGGGGTTATTTCTTGAAAAGCCCCTGAGATTCCAAAGGTTTAGGGACAGTTCTGTGACAATTGTCTAAGAAGCTGAACATGTATTGTTACTCCAGACCCTGACTGCTTCATTCTCTTAGACTTTAACCCTGGTCCTTCATCTGTGTCCCACTGCCAAGGCGTTTAGGTAAAAGTGAAAGGGAGCTTGCTACAGCCACTGAAGAGGGAGTTAGAGTAGCAGGGGGTGGGACAGGAGAGAGAGGAAAAACGTCATTTAGAGGCCCTCTAAATTTCGGTGTTGGGGGACAGAGCTTCGGTTACGCTTCTCCATTGCACATTATTTTAATAAGTTTAGAAAAATGGTGATGTTTCAACAGCACTGTGGAAGCATACCGTACTCTTTTTCGGTGATGTTACATACAGGTAGAGAGGATATCTGTTTTCAAATGTTCAGTTGTATAAGTTAGCTTGAGCCCCAGACTTTAATTTTGAAGGAAAATTAGATTGGATCTAAATAATTGAAGACAAGTGGAGAAAATATTTTAATAAAAATTGATAATTTGGCTTGCAATTCCTTGAGCCATTTGTGCTCACTCTCATTCGATGAGTGATTACCAAGTGGTTGGTGAGTATCAGTTAATAACCTGAACATTTGGGGGGCCTTTTTACCCAGCTGAAAACTGATTATGTTTATTAGAACTGCTTTCATCCATCTTCCCCAACCTGAATTGCCCATTCACCCTCTATGTCATTTTCTACCTTTTTTAAGTATTATTTTTATATTACAATGCATGCCAAAAAATAGCAATACCATATGTTTATACGGTGCACTTCACAGAGAACTTTCGCAATTATTATTGAATCTACATTATTTAGCTTCAGGTTTAAATTAAAGCTTTCACTGTAAATCCCTAGAAGACAGTGGCTGAATTTATGCAGATTCTCTTGATACAGTTCATACTCAATAATATTTTCTGATAATGATGCTTTTGTTAGATAATGATGAAGCCGTTTTTTAAATATGTACCATAAACAAAGCCCTGTCAGCTCCGTTCACAATAGAAATTTAAAACACAATGACTCTTACAACCACAGAGGAAAGGATGGTTAATATTAATGAGGAAGATGAATAAACTAGGCCAAGGCAGCTGAAACTGTCCAATATTTTCAATTCTATACTTTACATTTATTAATAAATTTAATTATTTTGGTGAATAAGTGAGCTGTGGGCAAGTCACTTGCTAGTTCTCTGGAACCAATTTGCCTTGAAATTATTAAAAGATGTTTAATTGATCTAACTTGAACTGAGAAGACAAGGCTGAAACACTTTGCATCAAAACAGGAGCTTCGCTAAAATTATTTGATGTGCACTGAGCCTTGAAGCCTGAAAAGAAGAAGAACAAAAGCACTTTAACCCTAACTGCCCGCTTGAGAAAAGCTTTCTGAATGAGATGGGCCCAACCAGGGAAACCTATCTGATTCCGCTGCTGCTGCTACGGCCACCACTGCCTTACATGTTATTTCTGCAAACACTTAATAGCTACACCAAAAGCACCAATTCCCCTAAGTGTGTACAAATCTGAAATAATATTCATTTCTTTATTGTACCAACTAACGAATACAGGATATTTCTTAGATGAAATATAATCGTTGTCTTCATCATTTATTTTTTATATTTTATTCAATTTTTAATGGCAATATAGTCAATGGTTCAAGAATCAAACAACATATAAAAGTACAGTGAAAAGTGTCACACTCATCCTGGTTCCTATCATTGCTCCAACAGGTAATCACTTTTATTAATTTCTTTTAAGCCTTTTAGAGTTTCTTTATGCATCTAGAAGTAAACATGAATATGTATTTTTATTTCCTTCCCTTTTTCCACAAATGGTTGCGTATTCTATAGTCTTTTTTGCACTTTTTTTTAACTTAACAATGCAGTTTATCCTGGAGATCTTTCCATGTCAATTCTTCTTTAGTTTTAGTTTTGTTTTTTTAACAGCTGTATGGTATTCCATTGTATGAATATGCCATAGTTGGAGTTTTTTTTTTACCTTTTCCCAATTGATTTACATTGGAGTTGTTTCCAATCTTTTGCTACTGCAAAGAGTGCTGCAATGAGTAACCTTGTTCATTCATTGCAATATTTATTCTAAGGCCAGTTTGTGAATGTTTTAATCATCACTGCCATTTTATACACCATTTCTCCATAACGATTCAGTATGTCTCAACAGATGCAGCCATGGGAACATAATAAGAGCCAGAAGAAATAAGCACCCTTATGCTGTGATGTCCATCTTATGTATCAGGTGCTAGATGCAAACCACCACCTTCATCAAGGGTTAGAGTCCTCACATTCATTCCTTCTCTCTTTTGACAAATATTGTTAAGGGTCTGTGATGGGTCAGGCTGTGTTCTAAGCACTGGAGAGACTGCACTGAAGAAAGGAGGCAAAGTCCTAATTTTGTGGTACTTACACCCTAGTGGAGAGATGCATAAAACTAATAAATAAATACAAAAGCAGCCCTCTCTTCCTTACAGAAACCAGAGGAGACCGGGTACAGCCTGAAGTTCAGAATGCCCTGGTGAGTAAACTGCCCTTCATGCCCATAGTTTAGAAAGATATGAGCAGTGGCCATTAAACCCTGGCTTTCTTAGAGCTGTGACTTATTTTAATTATTTCTGGACAAGTTTTACTTACCTGTTTATGTTCACACTCCCAATTGAGAAAACTCCATATTATAGAGGTGATGATTCTCAAAAAAATTAATCTATACAAATATAAGGCAATTCCACTCAAAATCTCAACAGAATTTTTTGTAGAACTTGACCAACTGATTTTGAAGTTTGTCTTGCCCTACCTGATGTGAAATATACTATAAAGCTATAGTAATTAAAATTTTAAAGATTACAGCATGCTGCGAGTGAAGAAATATAGATTGATGGGCAGGGATAGAAAATCTATACACATTCTAATATGTATAAGATAATTTAATATTAAATTGACTGAAATTGCTGTTTTTAGAGGTCAAAAATGGCTGAAAGTTGTCAGTTTTATATGGTACAGTCAAATATATGAATAAGGGTAACATTTTATATAGGTAGAAAAAAGATAAATTATCCCAAAAAATTGACTGTCCATTTGTTGTGGGGTGGGGGGGTGGTTAGATCCTTATCTCATACCAAGCATAAAAATAAGTTATTTTATCAGCTGTATTAAAGATGTAAATATTAGAAATATATATATATGTAAATATATATTAGTTAAGGTAATCAGTAGCTGTAACAGATAAATCCCCAAATTTCAGTGGCTTAAGATTCATGTAAAATTCAAAACAAGTGTTTCTCATTTAGTAGTTCTTCTCCGAGGCGTGGTTCGGATCCAGGCACCTTTCATATTGCGGTTCCATCTTCAATACTTAGCTCCCCATTTTTCCCTGGGGGTTGTATCCATTACAGTCAACCAAAAGGGAAAGGAGCATAGAAGATCACACAGGCAAGTCCTGGAAGATGGCAGTCTGCCTCTGTCCACGTTCCATTAGCCAGAACTCAATAGCATGGCCACACCTGGTTGGAAGGATGGAATATAAATCTGGTTATGTGCTCAGGAGGAAAAGGAAAAGAATTTGCTGAAGAGCTAGCCTGTTTTTGCCTCATCTACACATTTTTATGCAGGAGAAAACTAGGAGGATATATTTGTGAGCTTGTGGTAAGGAAGATTTTCTTAAGCCAAAAGTGAAAAAAATGAAAGATTGGCAGACTTGACTTCATAAAACAGAAAAACCTTACCGTAAAAGACACCATATGCAAAGTTTAAAGGACAAGTGAGAAACAGAAAGAAAATATTTAAAACATATAAAGCAAAAGATTAATATTACAGAATACAAAAGTTACAAACAGCCAATAAATATGTGAAAAATGCTCAATCTCACTAGAAATCAGTGAAATGTACTTTAAAACAAGAAATGGATAATCTTTTTTTACCCATCAGATTTGTAAAAAATCTTTAAGTGTTTAAAACATCCAGCAATTCCTCTTCTAGATAGCTATCTTAGAGAAATGCTTCCAAAAACGTTCAAAGCAGAATGAAGAATTTTGTTGTAGGATCATTTATAATAGTAAAACATTGGAAACAACTTGGGTCACCACTGTGGCATAATGGTGTTAAGTTCAGCACACTCCACATTGGCAGCCCAGGTTCAGTTCCTGGGTGCGGACCTACACCTTTTTTCAGCAGCCATGCTGTGGCAGCAACCCACATACAAGACAGAGGAAGACTGGCACAGATGTTAGTTCAGGGAGAATCTTCCTCAAGCAAAAAGAGGAAGATTGGCAACAGATGTTAGCTCAGGGTGAATCTGCCTCAGCAGAAAAAAAAATTGGAAACAACTTAAGTGTCCATAGAGAAAAGAACATTTAAATAAACTCTAATACATCAATACAATGGAATATTATGCAGCAATTTTTTTAGGTAGGTCTAGATAGATACACAACGTGGAAAGTTCTCCAAACATATGCTAAGTGAAAAGTAAGTCACAGAATAATATATACAGCATGATCTCATTTTTGCATATATACTTATGCGATTCCTATATGAATTAAGTATTTCCACACACTTACATTTAAATATCTTGAAGGGCCGGCCCCGTGGCTTGGCGATTAAGTGCGCGCACTCCGCTGCTGGTGGCCCGGGTTCGGATCCCGGGCAAGCACCGACACGCTGCTTCTCCGGCCATGCTGAGGCCGTGTCCCACATACAGCAACTAGAATGGATGTGCAACTACGACATACAACTGTCTACCGGGGCTTTGGGGGAAAAATAAATAAATAAAATTTAAAAATAAATAAATAAATAAATAAATAAATATCTTGAAGGATACACACCAACCTGACAGATAAGTGTTTTTTCCCTGAGGAGGGAAGTTAAATAAGAACATAGGAGTGAAGGTTAAAAGAGGATATTTTCCTTATATAATCTGTATTCTTTGAATTATTATAGGAATATATAATGTGTTACTTGTACAAATAAGAAGTGTGATGGGGGGCTGGCCCGGTGGTATAGCGATTAAGTTCACAGGCTCTGCTGTGGTGGCCTGGGGTTCACAGGTTTGGATCCTGGGCGCAGACCAATGCACCACTGGTCAAGCCATGCTGTGGTGGTATCCCATATAAAGTAGAGGAGGATGGGCACAGATGTTATCCCAGGGCCAATCTTCCTCAGCAAAAGGGGAGGATTGGCAATGGATGTTAGCTCAGGGCTAATCTTCCTCAGCAAAAAAAAAAAAAAAAAAAAAAAAAAAAAAAAAAAACACGTGATGGAATTTTTTTGGAAGTGAAAAATAAAAATATGACTTATGGTTTCCATTTCTGGATGTAAGGAGCTTGGAAGTCTCTGCTCCATGAGACTTCAAATCTCAAAGTGTTGGATCAAACACATGACCAACTATATGTTGTCTACAAGAAACCCGTTCTAAATATAAAGGCACATACAGGTTAAAAGTACATGGATGGAGAAAAATATACCATGCTAACACTAATAAAAATAGAGCAAGAGTAGCTATATTAATTTCAGAGACAGCAGACTTCAAAGGAAGGAAAGTTATCAGGGATAAAGAAAGTAATGATAAAAGGGTGAATTCTCCAAAAACACATGAAAATTCTTAATGTGTATGCACCTCACAACAGAGCATGAAACTGCATGAGGCAAAAACTGATAGAACTGCAAGGAGAAATAGATGAATCCACTATCATAGTTGGAGACTTCAACATTCCTTTCTCAGAAGTGGACAGATCCAGCAGGCAGAAGATCAGAAAGGACGTAGTTGAACTCAACAACACCATTAATCAACTGAATATAATTGATGTCTATAGACTACTTCATTCAACAACAGCAGGATCCACACATTTTTCTCAAGCTCACATGAAACATTCACCAAGATAGGCCACATTGTGGGCCATAAAACACACCTTAACAAATTTAAAACAATAGAAATCATCCAATATCTGTTCTCAGAACACATTGGAATTAAACTAGAAATTAATAATGGAAATATACCTGGAAAAATCCCAAAATACTTGGAGATTAAACAGCACACTTCTAAATAGCACATGGGTCAAGGAAGAAATCTCAAGAAAAACTTAAAAATATTTTGAACTAAATGAAAACAAAACACAACTAATCAAAATTTGTGGAACACAGCAAAAGCAGTGCTTAGAGGGAAATTTACAGCATTGAATGCAAAGATTAGAAAAAAAGAAAGAGCTAAAATCAATAATCTAAGATTCCAACTTTGGTAACTACCAAAAGAAGAGCAAATTAGGGCTGGCGCAGTGGTTAAGTGCATGCACTCCGCTTTGGCGGCCCGGGGTTCCCAGGTTCAGATCCCGGGCACACACCAATGCACTGCTTGTCAAGCCATGCTGTGGCAGTGTCTCATATAAAGTAGAGGAAGATAGGCACAGACGTTAGCCCAGGGCCAATCTGCCTCAGCAAAAAAAAGAGGAGGATTGGCATCAGATGTTAGCTCAGGGCTGATCTTCCTCACCAAAAAAAATAATAATAATAAGAGCAGCAAATTAAATCCAGAGTGAGCACAAGAAAAGAAATAATAAAAATTAGCCTAGAAATGATCTCCCAAGAAATTAGGATTTATGAAGAAGGAGGTGAGAGGAAATTAAAAACAGGATGTCAACAGAGAAAATCAACAAAACCAAAAGCAGTTTCTTTGAAAAGATCACTAAAATTGATAAGCCTCTCACCAGGTTAACTAAGAGAAAAAAAAAAGAGAGATACAAATTACCAATATCATAAATGAAAGAGGCTATCACTAAGATCCCATAAAAATTAAAAGAATAATAAAGAAATGCTATAAACAACTCTATGCCCACAAATTTGATAACCTAGATGAAATGGACCAATTCCTTGAAAGACATAATTGGCTAAAACTCACACAAGAAGAAATAGATGATCTGATAGGCCTGTATCTATTAAAGAAATTGAACCCATAATTAATAACCTTCCAAAAAAAGAAAAAACCAGGCCTAGATGGATCCACTTGTGAATTCTACCAAACATTTAAAGAAGAAATTATACCAATTCTCTAGAATCTCTTTCAGATGATAGAAGCAGAAGGAATACTTCCTCACTCATTCTATGAGGCCAGCAATTCTCTAGAATCTCTTTCAGATGATAGAAGCAGAAGGAATACTTCCTCACTCATTCTATGAGGCCAGCATTACCCTAATACCAAAGCCAGACAAAGACGTTAAAATAAAATGAAAAAACAAACCTACAGACCAATATCTCTCATGAACATAGATGCAAAAATCCTCAACAAAATATTAGCAAATCAAAACCAAAACAGCACAAAAAGAATTCTATACACAACACGATTCCAATGTGTGGGTTTTTTCCCCCAACCAAATAATTCTCCGACACCACCAGCTGGGTATCCTACAATTCAACTCAATTCTGACACTGTCTACCCAGAAATAACATCAGATTCCACAAGTTAAGGGCTCAGTCTCACAAGACTACCCCAACTTGAGATGCAAATTGCAAGTCCAGGTTGTTACCTGGCTATAAATCAGAGGTTCCCACAACCCCCTCCTTGAGTTTGATTAATTTGCTAAAGTGGCTCACAGAACTCAGGAAACCATTTTACTCAGTAGATTAGTGGTTTATTACAGGTAAATAATAGAACTCAAATAATATACTGGTTTATTACCAGTAAAAGGATATAACTCAGGAACAGCCAGATGGAAGAAATGTTTAGCACAAGATAGGGGGAAGGGGTGAAGAGCTTCCACGGTCTCTGAGTGCACCACTCTTTCTGAATCTCCAGATGTTCACCAACCCAGAAGCTCTCCAAACCCCACCCTTTTGGGTTTTTATGGAGGCTTCATTATGCAGGTATGATTGATTAAATCATTGGCCATTGGTAATTGAACTCAATCTCCAGCCCCTTTCTCCTCTCTGGAGGCCTGGAGAGTGGGACTGAAAGTTCCAACCCTCTAATCATAGGGTTGGTTTCCTTAGCAACAAGCCCACATCCTTAGGTCCTTTCCAAAAGTCACCTCATTAACATAACAAAAGACACCTTTAGCTGTCATCACGTAGGAAATTCCAAGGATTTTGGGAGCTCTGGGCCAGGAACAGAGATGAAGACCAAATATATATTTCTTATAAATCACAATATCACAATAACCAAGTGGGATTTATTCCAGCTATGCAAGGCTGGTTCAACATTTGAAAATCAATTAATATAATCCATCACATCAACAAACAAAAAAAGAAAAATCATATGACCATATCAATAGATGTAGAAAAAGCATTTGACAAAATCCAATACACATTCATGACAAAAACTCTCAGCAAACTAGGAATAGAGGGAAAATTCCTCAAGTGGGTAAAGACTATCTTTAAAAAAAAAAAAGAAAACTACACTTAATATCATACTTAATGGTGAGAAACTGAGCGCTTTCCCACTAAGAGCAGGTAAAGGCAAAGATGTTCCCTTTCACCACTCCGTTCCACATTGTACTTCCAGTTACTGCTAATGCAATAACACAAGAAAAGGAAGTAAAGGAATACATATTGGAAAGGAAGACATAAAACAGTCCTTGTTCACAGATAACATGATCACCTATGTAGAAAATCTGAAAGAATCAACAAAAAAAACTCCTAGAACTTATAAGTGATTACAGCAAGGTTACAGGATACAAAATTAATATACAAAAGTCAATCACTTTCCTACATAACAACAATGAACAAGTAGAATCTGAAATTAAAAACAATACCATTTATATTAGGACACCAAAAACGAAATTCTTAGGTATAAATCTAACATAATATCTATATAAGATATGTATGAGGAAAACTACAAAATTCTGATGAAAACAATCAAAGAAGAACTAAATAAAGGGAGAGATATTCCGTGTTCACGGATAGGAAGAAAATATTGTCAAGATGTCAGTTCTTCCCAACTTGATGTATAGATTCAATGCAATCCTAATCAAAATCCCAGCAAGTTATTTTATGGATATTGATAAACTGATTCTATAGTTTACATGGAGAGGCAAAAGACCCAGAATAACCAACACAATACTGAAAGAGAAGAGTAAAATTAGAGAACTGATGCTACCCAACTTCAAGACTTACTGTAAAGCTACAGGAATCAAGACAGTGTGGTATTGGCAAAAGAATAGACAAATAGATCAATGAATAGAGAGCCCAGAAATAGAACCATATAAATATAGTCAACTAATCTTTGAGAATGGAGCAAAGTCTGTACAATGAAGCAAAGATAGTCCTTTCAGTAAATTGTGCTGGAACAATTGGACACCTACTTGCAAAAAAAATGAATCTAGACACAGACTTTACATCCTTCACAAAAGTTAAAATGGATCATAGACATAAATGTAAATTGCAAAACTATAAAACTCCTATAAGGTAACATAGGAGAAAACCTAGATGACCTGGGGTGTCGTGATACCTTTTTAGATACATCACCATAGGCATGATCCATGAAAGAAATAATTGATAAGCTGGACTTCATTAAAATTAGAAACTTCTGCGAAAGACAATGTCAATAGAATGAAAAGACAAGCCACAGACTAGGAGAATATATTTGCAAAAGACATATCTAATAAAGGACTGTTATCCAAAATATACAAAGAATACTTAAAACTCAACAATAAGAAAGCAAACGACCAGATTAAAAAATGGGCCAAAGACCTTACAGACACCTCACCAGAGAAAATATACAGATGAAAAATAAGCATATGAAAAGATGTTCCACATCATATGTTATTAGGGAAATGCAAATAAAAACAACAATGAGATATTACTACACACCTATTAGAATGGCCAAAATCTGGAACACTGACAACACCAAATGCTAGCATGTTTGTGGAGCAGTAAGAACTCTCATTCATTGCTGGTGGAAATGCAAAATGGTATAGCCACTTTGGAAAATATTTTGGCAGTTTCTCACAAAACTAAACTTATTTTTACTTTATGATCCAGCAATCACACTCCTTGGTATTTACCCAATGGAGTTGAAAACTTATGTGGACACAAAAACCTGCACAAGGATGTTTATAGCAGCTTTATCCATAATTGCCAAAACTTAGAAGCAACCAAGATGTCTCTCAGTAGGTGAATGGATAAAGTATGGTACAATCAGACAGTGGAATATTGTTCAGCACTGAAAGAAATAAGCTATCAAACCATGAAAAGAAATGAAGGAAAATTAAATGCATATTACTAAGTCAAAGAAGCCAATCTGAAAATGCTACATACTGTATGATTCCAACTATTTGACATTCTGGAAAGGCAAAACTATGGAGACAGTGAAAAGATCAGTGGTTGCCAGGGGTTGGAGGAAGGCAGAGATGAATAGGCAGAGCATAGAGGATTTTTAGGGTAGTGAAACTATTCTGTATGATATTATAATGGTGAATACATGTCATTATAGATTTGCCAACCCCATAGAATGTACAACACCAAGAGAGAACCCTAATGTGAACTATGGACTGTGGGTGATAATGATGTGTCAGTGTATGTTTATCAGTTGTAACAAATGTACCACTGTGTTAATGGGGAAAGCTATGCGTGTGTGGGGACAGGGAGTTTATGGGAAATCCCTGCCTTCCCCTCAATTTTGCTGTCAACATAAAACTGCTCAAAAAAAATAAAGGTTTAAAGAAAAGAACAAATTGAAAAAAACTATATAACTTGCATACATATTTTTCAAAAGGAAAAGGTAGACTGGCAAAAATATTTGTAACATAAGTATTAAAAATGTGATTAATATTGTTCATATGCAAGGAATACCGATACATCAATACAAAAAGAAACTCAATAGAAAAATCCATAATACATTAGAATAAAAACTCATAAAAGAAGCAATATAAATGAAAACTAAGTACAGGAATGAAAAAATGCTCAGCCTCATGAGTGATAAGAAAAATGACTTCCCAAATTAAGGCTTCCCACACCAAATTGTCCAACTGCCTAACTGAAGTTTAAGGAGATGAGAAACCACCAAGGATCCCATAGAAGCAGATGGAAACTTGGGGCCATCAGGAAATGTTTAAAGAAATGGTCTCCCAAGAAATTAGGATTCATGAAGAAGGATGTGAGAGGAGGCAGCCAGAAGCAGCTTCAGAAGTAAGACGTCAGAGAGGGCAGGAGCCAACGAGATGAGCCCTTATGTGTGTATGCTAGTTAATATTCCTGGCTTCATTTTGTTGAGTCTACCCTTATTTTCCTTTCTTTTTTCACTCCTGGTTTTCGTAGGCAGTTTTTTTTGTTTGTTTTGTTTTGTTTTTTGTATTTTATTCATCTTGTAAACTGTCTTCCATGTCTGGAAGATTTTTGAGAACAGAAAGTCAAATGAATGGATGATTTATTCATCAAATGGTGAAATGAATGAGTGGTTGAATAAATTGTGATGGTTTTTGAGAAGAGAAAGGTCCTCAAAGTGATTTGGTGGGATGGAAATGTCAGACATTCTGAAAAAGAGCTACTTTAGCATCATTGGACAATAACCTAGACCTCAGATTCCCAGAGAAGGGAATGCATGAGGATTAAGAGTTATACCAGGTGCTTAAAAGTGTCCTGGTCTGTGTCAGCAGAACTCATTGCCCTGTTAAAATGTATACTGTGACTGAAAGTGTAGAAAAAGAGTAAGCTATATTTAAGATAGGTTAACTGCTATAGCAAATAAACCCCCAAATGTATAATAGCTCAAACGCAATAGAAGTTTATTTCTTGCTCACAAAACAGTACTGAGCAAGTGAACAGGTTGGCAGAACAATCATTCAGGGAGCCCAAGCTCATGGAGACGCTGCCATCTTCAACACATGGCTTCCAAGTTTGCCTTGGGAGACACCTAGTTCTGACTAGCCAGAGGAGAAAACAGCAAAGAATTTGTGGGAGGTTTATATGGACCAAGCCTGGAAGGAGGACATACCAGTTTTGGATAAAAGTCAGGCAGGTGACCACACCCAACTATATGGGAGGTAGGGAAGTGTAGTCTAGATGAAGAGGAGAACATGGATTTGGGTGATCCCCTATATTTCCTGCCACAGACCATGAGCAGACCTAGAGTCAGGCTTCAATAAGGGACCTCAATAAATTCCAAGCTGTGCATTGTGATTCCCCTTCTCAGGAGACTGGGAACATGTGCCAAACACCTGTTCAAGAGTTACTGTGGTAATAAATTCCAGACGAGAATTCTACCTCCCAAAATTCCATTACTGGAGGCTTTTTCAGGAACTCTCCCATCCCAGCATAGAGGGAGGAAAGGCAAAGGAAGGCCACCCCTGCAGTGCATTTTAAGAGAGTCACTGTGGTATCAAGGAGAAATCAAGAGATGGAAGATTGACTGTACTTGTAAATAGGGGAGATTTTTCTGTGCAGCCTTGTGCATTGATGGAGATAGTGTCATGCTGATGTCAATCTTTGTTAAACCACTGATCAATCCTTTGCAGAAGCACATTTTTAAAAAATATTATTTCTTCTGTTCACTTCTGGCTTGCTCTGGTAAGGCTAATTCCACACTGAGTGGGAGAAATAAAGGAACAGCTGCACCACATCTCTTAACCATGAACCCTAGTAGGCACCCATTCTGCTAAAAAGAGGAAATCAATTTTTAGTTTTACAAGAGAGAAATAAAGCCCATTTAAAAGGAAATATTAAGAATGCCTATTGAAATGCAAATTGAACTACGGCATTTACGTGTCAATTAAAATCTCTCGAAGAATTTTCTTGAAATATTAGCACTTGCTTATGTGAATTTTTTGTTTTAAAGAAAGAGACTCACAATTAAAAGTTGTTCTGGGGGCCAGCCTGGTTTCGCAGTGGTTAAGTGCTCGTGTTCCGCTTCGGGGGCCCAGGGTTCGCAGGTTCAGATCCCGGGCTCGCACCAACGCACCGCTTGTCGAGCCACGCTGTGGCAGCGTCCCATGTAAAGTAGAGGAAGGTGGGCACAGATGTTAGCCCAGGGCCAATCTTCCTCAGCAAAAAAAAAAAAGAGGTGGATTAGTTTGGAAAACTGGCAGTTTCCTAAAACGTTAAACATACACCACCATACGATCCAGCCATTCCACTCCTGGGTATTTGCCCAAGAGAGATGAAAGCATATGTCCACACAAAGACTTGTACATAATGTTTGCAGCAGGTTTATTTGTAATAGTCAAAAACGGAAAAAACCCAAGTGTCCATCAAAGGTAAATGGATAAATTATAGCAAATCCATACAATAAAATGTTATTTAGCAATAAAAAGGGATGAACTTTTAGTACATCCAACAGAATGGATGTATCTCAAAATAATTACGTTGAATGAAAGAGTCTAGACTGTGGCTAAATAAGAAATATATTTGGTCTTTGTTCCTGATTCCTGGCACAGAGCTCCTAAAACCCTGGACTTCCCTGAGTGATAGGAGTGTCTTTTGTTATTCATAATGAGCCCCTTTTGATCATACCCAAGTTTACGCTAATGTGGTGACTATTACGCTAATGTGGTAGGGCCCCTAGATAGCCTCAGGATGGGGCTAGTCACCAGAAGGACCAAGTGATTAGAGGGCTGAAACTTTCAGCCCCACCCACTAACCTCCAGGAAGGGGAGGGGGTGCCTTAGAGATTAAGCTCTATAAAAACTCTTAAACAACAGGATTTGATGAGCATCCAGGGTGGTGAACACATCCAGGTACTGGGAGGGTGATGCTCCTGGAGAAGGCATGGAAGCTCTGTCCACCCCTCCCGCACACATTGTCCTATGCATCTCTTCCATTTGACTGTTCTTGAGTTGCATCCTTTATAATAAACTGGTCAACATGAGAAAAAAACAAAAAAAGAGGAGCATTGGCATCAGATGTTAGCTCAGGGCTGATCGTCCTCAAAAGAAAAAAAAGTTGTTCTGACTTCCATGGCAGTTTTTTAAAAAGCAAATCATTGTTAGCTCTGGAAACACTTGAGTTCAGGGACTGATTTAGTTTCAGCATGAAAAACATGGTGACCCCTTGCCCATCCAAGAACGGTCGTGCCCATGATTTCCCCCTCGCTTGCACCCTGTTAGGAGAACCAAAGTGAGTGGTGATTGTTGACACCCACAACACAAGCTAAGAATAGTAAAAAGTTAATATTCACTGAGTACCCGCTGCCTGTGCCAGGCCTTCTCCAGATTATGTCAGTTGGTCTCCACAATCGCCCAAAGAGGGAAGTGGGTAAACATTACTACCCTGTTTTAACAGATGAGGAAATCAAGTCTCAGCGAGGTAGCAGTTTCCCCTCAGTCTCACAACTAATAAGTCGTAAATCCAAGATTCAAAGCCAAGTGTGTGCTATTCTAAAGCCCATAGTTCTAATCACCCTTCTAAGCTGGCTTACATATGGCCAGGTCAGGTAGGCTCTTCCCAGTCAGATGCTTTTCCCCCACCTGCGTGGAGGCCGAGACTCCTTGGGCTGCATTTGCAAGCTGTGGGTCTTTTTCAATGGAGTAACTTTTGGAGGAAGAAAGGAATAGCAGCCACTGACCCTGATATGAAATTCTACCCACTGGCTGGCACCATTTCATTTGTCTGGCCTGCCCTTTGAGCCTGTCCGTCCCCTCTTCCAGTCAGGGAAGGCTCCCATGTTATCACACACAGATGAACATGATGGGTCTCACTGAATGTACAAGAAATCATGACAGGATTCAGAGAAAGTCTGCCCACCAGCACCCACTGCCTTCCTCTCCCCCAAAATTTCCTACAACTGCTCACTGATCCTGGAAATGTTATTGTTAGGGCTGCTTAAATAGCTATGATAGATATGTAGTCACAGGTTAGCATAAGTTAGCATAAGAGAAGCCATCTTGTAGAAGGGAACTATAAATGACCCTGATCCACAAGACCTCCCCGCCCTTCTGTGAGTCAGCAATGCTTTAGTTTGCACATAGTCCACACCTGCTTGTGAGCAATATGCATGCCCTGCTACTTTCTCGGCCTTGGCATATACATAGACCTCCCTATTGCAACAAGGCAGTAACTTTGTTCTTTAAGTTTTCTCAGGAATGTAACGACCTCCAGAAAGGAGCCCTATGCTGGTATCCGTCACTGGTGACAAGGAAAAGGGATGATCTGGCGTCTCAAGGACTGCAGCACCAGATGGTCGCATTCCGAAACCCCCTCCTTTCAGCCCCTGTGCCCTATATAACTGCTTCAAAAGTTTGTAGTTTTAAGATGGTTCTTTATGGACAGCAGTCTGCCATCTTCCCCCTTGCTAGCCAGCTGTAATAATAAAAGACCCTTTCACTAGTACCACCTTGCCTCTGGACTGTTGGCTTGTCTTCGTGGCGAGTAGAGGACCCCTATTTGGCGGTGACATTATCTCATCCCCTCACCTCAATACCTCCCACCAGACCAACTCCAACACCAAACACACACACACACACACACACACATCACACCTATTATCTGAATGTCTTCGTTAAAACTGATTTTCACCCAAATTATCAAAATAGTTGCCTCAATTCATTTTGAGTGTGCAGAGGCAGTCTTGGGCATAAGGACAGAAGGGAGCAGGGAATCAAATTAACAGTGAGATTATGAGATCTGCATAGAGGACAATTTTAAAAGGAATTTCAATGTGCTCATATATGAAAATTGCCACCCACACATCCCTGCCACGTTGGTCAGGTTACATTTGATGGAGCTTCCTAACACCATTATGTTCTCTGGTCATAACATAATATCTGTAGCTCAATTAAAGAGGAATAAGATATGATTATTTAAAAAGCATAAAGCTTCTTAGAAACCTCAGTTTATGGCAGTTATTTGGAGATTTATTTTCTCCCCACATACAATGTATCTGAGCAGTTTAGAACTATATCAAGCCCCACTTCACGCCTACTCTTGCAAGAAAAGGGTTTCATGCAAAATGTGAAAATTGCAACTGGAGACATTATATGTAGGCTACTTAACCTATGATAGGGGAGATCTACATGCTATATATTGCCCTAGATGGACACTGAAAAAGGTAGTTAAAAGAAAATAAAGATTATGTTCTGAGGTTGTGTTTTTCCCCTGAGGCTCTTTAAACAACGCCTTTATCTGTTCCCCATTTTCCAGTTGTCTTCTCCAGCGATGTGGCAATAATGTAGCAGTATTATGTGCTGTCACTTCTGCATTAGTGAACACCAGGACTTGCTGAGTAATTACAGAATAACCTCATAATGAAATGCAGTGAAGAGTTCTAATTAAATTTTAATGTTGCTTAACTATTCTACTTTAAAATGAGAATGTTCCAACCATGTATCCTAATGAGTTATCAGAATGCATTACCCCAAAAAATGTACAAATGAGAAGGTAAACAGAAAATTAACACCAGTGGGCATGTGTGTGGGAACATTTATAATCAAAATTAATATACCACATTAAAAATTATTAAAATATAAAAGCACATCAAAATGCTGTAACAACTACAGAGTAGGATTTTTTTGAAAGCTCTTATTTCACTTTGAAGGGGGAAAAGTGCTAAATTATTCTCTAACAGAGGAATTAAAGCTGTCTTCTTCTGAAGATGGGATTAATACAAGTTAAACTGAGAATGTCCGTTCCTTTAGAAAATCACAGAGCTAAAAGAAAACTCACTAGCAAACAAGGCCTTCCATTTCCTTCATTCTTTAAAAATCTGCCAAGAAGGAGTACCCACCCATATTCTATTGTTCTACTGTCTTCATCTGCACAAGGTCCTTCTGAGTATTTCTGTAAATCCCCTTGATGCTGACCTAGGTAGACATGGTGAAAATCTGTTACGCGTTTCTCTTCTCATAACACAGAAGAATGTCACAATCCTCCTTCTCTAGTTACATGGCCAGAATAAACAGGTTCAATCCGTTTTGCTTTTGGAAAAGACCTATCCCCCAACTCTTCCACCATCAGTTGCTGAACTCTGCGGTAGCTCCTCCTCACACTTCTGTCAAAACACAAATTGCTTCTTCTACTCATAAGGCCTAATTAATGCCCTTTCAGGTATAAAATTTTAAAACACAATCGTGTTGAGCCCAGCAAGGGGATTGCCTATAGAATTCTGCACAAAGTGCTCCTGTCTTGCCCTTCCTATCAGCTTTCTCTTTTTCTCCAAGATGCAGAGCTAACGTAAGTACTGCCATTGACAAATTTGAAGGCTTTATTTCTGTTATCCAAGCTCTTCTGTTATTAGGGATATGTGCCCACTTCACTGACCTGACTCTTGTAGAAGTTGTTGATGCTGCTATTGATGAAGATATTTGTTTACAGGTGACTGTGACAAGATATGTTGGGACCCTTTCCGTCCTGCCTATACCAAATAAGTAGACGAGGTGACATCTCAGCTTTTCTGGGATTCTCTTTGGCCAAGGCTATGTATGGAACAAGGCTAGAAGCTCTGGGACCTTCTGCTGAACAGCCTGCACAGCCTGAGAGAAGAGGGAAGGAAGGAGAGGAGACACCTGGGTCCTTGCTCAGACATCTCATATTTCATTCCCGTACCTTTGCTACAGCAGCTAGACAGGGAACTTTCCATCTGTGTGCAGGGAATTGTCTGTGTCATGCAGAACCAACATGGTGCTGACCTCTGCTCAGTCACCAGACACCACAAATCGTTTTTGAGAAGTGGCGGGACTTCCCCTACTGCCATTTGCAGAACATGAAATAACTTTACTAAGCAGTTTTCAGGGGGATAGTGCTTCAGGACACAAGCTTTGGAGTCAGATAGACTTGAGTTTGAATCTCAGCTCTGCTGCTTACTAGTTGCGTTACCTTGAGCAATTTGCTTTATCTCTCTAAGCCTCTATTTCATCATCTCTAAATTGGGACTAATAATAACTCACCTCACAAGACTAGTGTAAGAAATAAGTGATATGTGACACATAGTGATATATGATAAGCACCTGGCATGACTGATTCAAGTATTCAGTTAGTGGTAGCTGCTATCATTACTACGACTGCCCTGATTAATGCTATCTTTCCCCGCAAGTAGCAACACCTCTTGGCTTCTATAATAACAGTGCTGTTCTTCCCAGGAAAAACTTTCAAGTCACTCTTGCCTCTTACCCCTCCCTCAGTCCCCACATCCAAAGAATCACCAAGTTTTATTAATCCATCCCTCCCTTTCCATTTCCATTGTCACTCCTCTAGTTCACACCTTCATTACCTCTCACCTGGACCTTCACTCAATAAATGTTTATTAAAGCACCTACTAGGTTCTAGGCATGGTGGAAAATTCAGACATGTATAATACTTACCTCAAAATACTTATAATTTCGTGGTACAGTGGGGAAATACAGACATTTACACAGGTAACTAGAACGAAGGGCCAAATGAAACAGAATGGAATATATACGAAGGTTTCACACATATATGATTCAACAAAAAAACATGATATATAGGGAGGTTTTCTGGAGGCATTGCCCCTTAAGATAAAACTTGAACAATGAGTAAAACGAAGAAAAAAAGACATTTCAGTCTGAGAAAACGGCATGAGCAAATGCAAGGCCTCAGGAAATACATCACGTGGAGAGAATGCTGAGTTGTACAGTGGGACTGGAGGATGGGCAGGGAAGGACAGAGCAGCTGAGGATGGAAGCCCTTGGGGGCATTCAAGGTGGGGAGCATAGGTGTCAGGCAGCTCTCCTTCAAATTCTGCCTCCACTCTTAAAGGTCATGCAGCCATGAAAAAATTATTTATCTTCCCTGAGACTCAGTTTCCTCATTTGTAAGTTATAGGCAACAAAATATCTACCTCATATAGTTGTCGAGAGGATTAAGTGAAATAATATATGTAGAGAACTTTGCACAGTACCTAGAAGATAGCAGGCACTTCGTGGATGGTAGTTATTGTTTTCATAGGAGGCTGTTATGGTCTGAATATTTGTGAACCCTCAAAATTCATATGTTGAAACTCTAAAATAGAAAGAGACAGCCTGGAAGAGAAAGAGATTTGGGGGAGCAGACCGCCCAAGAAGCAACAGGAATCACTTGATGTGAGTGCCTTGTAAGCCTGACTGCAACACCCCCCCCCCCCCCAATTCCCTATAGAGCCTCCATCACTCATTACCCTCCCATGCAAGGAAATTCTCAGCAGTACAGGGTGAGACGCTGGATGAGACAGATGCTTATTAAGTGGCAATAATCATAATTCTAGGTAACACATGTAGAAGATATATCTGGTGCCAGGCATTGGGCTACAATACAGGTTTTCAGTATTATATACTATGTTCTTTTTCAGTACTGAAATACATGTCTTTCTGTTGGTATTCTGCTGTTATTTGGGTGTTTTTTAAACCTCTGAAATCTGTCTGAGGTTTATCCAGAGAATTACATGCTGCATTAAAATAATGACTCCAGTCAAGGAGCATTCATTTAAAAAGTTCTCTAACCATATCCCTCCCCTATTTAAGACCCATCATCGTATCTAACTTTTGTTTTAATTCCTATTTTCTGGCTTATAATGAGGGCAAGCAACTTTTTTTACGTCATTAATCACTTATACTTGCCCCACCAGTCTGTCCAAGTCACTGGGGACCACTGGCAGAGAGTGTGGTGGGGAGGAGGGACTTGGGGAGAGTGATGCAAGGAGGGAGGTTCCCAGGACCACCGCAGCCCCTGGCCTGGAGCCTGGCTGCCTGCTCCTCCCAGGGCTCCTCTCGGTCCCCTCCCCTCTCTTCTATTCCTCCAGAGCCAGCCCCCACCTCTCCTAGGATATTTTAACTAAGAACTTTCCAATAATTCAACCTGGAGATACTGAAGTCAGAAGGACAAAAAGACTCACAGTCAAAATCCTGGCCCACTCACAGGTGAAACAGCATCTGGGGACAAAGTTTATTTTTTAATGAAATACAGAGATTTCTCGTTACATGAAATAAATATACAAATTACCAGTATTATCAATTTGCTTTGATGTTTGTAGTTACTAGCCAGGCCCTTTGCCCTTTACCTGCATTATCTATCTTGGTCCTCATGGAGGAAGGTACTGAATAATTACTGTCTCGTTTGGCAATGGGAAGGGGTAGGAAGTTACGGGGTCAGGAACTCTTCTTTAGATGCCTCAGGGCACTGAGAGTTCTGTCTTAACTTTGATACAAGGAAAATAAATTTTGCTCTTTGCCCTCAGCCAGCTTAAGCAAGAAAGGGGGAGTCTCACTTCCTATTTTAATCAACGTATCACTGATGTAAAGGAGCCACACCCGGGTCCGGTTCCCAGGTGCGCACCGACGCACCGCTTCTCTGGCCATGCTGAGGCTGCGTCCCACATACAGCAACTGGAAGGATGTGCAGCTATGACATACAACTATCTACTGGGGCTTTGGGGGAAAATAAATAAATAAAATAAAATTATAAAAAATAATAAAATAAAATAAAGGAGCCGCAGAGGCCTTCAGCACTAACAAAGCACAATTTCTAGAATTCAGGAATGACAGTGAGGCCGGCACTGTGGGCCTGAGGCATGATGCCACAGGGGCACTGAAAGCAGATGGTTTGTGTCACATCTCACACCCTGCCTGCAGGAGGCAACTTTGCTTTCTGGGCCAAGTTCCAGAGGCTGAACCTGACACTCATTGTTATAATGTTCAAGTTAAATAAAACTGCTCCCAGGAATACAATCACTTTCCTGTTTTTAAATCTTTATTGTTTTTTATTGCAAAAGCAAGTACACCACTCCCTCACTGTTGCTGTGCACACCTGCAGCTTCTTATTGCAAGCTCTTCCAGCCCTCCGCCTGCGGCTCTCTCTGGCTGCAGGAATGAGCTCATCACTGCGCAGGGCAGGCCCGAGCTGTCAGGCGTCAGCTAACCCCTGCTCCAGACAAGTGGGGGCTGAGGGGGTCGACGATCCAGCCTCCTCAGCTATCAGGTGGGACAATCTGAGGTGTGTTCTACACAGTCTTCAGAGGCCCACGGCAAAACTTGGCCCAGTTGTCCCCAGCAGCTCTGCACTGGTTTCCTTCGTTTCCCTCTCATGTCCCCTCTCCCGTTTAGGGTTTTCTGGGATCATCTCCCAAATAAACAACTGGTGCATAACTCCTCATATGCATCTGGGAAGTCCAGCCTGATTCAATGCCCATGTATTAGTCAGCTCAGGCAGCCATAACAAAATACTACAGAGTGGGTGGTTTAAACAACGGAAATTCATTTTCTCACAATTCTGGAGACTAGAAGTCTGAGATCAAGGTGTTGACAGGGTTGGTTTCTCCTGAGGCCTCTCTCCTTGGCTTATAGATGGCCATGTGCTCCCTCTGTCTTCACATGGTCTTTCCTCTGTATGTTTCTGTGTCCTAATCCCCTCTTAAAAGACATCAACCATACTGGATTAGGGCCCATCCATGTGACCTCATTTAACTTAATTACTTCTTTAAAGGCCCTATATCCAAATATTGTCCAGTCACATTCTGAGATACTGGGGGTTAGGACTTCAACATATGAATTGGGCAGAGGTAGAGGGGTTGGCAGGGGCAGAATTCAGCCCATTATATACAAAACAAAAAAGACATAAGTATATAAAGTTAAAATATGTGAGCTCCTCCAATTCAGCCTTCAACCTTCTCCAAAGGAAAAAGAAAAGAGGAGAGAAAAAAGAAAAAACCTATTCTGTATATCCTCAGGCTCCTTTTCTATGTGTGATAGGAATGATGTTACAATGACAAATTTAGGTGTAAAGAAAACATCAATTTCCTTATTTTCTTTGATTCAATTTAAATGAGAACTCCTGAGAGAATGAGAAGAAATGGGAAAAATTCAATCTCGATCAATCCTAGACTCCTTTCTTTTCCTCAGGTCACCCAAGAATCACCGAGACTTGTGAGATTCCAAGAAAATGTGAAGTCCTCACCTTCAGTCCACTGTGGTCATTGCTTATATCTCAAGGTCCAGCTGCTCAAAGGTAGGCAGCTTTCATGCCTGGCTTGGGACACTAGATTTTGGGGGCCTCAGGATCCAGTCCTGCAGATGTATCTACTCCCCTCCGAGGCCCAACCATACCCCCAGGCCACAGGTCCCCACTGCCAGGAGGCAATAGAGAGAGAGAAGCAATTAAGAGCATGGACCAGGAGGCTAGACCACCACGGGCTCAGTCCTGGCTCTCTGTTTTGCTTAGTTATGTGACTGTGGGCAAGGTGCTTCACCTCTCCATGGTTCAGTTTCCTCATTTGAAAAGTTTTGAATAAAATAGTCTCTGTTTCATGACTAATACTCGTATTTACCCATTTACTCATTACAATAAACCCTATCATATGTTTCAGATGAAAAAAATAAAGCCCTTATTCAAAATCACACAGCTAGAAAGTAGCAAAGCTGGGATTCATACCCAACAGTCTGACAACTGGTACCAGCCTCATGGAGACAATAAAAATCAGGAAGCTGATATAAAAGTTGTTAAATATCTTCTTTCTATTTTTGTCTAATGTAATTTTATCACTAGACCATGAGAATCCATGATAATGGGCAATTCCAAGAAAGTTATAGCAAATATTTTCTTTACACACATGTTCGTGTTGACTTGGCCCAATCAGTGGACAAGACAAGCTCAGTAGGCTGCAGTAGGATGCTCATTCTGAATCTGTGCATGCTGCCTGCTGCTTTGGCTTCCAGGGACACACATGTTCTGGTGGCATAAAGTAGCCATCAACATTAAGAGATTTGCCCACAGTCAGGAATTTAACCAAGAATTTAACCCAGGTCCTTTAATTCCAAATCATTCTACTACATCCTAGGGTTACCAACTCATCCCAATTTGCCTGGGACTGTCCTGGTTTTAGCACTGGAAGTCCTGTATCCTAGGACACTCCTCATTCCTGGGCACAGCAGATGATTGATCACCCTTAGTCTCTCATATTCAGGGGATGAGGGTGGAAGATCAGACGTGGGTGGAACGAGAGAGAGAGAACAGATGACCATTTTGTTTATAAAGGCTGGATCAGATTTGATGATTTCTGAGGCTGTTTCCACTCTAATCAGTGCAACAAAGGAAAGATGTTATCGACTCCTTGGATGTTGATTTTGCAATTTAGTAGCTAGTAAGCAAGTGAGACCAAAGATGAGAAAAATAATAACTCTAGGCAATACTCCAAGAGAAGCCAAGTGAAATACAGTGGAAGGTGAGAGAGAAGATCATTCAGGAAGGCTGTCCTCACACCTCCAGACTGAATAGACCCTAATCTCTTTCCGACACTGCACTCTATGGTCACACCCAAAATTGTTTACTGAACTTATTTGCATGCTTCTTTTTCTTACTGGAGACCAAAGTTCCTTGAGAGACTGAATCTTATTCATCATTACAGACCCTGGCACAGAACGGGTATTTGTTAATTGTTCATTGATTAAATGAACAAATGAATGATGACTTTTTTCCTCCTATATTTCATTAACAATACATTTTGCTACGGAAACCAGCATTATCTCCAGTGGGTATCAAAAGTACCTTGAAAAAAATATTATGTAATGAGTAGTATCATCCACAATAATCAAACTAATCCTGTTACTAATAGAATTACTGACTTCTGATGCCCTTTTGCTCCTTGAAGTTTTGCATTTATGGTAAATCTACACTATACATTTCCATTTGAAGCATGCAAGATCTAGCTGCATGGTTATTACATACTATAGCCATTTCTCAACCAGGAGTGGTTCTGTTGCTTCACACTATGTATCTAATCTGATAGATAAAGTCTTGTGTCTCTAAGGTTTTCCAATGTTTTTGTTGGATCTGTCCAACATTTATTAAGCACCCACTGAATATTTTGTATGAATACCACTGATTCATTCAATAAACTTTTTGTTGAATGTTTTAAGACTAGTGAGAACAGCAGGGTTGTATTACGTAATCTCTGCCTTCAAGGAATTTCTGGTCTACTGAAAGAGATAAGACTTGTATACCATGAAAAGATAACTAATAATGGATCTTATGTAAAGCAATATATTTAATGTGCCAAATGAGTGGCATAGAAAGTAAATGACAGTACCCTTATTATTTCACCTGTCTTTACCATTCTACTGTGAGTGCCTTAAGGATACATTATTTCTTACCTCAGCACCTGCTTTTCAAGAAACAACTGATTTTTAACAAGTTTTCCAGGTGATTCTGATGTACAATGAAGTTTAAGAATCACCATTGTAGACAATAGGGAGGGATTTGGGGCAAGAAAGTGTCCTGATAGAAGTGTTTGATGAAGATTCAACTAGTAGAGTGCAAGAGGAAGAAGAGCATGGAGAAGCTGGAGATTGAGGATACAGAACAAAAGCTGCTACATTTTTCCATGCATGAGATGATAAAAACCCGAAACATTAGGAATAGTATGAACAGAAAGGAAGGGATGGGCATGGAAAACACTGGGCAGGAGGAATCACTAAACTTGGTGACTGAGTGTTTGCTAGAGAAGAAGAGGGGGAATGAAAAATAACTTCAATATTTCTAACTTAAGGAACTGAAAAAATAATAACAATAATAGCTAACATCTAATAATCACTGTGGCAGTCACTGTGGTCTAGCTACCTAAACAACATGCCCAACTCTCTTTTGCTCATGTCCCATTACAGAGGCTAGAAACTAGAGAGTCACTTTCCCAGCTTCTTTCACAGACAATGGTGGGCAGGTGACTTAGTTCTGGCAGTCAGATGTAAGGAGAAGTCCTGTGGTAGGCTTCTGGGAAAGCTTCTGCTTTCCTGATGAAAGGGACAGGTGATGCTGGCCCTGCCCTTCTCCCTTCTTTCTGCCTTGAATGTGACTGTGATGTCTGGAGCTGCAACAGCCTGGTGACCATAATATAATAATCATGCAGATGAAAAGCCAACATGCTAAAGACAGCAGAGGGGAAAGATAGAAAGAAATGGAGTCTTTGGTGGCATGACTGAACTACTGCAGCAAACCTGGAACTACCCACTTCCAGAATTCTACTTATGTAAGATAATTAAATATGTTTATTGCCCATGCTACGGTTAACCGGTGTTCTGTTTCTTGCAGCCTAATACAACCAAACTGATACAAACACTGACTACGTGCCAGGCACTAGTCTAAGCAGTTTAACTCAGTGCTTACAACAACTTGATGAGGGTTGTGTTATTATTATCCCCATTATACAGATGAGGTAATTAAGGCACCAAAAAGTCAAATAACTTGCCCAAGTCTACACACGTAGTAAGTAGCCCAGCCGGGATTTGAAGATAGGCAGTCAGTCTCCCAAGCCCTCAATCTTAACCACTATATATCCCATCTCTCAATAACGGTAACATCTCTTCATGTGCCTGTTAACCATGTGTATATCTTCTTGGAAGATATGGGAAAATGTCTGTTCAGATATTCTGCCCATTTTATAATTGAATTGTTTGTTTTGTTGTTGTTGAGTTGTATGAGTTCTTTATGTATTTTGGATATTAACCCCTTATTAGATATATGATTTGCAAATATCTTCTCCCAGTTAGTAGGCTGTCTTTTCATTTTGTTGATGGTTTCCTTTGCCATGCGAAAGCTTTTTAGTTTGATGTAGTTTGTTTATTTTTCCTTTTGTTTCTCTTGCCTGAGGAGACATACTCAAAAAGATACTGTTAAGACTGGTGTCAAAGAGCATACTGCCTATGTTTTCTTCTAGGAGTTTTATGGTTTCAGGTCCTACATTTAAGTCTTTAATCCATTTTGAGT
Organism: Diceros bicornis minor; assembly: GCF_020826845.1. Classification (NCBI taxonomy): domain Eukaryota; kingdom Metazoa; phylum Chordata; class Mammalia; order Perissodactyla; family Rhinocerotidae; genus Diceros; species Diceros bicornis. The sequence goes on from NC_080761.1 coordinate 9,796,926, forward strand.
TAGTTTTTCTGTATAGTGTAAGATCATGGTCTACTTTCGTTCTTTTGCATGTGGCTGTCCAGTTTTCCCAACACCATTTACAGGAAAAGATGTTCAACATCACTAATTATTAGGAAAATGCAAATCAAAACCACAATAAGATATCATCTCACACCTGTCAGAATGACTATTATTAAAAAGACAAGAAATAACAAGTGTTGGTGAGAATGTGGAGAAAAGGAAACCCTCGTACACTACTGGTTGGAATGTAAACTGGTGCAGCCACTATGGAAAACAGTATGGATATTCCTCAAAAAATTAAAAATAGAACTATCATCTGATCCAGCTACTCCATTTCTGGGTATTTATCCAAAGAACATGAAAACACTAGTTTGAAAAGATATATAGGGGCTCGCCCCATGGCATAGTGGTTAAGTCCGGTGTGCTCCGCTTCAGCGGCCCAGGTTCTCAGGTTTGGATCCTGGGCACAGATCCTGGGCACGGACCTACACCGCTTGTGAATCCATGCTGTGGTGGCAACCCACATACAAAATAGAGAAAGATTGGCACAGATGTTAGCTCAGGGCTAATCTTCCTCACCAAAAAAAAAAAGAAAAGAAAAGATACAGGCACCCCACGTTCATTGCAGCTTGTTCACAAGAGTCAAGACTTGGAAACAACCTAAGTGCTCATCAATGGATGGATAAAGAAAATGTGGTGTATATACAATGGAGTACTACTCAGCCATAAAAAAGATGAATGTTGCCATTTGTGACAAAATGGATGGAACTTGAGAGTATTATGCTAAGCGAAATAAGTCAGATGGAGAAAGACAACTACCATATGATTTCACTCAAATGTGGAGGATAAACAATCAATCAAACAGACAAACCTGTAGATAAAGGGAACAGAGTGGTGGTTTCCAGGGGTGAAGGGGGTGAGGGGAGGGCAAAAGGGGTAAAGGGGGACATTTGTACAGTGACAAATGGAAACTAGACTTTGGGTGATGAACATGATATAGTCTATACAGAGGTCGAAATATAATGATGTACATCTGAGATTTATATAATGTTATAAACCAGTGTTACCTCAATAATAAATATAATAACAGTAATGGTGATAGCATAGATAGAAATAAGGAGGTTGGGAACAGGTGTTAACAGCTGGAAATCCAAGTGGAAATGTCCATCAGGCGGTTAGAAATGCCAAGTCTAAAGCACAAGAATATAAAAGATATTATTTAGAACAACGAGGTATCTGCATTGAAATATGAGTTGATTTAGAAGCTACAGAATTTCCAGATTCTTCTCTTCTATCTACACGGTGAGTTGAACAGAACCGTATATGTAGCAACCCTAGCTTGGCCTGAATAATGATGCTTTGTTGACAGAATGCCTTGACTATCCAAAAGCTGGCTTCCTTGTTAGTGCAGCATTTAAATGCTGGCTTATGAGGATATCTTTTAAAGGAACGCTGTTAAGTGGGGTCCAAGGCTGCTCTTCACTTCTTGTTGCCAGGGAAGATTGTTGGCTGTGCATAGCAATTCCCAGTGTAGGCCAATGCAGGGCATGACCTCAATCTTCCAGGCAGCTGCCAGTTTGCAAGGCTGTGCTGACCCAGCAAAATTACCTGGAGTAGGACTTCCAGGGCTGCTGACTGTGTCCTCTCACCTTCAGCATCAGGGCAGCCTGTCCGCAGAAAAGAGAGTGAATGCTGTTTACCTTCATACCATTGAGGTTCAGAGTAAAAGATGCTTGTGGGGACCAAAATGGGAGAAAGAGAGGAAATAGGTGACATTCATTCCAAATAATAAAAATAACGGTAATAAAAGCTTGCATTTATTGAGCACTGGCCCTCTGCTGAGTGAGTGCCTTTCATGCATTATCTCACTCGAAGCAAGTTAATTTCTGGTCTGCTTCTATTTTAACAGAATCACAAAGTGTCTAAAGAAAATTGTTGTTAATCACTGACGGTAACTTGGCACTTGCCAATTGTTTTTCGTTGTTGTTGCTGTTTTCTGTCTTTCCTCAAAGGCCTAACAAAAGTTAGCTGGAACATTCCGCTGATGCCCGTGACACTGCAATAATTGTTATACAAGGCTGACAACCAGGACAATAGACGAGTCCTGTGGAAAACAGACTGGCCTGCCTGGAAGAACTGAGAGGTCACATGTGTGAAAAAGATACATCTGTGAACTTCCTATCGCCAACTTTGAGAGATTGGTATTTACATGGTTCTAGATGCGGAGCCGACCTAATCCTCACTGATCCACCTTAAGATTGTAAATGCTCTGCTGCACTAGAAAAGGACTAAAGAAGAGAAAGATATCTATTACACAATCCAGGTATTGGTCAGAATGTTTTGTCCTTTCCTTGGTGATGAGCTTCAATTAACCCACTTCTGATCTGGATGTGCTGATCTTCATCACAAACCACAGATGACATGGGAACAATTTCACTATCGTTAAATGCTTAAATGATGTTACAATCTCTTAAGCAGCTAGAGTACACATATTAAAGCTTTAATTTATAATCCTTTTGCCAAAGCACTTCTGTTAGAATTTAATTTAATATTTCTCTAGACTCACTCTCCAAGTCCAATCATTACAATTAATTCCAGTCTCCCTAATCAAGGATGTATATCTTTACTTCTTCTCCCTAAAAGTAGCGGAGATTATAAATGGATGAATTTCACTACTGTTCATGATCGTGGTCAGTTGTTCTCAGGTCTTTGGTCTGGCACCCTTTCCCCCAGGGAGGCTATTTGAAAACTAAAGAATCCCACATTTAGCTGCTAACAACAAGAAGAACAAAAAGAAGACGGGGGAAAAAAAATACACATCAAGCTTATTACAGAGATAAGAATGAGACAGGCTGAATCACCACTGAAGGGGTCAGTAGTCCAAGGCCACTCATGCCTCATGGTTGGCAGCTACGAAGAGTTCCCTCTGCCAAGCCCACTGGCCAGAGGGCAAGGGGTCAGAAGAGCGGCACACTGCCTTGGAGAAATGGCTCACCCAGTGTTAGTGGCTAAATCCTGACCGACCGGAATAGCACCTGCAGGCAGGATCTGATCAGCATTTAAAAGCACACGGACAGGGAAGTAGTTAGCAAATCCTCTCACAATTCTGCAAAAGTTGGTTTTTTGTCCTAAAAGGGAATAAAGCACAAGTGAATTCCCTCCTAGACGTCAAACTCCTTGAGGATACAGCCCTAGTGGATTATCCAGCACACAATAGGAGATTACTAAATGTTTGTTGGAACTGAAATTAACTGACATGTGCTATCATTGAATCTGCAAAACTACCTGACAAAGCAGGCACTGTTGTCACATTTTACTGTGAAGAAATTGAGAAAGATGGGTGGGTAACTTGTTGAAAAGGAATAAAGCCAAGACTCAACTTGGGTCTTTCTAGCTCCAAAGTTAATGCTCCTCCCATTACATCATGCTACTGCAAACCACCTGCTCTGCTAAACCAAGAAAAACCCTTCCACATCTTTTCTAATTATAAAATTTATAAGACTAGTCTATATTTGTAAAAAGCCCCTTCTATTCTGGTCTCTTTATTCTCTGCAGATGATCTGATTCATTCCTGTATTCAAACCGGGGAGATGATTCCACATTAACACCACATCTTTGTCTTTTCCCCATCCTCCCTTCCTTCACTACTGTCACAGAGAAAGAGATGACCCTTTGGTTCTGGGTGACAGATTTTTCCAGCCCAGAATCATGGCCCAATTTGTCCATAACCTTGCAGAGAAGGTTCCAGGCCTGGTAAACGCTGCTGTGACTTACCTGAAGCCTCGATTGCCCACATTTTGGTACTATGTCAGAGTTGAACTGGTTCCTCCAACCCCTGCTGAGATCCTTACAGCTATTCAGAGCTGTAAAAAATAGTCAGTAGAGCTCAAACTAGTAGCTTCAAACAGCTCACAGTTAAGGAAGCTGTGCTGAATGGTTTGGTGGTTTTATTTTGGCCAGATTATAGGCAAGCATGGCATCATTGGCTATAATCTTTGGAAACCAATCTTTAACATCTGATTATATTTAGTTTATTATTTGAGTACCCTTGGACCATGTGTAACCAGACTGCTCTCTGAATAAAATAAGATAAGATGTCAAAATCAATGTTTTCTCTATCAAACACTGCATGGAAGGTTACAATTTCTCTTGGTATTAAGTTGGGTTGTCTTTTGTTTTGATACATTAATACAGCTCTAAATGTCTGTCTTTGCTTAGCCTCAAATTGGAAAGTATATATGCAAATATATCAACTGGGTACATGCATATATGAGAATAACATTTTAATTTGAAAGTTTGAAATAAATGATATTTAAGCTTTATTTCCAGAAAAGTTGAGGCAAAGGCCTTGAAAAAACTAGAACTCGCTAGAGTAGGAAAAATAGCAATACCATGTGCCAGAGTAATGTAGTTAAATCATGTCAGTAGTCATAAAGAATAAAATTTGGACTGTTTCTTTTTGCTAAAATCACAAAAAGATCCTTTTGATAACAGCTATGTCTACAAATGTTGGGGTACTTCTTGTCAACTTGCATATAATCTCCTTAAGAGAGAATAGCAGGGTGGCCTTCTAAATATGTACCTGCAACATCTTTAACAGTAGGACAGAGTGAATGAGAGCCATGACCTACATTTTAAATCTAAGTTTGAATATGTGTTATATTATTAATCTGTCTGGTTTTATGATTTTTAGAACCTATCTTTGCAAAATAAAATATCCTACACATATTTAAACAGGGTTATAACTTAGTATCATCCATGGGTCTGAATAGTATATGATGTCCTGAAATAAATAGAAGTGATTGGTATCAAAAAAAAAGAAATGATCCTCCTCTATTTCAAGGTGAAAGCCCCCTCTGTGGCCCTCATTCTCATCCATTCTCTGGGGGCTTACTCCTTCAATAATCCCCCCAACCTGACCACATTTTATTACATCTTCATTCTTTCTTCTGTGACTTCTACCTGCCAGTGTATAAATGTGTGGGAGTGCTTCCCATCTTAAAATACACACACACACACACACACACACACAGACACACACACACACACCTCCACTTACCAGGCTACCCCTTGAACTACATTCCTGTTCCTCCTCCTTCCCTTCGCTACCACGTTTCTTTCTCACAGCCTCCACTTCCTCACCATCTAACCATATGCATCCTCACCATGTGCAAAAATTCTCTCTTGATAACCACTGAAGGATCAAATCTAACAGCTTTGTCTCAGTTTTCATCCTTCTCAAACTCTCTGCAGCAAGCCACTAAACAACTCTTAATTCTTCATACTATCTTCTCCCATGATTTTTTATAATGCTGTTCACTCTCAGATCTACCTCTCTTTCTCTGATTCTTCTTTCTCTTTCTCACCCTAAATATAAGTACTCCCTTTGGTTATGTCCATGGCCTATTTTTCTTCTCTCTACGTTCTCTCCTCTGGGAATTTTACTCAATCTTTTCTACCAATCTTCAGTCCTGACTAGTACTGCAGTCCACATTTCCAATTGCCTGTTGGACATCTGCCTGTCCTACTAACATCCCAAACTCAGTGCACTCAATATATAGTCATCTTTCTTTTCTGTACATATCTATTTATTATATTGTAAATACTATTCTCCCAATCATTGTGGGAAAAAAAATTCACAAGTTAAGGTTGCAGATGTCCAATGCTACAGAAGCCAAATATTAATCACAGGAGATCTAATATTCAAATAGGACTTATTTTCTTTTGTTTTCTTTTGTTTTTTTGTTTAAAAAATGATTATTCAAAATTAATGCGTATTTTTCTAAAATAATGTACATAGTAAAAAGAATAATTCAAAAACACAAAATAGTATACTATATACAGTAAAAGGTAGGTTGTCCTCCCATCCCTGATCACCATACCTTCAATTCCCATTCTCAGAAGCAGCCAGTGTTGTCAGTTTGCTATATATCTACCCAGATGTTTTATGTATTTACAAGTATACATGCCCCTTAAAAGTTCAGCATGCTTAAATGGTAGCATGCTACATACATTTTTCGCCAGGTTACTTTTGTTCACTTAACAATATATTTTGGAGTTTATTTCTTTTTGTGTGTGTGTGTGTGTGAGGAAGATCAGCCCTGAGCTAACACCCGTGCTAATCCTCCTCTTTTTTTTTTTTGCTGAGGAAGACCGGCTCTGAGCTAACATCTATTGCCAATCCTCCTCCTTCCCCCCCCCGACAAAGCCCCGGTAGATAGTTGTACGTCATAGTTGCACATCCTTCTAGTTGCTGTATGCGGGACACGGCCTCAGCATGGCCGGAGAAGCGGTGCGTCGGTGCAAGCCCGGTATCCGAACCAGGGCCACCAGTAGCAGAGCGCGAGCACTCAACGCTAAGCCACCGGGCCAGCCCCTTGGAGTTTATTTCTTATGAAACATACCTTATTCATTTTTAAGGACTGCATAATATAATCTTGCATGGATGCATTCCCTGTTGATAGACATTTAAGTTGTTTCCAGTTTTTGCTTTACAAGCAATGTGTCAATGACTAATCTTATATATATGTCTGCAAACTTGTGTGGGTATATCTGTAGGACAAAGTATGGCAAGTGAAATTGTTAGGTCAAAGAGCATACGCATTTTCCTTTTTAATAGGTATTGCCCCCCCACAACAATGTATGAGATAATTAAAACAATAATAGCTGGAGTGAATTCAAATGGTCTTAAAACTTTTGAAAATGTCACACCCGCCATTTTCTGTCAAGCATCTGACATTCTCTCATTATGGGGGTAAAGGGTGGCAGGGGAAATGTGGTGGGAAAACAAGCAGGTGTGGGGCAGTCTTGGATATTGCCAATGAAGGCCACCTGGAATAGTGTGACCACCTCAGCAGAAAGATGCTAAAGATGTACGGACAGATATCCAGGGGTTATTGAGGTACTCATAAATGACAAGCCAGAGGAGGTCTGTTCACCTCTGTCAAAGCATCTGCAAGTGGAGATCCCCAGCAATGGGAGGTGGAGGGTGGTCTCTGAAGAAACCACTAAAGTGCCCCAAGAGGTTCAGACAGAATTAGCCTTAAACAAAGGCTTGGGAACAATAGCATGTTAAGACCTTTCCTATGCCTTATCTCTTCAACTTTGAATGTGTGAGAAGTCATGGCTGCCTGGGGGGGTGGGGGGGACAGGGGGTAATAGAATGGAGGTGCAGCCCAACCTAATCTTAACTGACACATAAGCACATGCCTTCAAAGAATGATTACACATGTGCACCAAGACCTGTACAAGGATATTCATAGCAACAACATTTGTAAAATCAAAATACTGGAAACAACCTGAATGTCCATGGATGCATGGATGCATAAAATGTGGTCTTTTCCCACAATGAAATATTATGCAGCAAAACAAATAAACCATAGGTACATGCATCAACATGGATGAATCTTATAATGCTGAGAGGAAAAAGGCAAGAAACAGAGAGGCACATATTGTATGATTCCACTTATATAACTGACTTTATATAAGTTAATGCTTTTAAACTAAAACATGCAACACTAAGCAATATATTATTTAAGAATATATAGAGCGTGGTAAAATTAAAGAAAGCCAAGAGCAAGAAAATGTTAAACACAAAATGCAGGATAATGATCCCTTCTGAAGGAGGGAAGTGGAATTGGGAAGGAGCTTTCTAGAGGATTGTAAAAGTACTGGGAACATTCTAGTTCTTAAGCTGTGAGTGGGGACACCGATGTTTGTTTTATCATCAATCTTTAAACCTTACATGTATCTTATAAATGTGGTTAATCTGTTCATTATTTAATAAAAGCAAATTTTAGAAAAAATAGAACAGTAGATATTTTAATTAGTCTGAAAATCCCTGAGTTTTCTTTCATTTTCATAAACATGTGGAATGCATGTAGAGCACTTAGCACAGTACTCAACGAATGGGATCTATTTTCATGGGCTTCCAACTCACCGCTGGCTTGTCCGTAGGGATTTTAAAGAGCTAATGAGAGACTGGCAAGAGCATTGATTCTCTGAGTGCAGCAAGTACTCAGCAGCTTTTCATGGTCCCAGGCAGGGTCAGCCCAATATCTCCAATTTGAATTACCTTGTCACCAAATTGACTAAGTCTGCCCTTCCTCTACATCTGTGTTCACCTTCACAATGTGTCACCACCAGCCTGCAGCGACCTGCTCCAGGACCCTTGGCAGTTACCTTCAGCATCACTGGGTCAATAATGGCCATAACTCCGTATACTGCGTGGGACTGCTATCTCATTTAGCCCCCCAAAACCCCTCAAGGGTAATGAGAATTAACCCCATTTTACAGAAAAAAACAGCTTCAGGGAAGACAGACAATCTCTCTAAAATCACAGTTAGTAGCAAGGACTGGAGGCAGGATTAAAGCCCAGGTTTCTCTGACCAAGTGCAAACTTCTCACCTGGTACCCAGCAATCTCCACCACGGGACTTCCCCTGTCTATCCAGTTTCCCAATGAACCCTCCTCTCCCATGAGGCAGACAAATCTCCTTAATGTCTCCTGAAAAAGTCAGGCTCAATTTGTATCCATGCCTTTCCTTATGATGGTCGCCTGCTGCAAACATCCTCTCCTCCTTTCCTCCACTCATCCAAATACTACACTTCTTCCAGCTTCCATCTGGGACCGCTCTCCTTCTGAAGCCTTCCTGAACCCACTCAACTCCAGAGTGGTCTCACTTTCTCAGAGTCTTTTTTGTCTTCTGGTTGTTTCATTACATAGGCTATAGGTCCCATAAGAGGCAAGGTGCTATCTTCCTCTATGGCATTTGGTTTTGCTTTATTTGAGGTTCTCCACATCTGGTGACTGTAAAATAAATGAAGAAACTAGTGATCCAGGTACAGTACAGACACAATTGTAATCCCTGTGGCAGTGGCTCCAAGGAGATTCCAAATCTCTTTAGGGGCTTGTTAAATCTACAGATGCCAAGCGCCATTCCAGGAACCCGGTGAGTCAGATCTCCTGGGATGGGGGTGGGCGGAATAGGGTAGCTATATTTTTACACATGATCTTAAGTGCACCCTCAGATGAGAACCTTAACACTTTACTGCAGTTCAGAACCATGTGCATCCAGATATGGGATGCGCCACGGACATGGGACAGCCAGACAAGGGACAGCCACAGAAAGAAAAATGAGCCAAAATTCTAAGAAATACATATTTATAAGACATATAAATACGTATTTCAAGAAATCTATTTCCTTATGGGTGTGATTGTTTTGAAGGAAGAAGGAGAAGGAGGAAAGGATGGAAGGAAGCAAAGAGGGAGGAAAGGAAAAGAAAGGGGAGGTGAGGGGGCTGTGACTTTACGAAACTGCATAGAAGCTCAAGGCAGCTCATGCAGCATTTGAGCAGTTCTGATTGCTAGGACTTCCTTACCTTTGCCAAAATCCGTCCCTATGACCTTTGCCTCAGTGGCCCTGGCTCCTCCCTGACAGGCCTTACAGAACTAGCTTATCCAGGGGTTGCAAATTCAAATACCTACAAGGCCAAGGAAGATACATAAATGAGCGAAGCTGGAGCACGTTACACAGCAAAGGGTGGAATCTCAGGAGAATTGGAGAGTGGGAGCCCTAGCCAAAGGAGGGAGCAATGAAGTAGCTCTAGATAATCGTCACCATGCAGCTCAAGCCCACTAGATCCTCCAATTTATCAAGAAAATTGTGATGCCTCCCAATTTTTAATTAATTTAAAAAAAAAAATTTTGACACTGGTCAGGCCTAGCTTCCACAGGATAAATATCCTCAGCTCTTCAACCTCTTCCTCCCCAACACAGTGTCAAGTCTCTTCTGCCTGTAACAAAACACTACACTCCTGGTGCCATCTAATTAAAAAGACAAAAGTGGAGTGAGCACCTCATTCCTTCTAGATGCTTCCCCCTAGTAATAAAATCTAAGACCACTATTAGATTTCATAGTGGTCACGTTATATTGTGGACACCAGGTATTTTTAATACATTAGGTATTTTTATAAATGTGGCTGTTAAGACACATTTCCTCCCATTGTAAGCTTCTGCAATTGTGTTTTTGGCCCTAAGTATAAGACTTTTAAGTTATATAAGTTAAGTTAATAACTTAAGTTAGTACTATTAATAACTTACTATTAAGTTAAGTAATAAGTTATTACTATTAAATTTAAATTAAATTAAATTAAATTTGTCTGTCACTCTAGGCTGTCAAAATCATTTCTGGATTCTGATTCTGTCATCCAGTATTTGAAAATCCCTCTCATATTTGAAAAAAATGTTCTCTCTCTACTTATGCAAGTCATTGATAAAAAACATTATGGAACAAGAGCAGACCATGGGGAGAGCCCTCGATTTGCTACTAAAAACCACAATCTTATTAATCCATTTCGATACAATCAGTCAACAAGAAATGGATCCACTTAATTGTTCTTAATTCTAGCTCATACTGTTAACAAAGATTCTATGGGAGAACATGACAAATGCTGTGCTCAACTCTACACTAAATGCATATTCCTGTTTTCTCTAGTAATCTAGTAACATTTCATTCAACATTCAACATGTCTATCACTGTATTCACAGCGCTGAGCTAGGCCCTGGGAATGCAGCAATGAACAAGAAAGTCAAATCCCTAAGCTCATGGAATTTACATTCTGGCAATAGAGATAGTCATTGAACAATGGAGCTCACAATTAATTATTAAATGATAATTATGATACCAAAATATTAGTGATTAAATCACATGATGTCTGAGATTTCCTTCAAAATAATTAGAGGATCATGTATAGTTCAAACAAGATTGACCTTGAGTTGATAATTGTTAAAACTGGGTGATAGAAATGCAGGGATTTATTATACTATTCTCTCAACTTTTTTCTAAGTTTGAAATTTTCCATTAAAATTTTAAAATTAAAATTATGATAAAAACTGTGGAAAAGTATGAGATATTAAGAAAATACATAACGGTGAGGACCTAATCTAATCCGATGAGGCAGACAATGTTTCTCTGAGGAAATGACTTTTAAATCTGAAGAATAAGTAGAAATTGTCTAAATAAAGGGGATAAGGGGAACGGGAGAGGAAAAAGCCTTCCAAACAAAGGGAACAGCATGGGAAAGCACGCTAAAGCAGGAAGGACCAGCGTATGTTCAAGGACCTGAAAGAAGCCCAATGTGGCTGCAGTACAGAGGGGAAAAGAAAGTGGCTTGGTTTGAAACGAAGTGGTCAAGTAGACAGGTGCCAGGTCACGGAGGCCATTCGAAGTTTGTTTTTCCAATGGAAATTCATTGAACAGTTCTAGGCCAAGGAGTAAGTAATATGATTATATTGACACTTTTAGAAGATCAATATATATATACATATATATATACACACACACACACATACATACATATGTATATCAGTATACATATTTTTTGAAACTAAGTATAATAATAGATACTTATTTTTCAAGGGAAGGATAAATAAAAAACAAACAAAAATGGTTATCTATATGGGGAGGGAGAGTACAGGGTGATGGAGGGAAAAGGTTTATAAACTTTTTAAGTTTATAAACTTAAAGTGAAGTATAAAAAAAGTGAAGACTTTTTAAATATATCTTGATTTTTTAATTTGACCTTGAGATTATGTAAATAGACTTCATAGTTATAAAATAAAATTTAATTTAAAAAATCAATCTCTAAAAATTGAAAGCAAAATAAATCTATCTATGCATTGAGTTTGTGGCATGACCACTTAGAAAAGAATATTTTCAAGTGTTTTAAAACATAATACTTACTGCACATCATTAGTATAATGTACTCCAAAAAAAAACAGAATGGAAAAAAATAAAAAACCCAAAACTGTTCTCAGCAATCATTTTGTTAGCAGTAGTGTTGGTATTGTTACATTGAGACTATTGTATGTACGTTTTGGAATAAAGCAAATGAATTATTTATTGGTATGGTACCACTGGGAACTGGGGTTTTTGGCATGGGGGAAAATATATACAAAAGTGCGAAACATGAGATTAATTAAAAGCCTATGTCCTAAATTTAAATTGGAAATATCAACATAATCTCATGATGTATTTTATCTTAAAAGAGGTATTAAATGTTCCTGGCCTTGAGCCTGAAAATACCTGCAAAAATAACAAACTTTGTAGCAAGGAGTGTCCCTTGTGCCCAGATTATGGTCTCTAAATACCATTCTCCACTAAAAAGAACAAAAGCTCCTCATAGTAATGGTTGATTCCATGTCTGGGACAATGAATGTACGAGATGAGCCTGGAACATCTTGTTGTCAAAGCTATCAAAGACTATTAGGGTCATATCAAAAGGAGTCAATCTGAAGAGGATAGTGCTGGACAAAGATGGAACAATTTGAGTTTCAATAAGAATAACTACAGTGGATTGAAATGCATCACGTATTTCAAATCTATGAGTTTATAGTGATAACAAAAAATAACTTAAAAGTAAAAAAAATAACTCACTGGTTACCTTTGAAGCATACTAGGAAGCTAACTCATTATTTTGAAAGTGATAGAAAAATAAAAGGGAAAAAAAATCAAGCATTTATCCTGCTTTTCTATATAATTTATATTTCAGGGTAACCAAAGAGTTAATGAGTAAAAGAAGCTTCTCTTAAAGAAGTATTCTAGCTAACAAATAAAGTGGAATTATAGAATTGGAATATCATTTTTGCAACCCCTAATGAATTAATGGATCTAGGCAATTATCATTAATCACAAAACCTATTCTATGACACTCTATACAATAAATAATCTGGTTTCTTCAACAAACAAATTGCAAAAAAAACAGGGGGTAGTAGGGGTTCCAGTCATATAGATTAAAAGAGAACAAAGGGACATATTAACCAATTGTAATGTATGGATCTTATTTGGATCCTGACTTGAATACATTAAAAAAAACTATGAGACAACCAGGAAAATTTGACCACTAGCTGGAAATCTGATTATATTAAGTTGTTTTTAAATGTATTAATGGCATTGTGGTTATGTTTTTCAAAACAGAAATATTTACAGATGAAATGATGTGATATCTGGGATTTGCTTCACAATAATCAGAGGGGTAAGGAGGGAAGGTAAAGGTGAAACAAAATTGTTATGAGTTAATAACTGTTGCAACTGGATAGTGGGTTCACGGGGGTTGATCATATTATTCTCTCTACTTTTCTATGTGTTTGAAATTTTCCATAATAAAGAGGTTTTTCAAAGACACTTTAGCTGTTTTGTGGAGAATGGATTTGAGAAGAACATAATGAGATTGAGAGAGACTAGGAGACTATTATGATATTCTAGGTAAGAGGAAGTTTATGGTGGCTTGAATTTTTTCCTAGAGCTGAAGAAAGACATGAGTCTTCAGATTGAAATTGCCATGTGCCAAACAGGATGATTTTTTAAGACCCATATCCAAACCCATCATGGTGACATTTTATAACATCAAGGAAAAGAAGGAAAAACTATTTTGCCTACAAAGGAGCAAGAATCAGATTGAAGTCAGACTTCTCAGAAATCTGAATGCTAGGAGACAGACTTCTCAAGGAGATTTTTAAATCTAGAATTATATATCCAAAAAAACCAGCATTTTGTATAGGGCTAATGATAACTATTTTCACATATTCAAGAGCTTAGAAAGCTAACAACATCAGATTATTTTGGAATGAACTACTTGGTGATTTAGTCTAACAACCTGAAAAATATAACGTGAATATATGAAACAATGGCGAGAAAAAAATAGTAAGTATTAAAAAGTATAAAGTTGTGATTTACATTGTTATTTTCTTTTTAATTTTTCTTATTTTTTTTCCCCAAAGCCCCAGTAGATAGTTGTACATCATGGTTGCACATCCTTCTAGCTGCTACATGTGGGACACGGCCTCAGCATGGCCTGAGAAGCGGTGCTTCAAGCGGTGCCTTGGTGTGCGCCTGGGATCCGAACCCGGGCCGCCAGCAGCAGAGCGCAAGCACTTAACCGCCAAGCCACCGGGCCGGCCCTGTTTTTTAAATTACCATCTAGAACTAAAAATCCTAAGCAAATTCAATATCAGAGATAGTGAGAAGGGTGGGAAAGACAAGGTAAAGCTTGCTAAGACTAGTATCTTGTTAAGGGGGAAATGTAGATAATTATTAATCCTGGATGCCAAGAAAAAAAATAAAAATTTAAGTATATGTGTTAAAGAATTAAGAGTAACCGTCGTAAGAATAGAAATAGAATATTCTATTTTCCCGTATATTTTTGTTGATTAGCTTTTTATTTTTTAAAGTTATATTACTAAGTACAAAAAGATTTATGACACCATTTCTTGGTAGATTATATTTTCAAATTATTATGTAATAGTCCTTTTTGTTACGCTTAATGCTTTTTTGCTTTGAGTTTTCTTTTGTCTGACATTAATACTGCTATATCTGCTTTCTTTTTGATGGTATTTTATTCTTTAACTGCTTTAAAAACATTTGCTTTGAAATAATTTCAGACTTGAAAAAAAAATTTGAACAAAGGAAACACATTAACCCAATAAGAGACAGAAAAGAGAAAAAGAAACAAGAAGATAGCATTAAATAAATAGAAAATATAAATGATATGACAAGGGAAAGTCCAAATCAATTAGTAATAGCAATAATATGAATAGGTTATATTATGTTAATAACATTCAAAGAATTTTAGGGTGAGTTAAAAAAAATTAATCCAGCTACATTCTACTTACAGGAGACACACCTAAAACAAAAATCACGTAAAAAGTTTGAAGAAAAGGAATGGGAATGACAACTAAAGACAGCATATGACCTTGGACTGGATCACCAGAAAAAAAGTTCTTTTTCTTTTGCCAAAGGACATTAGTAGAAACAGTGATGAAATTTTAATAAAATCTGTAGATAATAGTTTTGTATCAATATTAATTTCCTAATTGTGATAATTGTACTTTTTGTCCTGTTTTTAGGAAATAAACATGGAATTATTTAGGAATAAAGGTGCATCAGGTCCGCAACTTACTTTTCAAAGTTTCAGAAAAAAAATATTTTTATCACACACATAGAATGATAAAACAATGGTAAAATGCTAACATTTGAGGAATCTGGGTAAAGAATATATGGGAACTTTCTGTACTATTTTTACAACTTACCTGTAAAGCTGAAATTATTTCAAAACAAATGTTTTTAAAGGAATTAAAGAATAAAATACCATCAAAAAGAAAGCAGAGGGCCGGCCCCGTGGCTTAGCGGTTAAGTGCTTGGGCTCCGCTGCTAGCGGCCCGGGTTCAGATCCCGGGCGCGCACCGACGCACCGCTTCTCCGGCCATGCTGAGGCCTCGTCCCACATACAGCAACTAGAAGGATGTGCAACTATGATATACAACTATCTACTGGGGCTTTGGGGGGAAAAAAAATAAAGTTTAAAAAAAATGTTAAAAAATTTTAAAGCTCTTGAGTAAATAGCTTGATAATGTTTAGTGATGTTCATATTGTAAAATTACCAGGGACAATCTGTCAATTTGTATTTCCCAGAAATGTAACCTAACAAAAACATCTTAGCCCTCTAGTTCTTTTCCACAAAAAGAAAAAAAAAAAAAAAACAGATTAAATAAATTTGGGCTTATGCAGCTCTGCTTCATTTCATTAGCATTAAGTTCCCACAAAATTGACATAAAGAACCAAGCCATCATGGAAAAGTAATAATGTCAAATACGTATTTAAAGTTGATTTATAATGAGTCCTTTAAATGCACTGAGTCTGCTGCCCTGAATCTCAAAGCTACAATGAAAACCAATAGCATGAATTCACAAATATATAAAGGAAGATACCAAATTTATTGAATTTATTTATGGGATAATCGTGTCTTTTACTCCTAAGTGTTAGAGACTGTTCTAAAAACTTGGTGTCCTATTGTTCATCTCAATGTTTGAGAAATATGTATATATATATTTTTTTGCTTTTTTGTGTGTGTGTGAGGAAGATCGGCCCTGAGCTAACATCCGCACCAATCCTCCTCTTTTTGCTGAGGAAGACTGGTCCTGTGCTAACATCTGTGCCCATCTTCCTCCACTTTATGTGAGATGCCGCCTCAGCATGGCCTGACAAGTGGTGCATCAGTGCACGCCCAGGATCCGAACCCTGGCTGCCAGCAGAGGAGCGCGTGCACTTAACCGTTAAGCCACAGGGCCGGCCCCTTGAGAAATATTTAAAACCATAATCAAGGAAGACAATTCATAAAAGAAGAAATACAAATAATGAGATTGGCAAAGACTTTTTTTAACGATAATAACTTGTATAAATGTTTGAGAGGTTGCCAAGTCACAAACTCTTAAACACTCCAGGTAGGAATATAAACTGGAAGAAATTAAAAAAAAAAAAGTAATAATAGCTACCACTGAGTACTTACCATGTGTTAAGCACTGTGCTAACTGCTTTAAACAATATGTTTTCACATTATCTCCATTTTATGGATGCTCAAAAAGGTTAAGTAACAGGCCCAAGGACACAAAGCTAGTAAAAAAACAGAACTAGAAGGCAGTTTGGCACTGTATCAAAAGTCTTTAAAACTAGTATATTTTTAGAGCCAGCAATTCCCCTTGGAGTTCATCATAAAGAAACATTGGAGAAATATACAATTATATTTGTACAATGACATCCACTGTAATAATGTTATTTATGAAAAGGAGAAGTGGAAACAACCTAAAGTTCCAACAACAGCAGAAAGGCTAGTTTCAGTGTATTGTGGATTAATGCAATGGAATACTATATAGCTATTTTAAATGATGGTATAACTCTATACTTATTGAAATAGAAAGCTAGTACCATGTTAAGGGAAAAGCAAAATAGAGTAGTGTATATGGTATAACTATTATTAAAAATAGTATAGGTAGGGCCAGCCCCATGGCTTAGCGGTTAAGTGCACGCGCTCCACTACTGGTAGCCCAGGTTCGGATCCTGGGTGCGCACCAACACGCCGCTTTTCCGGCCATGCTGGGGCCGTGTCCCACATGCAGCAGCTAGAGGGATGTGCAGCTGTGACATGCAGCTATCTACTGGGGCTTTGGGGGAAAAATAAATAAATAAATAGTATAGGTATAAAAACGCAAGAAGAATATACTCAAAAATGTTAACTCATTATATCTTGTGAGATTTTGAGTGATTTTTTCTTTACTCACATATATTTTTAAATATTTCTATAAGAAAAAGGAACTGCCTATGTAAATATTTGTTTAAAAGGTCATAATAGAACTCGAATACACTGCTCATGGGAACATAAAACAATACTATCACTTTGGAAAACTCTGTGATAGTTTCTTATAAAATTAAGCATACACCAACAAAATGATCCTGCCATTCTGCTCCTAGGTGTGCACCAAGAGAAATGAAAGTGTAGGTTTACACAAAGACTTGTGACAAATGTTCACAGTAGCTTTATTAACAATAGCCAAACACTGAAAACAATTCAAATATCCGAGAACAGGTGAAGGAATAAACAAAATGTAGTATATCCATACAATGGGATACTACTCAGCAACAAAAAGAAATGAAATATTGATAAATGCCTGGACACACAACATGGATAAACCTCAAAATCATCACGCTGAGTAAAAGAAGCCAGGCAGAAAAGAGTACACATTATATGATGCCATTTACATAAATGTCACAGAATGCAAAACAATTTATAGTGACAAAAACAGATCAGTGATTGCCCGAGGCCAGGAGCAGGAGGGATAGACCACAGAGAGGGATGAAGAAATTTGGGGGGGCAGAGGGCGACGATGTAAATATTCTGTATCATTATTATGGCGGTGGTTTCACCAGTATATATAACTAGCAAAATTCACCAAATTGTATCTTTAAATGAATGCAGCTTACTGTACATACATTATAGTTCAATGAAGTTGTTTTTATTTATTTATTTATTTTTGTGAGGAAGATCAGCCCTGAGCTAACATCCATGCTAATCCTCCTCTTTTTGCCGAGGAAGACCGGCTCTGAGCTAACATCCACTGCCAATCCTCCTCCTTTTTTTTTCTCTCCTCAAAGCCCCAGTAGATAGTTGTATGTCATTGTTGCACATCCTTCTAGTTGCTGTATGTGGGACGCAGCCTCAGCATGGCCGGAGAAGTGGTGAGTTAGTGCGCCCCCGGGATCCAAACCGGCCGCAGTAGTGGAGAGTGCGCACTTAACTGCTAACCCAGGGGGCCTGCCCCAATGAAGTTGTTTTTAAAAAGCTTACAGAAGCTTAAGTCGTAAATATATATACACATGTATATATATTTATTACAGTAATTTTTTTCCTAAACTCTTTTTTTTCCCCCCAAAGCCCCAGCAGATAGTTGTATGTCATAGTTGCACATCCTTCTAGTTGCTGTATGTGGGACGCCACCTCAGCATGGCCGGAGAAGCGGTGCGTTGGTGTGCGCCCGGGATCCGGACCCGGGCCGCCAGTAGTGGAGCACATGCACTTAACTGCTAAGCCACGGGGCCGGCCCCTTTCCTAAACTCTTTATACAGGAATTCCAGGTCATCAAATTGGTTTTAAACTTAATAAGAACAACAGTAATTTCAGCTAACATTTATAATATTCCAGGAACGATCTTATCAAAATCCCAATGATGTTTTTGCAGAAAGAGAAAAATCCATCCTAAAATTTATATGGAATCTCAATAAACCCCAAATAGCCAGAACAATCTTGAAAAAGAATAACAAAGTAGGAGGTTTCACGCTTCCTGATTTTGAAACTTATTACCAAGCTACAGTAATCAAAATAGTGTGGTACTGGCAGAAACCTCACATGTAGAACAATGGAATAGAATAGAAAGCCCAGAAACAAACACTTGCATATATGGTCAAGTGATTTTTGACAAGAGTGCCAAGACCAGTCAACACATCCCAACAAACGGCATTGGGAAAACTGGATATCCACATGCAAACAAATTAAGTTGGACCCTTATACCCCATATACATCATATGTAAAAATTAACTCCAAATAGATCAAAGACCTAAATGTAAAATTCTTAGAAGAAAACATAGGCGAAAAGCTTCATGACATTGGATTTGGAGTTCAAGAATCATTCCTAAGATATGACATCGAAAGCACAGGCAACAAAAGAAAAAATAAGTTGGACTATATCAAAATTAAAAATTTTCAGGCATCAAAGGACACAATCAACAAAGTGAAAAGGCAACACACAGATTGGGAGAAAATGTTTGCAAATCATATATCTGATAAGAAGTTAATATCCAGAATATATAAAGAACTCCAACAACTCAACAACAACAAATAATTAAACAATTACAAAATGGGCAAAGTACTTGAGTAGACATTTCTCCAAAGAAAATATACAAATGGCCAGTACACACATGAAAAGGTGCTCAATATCACTAATCGTCCCAGGTCAAAAGAAACACCCAACTGTTCCCGTTTATTATTAGTTAGGTGCAGAACTTAACAGCAATAGTTTGTATATTATGTAACAAATGAAGCTGTGTCTCTCTGGTAAATGTAAAATATCCTGACCCTGTAATTCACTGGAATGCTTGGAGCACCTCAGCAAACAGTTTGGGAACCATGGATATAGTTAATCACTAAAAATAGGGAAGAAATGTAAAGTGAGGTTGAATGTAACAACTCAAACTAAATTTTATTCAAGGTTTCAGACTTGTCTAAAAACTGTGAAGTTTTTAGAAGCTGTAGTCACAGTTTTAATAGTGCTACCATAATATGGGAAATCTTCTCACTATAACATTAAATTGTGTTGCTCAGTCTTTGGCTTTGCCTTCCAAGTCATAAACTGAAGTACTCTATTTTTTTCTTCAAAATGCAGCAAAACTGTATTTGATTAAGATTTCTGCTCTACAAGACATAAGTTGATCTAGTATTAAGTGCACTCATGATTTTAGTTTATAATTTAAATTCAAAAGCCCATAGGGTATAGTGGCAGTTGTGAACAGAAAGCATATGTGTCACTTCTAGGCAAAGTCAATTAAGAAACAGGCATGCCTTCACCACCCTTTCTTACTCTGCTGGCTGGATGCAGAGAACTCTGAAGTCCCAAAGGATGAAAGAGCCACAATATGGAAGAAGCCTGGGCTTCTGAATGAGCTGTAGAACAGCTACCTGCTGATGAGGAACCGCCACATTGTACTGTTGCATTAGCAAGAAATATACTTCTATTTTGTTAAGCCACTGAAATTTTGGGGTTGGTTTCTTACAGCAATTAACGCAGTCCAAACATAATTGAGAATGCTTTTCAAGTTTTACCATTAAGTATGACACTTGGTAAAGGAGCTTTGATACATCCTTTTCATCATCTTGAGTAAATTCCTTCTATTCCTAGGTTGCTAAGCGATTTTATAAACAAGTGTATATGTTTATGGAATCACATTTTTTTCAAGAATGGTGACGGGTCTGAGATTTTACCCTGCTTGCAATGGAATACTGCTCAGCAATAAAAATGAATGAACTACTGCTACACACAACAACATGGATAAATCTCAAAATCATTATGTTGAGTAAAAGCAGCCACACAAAATAGTGTATCAGTGCTCCTTTCCTTTTCATTGATAAATAGTATTCCATTTTATAGATATACCATATGTTGTCTGTCCATTTGTCAGTTAATGGACATTCGAGTTGCTTCCACTTTTTGGCTATTATGAATAATGCTGCTATGAACATCATGTACTTTTATGTATAATCATACATACTGTCTGATTCCATTTATATGAAGTTCAAGAACAGACAAAACTAATCTCTCATGGTAGAAGTCAGAAGAGTGGTACCTAGGGGCAGGCAACTGGTGTTTACTGAAAAAAAGGCACAAAAAAGCCTTCAGAGGTGATGAAAATGTCACATATTTTTATCTGGGTGGAGGTGACAAAGGTGCAGATGTGTAAAAAGTCATCTAACAATGAGATACCAATTCACACATAATAGAATGGCTATAATCAAAAAGACAATAGTAAGTGTTGGAAAAGATGTAGAGAAATGGAAACCAAGGTACCATTTTACATTTCCACCACCAATGTACATTGCTGGTGGAAATGTAAAATGTCACAACCACTTTGGAAAATAGATTGGCAGTGCCTCAAAATGTTAAACATAGAGCTACCATATGACCCAGCAATTCTCCTAGGTATCTACCCAAGAGAAATGTAAATATATGTCCGCACAAATGTTCATGGCAGCATGATTTGTAATAACCAAAAAGTGGAAACAGCCTAAATGTCCACCAACTAATGAATGGATAAACAAAACGTGGTATATACATAAAATGGAACACTATTTGGCAACAAAAAGGAATGAAGTACTGATACTTGCTACAACATGGATGAACCTCAAAAACATTATGCTAAATGAAAGAAGCCAGTCACAAAAGACTACGTATTGTAAGATTTCATTTATATGAAAGGTCAAAATAGATAAATATATAAAGATAGAAAGCAGATTAGTGGTTGCCAAGGGCTGGGGAGGACAGGGGACAAGGAGAATGGTGAGTGACTGCTAATAAGTACAAAGTTTCTTTTTGGGATAATGGAAATTTTCTAAAATTAGATTATGGCAATCCT
This sequence comes from Diceros bicornis minor, assembly GCF_020826845.1. NCBI lineage: Eukaryota > Metazoa > Chordata > Mammalia > Perissodactyla > Rhinocerotidae > Diceros > Diceros bicornis. The sequence continues at coordinate 9,818,437 of NC_080761.1, forward strand.
TGCAAAATCTGTAAATAGGCCAAAAACCATTGAATTGCACACGTTAAACAGGTAAATTTCATGATATATTAATAATAACTCAATAAAGCTGGGGTTTTTGTCATCAAGCAATATATTTTAAATTTGCATATTCGACCATATGTAAATTATACATCAATAAAGCACTGATCGGGGCCAGCCCCGTGGCATAGCGTTTAAGTGCGCGCCACTCTGCTGCTGGTGGCCTGGGTTCAGATCCTGGGTGAGCACTGACACACCACTTGTCAGGCCATGCTGTGGCAGTGTCCCACATAAAGTGGAGGAAGATCGGCACAGATGTTAGCTCAGGGCCAGTCTTCCTCAGCAAAAAGGGGAGGATTGGCATTGGATGTTAGCTCAGGGCTGATCTTCCTCACAAAAACAAATAAATAAAAATAAACTAAAATAAAGCACTGATCAAAAGGCATATTAAGAACCACTGAAAATAAAATAAGAAGGACTGGGTAATGGAATCAGAATTTTATGGAAGAGTAAGATCTTTGAGATCATGTGGTCCAGCCTCTTTTTTGTATAGATGAGGAAACAGGTTCTGAGAAACATGACTTGCTGCTTCTCAATGGCAAAGCTGAATAGAAGATCAAGGAGTTACCTCGATGGTCGGCTGCCAGGATATATACTGACTATTCAAAACCAGGTTTCTAGTTTTCAATACATAGATTACTGTATTCAAACACACAGGTCCCAGCTAAAAGCAATATTTCCTGGAAAGTGTTAACCAGGTCTCAGCATGGCCATCTGATACATTCTGTTTTATATAAGTCCCTTATAAATAAACCTTCAGGGGAAAAGGATTAGGAACAACCATCTTTTATGTATGCCACTTTAAACCACCCCACTTTCCCTTTCCTGTTATTGTTCATTTCTCCAAATGATATGCTGTTCTTTTCCATCACACTTCTCTGATAAAAAAACATTTTTTAAAACAGAGGAAAACAATTCCAAATAAGTCAAATAATATGTAGCAATTAATGATTGAATAAAGGGACGCAAAGTGGAACAATCCTAAGATAACTTGATTCACTTTAGAATCACCTGTTAAACATAGTTAATTAGGAGTCATATATTTACCCAGGTATCTTCTGGGTCTTTTAGAGTGAAATAGTCCAAGATACAGTATTTCTCTTATCTCCTAGGATACTTTTAAATGCCTTAGAATTTCATAGTAGTGAATTTAGAGAGAAAACAAGAACACGAAGCTCTGGAGTTGATTTTCTGGGATTTAATCCCTGCTCCATCTCTAAACAGCTTATTTTGTTTAGATTAATCTATTTAACCTTCTTGTGCCAATGTTTCCAAATCTGTAAAATAGAATGGTATAGGGTTGTTCTAAGAATTAAAGGAGATAATTTGTTCCTCTTCAAGATGATGGAAGAGCTATATGCTTTTTGTTGGTCCCTCCTAAAACCTTATTTAAATAACAGTAAAAATTATTTTCAGGGTATAAATCCACAACATTAAAGAGAAAGGAAGGAAAGCCATCAGCAAACAAGTGATTTTAACAAATTTTTGGAAAACAGAAAGAGGATGGAAGATTGATGACTGATGAAGCAGGGCAGGAGGAACCACTACTTAGATTATGGGTGGAAAAGACTGCAGGGGAGGAGTGCACCAATCTTGCCTGGAGAAACCCAAAATATTTAGAAACAGAAAGTTCCAGTTAGAATGCATAATAGGAGTAGGGGCTGGGTCTGAAAGCAGGGATATTATTTAAAGCCTGTATATGGAAAACACCCTCTCTCCTCCCCAAAACCAGAAAGCAAAATGTCTATCAGGCAGATGATTATCTTCCAGGCAAAATAAAGTAATAATGATAATAAATTAAAAAGCAATTTTCTATAAAGAAGCTTATAGAAAACTTCTTTTCTATTTCTTTTGAACCATCTAGGAAGAATTGGGGCAGCTAAACTGGGCATTGTTGCCCTAGAAGCTCACTCAGTTTTACAAAGTTCAAAGTCAATCTTTCTACTGCCTCATTCTTCAAAGTGAGTAGATTCAAGGATTGACAGACTTTTGAAGAAAATCTGTAATGTGAATGAGAAATAGAAAAGTAAACAGAAAAATTAATTAAGAGAAATTCATAAGACAATTCAGGAAACATAAGAAAACTCTTTAAAAATACTAATTGATATCATCAGGGATGCATGGAAGACACTACATTCATAAAACAAGAACAGGGTGCTAGTAAATAAGGAACAATTCAGTTAAATAACAAGAAAGAGTTTTTGGAGGTAAATAATTTGACTGCCAAAAAATAATAATAATAATATAAGCATACAGTTAGAAGATAAGGTCAAGAAAGTCTTTCAGAAAGAAGAACCAAAAGACAAAAAAGCAGACAATCTGAGAGGAAAGTTAACAGACACTAACTAAGCCCAATCCAGGAGCCCAATGCTCAACTAATAGGATATTTCAAGGAAGAGAAAATGAAAGGGAAAAGATTTTCAAATACATAATACCAGAGAAATTTCCAGAACTGGAGGATGAGTCTTCAGAATGAAAAAAGACCGCTGGTGAATGAAAATGTGGTGGCACTCACATAAACAGTAATCTTTACTGTACATATTAAAGATTTTGTTCTCATTATCTTTAAACTAAATCAGGGTATAGGGCAGTTGTTTTTGTCTCTGATGCATATCCAGTAAAACAAAAGATTATCAGGAACTAAGACCAGATGTCTGCCCTACCAGGAGACCAGCCCCTAAATAACTGGCCTGTAGTCTTTATTCTGTAAGACGGGCTTTAAGGACACTAGTCCACCATCATCCATCTTTGCTGGCAAAAACAAATAAATGCTTTCTATCCCACTGACTTGCCTCCTGACTTTTCAACTAGTCTTACAGCAAGCAGAAGGAGTCTGCTGCTCAGTAACCAAAAGACTAGCCTAATGAATGAAGAAATAACCACACCTAGATTCAACACAGTGAACTACTAGAGCCCCAGGGATAAAGATAAAATCCAAAAACTTTTAATAATAGGGGAGGGGCCGGCCCAGCAGCATAGTGGTTAAGTTCGCACAGTCTGCTTCTGTGGCCCGGGGTTCGCGCGTTTGGATACTGGGCACAGACCTACTGACTGCTCATCATGCCATGCTGAGGGGGTATCCCACCTAGAAGAGCTACAACTCTACAACTATGGTACACAACTATGTACTGGGGCTTTGGGGAGAAAAAAGAAAAAGAGGAAGATGGGCAACAGACGTTAGCACGGGGCCAATCTTCCCCTCCCAAAAAAGAAAAGAAGTTCTTTTTAAAAAAATAACAAAAAACAAAAAATAAATAGTAGGGGAAACTGGGTGTAGGATATATAACAACTCTATACTATCTTCTCAATTTTTCTATAAAGCTAAATGTCTATTATTAAAAAAAAAAGAGGTATCTAGGAAAAGGGGAGAGTTAAAAGTTTTGATACTGTCCTTAAGAAGATGGAAGAGAGAGAGACATCAAGATTGCAGCTTAGGCAGACTCGGAACTCACCTCCTCCCATGGACACAGCCAATTTACAACTACTCGGGGAAAAATTACCCCTGGGACAGAACTGAAAACTAGATAAGAGGAACTCCTGCAACAACGGACAATCCTAATTGAGGTAGAAGAGGCAGAAACTCCCTTCTGGAGAGGAAAAATTCCACCTTCACAAGCCGCAGTGCCTCAGGGCCTCTGGGAGCAGCCCACAGGTACGCAGCCCTCCCTGGAGGAGCGGGGCCCTGAGCCGGGGAGGGCCCCCACTGTGGGCATTTTGGACCCAGCACAATCCAGACGAGTGGCATAATATCCGACTTTGCCTGCTACTAAAACATTGGGGAGTACCCCCAGAAAAGCTGGTTTACAAAGAAACTAAAACCGGCTCTTAAAGGGCCCACATGCAAACTCACCCGTTTCAGAAAGCAACCTGAAATCACCAGAAAGAAAGGTGCACAGTGCTTTGGTGAAAAGAGACTCACCTAATAGGACCTGTGTGCATCTCGGTGAGAGGTGAGACCTCTCCAGGGACTGGGACATTGGCGGTGACCATTGTTGTGGCCTGGTGTGGGCGTCCTGACACAGATGCCATTGGAGTTCTCCCTGAGGCATGCTAGCCCAAGGTCTGCCCCACCCGCTAGAGCACCCAATTAACCCAGCTCAGCCAGGGCAGGCACCCCACCCTAGAGACTGGCCCCACCCAACAACAAGCCCTCAGGCAACTTGTGGGCCTGCATAGATTGGTGACTGGATTCTCTGCAGCCTGGCAACTGAGCTGACTTCAGTGGGGCAGGGCGAGTACAAGGAGGGCTTGGAGAGTGTGGGGCGGTGGTGGAGTGTGTGGGGGTCCCGCCGTGGAGAGACTGGGTCCGCTTTGGGAGGTCAGGGCGCGCACACGGGGCAGGACTGTGTTGACTGTGTGTGTGGACCTGTGGGCGGCAGGGCTTGTCAACTGCAGAAGACTTGTGCTTCTCAAAGACCCACATAGGGGGTTTGCCCCACCTTCCAAAGCTTGAAACAATTGGGTGCTCCCGTGCCTGAGGCCAGCCCCACCACCCAGCTGCAATCCTCAGAGAGCTGACAAGAGACCTAAAGCTGGAGGCTTATAGCAATTTTAAGCCCCTAAGCCTAACAACCTGCCATGCAGGGGGCCTACTCACTTACAAGAAATACTGCAACACAAATGTGGTATTAGAACTTGCAGCCAACTATGTTGGGGCTCCCCACACCTGATAAAGAGACTGAAGGGCCCACAACAACTACAAGCAGCTGAGCATTACAACAGCTGGCCAGGAGCATAACTCGGCCTCCCTGGGCACCTACAGGGAGAGCAAACAGGCCACAACAGAAGGACACACATAGCCCACATAGGCGTCACCCCTGGAACATTGAGAACTGAGGGAAGCACACTGAAGGCCTCCTAAGGCATCACTTATATAAGGTCACCTATCCAAGAGCAAGAGACGTAGCTGACCTACCTAACATGTAGACACAAGCACAGGGAAAGAGGCAAAATGAGGAGGCAAAGGAATACATTCCAAGTAAGGGAACAGGACAAAACCCCGGAAAAGGAACTAAGTGAAACAGAAATGAGCAACCTACCCGACAGAGAGTTCAAACAAAGAGTGTTAAGGATGCTCACTGATCTGGGGAGAAGAATAGATGAACTCAGTGAGAATGTCAACAAAGAAATGGAAGATATAAAAAAGAACCAATCAGAAATGAAGAATACAATACTGGAAATGAAAAATTCACTAGAGGGACTCAAATGCAGAGTAGAGAACACAGAAGAACGGATCTGCGAGCTGGACGAAGACTAGAAGAAATTACCCTAGCTGAACAGGTAAAAGAGAAAAGAATTAAAAAGAGTGAGGACAGTCTATGGGACCTCTGGGACAACATCAAGCGCACTAACATCTGTGTTATAGGTGTCCGGGAAGGAGAAGTGCGAGACAAAGGGGCAGAGAATCTATTTCAAGAAATAATAGGTGAAAACTTCCCTAACCTAAGGAAGGAAACAGACATCCAGGTACAGGAATCACAGAGAGCCCAAAACAAGATAAACCCAAAGAGACCCACACCAAGACACATCATAATCAAAATGTCCAGAATTAAAGATAAAGAGAGAATCCTAAAAGCCGCAAGAGAACGTCAAGTTACATACAAAGGAAACCCCATAAGGCTATCAGCTGACTTCTCACCAGAAACCTTACAGGCTAGAAGAGAGTGGCACGATATATTTAAAGTGCTAAAAGGAAAAAACTTACAGCCAAGAATACTCTACCCAGCAAGGTTATCATTCAAAATGGAAGGAGAGATCAAAAATTTCCCAGACAAGCAAAAATTAAAGGAGTTTGTCACCAAGAAACCAGTGCTACAAGAAATGTTAAAGGGACTGATTTAAGGGGAAAAGAGAAGACCACAAATAGGAAAAATTATCTATTTCCATGCTAAGAGGGTAATTGATACAAATGCACCAAAAAGAGGTTAGATATGATATTAAAAACATAAAATGAGGGAGGAGGGGAGTTAAAGAGTAGAGCTTTCAGACAGAGGTCAAACTACAGAAACCATCAATTCTGTATAGAAGGAGAAAGAAACAGAGAAGGACTACTAAAACACTGAGGAAAAAAAAAGTTAAAAAATGGCAATAAGTACATACTTATCAATAGCTACTTTAAACGTCAATGGACTAAATGCTCCAATTAAAAGGCATAGGGTGGCTGACTGGATAAAAAAACAAGACCCATGTATATGCTGCATACAAGAGACACACTTCAGACCTAAAGACACTCACAAACTGGAAGTGAAGGGATGGAAAAAGATACTCCACGCAAATGGCAACGAAAAGAATGCTGGCGTAGCAGTACTCATATCAGACAAAATAGACTTTAAAACAAAAACTGTAAAAAGAGACAAAGAAGGGCATTACATAATGATCAAGGGAACAATCCAACAAGAGGATATAACACTTGTAAATATCTACGCAACCAATGTAGGTGCACCTAAATATACAAAGCAATTATTAACAGACATCAAAAGAGAAATAGACAGTAACACAATAATAGTAGGAGACTTTAACACTCCACTTACACCAACGGAGAGATCATCCAAACAGAAGATCAATGAGGAAACATTGGCCTTAAATGACACACTAGAAGAGATGGACCTAGTAGATATATACAGAGCATTCCATCCAAAAACCAAAGAATACACATTCTTTTCAAATGCGCATGGAACATTCTCCAGGATTGATCACATATTAGGCCACAAAACAAGTCTCCATAAATTTAAGAAGATTGAAATAATACCAAGCATCTTTTCTGACCACAACGGTATGAAAATAGAAATCAACTATAGGAAGAAAATCAAAAAAGCCACAAATACGTTGAGCTTAAACAAAATGCTGCTGAACAACGACTGGGTCAACGAAGAAATCAAAGAAGAAATCAAAGAATACCTGGAGACAAATGAAAATGAAAATACGACATACCAGAATTTATGGGATACAGCAAAAGCGGTTCTAAGAGGGAAGTTTATAGCAATACAGGCCTATCTCAACAAACAAGAAAAATCTCAAATAAACAATCTAACAATGCACCTAAAGGAACTGGAAAAAGAAGAACAAACCAAGCCCAAAATCAGTAGAAGAAGGGAAATCATAAAAATCAGAGCAGAAATAAATGAAATAGAGACTAAAAAAAAATAGAAAAAAATTAATATAACCAAGAGCTGGTTCTTTGAAAAGATCAACAAAATTGACAAACCTTTAGCTAGACTCACCAAGAAAAAAAGAGAGAAGGCACAAATAAGTAAAATCAGAAATGAAAGAGGAGAGGTTACAACAGACACCTCAGAAATACAAAAGATTATAAGAGAATACTATGAAAAGCTATATGCCAACCAATTCGACAATCTGGAAGAAATGGATAAATTCTTAGAATCATACAACCTTCCAAAACTGGATCAAGAAGAAGTAGAGAATTTGAATAGACCAATCAGCAGTAAGGAGATCGAAACAGTAATCAAAAATCTCCCCAAAAATAAAAGTCCAGAACCAGACAGCTTCCCTGGTGAATTCTACCAAACATTCAAAGAAGACTTAATACCTAACCTTTTCAAACTCTTCCAAAAAATTGAGGATGGGGGAAGCTCCCTAACTCATTCTACGAAGCCAACATTACCCTGATACCAAAACCAGACAAGGACAACACAAAAAAAAGAAAATTACAGGCCAATATCACTGATGAACATCGATGCAAAAATCCTCAACAAAATACTAGCAAATCGCATACAACAATACGTTAAAAAGATTATACACCATGATCAAGTGGGATTTATTCCAGGTATGCAGGGATGGTTCAACATTCGCAAATCAATCAACATAATACACCACATTAATAAAATGAAGAATAAAAATCACATGATCATCTCAATAGATGCAGAGAAAGCATTTGACAAGATACAGCATCCATTTATGATAAAAACTCTGAATAAAATGGGTATAGAAGGAAAGTACCTCAACATAATAAAGGCCATATATAACAAACCCACAGCTAATATCATCCTCAATGGTGAAAAATTGAAAGCTATCCCTCTAAGAACAGGAACCAGACAAGGATGCCCACTCTCACCACTCCTATTTAACATAGTACTGGAAGTCCTAGCCAGAGAAATCAGGCAGGAAAAAGAAATAAAAGGGATCCAAATTGGAAAGGAAGAAGTGAAACTGTCACTATTTGCAGATGACATGATTTTATATATAGAAAACCCTAAAGAATCCACCAGAAAACTTTTGGAAGTAATAAACGAATACGGTAAAGTTGCAGGATACAAAATCAACATACAAAAATCAGTTGCATTTCTATACACTAACAATGAAGTAGCAGAAAGAGAAATTAAGAATACCATCCCATTTACAATTGCAACAAAAAGAATAAAATACCTAGGAATAAACTTAACCAAAGAGGTGAAGATCTGTACACCGAAAACTATAAAACATTGCTGAAAGAAATTGAAGAAGACACAAAGAAATGGAAAGATATTCCGTGCTCTTGGATTGGAAGAATTCACATAGTTAAGATGTCCATACTTCCTAAAGCAATCCACAGATTCAATGCAATCCCTATCAAATTTCCAACAACATTTTTCACAGAAATAGAACAAAGAATCCTAAAATTTATATGGAACAACAAAAGACCCCGAATAGCTAAAGGAATCCTGAGAAAAAAGAACAAAGCTGGAGGTATCACACTCCCTGATTTCAAAATATACTACAAAGCTATAGTAACAAAAACATCGTGATACTGGCACAAAAACAGACACACAGATCAATGGAATAGAATCAAAAGCCCAGAAATAAACCCACACATCTATGGACAGCTAATCTTTGACAAAGGAGCCAAGAACATACAGTGGAGAAAAGAAAGTCTCTTCAACAAATGGTGTTGGGAAAACTGGATAGCCACATGCGAAAAAATGAAAGTAGACCCTTACCTTACACCATGCACAAAAATTAACTCCAAATGGATTAAAGACTTGAATGTAAGACCTGAAACTATGAAACTTCTAGAAGAAAACGTAGGCAGTACACTCTTCGACATTGGTCTTAGCAACATATTTTCAAGCACCATGTCTGACCGGGCAAGAGAAACAATAGAAAAAATAAACAAATGTGACTACATCAAACTAAAAATCTTCTGCACAGCAAAGGAAACCATCAACAAAACGAAAAGACAACCTAACAATTGGGAGAAGATATTTGCAAACCATACATCTGATAAGGGCTTAATCTCCAAAATATATAAAGAACTCATGCATCTCAACAACAAAAAAACTACCAACGCAATTAAAAAATGGGCAAAAGACCTGAACAGACATTTCTCCAAAGAAGATATACAGATGGCCAACAGGCACTTGAAAAGATGTTCAAAATCATTAACTATCAGGGAAATGCAAATCAAAACTACAATGAGATATCACCTCACGCCTGTCAGAATGGCTATAATTAACAAGACAGGAAACAACATATGTTGGAGAGGATGTGGAGAGAAGGGAACTCTCATACACTGCTGGTGGGAGTGCAAACTGGTGCAGCTGCTATGGAAAACAGTATGGAGATTCCTCAAAAAATCAAGGATAGAACTACCATATGATCCAGCTATTCCACTGCTGGGTATTTATCCAAAGAACTTGAAAACACCACTGCGTAAAGATACATGCACCCCTGTGTTCACTGCAGCGTTATTCACAATAGCCAAGACTTGGAAGCAACCTAAGTGCCCATCAAGGGACGAATGGATAAAGAAGATGTGGTATATATACACAATGGAATACTACTCAGCCATAAGAAACGATGAAATCCAGCCATTTGTGACAACATGGATGGACATTGAGGGTATTATGCAAAGTGAAATAAGTCAGAGGAAGAAGGTCAAATACCATACGATTTCCTTCATTAAGTAGTAGATAATAACAACAATAAACAAACACATAGAGACAGAGATTGGATTGGTGGTTACCAGAGGGGAAGGGGGGAGGGAGCAGGGCGAAAGGGATAATTTGGCACATGTGTGTGGTGATGGGTTGTAATTAGTATTTGGGTGGTGAACATGATGTAATCTATGCAGAAATAGAAGTATAATGATGTACACCTGAAATTTATACAATGTTATAAACCAATGTTACTGCAATAAACAAAAAATTTAAAAAAAAAAAGTTGGAAGAATTTAAGGATAAGATAAAGGTGGGAAATTCCCCCCAAAATGGAAAGGCAATTAACCTCTTCCCAAAAAAATCTCTATAGAAAGATTGGTAATCCCAATATACTACATACCTACACAATGACAATACTTAAATAGTTGTAACAATGTGATCATGCTTAATGATTTTTAAGTTTTATAATAAGCTTATAGAGAAAACAGATATCATAAATCTGATTAATTAACAGAACGCAAATGTTATCAGCCTGATAATCTTAAAGTAAAAGTATGGCTGCCCAAAGTTGAGAGGTAGAATGGGAAGATAAGAAATGGAAGGGAAAGTCATGAGTGCTAATGAGCCTGCTTTGTAATGAGCAGTTAGGAGAAATGGCCTATAGCTGAAATAAGAAATCAAGAGGTAAGTTCATCATTTCATGCTTTAATGATAATGAAGGGGTTCAGAACATGTCACCCCAAAATATGCCACTATGGAATTTTCATTATTTTGAGCTGAAGGCACTTGAGAAACAGCAGATGCAGGAAGGGCTCCCTAAATCCCCCCTTTCTACCTAGAAGCAGGTCATAAATTTTCCCATAGGAAAGGTGCCCTCCTGGTACCAGGAAGAGAAGAACATCCTTGTCACCAGAGACTGGGAGTCAACACTGAAACGGACCTTTACAAGCAAACCTACTAAAATAACTCTTATCTTCCATTAGTTTCTCTCATATATTTCCTATTCATTGTCCCACAATTACTGCCCCTAGCCCAAGTCCTTTTCTCTTGTCACATACCCACAATTTACCATTCTTTGTTTAAAAAGGTATATAAGCTTTTTGGCCTAACAGCTTCTTCAGGTCTTCATTTTCCTTTTGGAGACTTCTGTGTACACATAAAAATATTAAACAAAGGGCCAGCCTGGTGGCATAGTGGTTAAGTTCGTGTGCTCCACTTTGGCCACCCGGGGTTCGCAGGTTTGGATCCTGGGCACAGACCCACGCACCACTCATCAAGCCATGCTGTGGCAGCGTCCCACATACATACAAAAAATAGAGGAAGATGGACACAGATGTTAGCTCAGGGCAAATCTTCCTCACCAAAAAGAGGAAGATTGGCAACAGATGTTAGCTCATGGCCAAACTTCCTCACCAAGAAAATGCATATATATTAAACAAAATTTGTATGCTTTTCTCCTGTTAATCTGTCTTATGTCAGTTTAATACTTAGGACCAGCCACAGAACCTAGGAGGGTAGAAGGTTTTCCTCCCTTACAATAACCAATAGGGAAACTAAAAAGAGTGATATAATTACACAGAGAGGAGGGAGAGAAGAGAGATAAGCTTACACTTTATCAGAGCTGAAATTTGATTGATAGATGTGTAAATAATGGAAATTCCCATATTATTTAGAGATTAGGAAAAATCAATAGATACAGTAAAAACAGAGTTTAGGAGTTAGGGAGTAGAATGGGGCTGGGGTGGGAAAGAGTAAAAAGAGGATTGCTGCTTTTCATTATAGGTCTTTCTATACTATGTCATTTTGTAATTATGTTTATGTATTACTTTGATAAAAGGTTTTTTAATGTTCTAAAAAGCTTTTAACGTAAAATCCTTTGGAAAGCATTTAGCACAGTGCCTGGCATTCATCAAGGAGCTTACAGCCTGAGCAAAGATTTTTGGATCTATGTGTGGCACAAAAGCTTCAAAGCCCACCTACTTCCAGGTTGGGGCAATAGAGTGTACTCTTAACAGAGAATAGAGCAGGATCTCCAAATATTCTGCTCAAAGTAAGACCTCTCAGGACATTTGCATGATCCTGGTAGCTGTAATGAGAGAATTCCAGTAATGACTGAGATTTCGTTTCCCACCAGCCTGTGCTCCAGCACCAGCAACACAATTTGTGGGGCTCAGTGAAAAATGAAAATTCAGGAGAAAAAAGTGCTGTTGACAAAGCAAGGAAAAAATACTGTTAAAGGTACTAGAATATAAAGCTGTTTCCTTTCTTCTGCAGTCTCTCTCAACTTGTTGTGGTATTTTATATTTGCTTTTTAACATAAAATTTTAATTAGCATGAATGTTACTGATACCAAACCTCTTAATCTCAAATTCCTGTGCCTGATGCACTGTAAGCCAATCACTGAGATATGGGTGCTTAGAGATGGAAAAAGGTTTATTTGAATTGGCCAAAATGAGAAGGCAGGAGGATAGGTTCTTTCAAGTCCACCTTCACAAGAGAATAAAGCAGGGGGTTTTATAGAGCTAAGGGGCTTGGCAGGAGGAGTTTTAGAGAAACAAAAGGGAAATCAGTGTTTCTTTCACTCCAGATAAGCCCTTGGGCAATCTGACTTTTGGGCATCAACAGCAGCTGGGGGCTGGTTATCTGGTGATCAGATCACAAGTGCCTTGAAGGAATTCTTTTTTTTCTCCCAAACAAGCTCATAAATCCTTGTGACCCTTGAGTCACCCCTCAGGTTAAACAAGAAAACAGCAAATTGACAAAATTTTCTTTTTCATCTATGTCTGTGCTGGGAACAAAGTTGAAAGGTAATCATGTTTTTATTGAATATTTACAGCAACCCTCAGATACCTGGCTTCATTACTTTTTATCTTTATATTGTGCAATGCCACTTTCAAATGCAAATATATGAACATTTAACTCATGTGGAATCACCAAAATTACATAATTCTGATTTTGTAGCTTGTACAAGTATATGTATTTTGTTTTTACCAGAACAGTGAAAACCCTGTGCAAAACTGTCAACAGCTTTTATTTCATTTTACACATCTACCAATACTCTACCTTCAGCTAACTGATGAGCAAGAGAGAACTGAAGGAAAAAAGAACTGTAGGTTGCACTATCTTTCCCTCTCCTTCTATGTCATCATTTTCAGGGTAAGTGGTTGGCTAGAACGGAAAGTAACACAGGTAAAAAAGGATATGATAGGGTTCCTCAGTTGTGTTTCTTAATATGCCATTGCCTTCTGTCTGCAAAAGAAGTTCCGGTTCAAAAAAACCCATGATCTCTATGACTGTCAGCCACCCCAGGCCAGCCTTTACCCAGTGGTAGACCTAACACTCACACTTTTTACTCCTTTGACACATGCTGAATTCTAATGCATTGTGTGTCCACTGCAATTCTGTAATCAAGGGGCATCTCAAAGGCTATATGCCAACAGGGCAGCAAGGAAACACATCAGATACATATATTGTGTTTATCTCCTCTGCTCAAGTGCATGCTCTACAGTTCCATTGGATGTCACTTACAAAACACATGCCCAAAGATAAAATTTTCAAGAATTTCAAGACAGCAACAACAGAGCATTGAACCAAGCATGGAGCCCTGCTAGGAAAGTGGCCCTGTGAGACCACACAGGTCACACACCCATGAAGCTGGCTTTGCTGAGCTGAGTGTAATTTAATTTGATTTCAAGAAAATAAAGAAACATGACATTTCTCACACATTTAAGTTTGTGGAGTAAGATTCATACCTGCCACAGGTGAGGGTTTTGTCCAAAATTGTATTAATACAAGACTAGAATTTGGTTGTCTCTTAAAATAAGTTGTCTTGAGTATTAGGCTTGCTTTTACCTATAATCGGCCCTGATAGCAGAGATTCTATTCCATAAACTGACTTTGGCATGCCCTTAATTATATTTTTTAAGTCTTAAAGAGCTAAATTTCCTTATAATTATATTATCTTATTCTATGTTTATTTTAAAATACTATATTGTAACTTTGATTACTCCTCTGACTATCTCCCTGACTATAATGGAAGACCTCTGAGATGAAGAATTTGTTATATCCAGCTGCTAGTACAGGAAATGCTCTATAAATGTTAAATATTTGAGTCAGTGAATGAATGAAGAAATAAAGTTGCAGGATAATTTAATGAGACATTAATAGGTTTTTTTATGGTATAGAAGAACAACAACAAAAAATAAGCATTTTGCTTTGTTCTCTGGGTTTTTCCCTTTTTAGATCCCGTAAGTACTGTCGACGCAAAATAACCAATAACCACTCTATACATAAGAGAGAGAAGGTGAGTTTTACTTGAGCCAGGGTGAGCATTATAACTTGGGAAGGCAGTTTCCACAAAGGAAGAAAGCATTCCGGAGAAGCATGGTTTTCAGTACAGTCTTATACTTTCTTAGAACAAAGAACATACATTAAACACACCCAGGATACACATTCATCAAAGTTTCAACGAGGTATTCAGTTGCAAGTTAGCAGGTCAACATAACTCTGATGCTGGGAAAGGAACAATTTCAGGCGTTACAGATACTGGCGAAGGAGGGGAAAAAAGCATTCTTATCTTAGGAGAGTGCATTCTTTACTTTAACAGTTAAAGCAGACATACAATGTATGTTTGACAGGCCATAAGTCAGGCTTCTTCAGTTCAAGCCAAATCAGTTTTGAACTAGAATAGTTGCCCCATATACCTCAATATGTGAAAATCTCTTGTCAGTAGCCAGGAAAGCATTCCCCTGCCTCAGATTCTCTTCCTAGTTTTTGTTAAGAACGTGCCTGGAGTCCTTCAGGGAATTAGGCTACAAGGAGGTAGAGAGGAGAAAAATGAGAAATTTGGAAAGGAGAGAATTTCCCAAGACTGGAAAGCAGATAGTGGGGTATGGGACCTGAATAATGAGACCCACGTCCTCCTCCCTGCCAGTGCCCTAGTAGGTGACAGGACTCAAAGAGGAATGGCTGGACTTGACACTGGGGCTCAAGAATCTAAAGAAACCAGGGGGCCGGCCCCGAGACATAGTGGTTAAGAGTGCACGCTCCGCTGCTGGTGGCCCGGGTTCGGATCCCGGGCGTGCACTGACGCACCGCTTGTCAGGACATGCTGTGGCAGCGTCCCATATAAAGTGGAGGAAGATGGGCACGGATGTTAGCTCAGGGCCAGTCTTCCTCAGCAAAAAAAGAGGAGGATAGGCATGGATGTTAGCTCAGCGCTGATCTTCCTCACAAAAAAAGAAAAAAAAAGGAAGAAGAACGTTAATGCCATCTCATTTAGATCTCTTGTAGTAAAAGAGCTATGCAAGTATATAGAAGATGTTACCATTACAGCATATATCAGCAAAATCTGTGTTGTGCCTTGAACTTGTATTATCATCCTTCAAACAACAATGGCAAAAGATTTTTAAAATATTTTTCTACTACATCTATATCACATTTTTATATATGTATTTATCTTACTTCCAGGTATTTTCCTATTATATTACTTTAACTAAAACAAAACACAATGTCTTCATTTTATTATTTCTTTAATGTTTTAAAATTCAAGATACTTTAAATTTTTTAAAGACAGAAGATTAATAAAAATAACTTTACCTTTCAAATGTGACTTTTTAACAGCAAAATGGAAAAATGGTAAGTCTCCCTTAAAAAATAAAATCAGCACTTCCAACAAAACTAAAGGAAGGCTTACATATAGAGCTAATTCAGAAAAGGGGAAAACATCTAAGGAAATGGATAAATACCTTATTTAACTCAAAAAATTAAATACCTACTGGATCTTAATAATGAAGTTTTCAATATGCTATTTAAAATAAATTATCCTTGAAAATAAGTTTTTCAAAGCATTCAATGTAATCTCTGAAATGGTACCTTTATTAACATAATATGTGCCTTAAATATACCAGACAATTATTTAGAACCAGCAAAATAAAAACCAGCAAAATAATTCGCACCTGAAAGCCTGATATTCTGATCCACTGGATTTACATTTTCCTAAGTATAATAACAGAAACAAATCTTTTGGGGTACTCAACATATTAGAAGTACAACTACCTATTTATAATTGTTAACTTTCAACAATATGACTCAGTAAACAACACAATACTTTAGCAATCATCTTATGTGAAATGACAAGTGGAAAACAAATTTCTCAATAACAATGGGTCACCAAATTCTTTCATCTAAGTTATCATAAAAAATTAATTTATTTAAAAAAATCTAAACACACAAACATGATTAAACATTTTTAAATTAAACTGAAATAAGCTATGAAACTTCCTTTCTCCCTTTTACAAAAAGAAAGTTTCAAAAATAAAAGGATAAATTTAATTCTAAATATTTCCTTTTTTTATTGTTTTCTAATACTATTTGGTAAATTATTTATTCAATCGCTTCTTTAGGTTCTCAAAGTGTTCCATATTAACATCTTGTAATGCTAGTACCATTGCTTTAGACAAGGTGGGATTAAATGAAATAGTCATTAGACAGCACAAATCTATTAGATCTCTCTGACATTTCTGCAAACCTTCCAGGAACTTTCGATATTGAAGAGGATCTTTTTTTAACTGTTTCATTTCTGGTACTGAATACCCTATCAGGCTAGTAAGTATTTCATCTACAAAGTCTACATCTAGATATGCAGTACCATCAGAAATCTTTGCTGTTATACTCCAAATGCCACCAGAAGCTGAGAGATTTCCAGTTAAGGTTACAATAAATGCTTTGACTGTCACTGTTGTAACTTCCTTTGGTTTGCTGGCCATTAGAACAGACAAATAGACAAAAGGTGGAGAATACCAATCCATGGCAATGGAAAGATTAGTGTTATTCTCTGATGATCTTAAAGAATGGGTCTGTAAATGGTGATCACTTTCATCAGAAATTTGTGAACTCTTTTTTGGTACATAACTGACCAGCTCTCCATTTAATATTTTATTATTTAAGGAATGTCCATCTGAATTGCTGATGGTTTGTTTTACTTTATTATCTGTCTCTGAGTTCTTATCTTTATTTGTAAAATCATGGGGTAGGGGTACCTTATGATGAATTGAAAAAACACTACTGTTTTGGTCTCTAGCAGATGGACAACTAAAAGATTTGTCTTCATTAGTCATTTGTTCACATAAATTTTTTTCATTCCAATTACTGTTTCCATTTTTGCAAATCAAAGAAAAATTATTTGGAGTATTAGGTTTATGTGAAAATCTCTCTATACTTTCATCTGTGGTTCTGTTCAAAGTCAATGGCTGCAATTCTTTAGTCTCCGTTTGTTCTTTCTGGACACTTTCTTCTAAAAGCAAGGCCTCCTCCAATGAAAAGTCATCTAATTCCCCAGCAATGAAATGCATGGATTGATTTGGTGGTTTCTCCTTTGGTCTTGTAGAAATAATAAGTCCTGGTTCAAAACTTGACTGTCTTGTGGGAACAGTATTTGAGGAACTACCTGTACTGAAACATCTTCTTTCCAAGGAGGTGTCATTATTTGCTGCAAGCTCATCACTTTCATCCAGACTTGCCAAGAGTTCTTCATCAGACGGTCCCAACGCAGGATCTAGAGCATCTGTAATTCTGGAGATGCTTTGGTTAGAATTACTTGGTGTGACTGAAGCTACAGGATCAGGTTCCCCAATTAATCTTGCAAGTACTTTTTCTTGGGCATATTCCTCTAAAAGAGAATCTACTTCTCCTCCTAATACCTTCACATTTTCTGGTTTCAATAAGAGAACACCAAGACGGAAAGAAATGTTCCCATAAATCAAAATTTTTGTACCTGGAGGAAGATCACTATTAAGAGCTGGGATAGACTGATATTCCATTCCCTGCATTTGTACAATTCCATCAGTTAGCTGTAGCATCAACAGTCGTGAAGGCTTTGCTTCCCAATGTTTTTGGGTTACTTGTGTTTCAGCTGTAATTAGATCATTTGTTGTATTCTTTCCTCTTAATTTTTGTATCTGCGAATATGCAGGTTGACTTACATCAACCAATGAATTAATCTGCAGAGCAAAAAATCCATTCAGTTCTCCTTTTGGAACTTCTAAAATGCCATCAGGCAAAAGAGGATGCTCCAAATCTCTCAGGTCGGTAAGAAGCCATTGCTCAAATACTTGTTTATTCAATTGTGCCTGACTCAAATTAACATTATCATTTTCTTCTTGGATCCAGTTAATACAAGCTTCCAGCCACATTAGAGGTACCTTAACATGCCACGTAGCTAAAAGCCAGGTTTCAACTTTTAATGCAATACTAGTTACACTCATTTCTCTTAAATAAAAATTATGCATCTATTACCTGAAAACAAGAAAGAAAACAATTATGATAATTCAGCACACTGAAATATAGTTTCTATAATGCTCTACAATACACAAACAGGCATAACCACACCCTTTTGATTTTTCTCTCTTCAGCATCTTAAAATTCTTTGACTTTCTATGTGGCCAAAATTCAAATACCACAAGTAATCAGATGGTATAATGAGGAAAAAAACAAAAGGTTTAAGAGATGTGTCTAGGTTTGAAAGCTAGCTCTGTCAAATTACAAGCTCTGTAATATAAATTTTTTAACTTCTTTAACCCAGCTTTTCTTCATCTGTAAAATGTCAATACCACCATTTATCTTACAAGGTTGTTGTGAGGATTACATAATTAACATTTGTAAAGTATGTCAGACCTATGAAAGACACACAATAAACAGTAATTATTATCATATTAATATAATAATCAGATCTAAACATTTAAAACTTAGTTAAGAAACTATTCACTAAGGTTCTTTTCATATCTATAATTCATACTCTATTAAAATTTATACCATTATGTTTGGCCATTTAGCACTTAAATATTTCGCCTTAGGATAAAATTATAACAAATAACAATAGATTCTGAGCTGATGTAAAGCATCTTATTTGTTTGGCAAAACAATTCTCAACACTCCTATCAGGTAAATATGCTTCTGATTTTCTCAGTATGATAAAACAGCAGCAAAACACTAAAGACTAATTAACCTTGTGTTCACAAAAGTATATTTTTTCCTTCTAAAGATGAAGCTATCTAAGAATTAGAATTTATAAAAGTTTTAATACGTCCATAAGAAAACTTACCATTTGGAACAGAAGCACAGGACTTGATGACAGGATTTGGAAGTAGTTGTTCAGTGGAGTAGTTGTAACCTCTACTGCTCAGAAATGGCCCTGGGGGCTAAGACAAGAAGCAATAACGGTTATAAGGTGAAGCTGCAAAAACAATCACTGGCCTATTTTCATAAGTGCAAGAGTTTGATGGTAGTTTTGGGGGTTCCTGTTATCAATCAGGGTAGAGTGGAGGTAAAACAGAATAAAAACACGAGGTTTGAAGTAAGATAAGTAGAAGTGACCATGAGAAACTTACACAATCTCTCTAAGCTTGTTTCCTTGTCTACATACTTACTTCACAGGGCTACTGTGAAAATTAAAGTAGAGAGGAGAGGACAGCCAGCAGCGCACAGGCACAGGCTCAGACCTTGGGCAGCTGGGTCAGCTGACCCAAGGCGGCAATTTAGCCCCACCTAGGCCACTAACCTTGGCCTCAGAGTCATCACTGCCACGGCCAGTCAGCCACAGGGCATCCAGCAGCTGCTGTAGGCCAAGAAGTGGGTTGCCCAGAAGGTGTCCAAGGCCTGCAAGCAAAAGAACCAGAGGCTGAAGCAGGCGAAAGAAGCTCAGGCTGAAACTGAACAGTACTGCCTACAGAGGGAGAAAGGGTTCATGGCCAGGGAAGCCGCAGCTCTGGGATCCACAGCAACAGCAGCACAGAAGTGGAGAAGGAGACCCAGGAGAAGACGACCATCCTCCAGACCTACTTTCAGCAGAACAGGGATGAAGTCCTGGATAACCTCTTGGCCTTTGTCTGCGATATCTGGCCAGAAATCCATGAAAAATGCCATACAAATGGATAGGGGGAAAAAAAAGAAGTGCCTGTTCCATGTACTAGCATTTTAGATGCCTTCATGGAATATGAAGCTTTAGCAAAGCTCAAGTTATATTCTTGTGAAAAGGAATTAAACTATTTCTGTATGTTACATAGTAGCTCCCTTCACTTTTTGGAGAATAAAAACCTGGCTTCTTTGTACAAACTCAGAGCTTAGTGCAAAGATTAAATTTTTTATCTCATATTTCTTTAAAATTTAATGGGTATACATTGTCTGGTTTCCTATGTCTTTTAGCTCAAGCAACATATATGTCAATACTTTCTTTCTTTCTTTCTTAGATGTAGTAAAAAAATTAATTTTTTGAAGAAAGAAAAGGATTAAAATTTTAAAAAAATTAAAATCGTCCCATTTGCAACAACATGGATGGGACTGTTAAGTGAAATAAGCCAGAAAGAGAAAGACAAACACTGTATGATCTCACTCATATGTGGAATATACACCAACACATGGACAGAGAAAACTGTACTGTGGTTACCAGGGGCAGTGGGGGTGGGGGGTGGGCACAAGGGGTGAAGGGAGTCATATATATGGTGATGGACAAACAAAAATGCACAACCCAAAATTTCACAATGTTAAAAACGATTAAAACATCAATGAAAAAAAAATGTTTATTTTAAAATATTATACCCTACAGTGTAAATAAAATATGATTTAAGAATAAAAAAAAAAAAAGATAAGGCCTAAAACTGAAAAATCAAGAAGTAGCAATATTTGCATGGTTTCTAGAGCCAAAGAAGTGAATACAAAAAAGTATCAGCTAGAAAAATATAAAGTGGTTGCTTCTGGGGAAGAGAAACAGAGGAGGAGGAGGGCAGGGGATTACTATTTTTCAAAACAACTCTTTAAAGTTTGATATTTTAAATGATATATACAAAACTTTTGTTTTCTTTCATCTTATCCCATGTTCCATTGATTTCTTTGTATTGATGTTTAACTTTTGGGGGAGATTTTCTTAACGTTAACTTCCATGTCTTCTACTGAGTTCTTCATTTCTGCTACTGGCAATGAACAAAATAGTACAACAGTATGTATGTTTAAAAATTAAAGGTATGAAGGACAAAATGCTGTCCCCCTAAGATCAAGAATAAGGTGAGCCAGCCCCGATAGCCTAGCGGTTAAAGTTCGGCGCTCTCCGCTTTAGCGGCCTGGGTTCAATTCTGGGTGTAGAACCACACCACTCATCAGTCAGTAGCCATACTGTGGTGGAGGCTCGCACAGAAGAACCAGAAGGATTTATAACTAGAACATACAAATCTGTACTGGGGCTTTGAGGATGAAAAAAAAAAAGAGAGGCAGATTGGCAACAGATGTTAGCTCAGGGTGAATCTTTCCCAGAAAAAAAAAAAAAAAAAGAAGGAAACTAAAGAAAAAAAAAAAAAAAGATGTCCACTCGCAACACTCAACATTGTACTGGAGGCCCTTGTCAGTGCAATACAGCAAGAAAAAGAAATAAAAGGTATACAGATTATAACAGAAAAAAACAGCATAAAGACAGACATATAGACCAATAGAAGAGAATATAGAGCCCAGAAATAAACTCTCACATATATGGTCAAATGATCTTCAACAAGGGTGCCAAGATGACACAATGGGGAAGGGACAGTCTCTTCAACAAACGGTGCTGTGAAAACTGGATATCCACATGCAAAAGAATGAAGATGGACTCTTATCTTACACCATAGTCAAAAATTAATCCAAAGTGGAGATCTAAACATAGGACCTGAAACTATAAAACTCCTAGAAGAAAACATAGAGGGAAAAGCTTCATGACGTTGGGAAGGGCAATGATTTCTTGGATGTAACACCCAAAGCAATGATTTCTGGGATATAACACCCAAAACAAAAGCAAAAATAGATAAATAGGACTATATCAAATTTAAAAACTTTTGTACAGCAAAGGAAACAACAGAGTGAAAAAGCAACCTAGGAACTGGGGGAAAATATTTGCAAACCATGTATCTGATAACGTGTTAATATCCAGAAAATACAAAGACTCTCTCAACTCAATAACAAAAAAACAAATAACCCAATTAAAAAATGGGCAAAGGGGCCAGCCGGGTAGCGCAGCAGTTAAGTGCATGTGCTCCACTTCAGCGGCCCGGAGTTCGCAGGTTTGGATCCCGGGTGTGCACTGACACATCACCCGTCAAGCCATGCTGTGGTGGCGTCCCATACAAAGTAGAAGAAGATGGGCACGGATGTTAGCCCAGGGCCAATCTTCCTCAGCAAAAAAGAGGACTACCATCGGATGTTAGCTCAGGGCTGATCTTTCCCAAAAAAAAAAAAAAAAAAAAAAAGGGCAAAGGATTTGAATAGACTTTTCTCCAAAGAAGATATATGAATGGCCAACAAGCATATGAAAAGAGCCCACCATGACTAATCATAAAAGAAATGCAAATCAAAACTGCAACCAGACATCACCTCACAACCCACAGGACAGCCACTAATAAAAATAACAGAAAATAACAAGTGTTGGTGAGAATGTGGAGAAATTGGAACCCTTGTGTACTGTTAGTGGGATTGTAAAATTGTGCAGCAGTTATGGAAAACATTATGGAGGTTCCTTAAAAAATGAAAAATAGAACTATCACATGACCCAGCAATTCCACTTCGAGGTATATATCCAAAGGAATTGAAAATAAAATCTCAAAGAGATATTTGTACATCCATATTCATTACAGCATTATTCACAATAGCCAAGATGTGGAAGCAATCTAAATGTCCATCGACATATGAATGGATAAAGAAAATGTGGTATATATAAGAAGGAACATTATTAGGAAATCCTGTCATCTGCTACAATGTGGGTGAACCTTAAGGATATAATGCTAAGTGAAATAAGCTAATCATAAAAGACACATGATTCCACTTACATGAGGCATCTAAAGTAATCAAACTCATAAAAATAGAAAGTAGTCTTGTGGTTGCCAAGGGCTGAGGGGAGGGAAAAATGCAGAGTTGTTCAATGGATAAACAGTTTCATTCATGCAAGATAAAAAGTTCCAGAGATCTGTTGTACAACAATATGCATATAGTTAACATTACCATAATGTACACTTAAAAATTAAGAGGGTAAATTTATGTTATGTGTTTTTTATTACAATTAAAAAAGAGAAAAATCAAGAGAGAGGAAGAGGGAAACAAAGGAAAAAATTAAATTACCCTTTTCACAGAAGACATGAATGTTTATGAAGAAAATATGAAAAAACTACCAAAAAACTACATCACCTGATAAATGAGTTAGCAAGATGCAAGTGTCTTTTTCATGCTCTATTTAGTGCCATGTTTTTCACACTTTTGTGCTTTTTTTGATGATTTCACTGTTTAAAACAGCATAGTACTAAAGTGCTGTCTAGTGTTTCTAAGCGCAAGAAAGCTGTAATGTGTCATATGGAAAAAATACGTGTGTTAGATTAAGGTTTGTTTAGGCATGAGTTATATCGCCAATGGTCATAAATTCAATATTAATGAATCAACAACATACACTGAATAAAGTGTCTTTAAACAGAAACACACATAAAACAAAGTTACCTATTGATCAGTTGATGAAAATATGACCAGAGGCTCACAGGAACCTAACCCTGTATTTCCCCTAGGAGCAATAGTTCAGTATTTGCTAATTCACAGTGTTTACAGCAACTTTATAGAACATAACTCAACCGTACTAGCAATGAACAAAACAGGACAGTTTAGGGCTGGCCCTGTGGCTTAGCGGTTAAGTGTGTGCGCTCCGCTGCTGGCAGCCCGGGTTCGGATCCCGGGCGCACACCGACGCACAGCTTCTCTGGCCATGCTGAGGCTGCGTCCCACATACAGCAACTATAAGGATGTGCAACTATGACATACAACTATCTACTGGGGCTTTGGGGGAGGAAAAAAAAAAAAAAGGAGGAGGATTGGCAATAGATGTTAGCTCAGAGCCGGTCTTCCTCAGCAAAAAGAGGAGGATTAGCATGGATGTGAGCTCAGTGCTGATCTTCCTCACAAAAAAATAAATAAATAAGTAAAACTGTTAAAAAAAAAAAAACAGGACAGTTTACAATAGCAGCAAAAACTTAAATCTAACAAAATATGTCAAGGATGTGTATGCTGAAAACTACAAATTACAGATGAAAGAAATCAAAGACAACCTAAATAAATGAAGAGATACGCTATGTTGAAGACTCCATCTTGTTAAGGTTCCAGTTCTTGCCAAATTGAACTATAGATTTAAGGCAATTCCATTCAAAATCCCAGAAACCCTTTTTCGTAAAAAACGACAAGCTGATTCTAAAATTTATATGGAAAGGCAAAGGAATTAGAATAGCCAAGATAATTTTGAAAAAGAAAAACAAAGTTGGAGGACTCATACTACCTGACTTCAAGACTTAGTATAAAACTACAGTAATCAAGACAGTGAGGTACTGGAAAAAGGATTAACACATAGATCAATAGGAAGAGAAGATAGTCTAGAAATGGACCCACACATATATGATCAATTGATTTTCTACAAAGTTGCAAAGGCAATTCAATGGAAACAGGATAGTCTTTTGAACAAATGACAGCTAAAACAACTGGACAGCCACATGCAAAAATATGAACCTCAACCAATACCTCACACCATATATAAAAATTAACTCTAAATGGATCATAGACCTAAATGGGAAAACTAAAACTATAACATAGTTATAAGAAAAGTTAGGAGAAAAATCTTTGTGACCTTGTTTCTTAAGTTTTCTTAGAGACAACACCAAAAGCATAATCCACAAAAGAAAAAAATTAATAAATTGGGCTTCATCAAAATATTAAAATTCTGCTCTATGAAAGACACTCAAAAGTATAAAGACAAGCCATACACACACACCCCCATACATATACATGACAACCACAGACTGGGAGAAACATATAATTGACAAAAGACTTGTATCTAGAATGTGTAAAGAATTCTAACATTCAATAAGAAAACAAACTCATTTTTAAATGAGTAAAAGATCTGAATAGACACTTCAAAGAAGATATGTAGATGGCAAATAAAACACATTAAAAGACGCTCAATATTATTAGACATTAGGGAAATGCAAAATTAAAATCACAATGTCCTAGTATACATCTATTAGCAAAGCTAAAATAAAAAATAACTGACAATATCAAATACTTGAATTCTCATACATTGCTGGTGGGATTGCAAAATGGCACAGCCACTTTGGAAAACAGATTAGTAGTCTGTTAGAAAGAAAAAGAGTTTCTTGGGCCGGCCGCGTGGCTTGGCGGTTAAGTGCACGCGCTCCACTGCTAGCAGCCCGGGTTCAGATCCCAGGCGCGCACCGACACACCGCTTCTCCGGCCATGCTGAGGCCACGTCCCACATACACCAACTAGAAGGATGTGCAGCTATGACATGCAACTATCTACTGGGGCTTTGGGGGGGAAAAATAAATAAATAAAATATTTAAAAAAGAAAAAAAAGAAAAAAAAAGAAAAAGAGTTTCTTTCTCACCACACACACTTACCATACAACCCAGCAATCACATTACTACGTATTTACTTAAGAGAAATGAAAACTTACACTAATAAAAAACCTCTATGTGAATGTTTATAGTAGCTTTATTCATAACACCCAAAACAACCCACATGTCCTTCAATTGGTGAATGGATAAATAGTGGTACATCATTACAATGGATTACTATTCAGTAATAAAAAGGAATAAACTACTAATAGATGCAATAACACGGATAAATGTTGCTATAGACTATGTCCACCTCAAAATTCATATGTTGAAATCCTAAAGCACAATGTGATGGTATTAGAAGGTGAGGCCTTTGGGACATGCTTAGGTCATGAGAGCGGGGCCCTCCTGAAAGAGATTAGGGCTCTTATAAAAGAAAGTCCCCCAAGAGACCTACCTTGCCCCTTCTGCCATGGGAGGTTACAGTGAAAATATGGCCATCCATGAACCAGGGAGTGGGCCCTCATCAGACACCGAATCTGCCAGCACCTTGATCTTGGACTTTCCAGCCTCCAGAGAAATAAATTTCTGTTGTTTATGAGCCACCCGGTTTATGTTATTTTGTTATAGTAGCCCCAACAGACTAAGACAAATCCCAGATGCAGTATGCTCAGTGAAAGAAGCCAGACAAAGACCATATAATTCCATTTATATGACGTTCTGGGAAAGGCAATACTATGGAAATGGAAAATAGTTCAGTGGTTGACAAAGGCTAGAGGTATGAAGGATTGACTACAAGGGGCACAAAGAAATTTTGGAGGTGATGAAACTGTTCTATACCATGAATGTGGTGGTGGTGATGACAATGATGTGACTACATGTTTGTCAAAACTCATAGAGCTATACACCAAAAAGGACATAAATTTTACTGAATGTAAGTTATACCCCAATAAAAAAAACTGAAGGTAAAGAATAGAAAAATAATAACTAACTTTCAAACTAGCTGAGGAAAACATAGAATAAAGAAAGGCACAAAAGGAGTGGTCAAGCACTATAAACAGAAATAAATAAGATGGTAGAAATATGTCTAAATATGTCAGCAATCATAACGAACATAGATTAACTTACCTGTTACAAGATACTCTCAAATTGAATAAAGCAAATCCAGCTGTATGCTTAAAAGATAGACCTAAAACAAAATAACATCAAAATATGAAATTAATTAAAATAAAGGCATGTTAAAACCTCCAAGCATGATTCCATGAGCTCAAAGCTTAGTGACATCTTATTCTCAAGACACAGATCTATACTTATATAATCTAAGATTTCAAAGCGCTTTTTTATTGCATGTTATCATTTTTTTTTAACCTCAAAAATTAAGCCAGATCCTCGGCTCTTAGGTGCACTCATTCAATAAGTTACCTATTTCCTCAACTAAAATTTAAAGAACACAGTACTGGCCGGCCCCATGGCTTAGCGGTTAAGTGAGCACACTCCGCTGCTGGTGGCCCGGGTTCGGATACCGGGAGCGCACCGACGCACTGCTTCTCCAGCCATGCTGGGGCCGCGTTCCACATACAGCAACTGGAAGGACGTGCAGCTATGACATACAACTATCTACTGAGGCTTTGGGGTAAAAATAAAATAAAATAAATAAAATTATAAAGAACACAGTACTGACAAATGGACCTAGTATAATTTGCAAAGGTGTCAGTCATTAAGTAAACTGAAATCAGGACGAAGAGTACTTTCAGTAGAGTTATAAATTAAGTGAATTATCAAGTATAATGCCACAATTACAATTAAGTTGTTTGCAGAATGTTTTGTACTGTAAATCACTCCGGATACAGTATAGAGCCCTAACTATTACATGTAGCCATATTACACAAACCCTATTTTCTACCTGAACCTGTTAAATACTAGGAGATAATACTGCTGATACTTCCAGGAGGAGGAAGCAACCAGTAAAAAGGAAAAAAAACTGACCGGTTGGGTATTGAAAAGGTCACGGCTGGACAGAAAATGAAATGAACAAGGATGAATTTCAGGGATAGTAATCCTATATCCCAGCAGGTACAGCTGTATAGAGAACTGAAGGTAAGAGTCTGCTGAAAATAAAAATTAAAATCTCTTATTTGTAAGATTTTAAACTTTTTTCAAAATACTTTTAGATGCTTAATATTATCTAAACCTCAAAATAATAATTTATGATAGAAAGAGTAGGTTTGTCATCTATTTGAGAGAGAATGAAACTGAGGCATGAAGATTAGGACATAAAGATCATACCTAGTAGCGGATGCAGAACTAGAACATAAATTCTGCCAATCTCCATTCCTATACCGTTTTTAGACCCTGTTGACTTAAGCGAAAAGAGAAAAGAAAGCCAGGCCCTCATTTACGTATAAAACTCATTCATAAATGGCCATTCTATAAGAGCACTACACTGCTATTATAATGAACAGACTTTTCTCAGATTTCATTTAAATAACAAGCTCCCCTAGTGCACTCTCAATTATTTCATTTAAAAAGTCAAATAAAACAGAAACTTGAACATCACCTACTCCATCTATCTTTGTAACAGTGTCAAAACTAGTGTTATGATTAAGTACTACTTTTCCTGTTGCTATAACACTACTAAAATACCACATAAAATAAGTCTTAAATTTTTTAAATATTACAAACATATTTTAAGGCTTATGTGTCTGTTTATTTTTAAATTTTTTATTTATTTCAAACATGCACTTCCTTGTTTGTGCTGTTGAACATGGCAAGTGACAAAATTCCTTTGAAATGAGGGCTACCCCTGTGGCCTAGTGGTTAAGTCTGGCATGCTCTGCTTCAGTGGCCCAGGTTCGGTTCCCAGGCACAGCCCTACATCGCTGGTCGATGGCCACACTGTGGTGGCGGCCCACATACAAAATAGAGGAAGATTTGCCACAGATGTTAGCTCGGGGCGAATCTTCCTCAACCAAAAAGAGGAAGATTGGCAACAGATATTAGCTCAGGGCGAATATTCCTCAGCAAAAAAAAAAAAAAAGAATTCCTTTGAAATGACAGTTGGGACAAATTCTGAGAAACACTACTCAGTGAATCACAACTAAATTGTTCTATTAGTGTGTGGCAGTTCTAATTAATAATTCACTCCAAGGACTACCCTCTAGGATTTGAATCTCTACTTTTGGAGCTAACTGATGTACTATAATTTTATAATAATGTTATCATAACTAGGCAAAGAAAAAAATTCCAATGACTAAAACCTTAAAAGATAACCAAGACATTTTTTAAACACAGCAAATGTGATAAGAGATACTTAACATTGTTCAAGGACTCAAATACAGCTAATCACAAATATTTTATCAAAAAGTCAAGAACTCTGGGGAAAAAACTGACTGCTAAATGCACATTACACAGAATTCTTCATGTAACAGCAAAATAAGAAGAGTGGTGGGTATATTGATCTGAGACATGGATACAGTCCCCACAACTGCATATTTATAACAATTGCAATAAAAAGATGATTGTATGTATAACAGGATGTTTTCCTACAGGTTAGAAAGAAAAGTTGATTACAAATTTTAAATAGAAAAGCATTATCACGTGGGATCTATATTATAAAGTTTAGACTGTTTCAATAACCAAGCTCCTTAATAATTTAGTAAATTGTATTACTTGCGCCTAGTCCTTCAGAGAATCCCCAAGGTTTCTGTTATTCCCTTTCTTGAGAAATTGAGTAACCATAGTCACTGCAGGTAGAAGCAACTCAGAGGGGAGGCATCAGCTAGGGCAGCAGAACTTCCCATCTGCTCATACACAAAAGACAGCCCCCGATCCTCAGGAACATCATTGTCCAAGAAAAGAAAAATATGGAAAAGTATATGTTTTCTAAATTGTACATTAAGAAATGTTCATACCATATGATCTACTTCTTTTACTTTCCAAAATTAATCTTAAGAAAACAGTCAGAAATGAGGACAAAGATTTATGTGCTAGAGTGTTTAGCATTGTTTGTATAGAGTGGAAAAAACAAAAACAATGTAAATGGTCAACAACAGAAAAAAAAATTAAATATATTACATTTGATCCATGAAATGGAAGGTTATAGTCTTTAAAAAAACATTTTTTTTAATAATTTTATTTATTTATTTATTTTCCCCCCCAAAGCCCCAGTAGATAGTTGTATGTCATAGCTGCACATCCTTCTACTTGCTGTATGTGGGACGCGGCCTCAGCATGGCCGGAGAAGCAGTGCGTCGGTGCACGCCCAGGATCCGAACCCCGGCCGCCAGTAGCGGAGCGCGCGCACTTAACCACTAAGCCATGGCGCCAGCCCTAAAAAAACATTTTTAAGGACTATTTAATGGTATGAAAACATGTTCATATTTTGTTAGGAAAAAGGCCAGATATAAAACTACATACTTTTTAAGCCCCATTAATTTTATAATCACACACACAAAAAAATTTTTTTTAATTCTTTGACATTTTGTGCATGCTAAACTTGGCTGGCCACGATAATCTATTTTCTAGATCATGACTGCAGGAACCGAGCAGAAGAGAATAGAGTGTGAAAATTCTATTATTCACCACTAAGACTTAGGCATATTTGATTTATAAATTAATTCTCAGTCAGCCTTACGTATTCCAATTTTTTAAAAAATAGAGAGGTAGAAGTACCATTCTTTTGGACACTATATGTGGCATTCAACCAACAGCTGAGACTTAAAAACACTAACAAATACTTAAATCATAATCACTCCATGTTTCCACTAGCTTCACCTAAAATACAAAGGTAAGTCTGTGTTTTAACTCATTGGGGACGACTTCAAGGTAATCACAGAATTTTGAGAAGGTACTCTCTGAAAAGTAGGGAAAAAAATTTACATTTAATGACTGAAATAAAAAAGAAGTAATCAGGGCCGCCCCGTGGCTTAGCGGGTAGATG
The DNA here is from genome assembly GCF_020826845.1 of Diceros bicornis minor. Lineage (NCBI taxonomy): Eukaryota > Metazoa > Chordata > Mammalia > Perissodactyla > Rhinocerotidae > Diceros > Diceros bicornis. Next base: position 9,848,700 of record NC_080761.1, read on the forward strand.
CGCACGCTCCACTGCGGGCAGCCTGGGTTTGGATCCCAGGCGCGCACCGACACACCGCTTCTCTGGCGGTGCTGAGGCCTCGTCCCACATACAGCAACTAGAAGGATGTGCAGCTATGACATACAACTATCTACTGGGGCTTTGGGGGAAAAAATAAATAAATAAATAAAATTATAAAAAAAAAAAAAGAAGTAATCAGCAGGGCTGTTTGTGGATCCTCCACAACCTAATGTAAGGAAAAGACAGAGAATAGGTTTAGGAGTTTGAATCTCACCTCTGCTGTGTGACCTTAGACATGCTCCTTAACTTCTCTTAGTCTTAATTTCCTCATCTATAAAACAAAGATAACCACAATTTACTCGAAGAACTGTAATAGATATTAAACCGACAGCAGAAGGTCTGGTACATAGCGGGGAACTCAGAAAATTGTAGTTATATTTTTTTTTTTGAAGGGGGAAAACTGGCCCTGAGCTAACATGTGTTGCCAATCTTCCTCTTTTTTTTTTTCTTTTTTCTCCCCAAAGCCCTCAGTATATAGTTGTAGGTCCTTCTAGTTCTTCTATGTGGGACCCACCTCAGCATGGCTGATGAGCAGTGAGTAGGTCCGCGCCCAGGATCCAAACTCGTGGAAGGCACGGACCACGAGAACTTAACCACTGCACCACCGGGATGGCCCCTAATATTTTAAATAATCATCCAGCTGGCTAGTGACAGTCTCAATTATATCAGCTTATCTAAAGTAAATCCTATAGCTAAGTAATACCAGCTCTAAATTCATTGCAAGTCCAAGATGATCATACAATTAATTACACAAAACAGGAGCCAGTGAATGGATCGATCGAGTTGGCAAGTCCTTCAATGAGCACAGGTATAGTTTGGTTGAAAACAACAGAGGATGAAAGGATGGTGAAAAGACAGACTTTCCCGTTATTTAAAGAGTAAACCTAAAAAGCAAATTAAAAGAGGTAAGGAAGAAAACAAGTGGAAAAAGAAAGGAAAAAGAAAACTATCCAACAATGGCATCTAGAAAAGGGAAGTAATGGCTTTCACCAGTTGGGTCCAGTCAGAAGTCAGTAAAATTGGGAGGAATAAGTTCTTAGATAGGGCTGCTTACTTTGCATGCCTGCTCATCACTCATCGCTGTTTATTAAGGCAGAAAACGATGGCTGCAACAGAAATACTAGATTGAAAGAAAGCATCATTATTATCACAGTACCCCTATACGTGCCTATTAGTGTTAGTGAAATATCCCAGGCTTTAAATGACAGATTCAATTAAATGTTGCTAATCCTGACTGACAATTAAATCTTTATAATCCAAGTATCCCCAGCCCCTACATAAACTCATCAATTCTTGGTTAACATTTAATAAAAATCTGGTATCAGAGAACCAAATACCCTAAAAACAAAATGTGAGTTAAGTTTTACCTCCCAACAAGACTGTAATACACTCTTCGTGGTGGAGGTCACTAAAAAAAAAACTATATTACTAATTAAAGAGACCTTTTATAAACTCCACAATCCCAGACACTATACTCTAACAGTATTTGTCAACTACCCTCCCAGCCAGTAAATGTTGGTGCTTCATGAAGTTCTCATTTCCCCCTAACATGAGTTTTATTCCAAATTAGACAAGTAAAAGATAATGGATGGATCCAATCACAGCCATTAAAAAAAAATGCTGGTTACATCTATTTGCAAATTATTCAAGAGAGAAATCAAGTTACAATGGAATGAATCAGCACAAATTCATCATTGCAAAAAAAAATATGTATTCTGCTAATGGTGGATTTAGCCTTATATATAAATTATAACATTTTTATGTTTCAACACGAGTTTAGGGTTGTGGGTGAAGGCTGGGAGTTGAAGGACCAGGATGTGGACATCAGGTACTAACAGGCCTGCCGATTTCCCAGGTTTGTCACCGAATCGGAGTGACCTTCCGTGCCTTAACAAAAAAAAATCATCAAAGCTTGGCACAGGGGCCTTAAAAGTAAGTAACCGAACACAAAGCAAGTATAAACTGAATACGCTAGAACGGTAACATATTTGAGGCGAAGTTTTTGGTCTGTTTTAATCTCTGCGTAATCCCCTGACACGTGGTAAACGCTTTAAAGAGTTGAATGAAAGGAACGCGGATGTTTACAACGTGTTCTGCGATTTGCATTCATTTTAGGAGATGAATGCACTTCCAGAATTTTTTCTTAGTACTTAGTACTTCCAGAAAATTTTCAGATAAACTGCAGCGACACACTACAGAATACTCGTGTCACAGGCCTCATTAACAAAAAGAAACAGAAACGAATGAAAGGTCTCTTCAGAACGGAGAGTCCTGTAGAGACGCCTGGGCTCTCCCGCGCCTCCCGGCTCAGGTCGGACCCAAAGAGGACAAGTTCTCCAGGCTCTCCCGCAACAGCCCGGCCGACCGGCCCGCGTTTCCCGGGATCCCGCCAGCCGCGCCCCTGCCCGGGCCACGCCTGAGGGCCCTGCGGCCCGTTACAACAGCGGGTTTCTACGGCGTGGGCCGGGCCGGCAGGCGGGCAGGCTGCACTTACCGCCGCGCAGCTCGCCCCGCAGCCGGCAGCCCGGGCAGGAGCGGGGATTCCGGGCAGGGAAGGAGACGCGAGTACGGACTGGGGAAATGGGGGCATTCGTCTGGGCCTAGGACCGACCTGGGCGGGGCCGCCTTCCCCTCGCGCAACTGCAGTTCCTGGGCCGCGCGACTGTGAGAACGGGAACAGCCGCGGCGCGCGCCCTAATCCTTTTTTGCCTCTTCCCGCCCGATTTGCCGCGCGCTCATGCCCCTCCTCCAAACCCAAAAGACTCCTTCGGGCCTCGAAAACGCCCCTTTGCCGCCCCCTCCCTGTGCGCGTGAACGAGACAGCCTTTAGGTCTCGCGAGAGGCTTTTCCCCTCCCCCCAGTCAGTGAATGCGCGAACGAGAAAGGAGGAGGGCGCTCCAGGCGAAAGCACTGCAGACGCCATTATCCTCTGTTTCTCTGCAGCACCGAGCTCGACGTCTTGCCTTCGTCCCGCTTATTTGCGGCCTATAGGTAATTAGGGTTGTTGGGGTTTGGGTATTATGGATTCAGGCAGGGGTTTGGCCTCCCTAAAGGCTGCGTTAACTTTTCCCAATGCCGGTTTTTCTCGGGCCCTCAGCGGTCTTTACAGCCTGAAGGGAGGCGCCGGCGGGAGGCGGTGCGGTCGCCTCCTCCGACGCCTTGATTGACGCGGCCTTGAGCCAGTCGCTTCGTCCTCGCGCCACCGCTGCGGCCCGGACAGCCAATCGGGCGCGGCGGCGGGGTAGGAGAGTGCGAGGAGGCGGGGGAGGGCGGTGGGGGCCTGAGCTCGTTCTCCGTCTAGCTGTGACCGGCTGAGGCGGCGCCGCGGCTTAGGGACCCGGGCCTCGCGCGGTGAGGAGCGGGGCTGGGCGAACGGCGCGTGGGGGCGAGGGTCGGAGACCTATTTTCCCGCTTGTGGGAGGCGTTTGGGGGCTGATTGGTGGTTGGCCGGTGCTCCGAGAGGGAACGTTGTCCGGTTTCCCCTCCCCCACCTCCGCCATTTCCCTGAGCGTATATCCGCAGTCCGCCTTGTGGTATTGGAGGCTTGGGGGCATCGCGAGGCATGTGTCTCTCGGATGAGCTGTAGTTTTGTAGTCTCGGGAACTAGGCGCCTTGTGTGGGAAGGAGAAGGAGCCGGCGGGCGGGACCGAGGGCGGTAGAGGACGCCGCCGTTCTCTTTGTGTGGGTCCCGCCGCACTCGGGCGCTCACGGCCTGGCTTTGGAGCTGGAGCGGGGGAGATGGAACGGTCGGGGCTGCCTCCTTTGCTTTGTTTCTCCCGCAGTGGGGGGAGGGTGCGGGGGATGAGATCTCGGGACCGCGTGGTGGGTGGGGGAGGGTGTCCGCGCTCGGCTCCGCCTAGTCGCACGTAGTCGCCATTACGCGGGCCGCCATTTCCTGTCGGATCCTGGTGAGGAGCGGTGCGGCGCTGCTTGTCTCGTTTCTGGCTTGTTCAGCTCCGGTTACTTGGCCGTTGGCGATCCTGGTACCGGGCGTGGGGAGGGGAGGACGTGTTTGCGCCTGGCTGGTCGCGCGCCTGCTTAGCGATTTTCGTGGTCTCAGGAAGGGTGACTAAAGGAAACGACCTGAGGGACGAACCGCGGCAACGTTATCGTTACCAGTAGACCCTGCTGTTTGTCGTTCAACTCGTTGATCCAAATCTTCCACCATACTCAGTGCTTAAGTGAGTGATGGGCCAGAAGGGTAGCGTTTCAGTTAGTCGTTAGAGTGGATTATCGACAAACGTTATGGGAGAAAGAGAGGCATAAATGTTGCCTTGGTTTTTAGTTCTAGGCTGTCCAGCTATCCAGCTTCTAGCAGGGGCCTGTTGTGGCCTCCTTGTGCCAGTCGTGAGAGGGAAGCTAAAGGGCTGTTTGCAGTCTCAGCACCAGTCTGGTATTCGAGGTATAATTGTTAGGTTGTATCTTTTTTAGCCTAATTAAAAATATCCCGCTAGTGAAGGTGTTAGCGTTTTCAAGGGCTCCCTTCGCTCTGTTGAATAATCCAGTAGTACTGGCAGTTTGGTTCTGTCCTTGTTATCAGGTTTTGAGATTTCGCTCTCCAGTAGGTTGACTGATTATTGGATATGGCTTGAATTTGCCTTCGTATTTGTAAACTTCTGAGATTTCAGAGAATAGCATTTTAAGTCACCGATGGGAAGAAAACCAAAAGCTATTAAAAATTCCAACATAAAACTAATTTTGTGTGTCTATTCATAAATTTATATTTTCGGGGACAAAATTGAGACTCGTGGGCTTATATGCCTTACATGCCTCTGGTCTTCTATGTATTTATGGTATATAATAATTAGTTGCCCAGGTGGGACTCGATCCACTGCCTGAAAATCAGTGCTTTTCCTTTTTCAAAAAATCAGGTATGATCCTTTGGATTTTGTTTTTAGGGGAATCATTTGAAAGTTTAAGACTCTAAAACAAAGAAGCAAGTTTTAGAACTAGCTGTTTAATTTGTTGTGTTCAGATCAGACTTCATTAGTATTCAGTAATGAGCAACCAAAAAGGCAAAACTGATTTGTGTTGGTTTTCATAGGCTACTGCAGCGCTAGGGTGTCAGTTGGTCCCGCCCAGAACACTTCAGTTCTGCTCTGCAAGGATATATAATAACTGGTATGTTCCAGAAGTAATAAGAGTCATTTCTTTGCTTTTTTTTAATATTTAGCAAGATGTGCAGCTTACTTTCCAGTAAGCCAAATGTACTAGCCTCTTTCTTTTTCAGCAGATTGGTGTGTCCATTTAATACAAGAAAATGGAAACTGAGCAGCAGGAGGAAACCTTCCCCAACACGGAAACCAATGGTGAATTTGGTGAGAAGACATTTTAATTGTAACAATTTTATATTTTCCATTCTATTAATTTCATTATTACTTTATGGCTGTGAGTTTAGTCTGAGATAACCTGTCAGTAACATCTTGGCTTTTATTTAGGGACTAAAAGTAAACCATGTGTATAGGTAGCCGTAAACTAAAGTTGAAGATAAAAGAAAAAGAGAAAGCCAATAAATATTAAAATACCACTTCCTTGCGTTTTGGCATTTCTGATCCTTAGAAATGTTTTGTCACGGTATTTTGTGTTTAGAAAATGTTATTGGAAGGGAACATGCTTGTATTCACACTTAGAAGTTTAAGAAGTTCAAGAATATGAGTGCGTTTGACCTTTTTAAAACATTTGAAGTTAGGAACAAATTTTTTCAGAACAGAATGGAGTTCTTTTCTCTATTTTAACCTGTGGGTTAAAACTAAAATAATTAAAGGTACCTTTTCTTGGAGATGCTGGTGCTTTCTTTGATATCTGAACTGTTGACTTCTAGGTAAACGCCCTGCAGAAGATATGGAAGAGGAACAAGCTTTTAAAAGATCTAGGAACACTGATGAGATGGTTGAATTACGTATTCTGCTTCAGAGCAAGGTATAAATGTTATTATTGAAAATTTAGAAGTGGTTCTTCCTCAGCTAGAAATGAACACGTGCTGGTTTGGTCCTCTGGGAAGCCTTAGAAGTATTAAAGTTTGAAGAATATAATTGATTTGTGTGGCTCTTTATAAGCAGACTTGTAGGCCATGGTGGTTATTTTGCTAACAATTAAAATGAAAGCCCTTAATGAGTGTTGTATAATGACATTTCAGTCAACAATGGGCCAAATATATGGCAGTGGTCCCGTAAGATTAGTACCAGATAGCCTAGGTGTGTGGTGGGCTATACCATTTAGGTTTGTGTAAGTACGCTGATGATCACACAAAGACAAAATCGCCTAATGACTCCATTTGTCAGAATGAATCTCTGTCACTGTCATTGAGTGACAAATGATTATAGTGAGCCACTACAGGTCAAACAAGGAGAAGGGTGTGGGCGATCCTTAAAGCAGTAATGGGTTAAAGATTATATCTTGATTACATTGTGGATTCATTAGAAAATGTCTTGGTTGGCAGCTTGCTTGGTTAATATCACGTATTAGGAAGGTACCTCCTAATATTTAAATAGATTGTTTCACAGAAGGGTACTGTAAAATTAAGCAGTGCTGAAGTTATATACTCAATGTATTTCTGGCATTCTGAATACTCCAAAGCTCTGTCTTGGTGTTTAGTTCTCCAAGCAGTGGACTGTTGGTTTTTTGGGTTTGTTTTTCACTTGATGGTTTGGATATCCCCAAGTAGATTTTCAGTCCTATAACAGAGGTTAGAGAATTTTTTTTGCTAAAGCCTAAGCGCATAGACATTAGTTTTAGAAAAAGGTAAAATAAGTTTCTTGTCGTTTTACTTTCTCTAGAATGCTGGGGCAGTGATTGGAAAAGGAGGCAAGAATATTAAGGCTCTCCGTACAGACGTAAGTATTAAAGAGTTTAAACTACACAAGCAGCTTCAGTTTATGTGTTTGTAGAAATTTAAAGGTTTACATCATAGAAATCATTTAGTAGTTTTAGATACAAGCCATTTGTAATAATTGATTGCATAGATAATTTCAAGGTTTGCCGTTCCTGATTTAACAGCTCAGATTGAGTTGGAGGGGGTTATATTAAACCTCTTCACTTTCTAATAACTTGCCACCAAATTATTCACTTCAAGCAAGATAACACCTTAATTGGAATAACTGTAAAAACCCTAATTGCACCATTTCTCATGTGTTTGAAGCAGTTACAGTGTAACTGAAAACCATTGTAGGTGGCTGATAAAACTTGTTTTTATTTATTTTTTCTTTGTAAAGAAAAAATTGTCCATCTGTTCTTTAACACTTGCACATGGAGCACAAAGAAAGTAATGTTGAGGTTGCATGATTTAAATATGGCTAAAGAATAGAGTAGGGACTTAATCTTAAAATTGGAAAATTGTTTGTCAATGCCAATGATTTGTTTGAGTCTTCATATTTTATAGTGGGTTGACTCTTGTGATTAGACACATTAAATGTTAGTATCACCAGAGGTGAGCATATTTATAGGACTTGGCTACACCAAAATTCCTAAATTTTTTTCTCATAGTGTACATACTCTTTTAATGTTTTCGTGCTCAGTAGAGGCAAATAATAACTTTGTGTTGAATACTTATTGGATAGTATTTCATTTCTCTCTTGGTCGCAGATCTTTGTATGTTCCTCTTGATTACTGTAAACTGAACTTGAAAATTTGTTTAAAATTTTACAAACTTGCTTGTTAGGATCTGGGAATGCGTTTTAAACCTCCAGGAAACCAAACTAGTCTTTTAAGAGTTAGGGTTTTTTGGTGGTGTGGGAATTTTTGTTGTCTTTTATAAACCTCTCTCCTCTAATCCAGATGTTCTGTATAATTATCTGGGTTATTAATTTCCCCATTTCCTCAAGAATTTCAGTAAACTGAGTCATGACAGGTTTTGTGTCTACCCTCATGAGCCAGCCTGCTACTGAAACATCGTTTGTTTAAAAAAAAAAAATAGTTAGAACCATCATTTAAGGTCCTTAAATGTTAAGCCACAGTCAGATGTAGAGAAGTCCATTATTGTGTTAGTCTTCAGAACAACTTAAGCTTGTTTCATTAATTGAGAGTATGAGTATAGTTTGTATTAAATTAAAATTTATTGCTTTTCCCCCTTTTCCCTCTCCTTGTTTTTTTGGCCATATATCTCCGTTGCCCATGTACTGGATCGACTTACCCCTGCGTTGCCCACCATGACGTTGGCCCATCCGCCCCTGAACGCCCATGTGAAAACCCTGGTTGGCTATGCCCAAAAATGTGCTCGTTGCCAAACGGGTACCATACTTGACAACTTCTGATTGAATGCCCATGCCCAATGCCAACATCCACGAACGCCAATGACCAATGCAGTACAATGCCAGTGTTTCAGTCCCAGACAGCAGTGGCCCCGAGCGGTATGTCCCAACAGTTTATGCCTCACTGCCTGATTAGAAAGAGAGAAATGTATTTTATTACCTGCCTTTTATATAATTAAATAGTATCCCCTTTAGACGGTGTATTGTTTTTCAAGTTTCTGTCTTATTTTCCCCATTAAGTCTTTTTGTCACTGAACTTTTACCGTGAGTTGCCCACCCAAACGATCCACTAATTTTATTTCGATGGAAGGAGCACAGCTTCAAGTGTTGCATATTTGCTGCATTGTAAATCAAATTGTTACCAGAATAGTCTCTCGCTCTGTCTTTGTGGCCCACCTTGCTTCCCAACATTGCCTGTTCATAATTTTTTCTGATGAAATGCTAACTCTGGTTCACTTTCCTTCACTTCTCATTTGTGTTGTCTTTGTTTTGTCTCGCATTTGTATTTGTTTTCTTGCAGAGCCCATTAGTGATCTAATTTCTAACTGGTATCCATAACTTTACTCCAAATATAATGTTCACCACTTGCATATTCCCCCACTTTGCCTAAGAGAAGGTGTGCCAGTTTTACCAATGTAACAGCGAGGATATCCTTAATTAACTTAGTGGTGGCGGGGAACATAAATATTCAACTCTTGCTTCAGTTCTGGTCAGTTTATTGCCCACTTAATCTGAGCCCTTCCAAGAGCCCATTCTCTCTGTCTCTCTGCAAGTCTCCTAATATTGTTATCATGTCTGTATTGGGCATAAAACAAAATGCATGTGAAAAATCTGTAAATAGGCTACTTTAAATGGGGAGTATTAAATTAATTGTATGTTACTTCTCTGTAAAAGTTTGTATGAGTGTTGGTGATGAACACAAAACTCATTTTTCTTTTCCACCTTTTTTGTACTATCTGGTATTTGTGATGTTTGACAGCATATTGAGTATCAGTGCTGATATTGAAACAATTGGAGAAATTCTGAAGAAAATCATCCCTACCTTGGAAGAGGTAGGCTCATTTTTTTTATGTATTTGGCAATTGAGGGGGGAATGTTCAAAGTATGTGTTATTGGGGCCTAATGGGGGCGGTGGAGAGACTGGACATTACAGTTTGTAGTAGCAGTATCTTTAAAACCTGCCGCAAAATGTACAGGGTTATTGTACTCACATTATTTATTTAAAAATGTAGTCTGGCCACTCCAGACTGTGATCATGTACTTTCATGGGTTTAGCATGTCTTATGGGCTTTAGTTTTAGAGAGGTGTTTTCTTTAAGATAGACTATCGATTGTGGGACTGTGTTAGAAAGGACTATGTTTGATGTAGTTTGAGGATTTTAAAATTCTGTATAATAATTTCTTTACTGGGTATATATAGAGGAAAACACTGTAAATTGATTCTTAGTGCAGATAAGCAGTTTCTCATCATTTACTAATATAGATGCGAAATACATGTTGTAGTAGCTTTACCAATATATGCGACAATAGCCTGATCACACTAGACACTTAACCTATTACTCTTATTTTTCTACTTTCAGGGCCTGCAGTTGCCATCACCCACTGCAACCAGCCAGCTCCCGCTCGAATCTGATGCTGTGGAATGCTTAAATGTATGTCATAGTGCCATTGAACCCCACTGAAGTATGGAGCCTGGCCCATAGGATCAATTTTATTTTTAACATAGCGTACTTTTCCCGTCTCTATAGAAAAAGGATTAAAAACATGATAAATGAACGGTCTTACAACTCACTGTTGACCCTGCTCCATGCTGCAGTGGGAATTAACTACATTTGCAAAGTGCTTTGCAGTCATTTTTATTATGGTGTTATTTGAATGTTAATAATAATTTTGTGGTAACAGCGACATGCTAAATGGCTGCAGTGTGGGTATGGTGTTGCAGGACCTGAAAATAAAATAGTTTTTTAAGGTGGTGCAGAATGTCCTTTTTGGGCCTGGCTATTGAGGATAATAAGCACATAACTGGTAAAGTTATTGAAATATAAATTCAGGTTGCTCACTGCAACAGTATATTGTTATGCTTATAGCAGATAAGTGTGTATTATTTGGAAATCCTTGATTTGGGACTAAAATTTTATAACTCTCTCCGCAGTACCAACACTATAAAGGAAGCGACTTTGACTGCGAGTTGAGACTGTTGATTCATCAGAGTCTGGCAGGAGGAATTATTGGGGTCAAAGGTGCTAAAATCAAAGAACTTCGAGAGGTAAAGGCACTGTTTTGTTTTCTCCTCCTGCCATATTACTGGGAAATAGTTTTTGATGTAGACTTGGTTCAGTGGGCTCCTTACTCCCCTTTTTCAGTTCTCTAAGTTCCTTGTCACTTTTATATTTATCTAGTTTCTAGTATCTAGTACTTTGCTATTTAAATGTAACACAAAGGCCTGGCCATACTAGACAACTTACTTTGCCAAAATTTTTGTGCCATTGCAAAGTCCTAGAGTTACTAACTAGGTTTTTATGTTAAGGGGAAAAAATTACTGAGTACAAATGTAAATTTATGTGAACCTAGAAAACCTATTTTTAGTGCTCTTTTTTTTTTCTGATTAACTTTTTTTTTTTCCTTTTGTAAACTTATTACAGAACACTCAGACAACAATCAAGCTTTTCCAGGAATGCTGTCCTCATTCCACTGACAGAGTTGTTCTTATTGGAGGAAAACCTGATAGGGTTGTGGAGTGCATCAAGATCATCCTTGATCTTATATCGGAGGTACCTTTGGAACACTTCATTTACATTTAATCTGATTAAAATAAGACATGTATTTCTGTTTCAAGTAGTTTCAGTTTCAGAATGTTTAGACAAATGGCTTTTACTTGTCCTTTCCTTAGCCTGTCACCTGGCTTTAGCTATCATTTTAATTTAGAAATAATGTGGGAGAGTTGTCATGTGGTTGTTGGTGAGATTTTTATGGCCTTTGGTCTTTGAATGAAGTTGCTCTTGTTCCTCCATAGTACTCCATTGCACAGCTTCCCAACTGATGTGCTTCCTATGGGTCCCGGGCTTACCCAAGATACTGATCCCCTCAGCCCTGAGGATGGTCCGTTTCTTCTAAATGTGAAAGGGGTTTTGTAGTCTCTTCCTTAAGATCTAAGAGTAAAACTGTACTGCTGAGTCGCCACCCCCATTCCCACCCCAAGCATTTAAAACTCACTTTGTTTAGGACTCATCAAAAATACTGCATTTTTTAAACCCTTCATGCTATTATTTTTGCTTACATTCATTCCTGTTCCTGTCTCAGGTACCTCCCAGGAGAAACAGGACTAGAAACGTTTTGTTTGTGAAAAGTAGTTGGTATGAACCAAGGCTCTTTTCCTCAGTCTGTAACATTGGCTGTATTTTTGTTTTTAGTCTCCCATCAAAGGACGTGCACAGCCTTATGATCCCAATTTTTATGATGAAACCTATGATTATGGTGGTTTTACAATGATGTTTGATGACCGCCGTGGACGTCCAGTGGGATTTCCCATGCGGGGAAGAGGTGGTTTTGACAGAATGCCTCCTGGTCGGGGTGGGCGTCCCATGCCTCCATCTAGAAGAGATTATGACGATATGAGCCCTCGTCGAGGACCTCCTCCTCCTCCTCCTGGACGAGGTGGCCGGGGTGGTAGCAGAGCTCGGAATCTTCCTCTTCCTCCACCACCACCACCTAGAGGAGGGTAAGTTTCTTTCATCCACACATTATTAACATATAAGAGGCTGCATTTTGGGGTAGATAGGGTAGATTTTTATTTGATGTGTGTGACGTGTAAACAAGCTGAGATTACAACAAGTACTGTATTTGCAGAGATCTAATGGCCTATGATAGAAGAGGAAGACCTGGAGATCGTTATGATGGCATGGTAAGAAATTTAGTTCATTGTATATGTATATATGAGGTATATGAGGGCTGTGAGGGATTTTAACGTCTCAGGTAGTTAACATTTTGTTGAAGATTGTTGTTCATTGAAAAGCTTGTCTTACAGATGGACTTTTTAGATAGCTACTTAAATCATTATTTTGGTTGTTTGCGGGCATATTAACACTTTATTGAACTGTTTTTCTTCCCCCAAAATATGATTGCTGCCGATTTATATATTGTAGTGTTGTGCAATAGAAATTGGGCATATAAAAGTGGTAGCTCTATGACAGATATAGTGCAGATTCATGTTAGTTTTATCTAACACAGGTTGGTTTCAGTGCTGATGAAACTTGGGACTCTGCAATAGATACATGGAGCCCATCAGAATGGCAGATGGCTTATGAACCACAGGTTGAGTATCATGGGTGTCTGCATTTATATCAGTAATAATTTTAAGATGCTTGCTTACTTGCATAATTGTTTTATTTTCCCTCTTGTAATGTTTTCATTTCTTTGAATGCTGTATACCTGAATGGTTTCTTCCCCTAAAGAGTGTCTTCTAAAAATTACTTATTGGGGAGGATATGGGTGGACTTTGGTTTCCTTAACTGAGGGATTTTAGGAATACCTGAAGAGTAATTTGAAGGCAAAGTAATTTTCTATTTTTCCTTTTCGTTTTTAGGGTGGCTCCGGATATGGTAAGTTTTCTCCTTTGTGAAATCAAACATTATTTCATGCTTTCTAAATGAACTTAATGCTCATTATTTAAATCAGATTATTCCTATGCAGGGGGTCGTGGCTCATATGGTGATCTTGGTGGACCTATTATTACTACACAAGTAACTATTCCCAAAGATGTAAGTATCTTTAATATTACAAGGACCGTTTAATCATTTTCTTTAAGTTTCCTGACTTGTGATAAAAGATTTTAACAAAAATAATTCCATTTTAGGATTAAAATTGTGTTTTAGGGATTTCAGTGAGGTGTCATTCTCCAGTTTGAGTCTTCTTAAGCCATGTTTAGTACTATTAAAAGCAGTTACAGGGTTTTGAGCCCTTGATTCATTTCTAAAAGGAAATATTGATGTGTTGTTGTATAACTGCATTATAATCCAAACCTTAACTAGTTAGGGGGCATTAAATAACAAATAATAGAATAAATAACTAGACAAAGTTAGTGTAGTGTCTTGATGGTCATTGAAAATAACAGGTGATACAATTTCTTTTAAAGTATAAACGTGTTTTTTAAATCTTTTCAGTTGGCTGGATCTATTATTGGCAAAGGTGGTCAGCGAATTAAACAAATTCGTCATGAGTCGGGAGCTTCGATCAAAATTGATGAGCCTTTAGAAGGGTCAGAAGATCGGATCATTACCATTACAGGAACACAGGACCAGATACAGAATGCACAGTATTTGCTGCAGAACAGGTCAGTTGAGGTTTAGCTTTATGTTAGCCTACACATACTAAAACTTTCAAAAGCTTTTCTTCTCAATTGATTTTTCTTTTAGAAGCCATGGTGTCTCAACCTTTTGGGGACCTAACTTCTAAATATTCTAATAGCTTTGCTTTAATTTTCTTCTGCTTTCTTACTAAAAACGAAGACATTCAATACTAATCTTGCTGGAAGAAGCCTTAACCAAGCAAACTTCTCATTTCTCTGGTGAAAACTGCTGCCAGAACCACTTGTTATAAATTATACAGAGCCTGTAGAAAATGTAGAAGATTCAGTGGATGTTGGTCTAGTTCTGTGTGGAAGACTAGTGATTTTGTTGTTTTTAGATAACTAAAGCGACAACAAATCACAGTCTGCCATATGGCACAGGCCATGCCTCTACAGGACAAATGATTGGTGCTGTAGAATGCAGCATTTCACACCTTACTGGCATTTCTTTGTCTTTTCTACCAAATATTAACAACTTTTTGTTTCATTTTCTTAATTCTACTCTACTAATGTCTGATTTATTATTAATCATTTTTCTTGAATTTTACATTGCTCTAATTTGTAATTGCTAATGTATTCTTATTTCTAATCGTAATGGACATGTTTATCAATTTAGCATTGAAATTGTCTTAATGTTGATTAAGATGTTACGGACAAAAATTCTAATTCGTACTTTTTTTTCTTTTCTTTTATAGTGTGAAGCAGTATGCAGATGTTGAAGGATTCTAATGCAAGATATTTTTTCTTTTTTATAGTGTGAAGCAGTATTCTGGAAAGTTTTTCTAAGACTAGTGAAGAACTGAAGGAGTCCTGCATCTTTTTTTTTTTATCTGCTTCTGTTTAAAAAGCCAACATTCCTCTGCTTCATAGGTGTTCTGCATTTGAGGTGTAGTGAAATCTTTGCTGTTCACCAGATGTAATGTTTTAGTTCCTTACAAACTGGGTGGGGGGGGGAAGGGCGTGCAAAAACTAACATTGAAATTTTGAAACAGCAGCAGAGTGAGTGAATTTTAATTTTTGTTCATTGTTGGTGGTTTAAAAAAAAATCCCCCTATGTAATTATTGTGAACACTTTGCTTTGTGGTCACTGTAACATTTGGAGGGGGTGGGACAGGGAGGAAAAGTAACAATAGTCCATATGTCCCTGGCATCTATTCAGAGCAGCGTGCAGAATGTAATGCTCTTTTGTAAGAAACGTTTTATGATTTTTAAAATAAATTTAGTGAACCTATTTTTGGTGGTCATTTTTTTTTTTTAATGGTCATTTTTCAAATGACTGAAATCCTCAAACTAAACACTAAGTTTGATTTTCAGCTCCTCTGTTGGGTATAAATAAATGCATCTCTTGGACATAGGCAAATATCTTGGCAAATTCAGTTCTGGTGATTTCTTGATGGTTTGAAAGTCCATTGCTTGAGAAAAGATTCCATCCTACACATTCATGCTTATAATAAGCTGGGGGTTTTTTGTTTGTTTGTTTTTGCAAATGCTGGCCCCTACTTTGCAAGAGATTTCTGTTAGTAATTGTGATGAAGAACCAAGTTGGGGAGCAATACTACAGATTGAGTAGTGGTATAAGTATATACCAAAAGCCTAATGGCAGCAGCAAGTTTTATTACTTGGTTATGGAAGTGACTGATGCTAAAAAAATTATTTTTTATTAGGTAATTTCTCACCTATAGACTTAAACTGTCAGCCTGCTAGTGTCTATTAGTTAAACTTTGTAAAATATATATATATTCTTGTTTTTCCATTGTATGCAAATTGGAAGAAAAAGATGTACCATTTCTCTGTTGTATGTTGGTTTATGTAGGAAATGTTTGTGAACAATTCAAAAAAGATGAAAAAGTTCCTGTGGATGTTTTGTGTAGTATCTTGGCATTTGTATTAATAGTTAAAAGTTCACTTCCAAATAAATAAAACTCCCATAATGCTAGATTTTATGTGTGCCCGATTTCAACAAGGCTTGATTCAACACTTGTAAAATTTGTTAAAACGTTCCTCTTGTAAGGAAATACAATAATCTTAAATTATGTATTTTTTGTGTGAAGTGTTTTTCTAGCATTTATAAATGAAATCTGGTAGGGGTGGTAAATAGGAAATTCCAGTAGTTGGGTCTTAATTTGTTAAAAGGGAGTCTAGCATCACAAGAGTTGAGTCATCCAGTTCTATAAGTCCTATTCTCACATTACCTATGAGAAATTTGAGTGAGTTTCTTAAGTTTGTCTTTAAAATAGCTCTAGTTTGATGTTTGAGAATATTGACAGATAATGTAAAATAACTGCAGAGTATGTTTCCTGGCTCATAAATCCCTAAGATATTACCTGTTAACCTCCAAGTTAACCTCCAAATGTCCAGAAGGCATGACAACTCAACAATTACGTGAAAGGATTCATGGATGCAATTGTGCTTGCTTAATTTAAGATTTTAAGGTAAAATCTTCAGATTTAAGAAGAATTTCAAGTGAGCAGTTTTTCTGGAATATATGTATATTCAAGTAGAACATCCAAATGTTCCACATGAAGCAGTTAGAATTTCAGTGACACTCCGCTTTTAGTTTGAGGAGGAGGCTTGAGTGTTCTCTTAATAAGTGGAAAGGTATCACAACCTGGCTTAAAACTAGTGAATGTTAACTTGTGTGGTTTCCCCAGAGGTGAAGTTAGGCTGAGTTGCTGCTGCTGTTAGTTTTCCTCTTGGGTATTTTAACTAGGGGAGAGTTGGGGTTGCTTAGGGTGGTATAGCCTACTTGTGTTGAAGTGACGCCTTGCCCTAGAGAAAAATTACCAGTAATGATATTTTAGTCAAATTGTTAATCCTACTGGAGGGAAGCATCCCTGGAGAGCACTGGCTTTCAAAGTCTTTATTGGTTATTTAAAAATTAGTTATGTAAGTACATGGACTATGGGCTGAAAGTGTGTTCATTTTTGCCTTTTACAAGTAATTGAGAACTTGAATATATGAACCTACTGAAGATTAAATAGATGGGAGAATATCTGGCCTTAATAAATTGGGTATACAACTTTGGAAGGGAGAGGCCTTTTGCATTACCACTGTTATTGGTAGCTAGTGTTTGAACATGGCCTGGAAGTTGAGTTAGGTTGAGAAGATTCTCAGGAAGTGAGAAAAGTGAACAAGCTTAAAATTCACTAAATATAAATGGACTGTTGAACCTATTTTTTAAATAGCAATTAATACATATGTTGATTTAATGAAGCTTTAAAAATTTAAATGTAAGGTTTCAAAAATGGTTTTAGCTAAACTTTGAAAGCTATTACCAACATGCCAACAGACATGTTGGACACCAGGTGGTTTTCTAAGGAATGAAGAAAGGAATTTAAAACGTTTCCCGGGGCCGGCCCTGTGGCTTAGCAGTTAAGTGTGCACGCTCCAGTACTGGCTGCCCGGGTTCAGATCCTCGTTGCACACCGAGGCACCACTTCTCTGGCCACGCTCAAGCTGCATCCCACATACAGCAACTAGAAGGACGTGCAACTATGACATACAACTATCTACTGGGGCTTTGGGGGAAAAAAAGGAGGAGGATTGGCAATAGATGTTAGCTCAGAGCCAGTCTTCCTCAGCATAAAAGAGGAGGATTAGCATGGATGTTAGCTCAGGGCTGATCTTCCTCACAAAAAAATAAATAAAATGTTTTCCTACTATTAATTCAAATTTTAATTCAGTAGTTTTCCTTTTTAAAGAGACTATAATGTAAAATAATTTTATTGGATAATCCAGTAGTTACTCCTAAATCTCGGGTCGTTCTTACCACTGGAACTGTGTAGAGCCTGAATCTTTTAGGAAAATGAACACGGGAATTTTTCCCTTAAAAATCATTTCACTGGTTTTTCTTAATGCCTCATGGTGTTAGTACACAAAATAGAATTTACTCTTCCACAAATGACAGGTTGTGATTTGCTTAAGATTGCTGCTAGATAAAGAGGTCTGTATTTTAAATTTTCTTTTCAGACCAGTGGAAACTTCTGTCTATAAGGTTAGTTTGATTTTTTAAATGTTCAGTGCCATCAAAATTTTTATTGGACAGAGATTCAGTCTTGAGAGTGGTTAAATGTAAATTAAATCAGTCTTATACTATATTTTACATTTCCCGTTTATTATCCCAAAAGTTGCCAGTTGCTGGCAAGTTTGAAGTGAAACTCACCCAATTTCTTTTTTTTTTCCCCCCCAATTTTTTTCCCCAATCAATTTCTTGATGGTGGCACTGAACTTTTGTTAACAGTGCTGGTTAAACATGAAAATTTCTGGACTACTCGGCTCTAATGAATCACAATCTCTATAGAGACACACCAGGAATCTTCATATTTAAAAATTCCTCTAGTTAAAAACCATTGTAATATAGCAATATATAGTAAGAAGCACAAGTATGTTTCCATACCTTTTCATTAACTCATCAAACAGGTATTTAGTTCCCACGGTGTACAGAGACGGTGGTAGGCCCTAAGGCTGCGGTGGTTAGCAAAAACAGTCTATTTGGAGAAACAATCCAGTGATTATTACAATCAACTGATGAAACCTCATAGTACTGTGAGATGTGTTTAAGAAGGCAGAAACCAACGTGTGTATATATGTGTACGTGTTCACACGCATGTTGCTTGAAACAACACTGGGTAGAGTTAAACTAGGAAAATCCAATGTGTTGACCTAAAAGTCTGCCTCTGCTCATCTTAGCAGATGAAAAAGACATCAGTGCTTGTGTACACAGATGGACGTCATTGGCCCAAGCCAGGCCTCAGCACTTCTAGTCAGGAAAGATCTGACCTGAGGAAAAGGAGAGAAGGGAATACCTGGAAAATTAAAGCCCAGACAGTTGTACATTTATCTATATTTAAAATGCGGAGCTAATCTGCTGAGTCGAGGTGGTAGAATGTGCAGATATGCATTGGAAAATGTAAGGTGCAAATGTGTGGGGTTGGGGTCCCCTGTTTGCCAAGTAAGCAACAGGCACTAGCAACAGGGTTGGGGTAAACTGATAGACCAGCTATCCTACGACAAACCTTTCTAGCTTCCGCCTCATTTTTTGTCAGAACCCAAAAGGATTTCCTGTCCTCCCACTCAACAGCTCTCCCCCTATTTCTCCCTGCTCCTCCAAACTCAGACCTCTAACCCCCAGACCTGTAATTGTGAGGGAAAGGAAAGATATGGTCACCAATACCTCAACACTTGTCGAAATCCTCTCAGAAACATTTTTTTGTTTTTTTGTTTGTTTGTTTTTATAATTATTTATTTTTTCTCCCAAAGCCCCAGTAGATAGTTGTATGTCATAGTTGCACATCCTTCTAGTTGCTGTATGTGGGACGCGGCCTCAGCATGGCCGGACAAGCGGTGCCTCGGTGAGTACCCGGGATCCGAACCCGGGCCGCCAGCAGTGGAGCGCGCACACTTAACTGCTAAGTCACGGGGCCGGCCCACATTTCTCTTTTTGGTCATCCTATCCCCCATGCCACGTTATTCCCTGAAGGTTTTCTACCATTAATGACAAGATCATGGAAGGGAACGGCCAATTCATCTAGAACAAAAAAGTCTGTAGGGTAGGGGGGCAAAAACATGACAGCTGTTTATCAGACCAAAATGGATAGAAGTCATTTTGATAGTAAAGAGAAAGATTTGGCAGCGACAGAGTAGAATATAAGGTGCCAACTAGGTCCCTCAGAGACCTACCTGGGGTTCAGCCTGGGGCAGGGCAAGTTGGGGTTGGTTAGTAAGAGTGGGAACTCCGGATAGGTTGAATAGGAAACCAAAAGTAGAGAAGCAAGGCTCAAACCTCGCTTCTATTTGGAACCTTGCAAAGTGTCCCTGTGATCACATGGATTAGTAAAGCACAGCAGAAGTTGAGGCATATCATGTTTTGGCACACACAGACCTGAGATTTCACAGGCACACTCCACAGAATTTCCTTTGATTCCCATATGGCATAAGAGGGACACTAGCCAAGTGCTAATGGGCTTGCCATGAGGTCACCACGATGAAAGGGTGGTTACTGCACAGCAGGAGCTATAAGCCAGGGGCTGGATGGAGAGACAGCAGAATCCCAAAGGATTGTCAATATCAATGAAAGCCGAAGTGAGATCCAGTTAGTCAAGGAAGACCACTGGGCTGAGTGCTGAGAAACCAGACCACCAGTTATACTAGCTTTGGTCGTTCAGTGGTAACTATGGGGAGAGCAGGAGCCAAAATTCAGACACCAGACAGACAGACTACACCTCAGCTAGAGGTCAGAGACAGCTTGCTGACAACGGCCCTTTCCTCCCATTATCAGAACACCTGAACTTTGCACCCAGAAGTCCTCGGAAAGTCTTGGAAAGGTGGAAGTAAAAGAAAGATCTTTCAGAGAAAACAGCCCTAATAAGGGGGCTGACCTCTAAGTTAACTGAATAATTATTTTCTTAAATTAGACCACTTAAAAACTGAAAGAGACCAACTTACTTTTATTTGGCAAGTTTAGGGTTTTTCTACCATCAATGGGAACTTATGAGAAAGAGGGCATATGGGAATTCGGTAGCTCTGGAAGTCCCCATAAAAGCAGAGGAGGCAAGGCTAATACTATCAAACTGTAAGTTCTAGGTGGAGGTGGCCCCATTTGAGTAGGGGCCTTCATTTGGTAGATCAGGTAGCCTTTTTATCTAGATCGTTTATTCATACCGTGTCTCAAACTGGCATCAATTCTGTGTACAGTTCAGACTCCAGAATTCGGTAGGATCAGTCTACGCTAATCTCCAGCTGAGACCAAATCATGGCTTGACTAATTCCCTGCCCTATCCTGCTTCCCTGGCTCCCTTTCACCTGAGAGCATTTCCCCACTGAATCACTTGCAAAGAATCCCTGGCTTAGGCTCTGCTTCTAGGACTTGATCTAAAACATCTGAGCTGGAGCTAGGGCAGAAATTTACATCACCCAGACATCCTTGATTTAGATTTTGATGCACTAAGTAATGAGCCATTGAGTTATCTCCTTCTGAGGAAGGGGTGAGAATTTTTTATTTTATAAGGAATAACTGCATTCTGTTAGGCAGTAGTATTTTTGAAAGTATATGTATGGGAAGAACATAGTTTGGATGCTGAACAGCCATCGAGGTGAATTATAATGGACCTTTTGTTCAACAACACAGCGTTAGTTTCTCCTTTCTAACAGTACCCAGTTTTCCTTTTGGAGTTTTTCTCTCCAGTTGTATGTAGACTTAATGAGAGAGTAATCCTGGTCCTTAGAGATTCCTTATCACCCAAGATGGTGGGCATTTGACTCAGGCTTACCCAACCAGATTCTTTGTCCTGAGAATTTGAATCTTGAGCAGAATGATGCAAGCAAGTTAGAATGATCGTAGTTTTTCAGCAGCAGTAGTGGAAGAGAACTGTGGGCAGTTTCTGCTCTCAATAGTCTAGAACTGCCTAATTTCTTTTTTTTTTTAGAATCTTGTTTTTTTATTGTGAAATTTTTGTTGTACATTATTGTTTATCTGTCACTATATAAGTGCATCCCTCCACCCCTTGTGCCCACCGCCCCACCCCCCAGCCCCTGGTAACCAACAAACAGTAGAACTGCCTGATTTCTGTTTACAAGTCTGGTTCCCTAGCCTTCCCTCCCATCCTGAGAGCTTTTTCATAAGTTCAAAATTTATTTTTCCTTAAATTAATTAGCCAGCCAGTGGCTATTATATGCAGCCCTTCAATGGAAGAGGCTTATCTTGTACAGGCAGCACTGCTGATTTCAGGGAGGACAGCAACAAAGTATGAGTGATGGCTGCTTGCTCCATCTCAGCCGCCACTGCTGCCACCCATTGTCACTTGGGCCTTCACAGTTATGCCATCTGGGGGGTAAATCAGTCATTTTCTAGGGGAGTGCCAGACCCTATTTCCAGGCTCCCACTGAACATCCAGGGCAACCAGCAAAATGACCCTAGTTTCTGGCTTTTTCCTCCACTTTCAGACTTAGATAAAATGCCAGACTACAGGCAAGGGATTTGATTTCCTGAGCAGCCACCAAAGGGGGCTGGATGATGCAATCTAGAATGATGGAGGAGTCAACTCCCTGTGGGGAAAACTCTGGCCAATGGGAGATAAGAGGAGAGAGACACATGCTGCCCTGGGATCTGTCCTATCTGGCCACTCGGCCCACACCACCAGGGACACACAGTGGATAGCCAGAGGCAGGCGGTCAATTTCAGCCCTGGCTGCCAAGCTGCCGCGCTTGGTGGTGTTAGAGATACAAAAAGAATTATTAGACTACAAGGAGTTGGCCTTAGTGTTCTTGAAATGAACGACAGGCCATCAGCTTTCACTAAGATTATTAACAGAGAATCTTGTGCCGGAATTGTTAGCCATTTCAGACGACAAGGTGATTTTTGTGCAAAGAGGTGGGTTGGGCCAGTTTAGTGCTGTCCCCTTAAACCTAATTGGCTTGAAAGCAGGAAGGTGTGCCAACTATGTGGTGACAGAAGCTTGGTCAGCTAAGGCTGCAGAAGCAGCCTAGAAGTTTGGGACTGTGACTAAACTAAACTTGGGAGTTACACAAAAATTCCAGATCCAAGCCCCTGGAACCTCAATCCAGATGCCTCCTATGGGTGTTACTGCACAAATGAGACTGTGTACAGGGTGGATTTGGACTTTATACCCAAATCAAGGAAGTAGTGGTGGTTTGCAACATGTCCTCAAACTCTTTATTTAAGCCAGTGGATGTTTCCAAGTTTGGTGTGATTTTTGCTGGTGCCCAGAAGAACATTAGCTCTATGGGGGTCACAGTGGTGACCATCTGAGATGACCTGCTGGGGTTCTCCCTCAGAGAGTACCTCTTGGTCCTAGAATACACAGTGCAGGTTGGAAACAACCCCTTGTACAACACACCTCTCTATTTCAGCATCTATGTCATGGATTTGATCCTGAAGTGGATTAAGAACAATGTTGGTGCAGCAGCCATGGAGAAGCTTAGCTCCATTAAATCTCAAATGATTTATGATATTTTTGATAATTCTCAAGGAATCTATGTATATCTAGTGGAGCCCAGAATAGAAACAAGATGAATATTCCATTCTGCATTGGCAACGCCAAAGGAGACGATGCTTTAGAAAAAACGATTTCTTGATAAAGCTCTTGAACTCAATATGATCTCCTTGAAACGGTGTGGGCCTGTGGGAGGCATTGGGCCTCTCTGTATAAAGCTTACAGGATCAAAGATGTTCAGAAGCTGGCAGCCTCCATGAAAAATTCTTTGGAGATACATCAGCTATGAACACATCCTAACTAATATATACTCCGCCCTTGAACAATGTACAAAATTTAAAGTAACTTGAGAATGGCTACAAACACTTAACAAACACGATATTTTTCTAGAATGAATATGTTTATTGTAGATTCTTGTTTTTTCAAAGAACGACAGCAAAACATCCAAGCTCTGCAAAGCTGATGGGACTTAATGGACACCTTAATTCTGACTTGAACCGGAAGTATTTAAAAAATCTTCCTCTTGCTTTTCTAACAAATTTCAGCTTACGTTGTCTTTGCTGCTACCTTTTCTAGCTAGATCTCAGTATTCAAACTTGTCTGTGGATTTAATTATGCAAATTTCAGTAGATTGTTTCTGGAGACACATATACAGCATGGAGGGTAGGTGGGGTCCTCTAGGTGCTGAATCTTGATCCTTTCCAAAATGACAGCGGTGGGGTCTCCTGGGTTCCACAGCTGTTAGCTCAAGTCAACAATGACCGTGTGTTAAGTGTTTAGGAGTTCCAGGCTACAGGGCTAACTGGAATCTTTCTTTATACTGTTATTCTCAGAAAGAGATAAAAGTGACATACTATATGTTTATATAGCAAAATCTGTTTTTAATACCGAATAGTTTATATCTCTATACATTTATATTTCTTTGTTTTTGTGTGTGTGTGTGAAGAAGATTAGCCCTGAGCTAACTTCTATTGCCAATCCTCCTCTTTTTGCTGAGGAAGACTGGCCCCGGGCTAACATCCGTGTCCATCTTCCTCTACTTAAATGGGACGCTGCCACAGCATGGCTCAATAAGTGGTGCGTCAGTCCACGCTTGGGATCCAAACCTGAGAACTCAACTCCGGGCCGATGAAGCGGAGTGCATGAACTTAACTGCTACGCCACCGGGCCGGCACCTATACATTTATATTTCTAATAATACAGTTCTCAGTAATACACGTAGCGACTTTTAGAATTTGGTAGAATCCTTGACTTTGTGCATTATAGCACTACATTAGCAACAATTGTGGCTCCCATCCTCCCCATCTTTTTAAGCTGCTTCACAAAATAAGTTCTCTGATTCACTTTTGCTTTCCTTTCAATGGGTAGAAGAGAAGGTAGGTTGGTTGGTTGGTTCTTTATTTTTAGATATGCGTTAAACTAAAATTCCCTGTTAAACTCCCTTAACCTTTGTTCACTTGACTGTTCTCTCTCTAGTGTTTGACCGGTGATGCTGTGAGTTCCAGATGGTATTTGCTGAAGAGTCTTTTCCCCTATTGTTTATCCACTGTCAGTATTTTCTGTTGAATATGTGAAGGACATAAAATTCCTAAAATCTGAAAAAAGAGAGAGAGAGAAATAGGAGAGAGAATTTCCTCTCCTTTCTCTCTCCCACAAACTGCTCTGAGGCAGTTTCTCCATATAGTTTGTCCAGACTTCTCCAATGATGTGAAAACACTCCTACCTAATGACTAGCTGTGTCTCTTCAAGGCTCACCATGAAGCAGAGACCAGCACAGTATACTCTGTCCCTTGGTATTACTTGTCATCTGAACCTTCTCTTTTCCTTCCCCTCACTGAGTCAATGCCCTCAGACTGCACCTCATAGATAAAATATCAGCACTTAATCCCTGCCTCAGGTTCTATTCAAGATAAACATTCCTTTGTATCTGTTTATTTTTGTACTTTAAAAGCAGGTTTTTACATTTATTATTGTTATATATTTCCTACCCCCCTTTTTTGCACTACAATCTAAGCTGAGTGATCTATTGCCAACTGGCACCAATTCTCCTAATCAAAGTGTACAAGAGAAACATACTTGTGTAATCCTCTTAAATAGAAGATATATCAGGCAATCTGTCTGTCTACTTCAGTTCCCCAGAAATAAAATAACTAGAAGGGCTACTGCTCCTCTTCCACTTATTTAAATTTCAGTTCTGGAAATTTCTTCAGCCTGTCTTTGGGCAGTGCAACAACCCCTTGCTTGATGATTTCCAGGACCTGTTTACTGACAGCTTAGCTCCAGCTTGTAGCAACCTTGAGCTAAACAGGGTGATTACCAGATCAATATTTTGCCTTATATCCTGAAATGAAGGGTGAGTTGAAATTTTTCAAAGAGATCTCATTTGTAAAGCAGTGCATACACCAAGTCTGGATCATGCTGAAGAGAATTTGGCAGGCAGGAACTGATGATCTCTAATGTCATTCAAGTCACTTCTTCAATGACATTTAAGTCTTGTGCATAATCTGGTAAAGGAACATCATTAGAACTCAGCAAACGTCTCAAGGTTTGTGTGGCTTGTTCTAGAACTTTGTTGTGTTTTTTAGACAGCAAGGAAAACAAACAGATTACCAGTTTATTATAGAAGGATATAACTTAGCCAGATGGAAGAGATGTATAGGGCAAGGTATGTGGGAAAGGGCACGGAGCTTCCATGCTCTCTGAGCATGCCAATCTCCCCAAACTGCTATGTGTTCACCAACCTGGAAGCTCTGTACTGTTGTTGTTTTTTTGTGTGTGTGAGGAAGATCAGCCCTGAGCCAACATCCGTGCCAATCCTCCTCTTTTTTGCTGAGGAAGACTGGCCCTGGGCTAACATCTGTGCCCATCTTCCTCCACTTTAGATGGGATGCCACCACAGCATGGCTTGACAAGCGGTGCGTCGCGTTGGTGTGCCGCCGGGATCCGAACCCGGGCTGCCAGCAGTGGATCGCGCGCACCTAACCTCTACGCCTCGGGGCCGGCCCCTGTACTGTTTTTTATAATACTTAGTTCTTTGTCCTAAGTAGGAAATACTAATTTCACTAGTTAAAAGCAAACTATAGTTCAAAAAGTTGTAATTGGTTTTGAACTGTAGTAATAATGTTAGTGATACATAATGGAAACAATGTATTTATTCCATTATAACTAAAGGCTTTTAATGAGAAATTGAAGTATTTAAGAGTTTTCACCAAAAAGAGTCCATTCTGTCCCTGAGCCATAGCCTGTGGATGGGACATTTTACACTCAATAAGAAGAGAGTAGAAAGAGAAAGAGTCTCTAATGGTACTGAGAAAACTAGGATAATATAATGCCCTACAAACCAAGAGTGAATTTCAAGGAAGTGGTCAATCTTAAATGCTAAATATGGATAAATCAAGGAGAAAAAGAACAGAGAAAAATTACACAGTAGTAAACCACATCTCTTTTCTGCTAAGCCTTCTTGGGGATTTAGTCTATTGATCACTTTGGGAAAATCAGGGGAAATTAAAACAATTGAGATGTCCTACCTTCACAAGATCCATTCTACTTCTCTGCTTACCTCCTGTGTATATGAGAAACTACAGCCTCCTCTCTAGCAATGTCTATTGTCCATTCACTGCTCTAGCCAACTTCCACAACTTTTCCTCAAGAAAACCTCTTAACCCACTTTCCTTTATGTATCTGCTATAGCCTATCATGACAGAAAATAGCAGATGTAGCAATGAGTGTTGCCAGTGCTTGACATTTAATTTAGCTATTTAGAATGATGGCTCTCTTAATGATCCGAATAATCTAACTCACATACTGTTCAGGAGGGGGAAGTGACAGGGACACAACATCATTGACCATGCCTCCCTCCTTTGTTAACCTTTAAAATGCAAACTTAGGAATATTTTAGAGGTCAGCTTGATCTTCAAAAGCCTACGCCTATGGGGTAGAGCTTCTAGCAAAGGTTTTCAAGAGAAACATACTCAGCTGGCATGTTCCTTTGGCCCTCTGTCCCTTTACTTTCCTCCTCCTTTCTGTGGACACAATGCCTATAAGGATAGAGCCATGTTACAACCATAAAGACAAAAGCCACATGCTAGGGATAGTGAGTCAGAAAGCGAGGAGCCTAGTTCCTTGCTGACATTCTCAAATAGCTGCACAAGCCCTGGAGTGCCTACTTCTGGACTTACTTATATGAGAAAAACAATCCCCCTTTTGTTTAGTCACTATAGTTTGGTTTTCTGTTGCTTGAAGCACAACCCAGACATTTGATTGTCTGTGTTCCCCACTAGATCATAAGATGTCGGATACCATGTCTGTATTTGCTACCTGCGTAAAATAGGAAGCTCTCATAGCAAGTAATAGAGGACTCAACTCAAAACTGCTTTAAAGTGTAAGAAAGTTTAACAACTCACATAACTGGAGATCCAAAAGTAGGATAGACTTAGGAGTTGATGTAATCCCATTACTCCAGTTCCATTTCTCTGCTATTCTTTTGACCTCCCTTATGTGTTGACTTCATGCTCAGGTTGCCATCAAAAAGAACTGTAGCAATTTCAAGCCTCATATTCAAGCTCAACCATGTCCAGAGGGAGTGTGAATCACTTCTGGAAGTTCTCCTAGAAAAGCTTTTCTGGAAGCATCCTGCAAACTTATCCTTGCAACTCACTGAGGTGAACTGGGGAACATGCATGATCCTAACAAAGTCCCTGGCAAGAGGGTGATATTACCCTCAGGCCAGTCCAGACCACCC
Organism: Diceros bicornis minor; assembly: GCF_020826845.1. Lineage (NCBI taxonomy): Eukaryota > Metazoa > Chordata > Mammalia > Perissodactyla > Rhinocerotidae > Diceros > Diceros bicornis. The sequence goes on from NC_080761.1 coordinate 9,876,041, forward strand.
TTAAGGCTGAGGATGCTGAGGTATGCCGACTATGGGTAAGAGGGAGGGATTCCTGAACAACATCAGGATTCTGTTGGGAAGGAAGAAGGAAGGAAAGGAAGCTGAGTAGTAAAGAACTCACTTTTTGTACTCCCAGCATCTTGTAAACATACTTAAAAAAAAAAACCTCCCCCCCACACAAAGTTTATGCTTTATATCTATGGTAAGTACCTTGAGAGAGGAAGCATGTTTAACTCTTGTTTATGTGTACTACTTCTACTGTCTAACTCAATATCCTGGATATAGTAGGAATTCAGTTTGTTGATTTTTTTTGTCAACAATTTTTTTCTCTCAGAGAGAAAATGGCCCAAATTATTTAACCTCCTGGATTCTTCTGAAGATTGTTAGATTTTCTTGCTAAGCTAATCAATTTCTTTGACTCCCAAGACTTAGAGCTGCTGGGGTAGACAGGAAAAATCTCAAATCAACAGATTTACACTTATTCAATAACTGTATTAATGTACTAGTGATTTTTTCTGGAAAAGCAAATCACAGTGGAGTCTTTAAAGTTCCTTTTTCTTAAGAAAATGAGGAAACTGGCGGGATGAAGATATTCTGCTTCTCTAGGGGCACACACAGCTGCCAAACTTAAAAGTTCCAAATCCTCCCCAAATTCCAAGATTCTTTACCTCAATAACCAAAGATGACTGATGATTATTTTCAATAGTTGATTTTTGAAGACATGAACGTTTTTATATCCATGGAGAGAGAGAAAAAGACACGCTTCTATACTAAAATTTCATCACTAGGAAAATTTGGATCGTCACTAAATTGACTCTTGTTATGGCTCTCCTCATCCTATTACAAAATTTCTTTTTTTAGTTTGGGGCTGTAAGGTAATACTGACTTATTTCCTCTATTAATGTCCTCTCAGCAGGGCCATTGATATACTCACTACTTGACGACCACAATGGTTGGTATTGGTGAGCTTGGCTTGTAGAAAGTGCACTAATACTTAGGGATCCACAAACAAAAGTTCGAGTCTCAAGCCAACCATTGCTGTGACCAGGGGCTAACCACTGAACCACTAAGCTTCACTTGCAAAACGGGTATTACACCCGACACTTTTGTCACGACCGGGACTAAATGAGATTCGGTACTTAAGCCAATTCCAGGCACACAATGTTAATTTAATAATTTAATACACTTGTTTGCTCAACCATTTATCGAAACGTTCCAACTAACAGTTAACGTCCATTCGGCCTCCAAAGGGGCCAGGAATTGAGCAAAAAGAAGGAGCCTGCCTGGGGGACGGAGGTGGGGGGACCGCCGCCCTGTATGGCAGTCGGGGGTGGCTCGGACCCTCGCACCGAGACCGGCGGCCATAATGTTCGTCGCGGCCCGGGGACACCGACGGGGGCCTCGCCAAGGGCATCTAGCCCAGACTTCGCCCTCCGGGCTGTACACAGGCTGGAGTCATCACGACCCGGGCCACAGCGGCCACCTAGAGGCCCACCTGCCCGAAGAGAGGATGGGAGAACAGACAAGACGGCCCAGCCGCACGTCTCACGGTGGATAACTCCAGCAGCGCGCGCCCGACGCTTCCAGGCGGTTTCCGGACCTTCGGAACCGGAAACGGGTGCCCGGCGCGCGCCCGGGCGAGAGTGGGCGGGGCCGCCTTCCCGGAAGTGCTTGCAGCCTGGGCCTGGCGCGCGGCCCGGCGGTCACCGGCGATCCTATGCCGTGCGGCGCTGCGGGAGGGGCCCTCGCGCCAGGCCGCGCTCTCGGTTCTCAGAGCCCCTCCGGAAGGCGGGCCCTATTAGGGCAGCAATCCCACGGTGGGCAGGGAGGGACCCCCGCCCTTGCCCAGACTGCTGAGGGAAGAGAGTTTGGCCAGCCCGCGGGCAAAAGCGTCGTTCCCGGTCCCAGAGGGGAGGGGCGGGATGGACGGGCTCCTGAGTCCCAGGGAGTCCGCAAAATTCGTTGCAGAAAACAGTCGGGATGTGTTCATTGATGGCGGAGGCGTGCGGAGGGTGGCCGAGCTACTGCTCGCCAAGGCCTCGGGGCCGGCGCTGTTCGTGGGGGGCTGGAAGGCCCTTCACGAGCTGAATCCCAGGGCGGCCGACGAGGCCGCGGTCAACTGGGTGTTTGTGATAGACACGCTCAACTTCTCCTTCTGGTCGGAGCACGACGAGCACAAATGTGTGGTGGGGTACAGGGGGAGCACGTACAGTGGGTACTGGTCCCTGTGCGCCGCGGTCAACAGAGCCCTCGACGAAGGTTGGTGCGCGTTCTCCGGGTCGGACCAACAGCCTTTGAGGTTTCGGTTACTGGGAGGGTCCCGAGGAGCGGGCTGGGAGATGGAATAGTGTTAATACGGGGAACTTGAACTTCATTGCCAATCCTTCTACTTAAAATAAAAGTAAGAGAAAAGGCTGGCAATGAATCTTTATTCAGTGGGAAATGGTCCTAATATTTATCATTATAGCAGCTAAGTGTAAAAGTCAGTGTTCTAAAGAACGCCGCTTTGATGACACCTGAACAAAGGGACAGCTGTTATAACACGTTTTACGCAGTCAAAATACATCTGATGTAATATGACAGTTGTTAGAAATGGATGAATAAGTACAGACAAGCAAATAGAAAATAAGGGGTCTGCTTCTGATTTTTTATTGTTCATCCACTTTTAGTGCATTCCTGTAACACTTGGTTTCCTATTAATCGTACTTACAAGATACAAGGGTCCGATGGATGTAAAAGAATGACATTTTCCCTCTGCATTTTCTTTTCTCCCTAAGGGGTACCAATAACGAGTGCTTCGTACTATGCCACAGTGACCCTGGATCAGGTTCGGCATGTCCTCCGTTCTGACACAGACGTTCCCATGCCTTTAATAGAAGAGAGGCATCGGATTCTCAATGAAACTGGGAAAATTCTGCTTGAAAAGTTTGAAGGTTCTTTTCTTAATTGTGTTCGAAAAAGTGAAAAAAGTGCACAGAAGTTAATGAATCTGATAGTTGAAAGCTTTCCTTCTTACAGAGATGTGACTCACTTTGAGGTGAGTTGCTTCTGTTGGGGATTTTAGAATTCTTAACTGTCTTCTGGTAGTTAACTCTTTTACTTCCAGAACGTCTTTTGAGAATAAAAACTTAAATTCTGAAGTTCATTCCTTATGGATGAGGAACAGTAACAAAATTGTTAAGCAGTGTTTCAAAGACAGTACTCCTCTTCTGTTTTCTAATCAGTGTATTTTCTTTATTCTTTTGTCCTTTTAAAATGTTTCAAACCTAAAAAACACTGGACCTTCAACATGATGTCATTTAGGGATAATGAGGTCCTTTTAGTACTTCAAAAAATTTACTTCATTGGATGAAAATCAGAATGTATACTAAATGCTCTCTAATAAAAAGTATTTTTTGCAAAGTTCTAATGTATATATATATTCTATGTGTTTTCTTTTTCATGCACAGGGTACTTTAACAGCATTATTTGCTGTATGGTACAGAAAAAAAATTTAAATAGATATACTCTTAAAATGGTGAACATTTTGTATACCCTCCCAGTGTACACCTGGATTTTGTTTTTGTAAACTTCTTTTAGAATCCGTTATCACTGTGTGTTTTAACTGTGACATAGAATTGAAAGCAACTTCAGAGGAATCACACAGTATAAATCTATTGAATAAGTTAATACTTATGTCAAGTTGAAGTTTTAAAGCCACACTTTTGTAATCCCAGTTCAACAACTAAAATTACCAGTAATATTGTTTAAATTGCTCTTTAAGATTTACAGGGTGTTTGTGCATACACTCTCATTTGGTCCACAGAACAGCTCTATGGGGCCTAAGGACAAGGAGCATTATTGTTCCGTTTGCCAACCAGGAATCAAAGTCTAAAAAGAAAGGTTAACTAGTTTATCTTAGGTTATTTAGTCAGGAAATAGTTTGCTATTCGATCCTACTATAAAGTGAGAGATGTCTGATTATGAATGTTAAGAGTCTTTTAATTGCAAGTGACAGACACAAAACTAGAAAAAACTTAAGCAGAAAGAAGAATTTCGGGGTGGGTATTGGGAGGAGGAACATCCAGGGTCAGGAACTCAGTGCCATGAGGATTCAGTCTCTCCTCTTCGCTTCTGTTGGCTCCCTTTTTCTATTACTTGCAGACCAGCTGTCTCCATGAAGTAGAAAAGGGCTGTGAATTTTGCATCTTACTGCTTCAGCCACCAGGGAGAGAGAGAGGGACACACACTTTCTCGGTTCCTGTTGTAAAACTGGGCAAGGGCTGCGTGAACTGGCGTAGATTATTACCAATTAAGTGTGGCTGCGGGCGGCGGGTGGGGGGCAGGGGGAGTGTGGATGGGGCAGAGCAATTCCTAAAAAAGAGGCCCTAGGCTGCTGTTGAACTTCATTCTGTTCTGACTAACCATTTTGCTAATGCAGAGTACTTGGAGGTTTAGCTGTATCTTCAAAGTATATCATTTCAGTCTTGTTTTTCAAGAAATTATGGATCAAGAGTCTTGGACCATCATTCAGGCCATCTAAATATATTAAACAGTGTATAAAAGAAATCAAACTGCCATTCATGTGACTAAGAATCCATGTATTCCAGAATCAACATGGTTGTAATAGAAGGGTTGATATTAACTTTAACATGACTTCAGGATGGGCCGGCCCCGTGGCTTAAGCAGTTAAGTGCGTGCGCTCTGCTGCTGGCAGCCTGGGTTCGGATCCTGGGCGCGCGCGGACGCACCGCTTCTCCGGCCATGCTGAGGCCGCGTCCCACATACAGCAACTAGAAGGATGTACAGCTATGACATACAACTATCTACTGGGGCTTTGGGGGGAAAAATAAATAAATAAAAATCTTTAAAAAAAAAAAAAACATGACTTGAGGATGAAATGAATTCAGGACACCATGCTGCTTATTTACTTTCAAGTTGTCCTGAGTTTTTGTTTTTGTGGAAGAAAGGAGTGAATGTTTTTATTAGATAATAATATTGAGTAAGCATTTGCTGAGTTTCTATTTTATTTACAGCACAGTGCTTTTGATTTGCTTTGCTTAAAAGTTCAATTTTTAAAAACTGTACCAGGATATAGATTAATTTTAAGGCTGATACATTTTAAAATAAAAATTAGTACCTGAATCATTTCCCATCAGTACTGTACTCATTTCTAAAATACATTATTATGGAAAAATCCCCAAAATGTAATAACAATCATACTTAAGAATTTTAACACTTTCTTAAAAGAGTATTATATTTTTTTCATTTATTTTTCCATAAGATTATCATTGATGTTACTCTAAAGCACTATATTTCTGTAACCCCTATGATTCCTAACATAACACTGAGCACGTAGTGGGTGTTCACTTAATGCTTTGATTGGTCAGTTTACGGGTATCTTTGCATATTCATTTTACAGATGCACAAATAAAGCATTCGTGCCATTAATTCCAAATCTGGAGGATTTCTAAAGAACTTTTGGGACTGCTTTAGAAATTCAGGAAGTGTTAAAATCAAATATATCTTTTTATCCATATTTTAAAAATTTCAAATTGCAAAAGTAAAATGTATTAATTATAGAATTTGGGAAGTACAGAGAAGCAGTCTCTATTCTACCAAGAGGTAATGACTGTTCACAGTTTGGTCTTTTTCTCTGTGTGTACACGTGTATACCTATGGGCAGGGGAGAATTAGGATCCTGCTGTATAAACTGTTTTAAAATTTAACATATTATGGGGGCCAGCCTGGTGGCGTAGTGGTTAAGTCCGGGTGCTCTGCTTCCCATGGCCTGGTTCCTGGGCGCCGACCTACACACATAGAGGAAGATTGACAACAGATGTTAGCTCACGGACAGTCTTCCTTGCAAAAAAGAAAGAAAGAAAGAAAGAAAAAAACGCTTGCTCTATTTTGTATGTGGGACACCACCACAGCATGGCTTGATGAGCAGTATGTCTAGGTCTGCACCTGGGATCCAAACCTGTGAACCCTGGGCCACCAAAGCAGTGCATGTGAACTTAACCACTTTGCCACCAGGCCAGCCCTGAGGAACTATATTTTTAAGCTCTTCAAGTGACTCTGATTTAGAATATGCAGTAACTATGTAAAAATCCTAATTAATAAATTAGCTTCCTTAGGCTGTCATCTTTACTCTGACATACTGATAAATATACATGGAAAACAGGAGCTTTTTTTTTTTTAGGTTTTTTTTTTTTTTGAGGAAGATTGGCCCTGGCTAACATCCCTTCCAATCCTCCTCTTTTTGCTGAGGAAGATTAGCCCTGAGCTAACATCTGTGCCCAGCTTCCTCTACTTTGTATGTGGGATGCCACCACAGCATGGCTTGATGAGCGGTGCTTAGGTCCACACCCGTGATTCGAACCTGTGAACCTCAGGCCGAGAAGCAGAGCACATGAATTTAACCACTACGCAACTGGGCTGGCCCCACAGGAGCTTTTTTGATATTTTAATTGTTATGTTACTCTTAAGCATTTGTAATTCTTGCCCTTTCTAATTTGTTCATGATAAATTTGTTGAAGAAAATCAACTCATGGTCATAGAGTTTTTTCATTGATAATTATTTTTTAAAGGTACTATTTTGAAAATGTTTTACTCAGAAAGCAATATTATGGAACATATAGGAAATTGTTATTTTGGGATTTACTGGTATTTTCAGTGATATCAGTTAATATTTTAGAAACAGAATTTGATTACTAAAATCATTTGATTACTGAAATCATTTGATTACTAAAACCATATCAGCTTAAGAAAATGTTTTATAGGAGATTTGAATTTATTTTTGGATTTTTCACTTGACTCTTATTGTTTTTTTTAAGTTTTAAGGGTATTAGAATCTAATCTTTCTGATATACTAGTTGGCTACCATGGAAACAGTGTAACAATTTGTGTTTTGTTAGATGCTAGCATTTTTGTTATTTAAGTCCCGTTCCTAGATTTTTCCGTTTACTCTATGAATCTTGTTAGAAATAGGAGACAATATCTTCTGTCTATTATAGTAAACATTGTGATGTAATAATTGTTTGATACACAGTTTTATTTTGTAAATTAAGTTTTATGCTTGCTGTTTAATAAAATAGACTTGTATTGGAAACCTAGTTACTATATAGAAGTTCAGTTTATATAGAGGAAAAATTGCCAGGTTGTCATATTTTGATAGGTTTAGGAATATAGGTTATTCCCAAATTATGTAAGGATACTTCTTAATGGTGATTTGTGCCCCCAGCACTCAATTTAATTTACGAACTTTATACTGTGTCAAAAAATGAGCATATATATTTGCCCTGGAAAACAAGGTACTGAATTTCTTGGTGGCCCTAGAAAATTTAATTTACTTATTAACAGGAGGTCTAGGTTGATTGCAATAGGGTATACCTTAAAGTTAAGCAATATTAGTTTATTTCTCATTTGCGCAGAGTATTATTGGAGTTTTTTTTTAGTAAATAAAGGAGTCTATAATATCATCTTAAGGAATTTTTGTATGGAACCTTTCCTTGAAGAATTTCATTTCATTTTTAATTTAATTATTTATGTCATTTACTTATTAAAACCTTCTCTGAGGCGGTCAAGATATATTTTGAGAACTAGTAATATTGATTATTCCCATTTAGGAGATAAGCAGTTATAAAAGATGACTTGAGGTTATTACCATTTGGTATTAGGACTAGGAATAGATTGTAATTATCTGTTTGTGTTTTTCCATAGGCTGTGCTGATCTGCATTTGTAATTTTACAGAGAATTTTTGAGTTAAATTATAACCCACTATCTTATAATGCTTGGTTAAATTTATTTCTTCCACGTATAAATACAATTGGTAGTTTATTTTATTATATGGGCTTACATATTGACTTGGACCATTTCCAAAAATGGTAGACTGGATAAATTCTGGCTGTGTATCAGTTGTGTCTTTATCTCTGAAATAAGTTAATCATATTATCTGAAAGGAAACCGTTAAATGAATGTTGTGATTCTCATCAGAGGTGAGTTTAAGGATGATTAGTTTCCTCTTTATACTCTTCTGTGTTTTGTACAGTTAACATGAATTATGTTGCAATCAGAAAAACATATATATATATCTTTTTTGTTTGTTTTGTTTTGTTTTGTTTTTAAAGATTTTATTTATTTATTTTTTCCCCCCAAAGCCCCAGTAGATAGTTGTATGTCATAGCCACACATCCTTCTAGTTGCTGTATGTGGGACACGGCCTCAGCATGGCCGGAGAAGGGTGCATCGGTGCGCGCCCGGGATCCGAACCCGGGCTGCCAGCAGCAGAGCGCGCACACTTAACCACTAAGCCATGGGGCTGGCCCTATATATATCTTTTTAATTTAAGAAACTTTCTAAAGAAATACTATCTAGCCATTAAAAATAATAAACAGGAGGATGACAGTGACACAGAAATATGTATGTGAAGTAATGCCATTGAAAAAGAACACGAAATAGTACCGTGATTACATAAATCGTGTTGTATGCACCTTGAAAAATATAGGACGTAAACTTTGAGTGATAGAGATAATTTAATATTTATTAGCCCCCCTTTTTTTTCTGTAAAAGGTCTATAAATTCTTGCCAACAGAGTAAGATTATTCTCCTTGAAAAATGTTTTCAATGTGTGCCCTTTTTTTAATAGCATACTTAAAGCTTTCAGATACCCAGATAACATTTATATTCTCTTCATTCATCAGGGGAAAAGAATTTCTTTTTACAAACGGGCCCAAATCCTTGTGGCAGATACATGGAGTGTGTTAGAGGGAAAAGGAGACGGCTGCTTTAAGGACATCTCCAGTATCACCATGTTTGCTGACTACAGATTACCTCAGGTTCTTGTTCACTTGGGAGCCCTGAAATACTCGGATGAGCTACTGGAAAAGCTTCTCAAAGGTTTGCCAGCTTTATTAAGACATTCCTTGTTATACTATGACTTGTTGAATCTCTGTCTAATTTCTTTCACAAAAGCTCCTTTCCTTAAAAAAAGCACTGTTTACTGTTAAAAGCACTTGTAAAGAAAAATGCAAGGGCAATTAAAATATAGAAAAAATTGCTTTTTGTTGTTTACACTGTGGAATGTGGATATTGTGGGAAATTGCGCTATTTGGACATTATAATTTCAGAGCCTCATAATAAAATGAAACCTAAATTTATGTTACATGAAGGTGTGCAACACTAAGACAGTTCATCAGATGTAGTATTGAAGAGTGTTAATTAAGCTGAAGAGAACACTACACTGTGAAATATAAAGTGGGCTGAGAGGTGGGTAATATGTACTGGATTTCAAGTCAGGAGGCTCCAAGGTCTGCCACTGGGTTATCTTGCACAAGTCACTCACTGTTCCAGGCTTATTTATTTACCATTAATGGATTTGACTATTGAGTCTCCAGAGTGGGAGCCTTATTATAATATATGAGTATAGATAATTGTGTTTGTGTGAAAATTAGCTTTTTGTTTTTTAAATATTTCCTTGTTTAAGAAAAATAATTATATTGTATAATTTTCATGTTAATCTCTTTTGGGTGCAGTATTTTCAGCTGCTTTTTTCTTCATATTTAAAAGAAAGTTTTTATGACCTAATAATTTTCTCTTGTGAAACAGATTTCAATCACCTAAAATAAGAATAACACAGAATATAAAGGTACCATTATTCCTATGGTTGCTTCTACCAGGTTTTTATGCTGCCTTGGGCAATCCGTTTTGTCCCTCTGTTTCCTTATTTGAAAAATAACAAGCTATTTTATGTCGTAATGCTCATGTCCTGGGTTATTAATTGTTGGATACCTTTAAAAGGGACAACATCTAGCAGTCAGGGCTTTTACATACAGCCATACTTAGCTGATCTTTTTTTTGCCGTTGTATACGCCACTCATTCCTATCTCTGAACATTCTCTTGCCTGGTTTCCCTCACCCAAATTTTCTTTTTTTATGTCAAATCCTACACATCCACAAAGCCTTAGCTCAAATGCTACCTCTTCCATATAGCTTTTCCCGACTCTTCATGATTTATCCATCTTCTTCTCTTGAATTTTCATAGCACCCAACTGTCTGTGCTACTGTGAGAAAAACCCTAGTGAGAAGGGATCGTCCAGCATAGTTGAACCGAGTTGTCTGAATTTTCTTTTGCTGTTTCAGCTACAGAGGCTCTTTTCCAGATGTCCAGCTGCAGCCGTTACTGCCTCCGTAATGTCCAGCTTCTAAAAGGGTACTCTGCGATCCTTAGCTGGTTTGACGTAGGGTGAACAAATTCCTTTGCCCCTTAGTTTATTTAAGCAAAGGTGGATTTTTTTTTTTCCCAAAATGTACTTTACTAGCAAACTAGAGGAGAGGCAGAAACTATAAATGTAAAGGAGTGCACACACAAGTATAGTACACTGATTTTTAAAAACTATCTTAAGTGAAATCTAGAACCAAGTGGCTTAACTAGATGAGGTAGAACCTTCCTTAACTGGCCTCCAATGACTCTTCTTCCAGACCTGAGGATGTGCTGCACTTACATTCCTTTTCCTCTCCCCTCTTCTGGAATCTCCAGGACAGCTCTTGGAAAGCCTACCCAGACTTCTGTCCATTTTATCTTTAACCCATCTCTTTACCTAAGGCATATTTTTTGGCCAGTTGTAAAGACTGACAATGCAGTTTGGCTACATTTAGATTCTTCACTGTGATTCTAGGGCCGACTTTCAGGCCTCACACATTGGCCATATTACCTTCCTTGACTCTAACCTGTGTTTGTCAGTCCTCTCAAATGGTTTCATTCTTTTTCTGTTTCAAAGTCCATGTCCTGGGCAGGCCCATGGCTTAGCGGTTAAGTGTGCGAGCTCCGCTGCTGGTGGCCCGGGTTCGGATCCCGGGCATGCACCGACGCACCGCTTCTCTGGCCACGCTGAGGACACGTCCCACATACAGCAACTAGAAGGATGTGCAACTATGACATACAACTATCTACTGGGGCTTTGGGGGAAAAAATAAATAAATAAATAAATAAAATTACAAAGTCCATGTCCTATCCCATACTATAAGTTGCTGTATTAGTTACTTTATTAGCTTCCTAAGGCTGAGATAACAAATTACCACAAATTGGATGGCTTAAAACCACAGAAATTTATTCACTCACAGCTTTCAGAAGTCTGAAATCAAGGTGTTAGCAGGGCCATGCTCCCTCTGAAGGCTCTGGGAAGAATCCTTCCTTGCCTCTTTCTAGCTTCGGGTGGCTCCCAGCAATCCTTGGCATTCCTAGGCTTGTAGCCACATCACACCAACCATGGCCACCTTCCCTGTGTGACTCTCTGTCTCTTTGTATCCTCTTCTTTTCTTATGAGGATACCAGTCATGGCATTTAACGGCCACCCTAATCCAGTATGACCTCATCTTAACTTAATTATATCTGCAAAGACCCTATTTACAAATAAGGCCACATTCACAGGAACCAGAAGTTAGGACTTGAATGTATCTTTTTGGGGGACACAGTTCAGCACTACAGTTATTTATTGCTCTGTAACAAATTATGCTGAAAGTTAGTGACTTAAAACAACAGACATTTATTATCTCACAGTTTCTGTGGGTCAGGAATCTGGGTGCTGCGTAACTGGGTGCCTTTGGCTCAAGGTTGCAGTCAGGCTGTCATCTGGGGCAGTGGTCCCATCTAATGACTCTAGTTGCATATGGTATCTGCCTCCAAGGTCACTGTCATGGTTCATTTGGCAATTCTGACAAGTTGATAGTCAAGTTTGGAGGAATTGGTTAACAAGAAAACTGAAGAGGAAGGGATGGATTTGTATGCTAGCACCTGGGGCAGAGTAAGGAAATGGAGGGCACAGCTTGTGTCTGTTCTTCCCCCTGCCCCAGTGACCAGTGCCTAAGCCCTAGGGAGACATGGAGGGAGGGGACATAAGTAACACTACTTAAGATCTCAGATGACAGAGTGGAACCCAGTGGGGCTGGGCATTTTCCCTACATCTCAGTGGATCACAGTGCCGGTTGGGTACTGTAAAGCTCTATGCAAGGGTACAGATTGGTGGCCAGAGGCCAAATATAGCCTGCAGATGTGTTTTGTTTGGACTGAACAGTGCTTTAAGCAATTTTTAATTAGTTGTCAACACTTGAAAATTAGGTTTCACATGAAAATCAAACTTTCTGACTTCTCTTGTAAAAATAGAGATATATGAGAACACTGGGTCTACCTTTAGATAGGGCAGTCCATACTCTCCAGCTCACCACAGTTTGCAACTGGCTGCTGCATTCACTTACTCTTTCTGCCTGATCCTTATAGGCAGTTGAGTTGATGAGCCCAACTCCAGTCTCCATGGCAAAGCACAGTAGTGCCCACCCTACAGGATTAGATATGCCCTGGGGATGGGCACTGAATAGACTGCAGGTCCTGTGGGAGCTCTCAGCTCCATATTCAGGCAGAGCTGACTAAAGGATCCTGAATCTAGAGAACGATCATGGTTTTCCTTGCTCAAGTTAACAACTTTGATTTCCCAGGTTCTCTTTGATGCATCTAGGGTATCCCCAAGACAGCGTTCAGTTCTCAAGTGGGGAAGGGAGGTGCTATTTATTTGGCTCCCTAGGAGTCCTCCAAATTTTGCAATAATATTTTTTTTCCTGGCATCAAACCCAATTTTAAATCTTTTCTTTTCAATGATTTAATAATCTTGCTGTCATATTTTACAATTTATGGTTACTCCATATTCATTTAGCAAATATTTATTGGGGAGCTAGTATGTGCAAGGCGCTATGCTAGGTCCTAGGGACACTGAGACAAACAAGCCAGACATGGTCCCTGTCCTGGTGGAACTTAACTTGCAGTTTTGAATTAATATCTGAGTTTAGAAATGGTTTAAATTACTGAAAATAAAGTCTGAGGTTTACAGTTTTAAAATGAGTACTATTTAGGAAGCTGGCCCTGTGGCATAGTGGTTAAGTTTGGTGCACCCCACTTTTGCAGCCCGGGGTTCACAGGTTTGGATCCTGGGCATAAACCACCACACATCAAGCCGTGCTGTGGCGGTGAGCCACGTACAAGACTAGAGGAAGATTGGCACAGCTGTTAGCTCAGGGCCAATCTTCCTCACCAAAAGATATAATAAAATAAAAAGTGTCTGGTGCAACTGAGGACCTGAATTTAAAAATAAATAAATAAATAAAATGAGTACTATTTAAATACTGTGTTTTGTTCTACAGTAAAGTTCTGAGTAGGTTTTATATCATTGACTCTTCATGCTTCTTGCTCTGTTTTTTCTCCCTTGCAGGAGAAATGCTCTCGTATGGGAATAGGCAAGAGGTGGAAATCAGAGGCTGCTCACTTTGGTGTATTGAGCTGATCCGGGATTGTCTTCTGGAGCTTATTGAAAAAAAGGGTGAAAAAACTAGTGGAGAGATCAATTCCATTCTTCTGGATTATTACTTATGGGACTATGCGCGTGATCACAGGGAAGATATGAAAGGAATTCCGTTTCATCGCACACGTTGCATATATTATTGACTCAAAGGGTAAACTGATCCAAAGAAAACTCCTTGCATTTTTATATTACATAATCATTTGTATAATTTTGCTTTGATATTAAAAGAAGGTGATAGAGGTTACAGCAATAAGAAAATTGAATACCCAGTCTCACTTAAAATAATTTTCCTGACATATCACTCTGTATTCCCAATTTTATCCTTTGTCTGCTTGTTTAATTTCACCTATATTTTCCTTTTCTGTGGACACGTGACAGAAATAGTGAAGAAACTTTAATGCTTTCTTTAAATCTCAGATTTCTTAAAATTAATCATGCCTTGTAATGTGATTAATCTTCAGTGATAATATTTCATCCATTCAGTTGGTATCTTTTCTCAAGGTGTAGTAATTTTCTGTATACCTAATCATTTGATATGAGGGGGTAGGGTCTTTGCTGTATGAATGCTGCTGCTCTTGTAAAAATCCATCTTGACAGCTTATTTTAAACTTTTTATTGGCAATTACAGTGGATTTTGTACATAGGGATTTTCAATTTATGATATCTGTCTGTCTAGTAGTTTTTTCCAGAGTAACGACATTGGAATTGAATAAAGATTTTTAAAACTTTTCTTAAACCTGAAATGGATTATTTCATTAAAATAGAATTTACCACATATAATTTTTAAAGGTTTACAATGAATTTGATTATTTACTTTATGTTGCAGAACTCTCATTTCCCACCTTCACCTCCACCCTCCTTCTAACATAATTTTTTTCTTTTCAGATGTGAGGATGTTAGTTTTTGTTTTGTTTTTGTTAATCTTCTTTGTCAGCTCGCTGTGACTTTGTGCGAGTCAGAAAAAGGCGTCCTTTCCCCAAGCACTTTACTGCCATCTGCTGGAAACTTGTCATAATCACCTCACAAATGACAATGACTGAATGTGAATGGGGCCCCCTGGAGTTGTGCCCTGCACAACGTGCACCGCCGTAAATGGTGGTCCTGTATCTATCCCTCCCCTAGTGACTCGGGACGATGATCTCATCCGCAGTTCCAGAGGTAGACTCGAGTTAATATGAATGGTTTCTTATTCATGATAATCCCATCCTCTGCCTGTGATTGCTTTAGTAAGGGGCATGTAATCTAGTTCTAGCCAGTGACACTGGAGGGGAAGTCTGTAGGGAGGCTTCTGGGAAAAGATTTCTTCCCTTTTAGGAAAGAAACATAGGAGAAGGTCCCTGTTCTTGCTCTGAGCAATGTTGTCTAAACGTCACACGGGAAGCTGTAGAAGCCACTGTGTGGAGCCAGAGCCCACCACGCCTGCCCTGCTGCACCAACCCTAACTATGGACTTCACTCCTGAGATAATAAACACATTACCTTACCCTTGCCATCATTTCGAACTAGTTTTTCTGTAACTTGTAGCAGAAAGTTTCATAACTAATAATTTCCAATTTAACCCGCTCTCTTGAGGACCCAGGAAGCAGAAGTGAAAACAGTCACCTGGACCTCAGGCCTCGCTGACTCCTCCTGCCACCCTTGCCACTCGTCTCGCTCTCTTCCCTACCCCTGTTCCCTTTCTCCCCCTTCTTCTCTTTTCCCTCTTCCCCCTCCTCCTTTTGTCCTCTTCTCACCTCTCCCTCTCCTCTCCCTTCTCCCCTTCCTCCTCTAAGGTCAGCCAGCTTTGGGCTTCCTGCTTCCCCACAGTTTATTTCTCCATCGTGTAAAAGACAGGGAAGGCAGTCCAGAGCTGTATGGTGCTCCAAGATCCAGCTGTCTTTTCTCATGTACTACCGAGCAGAGCCTGGACTTGTGATTCAAGACATCTACATTCTAATCTAGGCAGCAGGATTGAAGAAGCAATGAAATTGAAGAGTGCGAGGTTGACAGGAAGGCTCTAGAAATTGAAGAGTGCAAGGTTGACAGGAAGGCTCTAGCAGCTACCACATGCATTTTTGCTTTCATTTAACTGACTAGAACTTAGACTGCAAGGGCTGGCCTGGTGGTGTAGTGGTTAAGTTCATGCACTCCACTTTGGTGGCCCGGGATTCGCTGGTTCGGATCCTGAGCGTGGCCTTACCACTTATCAAGCCATGCTGAGGGCGGCGTTTCACATACAGCAACTAGCAGGATGTACAACTATGCCATACAACTATCTACTGGGGCTTTGGGGAGAAAAAGGGAAAAAAGGAGGAAGGTTGGCTAACATCTGTTAGCTCAGGGCCCATCTTCCACAAAAAAAAAAAAAAAGGAACTTAGATCACAACTAACTGCCATGGAGGCCAGGAGAGTAGTCTCTATTCTGGGCATCTGGTACCAGCTAAACTATGTAAGTAGTATGGATGGATATTGGGAAACAGCTGCTTTTCACTGCCATGCATGGATTTTATAATTTCATACCTGATACAGACTAAGAATTTAAATTAAATAACATTTCACCTAATGGTCTTAATATTGATGATCATTTTCCAGATCTGTTATTTCATTAGGGATTGCAAATGGTAATGTTCTAATTCTAATATTCTTGGTTTTGTGGGCCTTGTGCAGGGATAATTTCTGTCGGTGGATTTCAGGTTAGTCTGGGGAACATAATGAACGTGGAGTCAGCTCCTGAAGTTCCGGAAGATGAGAATGTAGAAATAGGACCTGGAAAGTTTTTTTGGTTATGTTGATTCATTCTGCATACTCTCTTGAAGACAATTAAGGAAAATGTGCACAGCTCCTGGAGGCCCCTGATCATAGCCCCTCCATTCAGAGAAGTCCTTTGTTCACTGTCACTAAACCAGTTCCTTAGCAGAGATTAAACATTAGTTCTAATTCCTTGGTGACTCAGTTTCCTTTAATAGCTTTTGCTTTGTAACAAATTAAAAAACATTTTGGCTTTTTTTTTTTATTAATGTTTTAATAGTTTTTAACATTGTGAAATTTTAAGTTGTACATTTTTGTTTGTCCATCGCCATATATATGTCTCCCTTCACCCCTTGTGCCCACCCCCCACCCCCATTGCCCCTGGTAACCACAATGCAGTTTTCTCTGTCCATGTGTTGGTTTATATTCCACATATGAGTGAGATCATACAGTGTTTGTCTTTCTCTTTCTGGCTTACTTCACTTAACATAATACCCTCCAGGCCCACCCATGTTGTTGCAAATGGGGCGATTTTGTCTTTTTTTATGGCGTAGTATTCCATTGTATATATATACCACATTTTCTTGATCCAATCATCAGTCGAGGGACACTTAGGTTGCTTCTACTTCTTGGCTATGGTGAATAATGCTGCAATGAACATAAGGGTGCATAAGCCTCTTTGGATTGTTGATTTCAGGTTCATTGGCTAGATTCCCAGTAGTGGGATGGCTGGATCATAGGACATCTTTAATTCTTTGAGGAATCTCCATACTGTTTTCCATAGAGGCTGCACCAGTTTGCATTCCCACCAGCTGTGTATGAGGGTTCCTGTTTCTCCGCATCCTCTCCAACATTTGTTGTTTTTTGTCTTGGTGATTATAGCCATTCTAACGGGCATGAGGTGGTATCTTAGTGTTGTTTTGATTTGCATTTCCCTGATGATTAATGATGTTGAACATCTTTTCATGTGCCAATTGGCCATCTGTATATCTTCTTTGGAGAAGTGTCTGTTCATTTCCTCTGCCCATTTTTTGATTGGGTTGTTTGATTTTTGTTGTTCAGTTGTGTGAGTTCTTTATATATTATGGAGATCAACCCCTTGTCAGATGTATGTTTTGCAAATATTTCATTAATTCTTCTTCAGCTGCCACCTGATGGTTTGCCTCCCTCTACAAACTCTAGTAATTTAGCCACAGTACTGTGTCAGTGTCCTCCAAGCAAAGTAAACAGGTTGGGTTAATTCCTTGTTGCAGCATAGGACATCTCTGTAAGAGGATGATTTGGGGGGCGGGGCATGGCATCTAGGGAAGCAGGGTTCTTTCTAGATTGGATGCTGTCAAAAACAGGAGCAATTCTACCACTGGCTATCTCATCAATCTTATCTATAAGGAGGGCAGGCTAGAGCAAGGAAAGAGCTGAAATTGGTAAGGGGCAGCAATCACTCATTTTAGCCAAGACAGAAGGATGTTTGGTACTGTGTATATAGTGCAGTGGCCTTGTTTTTTTCTGTACTTAGACAAAATTATCAAGTGGTCTTATTTTGTCTCACTTTGTCATATTCTCTGAGTAACCTAGTCTGATGTTGGTATTCTGTGAGATTATGTTCAAAAGGAGAATAATATGTCATAGCTGTGAGTGCCAGCCAGCTCTTGTCAGGAGCAGCTTTTGTTCCTTTCCCAACCTTTAACTTCCCCCTAATTAGCACTAAAGAAATTAATAGATTTCATTCAATTCAATTCAGAAATCATTTATTGAGCTCTTTCACTGTGCCCCTCCCCTGAAGCTGAATAAGTAATGGCTTAATAATCTGGCTGAGGAGGCATAGCTGTAAAGACAGTATGTGACCTAGGAATCAGCCTTGAGACAGCTACACCTTCCTTTTCCTTATAACTCTGTGACCCATCTCTCTCTCTCACTTTTGAGAAAGTGAAAACGTGAAAAGATCACTTTTTCCTTTTTTTTTTACTTCAGTTTTTGATTCTCAGCTCTTTGGTGGATGCTATTGACAAAGACAAAACCTGAACAAGTAAGGAAATTGATCTTATTCAGTCTATTGCAATATGAAGAGCACTCCAGGTCCAAAGGTCGGAGTCTCTCATAAGGAGGACTAGACAAGTTACAGGTCGGGGGACTTACAGGTGGGGTTGTTTTGCAAGTAGGAGAAGTCTCAATCAGGTGACTGAACTGGAAATGTTTACCTCTGTAGCTAGTTTCAGATGGACAAACAGTTCTAATCTCAGCTAATCATTCACGAGACAAAGAGTGAGGAATTGGAGAGTCTGTGTCTGCCCTTATCAGCAGGTTTAGGCAAAAGAGGAAAGATTTGTGTTTGGCCTTGTCATAGGTAAACAAGGGAGACATGAGAAAGAGTCAACAGTTAGTCTTATCTAAGTCACATGGACAAGGGTGGTCTTTTGGGTAAACCCGTTTCCCAGAACAAAAAAGGGTGGGGGATTTCAGAAAACAAAAATTTGGAGGGATTTCTTAATGTCACTGTTTTCCAAAAGTACAGAGCTCAGGTCAAGTTCAGCCTGTTACCGTCAACCTTTTCTTGTGCATATGCATTGGTTGGGAACAAGGTAGGCTGCTACGGCCCAGGCAACATTTTTCTTTGCTCATTCATTTTATTTGCTGCCAAACCGTGGGAGGTAATGACCCTCAGAGTAACAAACTCCAGAATTGTGAGTTCCCCACAGTGTAAAATGTTCAGACTCAAAATCCAAGGGTCTGGGCTCTCCTAAGGGGAAGCACTAGATGCTCACTGCCTCAGTTCTGTTGTCAACTTTTGAACAAATCAGTTAAAATCTCTATGCCTGTTTAATTTACATATTAAATGGGATAATTTGACTCTGATTTTCTAATTCTGCTTCCAGTTTTCTTTTTGTATCATTTTATAGAATGTATGCACATCTTGACTCATTTATAGGATGAGATTGTAGTGGTTAATTTTATGTGTCAACTTGGCTAGGCTATGGTGGCCAGTTGTTTGGTTAGACACCAGCCTAGATGTTGCTGTGAAGATATTTTTTAGATATGAGTAGCATTTACAATCAATAGACTTGAGTAAAGCAGTTACACTCCATAACATGGTTGGGCCTCATCCAATCAGTTGAAGGCCTTAAGAGCAAAGTCTGAGGTCTCCAGAAGAAGAAACAACTCTGCTTCAAGATTTAAACACAGAAACCCTGCCTGAGTTTCCCACTTGCTGGCCTGCCCTGCAGATTTTAGACTCAAGCCTATAACATCAACTCTTACCTGAATTTTCAGTTTTTGCTAACTTGCCCTACAGATTTTGGACTTGCCAGCTCCCACAATCACATAAGCAAATTCCTTAAAATAAATCTCTCTCTCTAGGTGGATGGATGGATAGATAGACAGATAGATAGGTAGAGATTATAGGTCTGTTACCAAAGCAGGCTAGTTTTGCCCACCGCACAATATGCCAGTTGTGGAGACAAGTTTGCAGCAGAGAAATGGTTTATTCCCAAGGCAGCCAAATGAGGAGATGGGAGAACAAATCTCAAATCCGTGTCCCCAAAAATGGGGATTAAGGATATTTATGGGATAAAGGGGCAGGGTGGTCTGAAGTGGGAATAGATGATTGGAGGTAAGGAGAAGTGAGGTAAGGAGATGATCTGCACAAGCATAGTCAAACTTCATGGTTCTTCATAGGAGGCATGTTCACAAAATAGCGACATTAGCACAATATGAGGGTGGAGTTTTCAGACTCCTGATGTCAAAGGGTCATCTATTGGTCATCCACATAGGCCCAGTTGATGAGTCGGTGGTGTTAACCTGCCTGAACTGGACAAGGAGTTGGCTCTCGATACCAGGGTGACTGAAGCATCAGAGAGGTTATCTATAGGGTGGGCTTTAGTAATGCATTATCTAACTACTTTTGCAAACAGACAACTAACTGAGTATAGTTAAAGCAAGTTGGCCGCTGGTTTCAGGTCTATAGATAGATCTATATCTATATCTATCTCTCTCGATATGTTCTATTGGTTCTGTTTCTCTGGAGAACCTTAATACAGGTATGAATAAATAATATGGCAAAATACCTTTTGTCTAACTCAGGAATGTTGAATATAAAATAAAAAATAAATGTATGGTGGGACTAAATAACTTGTAAGATTCTTTTCAGATATAAAATTCACTGACTAAAATAAATGCAAGTTTGGAGAAATATATCATTGTGGCATTCAGCTGATTAAGTTTCTCTTTTCCCCATACACTACATTCCTTCTTTTCTTTTTCCTTTCTGTTTTGATTTCTCTCATTGGGTTAAGCATATTTTAGTTTTAAGTGAAAGAAACCAGACTGAAACTAGCTTAATGAAAAAGAAAACGTAATGATCAAAAAAAAAAAAAGATAAGTCCAGAGAAAGAGCTGGCTTTAGCCATACCTAGTTATGGTCCAGGGATTAAAATGCACAAAGACCACACCTTGTTTTTCTTTTTGCTCTGTTGGAAGAGATGACTCTAATAGCTCGTGATTCCAGCCAACAGAGTGCAAATCTTGACCAATAGCCCAAGCAAAAATCTTGGGCTTGCCCAATCAGTCTGGCGAGTTCCAGGCTCCCCTCCTCCCCATGGCCTGGGGCAAGGCCAAGTGATTGACTGGCCTACTAGGTGGAGCAGGAGCCTTCTTAAAGAAACAGAGGAGGTCTGCTTATAGAAAAGAAAAGGAATGGTAGGCAGCCAAAACTACCTTGTCTTCTACACCTTTGTGTGTTCAGAATTCTGCAGCAGTTGGGGATCATTTCAAGTTGGGAACTGCTGAAAAAGTGCTGGGAAAAGGGTAAGGATACATTCTGACTTGGTCCAAAGAAAGAACTAATTCAATTTCCTGTCTGGAGGTGGGAAAAACCCATAACTCTCTCCCTTCCTTCACCATTCCTATTTCAACATTCTCAGGATAGACTAAGGGTTGGTTAGCATATGAATTGATCAGTATTCTTTGGTTGCAGGAATGGAATTCAATTATTAAGGCTCAATAACCATGATGAAGCCTGAGGTAAAAATGAAAGGAAACAATAGGTCACAATGCTATTTAATAAGTCTAGAAATACTTACTTTAAGGAGTGAAAATGGTATTTAGAAAGCAAATAAAAAATATAAAAATCTATGAGTTCATAATCATACACACCCCCAACTCCAAAAAAAGAAACTGTATTGGTTGAATCTGGAGTTTGGTGGGGACCAATTCATTATTCTCAAAATTGATGAATAAAAGGGGAAAAAATCAAGCATGTATCCCGCCATTCCTGTACTAACTGTATTTCAGGATAACCTGATGAGGGGAAGCTCTTCTTTATAGAACAATTCCAGCTAATAAATGCAAAAAGGAATATTAGAATTAGAACATTACTGTTTTGGAATCCCTAATGATATAATAGATCTGGACAATGACCATCAATGGCTGTTAAAGCCATTACATAAAATGTTGATGAGGAACTTTTTTAATGGAAGTATTATGTTGAAAACACCCGAACTCACTAATAATCTTAACATCATGAAAAGTGGGATATGCAGACATTATGCGCCTCCTAGTGTGTTGCAATAGGAAGTACACAGCCCCATCTATGAATTATTCTTGCCAGAAAAATTGAACCTGAATCTAATCAAGAATCTGGATCTAAATACTAGTTTACAGGAAATGTAGGAAATAGAGGAACAAGTTAAATGATAACACAAAGATGTGATCACCAAATCTAGAATGTGAGACATTCTAGAGGATAAATGGCACCATTTCTTCAAAAAATAAATGATGAACAAACAAAAAAAAGGTGGGGAATGGTGAGGATGTGGAAAAATGGGAACCCTTTCACACTGTTGGTGGGAAGGTAAAAGTGGTGCAGCCACTATGGAAAACAGTGTGGCAGTTCCTCAATTAATTAAAAATAGGATTACCATACGATCCAGCAATTCCACTTTTGGGTACACACCCAAAAGAAATGAAAACAAGATCTTAAAGAGATATTTGCACACTCGTGTTCATAGCAGCATTAATCACAATAGCCAAAACTTGGAAGCAACCCAAGTGTCCAATGAGAGATGAATGGATAAACAAAATGTGGTATATCCATACAATGGAATATTAGTCTTAAAAAGGAAGGAGATTCTGACATGTCACAACATGGATGAACCTTGAAAACACTATGCTATGTGAAATAAGCCAATCACAAAAGGACAAATACTGTACGATTCTACTTCTATGACATACCTAAAATAGTCAAATTCATAGAGCCAGAAAGTAGAAGGTCAGTTGCCAGGTTCTGGGGAAAGGAGCGAATGGGGAATTGTCGTTTAATGGGTATAGAGTTTCAGTTTTGCAAGATAAAAAGAGGTTCTGGAGATCGGCTGTGCAACAATGTGAATGTACTTAACGCTATTGAACTGCATACTTATTAATGGTTAAGATGGTAAATTTTGTGTTATGTGTATTTTACCACAATTTTCAAAAAGGTGAAGGGTAACTGTTATTGATTAAAAGAGAATTAAGGGACATATCAACCAGAAGCTACATGTGGAGCATGTTTGGATCCTGACTTGAGGAAAAAAACTGTTAGAGAGAGAGGAAGGGGGGGAGAGAGAGAGAGGGGTGCACTGTGTAGAAAGCTATCGTTCAGCTCAGTCTGACTGAGCTGTGCTGACTTTGTCATCTGACACACATAGGCTTCAGTCTCACCTTTGCCACTTAGCAACCATGTAGCCTTGAGCAAATTACTTGTTTTCTGGGTTTTTTTATTTCCATAAACATTTACTGAATCTCTGCAATGAGCTTAAGATTTACTATGTATTAAACAGTGACTATGCTCAACAATGGGGACATAAAAATAAATAATATATTGTCTGCTGATGCTGGAGAATAAAATATGAGGCAAGAAATAGCAGGGATGAGTCTGGAAAGGTAGGCAAAAACTAGATTATGGAAGGCCTTGTATGCCATGTAAAGAAGATTGGACTTTATCATAAAGAGACATTTTATCTTTATCAGAAAGAGCTATGAAGCTCTTTTAAAAATTTGTCCTTTATGTTTATAAAAATAATATATTTATAAATTTTAAAAAATTTAAATGCAATCCCAATAAAAAACTCAATGGAACTTTCTTCTGGAAATTGTCAAACTGATTCAAAAGTTCTGGAAGAGAAATGCCAAGAATAGTAAAAAAAAAAGAAATAGAACAGTGAGGAAGGGCTTGCCCTATCAGCAAAATATCACAGAAAGCTACAGTAATTGGAGCAGTGTGGTATTGGTAAAGGAATAGATAAATTGATCGATGCAAAAGAGTTGAAGCCCCCTCAAATAAACTCATGAGTATATAGGAGAATGTCCTATTTCATTGATTTTAAGACATAATTTTTTTCACATTTCACTTCAAGTTATACGAGCTGAAGTATATTTTCTTATTCAAGATAATCTGACTTGGGGTTTCTATTACTTGTAACATAAAACACTTTATTGATAAACTTTTCAACAAAGTCTTCTTTTTTTTTCTTAAGTAGTCCAGAGTTAGTTTCTGTTCCTTGGAACCAAGATCCTAATTGAGTCAACTGTAGAAAGGACCTGTAACCCAGTGTTGATGATGGTTATCATTCTGGTGAACTTTGTTGAATATTTTTACTATCTTGTTTTTATATGTGAGAGAATTGAGAAAATTATCATCATCATTCTAGCTACCTAATAACTTTTGAGTACTTACTTTATACTTGAGTATAAAGCACAATAATTGTGTGCTTTATAATTATTTCCTCTTTCAAACCTCACAACCACCCTATGAAGTAGGGACAATTTTTATCCCAATTCCTCAAGTGAGAAAACTAGATACTATTTTGTACCCTTAATTTGTAAGCATTCTCCTATACCAAATTTTTGTAAACATGAGTTTCAATGAGTACATAATATTCCCTTTTATAAATGTACCATTGTTAATTTATCAATCACTTTCATTGAACATTGTTGGGGAAGAGGGAGAATCCCCCTCCACCCTTTCCCTCAAGGTTCTTGTGGCTGGCCAAATAATTAACAAGACAGGTTAGCAGGAGAAAATAATACCAAGTTTAATAACATGTATACATGGGAGAAACCAGGGAAACTGAGTTTCTCAACACAATAGCAGAGATTCTCATCTTAAATACTATCTTCAGCTAAAGACAAAGGAGGATGTTGTGGGTGGGTGGTGTTTTGGGATTTCAGAGGGGAATAAGACAATTTACATGAAGAGGAAAATGTAAACGTTTGTCAGACAATGCTTTGCAGGGCCACCTATAGAGAATGTGGCTGGAGAGACAGGAATTATAATAATCAAGAGTATGTAGATTTAAGTCTTCCTCTTCTGTCCTGATAAGAGTTTTCACAGATAAGGTCATCCCCCACTCTTCCCACTACACAGAGAGAGACACCTTTACAAATGTAAATATTTGGTAAACAGAACTTTGTTAAGAATGTGCTTATCGAGGATGCTGCCAGTCTGTCTACACCCAGAGTTAAATTCCTTTAGACAGTTTTGGGGGAGGTCAAATGTCCATCAGAGAAAATAATCAAGGTAAAGAGATATATTTCAGGGTGGCCAATTTTGATCTCCCATAACATATATGCAACTTCCAAGTTTTTGCTATTACAAATAATACCATAACGAACTTCCTTGTACGTGATTCTTTATCCATATCTCTATCTTCTTAGGAGAGATGACAAGAGGTGGGATTATGTATAAAGCTGTCTGTCTCACTGAATGCTTGCTGGTATTACATTATGAAAAGTTGTTGCCAATTTTGTAGGTGAAAATGGTTTATCATTTTAATTTGCATTGCTTGGTTTATTAGTGAAAGAAAACATAATTGACGTACAAGCCAGACTTCAGCTTTCTTCTAATCCTCTGCCTTCATGGTCAGTCTCTGGTTTTGTCCAGCACCAGACTGGACTTGGGGACAGGCACATCTTTAAACTTCTACAAGTAATCCTCTGTCACAAATGCTTTGGTTAGCAACGTAGGCTTTACTGAAGATTTTGCAGGGGAGAGAAAGGAAGGGGTATACACTGCACACCTCACAGCATACAGCCTAAAGATCTCCATTAGCCATTTCCCTTGTCCCTGGAATTCTCTTATCATCCATCCTCTCCCTCCTCTCTGATTCAGAGTCCTCCCAACACCTTCCCCTTCCTCCATCTTCCTCATTCATTCTCAAGAGCAGTCAAATAACTCTTCTCCTGGTCTCATATGAGCAACACCATCCTCTTTTCTGAAGCCTAGGTACCAACCAAATCAAACCCAGGAGGCTTAGCTTCCACCTGGGTGTTGGCTAGCAATGCATCTTCTCAGCAAAATTGCCTCTCTCATACATGGGTTTCTCATTCCAGCTGCTAAGTAATATTCTCCAAGACGTTACCGAAAAGTTACAGGCAAAGGACTGATTTATGGTCAGATTTGTGTCCTAGATAGATCCCTACGGCAGGTGTGGTGGATGGATTTGTGAGGGCAAGATTGGAGACAAGGGAAGATCACAGGTTCTTGCCCTGCCATAGGGTGGGAGTGCAGGCTGCTCCTCTCCAGGGCCCTTTCTGCACTGCCATTCAATTGCTCTGCTTCAGTCTACAGAGGCAAAGAAGAAGATCAGCCAGCCTCTTCCCCACCAGAAGGCCATTTTCTTCTCAGTGCTGCTCTCCTAGGCTCTCTGGGTCACTCTCAGAGCCTCCTTTGACTTAGGAGAGAAGCCTCTTACTTGTGAACCCTCTATTTCCCACCCCACAAGGCCCAAGAACCCATGACTCTCTCCCTTAGCAACCCCAAGTTCCTCTTATAAGAAAGACTTTAAACGGAGATAGGGTTGGAGTTGGAATGGAATTAGCTTTGTTCTGCTGTAAATCCTGGGAGTAGGTGACAATGACTGGTGTCCACTTCACAATGTGGGGAACTTAAGTGACCCCTTCTCTTCAACTTTGGACTCAAGACACCATTGTTGCTGGGGGCAACAGGAAATGTCCCATTCCAATCTTGTTATGCATTTACTGACCTCCTCTGCAAACATGTGCCCTCCTGAGACCTGCTGCAGAGACTTCCTGGGAATTCTCCTATCTAAATTGTTACTGTTATTCATTGAGGTTTTGTCAGCAGGCCAGTCTGACTTATCAATTTACAGTCACCAAAGGCAACTGTTTTTTTTGAGTTCTAAAAATGCACCATAATTAACAAATTCATATGTTTGGATTTTTAAAATTCAAAATAATTCAGCTTAATAACTAAGCAGTTATTAAATTCACCTTCACTCCTAAGTTTCATGAGAGACAGAACGCTTTGTGAAGATGTTTACATTGTGCTACCCACATGTCCATCAACTGATGAATGGATAAATAAAATGTGATATGTCCATATAATGTAATATTATTCAGTCACAAACAGGAATAAAAAGTACTGATACATGCTACAACATGGGTGAACCTAGAAAACATGGTTTAGCAAAAAAATGACAGACACAAAAGGCCAGATTGTATGATTCCATGAATACAAAATGCCCAGAACAGGTAAATCCATACGGACAGAAAGCAAATTAGTGGTTGCCAGGAGCTGGGGGAGCTGGGAATGGGAGTGACTGCTAACTGGTACAGGGATTTCCTTTCCACGTGATGAAAATGTTTTGGAACCAGAGAGAGGTGATGGTTGCACAACACTGTGAATGCCTAAAACGCCACTGAATTGTACACTTTAAAACGGTTCATTTTATGTTATTCGAACTTAAAAAAAAAACTGAATTGGTAGGTAAAATAATAAAACGCGTTGTGAATCTTTCTCACATTCATTTTACAAACCCGTAGGGATTTAACTTCGGCTCAGCACTCCGATAGGGGTCCCCGGGCGACGGTTTTGTAACCAGGCTTGGGGGAGGACCTCCGGGCTGCCGGCGCTCGGCTCCTCCGCGGCGGGGCGGGGGCGGGGCGGGGGCGGGGCGGGGCGGGGCGGGGCGGGGGCTGCGCGTCAGCGGCGGGCTTCGCGAGTTGCCCGGAGAACCCGAGACAACAAAAGGCGCGGGCGGCGGCGGCGGCGGCGCGAAGCTGAGGAGTACTGCGCTGCGCTCGCCGCCGGACGCCGGGGCTTTCTCGAGCCAGTCAGTGGATGGCCGGCGGGCTTGGCCGGGCTGGCGGGGCCGGGTGCGGGGCGGTGCTTTCCTGCCCTCCCGCCGGCTGCGCCCGCGCCCCCTTCCAGCCGTTGGGAGGAGGGCGCGTCGGCCGGGGAGTCGGGGGCCGCCGCGGCGTGGACTTGGGGGCACCTGGGGCGCCAGCGAGGCCGAGGAGGGCGTCCGAGGGGTTCTGGGGTGGGTGCTGGGACCCCGGGCGAGCGGCCGGCGGAAGTTGGGTCTCCTTTGAGGTAGAAGGGCCGCAGGACTAGGGACGCGCGGGAACGCTGGGCCGGCGGCCACTGGGCCGGGTCCTGTGTATTTCTCGTGTTCGTGCTTCCATCTGCGGGGGCTGAACGGGGATGGGAAGGCCCACCCTCAGCGGAGGTTTCGTTTTGTGGCAGGCCTCCTTTTCCATTGCGGATGTTGAAACTTGGCTGCATTCTAAGCGCTGTAGGAGTCTGAAAGCCTCTCCCTCAGAGGCAGGTGATAATTGAGAAAGAAAGTGTGCCCAAATTCTTTCTTTGAAACACCTTTTAAATAACACTTCGCCCCTTCCGAGTTTTTAAATATTTGTTTACTTACCGTCTTTATTCTTTAATTCCTATCTTCTCTACTTCTTTATGCGTTTGGGGCCTTTTCTGAGCTCCTTATGCAATCCACTATCCATTTGCTGGGAAATTTCTTACGAAAATATTATTAACAAACCACAATTTTTAGACAACCACTACTTTTGAAAAACCAAGGGCACAGGATGGCAACGGTATTTGGAGACGCTTCTTTCTGATGGGTGACATGGCATCACTGATGAAATATTTCTGTTGCCTTTGCTCATATTTCAAAACTCCGTTGAGTATACCTAAATATTACCAGCCAATCAGATTTCGCCTTTCTTTACATTTCTTGGTGACGTGATACACAGGCTTCTGATGACTGTAATTGATGAGAATCTGAAGTATAAGTGCTATGAATTTTTTTAAACTTAAATTCTTGTATATTAATGTTTTGCAAGCCATATATTTATGGGCCCTTATTGTTTAATGATTAAAATAGGTGAATTTCGATTGCCTTTGTAGCCAAATTGTTTATAGATATTCCTATTATAAAAAACAAGAAAGTGAAAATATCCCAGTTCATTTTTTTTTTATAAAAACAAGAAAGTGAAAATATCCCAGTTACATTTGGCACCTTTTATCAGGAGTTTCGTTGGAAGTAATTAGATTTAACATAGACCCTGACTTTTGTTTTAATGTGATGGCATAAGAAAAAGAAAGAAACTAGTCTGATAAAAACTTAATATGTAGGTATTCAGAGACGTTTGGAAGAAGCAGCTCTTACAGCATCTCTGTAGTTTCTTTGGAAAAGTTACCGGTGCGGTATGATTGTAGAGTGCTTTAGGATCCAAGAAAAGATTTGCCATACATATGAGTGTTTGTTTTTTCAGTGCAGAATTTCACTACAGTGATTAAACTGCCAAGGTTAGGTGCATTTCTTTGTTTTGCCACTAAAAATAGTTTGTTGACTCTGTTTTGGGATTTTACAGCTCAAGAGAGCTGATATTTTTTTTTTACTCTCATGGGCTCTTTGTAGAGTGATATAAATGTTTTTTGTTATTGTGATCCTTTTCAGACTCTCCACTCACAAAATTATAAATGCAGCGTGCTGCTGCAGAGTTTTTTAAAGTCTAGTGAATGTTAAATATGTCTTCATTAACATTTCCATAGCAGGTAGTGCTGAAAATGTTATTTTGGTCCATTGGTCTATAGATTACTTAATCATAGTGTTCAAGACTTGTCTTCTCCAAAGACCCAGCCCCACCCCAAACTGATTATTTTTCATCATCTGCACTTAAAAATTACTATAAATTACTTGTTACATTCGTTTTTAGCTTTTATATGGTGTAAGCTTTATCCTACGAACATTCGTGTACAAATTTTTACGCGAACATGTGTTTTCATTTCTCTTGGGTATATACCTGAGTGGAGTTGTTGGGTCAGATGATAACTCTCTGTTTAATTTCTTGAGAAACTGCCAGACTGTTTTCCAAAGTGGTTGCATCATTTTACATTCCCATCAGGAGTGTATGAAGGTTCTGTATTCTCTACATTCTTGCCAACACTAACTATGATCTGTCTTTTTGATTATAGCTGTGTTAGTGGGAGTGAAGTGGTAACTCGTGGTTTTATTGCGTTTCCCTGATGGCTAATGATGTTAAGCATCTTTGCATGTGCTTATTGGCCATTTTTATATCTTCTTTGAAGAACTGTCTTTTCAGATGCTTTGCTCATTTTTAAATTGGGTTGTCTTTGTACTACTGAGTTGTAATAGTTCTTTATATATTCTAAGTACAAATCCTTTTTTCTTTTTTTTTTGAAGTGTTTTTTTGTTTTTCCTGAGGAAGATACCCCCTGAGCTAACATCTGTGCCAATCTTTCTCTATTTTGTATGTGGATCGCCACCACAGCATGGCCGCTGACGAGTGGTCTAGGTCCACGCCTGAGAACCGAACCTGGGCTGCCGAAGCAGAGCATGCCGAACTTAACCACTAGGCTACGGGGCCAGCCCCCCCTTCTTAATTTGCTAACTCCCCAATTATTCAATATTTAGATGAATAAGCTGGGGAAAGTATTACCACTATAGAATGAATGCCACAATGGAATCTCATGTACTTATCACTTATCTTCATCATTTGCCAGCTCATGGCCCCCGCCTCCTAGATTATTTTGCAGCAAATCCAGACATAATATCATTTCATCTATAAATTATAAGTGTACTTTTACAAGACGGATTTACTCTTTGTAGCTATCTTATGTTGGAACAAAACCTGCTCTAATTGACTTTGCTTTAGAAGGTGTTTAGATTATTAGGATAGAGGAGTCAGTAATTAAATTTTGTTTTTGTTTGTTACACAGGAGTCCAGGTCTTACGTAAAATGGATGTTTCTCACACTAAATACTGAATGTTAAGTAGAAAATCTATTTAGTAAAATCTAAGCTGCCATGGAAGAAATACCAGTAAAAGTTGCTGTAAGAATTAGACCTCTGCTGTACAAAGAAGTTCTGCATAATCATCAAGCTTGTGTGAGAGTTATTCCAAACACTCAGCAGATTATCATTGGGAGAGATAGAGTCTTTACTTTTGATTTTGTTTTTGGCAAAAATTCCACTCAAGATGAAGTTTATAATATGTGTATAAAGCCACTGGTGTTGTCACTCATTGAGGGCTATAATGCAACCGTTTTTGCCTATGGACAAACTGGATCTGGGAAGACGTACACCATTGGAGGAGGCCATGTTGGTAAGATTCTCATACTCTTTGACTTATTTGAGACACTAGAAAGAAGCTAAAATGTGACAGTACCTGACACACGGGTGCTCAGCAAAGTGACTGAATGAAGTAATGAATAAGATAATCAGATGTATTCCTAAGATCATCATCTTTGAAAGATTTGTTTTTAAATATTGAAGTTTTATTAAACAGTTTAATTTATGATTATGTTTGCTTGAGGAAAGAAGTTTGAGTGTTTAGTGTTCAGCCCTTTGCCTCTTTTTCAGTTTTATTGAGATATAATTGACTAATAACGTTGTATTAGTCCAAGTTGTACAACATAATGATTTGATATATGTATGTATTGCAAAATGATCACCCCGGTAAGTTTAATTAACATCCATCACCTCACATAGTTACAAAATTTTTTTTTCTTGTGATGAGAACTTTTAAGATCTATTCTTTTATAGCAACTTTCAAGTATATAATACAACATTGTTAACTACAGTCACCATGCTGTACATCACATCCCCACAACTTATTTATCTGATAACTGGAAGTTTTCATCTTTTGACCACCTTCACCCACTTCCCCCACCCACGCCTCTGGCAGTGCTTTGTCATTTTGAACAGAATTTAAAATAGAGAGAAATGAGTTAACATGATCAGATTTTGCATCTTTTAATAGTCCACTTGTAAATATTAAGAGTCCCACAACCAGGACTTAGAGGCAGGGGGAGAAATTTATTATGTAGTTTAAAGTGTCTTTTTAAAAAATTTCTAGCCGGATTTCTATTTTTTGTTTTAGCTTTATTGAGGTATAATTGACAAATACAGTTGTAAGATATTTAAAGTGTACATCGTGATGATTTGATAAGTGTATCCATTGTGAAAGAATTCCTCTCATCTAGTTAACACATCCATCACTTCACATATATTTACAGATTTCTGTTTAAAATACTGAATATTTTAGGATATAATTTCTTCTGCTTGTAATTTTAGTTTGGAAAAGGTAGAATCAGAAGATTTCTTTTCTTTTTTTTTTTTTTAATTTTTTGTTTATTGCAGTAACATTGGTTTATGACATTGTAAAAATTTCAGGTGTACATCATTGTACTTCTATTTCTGCGTAGATTACATCATGTTCACCACCAAAATACTAATTACAACCCATCACCACACACATGTACCGAATTATCCCTTTCACCCTCCTCCCTCCCCCCTTCCCCTCTGGTAACCACCAATCCAATCTCTGTCCCTATGTGTTTGTTTATTGTTGTTATTATCTACTACTTAATGAAGGAAATCATACGGTATTTGACCTTCTCCCTCTGACTTATTTCACTTTGCATTATACCCTCAATGTCCATCCATGTTGTCACAAATGGCTGGATTTCATCGTTTCTTATGGCTGAGTAGTATTCCATTGTGTATATATACCACAGCTTCTTTAGCCATTCGTCCCTTGATGAGCACTTAGGTTGCTTCCAAGTCTTGGCTATTGTGAATAACGCTGCAATGAACACAGGGGTGCATGTACCTTTACAAATTGGTGTTTTCAGAAGATTTCTTTTAGAGCCGGAAGGAACCTTGAAAATCATTTCTCTTCATCCTTAAGTGAGGAGCTCCAGCTGTAGAGTGATGAAGGGCTTGTTCACTTAGGTGGCTAGTGACAGAGCTGCCACTGAAAGCCAAGTCCTCTGTTGAGCTTGTTTACTGTATTGGTATTTTTTGCTAAAAGCAAACTTTTGAATGTTGTGTATATGTATCATTGTCTAAAATTATCATTAGTATTCTCTATAATGACTCAGTATGTTTTCTACTTGCACACTTCTCAAATATAGAATCTATGACTTTCGGAAACATCTCTCATTATATGCAGGGATTGGGGGCGGGGAGGGTTGGAGGGTGCCTCTGTGGTTTGAGGAAGACCTCGTTCCAAAGATTACAGGGAAGGGCCGTAAGTGCCCAATATCTCCCATTCCCCATTTTTTAGAATCACTATTATACACTATTAGGAGATTAAAGATACTAGATTATTTTAGGGTCTCACAATTTAAAAAAATTCAGTTTTTGACTATGAGTTGTGGTTTTTCTTGAGGATTGTAGTGCTTTTTTTGTTTTTGATTGGCAAATGTTTTATAATCTTTTAAGACTCACTATGTGCTTTGTACTAATAGGAGTTATAAATGTTCAGAGCTTGGTAACTTAATTATAGCTCTATTGTTTTTTATTAAGAGGCCATGAATACAGTTTTAATTCTTTAAAGGAAAACATTATTAAAGTTATCTATTGTCCTAAAATATTTTAACTGCTCTAAAATACTTAGTACCAGAAGTAATAGACCACCACTAGGAACAGTTTTTGATATTTTTTCCCCTAGTTTTTTAAAAAAATTAATGTTCGTTGTAAAAAGAATTGCAAGTGATGCTTAAGAAATTAAATTAAATTAAAGCTCCTTTCATCCTCACGGAATAACGGTTTGATGTATACTATTCTAGAGTCCTCTAGACATTTTTCTAGGCATATTACAAATACACATGTAGTTTTTGTTGTTTTTGTTTGTTTAATGAGATATTATACTTGTGGTTCTGTAACTTTCTTTTTGCACTTAACAATATAAAATGTCATTTCATTTCTTCCCATTTGGGTTATAGAATTTCGCCTCATATTTTTTGGCTCTGTAATATTCCATAGTTTGAATGGATCATAGTTCATCCATTCCAGTATTAATGGATGTTTAGGTTGTTTCTGATTTTTGCTATTATAAAAAAGTTGCAGTGTATATCTTTGTACATTTAACTTTGCACCCATGTGTTAGTATTTCTGTAGAATAGATTCCTAGAAGTGGATTTGTTGAGTCAAAGGGTATGCACGTTTAAAATGTGGATAGATACTGACAAGTTACCCTCCAAAAAGGCTGTGCCAGTTTATCTTTCCATCACCAATATATGAAAGCCATTTGCTCATATCCTTGCCACTTACTGGATATTATAAATCCCAAATATATATTTTTTGCCATCTTATAGGTGAAAAATTGTACTCTGTTGTTTGAAGTTACATTTCTTGGTGTGTTAGTGAAATTAGTGAGCATTTTCAGTTTCTCATGCTATCTCTGTAGGACACCAATTCTGGGTTAGTCATCTGCTGTTTGATTATTGACTATGCAAATAATGTTGTTTTTTCCCCCATTAAAATTTTATTGAGCATTTGTAGTGTCTAGGCTACCATGCTAGGCACTATGGCAGAGTGAAAATCTCTTATTTTCTATATGATGCTTATTTGTACTAATATTCATTTTCCCTGCTTTTCAGAACCTTGGATTTACTGACTTAATCAGGCTTAATCTTTGAAAACTTTTATTTGTGTACTCTTTAAATAGTGTATAATAGCTAAATGATACAGTTCTCTCTCTGAAGTAGTCTAGTTCAGGAGTATAAGCGTAATATTGAAAATGTGATATTTAGGTTACTGAGATTTGAAGCTTTATTATAAATATTATTTGAAATTCAAGTTTTTGATGTCTTTTGAATTATTGTGCTTTGTTATCTGTTGAAGTGGGAAATGAATGAGCTATTTCTGATCAGCCTTATATTCTGGCTCATCTAGAATGCATATGTATACTGTATATTTATAGATAGTACTATTGGCTACTGCCTGGAAGCTCTCAGAAGGGAGTCTTCACTTTTTCCCTTGTATTTGAAAAACCTACAGCTTCCTTTTACTTGCCACATGATGGCAGTCTTACATCTTAAATTAGGTGAAAGGCAGCCCAAGTTAATAGAAGTTCAGATTTTCAGGATGTTTGTTGCCAAAATCTAAACATTGGGAATCTTCAACTTGGAAGCAAGTTTGGTTTTTTTTTGTTTTTTTTGCTGAGGAAGATTCGCCCTGAGCTAACATCTGTTGCCAGTCTTCCTCTATATTGTATGTGGGTCACTGCCACAGCATGGCCACTGATGAGTGGTGTAGGTCTGTGCCCAGGAACCGAACCCGGGCTGCCGAAACAGAGCACACTGAACTTAACCACTAGACCACTGGGCTGGCCCCAGAAGCAAGTTGTTTTTAAGGTTCATTTGTAAGCCAACTTTTTGTGGCTTGGAATATATTTTCCATGGAACAATACTAAAAATGATAAGCAGGTTTCTTTTTTTTTTTTAATTTTTTTTTTAAATTAATTTATTTTTTCCCCCAAAGCCGCAGTAGATAGTTGTATGTCATAGTTGCACATC
Source organism: Diceros bicornis minor (assembly GCF_020826845.1). Taxonomy (NCBI): domain Eukaryota; kingdom Metazoa; phylum Chordata; class Mammalia; order Perissodactyla; family Rhinocerotidae; genus Diceros; species Diceros bicornis. Next base: position 9,910,702 of record NC_080761.1, read on the forward strand.
CTTATAGTTGCTGTATGTGGGACGCGGCCTCAGCATGGCCGGAGAAGCGGTGCATCGGTGCACACCCGGGATCCGAACCCGGGCCGCCAGCAGCGGAGCGCGCGCACTTAACCGCTAAGCCACGGGGCTGGCCTGATAAGCAGGTTTCTAAATTGACCTACAGAAAATTTTTTAACCTTAAGTCCCCATTTATTCTTTCACTTATTTTAAATTTTATCTTGTACGTTTTTTTTTACTGTTTTTAAATTGTGGGTAAATAAATAAGTAAAAAAATAAAATTTGCCATTTTAACCATTTTTCTTTTTTGTGTGTGTGTGTGTAAAGAAGATCAGCCCTGAGCTAACATCCATGCTAATCCTCTTCTTTTTGCTGAGGAAGACCGGCTCTGAGCTAACATCTATTGCCAATCCTCCTCCTTTTCTTTTCCCCCAAAGCCCCAGTAGATAGTTGTATGTCATAATTGCACATCCTGCTAGTAGCCATATGTGGGACGCGGGCTGAGCATGGCTGGAGAAGCAGTGCGTCGGTGCGCGCCCGGGATCCGAACCCGGGCCGCCAGTAGCGGAGCGTGCACACTTAACCGCTAAGCCATGGGGCCGGCTCCCATTTTAACCATTTTTAAGAGTATAATTCTGTGACATTAAGTACATTCACAGTGTTTTGCAGCCATCACCACTGTTTCCAAAATTTTTCATCACCCCAAATAGAAAATTTGTACCCATTAAACAATAACTTTCCTCCCTCCATCCCCTGGTAACCTCTAATTTACTTTCTTTCACAGTGAATTTGCCTCTTCTAGATATTTCATAGAAGTGGAATCATACATTATTTATCCTCCTGTGTTGGGCTTTTTTCACTTAGCATAATGTTTCCAAGGGTATCCTCCATGTTGTAGCCTGTATCAGAACTTCATTCCTTTTTATGCCTGAATAATATTCCATTGTATGTATGTGTCACATTTTGTTTATCCATTTGTCTGTTGATAGACACTTGTTTCCCCCTTTCGGCTATCGTGAATAATAATGAACACTGGTGTTCAAGTATCTGAGTCCTTCGTATGCATTTCTGTTCATTCATAATGTTATTGTGCTGATCTGTGTTCTGGGTTCTGGAAGTGATGGAGGGAAGAGGTGTAGTGATGTTCCCTTCCTCGTTCCTGGACTGAAGTCTAGCCGGGAGCAGAACTGGCCTTTCTTTACCTCTCTTCTGCACACGTGTCTTCTGTTGCCTTTGGACTCTGGCTTGTTCCCCTGTCCCTTTCTTATGCCTTTCCACCCTCAAGCTACCTGCACCTATCTACCCCACCCAGAGAAAGTGAGTTGAATTCCAGTGATTGGGAGTCTACCCAGACCGTAATACATGATCTAAGGAGAGAATTTTAGTGCAGTTGCATTCCTGGGGCTTTCAATAGTATATTTTCTTATTAAATCTTTTATTTTTACCTTAAACTGTTATATAAATATCATTTAGTTTTGCTGATTGTCTTGTCATTTGATTGTAAGCTGCTTTGCTTTATGCTTCCTCCAATTCTATACATATATTTAGTTTATTTTTAAGCTATCTACATTTAAAATTTTAACTTTATTTTTAGAATACATGTATCTTTCAAAATTATTTCTAATGGTAAAAATTCAAATAGTACGACTATAAGATAAAAGTAAAAGTTTTTCTTTCTTTTTCTCTCCCTATTCTGACTCTGCAGAGGTAACCATTGTTTTTGTGTACTTTTTCAGAAGTATTCTTTACATAGATATGTATGTTTTCTTTTACCCAAACGAGATTTGCTCTGCAATTGCTTTTTTTACTTCACAGATCTTAGACATCTGTTTAACAGTAGGTGCATGGTATACCATTGTTAACTATTCATTCTCCTACTAATAGATTTATTAGATTATTTGGAATTTTTTCACAATTACAAGCAATCTTTATTGATCCTTATACAACATCTTTGGCTATGCGCATATGTATTTCTTTAGGACTATATCTGAGTCAAAGGGTGATCACATTTAAACTTTTGATATTATTGATACTAATGGTTCTCCAAAAAGGCTATACCACTTTACATTCTCATAGTGGTTTAGAGGACCAATTTGCTCACCTTGAGGAAAGAGCACATTATCAAATTTAAAAATCTTTGCTCAGATGGTATTTATTTTATTTTATTTTATTTTTATTTTTATTAATTAATTTATTTTTTGTGAGGAAGATCAGCCCTGAGCTAACATCCAGTGCCGACCCTCCTCTTTTTTGTGGAGGAAGATTGGCCCTGAGCTAACATCCATGCCCATCTTCCTCTACTTTATATGGGATGCCGCCACAGCATGGCATGACAAACGGTGCATCGGTGTGTGCCCAGGATCCGAACCCACGAACCCTGGGCTGCCGAAGCAGAGTGCGTGCACCCAACTGCTTGCGCCACCGGGCCAGCCCCAGATGGTATTTTAAATAGTGAATAATCATAAATAGTGATCAGATCATTGTGAACGTAATTTTCATCAATTACAATGATGTGATTTTTTAATAGTATTTTAGTGTTAATAATTGAGAGAATGCTGGATAAATCAACTTTTACTGAATCTTAAAATAATTAATAACCTTTTCTTTACCCACTTCCCCTGCCATCTACTATCCCACTTCTCTTTGCAGCAGAACCCTGAAGGTGTCATTTGTGCCTCGCTGTGTCATTTCTTCTCCCAGTCTTTCTTAAACCCACTCTGTTCAGACTTTCACCTTCACTACCATTGAAACTGCGTTTGTCAAGATGTCTTAAATGACCTTCCCTTTACTAAATTCCGTGGTCACTTCTCATTTCTCATTGTTCTAGCCTTTCAGCAAATTAGATACACGTTCTCCGCTTGGTTTCCAGGCCACCGTGTTCTCGGTTTTCTTCCTACTTAACTGGCTGCTCCTCAGACTCTCTTGCTGGTTCCTTATAAGTGAACTAATAAATGATGAAGTGCCCAGGCCTCAGTCTTTGGTGCTCTTCTCTTCTGACTCTATTTTTTTCCCCTTGATCTTGTCCAGCCTTGTGGTATTAAATACCATCTATGTCTAGCTAACTTTCAATTTTTTTTTTTTTTTTTTTTTTACATTTTTATTGATATTTTAATGGTTTCTAACATTGTGAGATTTTGGGTTGTACATTTTTGTTTGTCCTTCACCCCATATATGACTCCCTTCACCCCTTGTGCCCACCCCCCACCCCCCACCCCCACTTCCCGGGTAACCACAGTCCAGTTTTCTCTGTCCATGTGTTGGTTTATATTCCACATATGAGTGAGATCATACAGTGTTTGTCTTTCTCTTTCTGGCTTATTTCACTTAACATAATACGCTCCAGGCCCATCCATGTTGTTGCAAATGGGACGATTTTGTCTTTTTTTATGGCTGAGTAGTATTCCATTGTATATATATACCACATTTTCTTAATCCAATCGTCAGTCGAGGGACACTTAGGTTGCTTCCACTTCTTGGCTATGGTGAATAATGCTGCAATGAACATAGGGGTGCATAAGCCTCTTTGGATTGTTGATTTCAGGTGCGTTGGATAGATTCCCAGTAGTGGGATGGCTGGATCATAGGGCATCTCTATTTTTAATTCTTTGAGGAATCTCCATACCGTTTTCCATAGAGGCTGCACCAATTTGCATTCCCACCAGCTGTGTATGAGGGTTCCTGTTTCTCCACATCCTCTCCAACATTTGTTGTTTTTTGTCTTGGTGATTATAGCCATTCTAACGGGCGTGAGGTGGTATCTTAGTGTTGTTTTGATTTGCATTTCCCTGATGATTAGTGATGTTGAGCATCTTTTCATGTGCCTATTGGCCATCTGTATATCTTCCTTGGAGAAGTGTCTGTTCATTTCCTCTGCCCATTTTTTGATCGGGTTGTTTGTTTTTTTGTTGTTCAATTGTGTGAGTTCTTTATATATTATGGAGATCAACCCCTTGTCAGATGTATGTTTTGCAAATATTCTCTCCCAGCTGGTTGGTTGTTTGTTCATCTTGATTCTGATTTCATTTGTCTTATAAAAGCTCTTTAGTCTGATAAAGTCCCACTTGTTTATTTTTTCTTTAGTTTCCCTAGTCTGGGTAGGCATGTCATCCGAAAAGATTCCTTTAAACCCAATGTCAAATAGTGTGTTGCCTATATTTTCTTCTATGAGTTTTATAGTTTCAGGTCTCACCTTCAGGTCTTTGATCCATTTTGAGTTAATTTTTGTGTATGGCGATAGCACATGGTCCACTTTCATTCTTTTGCATGTGGATGTCCAGTTTTCCCAACACCATTTATTGAAGAGACTTTCCTTTCTCCATTGCATGTCCTTAGCACCTTTGTCGAAAATTAGCTGTCCGTATATGTGTGGTTTTATTTCTGGGCTTTCAATTCTGTTCCATTGATCTGTGTGTCTGTTTTTGTACCAGTACCATGCTGTTTTGATTACTATTGCTTTGTAGTATGTTTTGAAGTCAGGAATTGTGATGCCTCCTGCTTTGTTCTTTTTCTTTAGGATTTCTTTAGCTATTCGGGGTCTTTTGTTGCCCCATATAAATTTTAGTATTCTTTTTTCTATTTCTGTGAAGAATGTCATTGGGATTCTGATTGGGATTGCATTGAATCTGTAGATTGCTTTAGGTAAAATAGACATTTTAACTATGTTTATTCTTCCAATCCACGTGCATGGGATATCTTTCCATTTCTTTATGTCATCGTAGATTTCCCTCAATAATGTCTTGTAGTTCTCATTGTATAGGTCCTTCACCTCCTTGGTAAGATTTATTCCTAGGTATTTTATTCTTTTTGGTGCAATTGTAAATGGTATTATCTTTTTGAGCTCTCTTTCTGTTAGTTCATTATTAGCATATAGAAATGCAACTGATTTTTGTAGATTGATTTTGTACCCTGCAACTTTGCTGTAGTTGTTGATTGTTTCTAACAGTTTTCCAACAGATTCTTTAGGGTTTTCTATATATACAATCATGTCATCTGCAAATAGTGAGAGTTTCACTTCTTCGTTACCTATTTGGATTCCTTTTATTCCTTTTTCTTGCCTAATTGCTCTGGCCAAAACCTCCAGCACTATGTTGAACAGGAGTGGTGAGAGTGGGCAGCCCTGCCTCGTTCCTGTTCTCAGAGGAATGGCTTTCAGTCTTTCCCTGTTGAGTATGATGTTAGCTGTGGGTTTGTCATATATGGCCTTTATTATGTTGAGGTACTTTCCTTCTATTCCCAATTTATTGAGAGTTTTTATCATAAATGGATGTTGTATCTTGTCAAATGCCTTCTCTGCGTCTATTGAGATGATCATGTGGTTTTTATTCTTTGTTTTGTTGATGTGATGTATCACGTTGATTGATTTGCGGATGTTGAACCATCCCTGCGTCTCTGGTATAAATCCCACTTGATCATGGTGTATGATCTTTTTAATATATTGTTGTATTCGGTTTGCCAATATTTTGTTGAGGATTTTTGCATCAATGTTCATCAGCGATATTGGCCTGTAATTTTCTTTCTTTGTATTGTCTTTGTCTGGTTTCGGTATCAGGGTGATGTTGGCCTCGTAGAATGATTCAGGAAGTGTTCCATCTTCCTCTATTTTTTGGAATAGTTTGAGGAGGATGGGTATTAAATCTTCTTTGAATGTTTGGTAAAATTCACTGGAGAAGCCATCTGGTCCTGGACTTTTATTTTTTGGGAGGTTTTTGATTACTATTTCAATCTCTTTACTTGTGATTGGTCTATTCAGATTCTCCATTTCTTCTTGGTTCAATTTTGGGAGGTTGTATAAGTCTAAGAATTTATCCATTTCTTCTAGATTGTCCAATTTGTTGGCATATAATTTCTCATAGTATTCTCTTATAATCCTCTGTATTTCCATGGTATCCGTTGTAATTTCTCCTCTTTCATTTCTAATTTTATTTACTTGAACCTTTTCTCTTTTTTTCTTAGTTAGCCTGGCTAAGGGTTTGTCTATTTTGTTTATCTTCTCGAAGAACCAACTCTTTGTTTCATTAATCCTTTCTACTGTTTTTTTGGTCTCAATATCATTTATTTCTGCTCTGATTTTTATTATTTCTCTCCTTCTGCTGGCTTTGGGCTTTGTTTGTTCTTCTTTTTCTAGTTCTGTTAGGTGTAATTTAAGGTTGCCTATTAGGGCTTTTTCTTGTTTGTTAAGGTGGGCTTGTATCGCTATGAGTTTCCCTCTCAGGACCGCTTTTGCTGCGTCCCATATGGTTTGATATGGCATGTTATCATTTTCGTTTGTTTCCAGATAGTTTTTGATTTCTCCTTTAATTTCATCAATGATCCATTGGTTGTTCAGTAGCATGTTGTTTAATCTCCACATTTTTGTCACTTTCCCAGTTTTTTTTTCCTGGTTCATTTCCAGTTTCATAGCCTTATGGTCTGAAAAGATGCTTGTTATGATTTCAATCCTTTTAAATTTATTGAGGCTTGCTTTGTTTCCCAACATATGGTCTATCCTAGAGAATGTTCCATGCGCGCTTGAGAAGAATGTGTAGTCAGCTGTTTTTGGGTGTAGTGCTCTGTATATGTCTACTAGGTCCATCTCGTCCAGTTTTTCATTTAAGTCTAATATTTCTTTATTAACTTTTTGTCTGGATGATCTATCCATTGCTGTAAGTGGGGTGTTAAGATCCCCTACTATTATTGTGTTGTTGTTGATTTCTCCTTTTAGGTTTGTTAATAGTTGTTTTATGTACATTGGTGCTCCTATGTTGGGTGCATATATATTTATAAGTGATATGTCTTCTTGATGGAGTGTCCCTTTTATCATTATATATTTCCCTTCTTTGTCTTTCTTAACCTGTTTTATCTTGAAGTCTACTTTGTCTGATATGAGTATGGCAACACCTGCTTTCTTTTGTTTGCCATTAGCTTGGAGTATTGTCTTCCATCCTTTCACTCTGAGCCTGTGCTTGTCTTTAGTGCTAAGATGTGTTTCCTGAAGGCAGCATATTGTTGGGTCTTGCTTTTTAATCCATCCTGCCACTCTGTATCTTTTGATTGGAGAGTTCAATCCATTTACATTTAGGGTAATTATTGAAATATGAGGGTTGAATGTTGCTGTTTTGTCACTTATTTTCTGGTTCTTTTGCATTTCCTTTGTTTCTTGTCCCATTTGTTTTGGACTGCCAATTCAGTTTGGTTGTTCTGTCTTATGATTCTTCTAGTTTTCTCTTTGTTTATCATATGTGGTTTTAATTTGATTATTTGTTTAGTGGTTACCTTGAGGTTTGGGCGAAAAATCTTCTGTATGAGATAGTCCATTATCTGATAGCCTCCTATTTCCTTATACTAAGTCAATTCAGTCACTTTCCTCTTCCCCTTCTAAGTTGCTCTTGTTATACCTTATTCTATCGTGTGTTGTGGCTGTGTGTTTACAGTGATGAGGTTAAATTTATTTTTGGTGAATTTCTTCCTTTGATCTTTGAGTTTAGTATTTAAGTGGTTGCTAACCTATTCCGGTAAAGATCTACTATTTCTCTGATTTTGTCTACCTACTTTTCTCCTTACTCCAAGCTTTGTGTTCCCTTTCTCTTCTTGTTTTCAGGCCTGAGGGCCTTCTTGAGTATTTCTTGTAGTGGCGGTCTCGTGGCCATGAACTCCCTTAGCTTTTGTTTATCTGGGAGAGTTACTATTTCTCCCTCATATTTGAAGGATATTTTTGCTGGATAGAGTATTCTTGGCTGAAAGTTTTTGTCTTTTAGTATTTTGAATATATCATTCCAGTCTCTTCTAGCCTGAAAAGTTTCTGTTGAGAAATCCGCTGAGAGCCTGATGGGAGTTCCTTTGTACGTTATTTTTTGTTTTTGTCTAGCTGCCCTTAATATTGTTTCTTTGTCGTTGACCCTGGCTAGCCTTACCACTAGGTGTCGTGGTGAAGGCCTTTGTCTGTTAATATATATAGGCGTCCTGTTGGCTTCGCTTACTGGTATTTCCTGCTCCTTCCCCAGATTTGGGAAATTTTCAGCTATTATTTCCTTGAATAGGCTCTCTGTTCCTCTTTCCCTCTCCTCTCCCTCAGGAATACCTATAATTCTTATGTTACATTTTCTAATAGAGTCCGATATTTCTCGGAGTCTTTCTTCATTTCTTTTTAGTCTTAGTTCTCTCTCTTCTTCCATCTGGAGTATATCTGTATTCCTATCCTCTAAAGTACTAATTCTTTCCTCCATATTGTCAGCTCTGTTCTTTAAAGATTCCAGATTCTCCTTTATCTCCTCCATTGTGTTCTTCATCTCCATCAGCCCTGATAGGTTTTTCTTTATGATTTCAATCTCTTTTGTGAAGAAACTCCTAATCTCATTTAATTGTTTGTCTGTGTTGTCTCGTATTTCGTTGAGTGTTTTTATGATAGCTATTTTGAAATCTCTGTCATTTAGTTTATGGATTTCTGTGTCTTCGGGGTTGATTTCTGGTTGCTTGTCATTTTGTTTCTGGTCTGGTGATTTCATATATTTTTGCATTGTGGTTCCTGTGTTGGTTTTGATTTTCCTCATCCTGGAAGTCTCTGGTTGCACTTTCCACCTGCCGCCACTGTGTGGTGGTGAGGGGCTGTGTAGTCTAAGCCCCCTGCGCTCTGCCCCAGTTTTTCTGCTGCGATCCGCAGTTTTGTTTTGTTTTGTTTTGTTTCTTTTCCCCACTGCGATCCACGGGTCCAGTCCAATTTATTCTGGTCTGCCTCGGACCGCTAGATCTGGTCGAGCTGCAGACTCCGGGTTGTGGGGAGGGGGGAGCTCTCTCTTTTGCCCTCTGGGTCCCTGACGTGGGAGGCTTCTCGTTTGCCCCTCTTTATCCGCTCTCTGGGTTGCTCAGATGTTGATGGTAGCCCTGTGGCTCCTCTGAGCCCTCTGTGCGGGAGTTTCCCACTGGCTGAGAGCGCCCGAAGAGCTACAGTTTCCCGCCGAGGGCCGCCCCTCCCCCCTCTCTGGGAGCCGCGTGGACCGGATCGCTGATCTGATGGGGAGGGAGCGGAGTTCTCCTTACCTCTCCCCACTTCCTCCGGGGGCCCAGCACGTTCCGCTCTCAGATGTGCGGCAGTGTGGATCCCTCCGCTCCAGCTTTTGACTGTCTGGGATTCCGTTGTTTGTCTGTGGCTGTTACTTTTGTTGTATTTTGTGGGGGAAGAATTCACGGGAAAGCTCACTCCGCCATGATGCTGACGTCACTAACTTTCAATTTTTTATCTGCAGTCCAGACTACTGTCTTGAACTCTGGACTCATATATGCAACTGCCTATTCAACCTTCGCAGTGGGATGCCTAATAGACATCTCAAACTTAATAGGTCAAAAAATGAACTTCTGCCATTTTCCCCTTAAACCAACTCAACAATCACTCTTCCCCATATCAGTTGATGGCAGCTTCAGTGGCTCAAGACAAAACCATGGAGTCATCCTTGACTCATTGCTTCTCACACATTCCACATCCCATCTGTCAGAGAATCTTAATGGCTCTCCCTTCAACATAAATCCAGAATCTGGTCACCTCTCACTCTTCTCTGTTATCAGCCTTGTATGAACCATCATCACCTACCCCCAACCCCCTCGACTCCTGGATTACTGCGCTGGTCTCCTAAGTAGTCTTCCCACTTCTGCCCCTGCCCTTCTATGACACATGTTAAACACAGCAGCCAGAGTGATCTCTTTTAAATCCCAAGTTACTGCTCTGTTCCAGTGGCTCTCATCTCACTCAGAATAAAACCCAAAGTCTACCGTGGTCTACAAGGACCTACATGCTCTGGCCTCTGTCACCTGTCTGACCCATTACTCTCCCCTTGCTCCTTCTGCTCCAGCCATGCTGGCCTCCTCGTTTATGGATCACACCAGTTTAGCGCCTTTGTACTGGCTATTTCCTCTGCCTGGTGGGAAATTCTTCCCTGAAATACTCCCATGGCTCCTCCACCACCTCTTTCAAGTCTTTGCTCAAATGTCAGCTTCTCAGTGATGCCCACCGTGACTTTCCTACTTAAAGTTGCAAGCACCTCCCACCTAAATAGACTCACACTTCCAGTTTCCCCACTCTGCCCTATTTTTTTCTCCACACGTACTTATCACTTTTAAAATACCATATAATTCACTGATCAGTTATTCTACTTTGCTATTGTCTGTCTGTCCTCAGTACAGTCCCATAAGGGCAGAGATTTTTTCCCCCTGTTTTGTTCACTACTGGTTCCCAGGGTCTTAGAATACTGCCTGGCACGTAACAGGTACTAAATAAATATTTGTTGAATGAATGCATGAATGAATTTTGAATAAGGGCATGCATGTGAAAACTTTTACCTATGAATTTTATAGTTAAGGGTTTTTAAAAATTTTATAATCTAAAGAAATATAAGAAAATAAATTTATTGATTGTAAATTTTGGGTTGTAGCTTTTCTTGTATTTTAAGTTTCAGATGTGCTTTCTTTTTCTAAATTTTCAGCTTCAGTTGTGGAGGGTCAAAAGGGTATCATTCCTCGAGCTATCCAAGAAATATTTCAAAATATCTCTGAAAATCCTAGCATTGACTTTAATATAAAAGTGTCTTATATAGAAGTATACAAGGAAGACCTAAGAGATCTTCTAGAACTGGAGACATCTGTAAAGGATCTTCACATCCGAGAAGATGAAAAAGGAAACACAGGTAAAGTAGCCTACTTAATCGATAGCTTTCATTAGCAAATAGATATGATTTAATTCAGTTTCTGGGTATAATCCAAAAATCTTTAAAAACAGACATAGAAGCAAAATGAATTTGTTTTTACTTTAAAATTGAATAGCTTATTGATTACCAGTATCAGTTAAATCACCCAGGTGAAAAGTAGAAGTTCAGACTGGTTGGTAAGATGAAGTTATTAAGTTGTAATTCAAAATACTTATTTCCTGTAATTGTGCCCCCCTCCCCCGAGCTGACCTTAAGCGAGACTGTGAAATAGGCTAAATTAGTTTTTATATATTTTTTTCTCCCAGAGGTACCCCAAGATTGGGGATGGCTTCTCCCTTTGCTGTTCATTCAGGTTGATCCAGAACTCTCCTTTCTTCCTCTTTGATTTTTGTCCTAGCACACCTATTGCTTCTTTTTTTTTTTTAAATTTAGAGAGTTTATGTGTTTGCTTCCCCATATTGACATTTACCTGTCTTTTGTTGTGCTTCTCAAGATCTGACTTTCTGTGCTGCTAACCTGTTAATCTCATTAAATATCCATTTATTTGGAAATGGGAAAAGGTTAGAATGGTAGGGTCAAAATGCAAGTATTTTAAGAAATGATACTTTCTGCTTTTCTGATTTAAAAGGTAATATGTCCAACTTAGAACATTTTGAAAAAATAGAAAAGTATAAGGAAGAAAGTTAAAGATCATCTTTAATCCCAGAACCCAGAAATAGCAACTTTTCTTTTTGATGTGTTTCCTTCGAGACTTCTTTTTCTGTACACATATAATTTTTTTTAGTATGCTTGCAGCTCCACATATAGTATTGTATCTTATTTTTTCACTTAACATTTATATTGTGAGCATTTTCATACGTCATTATTTTTCAAGCTTATCCATGATCATGTGGTAGTTTGTTTTCTGAATGTATTATAATAATTTATTTAACTAATAGTCCATTGTTGGACATTTAGGCTGTTTCCTGATTTTCACTGTTATTAATAACAATGACTGTTCTTAGATGTCTTCCTCTCCTAGAAAACACATTTAGTAGAACCATCCTGGAGATACAGGATCCTGTCAGAGGAGTGACTCCCTGGAGGACTTGACTAGCAGTTAGGAAAGATGGCAGTCATCATTCAAACAGCAGCCTGCAGAGGGCAGTAAAGCTTGCCTCCTTATAGGCCCTGTCCTGGCAGCCCTGGCATTCCTGGGTGTTGGAAGAAATTGGTTTCTGTTTTGTTTTTTAGAAAGAAAGCATACATGGTAGTTTATGGTCTTATTAGGTAATTCACTGTAGTTTTATCTTTTCTGGACAGAATTCAGACTGATGTTTTGATCTTCTGTATCTTATGAAATGTAATTATTGAATGCTTTTATCTTTTATTAAAAGTTACAAAAATAATACATGTTTATTATAAAAGAGTCAAACAATGCAGAAGTATACACTGTCACTCCCGATAAACTTAATGATCAAAATATGCCATGGCTGATATCAATTCTGCAAAAATTTTGGAAGGATGTAACAAATTGTCTTAAGACAAATTGCCAAATATCTTATATAATGTTCCACTCATAACAAAACGCATTTATTTGATATATTTATTTAGTTCCTCTGTGTGAAGCAGCGGTTGGTATCCAACGTGGATGCTGCACAATTAGCCTCACCCTGGAAGCTTTTTAAGAAATATTGATTTCTGGGCCCCACTTTTCAGAAATTCTGATGAATTAGTCTGGGATGGGGCCTTGGCATTGGTACTTTCTTTTTTATACAGCTACCAGGTGATTTGCAGGTGGGTTTGAGGACCACAGATAGTGCTCAGCTATAGCCTAACGTTAGAAAGATTTTAGAAAAGTTAATACTATGATTTACAGTTACATCGTCATATTTTATAATTGCTGATATTTTAGCACTCTCTGTTTTTAGTACAGGTACTTGAGAACTTTAAGTGAACTAGGTTTGTTAAAAAAGGTGTCATGATGGAAGTAATGCAAGCAAAATGATTATTTTTGAAAGAAACAGTGACATGACAGGATCTGATTAAACAGGAAGCATGGCACTGTAATTCAAGCACAGAATCAGGAGCTTTACTGCTCTGATTCAAATCCCAAATCCACCTACTCCTTTCTGAAATATTTTTGGATACGAAAAAATACTGTGGGTATTAAACTTAGGTTATTTTCAGTTCTTATTCTGCCATTGAAATAGAAACTTTTTTTGAATTGCCATCTCATTTGTTTTACTCTGATAGTATACCTACATTTCTGTTTTTAAAATGAATAACCAACTTTATTTTACTACTGTAATTTTCATTTTATCATTGGTTATGACCCCACAATACCAAAAGCCTTAAACCTAAGATGGCTTGAGTATTAGCAAAACTCAAACGAAACTAATTTCTTTTAAGTAATCTACTCCTGATTAAGTCATCTGAGTTATATGTTTAATTAACCTATTATTTTTTAATTAATCTGTTAAACTGTACAAATAAAAATACTGGTATAAAGAGTTTTTCTTTTGTTAGCCATCTTAAAGAATTGAATGTGATATGTAACTTTAGAGAAACCAGGTTGTTTAAAAAATATATATATTACATCTTTTAGAATTTAAACATCAAAATGAGTGCTTTCCATTAAAATAGTTCCTTTGGGAGATTATCTAAAATTATTTAATGATGTTGCTGATGTTATTGTATTTGAAATGCTATTGATTTTTTTTGAAGGGACTGTCTTATCTAGGCAGTTTAGCAAATAGTACCTGTTGTGTGGTTAATTTAACTATACTGGATTTTGATTAAAACTTGCTTAAAAACTTGCTATTTTAAGTGATTGTTGGGGCCAAGGAGTGCCAGGTGGAGAGTGCAGATGAAGTGATGAGTCTCCTGGAGATGGGGAATGCAGCCAGGCATACAGGTACCACCCAAGTGAATGAGCACTCCAGTAGATCACATGCAATTTTTACTATCAGCATTTATCAAGTGGAGAAAAATGTAGAGGCGGCTGAAGATGGATCGTGCTATTCCCATCGGCGTATTGTCTCAAAGTTCCACTTTGTGGATTTGGCTGGATCAGAAAGAGTAACCAAAACGGGGAATACTGGTGAACGGTTCAAAGAATCCATTCAAATCAACAGTGGGCTGCTGGCTTTAGGAAACGTAATAAGCGCTCTTGGGGACCCACGCAGGAAGAGTTCACATATTCCATATAGGGATGCCAAAATTACCCGGCTTCTGAAAGATTCTCTGGGAGGCAGTGCCAAGACTGTCATGATCACTTGTGTCAGCCCATCCTCCTTGGATTTTGATGAGTCCTTAAATTCTCTCAAATATGCCAACAGAGCACGCAACATTAGAAACAAACCCACCTTAAACTTCAGCCCTGAGTCAGACCGTATGGACGAAATGGAATTTGAGATTAAGTTGCTTCGAGAAGCTTTGCAAAGCCAGCAGGCTAGTATCAGCCAAACCAGCCAGATCCATCGAGAGGAGACTCCTGATAAAAATAGGATCCATTCTCTTGAGGAGCAAGTAGCTCAGCTACAAGGAGAATGTCTGGGTTACCAAAATTGTATAGAGGAAGCCTTTACGTTCCTGGTGGACTTAAAAGATGCTGTGAGACTAAACCAAAAGCAGCAACACAAACTACAGGAGTGGTTTAACATGACTCAGGATGTCAGGAAGGCGATTCTCACCTCCTTCAGAGGAAACCAAGGCAGTGGAAACCTGGGAGAGGAACCACAGCATATTACAGTTCTCCAGCTGAAACGAGAGCTTAAGAAATGCCAGGTACTTAGACACCCCTTTCATAAGTTAACTTGCTTAAGGACTGAATTTATGTGGGCAAGTGTCATTTTGGAATTTCAGAAACTTTTTTTTAAAAGGATTATATGTAAAATCTCGTTTGCCTTTACTCTGCTTCTCTCTCCCTTCTCTTTTCCTATTGCTTTCTCCTCATAATTTATACCTTTCTTGGCTCCTCCTCCTTTCTCCTTTAGTTAAAATATATTTAATTTGTTATATTTATTAAACAGAATTTTGTGGATCCTGTCATTAGAGGATGAAAAGAAACACAATTTCAGAAACAAAATTAAGTTATACTTTAATGAGTTTTTATCCTTCTATGGGTCAGTGGTTCTTGAAAGAAAAAAATACTTCATCCCTTGAGTTTAGAGTATTGATTTTTTAAAAAAACAAATCATCATATTTGATAATATTTAAGGAATGTAGATATGTACATGTGTATGTATTGCATATATGTATATTGAGTTCAGAATTACATTTCCCCACTTTTCATTCAAAAGACATTCATTGAGTGAAGATTATGTGTCACGAAGAAATAGTGGAGAACAAGACATACCTAGTACTGCTTATGTGGAGTTTGCAATGTGGTGGGCAAATAGGTGTTCTGCCTGGTTTTTAAAATAGGAAAACATAGTTAAAAAAAGAAAAATCATTAAAAAATAACTGCCTAGTTAGAAATCTTTCCTCAATACCTTTTTATATGTATTAGAAAGAAGCCAGTTGTATTATTCTCTGTTACAGCAGTTCTCGAACTTTTTATTCACAAAGTTTCTTTACATTCTTAAAATTGAGGTCCCCAGTTGTATCTATTGATATTTACCATATTAGAATTAAAGCAAAAAATATAAACTATTTATTAATTTATTCAAAACTAACATAATAACCTGATTATATGTTAATATAAAGAACAGTCTGTCATGAAAAAAAATTTTCCACAACAAAAAAATTTAATAAAAGTGGAATTGTTTTACATTTTTGCAAATGTCTTTTAATGTCTGGCTTGATATAAGACAGGTGGATTTTCTTATCTGCTTCAGTGCTCAATTTGTTGCAATATGTTGAAGTATCTGAAAAAAATCCAGTCTCATAGATTTGTAGTTGGAAGGGAAGAATATTTTAATGACTTTCAGATAATTGTGAATATTCTTCCTTGATATTACACCAAAACTCAACAAGTAGAAATTTCCTAAAGGTTACTTGCAATGTGGGCTTTGAAACTATTTTGTTACATTAAGATCTATACATTAAAATACACTGGTCTCTGTCTTGTACTTTGAATGGATCTTTTATCTACACATGATTTTGAATCATCATGCTTTGGTAATTAGGGAAATATTTGTTTACTAAATTATGGAGATGTTCCAAATGTTGACACATTTCATTATACAATATAAAAAATTCATTTTCGTTAATATCACCACTGATCTCAGCAAAGTCTTCTAGGTATGAAGTCTGAAGCTGTCATGCCCTCAGTAGTAGAAATGTTTTCCAAAATTCCAAAATTTTTGCATGAAACTTGAATTTTATCCTTTGCAATGAATACCTATTGTTAGTTGTTTTCCTTGAAATGACTGTTCTCGTTTTCGAGAAAATGTCTCCCACATACCCAAGTATGAATAACCATATTTGTCAGTCATTCTTTAGAGTAAAAATAGTGCCCTATGAAAAAAATGGCTAGTTCAGCTTGCAGCTCAAACAATTGTACAAGATATTTTTTCTCACAGACAACTATTGCTCTTCAGTATACAGCAGAACTACTTTATGCATACCTCCCATTTTCTCATGTAGAATACTAAAAAAAAAAAATGTACTCAAGGGTTGAGATTTAATAAAATAATTTTTATTGCTTTATCAAGATATTCTTAAGTAAAACTGGCATTTGTTTGTTTTTAATGTGAGTGCACAGCATTGAAGAATACAGTGACTACTAGTAGTTTGGTGACACTTCATTTGTGCTGAAAACCAGCAGTTTTACCCACCATTGCTTTCGCACCATTGGTGCAAATGTCAACCTAGTGAAAAAGGCAAATATCATCTTAGTATTATTAGGAAAATAGTTTTGACCTCAAGGACACCCTGAGAGAGGATCTAAGGGACATGCTGAAAGCGTCTGTGCTGAGCACACTATGCTGAGCACACTGTGAGAACTCTGGCTCTACTACAGAGCTTTTGATATTTAACTATACGCATTTAAAGTTAATAGTTTCTAAATCATGGATTTTTTTTTTTAAAGGCTGTAACTCTGTCCTGCCTTCTTCCTAGTTAGAGCAGGCCTGGCCCTTCCTCACTGGTACAAGAAACTGGCGTAGGGGTTACTGGAAGCTTGAACTTTGCGACACATATAGGAGTTGGCGACAGGAAGCGCTTTTCCTTCATGCTTCTAAGTGGCTGAAATTTGAAACCCACAAAACCCACTCCTTGGGGGTGGGGTGGGTAGTAACTTTTTCTGTGCATCTGTGGGAAACTCTAAATTTAAATTTGCTCTAGATTATGATTTCCCAAAGATATTAGCAGTCATGATGAGAAGGGGTACCGTGATCAGATTATTTGGGGCAATGCTAGATTGCAAAAAGCAAACAGGTTTCCTAAGGCCAAGACTTCTCAGAACTTTAAAAGTGCTAATGTATATTATGAATCTCAAAGTGAGAGACATAATATTCAGTGTTTCCCAATTTAAAAAATGGATTCCCTTTTTTTGATTTGCTGTCTTGCAGGACTAGTAATCTTTGGATACCATGAAACAGCAAATAAAGAAATGATTGGTGTCATTTCTCACCCTGTATGTCTCTTTAAAAAATTGTTTTAAACTTCCTTTTCTGTTCTTTCTTTTTCCTGTGAGAAACAGAATAACATCGTAGTTAAGAATACGGTTACCAAACTCCCAAGGTTTGAATCATGGCTCCCCTGTTTACTAGCTCCTTGTCCCGGGGCAAATACTTAACCTCTCTAAGCTTCAGTTTCCCCATCTGTAAAATGGAAACAATAATAATAACCACTTTGTAGGGTTGTTGTGAAGGTTGTTAAAGCCTTACTTCCCATAAAACGATGAGAACGATGCCTGGCCTATAGTAAGGCTCAGTAAATCTTAGCTTATTTTTATCTCCTCTCATTTATTTTTCACCCGCCTGTGCCTGTGGACTCGGTGGTTGTATGGGGGTCCACATGTCAGGGCTTACCATGAAGGCAGCTTGATAAACTCATCGGCTTGAGGAGACAGCGGTCTGTGCGGGGAGAGGCACCTCCCCTGCTCAGCCCTGCTTCCTTGAGTCTATTAGGCAAGCAAGTAAATACTTTTTAAAACAATTCCTAGTCAAGAGGAGATCATGGGCCATGTCACAGGTAGAATAGTAGCTGGATTGTTGTTAGGGAAGTAAGTGTTGTTTTGAAGTTACCATCTTCTCCTTTTTAGATGTTGTCAGATAGTGTTGTAACCTTGATTTTCACCTTTGGTCAATTATTGGAACACTCCATCTCCTCTTAAATACCTCTTAAGGAACTTTGTTGCTTTTTTATTCCAGATTTTGAGCACAGGAACAGTATGTGAATGTGAATATACTCAACAGTTAAACACACTTTTAAATAAATAATAAACAATAAAAATGTAGTTTATAAAGCATATGTAAAAATATTTAAATATGCAGTACTAGGAGAGCAATTACATTTTAAGCTTCTCAAATGGACAATTAATTGCCCATAGAAGAGCATATTAACTAATGAGAATTACAGTTATATCTTATTTTAAAAAGAGAAAGGTCACATAGCTCATATAAACATATAGGGTTATAAGGACCATCAGGGTCATGCGTCCCCTCCTCATTTGGTCATTTGAGGATCCCAAGCAGAGAACAGAAGAGACTTGCCCAAAGCCCCAAGGTGAGGCTATGGCAAAATCAAGGCTGGCCTCAGTCCATGGGTTCCCAGTGCAGGGGCCCATCCCCTGCATGCCACTGCCTTAGGAGTCACACACATACTCCATTTTTTGTGTGTGTGAGGAAGATCAGCCCGGAGCTAACATCCATGCCAATCCTCCTCTTTTTGCTGAGGAAGACCTGCTCTGAGCTAACATCTATTGCCAATCTTTCTCCTTTTTTTTTTCCTTTTTCTCCCCAAAGCCCCAGTAGATAGTTGTATGTCATAGTTGCACATCCTGCTAGTTGCTGTATGTGGGACGCCACCTCAGCATGGCCAGACAAGCGGTGTGTCAGTGCGCGCCTGGATCCGAACCCGGGCCGCCAGCAGCAGAGCGCGCGTACTTAATCGCTAAGCCACAGGGCCGGCCCCCACATACTCCATTTTTGTGAATTAAATCTTATTTGTAAAGTGAGCATTGTTTTTGTAAATCACCTACTAGTTCTGTCTTTTCTTCTGGCTTAGTGGATAGAGTATAGGCTTTGGATCCAGTTGGGCCCTGGGGCTGACTGTCAGGAGTTTGGTTTATCCACCGTGTCATCTTGGGAAGAGGTTTTAATCTCACTGAGCTTTAGTTTCTTCATGAAAAAGGAATCATGTCTATTCAGTGAGATATTTTTAAAATCCCAAGTCACTGTCTAGCGTAAAGTAGATCCTTGACAAATGTTAATTTTCTTTTTGTTTATTTAATTTAAAAATTATTTTAAAAGTATTATTTGCATAGCCCAAGTTTATTTGAAAACACGTATGATTTACTAGAAACTAAGAAAACTGTTTAACCACATTTTCATACATCTTCAAAATGTATCTCTTCATGGTGAAAGTGTACAAAATTAGCATTATATTCTTTATTTAAACATCCAAATGCATTCTTGTACTCTAAGGTCAGTTTGGAAAATGTGACCTCTTTGATTTTTAAAAACCCATATTAAAATCTCATGGCAGTTCTAGCAAACTTGTAAAAATCTTATTGAATGTACTCTAGAACCTGAATAACTGGATTTCATTTTAAAATGCAGGAAATAAAAATCAGGAAAATCTTCCTATCTTTATGGTAATTAATTCTTATTTTACAGCAATGATAAGTCCTCTCAACTGTTTCTGCCTTTTTTTATAAAGAAAAAAAAAGTTGAAAATGAATAGGATAAGAAAAATTTTGAGACACATCCTCAAGCTGTCATGAAATCACTGTTTGCGTGGTATTATGTGGGCTCTCCGGGGTGTTTTCCATGGTGACTCTTCTGTGCTTTCTCTCCCTCCTCCCAGTGTGCTCTCGCTGCTGATGAAGTAGTATTTAATCAGAAGGAGCTGGAGGTGAAGGAACTAAAGAATCAGGTGCAAACGATGGTACAGGAAAACAAAAGACATGTTGTATCTTTGAAAGAAGCACAAAAAGTGAACATATTGCAGGTAGAGTTTTTTAATGTATTTAGCTCTGTAGATTTAATTGAAATAGTACCTAACTAAACAGAATAGCATTTTAATTGGTAAATGGGAATGTTTACAAAAATAGGGTTAATTGAAGAGTTCTGAACACAAGCACCTAAAATTTTGAGTTATTATAGTTTTTCCCCTAAGTCAGTATAAAGAGAAAACGTTATTGTTAGCCTGACTTATATTTCACAAGTATAAAGATAATACCTAGGAACTTAATTTGCAGATCATCTTGTGATTATCTTTTCTCTATGCTTTCTTTCCCCTTCTGTTGTTTGCCAAGGTAGTAGGCAATGTGATATTGTTAAGAGTTGGAAGGTAAACACATAATTTAAACTTTTTAATTTATTACTTTATCTTTTTTTACTCTATCAGTAATTTGCTCTTTAACTTTGGTTAAATCTTTCAAATTCTGTACCTTAGCTTTCCTGTTATTAACATGACTATGCGTACAGTGTAACATAGTATGTCCCTAAATATTATACTCCCTGGCTATGAAAGCCCCTCACCCCTCAAAACAGTTAATTTCATTTAAAGCCTTTAGCTTCCTGTGAGTGAGTAACTAATGCCCTGAGAAATAATCTGATCCAGCACAAATTGCATTTTGATTTTCACATTATTTTATTTTTGTTTTCTTTTTTAACCCTTCTAATTCTGTAATAATTTTAACATATAAAACATATACAAAACAAAATGTATTGTTCAGTGATTTATCACAAAGAGAATGGCTGGGTAACCACCACAAGGTCAAGAAATAGCAAACTGCCAGCCCCTTGGAAGTCCTTAGTCCCTCCTGCTCAGAGAGACCCGGTCTCCTTACTTTCATGTATCATTTCCTTGCTTTGCTTTCTGGTTTTACTGATGTATCCCTGAACACTACAGTTTAGTTTTTGGAATTTTTATAAGTTTCATCAGTATATATTCTTCAGTATCTGGTTGCTTTTATTGAACATTTTGTTTGTTCTGATTCACCCGTGTTGTTGTGTGTAACTAGCTTGTTTAGTTTTATAACTATATAGGTTTTCATTGTATGAATATACCACAATTTATTTCTCTGTTCTACTGTTGATGGACATTTTTTTTTCTGTGAATTTTCTTATACATGTCTCTTGGTGCACACACATGCACACACACACATTTCTTTCAGATTTGTGCCTAGGAGTTGAATTGCTAAGTCATAGGGTAGGTAAATCTTTAACTTTAGTAAATAATACCAAACTCTTTTCTAGTTTATACTCACGCCCGCACTATATAAGCATTCCTGCTGCTCTATATGCTTGCCAATGTTTGTTAGTGTTAATTTTTAAAACTTAGACAATCTGGTAGGTATGTAGTGTTATTTTATTGTGGTTTTAATTTGCATTTCTCTGATGACTAGTGAAGTTGAGCACTTTTTCATGTTTTTTGGCTATTTGGATATCTTCCTTTTTGAAAGGCTTGTTTAAGTCTCTGGCTTATTTTTCTATTGGACTGTGTCTTTTGAATTAATTTGCAGAAGTTTGTTATATATTCTGGATATGAATATGGTTCATATGAATATGGATTTATATGGTTCCAAATATTTTTTTCCCTTTCTGTGGCTTGCTTTTTACTCTCAATGATGTCTTTTGATGAAAAGATGTATTGTAAATCAAATTCAACTATCTTTTTTGTTGTGGTCAATGATATTTGTGCTCTATTTAATAAGCCTTTCCTTTTCCCACTCCTTTCCTTTGAGGATACTTTCTGTATTATCTTGTAGGAACTTTATTGTTTGGCCTTTCGCATTTAGCCCTACAGTCCTCCTTGAATTGATTTTTGTGTATGGGGTAAAGTAAAGATCAAATTTCATTTTTTTCCTTATAGATATCCATTTGTCCCAGCTAAATTTATTGAAAAGACCATCTTTTTACCACTGTTCTGAGTGCTGTCTTTTTCGTAAGTCATGGTTCCTTTGTGCATGAATCTATTGTCTATTTCTGGGACTTCTGTTGTATCCTATTGTTTTGTCTATCCTTGAGCCAGTATCACATTTCTTTCTTTCTTTTTTTTTTTTTTGTGAGGAAGATCAGCCCTGAGCTAACATCTGATGCCAATCCTCCTCTTTTTTGCTGAGGAAGATTGGCCCTGGGCTAACATCTGTGCCCATCGTCCTCTACTTTATATGGGACATTGCCACAGTGTGGCTTGACAAGCGGTGCCTCAGGGCGCGCCAGGATCTCAACATGCAAACCCTGGGCCGCCGCAGTGGAGCACACGCACTTACCTCCTGCGCCACTGGGCTGGCCCCTACATTTCTTATTTATGGTAGGTTTATAATAAGTCTAGATATTTGGTAGAAGCAAGGCCTTCTGCTCTGTTCCCCTCCTCCCCAAGAATGTCTTTGTTGTTTCTTATAAATTTTAGAATCAGCTTGTCAAGGGCCACAAAAAAAATACTTTTTGTGATTTTGGTTGAGATTGTGTTAAATCTATAAGCCATTTGGGAAGAATCGACATCTTTTGATTATAAGTCTTCTAATCCATAAATGTGATATATTCTTCCATTTACTTAGGTTTCCTTTGGTTTTTCTCAATAATGGTTTTGTGTGTGTGTGTCTGTGTGTGGAAGTATTGCATATCTTTTGTTAGATTCATTCCTAGGTACTTGATTTTTTTGTGTGACTGTAAATGGAATCTTTTTAAAATTCCATTTTCTTAATTGTTTGTTGGTATATGTAACTATTGATTTTTGTATATTGATATCTTATACCCAGCAACCTGACTGAATTCAGTTTTTAATTCTAATATTTTATGTAAAATTATTTTGGATTTTCATTTATAATTGTGTCATCTGCAAATGACAACAGTTTTATTTCTTCCTTTATAATCTGTATACCTTCTATTTCTTTTTCTTACCTTTCTTCTTTGGCTGAGATCTTCAATACAATGTTGAATACAAGTGGTGATAGCAAGTGTTCTTGTCTTATTTCCAATCATAGAGGAAAAGCTTTCAACATTTCACTAAGTGCCATGTTTGCTGTAGGTATTTTTTTATTTATCCTTTATCAAAGCAAGGAAAATTTCTTTGTTGAGAATTTTTATTATGAATGGTTATTGAATTTTATCAAATGATTTTTCTTTATCATGATTTTTCTCTTTTATTCTGTTAATGTGATAAATTATATTGATTTTTCTAATTTTAAACCTATCTTGTATTCCTGGAATAAACCCTTTTTTTGTCCTGATGTATTGTTGTGTCCGGGGTCCCCAAGACCACCCTCAAGTTGAATGATGCACTAGGAGGATTCAACATATAGTTGTGCTCATGGCTAAGATTTATTACAGTGCAAGAGCAATGGTCAGCAAAGGGAAGAGGCACATAGAGTGAAATCCAGGGGAACCCTGAGCAAGCTTCCAAGAGTTATCGCCCGGTGGGGTTACACAGATGTGCTTAATTCCACCCAGCAATGATTGTTACAACACATGTGAAATGTTGTCTACCAGGGAAACCCAGTAGAGACTCAGTGCCTACAGTTTTTATAGAGGGCTAGTCATGAAGGCACTCTCTGTCCAGCATGTACCAAAATTCCAGACTACCAGACGGAAAGCAGGTGTTCAGCATAAAACCACAATGTCTGCACAAACAGTTTGAGCACAGTGAGCCACTCTTATCAGTTAGGGTGTTGGGAACCCTCTCAGAATCCAGGTTCCCAGACACCAGCCAATGGACAACCTCGTAAGCAGGTCTTTCAAAGGATAGCAGTCAGGTCTGCTATGTTAACTCTTCTACAGATGTCCTTGATTTGGTTTGCTATCATTTTGTTTAGGGTTTTAGCATCTATATTCACATGTGAGATTGACCTGTATTTTCCTTTCTCAAAATATTCTTCTCAGATAATGTAACAAGTTATGTTAGCCTCACAATATAGGTTAGGTAATATTCCCTCTTTTTCTGTACTTTAGAAGAGTGTGTGAAAAATTAGTGTTATTTCTTAAATGTTTGGTTAAATTCACCTATAAAATATTTGGGACTGGAGTGTTTCTTTGTGGGAATATTTTGATTATGAATTCAATCGTATTTTCTTTTTGCCCTTGTTTTGATAAAGTTTATTTTTCTAACAATCTGACCACTGCAGCTAAGTTTTCATATTTATTGGCATAAGTTTATAATAGTCTCTTATCTCCTTAGTGTCTTTAGATATATAGTGATATCTCCTTTTTCATTCCTGGTCATTTGTGCCTTCTCTCTTTCTTTTCTTGATCAGCTTCACCGGGGGTTTATCAATTTTATTAGTCTCTTCAAAGAGGCAATTCTTGACTTTGTTGATGTTCTCTAGTATATGTTTGTTTACTATTTCATTAATTTCTGCCCTTACCTTTATTATTTAATTTTTTCTGCTTTTTTGGGGGGGGGGTGGGGTGGGATCTTATGCTCTCTTTCTAAAGTCTTTAGATGGATGCTTACATCATTGATTTTTAGCCTTTCTTCTTTTATAATATATGCATTTAAAATTATGTGTTTCCTCCTAAGCTTATCTTTACCTGCACTCCACATTCAGCTCAAAATATTTCCTATTTTTATTGTGACTTTTTTCCTTTGATTTATGAGTTATACAGTTATTTCATTTCTAACACATGGAGGATTTCTTTTTAATGTTTTTTTCTTTATTTGATGAGGAAGATCAGCCCTGAGCTAACATCTGATGCCAATCCTCTTCTTTTTTGCTGAGGAAGACTGGCCCTGGGCTAACATCCATGCCCATCTTCCTTTACTTTATATGAGACACCGCCACAGCATGGCTTGACAAGTGGTGCATCGGTACGTGGCTGGGATCCGAACCTGCGGCCTCCGGGCTGGCCCCTCTTTTTAATTTTTTAGCTTAATTGCATTCTGGTCCATGTGATTTCAGTCCTTTGAATGTGTTGAAACTTGCTTTATGGGTCAGCATAAGACCAATTTTTGTAGCTATTACAGATGGGCTTGAAAAGAATGTGTATTCTGCATTCATTGGGTGCTGTGAATTCTGTTATTCAAATCTATATTTTTAGTGACCTTTTTGGGTCTTTTTTGTTATATCAGTAATTTAGAGTGATGTTAGAATCTCCCACTATGATTTTGGATTTGTCTTACTTCTCCACGAAGTACTGACAATTTTTGCATTATGTATATTGAAGCTATGTTATTAATTATGTAGAAATGTAGAATTATTACATCATACTGGTGAATTGACCTTTTTATCATTTTTTTACCTTTTTTTAATCTCCTCTAATGGTTTTAGCTTTAAAGTCTACTTTGATATTAATATAGCTATGCCAGCTTTCTTTTGATTAATATTTACATGATGTCTCTTTTTCCATCTTATTTTTAATCTTTCTGTCTATTTTAATTGTGTTTCTTGTAAGCAGCAGGGTAGATAACTTCACAGTCCTCTCCAACAGTCTTTATCTTTTAATTGGATTACTTTGTTGTTATGAATTATGATTATAAATTTAACATAATTACTATTATATTTCAGTTATAATCCCACCATTGTGCTTTTTTACTTATCCTACCTGCTCCATGTTCCTTTTTCTCTCCTTTCTTACCTTCTTTTGGACTAATTGTGTATTTTTCATTTTTCTCTTTTTACTTCATTAGCTTAGAAGTTGTAGTTTTGCTCTTTTTAGTGGCTATTTTAGGAAGTACACTGTGCACCCTTTTAATAAAGTCTAATATTAATTGGTATTTTTACACCTTTCCCAGACAATATAAGGTCTCCATTTAACACCCCCCTTCAACTTATATACCATTGGTTTTGTGTATTTTAATTATCTGAATACATGACTTTTTAATAAAGTTGAATTTTTATAGCTCAGCATTAACACAGTGAAACTTTAGGGTTTGATTTTTTTCCTATTTGAACATTGTAGTACATGTGAGGGTTAAGATGAATGACAATTTCTTGTGTCCATAATTTTGTGATTGTAAAACAAAGATTGATGTTAGAGCTTTCCAGATTAGATATACTTCAAAAATTTTCTTTAGAGGATACTTAAAAAGCTAAACCCCATACACACACACATACACACTCTCACACTCACATATGCACACACACACACGCACACTCTCTCACTCCTGATATACAATTTGTTCTGCCTTTGATTTCCAAGTTCTCCTTTCTCCCAGGACTATCAGTTGCCTATCTTCCGTCTCTTTGTGTTTTTGGCTTTCTTTTCACTGAGTAAAGGCTTTCGCTTCATTGCATCTATTACACTTTGTCTCCTTGCTGCTGCCTCTGTATTTGCAGTTCATTCTCCACTTTTCAACTTTCTTGTCTCTTGTTACTTCTTGGATTTCACTCAGAAAGTCCAAACTTTTGTAAAGATCAGCTAATCAGAGTGCTTCAATTTGGCAAACTAACCAATCAGTGTGTGGGGCATGTTCTTTGGGTATTTAACTCTTTAGGCTGTGTTTATTGCTGCTTACTATTCAAAGTTTTTACCACTCAGAACAATCCTAGATACTTGTGAACAGCAGAAGGCTAGTCTTTGGATAAATGAGGTTTTACTGTATGTTAAGGTAGTTGTGATTTTGGTCAATGCACAATTTATTTTTAATCGTTATCTACACATGTACTGAGCTTCTTTATTTTTAAAATTCTCATCTCTCTTCCATAAAGAATGAAAAAATAATAGAACAACAACTTCTTGTGGATCAACTGAGTGAAGAACTAACAAAACTTAACCTATCAATGACTTCTTCAGCTAAGGAAACTTGTGGAGATGGGCCAGATGCCAGGATACCTGAAGAGAGACCATATACTGCACCATTTGATACTCGTTTGGGGCATTATATTTATATCCCAGCAAGATCAAATTCAAGGAAGGTAAAGTCTAAACATTAATCTCTTTCTTATTTTGAGATTTTTAAAATACTATAGATAATATAATATCATAATATGTACAGTCTCAGCAGGATTTTTTCTGTTTGGTTTCATGGACTTTTGTGTATACTCTTTCTTTTAATTAGGTTTCTTTTTAATAAAAAATTCATAAATAGAAGAATGTATAGTTATATTTAGAAGGTATAGTTGAAGATAATGTCTACATTCATCAGGGAGAAAAAGCTATTCTCTGCCATCATATTTTCTGACATGACTAAATCTGATATCTTAATGAATTTTTTTCTTTCTTTAACCATACCAAGTTGAGATGAGGTGGAGAGTATTTATTTCAACTTATTTGGTCTGTGTTATTATTTTCAAAATGATATTTATGTATTATTCAATCTTGCCAAGCTGACATAATCAAGACTGTATAAAGATCAGTATGAAGTTTTGTTTTAATTTTTATTTATTGATAAATATGTGTGTGGGTGGTAAATATATGCACACAGATATCTCTTGAAAAATCATAAAGGAATCTCTACTATGGAAAAGACTAATTAGCGTATTTATGAATTTTTGTTTCTATTTATTAATTTTATGAACAGAAACGATTGGTTTGAGATCTTTGTGATAGTTACAGTCAAAGGGATAAGAAATTTGAGAGACATCCTAGACTTCGCAGACAGGCAGGCTTGCGTGTGAACACCAGTTCTATTGTATAGGCCTGGATGTGTGACTAAACCTGTGTGAGCCCCGGGTTCCTTATCTGTCAGAATAGGGGCAACATGCGGGTGTGTAGAGCATTTACATGAGATGCTGACTCTAAAGTGCTCGGCACACTGCGTCCTCAACACATGTCCATGGGGTGCCTCTACCAAGTTCCAGGCTCAGCACCTCAGAGTGAGTAAGACAGAAGCTGTCCTTACCTGTATGGTTTTCAATTTTGAGTGGGTTTTAAAATTTAAATCATCGTTATTATTAATTTCAGCTTTACTTTGTAGAGTTACTGACATTTTCTTTAGGTAGTTGAGTACTTCGTAAATTTTCATAGGACATTTGGGAAGAAACATAAATTCTTTGCAGGATTCAAATTTAGTATCTATTCAACTTAATAATTATGTTATATATCAAGTCTTCTATATTTAAGTTTTTTTTTTTTAACTATTGGCTAGTAATGTGAAAGAATTTCCTATTTCTGTCCATTCTTTTATTTTTTAAAAATAACATTTTTTCCTGATTACAAAAGTTATACATATATATTCTCTCACTCTTCATCTCTGTTTCTTTCTCTTTTTTTACTAGACACTCACACACACACATTCTCTGAGGAGATAGAGCTCCATGGGCTCTTGAGAAGAGTTAGACCCCTTTGTTCTTATCTCTAGTTGTTTGATTAGACCTGAAGCACACGTGACTAAATAAGTCTTCCACAGTTATTGTTCCAAATTAGGAAATTCTTAGTTTTGTTTTGTTCTTAAAATTTTCCTTCTACCCCAAAAGAACCCTTCTAGCCACTAAAAAAAGGGAAAAAAAGGTCATATGATCAGCAGTTTGGAGAGTTCTCTTGTTTCTACTGTGTGTCCAGGAATCCTGGCCACCTCTCTTGTTTGGCCTGGTTACTCTAGCAGACTTGAAAAGGCAGACTTGCCTGGGAAGACACAGAGCATGGCAAGCCATGTTCAAGTCCTGTTTGCTGCTCCATTGTGCTAAGAGTGAGGGGAAAGTTCATACTGAATACCAAAACTAGCTAAATTAAGCCAAAGAGGACATCTGAAATACCATTTCATTTTCTCCTGAATTTCTGT
Source organism: Diceros bicornis minor (assembly GCF_020826845.1). Lineage (NCBI taxonomy): Eukaryota > Metazoa > Chordata > Mammalia > Perissodactyla > Rhinocerotidae > Diceros > Diceros bicornis. Next base: position 9,939,126 of record NC_080761.1, read on the forward strand.
CTCCTTGGCAGAAATCTAGCTAAGATTTTCCAGCTCTAATATTTTCTTTTAGACTTTAGCTCTACTATTTTCTTGAAGTTAAAATAGTCTGACAAGAGAAATATTTCCTCAACTTAAAATACTTTCAAAGGAAAAGGGGGAAAATGACTTAATCAGTAAAAACGTAATTTCAGAAAGAGTTTGATTTTATTTCTTATATGCTTGTTTATACATATTAGGGGGAAAGAGTGAAAAGATCTTATTTATTTTAAAAGTGTATTATTTATGTTATATTTATATATACACTTTCATTACTAGCTTTTCTCAATATATCTTGAACATTTCACAATCATTAAATATTCTTCTCTAATACATCATTTTTAATGGCTGAATAATATTTATCATAAGGGCATGCCATTGTGTATTTTCTGTTGTTGTACACTTGTTTTCGACTATCGTTTAATCTGAAAAATTAAACACCAAAATGGAATTGTAGAACATATGCACTTATGCAGAAATCCTAAAGAAATTGCCCCTCACAACTAAATAGTATACAGGGAAATGAGAGGAAAAGTATTAATATTATTTACCAAATTAATAGGAAAAAAGAGAAAATTCATTTGTCTCAATAGATATCAAAAACTCATCTGATAAAATGCATATTGAATCTTAGTTTTAAACTTAAAAAATCTAACAGAGGTTTCTGCTTTCTTTTTTTTTTTTTTTTTAATTTTTGTTTATTGCAGTAACACTGGTTTATAACATTGTATAAATTTGAGGTGTACATCATTATACTTCTCTTTCTGCATAGATTACATCATGTTCACCACCCAAATACTAATTACAACCCATCACCACACACATGTGCCAAATTATCCCTTTCGCCCTCCTCCCTTCCCCTCTGGTAACTACCAATCTAATCTCTGTCTCTATGTGTTTGTTTATTGTTGTTATTATCTACTACTTAATGAAGGAAATATACGGTATTGGACCTTCTCGCTCTGACTTATTTCACTTTGCATAATACCCTCAATGTCCATCCATGTTGTCACAAATGGCTGGATTTCATCGTTTCTTATGGCTGAGTAGTATTCCATTGTGTATATATACCACATCTTCTTATCCCTTCCTCCCTTGATGGGCACTTAGGTTGCTTCCAAGTCTTGGCTATTGTGAATAACGCTGCAGTGAACACAGGGGTGCGTGTATCTTTATGCATTGGTGTTTTCAGGTTCTTTGGAAAAATACCCAGCAGTGGAATAGCTGGATCATATGGTAGTTCTATCCTTGATTTTTTGAGGAATCTCCATACTGTTTCCCATAGTGGCTGCACAGGTTTGCACTCCCACCAGCAGTGTATGAGAGTTCCCTTCTCTCCACATCCTCTCCAACACATGTTGTTTCCTGTCTTGTTAATTATAGCCATTCTGACGGGTGTGAGGTGATATCTCATTGTAGTTTTGATTTGCATTTCCCTGATAGTTAGTGATTTTGAACATCTTTTCATGTGTCTGTTGGCCATCTGTATATCTTCTTTGGAGAAATGTCTGTTCAGGTCTTTTGCCCATTTTTTAATTGGGTTGGTAGTTTTTTTGTTGTTGAGATGCATGAGTTCTTTATATATTTTGGAGATTAAGCCCTTATCAGATGTATGGTTTGCAGATATCTTCTCCCAATTGTTAGGTTGTCTTATCATTTTGTTGATGGTTTCCTTTGCTGTGCAGAAGCTTTTTAGTTTGATGTAGTCCCATTTGTTTATTTTTTCTATTGTTTCTCTTGCCCGGTCAGACATGGTGCTTGAAAATATGTTGCTAAGACCAATGTCGAAGAGCGTACTGCCTATGTTTTCTTCGAGAAGTTTCATAGTTTCAGGTCTTACATTCAAGTCTTTAATCCATTTGGAGTTAATTTTTGTGTATGGTGTAAGGTAAGGGTCTACTTTCATTTTTTTGCATGTGGCTATCCAGTTTTCCCAGCACCATTTGTTGAAGAGACTGTCTTTTCTCCACTGTATGTTCTTGGCTTCTTTGTCAAAGATTAGCTGTCCATAGATGTGTGGGTTTATTTCTGGGCTTTTGATTCTATTCCATTGATATGTGTGTCTGTTTTTGTGCCAGTACCATGCTGTTTTGGTTACTATAGCTTTGTGGTATGTTTTGAAATCAGGGAGTGTGATACCTCCAGCCTTGTTCTTTTTTCTCAGGATTCCTTTAGCTATTCGGGGTCTTTTGTTGTTCCGTATAAATTTTAGGATTCTTTGTTCTATTTCTGTGAAAAATGTTGTTGGAACTTTGATAGGGATTGCATTGAATCTGTAGATTGCTTTAGGAAGTATGGACATCTTAACTATATTAGTTCTTCCAATCCAAGAGCATGGAATATCTTTCCATTTCTTTGTGTCTTTTTCAATTTCTTTCAGCAATGTTTTATAGTTTTCCATGCACAGATCTTTCACCTCTTTGGTTAAGTTTATTCCTAGGTATTTTATTGTCTTTGTTGCAGTTGTAAATGGGATGGTAGTCTTAATTTCTCTTTCTGCTACTTCGTTGTTAGTGTACAGAAATGCAGCTGATTTTTGTATGTTGATTTTGTATCCTGCAACTTTACCATATTTGTGTATTACTTCTAAAAGTTTTCTGGTGGATTCTTTAGGGTTTTCTATATATAAAATCATGTCATCTGCAAATAGTGACAGTTTCACTTCTTCCTTTCCAATTTGGATCCCTTTTATTTCTTTTTCTTCCCTGATTGCACTGGCTAGGACTTCCAGTACTATGTTAAATAGGAGTGGTGAGAGTGGGCATCCTTGTCTGGTTCCTGTTCTTAGAGGGATGGCTTTCAGTTTTTCACCATTGAGGATGATATTAGCTGTGGGTTTGTCATATATGGTCTTTATTATGTTGAGGTACTTTCCTTCTATACCCATTTTATTCAGAGTTTTTATCATAAATGGATGCTGTATCTTGTCAAATGCTTTCTCTGCATCTATTGAGATGATCATGTGATTTTTATTCTTCATTTTATTAATGTGGTGTATTATGTTGATTGATTTGCGAATGTTGAACCATCCCCGCATCCCTGGAATAAATCCCACTTGATCATGGTGTATAATCTTTTTAACGTATTGTTGTATGCGATTTGCTAGTATTTTGTTGAGGATTTTTGCATCGATGTTCATCAGTGATTTGGCCTGTAATTTTCTTTTTTTTTTGTGTTGTCCTTGTTTGGTTTTGGTATCAGAGTAATGTTGGCTTCGTAGAATGAGTTAGCGAGCTTCCCCCACTCCTCCATTTTTTGGAAGAGTTTGATAATGATAGGTATTAAGTCTTCTTTGAATGTTTGGTAGAATTCACCAGGGAAGCCGTCTGGTCCTGGACTTTTATTTTTGGGGAGGTTTGTGATTACTGTTTCGATCTCCTTACTGCTGATTGGTCTATTCAAATTCTCTACTTCTTCTTGACCCAGTTTTGGAAGGTTGTATGATTCTAAGAATTTATCCATTTCTTCCAGATTGTCGAATTGGTTGGCATATAGCTTTTCATAGTATTCTCTTATAATCTTTTGTATTTCTGAGGTGTCTCTTGTAATTTCTCCTCTTACATTTCTGATTTTACTTATTTGTGCCTTCTCTCTTTTTTTTCTTAGTGAGTCTAGCTAAAGGTTTGTCAATTTTGTTGATCTTTTCAAAGAACCAGCTCTTGGTTTTATTAATTTTTTCTATTGTTTTTTTAGTCTCTATTTTATTTATTTCTGCTCTGATTTTTATTATTTCCCTTCTTCTACGGATTTGGGCTTTGTTTGTGCTTCTTTTTCCAGTTCCTTTAGGTGCATTGTTAGATTGTTTATTTGAGATTTTTCTTGTTTGTTGAGATAGGCTTATATCGCTATAAACTTCCCTCTTAGAACCGCTTTTGCTGTATCCTATAAATTCTGGCATGTCGTATTTTCATTTTCATTTGTCTCCAGGTATTTTTTGATTTCTTCTTTGATTTCTTCGTTGACCCAGTCGTTGTTCAGCAGCATTTTGTTTAAGCTCCACGTATTTGTGGCTTTTTTGATTTTCTTCCTATAGTTGATTTCTATTTTCATACCGTTGTGGTCAGAAAAGATGCTTGGTATTATTTCAATCTTCTTAAATTTATGGAGACTTGTTTTGTGGCCTAATATGTGATCAATCCTGGAGAATGTTCCATGTGCATTTGAAGAGAACGTGTATTCTTCGGTTTTTGGATGGAGTGCTCTGTATATATCTACAAGGTTCATCTGTTCTAGTGTGTCATTTAAGGCCAGTGTTTCCTTATTGATCTTCTGTTTGGATGATCTCTCTGTTGGTGTAAGTGGAGTGTTAAAGTCCTCTACTATTATTGTGTTACTGTCTATTTCTCTTTTTATGTCTGTTAATAATTGCTTTATATATTTGGGTGCACCTACATTGGTTGTGTAGATATTTACAACTGTTATATCCTCTTGTTGGATTGTTCCCTTGATCATTGTGTAATGCCCTTCTTTGTCTCTTTTTACAGTTTTTGTTTTAAAGTCTATTTTGTCTGATATGAGTACTGCTACGCCAGCTTTCTTTTCGTTGCCATTTGCATGGAGTATCTTTTTCCATCCCTTCACTTCCAGTTTGTGAGTGTCTTTAGGTCTGAAGTGTGTCTCTTGTATGCAGCATATATATGGGTCTTGTTTTTTTATCCAGTCAGCCTCCCTATGCCTTTTAATTGGAGCATTTAGTCCATTGACGTTTAAAGTAGCTATTGATAAGTATGTACTTACTGCCATTTTTTAACTTTTTTTTTTCCTCAGTGTTTTAGTAGTCCTTCTCTGTTCCTTTCTCCTTCTGTACAGAATTGATGGTCTCTTTAGTTTGACCTCCATCTGAAAGCTCTACTCTTTAACTCCCCTCCTCCCTCATTTTATGTTTTTAATATCATATCTAACCTCTTTTTTGTGCATTTGTATCCATTACCCTCTTAGCATGGAAATAGATAATTTTTCTATTTGTGGTCGTCTCTTTTACCCTTAACTCAGTCCCTTTAACATTTCTTGTAGCACTGGTTTCTTGGTGACAAACTCCTTTAATTTTTGCTTGTCTGGGTAATTTTTGATCTGTCCTTCCATTTTGAATGATAACCTTGCTGGGTAGCGTATTCTTGGCTGTAAGTTTTTTCCTTTTAGCACTTTAAATATATCGTGCCACTCTCTTCTAGCCTGTAAGGTTTCTGCTGAGAAGTCAGCTGATAGCCTTATGGGGTTTCCTTTGTATGTAACTTGACTTAATCTTGTGGCTTTTAGGATTCTCTCTTTATCTTTAATTCTGGACATTTTGATTATGATGTTACTTGGTGTGGGTCTCTTTGGGTTTATCTTGTTTGGGGCTCTCTGTGCTTCCTGTACCTGGATGTCTGTTTCCTTCCTTAGTTTAGGGAAGTTTTCATCTATTATTTCTTGAAGTCGATTCTCTGCCCCTTTGTCTCGCTCTTCTCCTTCCAGGACACCTATAACACAGATGTTATTGCACTGGATGTTGTCCCAGAGGTCCCATAGACTGTCCTCACTCTTTTTAATTCTTTTCTCTTTTACCTGTTCAGCTCGGGTAATTTCTTCTAGTCTTTCATCCAGCTCGCAGATCCGTTCTTCTGTATCCTCCACTCTGCTTTTGAGTCCCTCTAGTGAATTTTTCATTTCCAGTATTGTATTCTTCATTTCTGATTGGTTCTTTTTTTATATCTTCCATTTCTTTGTTGACATTCTCACTGAGTTCATCTATTCTTCTCCCCAGATCAGTGAGCATCCTTAACACTCTTTGTTTGAACTCTCTGTCAGGTAGGTTGCTCATTTCTGTTTCACTTAGTTCCTTTTCCGGGGTTTTGTCCTGTTCCCTTACTTGGAATGTATTCCTTTGCCTCCTCATTTTGCCTCTTTTCCTGTGCTTGTGTCTACATGTTAGGTAGGTCAGCTACGTCTCTTGCTCTTGGATAGGTGACCTTATATAAGTGATGCCTTAGGAGGTCTGCAGTGTGCTTCCCTCAGTTCTCAATGTTCCAGGGGTGACGCCTATGTGGGTTACGTGTGTCTTTCTGTTGTGGCCTGTTTGCTCTCCCTGTAGGCGCCCAGGGAGGCCGAGTTATGCTCCTGGCCAGCTGTTGTAATGCTCAGCTGCTTGTAGTTGTTGTGGGCCCTTCAGTCTCTTTGTCAGGTGTGGGGAGCCCCAGCACAGTTGGCTGTAAGTTCTAATACCACATTTGTGTTGCAGTATTTCTTTTAAGTGAGTAGGCCCCCAGCGTGGCAGGTTGTTAGGCTCAGGGGCTTACAATTGCTATAAGCCTCCAGCCTTTAGGTCTCTTCTCAGCTCTCTGAGGATTGCAGCTGGGTGGGGCTGGCCTCAGGCACGGGAGCACCCAATTGTTTCAAGCTTTGGAAGGTGGGGCAAACCCCCATGTGGGTCTTTGAGAAGCACAAGTCTTCTGCAGCTGACAAGCCCTGCTGACCACGGGTCCACACACACAGTCAACACAGTCCTGCCCCGTGTGCGTGCCCCGACCTCCTGAAGTAGACCCAGTCTCCCCACGGCGGGAGCCCCACACACTCCACCACTGCCCCACACTCTCCACCTGCTCCTTGTGCACGCCCTCACCCACTCCTTGTGCACACCCTGCCCCACTGAAGTGGGCTCAGTTGCCAGGCTGCAGAGATTCCAGTCACCAATCTATGCAGGCCCACAAGTTGCCTGAGGGCTTGTTGTTGGGTGGGGCCAGTCTCTAGGGTGGGCTTCCCGCCCTGGCTGAGCTGGATTAAATCAGTGCTCTAGTGGCTGGGGCAGACCTGGGCTGGCAGGCCCCAGGGAGAACTTCAATGGCGTCTGTGTCACCACGCCCACACCAGGCCCCAACAATGGCCGCCGCCAATGTCCCCGTCCCTGGAGAGGTCTCATCTCTCACCGAGATGCACTCAGGGCCTAGCAGGTGAGTCTCTTTTCACCAAAGCACTGTGCACCTTTCTTTCTGGTGATTTTAGGTTGCTTTCTGAAACGAGTCAGTTTGCGCGTGGTCCCTTTAAGAGCTGGTTTTAACTTCTTTGTAAACCAGCTTTTCTGGGGGTATTCCCCAATGTTTTAGTAGCAGGCAAAGTCAGATATTATGCCACTCGTCTCGATTGTGCTGGGTCCACAAAATGCCCATAGCAGGGGCGCTCCCTGGCTCAGGGCCCCGCTCCTCCAGGGAGGGCTGCATACCTGTGGGCTGCTCCCTGGCGGCCATGAAGCTGGCAGCTTGCGAAGGTGGCGTTTTTCCTCTCCAGAAGGGAGTTTCTGCCTCTTCCACCTCAATTAGGATTGTCCTTTGTTGCAGGAGTTCCTCTTATCCAGTTTTCAGTTCTGTCTTCAGGGGTAATTTTTCCATGAGTAGTTGTAAATTGGCTGTGTCCGCGGGAGGAGGTGAGTTCAGAGTCTGCCTAGGCCGCCAGCTTGAGTTATTTCTTCTCTGCTTTCTTAACATGGTAAATATTGATATAATTAAAGCCAAGAGTCAGTGTTATACATACTAAAAAGGCACTTTGGAAAGAAAAACATTACAAAGGTGGTCCCAGTCATTACCTAAGTTTAATATAATACCACAAATGCTGATGAAAATCTACCACATTTCGTTGATTGTAAGACTCACATATTTTTTTCATGTTTTATCATCTTTAATGGCAGGATATGTTTTACAATTGATGGCATGTCATAGTTTGACAGCTTTTTTCCTTCTTGATGGCATAAAAATAATGGTGTGTCTTAGAGTTGATCGCATTTTATATTTGATGTAATATGGTATTATGAAAAAGAAATAAAAGCAATAGGTAAATAATATCACTTTCAGTACTTGACATAATGTGTACTAAGAAAACCAACCAAAATATTCTTAAGGGATATATTTTAAAAACCTTCTGGAATCTCCAAATTCAGAAAAGTGGAAATATTTGTAAAATCTTTTTGCTTTTTCCTGAATGAATTACATTTTTGTTGAGTTACAAAATTTCTTTGCATAATCCCACACTATAGGTTAACAGTTTCTTCCGTTTTCACTAAGATTTTATCTTCACACAAAGGCCTTTTTTTCCTCACAACAGAATTATTTTTTGTTTTTGTTTTTTAATTACTTCTTTGCATACGTAGTTGTTCATGGTGAAGAGCGAACACAGCAGAATGTGGAATTGTGTCTGCTGAGCTTGACCAGGTTCCCTTGCTCGATAAGCAACTCATTCCAGCAGAACACACCAACTTCGCAGTAGCAAAACAACACATTACAGTTCGTGAACCTTTGCAGAACTCTCAGTTGAAATGACAAAGTTAAATATGTGAAAGCCACAATCTATGGTGAATGAGTTAAGCAAAGTTGCAGCACAGCTGATGGAACAAAATCAGATGCATCACTAGTGAGAGATTATCTGATTGTATGGCGATTTAGAATATTATGTTCAGGTCTGGGTACAACACTTTAAAGTCAAATTAGATTATTTTCAGAGAACAACCAAATTGCTGAAGGACCTTGGGGAAAATCTGAAGTAATTCTAGATTCAGTCTGATTCAGAGGGGACATGATGACTGTTTTCAGATATTTGAAGGCTTATCATATTGTTAGACTTTGTCTCTAGAATTAGGACCAATAAGAAGAAATGCTAAGGGAATATAAAGGAGGACATATTAGTAAGAACTGCCAAAGATGATATGGGAGGCCCCAGATGTGAGGGCCTCCACAGTAAGTGTGTTTCAGCAGAAGTTACATGATAATTTGCAGTATTACAGAGGAGAGTCAAACATGGCATGAGTAGTTGAACTCAGTGACCTTTAAAGTTCTGTCTAGCCTTGTGGCTATGTAATTCTAGGAAAAAATGGTTAGAATAAAAAAATTGGCTTCTAGTTGTAGACACCTCAGTTATCTGAATTACTAATCAGCTGATTTGAGTACTTATATTGTGCTCAGTACTGTTTGGAGTGTGGTTGAAAATGCTAAAATATCCCTAGTGGGGAGCTATGGAATACAGAAGCAACTGAGGGGAAGCAGGACCCAACACCTAGGTAGGAAGGGGCTGGATTATAGGAGGCTTTATAAGCCTGGAAGGGGCAAAGAACCATTGTGTTGCGTGGAATGACTGTTAAAGAATTAATTTGCTAAGTGTTGCTCACTGTGGCAGAATTTATTTCCTGTTCATTATTAAGCTGGGTCATTTGGTTTTCTTTGTAAAAAAGAAATTTTAAAAGAAAATTACAATCCCGAAAAACAAAGTTTGAACAAAACTTTTATTTGTTCCTGAAATAATTTCCACTCCCCTGACAAAGAGAAACCTTGATCCCTGTCAGTTATGGGGCAAAATGGCCATGCTGGGTACATTGTGCCTGTTAAATAAATACTTCTTGAGTTGGTTCTTCTGTTAATAATCCCCAGAATTGGGAGGCCACCTAGAAAACTTTACCCCCCATTCATCATGGTGCTGACATGACAGATGGTCTTATTAGGTGACCAACAGTGGAGGCACAAAAATCAGATCTCAAGGAATCTTTAGTACCAGCTAGGCTTTTCTGGGAGGGTGTATGTGGGGGACCTACATCAACTGAATCTTGAATACCATGTGATACACACATTCCACTATATGTTGTAATTTTAATAGCTTATAATGATTTATATTAATAAATTGAATGTTTCCTCTAAGATTTTATTATTCACCTTTTTTGAGAAATTACCCTGAGGTTTGGTTACAGAGAGGTGGTAAAAAAAGGAAATATTCGGTAACAAAAACTAGAGTAAAAGTATAAAGCCAATTTCTAATTCATTATTGTTGTTTTCCAAGGTCATTTTTTGAGAACTTAAGGTGCAGTGCCAATAGAAGCATGTTATAATGTAGAAAGTTCCCAGGCTAGCCCATGAAAATCTATTTATCCTATGATACATATTAAGTATGTCACTTAGAGCATTAATTCAGCTATCCCTAACCACCACATTTAAAGTGTGAGTAGATACATTTGGATTTCCAAATTGGGAATATTTTACCTTGGCAGAGGGAGTGGCGATGGCTCTGGATTTCTTCATGTGGTAGGATGTAGATTGGAGGTGGTTGCCGACCTGTAGCAGCAACACCACAGTTCTCCAAGTGTTCAGAACTGGGAAGATTGGGGTGGTGGGGTACAGTTGCCTCCTGTTACACTATATATGGGCTTCACATTTGTTGAAGAGTGCCTGTGCTCATTTAAGAGCTGTGATGTTTTCACTCAGGCCTCTCTTTGGTTTCATTTTTGGATACTATTTTCCATGAAGCTACAACTGAAGATAGAAGAGCTTTGTAGATTCTGAAAGAAGTATGTGTCCATGAGGCACAATAGTATTGTGAAATGAATTTTGACTTTTTGGGTGGAGGGGATGCATATTTTTAGTGATTGACTAGTTTAAGAGTACCTATCTAATAGCTTCTTTTTTAAAAAAATTATTGAGGTCATATTGGCTTTTAACATTGTGTAAATTTCAGGGGTACATTATTATATATCAGTTTCTGTATAGACTGCATCATGCTCACCACCAATAGTCTAGTTTTTATCCGTCACCATACATATGTGCCCCTTTACCCCTTTAACCCACCCCTCCACTCGCTTCCCCTCTGGTAACCACTAATCTGTTCTCTTTATCCATGTGTTTGTTTATCTTCCACATATGAGTGAAATCATACAGCATTGTCTTTGTCTGTCTGGCTTGTTTCTTTTAACATAATACCCTCAGGGTCCATCCATGTTGTTGCAAATGGGACGATTTTGTCTTTTTTTATGGCTGAGTAGTTTTCTGTTGTATGTGTATACCACATCTTTATCCATTCATCAGTTGATGGGCACTTGGGTTGCTTCCATGTCTTAGCTATAGTAAATAATGCTACAGTGAACATAGGGGTGCATAAATCTCTTTGTATTGTTGATTTCATGTTCTTTGGATAAATACCCAGTAGTGGGATAGCTGGCTCGTATGGTATTTCTATTTTTAATTTTTTGAGAAATCTCTATACTGTGTTCCACAGTGGCTGCACCATTTTGCATTCCCACCAGCAGTGTATAAGGGTTCCCTTTTCTCCACATCCTCTCCAACATTTGTTATTTTGTGTCTTGGTAATTATAGCCATTATGACAGGTGTAAGGTGATATCTCATTGTACTTTTGATTTCCATTTCTCTAATAATTAGTGACGTTGAACATCTTTTCATGTGCCTGTTGGCCATCTGTATATTTTCTTTGGAAAAATGTCGTTCATATCCTCTGCCCATTTTTCGATTGGGTTGTTTGTTTTTTGTTGTTGAGTAGTATACGTTCTTTATATACTTTGGAAATTAACCCCTTGTCGGATGTATGATTTGCAAATATTTTCTCACAGTTGGTGGGTTGTCTTTTTGTTTTGTTCATGGTTTCCTTTGCCTTGCAGAAGGTTTTTAGTCTGATGTAGTCCCATTTGTTTATTTTTTCTTTTGTTTCCCTTGCCTGAGTAGACCTGGTATTCAAAAAGATGCTGGTAAGACTGATGTCAAAAAGTGTACTGCGTCTGTTTTCTTTTAGGAGTTTTATGGTTTCAGGTCTTACATTCAAGTCTTTAATCCATTTTGAGTTAATTTTTGTGTTTGGTATAAGATAATGGTCTACTTTCATTCTTTTGCATGTGGCTGTCCAGTTTTCCCAACAGCATTTATTGAAGAGACTTTCATTTCTCTGTTATATGTTCTTGGCTCCTTTGTCAAAGATTAGCTGTCCATAGATGTGTGGTTTTATTTCTGGGCTTTCAGTTCTTCCGTTGATCTGTGTGTCTGTTTTTGTGTCAGTACCAAGCTGTTTTGCTTACTATAGCTTTATAGTATCTTTTGAAGTCAGGGATTGCGATGACTCCAGCTTTGTTATTTTTTCTCAAGATTGCTTTGGCTATTCGGGGTCTTTTGTTGTTCCATGTAAATTTTAGAATTCTTTGTTCTATTTCCGTGAAGAGTGTCATTGGGATTCTGATTGCAATTACATTGAATCTGTAGATTGCTTTAGATAATATGAACATTTTAGCCATGTTTATTCTTCCAGTCCATGAGCATGGAATATCTTCCCATTTCTTTATGTCTTCTTTGATTTCTTTCAATAATGTCTTATAGTTTTCAGTGTATAGGTCTTTCACCTCCTTGGTTAAGTTTATTCCTAGATTTTTTTTTTTTTTGGGGAGGAACATCGGCCCTGAGCTAACATCTGCCCATCTCCCTCCACTTTATATGGGACGCCGCCACAGCATGGCTTGACAAGCGATGCGACGGTGCGCGCCCGGGATCTGAACCGGCAAACCCCTGGCCGCCGCAGCAGAGTGCGCACACCCAACCACTTGCGCCACCAGGCCGGCCCTATTCATAAATATTTTATTCTTTTTGTTGCGATTGTAAATGGGATTGTATTCTTGAGTTCTCTTTCTGCTAGTTCATTACTAGTGTATAAAAATGCAACTGATTTTTATAAGTTGATTTTGTACCCTGCAACTTTGCTGTAGTTGTTGATTATTTCTAAGAGTTTTTTTGGTGGATTCTTTAGAGTTTTCTATATGTAGAAGCACATTGTCAGCAAACAGAGTTTTACTTCTTCCTTTCCAATTTGGATACCTTTTACTTAATTTTCTTGCCTAATTGCTCTGGCCATAACCTCCAGTACTGTGTTGAATTGGAGTGGCAAGAGTGGGCACTGTTGTCTTGTTCCTATTTTCAGAGGGATGGCTCTCAGTTTTTCACCATTAAGTATGATGTTGGCTGTGGGTTTGTTATATGTGGCTTTTATTATGTTGAGATACTTTCCTTCTATACCCATTTTATTGAGTTTTTTTATCATAAATGGATGTTGGATCTTTTCAAATGCTTTCCCTGCATCTATTGAGATGTCATGTGATTTTTACTCCTCATTTTGTTAATGTGTATCACATTGATTGATTTGCGGATGTTGAACCATCCCTGCGTGCCTGGAATAAATCCCACTTGATCATGGTGTATGATCCTTTTAATGTATTGCTGTATTCGATTTGCCAGTATTTGTTGAGGATTTTTGTGTCTATGTTCATCAGCGATATTGGCCTGTAATTTTCCTTCTTTGTGTTGTCCTTGTTTGGTTTTGGTATCAGGGTAAATGTTGGCCTCATAGAATGAGTTAGCATTCCATCTTCTTCAATTTTTTGGAATAGTTTGAGAAGGATAGGTATTAAATCTTCTTTGAATATTTGGTAGAATTCTCCAGAGAAGCCATATGAGTACCTATCTAATAGCCTCTTAAAACACATTTTGAGTAATAGGATAAAAACAGACATTTTAAAAATCACTTTTTTTGTTGTTGGGTGGGGGAATCACTTGTAAGGTCTACACAAGTCCTTCTGTGTACTCTCTGGATCGAGTAGTTGCCGGATTTCGAACACGAAGTCAGATGCTGCTCGGTCACATAGAAGAACAAGATGAAGTACTCCACTGCCAATTTTCTGATAACAGTGATGATGAAGAATCAGAAGTCCAAGAGAAATCTGAAATTAGGTATGTTAATTATAGACTGATTTAATAAACATAATTATATGATACAAATATATACAGGTTAGGTTTTCTTCATTAAAGTGTATCTTTTTCATTTAATATAAGAGTAGGTAGTTTTTGCTAAATGTACTGTCAACTAATGTGTTATGAAACCGGTGTTTGAACACAAGTCATCAGTCTTACAATTGAAAAATAATTTTGCTTTTAGAGCTTTTATAGTTGTTAGATTTTAATTTTCAGAGAGAATGTTTTTGGATTTTCTGATTCTGCTGCCACAGTGGCAACAAACATGATGAATTTTCCACGAGGTGCAACATGGTGGGGGACATCCTTTCATTTTGAGGAATATTAGTAAAATTCTGTTTATTTTATATAATTAATACTTTTTTAACGTTACTGTCACTTTTTGGGGAAACTAATTTGAGGGCAGATTAGAAAACATTAACAGACAAGTTACCTTTCATCTTGATTTGATCTTTTTTTTAGATGTAGAAGTCACTCATGGATTCAAAAGCCATTCAAAAAGCCAGACTCTGTTTGTTCTCTTGTTGAATTGAATGATATTCAGGATCAAACACAAAAGTCAAGTTTGGGGAATGAAGGTACACAGACTTTCTCAAGTAATGTAGATCTAATGTTTATAAGATACTTCTCTTTTTCTTCAGTCAATAATTTAAGAAGCATCTAGGAATTCTCAAAGATGGGAAGTTGGTAGGAGTGCTTTCCTGGTTGGTAGAACTTCCTTTATGTTATCTGTTGTACCTCTAATTTTTCACTCTTTTTTATTCCTTAATAAAAAAAATTTTCCACCAATCAATTCTGGCTAGAGTTATAGCTAAATCTTTCAGAATGGGGATTTTATATTAAAACCTGAGTTGATGTGCATTGTACTCTTTACTACTTTAAAATACATCTTAAGTAATTTATTAGGTGTCTTTTATGCTTCACTGGCACACATGCCTACCATTAAGTGAGGTATTTGGCATTAGAGCCAAATTAGTCTACTGGGTAGTCGTAATGTTCTAGTACACAATTGATGAGAATTTTTATACATCAAATAACAGCATCAAAAATGTTTATGTTGCAAAAACTATAGTGGGAGATTTTAACTCATTTCTCTTGGCCTATGAGTGGCCAAAACAAAAAATAAGAGTATAGGGAATTAAATAACATGATAAATAAGTCCCACATGATGATAATAGAGAGCATCTTTTTAAGATCCTATGCATGTAATATTAAAAAATTGACTATATGTCACGAATAAAACAAATAAATTAAAAAATGTATAAGTAGTATAGATAAGTGCTACTCAAGTAGCCATCCTTGAACTGTTTGTTACTGGTCTACAACCAGGTAAGAAGCTTATGCCAGAGTGTAAATCAGTGCACTAGTTCCTTCACTGAGGGAGTCTCACTGTGAAAAAAGACGGCAGTTGAACTAAAACAGTGACATAGTTGATTTATGTTCTGATGCAAGACAGTAATAAACAGTGCTGGACCATACGCTGAGTAATCTGGTGTAGATTACAATTAAACTACAAGTTAGTAGGGAAAAAATTCAACCCTCTACCCACCTGGAGATTTTACACCTTTCTTAAATAACTCGAGTTACGGAAAAACTCAAATTGCAGAATATCTAAGGCTGTGTATCAGAACCTACAGGATATGACTAAAGCGTTTATATATTTTAAGGAAAGCAAGACTTGCTGTAAGCTAGAGAACTGAAGTCTCAATTGCCATGTATTTTCTTCTTTCTTTCTTTCCCTTTCTGTTTGTCCCTTACTCTGCTATCTCTTTTTTTTTTTTTTTTTAAGATTTTATTTATTTATTTTTTTCCCCCCAAAGCCCCAGTAGATAGTTGTATGTCATAGCTGCACATCTTTCTAGTTGCTGTATATGGGACACGGCCTCAGCATGGCCGGAGAAGTGGTGCGTTGGTGCGCGCCCGGGATCCGAACCCGGGCCACCAGCAGCAGAATGCGCGCACTTAACCACTAAGCCACGGGGCCGGCCCTCCTCTGCTATCTCTAAACTACTTCTGTGTCTGCTTTTCTTTTTAACTCTACTTCTGTTGAATATTTTATGAGCAGATAGTTTTCTCAGTTTTGTTTCTTTTATTTTAAAGATTTAAAGATTGACTGTCTCCAGGAAAGTCAAGAGTTGAATTTGCAAAAATTAAGGAATTCAGAACTCATACTTACTGAAGCTAAACAAAAAATGAGAGAACTTACAATTAACATCAAGATGAAGGAAGATCTGATTAAAGAATTAATAAAAACAGGTAGTGGTATCCTATGAACCAGCTTATATGAGAAAGAAAAGCTTCTTTTCTTCAAAGTTTCTTCAAAGTTTCAAAACATTGCATATGGTGTTGTAACATTTACTTTAGTTTTTGATGCTTAGGACTATCCAGTGTAGCTTGGAATTTGGTATAACAAGGTGTGTTTTAGAGGCAATATGTGGAGGTTACTTATCAAAAGAACTTTGTTATGTTGAGATTTTATCTATGAATTGTTCGAACCAGTGTGAACTCTGTGTTGTGCTGAAACTCTGGCAGTTAATGTTTTTTGCTGATTTTTAAGAAACATTAGGGCCGGCTCCGTGGCTTGGTGGTTGAGTGCGCGCGCTCCACTGCTGGCAGCCCGGGGTTCGGATCCTGGGCGCACACCGACGCACCGCTTCTCCGGCCATGCTGAGGCCGCGTCCCATATACGGCAACTAGAAGGATGTGCAGCTATGACATACAACTATATACTGGGGCTTTGGGGGGAAAAATAAATAAATAAATAAAATTATAAGAAACATTATACTAGGCATCTGGGAATATGTTTGAGATGTTTTTCTAACTCATTTTAACAATTATTTATTTTAAATTGTTAGTCTTCATTCTTTGAGTTAGTTCATTTTTAACATTAATTATAAACTTTATATTTTAAATATAGATAATTTTTATTTTTCTAAAGATGTAAGGATTTGTCTTTGAGAGCTATTGTTTTAGTGAGCCAAGCTTTTAGCTCTTCTTTAGTCTCAGATTCTGCCAGGTTGGGCGTATGTAACACATCTCCTCACCTTCAGCTACATTAGGCTTGCCTTAAAAAGCACATCTCAGGCTTTTGGGATGTTTTTTTCCCCCTAATATACGAGGGTGTGGGCCTTGACTACTTTGTAATTTTATTTATTTATTTATTTTTCCCCCAAAGCCCCAGTAGATAGTTGTATGTCATAGTTGCACATCCTTCTAGTTGCTGTATGTGGGATGTGGCCTCAGTGTGGCCAGAGAAGTGGTGCGTTGGTGCGCGCCCAGGATCGAACCTGGGCCGCCAGCAGCGGAGTGCGGGCACTTAACCGCTAAGCCACGGGGCCAGCCCCTTGACTACTTTGAAATTCAGTAAAGGATTGAAGGAATAAAAGACATCAGCATTTCTTTTCTCCAACTCCAGTGAAAAAAACTCACTGGTCACATTTAGGGGAACTGAAGGAAACATTGTCTTCCTTTTCTTCAAGCCCGAGGCTATAATCACAATCACACTCAAACCACATGAATTATGGTGGGTCCCAACTCCTCTGCCAGCAAGGGGAAACCTGCCTTCCGACTTCCTTCCTCTTTCCCGCAAGCTTGCTTTCTGGCTGTCAGTCCTCCTCTCTCAGCCTCCTCTCCCTAGCTGCTGTCCCGAAGCGTTTTCCTTCCTCATTCTTAGTGATGTATGTGCTGTGCATCATCCCAGCTCCAGTTGTCCCAGATGTTTGAGTTTGACCATGTTCCTTGTAGGCAGGGTCATTGCCAGTAAACCTCTCTTAGGAGTATCTAGCAACTGATTTAGGGGTTTAAATAGCTTCTCCATCCTCAAGGTTTCAGGGTACTCCCTGTGGAAGTTGAGGGTATTTACCCCTCTGGAATAGATGATTTTCTTTCTGGTAGGTTATCCCACCATGGGATATCTCACTCAACAAGCACACTTTTGAGCCTGGTTTACCCATCCTGGTTGCCTTAAAAATGGAGGATACCTAAACACAGAGAAGGTTCTCTTCTTGCTCATTAGCACCAAGGGCAGTTTGGAGCTTTCCTAAAGACCCTTAGAGATGGTGACTAGCAAAAGGATCAGTGCGTGCCTTTCAAAGCCCTCTCACTGATGACTTCTCCCCAATAGCAGCTACTTCAATCAACAATAACAGTGACAACTATACTGCATTTCATCAATTCTAATATACATTTTAATATCTTTGGAATTAAGATGCATCTTAAAATCAATAGCATCTCAGCATTTTATCATGGTATAATTGGCATTGTATTTTTTTTATTAGTGGTTCATAAAATATTGGCATGTTGAACAATTTATGGATCTCAGATTCATTAAAATATAATAGTCGTATGTATTTTCAATTAGTCAGAATCATAGACTTGTAGAGCCAGAAGACAACTCACAGTTCAATAACTCCGTTTTATTAAAAAATGAAGAGATTTTCAGTATAGTAGTATAACAAACTGTCCCTGGCAATTATTCATCCTATGAGCTCTAGAATCTGATTTCCCACTGCCATGAGTTTGCTAGTTTAGTTCAAGGACAGTTGACCATTCAGAACAAATCAAAACCAAGTTTTTAGCGTCAGTAGCTGGGCTTAGAATGAAAAGAGATATAGAAGTACCTATATCTTATTTTTCTCTATGTTCTAAATATTCACAAGAAAAGCATTTAAAAATAATTCATCTTTAACAAGTTCAATGGAATGAAAAAGGAGGGGGCCAGCTCTAGATTAAAAGATGCTTAGGAGACATAACAATCAGATGTATGGTGGACCTTGTTTGGATCATGATTAAAATAAACCAATTGTAAAAGACATTTTGAGACAATTGGGAAAGTCTGAATAGGGACTGATGGGTATTAACATTGTTAGGTGTGATAATGCCTTTTTGGTTATGTCCATATTCTGTATAGATGCTTATTGAAGTACGTATGGGTGAAATGATATGACATCTGGAATTGCTTTACAATTTTTTTTTGCTGAGAAAGATTCACCCTGAGCTAATGTCTGTTGCCAATCTTCCTCTTTTTTTTTTTTTTGCCTCCCCAAAGCCCCAGTACACAGTTGTATATTCTAGTTGTAAGTCCTTCTAGTTCTTCTACGTGAGCCGCCACTACAGCATGGCTACTGACAGTCGAGTGGTGTGGTTCCTTGCCCAGGAGCTGAACCTGGGCTGCTGAAGCAGAGCATGCTGACCTTTAACCACTAGGCCATCAGAGCTGGCTCTACAATTGTTTTTTTCTTTATTGTGAAATTTTTGTTGTACATTATTGTTTGTCAGTCACCATATAAATGCATCCCTTCACCCCCTGTGCCCACTCCCACCCTCCTTACCCCAGGTAACCACCAAATAGTTCTCTTGTCCATGTGTTAGTTTATCTTCCACTTATGAGTGAAGTCATGTGGTTTTTGTCTTTCTCTTTCTGGCTTATTTTGCTTAACATTATACCCTCCAGGTCTATCCATGTTGTTGCAAATGGGACGATTTTGTCTTTTTTTTATGGCTGAGTAGTATTCCATTATGTATATATACCACGTCTTCTTTATCCACTCATCAGTTAAGGGACACTTGGATTGCTTGCATGTCTTGGCTATAGTGCATAATGCTGCTATGAACATAGGGGTGCATAAGCCTCTTCGGATTGTTGATTTCAGATTCGTTGGGTAGATATCCAGTAGTGGGATAGCTGGATCATAAGGTATTTCTATTTTTAATTTTTTGAGGAATCTCCATACTGTTTTCCATAGAGGCTGTGCCAGTTTGCATTCCCACCAGCAGTGAATTAGGGTTCCCGTTTCTCCACAGCCTCTCCAGCATTTGTTGTTTTTTGTATTGGTAATTATAGCCATTCTAATGGGTGTAAGATGATATCTTAGGGTGGTTTTGATTTGCATTTCCCTGATGATTAGTGATGTTGAACGTCTTTTCATGTGCCTATTGGCCATCTGTATATCTTCTTTGGAGAAGTGTCTGTTCATTTCCTCTGCTCTTTTTTTTTTTTTTGTGAGGAAGATCAGCCCTGAGCTAACATCCATGCCAATCCTCCTCTTTTTGCTGGGGAAGACTGACCCTGGGCTAACTTCTGTGCCCATCTTCCTCCACTTTATATGGGATGCCACCAGAGCATGGCCTGACAAGTGGTGTGTTGGTGTGCACCCGGGATCTGAACCTGGGCCGCCAGCAGTGGAGCGCGTGCACTTAACTGCTACACCACGGGGCTGGCCCCTCCTCTGCTCATTTTTTGATTGGGTTTGTTTTTTTGTTGTTCAGTTGTGTGAGTTCTTTATATATTATGGAGATTAATCCCTTGTTGGATATATGGTTTGCAAATATTTTTTCCCAACTTGTGGGTTGCCTGTTCATTTTGATCCTGGTTTTGTTTGCCTTGTAGAAGCTCTTTAATCTGATGAAGTCCCACTTGTTTATTTTTTCGTTCTTTTTCCTTGTCCAAGTAGACATGGAATACGAGAAGATCTCTTTATGACCGATGACGAATAGTATACTGCCTGTATTTTCTTCCAGGAGTTTTATAGTTTCAGGTTTCGGCGTCAGTTCTTTGATCCAT
The DNA here is from genome assembly GCF_020826845.1 of Diceros bicornis minor. Taxonomy (NCBI): domain Eukaryota; kingdom Metazoa; phylum Chordata; class Mammalia; order Perissodactyla; family Rhinocerotidae; genus Diceros; species Diceros bicornis. The sequence continues at coordinate 9,959,230 of NC_080761.1, forward strand.
TTTGAGTTAATTTTTGTTTATGGAGAAAGACGATGGTCTACTTTCATTTTTTTGCAAGTGGCTGTCCAGTTTTCCCAACACCATTTATTGAAGAGACTTGCCTTTCTCCATTGTATGTTCTTTGCTCCTTTGTTGAAGATTAGTTGCCTATAGATGTGAGGTTTTATTTCTGGGCTTTCAATTCTGTTCCATTGATCTGTGTGTCTGTTTTTGTAACAGTACCATGCTATTTTGATTACCATCACTTTGTAGTATGTTTTGAAGTCAGGGATTGTGATGCCTCCAGCTTTGTTCTTTTTTCTCAGGATTGCTTTAGCTATTCAGGGTCTTTTGTTGCCCCATATGAATTTTGGTGTTCTTTGTTCTATTTCCATGAAGAATGTCCTTGGGATTCTGATTGGGATTGCATTGAATCTGTAGATTGCTTTAGGTAGTATGGACATATTAGCTGTGTTTATTCTTCCAGTCCATGTGCTTCGAATATTTTTCCATTTCTTTATGTCATCATTGATTTCGCTCAATAATGTCTTGTAGTTTTCATTGTATAGGTCTTTCACTTCCTTGATTAAATTTATTCCTAGATATTTTATTGTTTTTGTTGCAATTTTAAATGGGATTCTCTTCTTGAGTTCTCCTTCTGTCAGTTCATTGTTGGTATATAGAAATGCAACTGATTTCTGTAGGTTGATCTTGTACCCTGCAATTTTGCTGTAGTTGTTGATTATTTTTAATAGTTTTCCAATGGATTCTTTAGGGTTTCCTATATATAAGATCATGTCATCTGCAAATAGCGAGAGTTTCACTTCTTCGTTGCCTGTTTGTATTCCTTTTATTCCTCTTTCTTGCCTAATTGCTCTGGCCAGAACCTCCAGTACCGTGTTGAATAAGAGTGGTGAGAGTGGGCACCCTTGTCTTGTTCCTGTTTTCAGAGGGATGGCTTTCAGTTTTTCCCCATTGAGTATGATGTTAGCTGTGGGTTTGTCATATATGGCCTTTATCATGTTGAGGTACTTTCCTTCTATACCCATTTTATTGAGAGTTTTTATCATAAATGGATGTTGGATCTTGTCAAATGCCTTCTCTGCATCTGTTGAGATGATCATGTGATTTTTACTTCTCCTTCTGTTAATGTGGTGTATCACATTGATTTGCGGATGTTGAACCATCCCTGTGTCCCTGATATAAATCCCACTTGATCGTGGTGTATGATCTTTTTAATGTATTGCTGTATTTGGTTTGCCAATGTTTTGTTGAGGATTTTTGCATCTATGTTCATCAGAGATGTTGGTCTGTAGTTTTCCTTCTTTGTATTGTCTTTGTCTGGCTTTGGTATCAGGGTCATGTTGGCCTCGTAGAATGTGTTGGGAAGTGTTCCATTTTCCTCTGTTTTTTGGAATAGTTTGAGAAGGATAGGTATTAAATCTTCTTTGAATGTTTGGTAAAACTTCTCTAGAGAAGCCATCTGGTCCTGGACTTTTATTTTTTGGGAGATCTTTGCTTATTGTTTCAATCTCTTTCTTGTGATTGGTCTATTCATGTTCTCTATTTCTTCTTGATTCAGTTTTGGGAGGTTGTATGAGTCTAAGAATTTATCTGTTTCTTCTAGATTGTCCAATTTGTTGGCATATAGTTTTTCATATTTTATAATCTTTTGTATTTCTGTGGTATCTATTGTAATTTCTTCTCTTTCATTTCTAATTTTATTTATTTGAGCCTTCTCTGTTTTTTTCTTGGTGAGTCTGGCTAAGGGTTTGTCAATTTTGTTTATTTTCTTAAAGAACCAACTCTGTTACATTGATCCTTTTCTACTGTTTTTGTTTGTTTCAATATCATTTATTTCTGCTCTAATTTTTATTATTTCCCTCCTTCTGCTGACTTTGGGCTTTGTTTGTTCTTCTTTTTCTAATTCAGTTAGGCATAGTTTGAGGTTGCTTATTTGGGCTTTTTCTTGTTTGTTAAGGTGGGCCTGTATTGCTATGAGTTTCTCTCTCAGGACTGCTTTTGCTGCATCCCATATGAGTTGGTATGGTATCTTTTCATTTTCATTTGTCTCCAGATATGATTTGATTTCTCCTTTAATTTCATCAATGATCCATTGGTTGTTCAGTAGCGTGTTGTTTAATCTCCACATCTTTGTCACTTTCCCGGTTTTTTGCTTGTAGTTGATTTCTAGCTTCATGGTGTTATGGTTGGAAAAGATGCTTGTTATGATTTCAATCTTCTTAAATTTATAGAGGCATGCTTTGTTTCCCAACATGTGGTCTATTCTTAAGAATCTTCCATGCGCACTTGAGAAGAATGTATAATCTGCTGTGTTTGGATGGAGTGCTCTATATATATCTATTAAGTCCATCTCATCAAGTTTTTCATTTAAGTCCATTATTTCCCTTTAGACTTTCTGTCTGGATGATCTATCCATTGATGTAAGTGGGGTGTTAAGGTCCCCGACTATTATTTTGTTGTTGTTAATATCTCCTTTTAGGTTTGTTAATAGTTGCTGTATGTACTTTGGTGCTTCTGTGTTGGGTGCATGTATATTTATAAGTGATATATCTTCTTGGTTGGTGGAATGTCCCTTTTATCATTATATATTGCCCCTCTTTGTCTCTCATTACCTGTTTTATCTTGAAGTCTTCTCTGTCTGATATAAGTACGGCAACACCTACTTTCTTTTGTTTGCCATTAGCTTGGAGTATTGTCTTCCGTCCTTTCACTCTGAGCCTGTGCTTGTCTTTAGAGCTGAGATGTGTTTCCTGGAGGCAGCATATTGTTGGGTTTTGTCTATTAATCCATCCCAGCACTGTGTGTCTTTTGATTGGAGAGTTAGTCAATTTACATTTAGGGTAATGATTGATATATGAGGGCTTATTGTTGCTATTTTTTTGTTTATTTTCCAGTTCTCTTGCATTTCTTTTGTTTCTCGTCCTGTGTGTTTTGGACTACCAATTCAGTTTGGTAGTTCTGTATGGAGGTTCTCTTAATTTTCTCTTTATTTATTGTGTGTGACTCTGCTCTGGTTATTTGGTTAGTGGTTACCATGAGGTTTGTATAAAAAATGTGGATGTGATAGTCCATTTTTTGATGGCCTCTTATTCCCTTAGACTAAGTCGATTCGATCCCTTTCCTCTTCTCCTTCTAAGTTATTGTTGTCACAACTTATTCCACCTTGTCTTGTGAGTTTGTGTTTAAAGTGATGAGGTTATATTTATTTTTGGTGTTTTCCTTCCCTTGATCTTTGGTTTTACAATTGAGTGTTTGCTAATCTATTCTGATAGAGAGCTGCAATTTTTTTGGTTTTGTCGACATGTTTTCTTCCTTGTTCAAAATTTTGTATCCCCTTTCTCGTTTTTTCCTCAGGCATGAGGGCCTTCTTGAGCACTTCTTGTAGTGGGGGTCTTGTAGCAATGAACTCCCTTAGCTTTTGTGTATCAGGGATAGTTATTATTTCTCCATCATATCTGAAGGATATTTTTGCTGGATAGAGTATTCTTGGCTAAAAGTTTTTGTCTTTCAGAATTTTGAATATGTCGTTCCACTCCCTCCTAGCCTGTAAAGTTTCTGTCGAGAAATTGGCTGAGAGCCTGATAGGAATTCCTCTGTACGTTATTTTTTTTGTCTAGCTACCTTTAATATTGTTTCTTTGTGGCTCTACAAGTTTTAAACAAATTACAGCAAAAGAAAAAAGGCATAGATGAAGCAACTGTGGCAAAATCTTGATAACTCTTTTTTTTTTCTTTTGTGAGGAAGATCAGCCCTGAGCTAACATCTGTTGGCAATCCTCCTCTTTTTGCTGAGGAAGACTGGCCCTGGGCTAACATCCATGCCCATCTTCCTCTGCTTTATATGGGACACTGCCACAGCATGGCTTGACAAGCAGTGCGTCAGTGCGTGCCTGGGATCTGAACCCTGGGCTGCTGCAGCGGAGCATGTGCACTTAACCGCTACACCACCGAGCCAGCCTCAATCTTGATAACTCTTGAATCTGAGTGATGAGGGTTCATTATATTATTTCCCTACTTTTGATATGTTGAAAAGTTTTCATAGTAGTTAAAAAAAAAAAGAGAGAATTCAAAGAGACAGATTATGGGTAGCAGGAAGCCAAAGTGTAGTAAGCAAGAGGCCAAAGAGTCATCCCAAATACCCTACTTAACTGGAGTTTGATACCAGCCAAGCTAAACTGCGAATTCAGAAGATCAGAAATATCACACTAAAACACAAGAGATGAATCACGAGAAGATTGAATGGCACCAGATGGGAACGATCGTTAAGGAACTCATTGTTAAGAGGCCAGGTGGCAGGTTGTGTTTGATGGGGATGGGTGGGGACAACTGTGTGTTTAATGCTATGCCTTAAATAGTTAACAGCCAGCTGGATTTTTAAGAGTAGAGCATTTTTATGTTTTTGATGTTTTACTTAGTTTTTCTTTTTTACGTAATTTATAATTGTTATTACTATTATTATTATGGTAAAGGTAACGATGCCAAGTCTGTAAGCAAACAGTATTCTCTGAAAGTAACAAAACTTGAGCACGAAGCAGAACAGGCGAAAGTGGAATTAACTGAAACACAAAAGCAGCTACAGGAACTGGAAAACAAAGATCTTTCTGATGCTGCTTTGAAGGTAAAATTACAGAAGGAGTTCCGTAAAAAGATGGATGCTGCAAAGCTAAGAGTCCAGGTAATTTTAAAAATGTAATTGAGAAGACTTATTTAAGGCTTCCTTCTTTTGAGGACTTTGTACCTGGTTAGGAAAGAAGTAGGATTCAGCTTTTACTAGCAAAAGAAACTAGATGGCAACTTTTCTTTTCCAGTGTGCTGGTAGGTTTGTATAATTTCAATCTGGGTAGTATATTTCTTCATTCAATAAGTATATTATTTTAATCTTTTTATCAAAAACCATATGGTAAGAAATAAAGATAACCACAGAAATATTTTCCTTTCTGAAGGACAGAAGATTAACTAGTGATTAAATAATCCATATAAAGCATCTGGTACCTGTATGGCACTTTGTAGACACTCAACAAATGGTAACTATTTCAGACAGTTTTCTGAAACCATAACCGATTGGTTTAATAAAGGTTAATAACTTAATAACTACATACCATTCTTAATTTCCTAATGCTGGATTTAGCTATAACCTCGGAAATAGCTATAATTAAAAATTCTATTCTATGAGAAATATTCCATTACAGAGAGATTTTGTGTACTGAAGCCATTTTCAGATGCTTTTGGATGTCAGAGTGCTTTGTTAGTCTGATAATAATGAATTTGCCAGAATGCCTTCTCCTTTCTTTTCATAATCTATTGCCATCATATTGCTTCCACCGTAGGTAGAATGGAATTGTAGTTAACCTGTTCAGAGCATTATTTATTCATTTTTGAAACGATGCCACAGTTATTTTCTTTCAACAAGGTAAGTGTTGACTACACACCTCCTGTGCTCCAGGTCCTATTCTAGGTGGGAATGCAGAGGTGAACAGACCAAAAAGTCCCTCCTCTTAGGGTTTTTAATTCCTCCTCAAACATCTGGACATCTCCACTACAATGTTTTACCTCAGTAGCCTCTCAAGTCAACACCAAGATAAACTAATATGACTTCAATGTTTGAACTGCTTAAAGGAGGACATGGTGGTAGTATACGTCACACCTTCTACTTTCCTTCAGAATACTTATTTTCAGAATACATATTTTCACTTAGCCGTTCACCTCAGTGTCTTGAGATCAGTTCTTTTTCCCTTCTTCACCCTTTAAATTAAGGCTGCAATGTCTTACAAAGTACTCATTTTAACATAACATTAGTAGAACAAAACAATTAAGAGTTTTCCTTTGTGTTTATTATGAAATTTTATTTATACTATCATAGTTTTATATCCTAGCTTCAGTTCTGATTGTAATTTTTATACTCAATAAGTAATAACCAGAATTATTGTTTTTCTAAGGAGGTTATTATATTTATCATATACATCTATAGTTTAAGCCTTATTTGTGGATTTAGCAAAGATTATTTTTTTATGTTCTGTATCTCACACAACTAAAATGGTTGAGATTAAAAGATTAAATGAAAGATTATTAATAGGGTTTGTGAATTACCATGTTCTTTTTGTTTTACATGTTTCTTTCTGCATATCCTTTTCTGCTAAGGGTACTAATAAGGAAAGGAAAGAAGACACAGAATTTAATTAAGCTCAAAAAAACATCTCGTACAACCCAGGAGTAAAACAAGATTCCCATGTAGTTTTAGAAATTTCTGTGCCTTTGACATATTCCTGCACAACTGATGGGATGGGGATGATAAAGATGATGAGGATGGTGGTGGGGATGAGGAGGTGGACAATAGTTACCAGTCGTTAAGTGTCTACAAAGTGCTATATATGTACCAGATGTTTTATATGTATTATTTAATCATTATTTAATCCTTTGAAATGGGTATTTTTATCCTGTTCTACAAATGAGGAAGCTAAGGTTTAGAAAGGTAAAATAATTCATTCAGAGTCACATAGTTTTGATGACACTAACAGTTTTCAGCACTCTTAACATCTCATACCATTTTTTTTCTTTTGTGAGGAAGATTAGCCCTGAGCTAACATCTGTTGCGAATCCTCCTCTTTTTGCTGAGAAAGATTGGCCCTGGACTAACATCCGTGCCCACCTTTCTCTACTTTATATGGGATGCCACCACAGCATGGCTTGATAAGCAGTGCGTCGGTCCTCGCCCGGGATCCGAACCTGCAAACCCTGGGTCGCCAAAGCAGAGCGTGCGCACTTAACCGCTGCGCCACCGGGCCGGCCCCAATCTCATACCATTTTTTTTTTTTTAATTTTTTTTATTTATTTTTTCCCCCCAAAGCCCCAGTAGATAGTTGTATGTCATAGGCGCACATCCTTCTAGTTGCTGTATGTGGGACGCAGCCTCAGCATGGCCGGAGATGTGGTGCGTCAGTGCGCGCCTGGGATTGAACCCGGGCTGCCAGCAGCGGAGCGCACGCACTTAACTGCTAAGCTACGGGGCCGGCCCACATACCATTTTTAAATATTGAAATACTACCATTTTTATTGGTATAATCAAGTTATTTTAGTTTTTAAAACTTAAAATTTTTTTTACTTTTAAAAATCTAAAATCTGTATTCTATATGTCTTTAGGTACATATAGAGAGTAATATGCTGCATTAGTATTTTAATGCTAACAGAGGTGCACTTCTGAGCATCTGGAATAAGTGCTCAGAATAAGACAAGGACAATCTATCTCACTTTTAAATAGGATTATCAATACTTATACTGATGTTTTCAATATTATGTGGAAAAGATACTAAAATGCTCCAGTATTGCAATTATTGTCAAAAGTAAGTGGCAAAGCCAATGTCCAAATCCAGGGATGGGAAAATGCAGAGGCCTGTGACCTCCAAGCCAGTGGTCCTCAAAGTAGTCCGTCTGCTGATTGTTCGTTATTGGTCTGTGATGAGATATAGGTAAATGGGAGCACAGCTTCCTTCATCGAAAAAGTCTGGAATGAAAACAATGTCAGCTGAATCTAATAGTGTGCTTAGTGGTACAGGCTGACGACAAGTCTGTGGCTGGCACTGGTCCACAGAGCACACTTTGAGGAGCACTGCTCTGAGCTACGATGTCTCTGTGATTACTTAGTTTAATTAAAATAAGATGTGTTTATGTCAACAATTTATTGCAAGATAAAGGAAATAATTAATTATAGTCTGAATAATTTACAAGTGACCTCACCTTAACCTTTTTATGCCACCTAAGAGGTACTTAGTGCAGTGCTGAAGCACATAATACAAGTCTAGTATTTGTTTGATCAGGATTCAATTGGAACACTCTGGTATTTTATATTAGTAGTGTAAATCCTTTAAAAATGATCACGAGTTTTTAATGCTATCTATAGATAATTTTAGCTAGATGAGGAGAAGCTTTATTCAAGATAGTTAAAATAGTAATTATAATGGTTGGTCACTCAGGAAAAATAGTATCAATTCTGAGTGTCTTAACTCAGGGATTAATGGTTTAGGCTATAGCTGGATGTAAAAGAGGAACATGGTGGAATACTATGCAGTCACATAGACAGAATAAATCTATGTGAAAAGACCTCTAAGATGAGTTAAGTAGGAAAAAAGGGAGGTGGAGAATAGTCTATCTAGAATATATATGAAGTGACTTGCATGCATATAAATTATTTCTGGAAGAATATTTAAGAAATAGGTAATTTTGTGTTGGAAAGCAGGACAGGAAAATTAGGGGGTTTGAGATAACAGAGTTTTTAAAAATATAAGTTCAGTTTTGTATTTTAATTTTTATCATGTACATATAATATTTTTAAATTACTTATTAATAAAAAAAGCAAAGAGATTGATTTTGTTCTGTTTGGTTGTCAGCATCAGAAAGAATCATCATTCTTTATATCTAGTGAAAAGTATGATGGTTGCCTGGTTGTAAAAGTAGAAATGTGGAAAACAGTTGTGAACCTATCAAAAATAAGTTAAAATTGAGGCAAAATGCCTACCCTTGCCATTGAATGAAAAGTTTAAGTTTACTTGAAGTTTGTGAGAAATGCAGTTTTTCATTTTGAAATGTCCCACATGATCCCAGGTCTTACAGAAGAAGCAACAAAATAGTAAGAAATTGGCATCACTGTCCATCCAAAATGAGAAACGTGCTAATGAACTAGAGCAGAATATAGATCACATGAAATTTCAAAAGGTACAGCTGCAAAAAAGACTTCGAGAAGAAAACGAAAAAAAGAAGCAACTGGATGCAGAAATTAAGCGGGATCAACAAAAAATCAAAGTAATATTGTCATACTTTCCTGCTAAGCATAATAAGAAATGTTAAACAGCTCAGAGCTAAGGAAGCCAAGGTCTTGATTCACTTGGCCTGTGAGGTATCTAACCTTGGCCTGTCCTGGGCTACTGTCTTCATTCACTTTAAAGTTTTGTTCATCTACATAGTAAAACCTATTTATTGAATTCTGAGTACTGTCTTCAAAGCTTTGACTTCACAAAAGAAAGTACAGTGATAATTTCTCTACTAGGACCTTAACTGTAGTTGAGGCTGTCAAAAATATAAATATATAAAGCTGACTTTCTAAAAAATATCTAACATTTGAATAGGATTTCCCATTGTCAAAGTGCTTTGACATGCATGGTCCATGTGACAGCATGGAAAAAAGTAAAAGGTAAAATGGTACCATTTCATTCGTAGTGAGCAGAAGAGTGATCAGACCTGTATGCACAGCAGTTCTGTAGAGTGGATTGGGCTGGGGAGGAACAGGTGGTGTCAGCTGGGGCTATGGAGCCAGGGCAGCATAGGTTCAAATCCCAGCTCTCTCACTTCCTGGCTGGATCATTTGTTGAGAAAGTTACTTACCCTCTCTGAGTCTGTTTATTCTTATCTAAAATGGCCTTCATCATACTTGCTTCACAGGGCTCTTTTGAAGAAGAGGATGATAATGATCATAATAAAAACAATAACAAACACTTATCTAGCACTATGTACCAGGCTCTGTCTTATTGAAATATTACGTCAAATCCAAGTCTTGGAACATAAGTGGAGATTTCCTAGATTCTTCATTTTGGAATATAATCTATTCTTAGAACTTAAAAAAAATCACAGAATTTAGCGATGAAAGCGTCTTTAAAGAGCATTTAAGCCGAGTTACTGATCCTTTTTTTTTAACAGCTTTATTGAAATATACTTCACATACCATACAATTCACCCATGTAAAGTGTATAATTCAATGGGTTTTAGAATATTACATTATTAATTTTTATAAGTTTTGGTAAAATACATATAACATGAAATTTACTATTTTAACCATGCATAAGTATACAGTTCAGTGACATTAATTACATTCACAATGTTGTGCAACCATCACCACTATTTGTTTCAAAAACTTTTTCATCACCCTGAACAGACACTCTTTAACCATTAAGCAATAACTCTCTATTCCCGCCTTCCCCCCGCCCTTGGTAACCTCTAATCTACTTCTGTCTCTATGAATTTACCTATTCTAGATATTTCATAAAAGTGGAATCCTACAATATTTGTTGTGTCTGGCTTATTTCACTTAGCAGAATGTTTTCATGGTCATCCATGTTGTAGCATGTATCAGAACTTCATTCCTTTTTATGGCCGAGTAATATTCCATTGTATGCATATACCACATTTTGTTTATCCATTCATCTGTGATAGACACTTGGCTTGTTTCCACCTTTTGGCTATTGTGAATAATGCTGTGATAAACATTGGCATACAAATAACTGTTCGAGTCCCTGCTTTCAATTCCTTTGGAATTGAAATACCTAGTAGTGGAATTGCTTAGCTTTTGGAGAAACTACCAAATGTTTTTATAGCTGTCGCTATAAAAACCATTTTACATTCCCTTCAATATACGAGGGTTCCAGTTTTTCCACATCTTTCCAACACTTATTTTGTTTCTTTTTTCTTGGTCATCCAAGTACATGTGAACTTGTGTCTCATTGTGGGTTTGATTTGCATTTCTCTAATGACGATGTTGAGCATCTTTTCATGTGCTTATTAGCCATTTGTATATATCTTCTTTGGAGAAATGTCTATTCAGGTTCTTTGTCTACTTTTTAATTAGATTGTCTGTCTTTTTGTTGTTGAGTTATGGGAGTCCTTTATGTATTCAGGACATTAAACTCTATCAGATACATGACTTCCAAATATTTTTTCCCATTCTGTAGGTTGTCTTTAAAGTTTCTTGATAATATTCTTTGATGCACCAAAGTTTTAAATTTTTACAAAGTCCAATTAATCAATTTTTTCTTTTGTTGCTTGTGCTTTTGATGTCATATCAAAGAATCCATTGCCAAATCTAAGGTCATGAAAATTTACCCCTGTGTTTTCTTCTAAGAATTTTATGGTTTTAGCTCTTATATTTAGGGCCTTGATCCATTTTGAGTTAGTTTTTGTATATAGTGTGAGGTAGGGGTCCACCTTCATTGTTTTGCATGTGAAAATCCAGTTGTTTCAGCACCGTCTGTTGAAGAGACTGTTCTTTTCCCATTGAATGGACTTGGTACCCTTGTCAAAAATCAGTTAGCTATAGATTTATGGATTTATTTCTAAACTCTCAATTCTATTCCATTTGTCTATATGTCTGTCCTTATGCCAGTGCCACACTGTTTTGATTACTGTAGCTTTGTTGTAAGTTTTGAAATTGGGAAGTAAGTCCTCCAACTTTCTTCTTCTTTTTTAAGATTGTTTGGCTATTTGAGGCCCCTTGCAATTCCATATGAATTTAAGGATCAACTTTTCCATTCCTGCAAAAAAGGCCATTGGAATTTTGATATGGATTTTGTTGAATCTGTAGATCTCTTAGAGTAGTATTGACATCATGACAATATTAAGTTTTCATATCCATATGCCTGGGGTGTCTTTCTATTTATTTAGATCTTTAATTTCTTTCAGCGGTGTTTTATAATTTTCAGTGTACTAGTCTTTTACCTCCTTGGCTAAATTTATTCCCAGATATTTTATTCTTTTAGTTGTTATTGTAAATGGAATTGCTTTCTTTCTTTCCTTGAGTTACTCATTTTTAATAATAATAATTATTATTATTGTAGCAGTAGTTAACATTTATTATTTGTCTTCAGTCAATACTATGCTAAGCACTTTTGCGCTTTATCTCGTTTAATCCTTTTTTCTCCTTTTTTCAACTTTTCTTTTTCTCCTAGATTCTTTATTTAAACATCTTAGATTTTTCTCATGCTAAAATTATCCTTCTTCAACTTTATACTACTGTCTCTCTCTTCTCCTCTTTATAACCAAACTTGTTGGAAAAGTTTACTGCGTTTGTTTCGGTTTCCTCTGTTTCCTTTCCTTCTCTGATCCTCTCCAGTCCAGCTTCTGGCTCCTGGCTTGACCATCCACTTCAAAACTCTTGAGAAGTTCACTAGTGCTCTCTCTGTCACTAAAGTCCTTATTTTAACACCTCAGTTGCATCCAGCGTAGTTCACCACTTCCTCCATCTTGAAATATTTTCCCTTTTGTGAATTATTTGCCTTTGTGAAATTATTCTCTCCTTGTTTTTTTCTCTTTCTGATTGCTTATTTTCTGTCTTTGCCGGCTCATCCTACACTGTCAGTCCTTTACATATGGAAATTCCTCAAGGCTGTAGCCTCTGCCCTCTTTTTTTTTTTTTATTGAGGTAACATTGGTTTATAACATTATATAGATTTCAGGTGTACATCATATTTCAACTTCTGTATACACTGCATCGTGTTCACCCCCAAAAGTCTAGTTTCCACCCGTCACCATACAAATGTCTGTCTTTTACCTCTTTCGCCCTCCCTCTACCCTCTTCCCCTCTGATAACCACCAATCTGTTCTCAGTATCTATGTGTTTATCTTCCACATATGAGTGAAATCATGTGGTATTTGTCTGTCTCTGTCTGACTTATTTCGATTAGCATAATACACTCACAGTTTATCCAATGTTGTCGCAAATGGCAAGATGTCATCTTTTTTATGGCTGAGTAGTATTCCATTGTCTGTATGTATATATCCCACATATTCTTTATTCATTCATCTGTCGATGGGCACTTAGGTTGTTTTTATGTCTTGGCTATTGTAAATAATGTTTCAGTGAACATAGGGGTGCATATATCTTTTCGAATTGGTGTTTTTGTATTCTTTGGATAAATACCCAGAAGTGGAACAGCTGGATCATTTGGCAATTCTAGTCTTAATTTTTGAGGAATCTCCATACTGTTTTTCACAATGGCTGCACCAGTTTATACTCTCATGAGCAGTGTATGAGGGTTGTCTTTTCTCCATATCCTCTCTAACACTTGTTCTTTGTCTTTTTTTTTTCTTGAGGAAGATTGGCCCTGAGGTAACATCTGTTGCCAATCTTCCTCCTTTTTCCCTTTTTTCTCCCCAAAGCCCCAGTAGATAGGTGTATGTCATAGTTGTACATCCTTCTAGTTGCTCTATGTGGGACGCCGCCTCAGCATGGCTTGATGAGTGGTGTGTAGGTCTGTGCCCAGGATCCAAATCGGCGAACCTCAGGCCACTGAAGGGGAGCACACGAACTTAACCACTATGCCACTGGGCCGGCCCCTCTTGTCTTTTTAATGATAGCCATTCTGATGGGCATGGGGTGATAATCTCATTGTGGTTTTGATTTGCAATTCCCTAACAATTAGTAGCCTCTGCCCTCTTATCTTCTATATTCTTCCTGTGTGACCTCATCTTTTTCCGTGGCTGCAGTTAAATTCTGACAACTCGCAAATTTAATCCTTAGTTCCAGATTTGTCCTGTGAGCTCTGGATTCATATATCAAACCATTGACCTCTTCATTAAGTTGTCTTATAGATGAACTCATGATCTTCATTACTTATCTCCCCACTATTCCCTGTCCCTTCTCCTTTGATGAGGAAGAAAATATAGTTTTCCAATGTGTCTTACATGAAATTTCAATCCATTCAGTTGGGTAAACTAGAAATTAAGGAGTCACCTTAACTCTGCCATCGTCCTCATCACCCATATCTAATGAACCACTTATATCTTGAGTCTGTTCAATTCTCATTAGGTTCAACAACCTAATCTCTTTGTTACAGTCCTTCCAATGTGAGGATCAGGCCTGTCTGTCAGTCTTATGGTCTTTGAGTCTCAGATTCTCATCTCTCATAGACCATGACTTAACCTACTAAGACGTAGCACTCTCCAAGTCTATACTTAGGGAAAAGAAAAAACTCTTTTTGTCAGAATGCACAATCTGCTGAATGCAACTCTTCCTGTAACTTAAACTTTTTACATTCTTATCTAGGGCAATTGTGTTCCTTCTAGCCATATCTTTCATTAGAAGGAAATGACGCATTTAAGGAGGAAAATGAGTATTCCAGAAAAAGGAACAGTCTGTCCCAAGTTATATTGAAGTTTCTACTACTTCATGCAAAAACAGAAAACCTGCTCACAGTTCTAAAGGACAGCTTGCCTGCTGTTTGGAGCTAACTTTCTGACACTCCTTTTTGTCCATTTTCCACTTGACTGAACCATTTCCAGAGAATACTACAACTTCTGCATAGATTCTCCTTAGAGCAGCAGTTCTTAGCTGAAGTCCATGGATGATCTATAAAGAAAAGGTATGGGAACCCCTGAAATTGTGGGCTGTAGTGTGGTGGGGCTCTTTACTTCTCTAAGCACAATTTCCTCATCCATAAAATGGAGTTTAGAATAGTTCTCGTCTCATAGGATTATTGTGAGGATTGGATAATTAAATAGATTTTAAAAACCTAGCACAGTGCCTGGTAGACAGTTATTTTAATATTATGCAGGATTACAATATAAGATAAAGGCAGTAATGTCTAGAGCAACATGTAGAAGAGGGGATTAGACCTACTGTAATATACTTTTAAAGCATTTGTGGGAGAATAAAAATAGTGGAGAGTCAGCTCCAAGTATAAGGTGCCTTTATTTGAGCATCCTGAAGTTGCTGTGACGGTGACAGGGGCTAAGTTACAACTATGCACTGGAACTAGGGTAGCATGAAAAATTGATGACTAGTAAATATAACAGTGTCCAAATTCACTCATAATACAACTCCGATGGGCGTGAGAAATTTCTTTATTTAGCTTATAGCAGACCTGTCTTCTTTATGAGCTACCACACCCCCCGCCCAATCCATGTCATGGTAATTGCTGGAAATATGGTGGGAACTCAGCAAATGTCCTGTCTGTTCACACTTATTCTGATACTTTAAAAATCTTCTTTAAATAATTCTCAGCTCTCTTGAATAAGACTATTCAGTCTTGGGGCCAGCCCAGTGGCACAGCGGTTAAGTTTGTGCATTCCGCTTCGGTGGCCCAGGGTTCGCTGTTCGCATCCTGGGCGCAGACCTACTCACCACTCATCAAGCCATGCTGAGGCACCATCCCACATAGAAGAACTAGAAGGACCTACAACTAGGATATACAACTGGGTACTGGGGGCTTTGGGGAGAAAAAAGGAAAAAAAAAAAAGAGGAAGACTGGCAATAGATGGTAGTTAGCTCAGGGCCAAGCTTCCTAACAAAAAAAAGAATATTCAGTCTCTTGGCTGCTTCTTCCCTATACATCTCTCCCTGTGCATCTTCGAATCTGGTATATGTGGTGGTCAGGTGTGTAGCTTTTGTTGGTTCCATGGAGTCGAGGGGGAAGGGACCTCCTGAGTTGCAGTTGGTCCTTGGATGTGACTGCCTGGAATCTGCTCTCCCTCGTCCACCTTTCTCTCCTGGCCCCTGCTGATGAAGCTCATGGCTGGTATAACTCAGTCTGATCTCGCTTTCAGCTTAGAGCTTGGAGGTGCTTTGGCTTCATCTCATCTCCTAATGGCATTATAAACCCCTCTTTAGGCTACTAGGTCTTCCATGTAGCTTGTTAGCCCAGTGGCCTGTCCTCACCTTCAGTTTTGGCATCAGTTCCCCACAATAACTGACCCCCGTTGGCTCTCAACTCAGGATCCACGTCACCTGAGGCCAAGGAGTCCAATCAGTTTCTTTTTCCTGACTGTACTTCTCTGCTCCTTCTCAAGGGTGGACAGCCGTATGTTGGTGTGGGGCCTCTGCACTGCAGTCTACATTCTCTCCCTCTGCCCTCAGTGATACCTTTACTTATCACCCCCTTTCCAGGCCAAAACTCAAGAGAGGAACATTGAGACACACATCTTACTGTCTCTTTTCTCCTTTCTGCCGTTCCCAGGACTGTAAAATGGTAGATTTTCTTTTTACTTCCTCTATAGCAGTACTTCTGAAATTAACTGTGGAGAAGGTACAGTTTTAATTTTATTACTAATTTGTCACAGCTCAGTACCTTTGTAAAACATGAACTAGTAGAAAAATGAAACAAAAAATTAAAATATCCTATAAAAGTCCATCTTTTAATTATTAGATTCAACAGACATAAAAATTATTTTGTCAAATTGCTATAAAAATTTCTAAAAATTTTCTTTTAATCTCTGTACTTATCCATGATGGTACTGGTAAGATAGTATGTGGACTGGCCCACTTCGATTCACGGCCTCCTTCCTGATTCCTGCTAAGCTTTAGTGGTGACAGTGGCATTTTCTCTAAGCCCCAGGAGAGTGCCATGAGCACTGGGCCTCTTGACTTGTCTCTTAAGATGTGGATGGAAACTAAAGGAATTTGGGAATACTCTTCACGGGACCATGATCTGTCTTGCAAGGCTATTCACATGCTGCAAAATCCAATTTTTGAATGCCAGAAATGGAATATTACTTTTCTTTTTACATTTCTACTGTCATAAATTTTAATATCCCTGTGGCAGATGGGTGCCTTGGATGGACTAACTGAAGGTAATGAACTCAGAAAGGCAGAAAAGCACATTTAGAATTTTCAGATGCTTATCCCTGGTATGCTAATTTGTAACAGTGGCAAAGAATGAAAAAAAAAATACTTAGTTTTCTTAGTAAACCCTGATTTTTTGCTGTGAGAATTGATTGCTTTAGTGAGGGGCTAACATTATTTTCTCCTTAAATAGCTCTAACCTTCATCTACTTATTTTCTTTCGTTTTGCAACTAAGAAAGTAAATGTTAAGAAAATGATTATCTGCATAAATATTTAATGATGGCCAGGTAGTAAAAGTAATAAGGTGTTTTCAATTTCTGTTTTCTACAGGAACTAAAATTAAAAACAGAACAGGAAGAAGGTCTAAAACTGAAAGCTGAGGATCTAGATGCATTGAAGATGAAAAGGAAAAAAGGTTCGTTTGGAAATACAGACCAACTCCAGGTTTGTCGATTCTATTTAGTGTTTCCTGGTTTCTCTTCCATTTGATGATTGTCTAAATAGAGGTAAAGAGTGCTGGACTCAGAATAAAATCTTCGAACACTAGACTTTGCCACTAGAGTGCAAAATTTCCAGTATTTCTTCTGAAACCTCTGTTATTAAAAAATTACTTTATTATCCAGAAATGTGCTATATTTTTATTTCATTAGAAATGGGTTTATTTGAATGTTGTGGAATATAAGCATGAAATCCTTATTCACTAGATTCTATTTATTCCCCCCAAAAAACTTCGTGTTTTTTAATGTTGCAAAACAAAACCCATTTTTCAGAATTTGACTCTAAATAAGGACAAGATTATAAGTTAATGAATATAAGTATGCAAAGAGCTTATAATAGAACATTGATTTGATAGAAAGCTTTTTTTTTTTTTTTTTGTGAGGAAGATCAGCCCCGAGCTAACAACCGTGCTAATCCTCCTCTTTTTGCTGAGGAAGTCCAGCTCTGAGCTAACATCTGTTGCCAATCCTGCTCCTTTTTTTTTTTCCCCAAAGCCCCAGTAGATAGCTGTATGTCATAGTTGCACATCCTTCTAGTTGCTGTATGTGGGACGCGGCCTCAGCATGGCCGGAGAAGCGGTGCGTCGGTGCATGCCCGGGATCCAAACCCAGGCCACCAGTAGCGGAGCGCGCGCACTCAACCACTAAGCCACAGGGCCGGCCCAGATAGGAAGCTTTTTAATAAGAAGAAAGTACTATGTGGTAGGAACTTTTGCTATAAGAAGAGAAAAGACAAATCAAGAAATTTTCAGAACACGTACTTAGATACAGTGAATCACACAAATCATAACCTTTATTATATCAAATGAAGATAAATTCATTCATTTATTATTGGTTTCCCTGGAAACCTGTATTATGTTAGCAGACTCCTATCCATTCTTCAAAGCACAGCTATAATATTGGCTACTCTGACATTTCTTCCATTTCCCAGACAGAACCGATCCCTCTCTCCATTTCTGCTTACATGGTATCTAGGAATTAGCTGTATATAGCATGTATTATCAAACAATCATCATTTTTATTTCTCTCCTGTTGGAATGGAGCTTACAAAAGATCCTTCATTCATCTTTCAAACCCCACTCACAGTGAAGGAATGTGTGTAGAATACGTTTAAGTTAATTGCTAGACTTCACAGGGTCTCCTATATGAGTTTCTAAAGTATAGTTGGATATAACAAAATTAAAGTATTTCTGTAGTTGCTCTGGGATATCCTTCCCATTCCTAATATTATAGAGCTACTGTTTTAAGCTTCAGTATTATTTGGATGTGACAGTGCTTATAAGGCCATACTATCCAGGTCTGGATGGAATACTGCATAGCTCTGGATCTACTTTGTCTTGGCCGCTTTGCTCTCTTATGCATATTCAGTCTTATTGTCTTAATGTAGATTTTTGGGAATGAGTTTATCAAGTTTGAGAAGAACTGGAAAATAGTGTGATTTTGATTTGTTTTCCTATTATTTGTTGTTTAGGGGCATTGCTTCATTATTATGTCCACAGTACAGATGGGCACTTGGTAGAGTTCATCTTGGACAGTCATATTCCATTCATATTTTTGTTTGTACTTGTTTCTGGGTATCCTTAATTTAAAATAGTATTATCATGCTTGTTTTGGAGATCTTTCCAGCTCAATTTATTTTATAATTATTTGATGTTGACAGTCTACAATGCAGATTGGATTTCCATGCTCTATCATCTATGTCTTCCACTGTGTGTATTCATTTATTCACTTCATTGATTAATTGATTGAATCAGGTGCTCATTCAGTCATTCATTTAACATTTTATTGAAGGCCAGTCATACCAGGCGTTGGAGATAGAGAGGTGAACCAGCAGTGTAAGTGCTGTGATGGAAGTATGCACCTCTACAACAGAGAAAAAGATTCCCAGCATGTTCTCAGAACTAACTCTTATTACATATAAAGAAAATTGTCAGCCCTTTGTCAGCCTAAAAAAATCCCAGATTCAAACATATTTGGGGAGTAAATTTCAGTTCCTTATAAAAACAACACAGCAAGATGTTAACTATAACCACTTACTTCTTGACGGTTTTAGATAGCAACACTATTTTGTTATTCACACTGGTAGTTTTTATTTTTTTCTTTTCTTTTTATTTATTTTTTATTTTTTTATTTTATTTTATTTTTTTGTTTATTGCAGTAACATTGGTTTGTAACATTTGTATAAATTTCAGGTGTACATAATTATACTTCTATTTCTGCACAGATTACATCATGTTCACCACCCAAATACTAATTACAACCCATCACCACACACATGTGCCGAATTATCCCTTTCGCCCTCCTCCCTCCGCCCCTCCCCTCTGGTAACCACGCATCCAATCTCTGTCTGTATGTGTTTGTTTATTGTTGTTATTATCTACTACTTAATGAAGGAAATCATACGGTATTTGACCTTCTCCCTCTGACTTATTTCACTTTGCATAATACCCTCAATGTCCATCCATGTTGTCACAAATGGCTGGATTTTAAATGTTCATTTAAGGAGTTTTCAGCCAATCTGAAATTATATTATTACCATATAAGTTTTATGGCAGAAGAAAACCAAATGATGATATTTCTTTGGAATTTTAATGTAGAAATTGGATGAGCAAAAGAAATGGTTAGATGAAGAAGTAGAGAAAGTTCTGAACCAACGCCAAGAATTAGAAGAGCTGGAAGAAGACTTAAAGAAACGGGAGGCTATAATTTCTAAGAAGGAGGCCCTGTTACAGGAGAAGAACCACCTGGAAAATAAGAAGTTGAGATCTAGTCAGGTATTCTGTTTAATATGCTGTTTGATTCTGGTTGTAAGCCATATAAACTAGGATTTTTTTCTCTAAGAAGTAAATCATACCATTGTGAAGTTAGAAATCAAAAGAAAATTATTCTTCTGGTTTTCAGTGTGTTTTTCTTATTATTGCTTATCTAATGACCATCACTAAAATCTATTGCTGTTTTTAAGTAAAATGTTCAATGTTTTTCCAAGTATGATTTATTTATTATTAACTTTTGTTTAATGTTTTTAAAATTGTGGTAACATATGTAACATAAAATTTACCATTTTGACCATTTTTTAAGTGTACAGTTCAGTGGCATTAAGTATATTCACAATGTTGTACAACCATTACCACTATCTATTTCCAAAACTTAATTACCCCAAACAGAAACTGTAACCATTAAGCAATAACTCCATTTCCCCTGGCAACCTCTATTATTAACTTCAGTGGATATTTTTAGAATAAATTGTACTATTTGATGCTGTAGAGTGAACATTGGTAATTTGGAAAAATAGACTTGAAAATGATTTAGCTATTACTACCACCCAAAGTGAGGGGTTTGCAGGGTTCTTATAAAAGAAAGAAGATTTTTTGTACAGAACATTTATTTTTCAAATTATAAAGATTTGGAGACCTTTATAAAAATTTTTGCTGAGAACTTGGATTTTATGAGCCAGTGAAAGAAGTGGTTTTATGAAGGAATTTGCCTCCATTTCAAGTTTTGAAAAAAGAATGATTGTGGAGGGAGTAGAAGGACCAAGAGATACTCTTCTGGATATGTCTGTATATATTTTCAACAAGAGCACCAGCATCTAAACATGAAGCTGGCTTGCCCCAGACTCAAAGAGGGCTTTCTGCCCAAACCTTTGCCTCCAGCCAGCCTTGAGTCTGAGGTCAGTCTGTACATTGAGTCATGGAACAGAGAGGATCAGTGACCTGCCTCTTCATTAGATCTGCCTTACAGCTAGCAACTAGACCAGTAGGACCTGAGTTGATGGTGGTGTTTTCTTAACCTCTCCACCTCAAAATAACAAGTAGACAGGCATTACTTACCTCTGCTCTGTCCTCTGTTCCCAATCACGTTGAAATAGCTATTAGCACCAGGCTGTTGGACACAGGGGTAGGGGCAACCCTCCAACCAGCCCAACTGCTGGTGCTATATCCAGGTAGCTTGCTCACACTGGCTGTCAGGGTCAAGTTTTAAAAGCTGCCCCTCAGGGCCGGCCCCATGGGTTAGCGGTTAAGTGCACGCACTCCACTACTGGTGGCCCCGGTTCGGATCCCAGGCGTGCACTGACGCACCGCTTGTCCGGCCATGCTGAGGCAGCATCCCACATACAGCTACTAAGAAGGATGTGCGACTGTGACATACAACTATCTACTGGGGCTTTGGGGAGAAAAAAAGGAGGAGGATTGGCAATAGATGTTAGCTCAGGGCCGGTCTTCCTCAGCAAAAAGAGGAGGATTGGCATGGATGTTAGCTCAGGGCTGATCTTCCTCACAAAAAAAAAAAAAAAGCTGCCCCTCAAAGCATGTAAATGTCAGCAGAGGAGATTAACAAATTAAAACATCAAGTGAGTAAATAGAAGAAAATAACCTGGGTACTTTATGATACATTCTGTATCACAAGAGGAAAAAATAAAAAGGAATGAGGAAGAAAATCTCTTTTTCCTGAAATAAGTTTCCTTCATGATAAAGGGAAAAAAATGAAAATAGCTGTTTTCTAGTTGCAACAAGATGTAATGTTTAGGAAGAAAGAACATACTGAGATAAGTAGAATGCAAATAAATGAAACCCACAATAGATCAAAGCAAAATTGATTCTTTGAAGATTGTTTTAATGAAACAAAAGAGAAACTTGAGACTATTATACTGCTGGGTTCTTTTCTGAACAAAAGGCATAAAAAGATTACGTCTTTTTTCAGGGTTTAAGAAATACTTATAAGACTCAATCATATACATTTCAGACAAGGAACATGATATTAAAAAAACTATAATCATACCATATACCAGTTTAACTCAAAATGAGTCAAAGACCTAAATGTAAAAGCTAAAACTATAAAACTCTTAGAAGAAAACATAGGTGTAAATCTTCATGACCTTAGATTAAGCAATGGTTTCTTGATATTACACCTAAAGCACAAGCAATGAAAGAAGCATTAGATAAATTAGACTTCAGAATATTAAAACCATTTGTGATGTAAAGGATACCATCAAGAAAGTGAAAAGACAACCCACAGGATGGGGGAAAATATTTGCAAATCATATATCTGATAAGGGGCTTATATCTAGAATATATAAAGACTCTTACAACTCAATTATAAAAAGACAGCCCAATTAAAAAATGGGCAAAGGATCTAGTTGACATTTCTCCAGAGAAGATATACAAATGGCCAATAAACACATGAAAAGATGCTCAATGTCATTAGTCATCATGGAAATGCAAAAACTTAAATGAGATACTATTTCACATGGCTGAAATCAGAAAAATAGATAATAAGTGTTGGCGAGGATATGAAGGAATTGGAACTTTCATACACTGCTGCTGGGATTGTAAAATGGTGCAGTTACTTTTTGCAGTTCCTCAAAACGTTAAACATAGAATTACCACATGACGCAGCAATTCCACTGTTAGGTATATATCCAAGAGAAGTCAAAACATATGTCCACACAAAAACTTGTACATGAATGTTCATAACAGTGTTATTCACAATAGCCAAAAAATGAAAACAACCCAAATGTCCATCAACTGATGAATGGAACGAAATGTACTACATCCATACAATGGAATATTTTTCAGCAATAGAAAGGAATGAAGTACTGATACATACTACAACATGGAGGAACCCTGAAAATATTATGTTAAGTGAAAGAAGCCAGTCACAAAAGAACACATATGATTCCATTTATATCAATGTCCATAAGAGGCAATTCCATAGAGACAGAAAGTAAAACAGTGGTTACTTAGGGCTGGGTAGGGGTTGGGGAGGAAATGGAATGACTGCTAGTGAGTATGGGGTTTTTTTTTGGGGGGGGGGTGACGAAAATGTTCTAAAATTGACTGTGCTGATGGTTGCACAACTCTGTGAATATACTAAAAACCAATGAATTATACACGTTAGATAGGTGAATTGTAGGGTATGTGAATTACATCTCAATAAAGCTATTACTCAAAAACTACAAACCCATAAAGGGGAAAAAACAGTAGAGGAGACAACAGAGGAAAAAAGATTACCAAAAAAAAGTGTAAGATGGAAAGCAAATAGAGAGTTGTTACTGACTTGGCAGAACAGAGAAAGCTGAAATCCAAGTGCCTAGAGAGGGACACCAATGAGAGCCAAGGCTTTGGCGTTAGCTTTTTTTTTTTTAATAACAGCTTTATGAGATATAATTCACATAGAACATGAAAAAGACTCAGACATGAAGGGACCAAGATTTTCAGAAGGCAGGAGTGAGGCAGAAGGATAAAAACAGTGTGTGGTCAGGAAACTATCCTTTTCTCACTCTGGAACTAGATGGTTTATTTTCTGAAGATTGAACTAAGCACAGCAGAGGGTCGAGTAAGTCAGAATACTCAAATCAGGGAATGAGTGCAAGTCTACATGTGAATCCTGAGACATCCATTTCCTAACCCCCACTTGGATCCCAGAAATGCTGGCAGCCAGATTTATACTTCCCAGCAGGAAATTGGTGGATTTTCTGAAATAGTCCCTGAAAAAAGACAAGTAAAACACTTACATTTGGGGTAGATCCTAGATATATCCTATGGTGACAAATCTTACCCACCACACAACTTATCAGCTTTTTAATACCTGACTCTTAAGTGTGATGGACATTTCAGGAATGCTGCTAACATTAAAGACAGAGATCAAAACGAATGGAAAAAAAGAAGCTCAGAGAAATTAGAAATAGAGCAAGGAGCTGAAAAACCTCAAAAAAACCTTAATATATTCAAGGTGGTAAAAGCTGATTATCCATAAAACAAGAACTACAGGTTATTAAAAACATGAAAGAACTCTTGGAAATTAAAAGGATTGGAGGATAATTTTGAGGAAATATCCCAGGAAGAAATAAAAAGATAAATTAATAGAAAATAGGAGAAAAATATCTTTAAGTAGATAAATCCAGGAAGCTCAACATCCAAGTAATAAGAATTCAGAAAATACAACAGAGAAAACAGCAGAGAGGAGATTATCAAGAACATAATACAAAGAATTTTCCCAACACTGAGGATGTGTGACTCTGGATTGAAATAGCCCATCAAGGGTCCTGCAAAATGAGTGCTGAAAGCATATCATTGTGAAGTTTTGAGTGCACTGAGGAAAAAAAGATCCTGAAAGCTTCCAGGTAGAAAAGACTAGTCACTTGTAAATCTCAAGAATCAGAACAACATTGGACTTCTCAGCCTTTTTCTAGAAGTTAAAAGACCTGATGCAATCTTAAAACTCATAAGGAAAATGATTTCCAATCAAGAATTCTCTCTTTAGCCAAACTCTCAATAAAATGTGAAGTTAGAATAAGAACATTTTCAGGTGAAAAAATTCTCTCTCACCTAGCCTGTCTCGGGAAACTACTAGAGGATGTGCTTCACAAGAATGAAGGCATGAACTATGAAAAAAGGAGACTCAGGATCCTGAAAATGTGATCCAGTATGGAAACTCCCAGGGTGATACCAAAGGGAAGTCCCAGAGCAACTTGTCCAGTTTGGAGCAGGAAAATGGAGGCTCCAGGCAAAATGTTTCCAGAAAAGAATGGAATGAAAAAATTGCCTGATTTAAGTTTGATCAGATGAAAAAATAGTGTTAAGAGGAATTTTATAGTTCTTTTGGAGAAGAATTAGTTATAAAGTACCAAAAAAATTGTATCAGGTGGAAGTATGATCATTTTTTTTTTTTTTTTTTTTTTTTTGTGAGGAGATCAGCCCTGAGCTAACATCCGCCAATCCTCCTCTTTTTTTTTTTTTTTGCTGAGGAAGACGGCCCTGGGCTAACATCGGTGCCCATCTTCCTCCACTTTATATGGGACGCCGCCACAGCATGACTTACCAAGCAGTGCGTCGGTGCGCGCCCGGGATCCGAACCAGCGAACCCCGGGCCGCCGCAGCGGAGCGCGCGCACTTAACCGCTTGCGCCACCGGGCCGGCCCCGGAAGTATGATCATTTTATACTAGATAGTTCAGCTATGAATAATATTCACAAGGTCATGTAAACTGAATATTGATTTAATGAAAAACTGTAATAAATATTGGGAGACTGGAGGGAGAAGAAGTAGGAAAGAAGAGGCATAAGAGCGCTAAATCCATGTTAGCTCAGAGCCGGTCTTCCTCAGCAAAAAGAGGAGGATTAGCACAGGTGTTAGCTCAGGGCTGATCTCCCTCACAAGAAAAAAAAAAAAAAAAAGAGCGCTAAATCCTTGTCTTCTGTAATAGACAGTCAGTAGACAATATCTAAAATTGATAATGTAATTTAGAAACATGGCCTAAACACCAGAAGAAATAGCTAAAAAGTTGAAGATGGTTGTTTCTGGGGAGTAAGACTCAGGTGAAAGGGTGGGGTAGACAACTGCTTTTTTTAAAGTTATAAACCTTATAGTAGTATATATATATAATTACTTTGATGAAAAAATATTTTAAGAATTATCTTTAATTAGGCCATAATGAAGATCTAACTGGCCATATTTTCTGACCAGAATGAAATAAGAGTAGAAACAAATTATATGTTTGAACCACAACAAACCAAATCTTAACCTTTAGGAAATTTTAACATGATTAATTCTACTATGTAATAGGCCAAAGAAGAAAATTTCGATTTAGAAAATAATAAAAAAAATACTGCCTCTCCAAACCTATGTTGAATTGTCTGGTGTGGCTAAGCAAGACTTGGTAGTAAATTCATTGAATCTCTGTAAATCCATGTGCAAAAACAATAATGCAGAAGCTAAAAATATATTCATTTAGTAATTTTTTCTATTTTTTTTCTAATTTATATGCAGTTTGGATTTCTAGTAACTGTTTTTGGGGTGTCTTGTTGATTGTGTCTTTTTAGGCCTTAAACACGGATAGTTTGAAAATATCAACTTGCCTGAACTTGCTGGACCAAGAGTTGTCTGAAAAGAACGCGCAGCTCCAGAGCAGCCCAGCTGAGGAGAAAATAAAGATTTCAGAACAAGTTCAAGTCCTCCAGAAAGAAAAGGATCAGCTACAGAGACGAAGAAACAGTGTGGATGAGAAACTTAAAAATGGTAGCGTGTTATCACCTGAAGTAAGTCTATATTCTCTGGAACTGGAAGTGCTGTGCGATGGATCACTTGGATGATTTCCTCCATCTTTGTCAAACATAAAAATGATAAATCTGGCAAACTTTGTTTCCTTGAGACTTCGTCAGATGTAATGGCACCTGTTTGGTGCCATAAGCCATGCTTGACTAGAGACTGCGATGTCCTCACATAGAGGTCCATGAACATGGCCCCTTCCTGGCATTGCCAGGGGTTGGGATACTAACACTTTCCTTGAATATGGCCTTTCTCCACTGGGGTTTCTCATCTGAAATCACGGAACACAGAAAATGATTTGAAGGACTCTTGCTCAGTTCTTCCAAAGGGCGCACCTGCCTTCTCTCTGTGCATCTATCTTGAATCATCCTAGGTAATTCCTTATATACAATGGATGCCTAGAGCAGTAAGGGTCAATTCTTTCATATTGCCTTGGTTGAGAAAGGCCCAGTGTTCGAGAGCACGTTCCACACTAAGTCCCAGCCAGGTAGATGCACAAAATTCAAATCCCCATAAAAATACCTTTTAGTTGGAGTTTTCATTGGGACGGGGCATATGGCTTTATTTTTTTAAACTATGTAAAAGATGTTTCATTTATTACCTATCAAATTGCCCCAGACTTTGTCTTTTTTCAACATTTTACTTCAGTTGGCACTGGAACCAATACCTTACCTTTGTCAGACGAAGTTGAATTTCTGAGCCTGACTTTTCTCTGCAAATATTTATTGTTGATGTCCTGTCATTACCAAAGCAAGAGAAAATTGCTAAGAGAAAGTGAGTAGCTGGGAATCAGCACGTTGCTGAATCTTGTAGTGTTTTAGATTGGAGCAAGCGTGAGAGGAAGCGAAGGAGGCTGGTTAACAAGGAACAGGAGAAAGAATTTCATAAAATTAGATTATTGCTCACTGAGTTGATGAAAGGAATTGAGACTAACTTGATTGGGGGCTATGTGGCATAAAGCCTCTACTGCCCTGTTTTATAACTTAACTTGGGTAGCTGTACAGAGGATCACAGAATCAGACTGTCCTCCTGAGACTGTTAAATTGGAGCCCCAAACTTGTAGATTTGAATGTATGAGAGTCTAAGATACTGCAAAACATATAAGTATTTGAGGAATTCTTGCCTGCCTAGGATGGTTACCAGGCCCTATGGAAGAAACAAAAGAAGTAAAAAAGCATTATTATGCTTCTCTTGAGAAATTCATACTCTGGGGAAAAAGACACAGAAATATAAGAAAACTCTAAACCCTGAAGAACATGAAAAAGCAAGTTACAGACAATGTAATAAAGCTATACTTATTACGTTATTTATACAAAGCAATGCAGTGATCATTTAGGGGAAGATTCATTAAGGCAGGTGGATTGGAATCTTGAGCTGGATTGTGAAAAACATGATATGTATTAGTAGATATAAGAAAGAAGGCTATTTTAGATAAAGTACCCTTAACTAAGGCATAGCGATGGGAACGAGTAAGTGATGTTTGCAGAAGGGTTAGAGGGTCCATTTTTATCATCAAGAAGCATTTAAATTTCTATTTCATGTAGAATTCTTTAATTAAAAACATTATATAGGGTTTTGTGGTGAAAATACAGCACCATGCGGGATACCTACTTAGCAGCCACTCTGGATTAGTTTGAGGGAATGATGAACCTCCTACAATTGATAGGGTTCCATTTAGTCAGTTCTTCCACCTGGTTGGTTCTTCTTAGTGTAGCTCTGAAGTGGGCTCTGCTCTCACCACATTTTAAAGCCAAGATTAATAATAGCAGGTGATCGGGAACATGAGATTCTGATATGACACAACGTCAATAAAATCTAAGTGGAATGGTTTACTGTTTTGATGTCTTTAAAGTAGCTTCGAATTATTTTCTCTTTCTACAATAAACTAAAATATCTTTCCTAATTGTATTACTCATGGGAAGAGATAGAAAGATTTTAGATCACTATAGTAGTACAGGTTTACCCAACAATTTAATATAGACAAATCAACTCCTTTTTTTGGTAAAATCCAGAAACTAAAATTAAAAAAAAAATACTTGAACTCTTTTTCTAATAATGCAGAGCAGTTGCCTAGTAAGTAGGGTATAGGAAGAAAATACAGGAACTGTTATATCTATGTTTATTTCATCTTTTAACCTTTCAATTTGGTGTTTTATCATTAGAAAATGCATATAATTTATAGAGAAATCTACAAATATGTAGTTGCTTGCTCAAAAGTTTTTTTTTGTTTTTTTTTTATTGATAGGGATGTGTAATCTAAAATGTTTGGAGACCATTGCTTTAGGTCCTTGTTACTGTCAGTGTGGTCTCTGGACCAGCAGCAACAGCATCACCTGGGAGCCTGTTAGAAATGCAGAGCCTCAGGCCCCATACAGACCTGCTGAATTAGAAATCTGCATTTTAACAAGATCCCTGGTGCATGTTTGAAAAGCAGTGCTCTATGGTAAAGGATAGTCAACTCTTTTTTTTGTTTTGTTTTGTTTTGTTTTGTTTCTGTCCAACTTTTTTTTTTCTATTTATTTATTTATTTATTTATTTAATTTTTTGTTTATTGCAGTAACATTGGTTTATAACATTGTAAAAATTTCAGGTGTACATCATTGTACTTCTATTTCTGCATGGACTACATCATGTTCACCACCAAAATACTAATTACAACCCATCACCACACACATGTACCGAATTATCCCTTTCACCCTCCTCCCTCCCCCCTTCCCCTCTGGTAACCACCAATCCAATCTCTGTCCCTATGTGTTTGTTTATTGTTGTTATTATCTACTACTTAGTGAAGGAAATCATACGGTATTTGACCTTCTCCCTCTGACTTATTTCACTTTGCATTATACCCTCAATGTCCATCCATGTTGTCACAAATGGCTGGATTTCATCGTTTCTTATGGCTGAGTAGTATTCCATTGTGTATATATACCACATCTTCTTTAGCCATTCGTCCCTTGATGGGCACTTAGGTTGCTTCCAAGTCTTGGCTATTGTGAATAACGCTGCAATGAACACAGGGGTGCATGTACCTTTACAAATTGGTGTTTTCAAGTTCTTTGGATAAATACCCAGCAGTGGAATAGCTGGATCATATGGTAGTTCTATCTTTGATTTTTTGAGGAATTTCCATACTGTTTTCCATAGTGGCTGCACCAGTTTGCACTCCCACCAGCAGTGTATGAGAGTTCCTTTCTCTCCACATCCTCTCCAACACATGTTGTTTCCTGTCTTGTTAATTATAGCCATTCTGACGGGTGTGAGGTGATATCTCATTGTAGTTTTGATTTGCATTTCCCTGATAGTTAGTGATTTTGAACATCTTTTCATGTGTCTGTTGGCCATCTGTATATCTTCTTTGGAGAAATGTCTGTTCAGGTCTTTTGCCCATTTTTTAATTGGGTTGGTAGTTTTTTTGTTGTTGAGATGCATGAGTTCTTTATATATTTTGGAGATTAAGCCCTTATCAGATGTATGGTTTGCAAATATCTTCTCCCAACTGTTAGGTTGTCTTTTCGTTTTGTTGATGGTTTCCTTTGCTGTGCAGAAGCTTTTTAGTTTGATGTAGTCCCATTTGTTTATTTTTTCTATTGTTTCTCTTGCCCGGTCAGATGTGGTGTTTGAAAAGATGTTGCTAAGACCGATGTGGAAGAGCGTACTGCCTACGTTTTCTTCTAGAAGTTTCATAGTTTCAGGTCTTACATTCAAGTCTTTAATCCATTTGGAGTTAATTTTTGTGCATGGTGTAAGGTAAGGGTCTACTTTCATTTTTTTGCATGTGGCTATCCAGTTTTCCCAACACCATTTGTTGAAGAGACTTTCTTTTCCCCATTGTATGTTCTTGGCTCCTTTGTCAAAGATTAGCTGTCCATAGATGTGTGGGTTTATTTCTGGGCTTTAGATTCTATTCCATTGATCTGTGTGTCTGTTTTTGTGCCAGTACCATGCTGTTTTGGTTACTATAGCTTTGTAGTATATTTTGAAATCAGGGAGTGTGATACCTCCAGCTTTGTTCTTTTTTCTCAGGATTCCTTTAGCAATTCGGGGTCTTTTGTTGTTCCATATAAATTTTAGGATTCTTTGTTGTATTTCTGTGAAAAATATTGTTGGAACTTTGATAGGGATTGCATTGAATCTATAGATGGCTTTAGGAAGTATGGACATCTTAACTATGTGAATTCTTCCAATCCAAGAGCACGGAATATCTTTCTATTTCTTTGTGTCTTCTTCAATTTCTTTCAGAAATGTTTTATAGTTTTTGGTGTACAGATCTTTCACCTCTTTGGTTAAGTTTATTCCTAGGTATTTTATTCTTTTTGTTGCAATTGTAAATGGGATGGTATTCTTAATTTCTCTTTCTGCTACTTCGTTGTTAGTGTACAGAAATGCAACTGATTTTTGTATGTTGATTTTGTATCCTGCAACTTTACCATATTCGTTTATTACTTCTGAAAGTTTTCTGGTGGATTCTTTAGGGTTTTCTATATATAAAATCATGTCATCTGCAAATAGTGACAGTTTCACTTCTTCCTTTCCAATTTGGATCCCTTTTATTTCTTTCTCTTGCCTGATTGCTCTGGCTAGGACTTCCAGTACTATGTTAAATAGGAGTGGTGAGAGTGGGCATCCTTGTCTGGTTCCTGTTCTTAGAGGGATAGCTTTCAGTTTTTCACCATTGAGGATGATATTAGCTGTGGGTTTGTCATATATGGTCTTTATTATGTTGAGGTACTTTCCTTCTATACCCATTTTATTCAGAGTTTTTATCATAAATGGATGCTGTATCTTGTCAAATGCTTTCTCTGCATCTATTGAGATGATCATGTGATTTTTGTTCTTCATTTTATTAATGTGGCGTATTACGTTGATTGATTTGCGAATGTTAAACCATCCCTGCATACCTGGAATAAATCCCACTTGATCATGGTGTATAATCTTTTTAACATATTGTTGTATGCGATTTGCTAGTATTTTGTTGAGGATTTTTGCATCGATGTTCATCAGTGATATTGGCCTGTAATTTTCTTTTTTTTGTGTTGTCCTTGTCTGGTTTTGGTATCAGGGTAATGTCAGCTTCGTAGAATGAGTTAGGGAGCTTCCCCCCCTCCTCAATTTTTTGGAAGAGTTTGAGAAGGATAGGTATTAAGTCTTCTTTGAATGTTTGGTAGAATTCACCAGGGAAGCCGTCTGGTCCTGGACTTTTATTTTTGGGGAGGTTTTTGATTACTGTTTTGATCTCCTTACTGGTGATTGGTCTATTCAAATTCTCTACTTCTTCTTGATCCAGTTTTGGAAGGTTGTATGATTCTAAGAATTTATCCATTTCTTCCAGATTGTCGAATTGGTTGGCATATAGCTTTTCATAGTATTCTCTTATAATCTTTTGTATTTCTGAGGTGTCTGTTGTAACCTCTCCTCTTTCATTTCTGATTTTACTTATTTGTGCCTTCTCCCTTTTTTTCTTGGTGAGTCTAGCTAAAGATTTGTCAATTTTGTTGATCTTTTCAAAGAACCAGCTCTTGGTTTTATTAATTTTTTCTATTGTTTTTTTGGTCTCTATTTCATTTATTTCTGCTCTGATTTTTATGATTTCCCTTCTTCTACTGATTTTGGGCTTGGTTTGTTCTTCTTTTTCCAGTTCCTTTAGGTGCATTGTTAGATTGTTTATTTGAGATTTTTCTTGTTTGTTGAAATAGGCCTGTATCGCTATAAACTTCCCTCTTAGAACAGCTTTTGCTGTATCCCATAAATTCTGGCATGTCGTATTTTCATTTTCATTTGTCTCCAGGTATTTTTTGATTTCTTCTTTGATTTCTTCGTTAACCCAGTCGTTGTGCAGTAGCATTTTGTTTAATCTCCATGTATTTGTGGCTTTTCTGATTTTCTTCCTATAGTTGATTTCTAGTTTCATACCGTTGTGGTCAGAAAAGATGCTTGGTATTATTTCAATCTTCTTGATAATCTGTGGCTTGAGTGTGGCAAATTTTTCATCCTGGGACAGTTTCTCCTTGCCTCTCATCTTGTCAATCCGCACCTTTTGCTGGGTTAGAGGGAACCGCAAATATTTATATGCAGCAGCTTCACTGGAGCGGGCTATCCTCAGGGTTCTATAGTCACACTACCTTATATTGTCTCAGTGCTTCCTTAACTTAGATCTAAAAGTTTAGAAACTAAATTTGTACCAAATTGTTCTCAGCCATATATAAAGGCAAACTCTTTCTACATTTGTTTTTGATAAAATATAATCACAGTATGCATTCAAAAGCCAAATATGTTCTTTGGATAATTCATATTTGTTTTCTGGTTCCTCTTATTCATTCGCCTAAGTACCTTTCAGGATTTAAGTTTGTTTTCCTTTTTTTTTTTTTTTTAAAAAGGTGAACATCGGGGCTGGCCCGGTGGCCTAGTGGTTAAGTTTGGCGGGCTCCACTTTGGTTCCCGGACATGGACCTACACCACTTGTTGGCGGCCATGCTGTGGCGGTGACCGACACACAAAATAGAGGAAGACTGGCACAGATGTTAGCTCAGGGTGAACCTTCCTCAAGCAAAAAGAGGAAGACTGGCAACAGATGTTAGCTCAGGGCTAATCTTCCTCAGAAAAAAATAAAAAATAATAACAAAAATAAAAAATAATAATAATTAAAAAGGTGAATATTATTTTTTTCCCTATGGAGCAGTTATCAAATCATCAAATTCTTCTTTTTTTTTTTAAATAATTTTATTTATTTATTTTTCCCTCAAAGCCCCAGTAGATAGTTGTATGTTGTAGTTGCACATCCTTCTAGTTGCTGTATGTGGGACGTGGCCTCAGCATAGCTGGAGAAGCAGTGTGTTGGTGCGTGCCCGGGATGCGAACCCAGGCTGCCAGCAGCGGAGTGCGCGCACTTAACCACTAAGCCACGGGGCCGGCCAAAATCATCAAATTCTTGATGGTTAATGATTGCATAGAGAAATAAAATGGCTGTTGAACATTTTTTTCAAAGTGGCTCTTTCAGGAGATTTTATAAAATGGCTTTTAAAAATAAGTATTATTCAACTTCCCACTGGAGTAGATTATTACATACCTTTTCCTGAATTCCAGAAAAGGAGTTCTGGAAGTTATTCTAACTATTCTTTAGGTAGATCAGAAATATTAACATTATTTTCCTTTGAAATGCTGGGAGCAGGAGTGGAGAGAAATATTTGGGTCATGTAACCAAGGTGTATAAAAATATGTTTTTCTCCTCTTCCTTCATTGACTCATTTAGCAGACGCTTACTGAGTGTAAACTAGGTGATGTGTACTGTGCTAGGCAGTAAGGACAAGAGTATGGGCAAGACCGTCTGCCCGCAGGAACTTAGAGTTGAGGCGACCTCCACCACACATACAGGTAGACAGAAATGTATATCCAAGTCTCACCAAGTCCGAAATAATTTCTTACCAGAGATTTGGATGCTCTCAAATAACATGTTATTTGGATAGTTCAAAGAACTGCTAGGTTTTCTGACAGTGACTCATCAGATTTTTTTTTTCCTACAAAGGAAATTGTCTCTGGCATATGAAAAAAATGGTATACTACCACCATTTTTAATGCCTATATTTTCCCTCTAATAACATCTTAGAGGAATCTTATGAAGTGTTTCATGTCCTTAAATCCTCACTACTCTTTTTTATGCCATACTGTGTTTTTTCCCTAGAGACTCTCCTCTGATTACTAGTTCTTAATAAGTTATTCTAAATCTATTTCTTCTTTTCCTCCTAGCAATATATTGTTTTGATAGATCCTTGAAGGGACATCAGGAGGTCTCCAGATTTCACTGAAACATAACATGCACTTTAGGAGCAATGGAGGGAGATATATGACAATACTGCTAATCCTATGGGCTGAGGTTTGTTCAAGTGTATTCCTTGGTGACAGCATTTGCTGTATGACCTTGGGACATTTCATAACTCATCTAAGCTTCTGCCTCTTCCATTTTACTACTCAAGGTTTATTGCGAAGATTCAATGATTATATGTTGTATATATATATGTATTGCATTGTGTAGCATAGGAAGTACTCAATAAATATTATGTTCTTAAAATTTAGAAGAGTAGTAATGTCGATAAGACTCAAATGGCATAGTGAGATCTTAGTATATGACAAAGTGCAAGTTATACTAGTTCATGTAAAATGAAGGATTTCTGTTGTATCTAGGAAGAACATGTTCTTTTCCAACTTGAAGAAGGAATTGAAGCTTTGGAAGCTGCAATTGAATATAAGAATGAAAGTATCCAGAGTCGCCAGAACTTGCTCAGAGCTTCATTACAAAACCTTTCTCATAGTGAAGCAGATGTCTTGGAAAAACTAATTTGCCTGAGTCCTACTGAGATTAGAGCTATTCTTTTCAGATATTTCAATAAGGTTTGTTTTTTGGGGGACAGAGTATTTTCTTACAAAGAGGGTCAAGATGCTTATATATCCCACATTTATTTAGAATTTTTAAAGAAATTGAAAGGCCTTAAGATTTGATGGTGTTACTACAAGTTTAAGCATGATTTCTGTTTACAGTACTGAATGTTGTCGTGTGAAAGCTTTGTGATCATCCAAACATGTAGACCTAACTGTGGGTTTCTTCAAGTTTAAGGGCCATTTGAAAGAAGGGCTTTTTGAAATAGTTTTAAAAATCAAGGAATTTAAGTTATATTCCTCAGTCACTATTTCTTTGATATTTTCTAGATTTGGTTGTTGCTACTTAGCATTCATGAACAATCAAGGGCCCTCCAAGTTTGAGTTCCCTTTCTCTCCTTCATTGCTGTAGGGTGAGAGTACCTGTCCTTTCTCATCGTAACCTGTGAAGTGAAATGGAAATGAAGTGGTGCATCAGTGGCAAAGACAGTAATAGATTTTAGCATTAACCTGAATGCTTAATGTCGATTAAAATATTATATTTTATACAAATTTGACAATTTACTGATGCAGAGATGTTTCATAGCATTGAGAACTATATCTTTTCTCTAATGTCCTCTGTTAAGATACATATTATGAAGTGTTAAACAAGTAGATAATTTTTCCTCTGAAAAGTATATTCAATTTAAGGGAATATCAGACAATTAATGAAAAAGAAAACACTGAAGTTTTAAAATAAAGTTCTAATTCTGTTAGACAAGTGAAATAAAAATGAAAAAATTAATGGAAATGTTATGCACAGCCCTCCTCTTGGATTATTACTGTCAGTAGTAAGTTACTATTATTGATGAGAGTGCTCCTATTGCCAGCTGTATGGAGGGCAGAAAAATAGTGGAGTACTGTCCAGGGCTTTGATATAGATGACTCTTGTGGTGTTCTTAAAACAAGGGTTCTTAACTCAGAGCTCCGAGGCCAAGGTCAGGGGATTTTCTGATCCTGAGAACCCTTTGTAGAAATGAGTATTTTTCTGGAGAGAAGGTCAACAACAAATTCAAAAGGCCGTTAGGTTATTTTGTGGGTATGTTACAAAGCACTGCCTAGTTATAACATGGTGATTAAGGAAGTTCATCTTATATAGTCTAAGAGAAGTAGATTAATCTATTATATTAAGCTTTCTAACACACACTTAAAGGGTCAAAAAATGTCTTTTCTAGGTGGTTAATTTGCGAGAAGCTGAACGGAAACTACAGTTACAGAATGAAGAAATTAAAATGAAGGTTCTGGAACGAGATAATATAGTCCGTGAGTTGGAATCTGCACTGGAACATCTGAAATTGCAGTGTGACCGGAGACTGACGCTCCAGCAAAAGGAACATGAGCAAAAAGTGCAGTTGCTGTTACATCATTTCAGAGGTACCTGTCCCTTCTTGTTCATGTGTAAAGGTCATGTGTAGGAGGGGATTGGAGAAGGAAGTGGACAGAATTTGATCACTTAAAAGCCCAACCTGGATAAACAGCTACTGCTTACATGTTTTTGTGCTCTGCGTGTTTTGGTTGCCACATGTTGGCACAGTTGACTTTGATGTAGGGCTGTTCATGCTTGAAATGCCATCCCTCCTGCCTGTCCCAGCACACACATAAGACCTGCTGTAATCCCGTTAGTTTGTTGTTGGTCTAGTTTTTGTGTACAAATGTGGGATGACTGTCATATTTCTAGTTATAGTTCTTGTTATAATTTTTAGTTGATTGTAAATTTTGTGCATTAAAGTTATATCTTAGGTCAAAATTACTCTACCATTGATGGGCACATACTGTAAATCAGTGCACAATAGTTTAGCTGTCAACTCTGATGTAGACAGAGCTGTCATATTAGTCGGTCCTCACATTACCGGGCATGTGGCCATATGTAAATAGTTGTTATGGCAACAAAATCTCTGCCAGGCAGTGCTGGTACCACTTCAGCCCAGGCTGCTCAGCTGCTTCGTCTTGGTTCTCATGAAGCTGTTACTGGAAATGGGCTAAACGGCATCTGGAAGAAACAACCTGAGTAAGCAGAAAATTGGAAAATATATGAATTTGAGTGTTGAGGCAATTTGCATCTAAGTTAATCTTATAACCAATTAATTAGCAACCACTTGCCTGATGACAGGATTTCTTTGACATGGTCCCATAAATCATTTCATTCAAACATGCTCTCCTTACCTTATTTTAGTTCCATCTTAAGTCTGTAAAAGTACTATCCTACTAGAGTTTTTAATGTATTTTTCAAGTAATTGACATTGTACCATAAAAGCTCATGCTATAGCAAAATGAGAACATTTAAAAAATCATTCATTTCTATAGCTGTACAAGTTTTTCATAACAGAGTTGTAACTGAAAATGTTAGCAATTTATGAATTTTCTAATTTCAACTAAATATGGGACATAAAATTAAGTTGATTTATATAATATACTTTATGGGGATTCTGATTTACGATGTCATTAATTTAAATTATTTTTTTAAACAAGATGATGAGTTAATTTAAAATATACAAATATTCTTAGGTCAAAGTTTACAAAACAGCTAATTATAACAAGATTACAAACCAGTAGGACCATTTTATTAATTTACCAATAGGAAAGAGTAGGTCTGAAACTATGTATTTTCTGAAGGCCAGTAAACTAGGGTTTACTGATTCTAGAACATAACCTAATGAGGACAGTTTTAGACATTCATAAATATTAATTAGAAGCTTTAAGTTATATTGTAGCATAAACTAGAACTTTATGCTATTTCCCCTCTTCTTTTTTTGTGATGTTTTCCTTTGTAATTTAATCTTTCTAGCCTGTTTTGAGGAGTTTTTGGTTTTTGTGGAGGTTTTTTAGCTGTATATTTCTTGGGCCTATAAACCTTAGGCTTATGACTTTCCGTATATCCACAGTTCCTGATATAAACTTTAAATAAGATAAGAGTTCCCAACTCTGTGACTTTTTATAGAAAACAGCTTTCTGCTGTTCTAAGGATAAATCTAGTTAGTAGCTACTCAGAAAGTGCTTATGAATCATGAAAATGTGTTTGGTACAGGGTAGGGTACACAAGGTGACTAAGGGCTCCATCGTACTTTGAAAAATTTTAAAGGCAGAAGAATCCAAATTGTAACTGAAAACAACTCCATTCAGATAACAGGTGTGTGTAACATACTCTTGACCCTTTAAATTTAGTCTGGGGGCTATGTTTGAACATTATTTTCATTTATATTAAGCTAATTTTAAAGGTAAATTTCTGTTTTATAGAGCAAGATGGGGAAGGCATTACGGAAACTTTAAAAACATATGAAGATAAAATACAGCAGCTAGAAAAAGATCTTTATTTCTATAAGAAAACCAGCAGAGACCTTAAGAAGAAACTTAAGGAACTGGTAGGGGAAGCAGCTCGGCGGCAACTGGTACCATCAGAACGTAAGACATTTAGTGTTACTTGTCATGCTAACACAGCCTGGTTTGTAGTGTAGCCTTTCCCAATTGATTGGGTTATTTAGGATTAGATATTTAACTTCTATTTGTCTCTGTAAACAAAAATAGTTGTCTATTCTGTGTGTGAGACAGAAAGAACACAGGAGAAGTGAATGAACAAACAAATGTATGTGTGTGAAGGAAATGATCATTTCTTGGGTTGCCTGCAATGTACCAGGGACCCTCGTATTCCACTAACTCATTAAATCCTTAAAATAACCCTATAATCTAAGATAGCTGTTGTTTTCCTATTTTATAGTAAATTAAGCTTTCTGATTATCACAAAATAATGTAAAATAAATAGAGAATAAGAAAAGTAAAGATAAAATAGTATTGTATGTATTTCTAAGATCAATCAGGTCTTTTCATATCATGACCTATGGAAACTCAAAATATAATAAAACCCATTGTTGAGACAAAGATATTTTCTTACATAATTATATGTAGATATGTATAAGTAGCACCTTCCTTAATGAAATGATAAAACATGACAAAGCAGTTTGCAAAAGTAAAAAAGTGCCGTGAAGGTAATATATTAATTATTATATATTATTATAACGAAATTATTATAACTAAATATAATATAAATTATTATAATTTAATTATTAATATATTAAAATATATCCTCTTTAAGCCCACCAAATAGAGAAGAATCAATATTTCTAAAATAACATATTCTACATTTTCTAAAATAATTAGCCTTCCTTTAGAGAAAGTATTCTAATAATTTCAGTGCAGCTCTTGAAAAATTGACTTTACAGCCTTTTAGGAACACACCTATTTTGTACCTGTAAAGAAAACTGCTTAAAGATGGGTACAACAAGATGTAAAGAGTACACCTGAAACAATATGTGATTTGTCAATTATATCTCAATAAAAAAAGAGATAATTATAAAAAGAGAAACCATAGAAAAAGATATAAAGAGACCATTGAAAAATTACATGTATGCACAATCAAAAGATATATTCTGAATATATAATATAAGCAGAATTAACATAGTTTTAAATTTTAAAACTTAGTAATATTTTAGAAAAGTAGTTCTAATGCTACCTTATATCTATGGTATTTATCATGTACAGACATTTTCACAAGTAGTTCCATTTAACCCTCAAACTCAGAGTAGGCCAGTGTCTACTAACCCCATTTTTATTTTATTTTTATATTCAGGTTATAATAGTTTACAACATTGTGAAATTTCAGTTGTACATTATCATTTGTCAGTCACCATATAATTGTGCCCCTTCACCCCTTATCCCCACCCCTCAACTCCCTTCCCCTCTGGTAACCACTAATCTCTTCTCTTTGTCCATGTGTACAACCCATTTTTAGATGAGGGAACTGAAGCTTAGAGAGGTCAAGTGATTCTTGAACAGAACAATAATTAGAAATGATCTAAGGTCCCTTGTCTTCTGACTCCTGGTCCTGTGTGCTAAGATAAAAGTTGTCTTAGGATGCAGATGTGATACAAACATACAAGTCCTGCCAAAGAGACTACACTTCCTGATTTTTGGTGTAGTAATGCAGAGATACTTACTGATGTAATTAAAACATTTGAAACACTACCTGCAAAAAATTAAAATGTAAACAGGTATTATGTAGGAAACAGAACAATTGGCATCAGACCATTTTAGCTTTAAAAAAAATCCACTTTCAGAAATCGATGATGACATAAAGAAATGGAAGGATATCCTATGCATGTGGATTGGAAGAATAAACATAGTTAAAATGTCTGTATTACCTAAAGCAATCTACAGATTCATTGCAATCCCAATCAGAATCCCAATGACATTCTTCACGGAAATAGAAAAAAGAATACTAAAATTTATATGGGGCAACAAAAGACCCCGAATAGCTAAAGCAATCCTAAGAAAAAAGAACAAAGCAGGAGGCGTCACAATCCCTGACTTCAAAACATACTACAAAGCTATAGTAATCAAAACAGCATGGTACTGGTACAAAAACAGACACACAGATCAATGGAACAGAATTGAAAGCCCAGAGATAAAACCACACATATACGGACAGCTAATTTTCGACAAAGGAGCTAAGAACATACAATGGAGAAAGGAAAGTCTCTTCAGTAAATGGTATTGGGAAAACTGGACAGCCACAGGCAAAAGAATGAAAGTGGACCATCTGCTATCGCCATTCACAAAAATTAACTCAAAATGGATCAAAGACTTGAAGGTGAGACCTGAAACTATAAAACTCATAGAAGAAAATATAAGCAACACACTATTTGACATTGGTCATAAAGGAATCTTTTCGGATGACATGCCTACCCAGACTAGGGAAACTAAAGAAAAAATAAACAAGTGGGACTTTATCAGATTAAAGAGCTTCTATAAGACAAATGAAACCAGAATCAAGATGAATAGACAACCCACCAGCTGGGAGAGAATATTTGCAAAACATACATCTGACAAGGGGTTGATCTCCATAATATATAAAGAACTCACAACTGAACAACAAAAAAACAAACAACCCGATCAAAAAATGGGCAGAGGAAATGAACAGACACTTCTCCAAAGAAGATATACAGATGGCCAATAGGCACATGAAAAGATGTTCAACATCATTAATCATCAGGGAAATGCAAATCAAAACAACACTAAGATATCACCTCACGCCCATTAGAATGGCTATAATCACCAAGACAAAAAACAACAAATGTTGGAGAGGATGTGGAGAAACAGGAACCCTCATACACAGCTGGTGGAAATGCAAACTGGTGCAGCCTCTATGGAAAACGGTATGGAGATTCCTCAAAGAATTAAAAATAGAGATGCCCTATGATCCAGCCATCCCACTACTGGGAATCTATCCAACGAACCTGAAATCAACAATCCAAAGAGGCTTATGCGCTCCTATGTTCATTGCAGCATTATTCACCATAGTCAAGAAGTAGAAGCAACCTAAGTGTCCCTTGACTGACTACTGGATCAAGAAAATGTGGTATATATATACAATGGAATACTACTCAGCCATAAAAAAAGACAAAATCGTCCCATTTGCAACAACATGGATGGGCCTGGATGGTATTATGTCAAGTGAAGTAAGCCAGAAGGAGAAAGACAAACACTGTATGATCTCACTCATATGTGGAATATAAACCAACACATGGATAGAGAAAACTGTATTGTGGTTACCAGGGGCAATGGGGGTGGGGGGTGGGCACAGGGCGTGAAGGGAGTCATATATATGGTGATGGACAAACAAAAATGTATAACCCAAAATTTCACAATGTTAAAAACTATTAAAACATCAATAAAAAAAATCCACTTTCAAATTTGAGATATCTGAAATTATAGATCTAGTGTTTATTTATTTTTTTGTGTGTGAGGAAGATCAGCCCTGAGCTAACATTCATGCTAATCCTCCTCTTTTTGCTGAGGAAGACCAGCTCTGAGCTAACGTCTATTGCCAATGTTCCTCCTTTTTTTTTCCCCCAAAGCCCCAGTAGATAGTTGTATGTCATAGTTTCACATCTCTCTAGTTGCTGTATGTGGGACGCTGCCTCAGCATGGCCTGGCCAGTGGTGCGTCAGTGTGCGCCTGGGATCCGAGCCCAAGCCACCCATAGCGGAGCGCACGCACTTAACCACTAAGCCATGGGGCTGGCCCTAGATCTAGTGTTTAAATGGCCCATGTTTATACTACTGAGTCTCCTAAACATCTCTTAGAATGACAGTGCGGTATGGTGGCATACAGTTTTAAGAAACCTGGATCCTCATCTTGCTCTTTAATGAAACAAACATAAAACACTTAAAAAAGTTAAATAATCTTAGAGGTATGTAAAGTGAGGGTAGCACCCATCTGACCAAGTTACCTGGGAAGTCTAGTCTTGATAATAATGTTGAAGGTATTACTTTAGCTAATTTGCTATTCTACCTCGAAACATCTTAAATACTTTTATTTTTTGGCTATAAAAAGTAATAAATAGACATTAGAGAAAATTTTGAAAATATAGGAACAAAGCAGGAAAAAAGCACCCATAATCCTACCCACAACTAATAACATTTTAGGATAATTCTTTTCAATATTTTCCCCATGCTTTAAAAAAAATACAGTTGGAATCATAGTGGGGATATAATTTGTACTATATCCTATCTCAAAATGCTGCTCTAATATAATGACATTAAACAAAATTTGTTTGAATTATAAAATATAGAAATTTAAATATATCAAATTCTGAGTTCCTTAAAATGTATTTATGTTTAATAATCAGTATCCTAGTTAAAACATAACTGTTTTGGTATTCAGTTTATTGGTTTTTGATAGTAGTCTTTTCATTGTCTGCCTACCATACTTGTATTTATCTTCTTTGAATATTTTTTAGCATTTTCAAATAGAAAAATTAATCTTTTGACCAAAATATCTTGGTCACTTCTGGATCGTGCTTTTGTTACAGTGCATGTGTTTTCTAACATATTTTGTGAGGATAAAATCAGTTTATATGGACATGCAATCTATACACTTAAGTATTTAAAACTTGATCCTTGTTTCAATTTAAATCACAATAAAACTCTGTATGAGGATACAAGAGTCAGAAGATCTGGTTGGGATCCTAACTTCTTTTACTAGCAGTGTGACCTTGGGTGAATTAATCTTTCTCTAGTTTGTTCCCTCAATTGTAAAATTCTGAGAAAGGGAAACTTTCTATTGTGAAGAATCCAAGTGGGCTTGGGAGTGAGCCTCTCCAATGAGCCCATCTCTGCTCTTTCACATACGATCTTTAAAAAATAAGATGCCTGGCTCCCTCTCCAGACACTGTGACTCCATCAGGATTTTTAAAAGCTTCCCAGTGACTCTAATGTGTAGCCAAGTTTGAGAGCCACTGTGACCACTATGGTCAACTTTGTGAGGATCTGCTAATTCATGTGAGGATCTCTGTCATTTGCTACTTCAGGATTTTTGTTTGTGAGAAGAATTTTAAAAACTAGAAAATCAATT
The DNA here is from genome assembly GCF_020826845.1 of Diceros bicornis minor. Lineage (NCBI taxonomy): Eukaryota > Metazoa > Chordata > Mammalia > Perissodactyla > Rhinocerotidae > Diceros > Diceros bicornis. The sequence continues at coordinate 10,001,903 of NC_080761.1, forward strand.
ATGTTTTAAAGCAGGGGTCCCAAACTAACATGCCTGCAGGAGCCAGGGAAGCCAGAGTGAGCAGTGGGGACTGCAGTAGTTGTCTAGCTTGGCAGGAGCAACTCTGCCCCAGGTGCTGTTGCCAGGCAGAAATTGTTAGTTCTTCTCATTTTTCTATAAAAGCTGGAAATCTATATTTTTATATGAAACTTTCCACTTTTTAAATGTTGGGTCGTGTATTATTTTATAGCCTAAGTAAAACATATCTGTGGGCCAGATTTAGCTTGGGAGCAGCCAATGTGTAACTTCTGTTTTTAAACTTGGTATTTGCAGAACTAGAGGTGTACTAAGCACGTATCAACATATGTTATAAAGTAAGCATTTTTCACCATATTAGGTCTAGTACCTATATGGACTTTCCTTAACAAGTTTTTTTCTTCAGTATTATATGATTCTATGATTTGAGGACCTCGAGCTTTGATCTCTTCACTCACTCCTATCACTCATTGCAATGGAGTGTCCCCCACCGAGGGGGTGTGCTCTCGTCTCCCTTTTGATGGTGGAAGTTGTGGCATGCACCCCAGAATACATTCAGAGAGCAGAACCCTGCTCTCAAGCTGGGAGTGCCAACCAAGACTAGATTTTCACACACATAATGCCAAGTCCCAGAAGATTCCCTGGAGATATGAGGCAAAGCCAGTACTCTCCAGTGCTGGCTTCACTTAGCCAGGATTTGGAATGTGATTCCCCAGTGGCAAGCCCAATGGAGGGCAGGCTTGGAAAGGCACCTGAGAGGCCCAAAGCACTTCTGTGTTTCCAGGGAGTACTGAAATCACTAGAAGACTATTTCTCAACTTTGTTCCATGAATTAAAAGTTCTCAATTATTCACATGCAAGATGCCTGTAAGTGAAATAAGAATAATTCATATTCACACTTCTATTTGTCTAAAAGAAGTCATTTAACAAAAAAAGCTATAAGGCGTAACTTATACTGAGTGATAATAATGTAGTTATGTTAGGATATCATGATTAAAATACCTGTTTCTGAGAAAATCTCTAATTTTTTTTGTTTTTTGGATTATTTTTAGATCATGATGCTGGAGATGGAGTCCTGAACCCAGAAGAAGCAGGTGTGGTTTCAGAAGAATTAAAATTGGCCTCAAGAACTGAAAGTATGAAATTAAGTGGAAGGGAAAGAGAATTAGACAGTTCAGCAAGCAGCTTAAGAACACAACCAAATCCTCAGAAGCTCTGGGAAGATGGACCAGAATTACCTCCAATTTACAGCTCTTTAGCACCCACTAGTGGATATTTGTTAAGCACTGAGGATAAAACAGAAATAGATGAAAATCAGTTTACAAAATCTCATAATCGACCATCGCCCCAAATTCAGCCAGTGGGAAATGTGGGACAGCTTCATGGTGTCACACCTGTAAAGTTGTGTCGCAAAGAATTACGTCAGATTTCTGCCTTGGAACTATCATTACGACGTTCCGGTCTTGGAGTTGGGGTTGGATCTATGACTGCTGATTCCATCGAAGTAGCTAGGAAACCGAGTGACTTAAAAATTTAGGCATTTAATAATAGAACTTTTAATTTAGTAGATGTGTAAGATTCCTTTTTCTAACCTGTTAAAGTTAAAGCTTAAGCTCACTAGCTCTTCCCTCAGGATAAAGGAAGAAGGGAAGGAAGGAATCCCTAATCCTTTGTACACTATAGATGTATATATCTTCTGTAGTACATTTGAGGAGTTTTAATGAGCATTTACCTAATAACCAGACACACTTTCCAATACTATCAAGTAATGGAACATTTAAATATTTCCACTTATAAATTTGCTTAAAATGTTTTCCAGGTGTATTTGAAGAACAAAACTAAGAGTAGAATAACAAACTAAAATATCCACCAAATGCATATTATTATATAATATAAAAGTATATTATAAAGTATATTATATTATAAAAGTATGTTATAATACAATAATATAATATGCTTGTATTATTGTTATTCTCAAATACAGTTATGTTTTTGTTATTTTAAAAAGATCCAATTAAATATTGCTTGTATCAGAGAGAGAGGCACCTGCTGCATATGTTTTGGAACAGCTGAAAATTTATGCCAAAATACAGTCTGTGGGCTAAGGCAACTGCCTGGGTTTATGGATTAAAGTTAATTTATGGTCCTCAGAGCCCACAGAGGTTGAGTGATTCAGTTTTGACTTTTTAAACATGGTCTTTGCTCTTTTTCTGGAATTGTTTTTAGAATATTATTGGTTTGCTAATATTTGGAATATATGTTTTCATCTCTCTCCTGCCCTGTCTATTCAACATCTCTCTCATTGTGCTAAGATTGGGGGAAATGGATGCAGCTCCATGGAACAGAGACACGATGATAGAATAACACTAAAGCGTTCTAACATTTCAAGGGAAAGGTGTCTGCCTGTAAAGCTTGAAGTCTAGCCAGAGAATCTTTAGCTAATAAGCTGATGGGCTTAATCTGAAATTTTTCTCTACAACCTGCTTAGTCAGGACTTGCACACAGATAGGCCAGATGCTGCAGCGGTAAATATGTAAATGAACATTTTTCTTCAAGATTTTTTTCATCTAAATCTTATAAACTTCAATTTGGAATTAAGAACTAAACATTGATTTGCCCCACAAGTACAGTTTGTACTTTTTCCTCATATTTTTCAATCATAGAAAATATCCCATTATAATGACCGGAGGTTTTATTTTGTTACTTATGTTTTGTTACTTTTCCAAACTTTCACTTGTAAAATAAAATTGTTTCTTAAACTGATTAATGTTTGTGTGGGACAGTAGCCAAACCACCCTGACTTATGGATGCCTACTCAACTAGAGTCACCCACTTCCTTGCTGACTCCATTTTTTTCTTATCTGATGTTGCTACTAATTTTTTTCTTTTGTCCTTTTCTCTGTTGCTATTGACCCTGACCATATTACCTAAGACTCAAACGGTCACCCTGTGCTCAAAGACTTAAGGTTTTGTTTTGCTAGTTTCTAGCCCGTGGAGAGTAGGGTTCCTTGGTCCCACTGCTAAAAACCAGTTTCTGTAGGAGAAGAGAACCAAGCCAAAACAAACTTCTAAATTGGTGAATAGTTTTTCTCTCTCTCTTAAGCATGGTACTAAAATTCACTTAAATTGTGGCTTAAATAAATTTCTATGGACTTGGGAACTGAACCACAATTTATAACATCAGCCCAATGAGAAACTGCTTCAAACAACAAATTTACAAACTAACTTGGAAATTTTATTTTTAACAGGGACTATTTGAAGTCAGATTCTGGTTTTAAGCTAGTGTCCTCTTTTTGCCTTTGGTTTGTGTGATAGATATAATATGTATCGTATATAATGTGTATATATATAATGGCAAAAGGCCAGTGCCTTAACAAATCACAGCAATTATATATTTATTAATAAATACATATTTATTAATGAAGGTCCTAATTGTAAATTCCTTATGAGATTAAGTAATAATTTAGAAATAATTCATAAGAGTATATTCTGACACTGGAATCCTAAGAAATTGACACATTTGTTTTACTTGTGGACACATAAACATATTTTCTAAAAACCAGCTCAGTAACAAAGCAAGAAAATTTATATCAAACTAACAATGATTAGATTTGATAATGCAAATGTGAATTGACTTCTAAATAACAAAGGTATAACTTTTTTCTTCCTTTTGGTTAAACATATATCCTTTGTATGCTCTGATAGATTTCATATACATACACAAACACATAGATGTAAATAATGTCCTGAATAACATGTTCTGGAAGTGAACCTCTTGTCATTCTAGTTTAGTCAGTGTCCTCACAAAGGAAAGAAAAAATAAGGCCCCTCCCCCAAGGCAAGTAAAATTAATTTTTTACATATACTAATAATAAATTTTACTCTTGTTTCACATGCTTTCCTTAGTCTCAACATTTTGTCATTGTTTGCCTTTTTGCCTGTATATAAAATAAGTTTGTGGGTTTCTTTTATTATTTTTTTTTTCCACCTATAACAGAGCATTTCAAAGGAAACATATTTGCCTCCATAAAGTACTAGCTCCTTCCCTGTCTCCAGAGTGTTATAGATAACCGAGTTCAAGAATTCTATAAGTTTGGGAACTATCGGTGGTGAGAACATCAATGAAGGTGCTTTTGTGCTTTAATGTTGATTTTCTTTTGCTAATGGTTTGGGTTTTTTTGTCTCTCACTTCATATTTTCAGGAACTCAGGGTCCAAGGAGTCAGCAAAAATACATATGATCTTCAAGAATGTGGACTTTATTGCCACTAGCCATTGGTTTCTTTGTATTAGTCCAGGTCAATAAAGTGATAAATGCTTATTTAAGAACGGGTGTCTTATATAAAAAAAATAATAAAGGTCTTATACTAAGTCTTAGAATGAATTGCTAAGGAGTCAAATCCTTAGCGGGAGCTTGGTTCTAGAGTCGACACAAATTCTCACGCTTTAAATGCAAGTATGACATGTTTTGTTCTTTCAGTTATTTCTTTTTTTTTTTTTAATTCTTTTTTATTTTTTTTTCCCCAAAGCCCCAGTAGATAGTTGTACGTCATAGCTGCACATCCTTCTAGTTGCTGTATGTGGGACGCGGCCTCAGCATGGCCAGAGAAGCGGTGCGTCAGTGCGCGCCCGGGATACGAACCCGGGCCACCAGCAGCGGAGCGTGCGCACCCAACCGCTAAGCCATGGGGCCGGCCCCTCAGTTATTTCTTTAGGCACCTACTTGTGACTTTTTAAAACACTGGAGCATCAATATCTGAAAGTTCAATGTCCACAATACCTGTAAGCTTGATGTCCACCCATGTCGACAATTCCTCTCTCAACTTCACTGGAATTTTTAAAAATATTCATTATGTATATTTTACATTTAAAGATATAACAGGCTGCAGGTTTGCCTTCGTTGGTACTGATAACACATTCTTCTACGTTTATATTTTCAAAAATTGAAAATAAAGTTGGGAGTGAGAGCCTTCTGCAATAAATATCTCAAATGCATTGGGTATGTAGTATTTCTGAGCTCATATGGACAGTAAGTAGTATTCAAAGGTTGGGGTAGTGGGAGCATCCGCTCAATGGGGAGGAGTACTTTATCACTTTCATTGTTTACCTTGGTGCTGATGACAAAAAGCAAACTGACTTTTCTTAAGTTTTATTGTTTTTGAATTCTCTACAAACAATGCACCCTTGTTGCCTGCACCAGAGGTGACTGCTTCCATTCCTTGTTCTTGGAATGCAGTGCATACATGGCCCCAAATACTGGAATGATGTTTGATTTTCATAATGACCTTCATGTTGACCCCAACATGGAGGCAGTCAGAACAAGAGAAATTATAAAAAGAAAGCTCAGAAAAACTTGGTATTATAATATGGGCTTTGGAGGATAGTTCTTATTTGTCCCTTTTTGTATATTTTTTTCTGTGAATTTTTGCGGTGCATCAACAGAATTGCCACTACTTAAAATGCTAGCAGGGGCCAGCCCAGTGGCGCAAGCGGTTAAGTGCACGCGTTCTGCTGTGGCGGGCCAGGGTTCGCCGGTTCGGATCCCAGGTGCGCACCAACGCACCGCTTGTCAAGCCGTGCTGTGGCGGCATCCCATATAAAGTGGAGGAAGATGGGCACGGATGTTAGCCCAGGGCCAGTTTTCCTCAGCATGAAAAAAAAAAAAAAGGAGGATTGGCAGATGTTAGCTCACGGCTGATCTTCCTCACAAAAAACAAAATAATAAAATGCTAGCAGTGTAATTTAATTGAACTCAAGTATATTCACTTAGGCGTTAAGTTCTACTGGTAAATTATTACACACAGCCCTCCTGAGTTTTCTCTTCAGTACTTTAAAAAGAAAAATACAACAATCTCACAGACTTGTTATGAGCAAGATCCTTATATGCCCAGGGAACAAAATCACTCACAATAGAAGAGTAGAAAATCATTTAAACATTTTTTAAAGTGTATACAGTCATGCATCACTTCACGATGGGGATACATTAGGATTCATCGTTAGACAATTTCATTGTGCAGATATCATAGAGTGTACTTACACAAACAGATGGTATAGCCTACTACACACCCCAGCTCTATGGTACTAATCTTATGGGACCACTGTCAATACATGCGGTCCATCATTGACCAAAATATCATTATGCAGTGCATGACTGTACTTATGATTGTTGGAAATTTAAAACTCCACATATTAAATTTTTAATTTTAAAATTCCACAAGTTAATACTTGTGTAATTAAAGTAGAACAAAATGTATTTTGAAACCATATTCATACACTGTATTACTGTGTTTTCAAGCTTATTACAATATATACAAAGCAAGGTGTAATTTCTCAAGTCGAAAATGCTAAATATTATTAGAATTTACTTTATTTGATCTAAGGGGTCTTATTTTTAAAAGGACCACTTCTTGGACCCTGCCCCCCCCCACCAATTGCCAACAACAAATTACAGGCAAATTATAGCTTACCTACCCCTCACTTTCCTCAATTTTCCAGGACTCAAATAGCTCTGATAAGAACAAGGGATGAAGTTTATTTTAAAGCATTCCATAGACCAGCAAAGAATTTTCAAAAATATTTTGAGAGAATATGTTTTATTTTTCTGGCAACGACACTGAAACTTAACTTCAATCTTTGGCTATCTCTAAACCCTAAAGAATACTCCTAGTTAGTACTGAATTTACCATTTGAAAATATACGTCCCCGTTTTTATACTGGTTCCTCTTCCTATGATTACTATTAATTCAGAATTAAATGAAAAGAAGCCACCCCAGACAGAATTTGAATGGCAATTGTGGAGCCATTCAATAGGGAATTATAAGAAACAGTAGTTTTGGATAAATTCCAACAGCCGTAACATAAATCGAAGAAAATAAGACAAGTGATTTTACCGTTGAACCATGAATAGTATGACAAAACAAACATTGTAGGCAAAATTGACAGGATTTATCTTTATAAAACAATACTTAACCATTTTGCTTAATTTTTCTCTCTACTAAAATATCCCTGAATTTTTCTACTGAAAAACCTCTGGATAAAACACTTCCATTCACGATTACAAACCAGCAGCTACTGGCCTGCTGTGAGAGGCTGAATTTGTTTTTTTGTTTGTTTTTTTTATGTGTGTGAGGAAGATCAGCCCTGAGCTAAGATCCATGCTAATCCTCCTCTTTTTGCTGAGGAATACCGGCTCTGAGCTAACATCTATTGCCAATCCTCCTTTTTTCCCCCAAAGCCCCAGTAGATAGCTGTATGTCATAGTTGCACATCCTTCTAGTTGCTGTATGTGGGACATGGCCTCAGCATGGCTGGAGAAGCCGTGTGTCTGTGCGCCCCTGGGATCCGAACCTGGGCCGCCAGCAGCGGAGCGCGCGCACTGAACCGCCAAGCCACCAGGCCGGCCCTGAATTTGTTATTCATTTATGTTTGTGGCCTGCAGTTGTATTTCACATCCACCATGAAAAGGAGTGAGGAGTTAATCTGAATTTGACTGATTTATAATTTTTGATAATTTATAAGTATTAAAATTGTCAAATCTTTGTTGTTACTTTCTAGCATGACTTTTTTTTTTCCTAGACAGTTAGAGTGGGAACAGGCAAGGTGTTTTTATACTGAGGGGCCAATCTCCTTTTGAAATTCCCATCACCTGGGGGTTGGGTAGGATCTGAATTGTTCCATTCAAAGCCTGGAACTAAGCCTATCTGTTTCACTGGACATTTTCGCAGCTAGCACCAGGTGGCACCAGTTGTAAGACAGGACCAGAATAACCCAGGTTATAATTGTATTAATGGAGTACATTAAATAATGATATTTTCTAAAACACCAAACACCAAACAGACTTTTCAAAAAAAAAAAAAAAAAGCAATTTATGAATCACTCCCTTGCATTTAAAGTCAAAATCTTATTTTTCAAATGGAACTCAAAGTAATTATTTAATAAATTAATTGGGAGGGAAAATTCTATTTTTGCTATATGGTAAATAGTCTATAACTTTATCAAATAAATAACATGAAAGCACTTTGAAAACTAAAGCATCATATATATCTATTTTAGAACTATAAGTAGTTTTTCCATAGAATTGCCTGTCAAAAATGGAATAACTTTTTAGGTTGCTTATTTTATATATATCATAAAACACGTTTTAAAAAATTCTCGGAGTTTTAGTTGTATATGTTAACAACAACAGAAATAACAGTATTCTCTGAGAAGTTTCATGTGAATTTTATTCTCATAGAAAATATTTTAAAGACTTGGCTGTGTCTACTTTTATAGGCAAAGAAATGCTTCATGACTTTCTTTGATTTATGAATGAAAGAATATATTTTTACTGAGTTTTTAACTACCAGTTTTTGGCTATTTGTTACTTATTTCTTTAGTAACGATTACATTTGTGAGTTATTGATGAACTCTGGCTAGAAAATAACTTTTCTTAAAACAGAAGAATGGTTTCCATTTGGTAATCACAAAGATTATTTTACAAACTCTATTTTTCCCTCAAGGAAACTGTAAAACAGTTAAATTAATTTTTTGGTACATGTATAGGTATGTGACTAAATTCACAGAAAGTGACCAAAGTCAGTGTTCGTTTGGCATGTGATACTCTTAGCTACTATATACAAGAAGCATATTAGAATTAAATCTGACATTACCATGGTGGTGTCTCCTTTATAAACATTCTGAGGGAAGCTCATTCCTCTTAGTTTGCAAATATCTGCCAATGTTAAGGAATATTCTATCTCTATTTAGATCCACCCAGACCTGCACAGCTGAGTAATCAAAGAGAAGGCCAAGACTTGAAGAGCAACGGAACCTAGAATCAGAAGTATTCTAGTGGATTGTGAACAAATAAATCAGAGAGGAAGAATACTAACAAACACTTTTCCTGGAAGAGTTACCTCAGTGACACTGAGGTCCTCTCGATTAGGTTTATTACAAAGTTCACTATCTCCCATGAGAGGGAAACTAGATGTAAGGACCCGATTACATGAGTTTAATTGGCCAGGCCACTGCAAACCAAAACACCCTTCAGAACCGGGGCCAGTACCCTGGGGTTTAGTTCTTACATGGGGAAGAATCTGTGCCTCATCCAAAGGGTGAGCTGGTAATTAAAGTCACCTGTATTCTGAAAACGTCACAAAAATGGCATCTATAGACAACAGATGGGAAATTTCTGTAAAAATTTATAGGCATTTTTTCCTGCTTAATGTTTTCTATTAACCTTTTATTATTGAAGATAGAGCTGAGAACTAAAAGCCCTGTCCCTCAAGGAACTTAAATCTCAGTGACAAGTACTACAGAGAAAATAAAGCAAGGTAGGGGGTATAAAATCAAGGATGCTTTTTTTTTTTTTGGTAAGGAAGAGTTGCCCTGAGCTAACATCTGTTGCCAATCTTCCTCTATTTTGTATGTGACCTACCACCACATCATGGCCACTGATGAGTGGTGTAGGTCCGCATCAGGGAACCAAACCCGGGCCACCAAATCACAGCACGCTGAACTTAACCACTAGGCCTCCAGGGCTGGCCAAGGATGCTTTTTCAGATGGAAATATGTTTCTGAGCTAGACACACACACACACATAAAGCTGTAAAAACTAGACGTAAACTCACTGACTTAAAAATTGCTTTTCAATTTATGCATGCTCAAAAGGGGCAAGTATATGGGGCCAGCCCAGTGGTGCAAGTGGTTAAGTGCGCTCCGCTGTGGCGGCCCGGGGTTTGCCGGTTTGGATCCCAGGCGTGCACCGACGCACTGCTTGTCAAGCCATGCTGTGGCGGCGTCCCATATAAAGTGGAGGAAGATGGGCATGGATGTTAGCCCAGGGCCAGTCTTCCTCAGCAAAAAGAGGAGGATTGGCAGATGTTAGCTCAGGGCCGATCTTCCTCACAAAAACAAAAGGGGGGGACAACTATCAGACATCATATATGAACACAGGAATCATATCCAATTTTTATGGGAGAGGAAGAGCACTTATTAACTTGCTAAGCCACTCTGTCCTTCCATAAACAAGAAAGTGCTTTAGATCTATTGCTTTCATCTATGCAATTGCTTAGGATTTATTCCAAGTTTAGAATCACATTTCATTTAAAAAATTTTTAAATTGAGATAATTCACATAAAAAAAATTTACCATCTTACAGTGGGCTGGCCTGGTGGCGTAGTGGTTGGGTTCACACGCTCTGCTTTGGTGGCCTGGGGTTCACAGGTTCAGATCCTGGGCATGGACCTACACATCACTCATCAAGCCATGCTGTGGAAGCATCCCACATACAAAATAGAGGGAGATGGGCACAGATGTTAGCTCAGGGACAATCTTCCTCAACAAAAGAAGAGGATTGGCAACAGATGTTAGCTCAGGGCCAATCTTCCTCACCAAAAAAAAAAAGAAATTTACCATCTTAAAGCACACAATTCAGTAGTTTTTGGTATATTTCCTATGTTGTGCAATCATACTAATTCCGGAACATTTCATCACCTCAAAAAGAAACTCTGTCTCTATTAGCAATCAGTCCCAATTTACCCTTTCCTCTCTCCCCTGACAACCACTAATCTATTGCCTGTTTCTATAGAATTGCCTATTCTTAATATTTCATATCAATGATATCATACAGTATGTATCCTTCAGTGTCTGGCTTCTTTTTCTTAGGATAATGTCTTCAAGATTCTTTCATGTAGCATGTAACAGTATTTCATCCCTTTTTATGGATGAATAATAATCCATTGTATGGATATACCACATTTTGTTTATCCATTTAGAGTTGATGGACATTTGGATTATTTCCCACTTTTTGGTTATTATAAACAACCATGCTATGGAATGCTACAAACATTTGTGTATAAGTTTTTGTATGAATATGTTTTCAATTCTCTTGAGTATATGCCTAAGAATGGAATTTTCAGGTCATAAGGTAATTCTATGTTTAACTTTTGAAGAGACTGCCAAACTGTTTTCCACCAGCAGTGTATGAAAGTTCCAATAACTCCACATCCTTGTCAACACTTGTTATTGTCTGCCTTTTGATTATAGCCATCCTATTGATGTGAAGTGGTATCTCACTGTGGTTTTGAGTTACATTTCCCTAACAACTAATGATACTGAGTATTTTTTCATGTGTTTATTGGCCATTTGTATATCTTCTTTGGAGAAACATCCATTCAAATTGCTTGCCTATTTTGAATTGTCTTTTCAATGTTGAATTTTAACAGTTCTTTATATATTCTAGATACAAGTCTCTTATCAGATATATGATTTGCAAATATTTTCTCCCATTCTGTGAGTTGTCTTTTCACTTTCTTGATGGTGTCCTTTGCATTGCAAAAGTTTTTACTTTTGATTTAATCCAATTTATCTATTTTTTTCTTTTGGTTGTTTGTGCTTTAGTTGTCATATCTAAGAAACCATTGCCTAATCGAGGATCATGCAGAATACACCTATGTTTTCTTCTAAGAGTTTTATAATTTCAGCTCTTACATTTATGTCTTGAGTCCATTTTGAATTATTTAATTTTTGTATGTAGTGTGAGGTAGGGGTCCAACTTTATTCTTTTGCATGTGGATATCCAGTTGTTGAAAAAAACTATCTTTTCCTTATTGAGTTGTCTTGGCACCCTTCTTGAACACTAATTGACAACAGATGTTTGGGTTTGTTTCTGGACTCTTGATTCTATTGCATTGGCTTATGTCTATCCGTATGCCAGTACCACATGTCTTGATTACTATAGCTTTACAGTAAATTTTGAAGTTGGGAAGTGTCAGTCTACAGCTTTGTTCTTCTTTTTCAATATTGTTTTGGCTATTGGGGGTCCCTTAAGTTTCTATATGAATTTTAGGAACAGTTTATTCATTTCTACAAAAAAGCCTGTTGGAATTTTGACAGGAATTGCATTGAATCTGTAGCTCCATTTGGGGGGTATTGCTAACTTAACAATATTAAGTCTTCCAATCCATAAACATGGGCTGTCTTTCCATTTATTTAGATCTTCTTTAATTTCTTTTAACAATGTTTTGTAGTTTTCAGTGTACAAGTCTTAGGCTTCTTTGATTAAACTTATCCCTAAATACTTTATTCCTTTTGAGCTATTGTGAGTAGACTTGTTTTCTTAATTTCATTTTTCAGATTGTTCACTGCTAGTATATAGAAACACAACCAATTTTTGTATATTGATCACAATTTGTTTTTAGTGGATAGTAAATTTGGGTTAGAAACACACCATACCATGAATCAATGAACCCATACAAACTGACTTCATGAGCAGAAATCCCAGCTTTTTTGTTGCTGTTGTTGATAAATTTTTAGCTTCTTATTTTAAGATTATTCCTTCAAGAATTATTTTTATTTTTCTTATTTAAGGATTAACCTTTCTTATTTAAGGTTAAGGGTGGTAAGAGCATAGAGCACAGCTAGATAATTTGGCATTTGTAGTCTGTAGCCTCAGGTCTTTCACATGTATTTTTCCTGTTTAAGTAAAACACCAAGGGAACAATTCTCAGCACCCTGTCTCTCTGTATCATGAGGACACTTTCTGTATATGCCTCAATGCTATATATTTTAAAGATTAATGGTAATGCAGAGAAAGCTAATTTTTTCAAAAAATTTCTATGTGCTAGGTCTTATGCTAATTGCTAATGCTAAAAGAAACAAAGTTTAATAAATCACAGACCCATCCACCAAACAGCATACAGTCTGTTGAGGAAAGACAAACAATAACATTTTGACCATTTGAATGCACACAGTGAGCCTGGCACTGTAGTGACCATACCAGTGAGTAAAACAGGCCAAGATTCTGCTTTAATGGGGCTCACAATGTCAAGGAGATATAATGGCTCTGGTAAAAATATAGAGGGTACCATGGGAGGCTATGGAGAGCCTGCTGCATTTATTCTGTACAATTTATACAGCAACTGGACTGGTTTACTTTTACTGCCCCAAATCCTTTTTCTTCAGACACAGTACAAACAATGTAAAAAATACCAGAGGAGAGTTAAAAACCCATTAAGTAGAACTAATTATCTGCAAATAATTTATAGGTGATATCTATATCTATACATGTATCTATATCTATACATAACATTAATTTTAATCACTGCAAGCCTCCTGAGGAAAATACTTCTTTTGGTCTAGTGTGAGAGGGTATTTTTAAAAATAATTATTTTTGAAAGTATAAAATAGCCTTTCATAAAATAATCCTATATTCATGTAGATAATTTTTCAAATTCAAGTTAGTGACATTTGACTTCATATAAATAGTACACTATAAATAACACCACAGTAAGGACAAGGGAAGGAGGTAGCTGAGTCAAAATACTAGAAAAGCAACATTAACATTTCTATTTTGCAGTAGACAGTGTGAAGGTAGAATGAAAAAGTTTACCTTTTAGTGCTTCAATTTATTCAATATTTTTTAAAAAGGTATTTTTAAGGTACTAATCAAGAATTCATTCTACTTACAATCTTAATATTACTGTGGGATTATTAATGTTCAGTCTATTAAATTGCCTGAATTAAAAAAAACGATACTACAATCTTCCCCTCCTCTTACTTACCATTAGTTTCTCTTTTTTAAAGAAATATAATTTTTGTTTTTTTCAAAGTGACAACGTATATGGTATAAGAGTCAAATAATTACAAGGCACATAACAACAAACAGAAGGCCCTGCTCCACCTATCGTCACTCTGATACCCGCTTCCCAAAGCAAAGTTGTTTTTCTGCTATTTAATTCCACATTTCTAAATAACACATTTCTACTGCTTTGTCTTAGTTTGTCCTTTTCAGCCATTTTACACCATCTACCAATTTCCCGGTATTTTTATATCACATTGTTCAGCATTTATTTTAATGCCTATTATATAAATATTGCCCACAGCATCCCATGATGTATCAGTCAGGAGGGGTTAATTATGTCACATTAACAAATGACCACAAAGAACTCAGTGGCCTACAACAATTAAGGGTTACTTCTCATTTACACTGCATGTCCAGTGGCAGGACAGCTGCAGTTCTGCTCTGTGGTGTCTTCACTCAGGACTCAGAAGACCAGCGGCAGCATCCATCTGAACAGCGCCAATCTGTGGCAGGAGCAGAGACATGGCTCTTAAAGCTTCTGCCTGGAAGTGATCTAGTCATTTGTGCTTCTATTTCATTGGACACCGTAATTCACACTGCCAGGTCCAACGTCAATGGGGCAGGGAAGTATAATCTCCTCCAGGGAGGTAACACCAAATATTCTTAAACAATCATACAGTCCACCACAAATATTTTGTTTTCCCTGGAGTTTATAATCCCCGCTTTCGTGGATTGCTCAGTTTTCTCTATGCCCATCACCATTTCATCTCTGTATGTTTCACCAGAGCTGTGGAATTTTGTTCATAAGGTTCAAACACATTAGGTAATCGATCAGTTCCATTTTTTTTTTCTTGGAGACATTCCTTCTGGAGCCCTCCATCCTCTTGTGTCAGAATGGACTGGTTGCTCTCAACGCTTGCTACACAGCTGTCATCCTGGAACTTCCTTTCACCTTCATGTTGGGAATTCTCTGTTTTCTCCTTTGTTGGAGCTCCTGTTTACCAGGTCCCATGTGTTTCTATTTCTTGGTTTACACCCTTTTTTTGGTGGGGTACCTCCCTCCAGTAGCTTCCTGAGCATACGCAAGTTACAATTTTTGAGAGTTGTTGTCATTTTGACATCTTTTCCTGCTCCCTGAATTGGCTCTATTTCCTATTTCTTTTCCCTCCCTCCCTCCCTTTCCTCCTTCCTTCCTTCCTCCCTCCCTCCCTTCTCTTTCACTTTCTTTCTTTCTTTTGTTTGTTCATTTGAGGCTCTTTCATGTAAGACAGTTTCTTCAAATATCTGGAGATTCTTGACTATTCACCCACATTTAAGAATGAGATGGTAAAAAGTTGATTAGAGCCTCTGTTGGTATGGGCAGAGCTTGTCGACTATTGGGCTTCACTGTAAAGAGATAGGTGACAAGCCACATTCTCCATTATAGGACCCCCAAATGTCAGTATTTGTAGGCATTTTCTCTTGGACCAGCTGGTTTTCCTCTAAGAGGAAGCTTCCATTTCCTGACAGGATCCCAGCATTCTAGAATCTGAATTTGGGAATGAAGCTGGGGGGATATGCTTCATAATTCAATACGTAAAACTTCATTTTTTTATTTTTATTTTTATTTTTATTTATTTTTAATTTTTTTGTTTATTGCAGTAACATTGGTTTATAACATTTAAAAATTTCAGGTGTACATCATTTTACTTCTATTTCTGCATAGATTACATCATGTTCACCACCAAAATACTAATTACAACCCATCACCACACACATGCACCCAATTATCCCTTTCACCCTCCTCCCTCCCCCCTTCCCCTCTGGTAACCACCAATCCAATCTCTGTCCCTATGTGTTTGTTTACTGTTGTTATTATCTACTACTTGATGAAGGAAATCATACGGTATTTGACCTTCTCCCTCTGACTTATTTCACTTTGCATTATACCCTCAATGTCCATCCATGTTGTCACAAATGGCTGGATTTCATCGTTTCTTATGGCTGAGTAGTATTCCATTGTGTATATATACCACATCTTCTTTAGCCATTCGTCCCTTGATGGGCACTTAGGTTGCTTCCAAGTCTTGGCTATTGTGAATAACGCTGCAATGAACACAGGGGTGCATGTACCTTTACAAATTGGTGTTTTCAAGTTCTTTGGATAAATACCCAACAGTGGAATAGCTGGATCATATGGTAGTTCTATCTTTGATTTTTTGAGGAATCTCCATACTGTTTTCCATAGTGGCTGCACCAGTTTGCACTCCCACCAGCAGTGTACGAGAGTTCCTTTCTCTCCACATCCTCTCCAACACATGTTGTTTCCTGTCTTGTTAATTATAGCCATTCTGACGGGCGTGAGGTGATATCTCATTGTAGTTTTGATTTGCATTTCCCTGATAGTTAGTGATTTTGAACATCTTTTCATGTGTCTGTTGGCCATCTGTATATCTTCTTTGGAGAAATGTCTGTTCAGGTCTTTTGCCCATTTTTTAATTGGGTTGGTAGTTTTTTTGTTGTTGAGATGCATGAGTTCTTTATATATTTTGGAGATTAAGCCCTTATCAGATGTATGGTTTGCAAATATCTTCTCCCAATTGTTAGGTTGTCTTTTCGTTTTGTTGATGGTTTCCTTTGCTGTGCAGAAGCTTTTTAGTTTGAAGTAGTCCCATTTGTTTATTTTTTCTATTGTTTATCTTGCCGGGTCAGACGTGGTGTTTGAAAAGATGTTGCTAAGACCGATGTCGAAGAGGGCGCTGCCTATGTTTTCTTCGAGAAGTTTCACAGTTTCAGGTCTTACATTCAAGTCTTTAATCCATTTGGAGTTAATTTTTGTGTACGGTGTAAGGTAAGGGTCTACTTTCATTTTTTTGCATATGGCTATCCAGTTTTCCCAACACCATTTGTTAAAGAGACTTTCTTTTCCCCATTGTATGTTCTTGGCTCCTTTGTCAAAGATTAGCTGTCCATAGATGTGTGGGTTTATTTCTGGGCTTTCGATTCTATTCCATTGATCTGTGTGTCTGTTTTTGTGCCAGTACCATGCTGTTTTGGTTACTATAGCTTTGTAGTATATTTTGAAATCAGGGAGTGTGATATCTCCAGCTTTGTTCTTTTTTCTCAGGATTCCTTTAGCTATTCGGGGTCTTTTGTTGTTCCATATAAATTTTAGGATTCTTTGTTCTATTTCTGTGAAAAATGTTGTTGGAACTTTGATAGGGATTGCATTGAATCTATAGATGGCTTTAGGAAGTATAGACATCTTAACTATGTGAATTCTTCCAATCCAAGAGCATGGAATATCTTTCCATTTCTTTGTGTCTTCTTCAATTTCTTTCAGCCATGTTTTATAGTTTTCGGTGTACAGATCTTTCACCTCTTTGGTTAAGTTTATTCCTAGATATTTTATTCTTTTTGTTGCAATTGTAAATGGGATGGTATTCTTAATTTCTCTTTCTGCTACTTCGTTGTTAGTGTACAGAAATGCAACTGATTTTTGTATGTTGATTTTGTATCCTGCAACTTTACCATATTCGTTTATTACTTCTAAAAGTTTTCTGGTGGATTCTTTAGAGTTTTCTATATATATAATCATGTCATCTGCAAATAGTGACAGTTTCACTTCTTCCTTTCCAATTTGGATCCCTTTTCTTTCTTTCTCTTGCCTGATTGCTCTGGCTAGGACTTCCAGTACTATGTTAAATAGGAGTGGTGAGAGTGGGCATCCTTGTCTGGTTCCTGTTCTTAGAGGGATGGCTTTCAGTTTTTCACCATTGAGGATGATATTAGCTGTGGGTTTGTCATATATGGCCTTTATTATGTTGAGGTACTTTCCTTCTATACCCATTTTATTCAGAGTTTTTATCATAAATGGATGCTGTATCTTGTCAAATGCTTTCTCTGCATCTATTGAGATGATCATGTGATTTTTATTCTTCATTTTATTAATGTGGCGTATTGCGTTGATTGATTTGCGAATGTTAAACCATCCCCGCATCCCTGGAATAAATCCCACTTGATCATGGTGTATAATCTTTTTAATGTATTGTTGTATGCGATTTGCTAGTATTTTGTTGAGGATTTTTGCATCGATGTTCATCAGTGATATTGGCCTGTAATTTTCTTTTTTTGTGTTGTCCTTGTCTGGTTTTGGTATCAGGGTAATGTCAGCTTCGTAGAATGAGTTAGGGAGCTTCCCCCCCTCCTCAATTTTTTGGAAGAGTTTGAGAAGGATAGGTATTAAGTCTTCTTTGAATGTTTGGTAGAATTCACCAGGGAAGCCGTCTGGTCCTGGACTTTTATTTTTGGGGAGGTTTTTGATTACTGTTTCGATCTCCTTACTGGTGATTGGTCTATTTAAATTCTCTACTTCTTCTTGATCCAGTTTTGGAAAGTTGTATGATTCTAAGAATTTATCCATTTCTTCCAGATTGTCGAATTGGTTGGCATATAGCTTTTCATAGTATTCTCTTATAATCTTTTGTATTTCTGAGGTGTCTGTTGTAACCTCTCCTCTTTCATTTCTGATTTTACTTATTTGTGCCTTCTCCCTTTTTTTCTTGGTGAGTCTAGCTAAAGATTTGTCAATTTTGTTGATCTTTTCAAAGAACCAGCTCTTGGTTTTATTAATTTTTTCTATTGTTTTTTTGGTCTCTATTTCATTTATTTCTGCTCTGATTTTTATTATTTCCCTTCTTCTACGGATTTTGGGCTTTGTCTGTTCTTCTTTTTCCAGTTCCTTTAGGTGCATTGTTAGATTGTTTATTTGAGATTTTTCTTGTTTGTTGAGATAGGCCTGTATCGCTATAAACTTCCCTCTTAGAACTGCTTTTGCTGTATCCCATAAATTCTGGCATGTCGTATTTTCATTTTCATTTGTCTCCAGGTATTGTTTGATTTCTTCTTTGATTTCTTCATTAACACAGTCGTTGTTCCGTAGCATTTTGTTGAATCTCCATGTATTTGTGGCTTTTCTGATTTTCTTCCTATAGTTGATTTCTAGTTTCATACCGTTGTGGTCAGAAAAGATGCTTGGTATTATTTCAATCTTCTTAAATTTATGGAGACTTGTTTTGTGGCCTAATATGTGATCAATCCTGGAGAATGTTCCATGTGCATTTGAAAAGAATGTGTATTCTTCGGTTTTTGGATGGAATGCTCTGTATATATCTACTAGGTCCATCTGTTCTAGTGTGTCGTTTAAGGCCAATGTTTCCCTATTGATCTTCTGTTTGGATGATCTATCCGTTGGTGTAAGTGGAGTGTTAAAGTCACCTACTATCATTGTGTTACTATTTCTCTTTTTATGTCTGTTAATAATTGCTTTATATATTTAGGTGCACCTACATTGGGTGCGTAGATATTTACAAGTGTTATATCCTCTTGTTGGATTGTTCCCTTGATCATTATGTAATGCCCTTCTTTGTCTCTTTTTACAGTTTTTGTTTTAAAGTCTATTTTGTCTGATATGAGTACTGCTACCCCAGCTTTCTTTTCATTGCCATTTGCATGGAGTATCTTTTTCCATCCCTTCACTTTCAGGGTAAAACTTCATTTAATTCTGCTTTTTTGTGGAGTGAGTCATCCCTGTCCTCAGCACAGCCTGGTGTCCAGAGGAACTCTGAGTCAACCTCTCAAGAAAGTAAACCTCCTATCTTCTGTTGAGTTAAGGCACCATGGAATGGGGTAGGGATTAGCGGGGAGGAAGGATCCCACTGTTCTTTATAAAACTTGCACAATGAATTCTGGTTTTCAGCCCCACTCTACCTCTGCTTTCAGATGTATGGCAGCCTTAGTTCCAGAGCCTTTCCAGGGACTATGAGGTGAACAGGTTCACTCTGGCTGGCTCTACCCCCTCCAAAAAATTTAGGTATTAATCTTCTCAGTTGTGGTAAGTCAGTTATCACTCATCCATCTGCTTTCCACTTTCTGAAGTTTTGTTGACATCCTCCTTCAGCAGGGATCTCTTTTCCTGTTTGCTTTATCTTTATGGGTTTATACCTTTTTTATTCCTTCACTGTCATTTTAATGAGTGGAGTGAGTGGAGAAAAACATGTGTTCAATGCACCATGTTTAATCAGAAGTCTCCTTACCATTAGTTCTTAACATGTACAGATGTAATGAACATATATTCTAAGTAGGAAAAGTCCAAGTATAGTTATGGGCAATTCCATAAGACTTAGATACAAGTACAATAATAGGACAACTGTACCTAACTTTCATTGAGTGCTTATATGTGCTAAGCAGTCTTTCAAATGCTTATGTGTATTGCGTATATTACATATTTATCCTCACAACAACCCCATGGGATGAGTGCTGTGATTCAACCCCTAGCAGTCTGCCTCCAGATCCCTATATCATTTTCTAACTTTTTAAAAAATTATTTAATTATTTATTTATTTTTCCCCCAAAGCCCCAGTAGATAGTTGAATGTCATAGCTGCACATTTTCCTAGTTGCTGTATGTGGGACTCGGCCTCAGCGTGGCTGGAGAAGCGGTGCATCGGTGCGCGCCCAGGATCCAAAGCCGGGCCGCCAGCAGCGGAGTGCCTGCACTTAACCGCTAAGCCACGGGGCTGGCCCCCCTATATCATTTCCTTTTCTTTCTTTTTTTTTTTGTGAGGAAGATCAGCCCTGAGCTAACATCCATGCTAATCCTCCTCTTTTTGCTGAGGAAGACCGGCTCTGAGCTAACATCTATTGCCAATCCTCCTTTTTTTTTTTTTTTTTCCCCCAAAGCCCCAGTGGATAGTTGTATGTCATAGTTGCACATCCTGCTAGTTGCTGTATGTGGGACGCGGCCTCAGCATGGCCGGAGAAGTGGTGCGTCGGTGCACACACGGGATCCGAACCCAGGCCGCCAGTAGCGGAGCATGCACACTTAACCGCTAAGCCATGGGGCCGGCCCCCCTATATCATTTTCTAAGCTACAAATTCATCTTCTTTTCAATTTGTCAGGTCTCTTGTCAATCCCTATTTATTGTTAAGTTATACAGGAGGTTTTTCACGTAGATTTTGAACATTTACAGTGCATTATCTGATGTGGCAAAGCTAGCATCACTTTTGATGTATCTCTTTGAGGATACATTTTGGAGGTAGAACAGAGTAGTCTATGACAAATTTTAAAGCATAGTCACTTAAACTGGGAAGCCTGGCAGGTGTTTATTTTATAATACAGACAGATGGGCATTTCCTCTTAAAGAAAGCAGTTATCATCTGTAATGAGACGTCAAAAAGAAGCAATTAGAAATCCCACATTAGTAACATAAAACTTTAAAGCGCCTGTTTAAATGAAACATGATTATCTGCAAGAGTTTAACATATTAAATCACTGATGGCCTTGAACTCTCTAATTCAGAGATTTTAGTACCAGGCTCATTATCACTACTCCAATGCTACCATCACTCCTGTGGATAATTCTTTGTGAGATAAATATATACATATTTTATTATATTATATATATATAGTGTGTGTATATATATATATTCCTTTCAAATCTTTACTGCCTCTCGATTCCTTGACCACCTGTCTTCACACGATCTTGTGTCCTCTGCTGTCTCAGCTCCCCCCTCTCATGATCATTCCCTGCACCCTGACATTACTGACAATTAGAGCCTCTCTGCTAATTTTAATTTCAAGCCTCCCACTCTCCAACCCATCTCCTATCGTTTCAGGTCATTCTCTATAGTACCTAAACTCCACCAATTCTTCAACCTGATCAGAAACACCAGCCTATTCACCCTACCATCTTTTCACCGCTCTCCACCCATCTCACAGCCTTACTTCTTACCCTGTCTGAAATTATATGCCTTCTTTGTTTCTACCCTCACCTACTTTGCCTATCTCTCCCCACCATTCTTGCTTGGCCAAATCTCAGTCCTGGTTAATCCCAAACTGCAGGTGAGCAACTGAATAAAGCTGGAGAAAAATGCACAACCACATTGACTGGTCTCACTATAAATTCATGACCACTCACTCACTCAGGTGGGCCCTTAGTAGTGCCTGGGAACTTTACTGTGTTTCCCTAGTCAAATCCCTCTCCCACACTCATAGGCTACTATTTTACCTCTCTTCCTCTCTCCTCCTCCCTCTCAAACTCCCCCCTCATTATTTAGTTAATGACTACATTAGCTAGAGTAGGCTAAACTGCAATAACAAATAGAACCCCAAATGTTATGGCTCCAACTCACTAAAAATTTATAACTTGCTCACATAATAATCCAGAGTGGGTGTTCCAGGTCATGGACAGCTCTCCTTCATCCAGGCACCTTCTTTCTGGTGAATCTGTCAACCCCAGGGGCTGTGGTCATCTGCATAATCCAGCTGGCAGAAGGGAAAAACACATGAAGGAGGCACACTGGCCTGGCAGTGCCAGACACCATTTCTGCTCATATTCCATTAGCAATAACTTAATACATGATCATAGCTCACTGAAAGAGCGGCTGAGAAAAATAGTCTGTGTGCCCAGGAAGAAGGGGAGAATAAATTGTGATGGACAATTAACAGTCTGCCAAAATGATCTTGTTTCTTATTTCACTGAGAAAATAAAAGCAACTAGAAAAGAACTTCTGCTTTGTCCCACTATCAAATTCACAAGCCTACTTTGGTATGTCCCATTTATGTGAGGACTGGAGGGATTATATTTCTAGGCTGTCCCTGATCACAAAAGGGCAGTTTCCAAGCTTTCAGTTAGAACAACACGGTCATAATGACCACACCGCCTAATCACAAAATTCAAACATACCTTCTTTCCTTGTGCTTTTCACCGTCTGTGGTTTTGGATATTGCTGATCATCATTCCTTCCTGCCTCTGCCTTTGTGAAACTCCACTTTACCTTGCTTCGGTGATTCTGCATTACCCCGGTTCTTCTCCTCCCCCTTTCTTCGCTGGCTTCTCTCATCTAGATTAGATCCCTTCTTGATTTGTTGGCTTCTCTCATGAAGGTCAGAGATTCTCAAACTTTAATGTCACACAAATCACCTGGGGTTCTTGTTAAATTGAAGATGCTGATTCAGCAGGTCTGGAGGGGTGGGGGAGGGCTGAGATTCAACCTTGCTAACAAACTCCCTGGAGATGCTGTGCTGCTGGGCCATTGACCACACTTTGAGTAGCAAGGTTCTAAGGAAGATGTTCTCCAAGATTCTGCCCTTTGTTTTCTTCTTTTCTCTCACAGTGGTATCACTGCAAGGCTGATAACTTCCCAATCTATTTTCTAGTTCAATCCTCTTTCCCATACTTCAAAACTTTTATGTCTAACTTCTTAGCGTCCACTTCTATCTGGTTGTCTTGACAACTTTTCAAACTCTTAAAATGTCCAAATCTAAACTGATCTCTCAAAAAGCAGTTCCTGCTATCTCTTATTGTTTCTTTTCTCTCTTTTATAATATCTCCAAACTCAAAACTTCCACTATCTTTGATTTTTTTCTCTTCCTTCTTATATTAACCTTCATACACAGCCTCATGCTATCCTCTCTTGCTGTAAACCAATTAATCAATTGCCAAATTCTGTTGATTCTGCTTCCACATCCTCTTTCAACCAAGCTCATTCAAACTCCTCCTGCACTACCTTTAGTTCAGACCCATCATTACCTTTCAACTGGCCTATTGCACGTCTATCTGGCAAGTTTCCCATCTCCAATTTCTATATCCCTTCACAAAGAGATTCTTCCCCAAAACTTTTAAACCGTGAAAACTAAAAGTACTGAAATAAATACAAATTTTTCCACTTTACATCCCAGGCCCCATTCTCCTTTGTCTCTGCCATTTCTCAACATGCCCCAGAATCTTACCATTTGCTTTTTCCTGAACATGACGTTCACTGATTCATATTCTCATGCTATACCTTCTTGCTGGAAAACCATCCCCATCTCCTTCAAGGTCAATACCAAATGCCTCCTTCCTCCATGCTGCTTCTTTCTTGACCCCCCAGATATGAACAGTTCTTGGATCTTCTGCAGTACTCTTTTGTATTTTTCACACAGCACCTATCATGGTTTGTCTTTTATTACAACTGTTTTATCTTTGTTTTATTCCTTACTCTCTGAAGACAAGGATAACATCTTCAACTCCCCTTTGTAACCCTGTAGCATCTTACCTATGGGGGTGTGTGTGTCTAGTATTAGTTGAATCAAAGTGATTTAGGGAGATAATACGATGCTGTGGCAAGCAGCACAGAACTCGAAAATCAGGACAGCTGGGTTCCGGCTCTGCCACTTATTAGCCGTGAGGCTTTGGGTAAGTTACTTAACTCCGCTTGTAAAATGGGAATCCCACTACCTGATGGAGCACCAAAAGAGGTAACGTCCAAGTGTTGTGTAACTCTACAGAGAACTGAGCAACGTTCGTTATTTTCCATACTGTGGCCTGATGTAGTCTCGCTATTCAAATCTTGATTTGCAGGACCATCCCTACTTCACTAACAGGAGGTCGAGCCCCGACAGGCTGGGAACCCGGGCCCCCAGGTCACGGCCCTTTTCCACTCCAGGGCCGTCTATCTGCTCTCCACCATGCAGGTGAAGCTGCCGACTGCTGGTGAGTGGCTAGGAGTCCTATTCTCTC
Source organism: Diceros bicornis minor (assembly GCF_020826845.1). Taxonomy (NCBI): domain Eukaryota; kingdom Metazoa; phylum Chordata; class Mammalia; order Perissodactyla; family Rhinocerotidae; genus Diceros; species Diceros bicornis. Next base: position 10,026,017 of record NC_080761.1, read on the forward strand.
AGGAGGCTTCCCTCCTTCCACCCATTCCGGGAAAGCCCTTCTCTTCCCGCTAACCCCAAAGACCGCGCCGCCGCAGCCTACGTGAGACGTTTGGACCCTGCCCGGCCCCCGTAGCTCCCCTTCTCCAGCAGGTGGTTCTGGTCCTCTCCCCCAACTCAGGGCGCTCACGTCACCGGCGAACCTCTACCCACGCGCCAGCGCCGCAACCAACCGAGAAAATAAACAAACCCCCGCGCGCGCCGGCTGGCGCGCCGACCCCGCCCCCGCCCCGCCCCGCGGCTCTCACACCGCCCCCTCCGCCGGGACTTCCCTCCCGCCCTCGGCTCGCAGCCGCGCGTTCCCCGCCCCTCACCGCAGCCTGCAGCCGCGCTCCGCCCAGCCCGGCCGGCCCCGGCGCCGCGGGGCCCGTTAGTGCCCGGCGCCCGCTCGCGACCCCCGCCGGGTGCGAGCCTGTCCCCGCCCCTCGACACTTGACCCAGCCCCGTCCCAACGCCCAGTGCTGTCGCCCCGGGAGCGGCGGCGGCGGGGGGAGGCGGGAGAGAAGGGCCGAGCCGGCGGCCGGGGAGGCCCGGTGAGTACGTGGAGGGCGGGCCGTTTGGCGGGGGTCCGCTCCGGCGTCCCTGAGGCGGTCGTGACGGCTCGGCCGCGCTGCTCCGTGCGCCTCGGGCTCGGCGGTTGGGGACTCGGCCTGAGGTGACGGGCCTCGCTGGCCGGAGGCTCTGGGCAGAGGGCGCGGGAGGCCGCTTCTCAGAAAGGGCCGCGGCCCCGACGCGCCGCGCAGGGTTCGGGGGCGGCGGAGAGAGACCCGCGCGGACCCCAGGCCCCGGCCGTGGCTGCGCCTCCCAGACCCCGCGGGCGCCGGGGCCCGGGGCCACAGTGGTCGCGGGGCCGCCGGCTGACAGGTGCCGCCGCCCCCTCCCCGCCGCGGGCATCGCACTCCCTCGCGGGGTGTCGGGCGCTCGGAAATTTCTGGAGCGACAACCTGACTCGCTGTTTTCTTCCTTTCAGGTTTTCGAAGCCGCTTCTCTGCCCGAGTTAGGTCTCGCACAGCCCTATTTCTTTCTCTGTGTACTTTGTGCGACGAAGTTTTGGCGCATCGGTTAACAGCCTGTAGGTGAAATTTGCCTTTCCTTCATGAATGAGGTATAGTGAAGTACTTTTGAAGAAAGTGCTCCTCCTCTTCCCCGCTGGCTATGGAAAAGTGTGGAGACGAGTTTTGGATTTTGTTTTTTCCTGTTATTGTTTGGAACAGGGAGACTCGCAGACTTTTTGTCAGATCTCTAGCATTTAGGGTGCTTAGTGGATATTGGATAGTAATGACAAAAATGGTTTATTAAATTGATTATGTTTTCTCTCCAGCTGCTTTTACATTTTTAATTCTTAGCTGGATTTTACAACTGAGTAGGTGCTACGGCTGTCATTAGAAGCACTAGTGGAAGATCGTCTTTTTTTTTGCTGAAAAGCCAGTGAAATTTTTTCTACACCGTTCAGTATTGTCTATTTCTTTATGTAGTAAATGTGCTCGTGATTGTAACCGGAATCCTCAGTTTAATAAATTTGACTTGCAGCTATCAGAATATTAGATGAACTTGACGGCGAATTAAAATATTAAAAATCTTTAATCTGTGGAAATACAGATTTTTTCCCTCAACAGGTTTATAACACTGTAGTTGATATTAGTCAAATTCTGATCAATGGGAGATTTTCTTAATTGTCATAAATGGTTTAACAAACTTATCTATAAGATACCAGTATAGTGGCTTCGGTCTGTGGACTAAAAGCAAGAACCTAGAAGTTGACTCAAAGAACGTTGGGGCAAATGAAAATACACGTGCTTTATTCATGGGAGAGTCCCTTAGGTTCTCACTCAGCACCTGCTTCTAGGTTTTGGTTAGATTTTTTCAGCCCATGGAAAGGGCTGAAGGCCCTTTAGAGACTGCAGGTTGGAGAGGAGGGGCAGTATTTAACTATGAAGACAAAATGGAATTTAGGGCATATCCATTAAGTTTGTGTGGTTTGTTTGCAATAAGTGTGTTGGGAGCAAAGTTTTGGTATGCACTTGGCACTTATTGGTTATGCACCTTAATTTATAAGAAGCCAAAGTGAAAGATACTGTTTAGTTGTGTTATTTGAGGAACAGAACATGAAATAATACAGTTTAAAAAAATTTCACCAGGTATTAAATCACTGATACTCAGTGCCGTTTCATCTTACACTGTTTTTTTAAAGTCTAAGTTACATTTCAGCGAGGCCACACTAATTGGCATCTCCATTGTTTTACTTTCTTTTTTGATCAGATTAACTGGTTGATAGTGTTAATGGAAGATGGCTGTCATTCATTTTATAAAAGGATATATTTGGTTGTTCTTGACTGAGAATTTTATACATATATCAGTTTTGAAGTGCCCTAATTGTGGTTCTGTGGACTGAGGTATGGCTACGGCTACCATCTTTCTTGACCCTAGAGAGGTTTTAGCCTAGAGGGGTGATGTAATAGTGGCCCTGGTCCTCAGAAGCTTGGTAGAGGACACCAAGAGTACCAGCCATTTAGAAATCCTGCTCTTGCAGTTTAGGCTATTCAGTAGTTTACTGAAGCACCTGATGTAGCCTAATTCTTTTTAATCAACACTTTAAAACCAATGTTGTTTTCTAAACAAATATGTTTCCTAAACAAAATTAGTTGTGGTGATAATCAGTTGGTAGAATGGCACTTATAATGAAACAACTTTGAATGGGTAATAATCCTTGTTAATTCACAGTTGCATTATGGGAATTGGGGATTAGCTACAGTGCGCTTTGCATTTTCTTTTGCTGTCCATTCTACTTTAGAGCACATCTTTCAGTGCATAAATAACTGTGTACTTGGGGAATGTAAATATTAAAAAAACAACCCAAATTCAGTAAATTTATCTTTTGTATGCCAGGTCCTGTGGTATTTGTTAGGGATAGAAAGAAGAGGCCCTTGCCTTTCGGGATGTTGAAATCAAGGTTGTAGGGGGGTGTAGGGGAGTGTAGGGGGTGTAGGGGGGTGTAGGCATGACAGTAAACAGATAATTTTAATGGAACCCATTCAGTGATAAAAGTACATATGAAGTGAAGAAATATAACAGAGGAAGGAAGGATTAATTTGAGGGGCAGATCAGAGAAAGCTTCGTAGAGATGCTAGCACCTGAGCAGGATTTTGAGGAATGAATACAAGTTTTAAGTGGAAGAGATAGAGGGCAGTTTAGGCAAAGGGAACAGCATATAGGTATGAACACGTAAAACTAAACGTGTGTTCAGGAAATTTTGAGTAGTTTGTTTTGTTGGAGCACAGAATCTGAGGAAGGACAGTTGTTACAGAAAGCACTAACATATACTGTAGTATTTAATAAGTCAGATAAGTGGCATATTGAGTATGTCTAAAATGGAGACTTCACTGTAATTTGACATTGCTGTGATCTCAAATATAGAGGAATTAATAGTTTTTACTAATGGTAGTCATTAAGAAATTATTACATTTATTGTAATAATACAATACATTTATGTATTGTAATAATACGTTTATGTAATATTAAAAATTATTACATTTGTATGTGATGAGCTGCCTGCATATTTGTATTTGTGATCTTATTTGTGTTTCTTGTGCATTTTGACCTGAGTGATTTGTTTTTAAATTATCTTGTGTTTTCTTTTGTCTTCCTTCAACTACTTAAGTTAGCTTTTAAATTATTTTTTAAAAAAACTCAAAGGAAAGAGAGGAAACATATGAAATAATCATTAGATTTCTGGAATAAAAACCTAATTTGTGTAGTATATTTTAGTAATATGTAAATGTCTGTTTCATGTACAGCACTAGCCACCACATTCCTAGACTGACTAATGTAGGTAGCTTAGTGTGGATGTCTGGTAAACTTTATTTTTTGCATTGTATACTTTAATTATGTTCATATCATTTAAGTGTATATACATGTCTGAGATTTTAAAAGACTGTGGAAAGGGAAAATATAAGGGGGAGGGCGAAGAGCTCTGTTTGAATCTATTCATTCTAATATCTCTTAGATATGATTGTAGATGGAGATGCAGAAGTTTAGGACACAAGACTGAAAGAATACTAACCCTAGCCATGCCCTGAAATAGTATCTGTAAAAAGCCTGATATTTTCTTTTTTTTTTTTTATTTTTTCCCCCAAAGCCCCAGTAGATAGTTGTATGTCATAGTTGCACATCCTTCTAGTTGCTGCATGTGGGACGCGGCCCCAGCGTGGCCGGAGAAGCAGTGCATCAGTGCGCGCCCGGGATCCAAACCCGGGCTGCCAGCAGCGGAGCACGTGCACTCAACTGCTAAGCCACAGGGCCGGCCCCAAGCCTGATATTTTCATGGTCTGGCTGTGTATCCCCTTTTCTCCTCAAGGTTTAAAAAAAAATTACAGATGAATTCCTGGATTGTATAAAGTGACTATCTTTATGCAAATTCTGAAAAATTTGTTAAGGAAGGTAATGTTTTCTTAAAAACATGCAACATAGTCTTTGACAGTTGCTCTCTGTCATTTGTCTTCTGCATGGCTAACATAAAGGACCAGAGGCATCTAATTGTCCCAAAACTGGGAGGAGATCTACAGTGTCTATATAAAGCTGGGTGGAAAAAAATGTGTTACATTTTTTTAATAGTACATGATTAGGATAGGTAAAATAAAATATAAAGTATTAGGAAAGATACTAGATTTTGAATTTGTATAAAACTTGAAAATTTTTTCCAGGTTTCTAATTAGAAAACTGTGCTTGCTTCCATGAACATAAATTTTTAAATAACAGGTTTATCCATGAAATAAGAATATACAATTCCTGATCCAAACTTTTTTTTTGTGAGAAAGATTAGCCCTGCGCTAACATCCATGCCAATCCTCCTCTTTTTGCTGAGGAAGACTGGCCCTGGGCTAACATCCATGCCCATCTTCCTCCTTTTTATATGGGATGCCACCACAGCATGGCTTGACAAGCAGTGCATCAGTGCATGCCTGGATCTGAACCCTGGGCCGCTGCAGCAGAGCACGCGCATGTAACTGCTATGCCACCAGGCTGGTCCCCTGATCCAGGCTTTTAAATGATGCTTTCTTCGTATTGAGTCTCCACTGAAATTTTGTTTGGATGAGTAGGTAGTAAAAACAAACCGTTTTTGTTGTATAACCTATTCAATAATTTATAACAGTTGAAATTATTTTTAAAGGATCTAAAAGCTTTTCTCGTGGAAAATGTAATGCAAAATTTCTTGTGATAAAATGAAAAGAGTTCAAATTCAATTGGACTTTCTAACTTCAAGTGTTTAAAATAATGATGCAGCTCTGATTTGCAGAAAGCATATGCGTTGTTTGAGCAGTCACCTTGCAGCTAGATTTTTATGCGATTAAAAAGCCATGTCACTGACAAATGGGGGGCAGTGTCTGCTGTTTGTGAATATAGAGATTTCAGGAGCAGCTGCTGCTCACTGAACTGCGTGCCTTGCGTTTTGGGCACCGAGAACACAAACTCTTCCAGCAGTTCCACTGGCCTGTCTACCATGATGGGCAGCAGTGCATTGTGCAGTTGTCTGATGAAGTATATTTCCAGGGGCTTGAGCACTTCCCTTGTCACAACTGACAAATAGCTGCCCAGCACCATGTGCAGGAGCTGTCCTCTGGGGAGCACCAGATGAGGCTGTTTGCATCTAGTGGTGACTGACCCAGAGTCTCTGAATTCTTCTGAGTTTTCTTGGTTGCCGCAAGAACTAAGGGAAACTTTATCTGAGGATACACTGGTAAGGAAGCTTTGCCCTATACAAAGAAAGAAAATTTCTATGAGCTTTGGAGATATGTTTTAGAACAGACATTTGTGAACATTTCACTCATGCAGAACAATCCAAGTATGAAATTCACAGTTTTGATATCAGTCCTAGAATGGAAAAGAAATTTGTCTATGTAAGATACCAGTCATGATAAGATTAGGTTATACTGCAATAACAATCTGAAAGTCGCAGCAGCTTAAAGCAGCAAAGTTGCTTTCTTGCTCAAGCTACATATCCATTACAGGTTAGTAAGGAGACTTTGTTCATGTTAGTTTCAGATTCCATCGGACCTGACTGATGGAGACTCCATCTCAACATATGCTTCTGCAGTGACAGAAGCAGGGGAAAGAGAACATGGTGAGCCATGTTCTGGCTTTTAAAGCTTTTTAAAGCTTGTGTTTCACTGTAAGTCACATGGTCATGCCTGCATTCAGCAGGAGAGTGATACATAATTCTCCTTCAGGGCTGGGCAGTGGATATTTGTGAACAGCCACCACATGCAATTTATAGTCCCAGCAGTTAAAATTAAATATGATAATAGTTGCTGAACAACTGTGTAGGATTATTGTACCTAAAGTGCCCAAAGCAACTAAAGCTTATAGGATTTTAACATGGCATGTTGAAGTTGAAGCAGAATTAGTGTTTTCCATAATATTTTTGAGTCTGGAATTTCTTTTTCATTTTGTAATATTTTCTCCCTTGTAATAACTTACAAAGCTCATGCTTGCAGGAAAGATTTAAGTCTAAAAATATGTCAGCATTTATCAGGGTGATGTCATCTCTATATGTCATGGTATTTTATCTTGATTTGCATATATCTGAGCATAGGAGCAATAGGTCTTAACATGGTATTATAATAAAAATACTTTGATTTAATAACTACTAGATGACATCATCACATATCAACTCTTATTTTGGCTTTTCTTCATTGTTTAACAAAAAACTGAAAGATTTCCAGATAATTTTCTGGATTCTTTTTTTTCTTTTTTTCTTTCTTTCTTTTTTTTTTGCTGAGGAAGATTAGCCCTGAGCTAACATCTGTGGAAGTCCTCTATTTTGTATATGGGTCGCCGCCACAGCATGGCTGACGAGTGGTGTAGGTCCACGTCCGGGATCCAAACCCAAGAACCCTGGCCGCTGAAGTGAAGCGTGCTGAACTTAACTGCTACGTCACGGGGCTGGCCCCCAATTTTCTGGGTTCTTAGGTTAAGATGGAAGATTGAACACATGCTTCTCATTTTTGTTCTCTCCTGAAAATATACAAACTGTAGTGTGTGGTTAGCTTTCAAATTGGACCTTAATGATCCTTACCTTCTAGTATTCACTTTTTTGTGTAGTCCCCTCTCACACTGAATAGGGGGGACCTGTGTAAACAATTGGATATTGTGGAAATGACAGTAGCTATTTCAGATATGAGCACTGTGACTCGAGACAGACATGATAAAACTATAAAGAAAAACAAAGGAATAAGTAACGCAAAAATCAGGTTGTTTCTTGGCAGGGGAGTTGGGGGGATGCTGCTGGGGAGAGGCAAGGGGTGGGTTAATGTTCTGTTAATCCTAATGCTGGATACTTGGAATGTTCATTTATTTTTTTAAACTTAATATTTTATCCAGTTGTGTGCCTGATACATTTCAAAATAAAAAACAAATTTCTGTTTCACAATCTATTAAAATCTGTTTCTTTTTGAATTGAAAGAGTGCTTCTAGTAGTTACAAGGCTTCTTAATTTGAACTTGCAGAGTAAGGCTCAGCAAATTTAGGTTTATTTAGATCCTCATTTTGCCACTAACTTGGAGAATGACTTTAGGCAAGTCACTTAATCATTCTAAGCACCAATTGCCTCATCTTTAAAACTAAAAGATTTGGGTTAGATATTACTAGAGGACCTTTAATATCTTGTCTAAGCCTAAAAGGTTCTTAAAAAGCTGAGAGAGGTAGGGTGCATTGAGACTAGTGAACTAAAGATAATGTGGAAGGTGATTTTGAAAAGTTTCCTTTGGTTGAGGGAATTTAAGTTCTATATTTTGCTATCAGTTTTGTGACTTAGTAGCAGTCTCTACAATCAAAGTTAAGGCATCATTTTGTATATGATAAGAGAGGTCTTCCTTTTCTACTCCTTTTTTTTCCTGTCTTGTAAGTTGGGGATAAACATGTAGTTGGACTAAGGGTCTCTGTGTGCAGTGAAAAATGATATTCCTACTTTTCCATTGTAAACCATACTTATTTAGGATGTTTTCCATAAATATGTATATATCACAGCAGTATATTTAAAAGAGAGAGGAAAATCACGAATTTTTGAAAACCGTATATGGAAAAATGAATATAATGTACTAGTGTTAGTCTTGCAATAATTGTCCATGAGATCTCAATATATCATTTTTCTATTTTATATTATACAATTTTATGTTGTTTACTTAAAAAAGTATGTTATTGCCAATAGGACTGTGGGTATGAATCCAAATATTACTAAATCCAGCATGAGGAGAAATGTGTATGTATGTGTATACACACAAACACATAATTGTTGTTCAAGAATCTAGAACAAATTCTGAGCATGTTTACTCATCTGCCTCCTCTTATCCCTCCCCACAGGAATTATTCTTGACAGAAATATTTTAAAAGAGAAATTTTTACAATGGCCTCAGCAGTACTTAGTTCTGTCCCCACTACTGCTTCTCGTTTTGCCCTGTTACAAGTGGACAGTGGCAGTGGTTCTGATTCTGAGCCTGGAAAAGGCAAAGGTCGGAATACTGGAAAGTCTCAAACAAGCAAATCAACTACAAATGAGAAAAAGAGAGAGAAAAGAAGAAAAAAGAAGGAACAGCAACAGAGTGAAGCAAATGAGGTAACAGTTATAAATATTTGTGTCTGCTTTCCCAGTAGACTATAAGCATCATGAGGACAGGTACTATCTTGTTGATCCTTGTATCTATACTACCTGGTCTGTAGGTACTTGGTGAATATGACTTGAATGAATGGATATAAATTTGTGTGTATTTAGAGTCAAATGTAATGAACATTTTTTTTTTTGGTGAGGAAGATTAGCTCTGAGCTAACATCTGTTGCCAAGCATCCTCTTTTTGCTGAGGAAGATCGGCCCTGGGCTAACATCCATGCCCATCTTCCTCTACTTTATATGTGGGACACCTACCACAGCATGGCTTGATAAGTGGTGCATAGGTCCACGCCTGGGATCTGAACCTGTGAACCCCATGGCCGCTGAAGCGGAGCATGCAAACTTAACCACTACACCACTGGGCCGGCCCAGATGAACATTTTTTAAATGCCTTTATTTTTTTCTGTCTATGGAAGCTTACATGCTCATTCCAAAAAGTTTCTGAAAAACAAGGAAGTCTGAAAAGGAAACAAAGGTCATTTGTAAATATAACTGGAGATATAACCAATTCATATTTTGGTATGTGTTTTCTGTACATGTATATAAGTTTATATGAATATATAGATATATCTATTCATATTTATAGATATATCTATATATTCATATTTTACGTCAACAAAAATGGGATTAGATAATAGACTTTTATAACTGGCTTTTTAAAAAATTAGCCATGAGCAGTTTTCTGTATGAATAAATAAATACCTACATTATTTTAAATGACTCCACATTATTTAATTGTATGACTATAGCATACTTTACTTAATTGAACCCTTGTGATAAACATTTAGGTTGTTTCTTATTTTTTTACTATTATAGACAGTGATCCTATGATTAGCCTTGAACATACATTTTTATGCATTTCATGGTCATGTCTTTCTTAAGGGTAATAAGTGCATGGCAGGCCCTTCTCCCCTAGACATTCTTAGCGTGAGTTACATGACCACTATTTAATGTGTCCATTTGTTTTTAAAGGAAATGATGAAAAACAACTCTAGCCTGTGTTTGTTTTTTAATAGAAGGAGTGGTCAGGTATATAAGGACCTTTCTCAATATCATTTATTGAGAGAAGTAGTAAAAGTGCTTTTTTCTGCTTATATTCATTTTATGATGTCTCAAGACTTAGAAAAAACCTTTTTAATTTGTTTATTTCTATTACCATTGCTTTCAAAATTCTCTTTAAAATGCTGCCACACAGAGAGTAATTTTAAAAGAAAAGACATTTTCCCTACCATATTAACTTTCAGACGTCCAGTCTTTCAGAACTTTTGATTGTCCACCATTTTATTTTTGGAATTGAAGATGGTGTGGAGGAACAGAAAATAAGGTAATAGTGGAGTTTACATTAGAGAATAGGAAAACATGTAACTGAGAATGAGCCTGAGGATCCTTGCTTTCTACTTCCATGGCTATGGTTCTGTCGGTCTTTACTTGCTGTGAAGTAAAGCAACAGTCTCCCTGCCAGTGTTTTCTCTTCAGCAGCATCTCCTCCTCTATGTTCTTTCCACAGCAGAAACCAGCTACTTAAAGTGTTTGTATCTCATCACTCCCTTTTGCAGAACAATCTATTGATTATCAATTAAAATTGTTCATCCTTGACTTACAGCCTCTTTATTAGTTTCCTAGGGCTACCGTAACAAAGTGCCACTAACTAAGTAGCTTAATACAACAGATTTATTCTCTCTAACAGTTCTAGAGGCTAGAAGTCCAGACCAAGTGTCAACAAGGGCCATGGTCTCTCTGAAACTCTGAGTAGAATCCTTCCTTGCCTCTTCATACTTGTGTGGCCATAAGTCCTTGGCATTCCTTGGCTTGTGGCTGCATCACTCCAGTCTTTGCCTCTGTTGTTACATGGCGTTCTCTTTGTGTATCTTTCTCTTCACCTCTTCTTATAAGGACACCAGACATATTGGATTAGGGCCCACCCTAATTCAGTCTGACCTTAACTTGATTACATCTGCAAAAACCCTGTTTCCAAATAAGGTCGTATTCACAGACATCAAGGGTTAGGCCTACAACATAGCTTTTGGGGGAATACAATTCAATCCATTACAGCCTCTCAATATTTTTCTCCGTTGTTTCAACTGTCAAGTCTCAGGTTATTCTTATTGTTGGGAGTGGCTTGGCCAGTACAGTTTTAGTTCATTATGTTGCTTTGGAGACTAGGCTCTGTATTTTTCAGGACTAGCAAAGCAGTTGCTGGAGTTGTGTAAGCTGGCTTCTCTTGCTATTTTAACTTTTAAATTTGTAAGCTGTTAAAATCTTTTTGAACCCTATTGTTTTGCATTTTAAAAGCACACTTGTTATCCTTTTTTTTTTTTTTTACTCCTATGAACTTCTTCCCTTTAGCAAAGCAGAATCATTAAAATGGTGGATAATAGAGTACAGTCCATTTTCACTTTTTAAATTATTTCATCTAGAAATCCACCAGCATTATCTCAAATGCTGGTGGAATTAATATTCTACAAAGATTACAAAAAACACAAATAGTGACTTTGTGAGTTAGCATAATGAATATTTGGAATAGTATTTAGAAGTATAAAAATATTATTGATTTCTTAACTTCCAAAAAATCATTGGTATCCCAGGATTGGTAAACTGAATTTAATATATTTTTTGTTTGTTTCATAGCTCAGAAATCTTGCTTTTAAGAAAATTCCCCAGAAATCATCCCATGCCATTTGTAATGCTCAACATGAGCTTTCATTACCAAACCCAGTACAGAAGGATTCACGAGAAGAAAATTGGCAAGAGTGGAGACAAAGAGATGAGCAGGTACAGCTAATTAAATCAAATTATTTTGCTTTGTTTTTCAATGAATTTATGCTTTTTTAAGATGGCAGTGTATCTGAGTCCGTGACACCACTGTTCTTTGGAGCATTTTGTATTGGATTAATTCACATGTGTTTGCTGCTTTTAATAAGAGGTCTGTTTTTTATCTACTAGAAAAGCAGATTGATACATTTATTATTTTTGTTAGTTTTGGCAATTCAAAGCATTTATTTTGTGAGTTTTTAATTCATCTGCCTTTTTACAAATGAAGGAGAGATAGGGAAGGTAGAACAACAGGATTAAATTATTTCAAGTAAAACAATCACATTTTTAGGGCCAGAGATCTCTTGTTAAAAATATCCAGTGACAGTTTTGTTTAAAAAAGGAAAGACTTTGAGGGAAAACTTCCTTTTCAACTTGATGTAAAATAGTTTATGGCGTTTGTTTGTTTCTTTAACCTATTTACGTGATATTTTGTTCTTCTATGCCCCTGTTAAATAAATACTAAATAACCAGATTAAATAGATAATTTATTAAGACCAGCCAGTTTTTGTGTGTGTGTGTGTGTGGTGTGCGGGAAAATAACATATGATGTCTGGAATGTACTCTAGTAGATGCTGAATGTATGGGAAATAAATAGGTATGTATTTGCTTATCTATTAAACTGTCATTTGATCTATTGGGAATAGGTATTGTTCTAGCAGATGTTTGCCTTAATAAAGTGGCTATACCTATCATGCTTGGGTAACCGGTTTTAAAAGAATTAGATTATGCTAAACTATGCTCTTAACATAAACTATGTTAATTATAACGTTTTCTTTAGGATTTTGTTGTCCCTCAGGCTCATCATTACGATTGTCAATTATTACACTAGAGCTGTGCAAAAATGCTGTTCAACAGATAGTTCCAGGCATTGGTATACTGGATAAATCATCTTGTAGTATTCTCGCGGGGAGGGGGTTGATTTTTTTTTCCTTCTACAGCATTCATTATGACAGATTATGCTGGTTTACTAATATAAATGTAATGATCTGCTTGTTTAAACAGTAATAGAATTTACCAGTGTCTTTACTGGAGAGAATTTCTCCCAGTGGCCCAAAGGGCACTGGAAAATTAATGAAAGAAAAATACTCAAATTTGCACCAAAATGAATTCTGTGTAGATCATTTTGAGAATGGGAACTTGAGGATGGATATGTGATTGCCCTTCTTTTTGCCCCCATGATTGCTACCAAAATGACCAGGTAATTATGAAAAGGAAATAGTCAGCTTGGCCCTGACCCTAAGGAAGAATGTCATCCAAGGGTCAGGAACTTTCTGCTGGATATTCTATTGATGGGTCACGTAGGAAACCGTGGTGTACCTTATTTGGAAGTCTCATTTGTAGGAAAATAATCAAGGTCATGGGTAGTAGAGTAGATCCTGGGATAATTACACTGACAAGTGAAGAAGAGATAAGGGCAAACCTTGGAACAGATGGAGAGTATACCACCTGGATTATGTTTTATTGTGTGGAATAATAGATTTTAAAAGTAGGGACCAGGTTGTGACTGTACTAGGCAGAAAGCATATAGTGTGGTGGGTGTTCTTCCTCACACAGTAGGGAAACAGCACTATGAGAAACTCCAGGTATTGAAGGCTGAGCCAGTCAAAAAGCTCAATATAGAAATCTTGCCTGTTATGTTGCTGCTTATTTTAAACACAAAAGAGAAATTGTGCTAAGATAAAGTTTCCTACTCCTGAATCACCAAAGTGATAATGTAAATTTACATCAGCTAGGTTTCAGCATAAAATCTGAGAGCTGACATTAAACAGCAGACAGCTGGACAGTATAGAAGCATCCAGTCCGCTTACTTATGAGCAAACACTGGATCTTAGTTGATCTCATGTCAACCGAAGAAAAGTTTCTGCTACATAAAAGGAAAAGAACATTGTACTTAGTGTCCAAAGTGAAAGCATACCTGAAAAAGATTTGCTACAGGGAACAAAAGTTGATTTTAGATAGCACCTATTTTTTGCTTTAGTAAAAACCAAGGGGCTAGAACATTTTGTAAAAGTCAAGAGGATAGTAATGTAATCTAGATAATAGTCTGAGATGAAAAAGTGGTTAAGAGAAATCGAAAGGAGATGGGCGAAATAAAAAATTGGGGAAGTAAAATCTTAGCAGAATTAAGAGCTTCATTAGGACTAGAGAACAGAGTATACACTGAAGAAAATTGAGTCAGTTGTGTGAAGAAAAATTTGAGATAAATTTTGCCAATAAAATTGGTGTGCTAGATTGGAGCACAGGACTGAAATCCGGCAGAGGCATAATTAGTGTCCCTGAAACAGGTAGAAGAGAGGCGGTCATCAAAGATAATGTTGATAGAAATTTTCCTAAGCTAGCAATTTTCCTAAGCTAGAAACTTGAATCTGAGCTTGAAAGAACTGAAGACTTTTTAAAGACTTTTTTTGAAAACTTTTAAAAAGTCTTTTTTTTTTTTAATAATTTTATTTATTTATTTAATTTTCCCCCCAAAGCCCCAGTAGATAGTTGTATGTCATAGCTGCACATCCTTCTAGTTGCTGTATGTGGGACGCGGCCTCAGCATGGCCGGAGAAGCAGTGCGTCGGTGCGCGCCCGGGATCCGAACCCCGAGCCGCCAGCAGCGGAGCACACGCACTTAACCGCCAAGCCACGGGGCCAACCCGAAAAAAGTCTTTTTAAAAGTTTTTAATTTTAAGAATGAGAAGCAAGGAAATAATAGTATAAGTAGATGCATGAGAGAAAACAGGTTACCTAAGGATGAAAAATCAGGCTGGCTACTTTAAAGATTTTATTTATTTATTTTTCCCCCCAAAGCCCCAGTAGATAGTTGTATGTCATAGCTGCACATCCTTCTAGTTGCTATATGTGGAACTCGGCCTCAGGATGGACAGAGAAGTGGTGCCTCGGTGCACGCCCTGGATCCGAACCCGGGCCACCAGCATCGGAGCGCGCACACTTAACCACCAAGCCACGGGGCCAGCCCCAGGCTGGCTACTTTAAAAGCCGGAATTAAAATGTTAGGACCAAGAATTCCATGTCTAGCCAAGATGTCATTTGTGTGAATGCTAAAGAAATACATTTTCAGACATGAAGTGCTGAGAAAGAATACCACCATTATCTTTTCTGAAAATTTTTCTGAGATGTACTACTGCCAGTTAAAAGACAAATCTAAATAAAGAACACAATAATTGGAAAGCACTGGTGGTAAGAACTGAAGCTAGTTCAATACAGAATTAACTCTAAGTAGTGATTGTAAATGAGGTTATTAAAGAGAACATAACTCACTTGAAGAATTCGTCTCAAATGAAATCCCTATTTATGAATATAAAAATTAGGAAGGAAATGGGTCAGAGGTGTCACAGGTATTTTGAAGTATTAAATATGAAATATTAAAATCTTTCAATATGAAAAATATATAGTTCTAAATGTGTGTTTTTTTAAATTTAAAGAGAACTACTTATAATTCTTTTCATTCTATAAGTTTTAAATCACTTGAAGAAAAAAAATGAAAACATAGTCCACATGGCAAGTTATAAGCAAAGGAAATTGTAAGGAATCCTTTGAAATGAGGTATAAAAAAGGATAATAGACAAGTACTTTGTTTTATAAATAAATATAAATAGGTGGAATTACCCATTAAAAGACAAAGACCAAGTGGGACAAACTAAACTACATTTTGATCTTAATTCTAATCTTTTCCTTAAAATTAAAAATTATGATATATTAACCCTTAATGGATAGATTGAGCCTATTCAAGATACTGTATGTTTTGCTAAGGTATTCTGCCAAAGCTGCTGGGAACTATAGAAATGATCTTTATTGCATGTTAGTGTCTTAAATGTTTTAAAATACTGGCACAAATTAAGACTGTGTTGACAACTATATGCTAATTCTCAGATGCAGACAGTTTTGAGCACCCTACAGATGATTGGTCCTGTAACAAAGAGCTTTCTTTAGTTATTTTAGAGTCAGTTGTCCATTCATTGGATAGAGCTTTGTGACCTTGGAGCAAATTTCTATAATATAGGATAAGACCCAACATAAGCAAGGCTTGGCTTTCATGTCTGAGCTCTTTCAGATGTCTTTGGGAGTTCTGAATGATTGAAGACACCGTAAACCAAGGCAAAGACAAGCCATGGATAGGAAAGAGATATTTGCCACACATATAATGAACAACAGGTTTATATCCAGAATATATTAAAGACTAGCAAAAGACAAATAACTCAAATGAAAAAAAATGGGCAAAGGAAAACAGAAGAGGAACTTTAATAGTCGATAAATATCTGAAAAGATGTTCAAACTCTCTAGTAATAGGGAAATGCAAATTCAAACAATTAGATACATAACATGTGGTAAAAGTACAAAGCAAGCATAAGATGACACACTCCAACTTCCAACTTCAGAATGGTGGTTACTGTAGGGAGAGAGAAAGGAAAAAAAGATAGGGGAATGGGACTTCATTGTTATGTTTAATGTCTTGTTTCTTTCTACACATATGAAGAAATATAGGGAAATGTTGAATCTGTTAAACATGAGTGGTAAATATATGGCATCTATTTCTTGTATTTTTGAAATATTTCCTATTTTAAAAGAAAAGTTTTTGTCTCCTTTTCTATTTCATAAACTTGTATGCATGCCAGCATACTTCAGTGTGGAACGATAATCTTATATTCCCTGCTTCTTTGCAGAGATGTATGCCTCAAAGGGAGGTATATGTTTCACACTTGAAATGGGTGAATTTTATTGTGATATTTGATATATAAAATATGTGAATTATATCTCAGTAAAGCTGTTTAAAAAAGATGAATAGGCCATGGCTTTGATTTAATTGTATTCATAATTTTTACTATTTTTTTTTTAATATTGAATCAAGATTGTTTACCAACACCTGTTGCCTGGGAATAAATCTCTGTAGATGTTGTTCGTGAACGTCTTTTACTCATGATACATTGATATTACTGATTCTGGTGTGCTTTTTTTAAGTCTATATCATGGCTCAAAAATAATTAAGTGAATAGAAAAATCTCTTCTCATGTGTTTTCAGTGATAAACAGATCAAATTCTGTTGTGTGTTTCTTCTTCTTATTGATTCACACTCCACACGTCACTGGTTTTGTGCAACTCTAAAGTGAAATATCTGCTAGCATGTGCACTATAGTAATTGTTCTTTCACATTCTATCCTTCAGTCCATTGGATAAAGGTGTTTTGCCATAGCTTGTTCTGTTTTTTGTTTGTTTGTGAGCGTGATATTTGTCATTAACCTTGTGGCTGGTGTAATAAGTCCCTTGGCAATAGTTTGACTTGTACCTGGTTTCCCTATAAGGAGCGCAAATTCAAATAAATCCTCTGCATTTTTTGGCTCTTCTTTAACAATAAAATTCATCACATTGTTCTGGAAAGCATTTCTTGGTACTTGTCTGGAAAGACTCATACAGGCCATTGTGCTTTGAGAGTGAAAAACTATAGTGTCTTCAGGCCACTGGTCTGACATGTTTCGTAGCAGGAAGCTAGGAACAAATAGATTGATGACTCAATAAATCAAAATTTCAAATATTCACTATCTTAATTTTCTATTTATAATTTTCCTTTTCAGCTGCTTATGTGATGTCACTCTTGTTCTGACACATACAAATTTATATTCTGTATTCACTGTATTAGAGTCCTGTTCATTTTTAAATTTATGCTGTTTTTATAAGTTGCATTATTTACAATTCTGTTTTCATTACTACTTTTAATCCTTCAGTGAATCATTGAACCATTTTTATTACTTGGAGGTATAATAAAGTATACAACAAAAATGCAGACTTAATAAATGTAAACAACACTCAAAAAACAAGAAGATGCATTAGCTGAGATGAACCAAACTTGATAATTAGGGTGAACACACGTATACAGTTTTTTGTTTGTTTGTTTGTTTGTTTTTAGTGAGGAAGATTGGCCCTGAGCTAACATCTGTTGCCAGTCTTCCTCTTTTTGCTTGAGAAAGGTTGTTCCTGAGCTAACATCTGTGCCAATCTTCCTCTTTTTGCTTGAGAAAGATTGTTCTTGAGCTAACATCTGTGCCAATCTTCCTGTCTTTTGTATGTGGGACACTGCCACAGCATGGCTTGATGAGCAATGTGTAAGTGCATGCCCGGGATCCGAACCAGCGAACCCTGGGCTGCCCAAGTGGAGTGTGCAAACTTAACCACTACCCCACCGGCCCAGCCCCTACATACAGTTTTTGTAGAACACTGACAACGTTTAAAATCATAATGTTCAATAAGACTATTAGAAGATTTCTGGGAAAATAATTCTGCTTTCCAAATTAGTGAAAGATATGTGGTCCACACTTTGAAAATCACTAAGTTAGAGGACCACAAGGCACTACTGCTATCGTGGCTAAATGGTTGGCTGCAAGTGTTAGATGTCTTCAGAATGATGTTCTGTGTTGTTTTACAATAACCCTGTTCTCATGATGCCTTTGAGAAATGAAGGTTAACTCTTCATTTGGAATTTGTTTTGCTTGGATTTAAAATGGGTAAATTTTAAATCTAGTTCCAAAATTTTTACTGTCTTTCCTATTTTTCATTGGTTCTTCATACTCTTTAACTGATCATAAACGCTTGAGCTATAGGTTTGTTTAAATAGAAAAAAAATGTTTTACTACTAGATGGGGAGTAGGAGGCAATGAAGGAAGCCAAGAGGAAGGGGATCTGAAGTACTCCATCTTGGGCACATGTAAGTATCTTCTTCAATCGTCTAGGCATTTTAGTGCCTACTGTTTCCTCTTTTTCTTCTTTTCCTCCTTCTCCCATAAGTACAAAGACAATGATGAGGAAATCTCAGTTTGCAAACTTAAATATAAGGTACTTTTTAAAAATCATAGTTTTTATTTGCATTTTCTTGCCTGGTGCCTGTCTTTTAGGCCCAGCCTTTTTTTTTTTTCCCCCGTTCTACCTATACATATACTGAATAATTAGATTGACAGCTGTAATTACAGCAGTCTTAGGATTAATTAATTCTCTAATTAAGATATGTTTAAAGAATTTGGAAATCTTTCCACGTTTTCTTTCTCTTTCCTGATGTTTTAGTTTTGTGCTACCCTTCTCCTTGTTATCTAGGGTCAAAAATCTTATCTTTGATTAATTCTTCTTTCATACCTCATATTCAGTGTTCCAAAACTTGGTCAGTCTTTTCTAAGATCTAGCCTTTTTTATGTTCTGCACCGCTATGTTCTCATCCAGGTTCCTATATGCTGAGATTACAGTGGGTTAGCCAGACACATTGATTCTAAGTTCTCGTTCTTGTAATAGTCCAGTTTATTTCTTTAATATTACTTTTATTAGCGTTCCTCTTTCATCTGCCCTGAATCCCTAATTTTTAGGGAGTGTCTGGAACCTAATTCTACCCTACCTGAGCAATCTTATTTTCTATTATTCTCCAACATAGAGGAGGGGGATTCTAATTTACTGTGTGTAACTCTTGTGCCAGGCAAGCACTGTCTTAGGTATTTTATGTATAGTATAGCTTTAAATCCTCAAAACTACCCTGCAAGGTTGATATTTCTATTTCCTTTTTATATATGAAGAAAGTGAGATTCACAGACGTTACATAACTTGCCCGGGGTCACAGCCAGCAGGGGTGGAATAAGAATTTAAATTATCGACCTGTGTGATTTCCCAAAGCCTGTATTTTTTCCACGTCTCTCTTGTATTGTATAGAATTCATCCTTTACTAGGTATCCCTTTCCTTGGTATCCCATAATATACCTATTCGTACTATTATACCTTTGTTCACGTGACTCTTTCCTCCTGAAATTCTTCTATTCCTTTTTCTACCTATCCAAATTATATCGATCCTTTAAGGACCAACTTAAATTAGTTTCTTTTCTGTATGCTTCTCTGAATTCTATTTGTTGTTTATCTTTTTTCCCCTCAACTTTTGTAGCACTTTTAATGTCTTATTCTATTTCCCTTACTTTATATGTCTTAGTCTCTGTCCCCAAAGGAGTAGTAATTCTTTGAGGACAAAAGTCGTATTTATGCTGCTTCTTTAAAGCTCTACAGGCAAAGCACATAGAAGGTTCTCTATAAATTCTTATTGGCTGATTGATCATACAGTGACATTTTTGGAAGATTTGTTCTAGTTTTCAGAGATTTAAATTTAAATTTAAATTATTTTTACCTACTTATATTTCCTTGTATACTAGTTTGTGTTAATAATTAAAAGGTAAATTTAAGCTCTAAACTGCTAAATTTAGAATCAAATCTGGGGAGAGCTATATTTTTCACTTTAAAAGTTCCATTTCATTCAGTTTTTATCATGCTATTAGAATCAGCTACTTTAATATTTAAGTTCTATGAGTTAATGTGAGAAAGAATAATGACATCTTGCAAGGCTCCCAACTTCCTAACCTGTTCTCCTGCCCACTAACTTATTTTTGGAATATCAGTCAGAATATGTGACATATTGGAAATAATCTTAAATGCTCTCTCCATAAATGTTAAATATCATTAATGTGAATTAAAAGCTTAGTGGTAAATTGAACCAGCTTTGTTCAGAGTAAACTTAAGTAGTTTTGTTACTTTTTCTGTGTTGGGATGACTACTATGCTTTAATTATCGTGAAATATTTTGTGCTCAGTTTGCGAGTTTAGGTGGAAAAGTCGAAGTAAACTTCCTTTTTTGTGTAACACTTAGACAAATCCAATTACATTTTTCTAATTTCCAAGGTATCCCTTTGAAACAGATTACTCCTTTTTGGAGTTGGTTTCTGGTTTAGTTTAGATTTTTTTTTTTATTTTTGTTAAGCAACAGAAACAATTTTTTTTTTTTTTATAATTTTATTTATTTATTTATTTATTTCCCCCAAAGCCCCAGTAGAGAGCTGTATGTCATAGATGCACATCCTTCTAGTTGCTGTACGTGGGACGCGGCCTCAGCATGGCCGGAGAAGCGGTGTGTCGGTGCGTGCCCGGGATCCGAACCCGGGCCACCTGCAGCGGAGCACGCGCACTTAACCGCTAAGCCATATCGCCGGCCCAGCAACAGAAACAATTCTGATTAACTTTGGCAAAAAACAATTTGTTCAAAGGATACTGAGTGATTCACAGATTTGAATTAAGAACTAAGCAACTAGGCCTTGGGAAAGATGGAAACTAAGGAATTCTGGGGTGCTCAAAGGCATGAACTAGTGGAACTAGTGCACTCACTTTTAGAGGGCTATCATCAGATGATTGAACCCCACTTGCTTTGTGTTTGTTCTCAAAATTTAATTCTGAGGAGAGCAAAAAAGAGTTGGATTTCTTGCCCCCACCCTGTTGTTAGTGATTGTAGCCTGGATGTTTGTGTGGGTACAGTGGTGGTTGGTATACAGGATTATGTGATTGGCTGTCCTGCCAGAATCATAGGACATTGGAATGAAGAGTAGTTATTCAAAGGAATAAAGGAAGGGATTCTGGACAGACAAAAACAAGAGATGTCCACTAAATTTATGATTTCATTATCCAGTATGCGTAGGTCAACACATACTGGTACACAAATCCAGGATGTTTACTCCTATCGTGTTGCAACTATCCTGTATTCAGCTGCAGACATATCTTATCCCTAATGCTGGACAGCCTAAAGTCCCTTCTAACTACTGTAGCAATTCTGTTTAGCATTTGAAAGTAATTCTTGGAGAGTAATTCGATTGGAGGGTGGTGGAAGCTAGATTGTAAGAAGTTAAGGTGAGATTTAGTGGTAAGAAAGAGGAACCAAAAGATATAGATCACAAAGAATCATTTTATTATGGTATTAGATAACTTTAAAGGTAGGACAACCATATAAAAGGAATAAAATGATAAGAGTAAAATGATGCACTATAATTATTCTCTAACATCAACCATATACTAGGACATTTGGTCACCTTATTTAATGGTTCTATAACTGTGGATTAGTCTATATTAAGGAAATGGTATGTTTTATAATGCTTGTTGAGTTATTTTTCAGTATTCTTATATTTTTGAGTAATAATCACTATTAAATTTTCTGTGTCCTAAATTGGATACCATCTTTGACATCTATTACAGTGTCAATTTCTTTGTAAGATTTTTTTATTAAAGTAAAAAGACTATATAATATACAACAGATAATGGTCAGTGAAAGGGAAACTAGAAATCTCAAACTTGGAAGTTTTTGCTTTAGTGTTATCTATAAAATACAGAATACCCTACTTTGGCATGGATAGATAACTTTGGAGAACCCAGATTGTTCAAACATGCGCCGCATAACGTTTCAGTTAATGATGGACTGCGTATACAACAGTGGTCCCATAAGAATAGTACCATGTGGTCTAGGTGTCTAGTAGACTCTACTGTTTAGGTTTGTGTAAGTACTGTACGGGAGGAAGAAATTTTCCTCTACCCTTCTGTCTTCCTCTGGCTGGTCTAGGAATTAAATTGACATGAGACAGATTAACAAGAGAAAAACAAAAGTTTAATATCATGTATATACAGGAGAAACCCAGGAAAACTGAGTAGCCTGCCAAAATGACCTAAGCCCTCACTTTAAGTACCATCCTCAGCTAAAAACAAAAGAAGATATTGGGAGTGGGGAGAGTTAGAGACTTCAAAGGGAAGGAAGACAATTCATAGGTAGGTGAAAAGGAGCAAACATTTGGAAAACAACTGTTTGGCCACATAGTAACAGAAGAACACAGAGGAGAGCCTTGCAAACATGCTTTTCTAGGTTCCTCCCTGTCCACCACCTAGTTCATGTTATGCTAAGGTGATAGTTCACTTCCTGCGGCAGGTTTTTCTATCTGAATTCTTTTAAGCAGTTAAGGGGGAGGTAACAAGAAAAACCTTCTGAGTCTTTTGTTTCTTAAAAATAATCAGCCTAAAATAATCCTCATGTTAAAGAGGCACATTTTGGGGTGGCAGATTTTGTTCCCCTTCAGTACACTCTATGATGTTTGCACAACACAAAATAGCCTAATGATGCATTTCTCAGAATGTAGCCCCATCTTTAAGCAACGCATGACTGTATTTGTTTCCTTCTCTTGTATATATTGTCATGGCTGTTTTGCTAGTGTGGTATAATGCTATCATCTGTTTATTGTGAAACTTTTTTCTTTTTTTAGCTGACATCTGAAATGTTTGAAGCAGATCTTGAGAAGGCATTGTTGCTAAGTAAATTAGAATATGAAGAACATAAAAAGGTATTTACACATTTATTAATTTAGATATTTTAGGTTTAAGTGGTCACAGGTTAAGACCAACCTATCTGAATTTTGTATAAAAGTTCTTTAAAGTTTGTTCTAAAAATTCATAGTTGTAAAAAAATATTATTACAAGCTTTTTATAAGAAGATTCCTCCTCAAGCTTTGAGAGACAACAGAAACATGTGGATTAAGCTTTGTCTGGTGATTTGGAATGTTTAGTTAATAAATTTCTCCACCCGAGATGAAGGGCAGAGAGAAAATGAAATCAATAGCAGATGATTTACTTTAACTTATTGTAAATGAACATATTTTTTATGTAAGTAGATTTAAAAATTTAAGTAAGTATTAGTACAGAGGCATCCATTAAGAGACCCTCTGCTGGAGATACACTATAATTAACTAAAATAAATGAGAGGACAGTTCTGATCATTTGGCCTTGTGAGCTCAGTATTTGTCACTAAGCTGTGAACTCAGCATTTGTCACTAAGCTCTGATATTGGGCTGTGTCCTGAAATGCATTCTACAGCTTGTTAACTGTAGGAACATTAAGTAAAAAGTGGTGTTGGTTTCCAGTTTCTATATTTAAATTGAGCATTTATATTCATATTATTTAACATCTTAGTCCTTTACATGTATTGGGAGTTTTTTTTGGTCCATAAAAGTTATTCAACTTGTAATTACTCAATGGTTGATCGTAATTACTCAATGGTTGATCATAAATGGCCTCTGGTCGTGCTTAAGGGCCTTTAGACTATGTCATTGTACACTAGCTCCTTCACTCAAGATGAAGAGAAGAGAGGAATTAAACTTCACAACAGATGATTTTGCTATTTATTTATAGTTCAAGGGAAGAGGATGCAAGTTGTCAGTAAAATGGACTTTGTACACTATATGTGTTAGTTTCATTTTTCATATCCCTATTCCTGTTATCTTGATTAATCAAGAATAACTATAATCCTTATTGTTACTTGTCTATTTAGACACAAAGTTGGCAATTACAAAAATGGATACAGCTAGCTTTACTGTCATTTAATCATTTAAATGGAATTTCAGTTTACAGTGGAAAAGTCCTCCTGACTTGCTCAATTTGGAGATAAAATTTATCAAATAGAATATCATACAATAATGATTTGTTGTTGTCAGATATATGTCTAGATTCTAAAGCTAAAAGGATTGGCTGTATCTACAGAGGAGGAGTAGAGTAGATGATGTTGATAAAATATCATGTTTCCAGCCAGTTTTCTTGGCACAGTCATAGGCCTAGTACTCAAAAGCATTGGTTTTATCAGATGAAATGACTCTCAGAGAATGGAGGAACTCCTTTTTTATGCAATGGCTAGTTTGATGTGATTACATTGATGTAACCATTGAGTTATAAGTCAATATTCCAACAAAATAACTATAATTATTCTAGCCTAAGGATTTTTATAATAACTAAAGTTTGGGATAGCATTTTCTATTCTGTTCTATCACTCATTCACCAAATATTTTTTTTAATAGCCAAAATGTGCTAGGCATACAATACAAAGGTAAAGATATGGTCTCAGCCCTTGAGTTTAGTGGAGGGAGACATACATATAATTATAGCATATAGTATTGAAAGATGTACATTGTCAGTGCAGTGGGAATTCAGAAAGTTAGAAGAATTTTCTGTGCCTTTGATGGGGATGGGTCTTAGGAAAAGATTCTTAAAGAGGAGTTTTACTAGAAGTATTAGAAGTTCACAGGGTAGGCAAGAGAAAGTAGGCATTCTCAGGGAAGAAGTGGCAAGTATACAAGATAATGTATATGTGAAAGAGTATAGCATATTTAAAAACTATAATTTAGGGACTTAGAGTTGCTGGAGATATTGCCAGAAGGATAGGATATAAAGAACCTCATGTACCAGGCTAAGGAGATTGGGTGTTATACATCTGTGTGTTAGCAGAGAGCTATTGAATATTTTTAACTTTTAGATTGATTTCGGGTTTTCATTTTGGAAACTCATGCTGTAGCACTGTGGAAGATAGATTGAGGGCTAAAATTAGAGGGTGTTGCAGTGTCAAGCAAAAGAAGATAGGAAAAATGACAGACGGTGTGAAGAAAAGAGAATAGATTTAAGAGATGTTTAGGAGATAAACTCAGCAGGACCTAGTGACTAATTTGGATATAAAGTGTGTAGGAAGAGTAGGGAAGAATTCCTCTAGAATGACATTTCTACCCTAGGCAGTTGTGTAGATGACAGTGGCATTAAACAAGGTACCTACTGGAGGATCAAGTAGGGAAAACAGGGTGAACATATTTAGTCTGGAGATGTTTATTAAACATTCCAGTTGAGTAGTCTACATACAGAAATCGTCAGTGCATAGGTGGAACTTTAAACTTAGAGTTTGAGGAACAGTGGGCATAAAGCATAAGAAGAACAGGTTAAGAATGGAATAATGGTGAACAGCAGCTACATTTTTAAGAACAGGGTTGGGAAAAGAGAAGCCAGTGAAGGAGACTTACGAGTAATCAGAAGTATATTGGGAAAACCAAGAGATGCTGGAAAAACTAATACCTTTTTTGGATTTGGCATTGAAGAGGAAGTTGACCTTAGTTTTAGTGTTGGAGAACAGCAGAAGCCAGATTTCAGGGGAGTGAGAAAGGAAATTGACTGTAGATTATTGTCTTAAGTTTGGTCTAAAATGGAGAAGAAGAAGAAGAAAGTGGCAGCTAGGAGGGGTTATAGATCAAGGTATAGCTTTTTGTTTTTATTTTAATGTTTAAGAGGCAAGAGATTGAGTATATAAATTAAAATGTATCCTTTTATACAATTTGGCTAGCGTAAGTTTTTATTTTTTGCCTTTTACCTTAAAAAAACACTTTAAGAAACATATTGGTGAGTTGATTTTATTAGTGTAAACCAAGCTTAATTATTGTTGGTAATTCTTTTTAGGAGTATGAAAATGCTGAAAATGCTTCAACTCAGTCAAAGGTGATGAATAAAAAAGATAAAAGAAAGAATCATCAGGGAAAAGACAGACCACTCACAGTATCGCTAAAAGATTTTCAATCTGAAGGTAATACATGTACGAAATCTGTTATGCTAGGAAAACTATCCTAAGTCTTTGTATACTTAAGTTGTAAGTACCTTTCTAATCTAATTTTTTAAATAAGTAAAAATGGTTTTATTAATGTGTTATTTAGAATATAAAATGTAAACTTATTGGGAAATAAACCATTTGGAGGTTAAAGTAATTTAAAATTAGTCATTAAAACTAGATTTATCTTTTTGTATTTCTGAATTTGTCCCTTTTTTAAAACTCACTGAAAATAAAAATTGACATTTGTAGTTTTTGAGTCATCTTGAAACATATTATTGTCCTTATACATAAAATGATTTGGCTTACACTAGACCAGGAATAGCATCTTCAGAGTTCATCTGGTCAACCTCTTCAAGTTATCTGGAACTATATCTCAGCAAATTAACTTACAGATTTTTAGAATGAGACTTATTACCAGAAAACTCTTTATAATATCATTTGTGTTTTTGTCATCAAACAGAAAAGACAGAAGAAAATTATACCATCCACCAAATTTTTGAAGACAGACCACAAAGCATATTATTTTTGATAAGGGAAGTGGTGAAAACCCTAAATCTGTACTGTGTAATATATTAGCCACTATTCATGTGTGGCAGCTTAAATGTAAATTAATTAAACTTAAACTAAAATAAAAAAAATTTCTTAGTTGCATTAGCCACATTTCAAGTGCTCAGTAGCCACTTGTGACTGGTAGCTTCCGTATTAGCACAGGTCTAGAACATTATTACCGTCATCACAGAAAATTGTATTGAACAGCACTGTTCTTATACCAGTCAGAATAGTTGCTGACCAGGTGAACAGCTGTTGGTTCATTTACAGAGCAGTCTATTTGATTAATATGAATTTAGCCTCGACGACACAGTGGGCATTTGTTCTTTAAGGATTAATAATACCATAGCAGTAATCTCAAAAAAAAAAAAAAAAGCCTAAATACTTTACAGTTTTCAGGAACAAGCCTATTTGTGAAATTAGGAATAAATTTAGAGGATTATATTGCTTTCCTTTAAGGATCAGGAAGGTTTTTCCTGTAGTCTGCCTTTCTGATTAAGTTGCTTTGTTTTGGGGTTAAAAAAATAGATGTATGTTAAAATAAAATTTCCAGTTTTAGTAAGAAAGATTTTATATAAGAAATATATTTCATTAAAAACTAGGCAGAGGGGCCGGCCTGGTGGCGCAAGTGGTTAAGTGTGCGTGCTCCGCTGCGGTGGCCCGGGGTTCGCCGGTTCGGATCCTGGGCACGCACCGACGCACTGTTTGGCAAGCCATGCTGTGGTGGTGTCCCATATAAAGTAGAGGAAGATGGGCACAGATGTTAGCCCAGGGTCAGTCTTCCTCTAAAAGAGGAGGATTGGCAGATGTTAGCACAGGGCTGATCTCCTCACAAAAAAAAAAAAAAAAAAAACGAGGCAGAAACATGAAAAGAATGCTTTTTAAAACTCCTTAATTTATTTTCCATATGTTTGATTTACTAAGTACTATGTAAATTTATTAGATGGATTGAGAAAGACATCAATGTGTGATACTGTTAAAGGGAAGCTACACAGTGTTAAAAGACATGATTAACACAGTCATGATTCTTCCTCGGGTTCTGGCATCACATTGTATGCTAAGTAGAACATGCTAGAAGAATGACTATGTAACCTGCCAGGATTTGGTAGTTTGATCTGAAACTTGTGATTTTCACATTTATTGTGTTTATGGACTCTATACTGATCAACGGATACTTTACAGAACTGGACTAGCTTTTAGATCCTCAATCGTAAGAAAGCTGTTCTATTAAGTTATTTTGAGTCTTTGGGAATGGAAAATTTATGCTGTGCACAAACAGCATTGTTAAATGTTAGATATCCTCATCATCTCCAATTTAAAGAAGAATGCTTGCTCCCTATTTGTACTTTAGTTTCAACCTTATATTTGTGTGGATTCCCTTATATCTTCTTTTTCCTCATTCTGTAATCCCTTTTCAGAAATGTTGTTACTAAGTACATGATTTGTTTAATTTAGATAAATATGTTACACCGTCTTTTTTGTATTCATTCTAGAAATCGATTTTTAGGATTTTTTTCATGGTAGTATCAAATCACTATAAAGGTATATTTTTAAAATAAAAAAACTAGGGGCTGTCCTGATGGCATAGTGGTTAAGTTCACACACTCTGCTTTGGCGGCTCAGGGTTCGCAGGTTTGAATCCCAGGCACGGATGGACCTACACACCACTCATCAAGCCATGCTGCAGTGGCATCCCACATACAAAATAGAAGAAGATGGGCACAGATGTTAGCTTAAGGGCTAACCTTCCTCAGCAAAAAAAAGAGGAAGATTGGCAACGGATTTTAGCTCAGGGCCAATCTTCCTCACCAAACAAAATAAAATACAATAAAACTAGCTAATAGTTTTAAAGGACACAAATTACTACTCTACTTTTTATTTTATTCCACAAAGGCAGTGATCTGTACAGTTTTGTTTTGTTTTTGGTGAAGAAGAGTCTCTCTGAGCTAACATCTGTTGCCAATCTTCCTCTTTTTTTGCTTGAGGAAGATTAGCCCCAAGCTAACATCTGTGCCAGTCCTCCTCTATTTTGTACGTGGGTTGCTGCCACAGCATGGCTCAGTGAGTGCTGTTGTGTAGGTCCATGCCCCAGATCTGAACCTGTGAAACTGGACTGCCGAAGCAGAGCATGCCAAACTTAACCACTGCGTCACGGGGCCGGCCCCTATACAGTTTTTGCAGTTATCATACCCTGTCGTTTGATTTTAGACACATTTGTCCCCTCTCAAGGTCCCCCCGCCAAAAATTATGTGAAACCAAAACCCTAAACTATATAGAATTCAAATGTCTAAAATTTAATAATACTCCTTGGTACGTGTGGCATTTACTGGGATATAAGACCTAGTCCCTAAGTCTAGCAAATTGGTAATTACATACTGAATTTTAACATCTTATCCCTGGAAAAGTACATCTGATGAGTCGTAGACAACCCCCAAATGACTTCTATGACTCTTATTATAATTTTGAAATTCTTTGCAGTTACTTTGTTTAAATATTTTTATACATATTAAAATACTTTAATGTTGGGCTGGCCCTGTGGCTTAGCGGTTAAGTGCGCGCACTCTGCTGCTGGCGGCCTGGGTTCAGATCCCGAGCGCGCACCCACACACCGCTTCTCCGGCCATGCTGAGGCCGCGTCCCACATACAGCAACTGGAAGGATGTGCAGCTATGACATACAACTGTCTCCTGGGGCTTTGGGGGGAAAAATAGGTAAATAAAATTAAAAAAAAATAAATAAAATACTTTAATGTTAATTTCTTCAATGATGTCTTATTTTTTTTTCCATTTACAGATCACATTAGTAAAAAGACTGAGGTGAGTGTTATTGTAGCTATCTTTATTCTAGAAAACATGGTGATTTTAAGAATAATACTTTAATGTTTAGCAGTAAATTCTTTTTGAGACATAGCCATTTAAAGCCATAGGTTTGTCATGAGTGAACTCAGTCATGTTTCTGGCAATTATAAGGATATAAAATATATTACAGTAGAATAAAAATATAGTTATTTGCATGAAGTATAATATCATTTGGCTTTGGCATCCTAATTTGTGTGTGTGTTTGTGAGCGAAAAAGTTACCACATGTAAGCGTAAAATTTTAGGGAAAAGTGGTATAACACTCAAAGTCTATATTTTAGTCTTTAAAAGATCCTGAAACCATGTCTCAAGATATTTTGAAATTAAGGAAACTGTGAGGTAAGCTGTGATTCTATAGTTTACACCCATGGTAAGACTACCCTGATCACATACTTCTCTTACCATTCACCATTAGAGGGTGGTGCAGCCTACATGTTGCTTCCTAGTGTTATTAGTTACTTTTTTTTTTTTTTTAAGACTGCAGTACAGCCTCTACAAACCTTTTAAAATTGGAAGATGATACTACTATAAAATATCTTCTAACATTGGAGAAGATACTAATAAAATGTTAGAGTTCTTTTGACTTCTTTAGGTAATAATTTGAAAGTTTCATTATTCTACTATTATATATTCTTGTTAGTAATCCATTGATTGATTTTTTATGGTCAGATGTTCCTTGATTTCACTTTAGAATACATGTTGTCGTTGTTTCAGGCATGTGCTTGACAGGTCAGAGAAATGAAATCCATCTCTGAGAAAACCACATCTAATAACTCTGTGACTATATTAATACTATAGTCCTTGACTGTGCACACAAATACAAAATTGATTTATTGTTAAAACAGATGGTAGAAGTTCTTAAGTTATTTACAAACCACTGTAACCATTTCTTATATTAAAATTTAAATGACCACAGTATAGATTGAGTATTAATTTTATATTTGAAAATAGAAAACATGCTTTTGAACTGATTCCAATTTTTTCTTTTACTCGTTGATTTATTTGGGGGATAGCTTTATGCAAATAAGAAAGCAGATACAAATGGTACGCCCTGTTCCTAAGGAAACTATCAGCAACTGATAGTGGAGGAAAAAATAATTTTTATAAACTGTTCCATGCTTACTTTTTCTTCTTTCCTCATTTGAAAAACAATGCAGACTGACAAGATCTCATCTATTTAATGTATTCAGTCTGGGTTGTATTTAAACAAGCCTTATGTATGTGACGTAGCATATATTTTGTCTTGCATTGTAACTTTAGAGCTGTGTTCTAATTGTCTTCTATTATTAAATAATGTGATATGTAATAAAATTCACTTTGAATAATCCTAATCCTAATGATTAAGACATTTTCTACATTAGTAAATGCAGTCTAATTTATTTCCTACATAACTACTGTAAGAAATTGGTTAAAAGCATATGTAATCACATTATCCTTTGACACTTGTTAAAAATATACCATAGTTCCATTCCCTTAGAGGTATTACTCACTTTCTGGGACTTGAATATTTAAATGTTGCGGTGGTTATGCCATTGCTCTAGGAATTTGGAAAAATATTTTTTCGGAGAGTTCAAAAAAGAAGTCTGAAAAAAATTCTGATTTCAACTCTAAAATGAGATATGTTTTCTACTCCTAAAAATGTACTAGTCTTTGATATATTGTATACTCAATAATTGACTTATTTTTTTCCATCTTTAATGTGTTACTTATGCCAAGAGATTTTTTTTCATGGGTACTCTAAAATTCCTAACGTGTTAAGAACAATATGCATTTCATACATCTTCTCTTAAATCAGGTGTTTACTGGCTGGATAAAATTCAAAAGAGAAAAGATTTTTTACTTTATTGCTGGATGATAAGTAGTACTTGAACTGCTTGTATATTCCCCTAACTGCTAGCTAAACTTGTTCTCAGGTTGATTTCATCATTCCCCTCTTTCTTTCGCCATCCATCTTGATTATGTGTTATTAATCTCAGTGCTTTCTTTCTAGTCCCAATTCTCTCACCCTGAAACAATTAGAATAAAAATGACACTTGCAGTAGTAGAGGATGGGAACAATTAATTTTTCTGCATTATTTAATGGAGATGTTGGCTGCCACTGCTACACCAGTCCCCTACCCATCCTTCACTACAGTATAGGCGAGAACATCCCGAGAGAATTCTAGACAAGCAGAATGAATAATAGAGTAGGTAGTAGGTGCTTGTACATACCTCTTAAAAACCTCAACTAATCATGCCTTTTAAGGAGCATTATTTGATCCTTAACGTTGTTTTGTTTGTTTTTAATTTTAATGTGTTACCTCTTTAAATGACAGTGCCACAGGGTGGATTATCTCATAGCTACTCCATTCTCTTTTTTA
This sequence comes from Diceros bicornis minor, assembly GCF_020826845.1. Taxonomy (NCBI): domain Eukaryota; kingdom Metazoa; phylum Chordata; class Mammalia; order Perissodactyla; family Rhinocerotidae; genus Diceros; species Diceros bicornis. Next base: position 10,057,526 of record NC_080761.1, read on the forward strand.
CCTGGCTTTCTCAACTCCAGTCCTTCTAGTACCATTCAGTAGCTTTGAAAATTTTAGTGATCATCACGTGTCTTGAAGTCTAAAAGGTCAAGTCTTCAATATGCATGAGTAGACTAGAAGAGTAACCAAGAAGTTGTAACAGTAGTTGCCAAATGGTGGGGAAGGAGGGGTTGCTGGGACAGGGATAGGAGAAAGGCTTACTTTTCACAATATAAACTGTTGAATTTTCTATCATGTCTGTGTACTGCCTATTAAAAAATTATATTAAAAATAAAAAGGACTAGGTGAGAGAGGGAGCCAGGGAACAAACCTGGTCCTATCTGTTTCCACAGCTTATTTCCTTTTTACTGCACTATTCTTCCAGCGTGTTTACCTTAGCTATATGAGCTTGGATAAATAACTTATTTATTTTAGGCCCTAGTTGTATTAGCTGAAAAGAAAGGATGGATCTGTTGATTTCTAAAATTATGTTAAAAGATCAGTATGTGATTGAAATAAATATTATATGCTAAAAAATTAACCTTATAGTTAATCCTACCAAAACATAGGAGAATAGCAATAATAGGTTAGATCATTAAATTTTAAAAGCAAATAAATTATACCTGGTTTTTAAAAATATCACCTAAAATCGGACTTTACCTAAGCAATTCAGCTATTTCCTACTCCTCTCAATGTGTTGAACTCATTTTTGTTCCCATGCTTTTTCTTTATCCGTATTTATTGTATTTGTTAGCTCTGTTTGGTTGTAAGTAACAGAAGTCCAACTCAATTCAGCATAAGCAAAAAAGAGATGCTTATTTGGTTCGTATAACCAAACCATGGAAGCGTAGGGAGAGAGCTGGCCTCATGGTTGACTGGATCCAGGGATTTATGTATCTTTAGGACTCTTCATTTCTCTCCCAAGTCTCAGTTGCTCTCTATGGCTTCGCCCCATGGCAGATCATTTGATTACTGAGGGCTCTCAGGCTTCATATTTACAGGTTTTCTTATAAACTGTGAATTAGCTCTTGAGGCTTGGTAGAAAAAGTTAAGGTTTTTTTTGAGGTGATGAGGGAGGCAAGAATATCTCCTAGATGGTGTGGTATGCTTTCTATCATATCACATCAGGGGACATAGAATGTCTGGTTATTTTTATGATGTTGTAATTGATCAGTGGTTCTATCCTTCTCCAAAAGGAACCAGGACCCCTTGAAGAAAAGGCTGCTTCTAGTGTTACAACAGGAGATATACAAAATGAGCCTGAAGCATCTTGTAGTGCCTTAAAGTAAGGAAGTGCTCAAAAAAAAAAAAAACAAAAAGATAGGGGCGTGTCAAATGGACATAGAAAGAAACCTAAAATACCTCCCAGTTGTCAGAACTGGGACAATCTGAGAAACAAAGCAAATAACATAGTATTGGTACCCAAAGTATAAAGTACATATCCATGAGTTGATGCTAATATAAGTAAGTGATTGAATAAATAAATAAATGGGAAAGAAGAAACAAATCTCCCATACAGGAAATTCCGAATAATTTATGTAGATATTCCTTCTCTAGGAGAGGGAACTTAACTGTCTGCACCCTGGGGCCTCAAGTGTGGGCTGCGCTTAGTAACTTGCTTCCAAAGAGTAGAGTACAGAAAGTGAAGGAAAGTAACTTTACACTGAAAAAGCAAACACAACCTTGACCAGGTGATCAGTATTAATATTATTAGTGATAATAATCATGTTGATAGCATGCACCTTTGATATGATGTGATGAGAGTGGCATATACCTCTGTGTTCCCCCGTCAAAAAACACATAACCCCAGTCTAACCATGAGAAAAACGTCAGACAAACCCAAATCAAGAGACAGTCTATAAAATACCTGACCAGTATGACCAATATTCCTCAAAACTATCAAGGTCATCAAAAACAAAGCTTGAGAAACTGTCATGGACTAGAGAAGGCTAAGGAGACATGACAACTAAATGTAATATATCCTGGATGGGATCTTGGAACTGAAAAAGGACGTTAGGGAAAAGCTAGTGAAATCCGAGTAAGTGTGGAGTCTAGTTATAATAATGTATCGATGTTGGTTCCTTAGTTGTAAAATGTACCATAATAATGTAAAATGTTATCAACGGGGGAAACTGGGTGAGGGATATGTGGAAACTGTACTATTTTCAACTTTTATGTAAGTCTAAAACTATTCTGAAATTAAAAGTTTATTTAAAGAGGAAGATTGGCACGGATGTTAGCCCAGGGCCAGTCATCCTCAGCAAAAAGAGGAGGATTGACATGGATGTTAGCTCAGAGCTGATCTTCCTCACACACACACACACACACACACACACACACAAACACACACACACACACACAAAAAGTTTATTTAAAAAATTAGTGGGTTCAGGTGTTATGAGCCATTATAAAAAGTTTCCCATCAGACTTTCCCTCAATGCTTTTAGTAGCTATTAATGATTATTTCCTTGATCCATTATTTCTTTAGAGCTTGTTCTTCATTAAATTTGAATTTTTGCTTCAGGAATGCCTGCATATAGTAATAATTGAATGGCAGAGGAGAATTTATGAAACTAGTAGTCTCCCAGCCATTGCCCTTCCCTCACTACTTTTTAAAATCCTTCTCATATTTCAAGATGGACTCTGCCACAAGCCATGCAAAAGTGTTTAGAGTTTTTCTGAACACTTTGTACTTTTTTGTACAACCTTGCCTACCCATGTGTTCGTCTCTTCCACCTTTCTCATGGTGTCTTGTCCATGGATGCTTGTTAGTTGTTGCAAGGGGGAACAAAGGAATGACCTATGTTGCCACCTTGGTGACGTCACTCCCCTTCCATCTTTATTTGGCTAACTATGCTTCAGAATTTGGCCAAAGAGTCATTTTTTCTTGGAAGCTTTCCCTGATCGTGGTCTTATTTAGATGCCCAGAACCCCTGTGTGTACTGCATAGCACTCAACACCCTATTTTATCATGGTTTTGCTTCTTCACTAGAATTTAGGTTCTTGGAAGTCTGGGACCATATCTTGTTGGTTTAGTTTCCTTGGTAGTCCTAATTCCTGTCACTTAGTAAGTAATGTAAATGAGTGTTGGTTGATGAATAAATGAATGTTCTGCCTTCTCACTAAAACCTTTTGTAGCCTTTTTTGGTCTGCTGCTTCTCTGTATTTTTACAACACTTAAAACAGAGGCATGTAGATTTTATTTCCTCTGCCAGTTCAAGCACATTGTTAGGGCCTTCATGGAGCTCTGCATTAAGAAGAATTCTGAGACTGCAATCTTGTTCAGCAAGAAAAAGTGCCACTATCAATTAATTATGTTTGCCATTTATAAAAGAGGAAGTGGCTGCATGCTTTACAGGTATTGCCATCCCTGATGTGTATAGAAGAGTATTTAATTATTATGTTTACTATGTCATATGTTAGTTTTTGTCTTTCTCAGTAGATTGTGAGTTCCATGAGAGTAGCCCATGTGTAACATAGTACTAACTGCATAGTAAGAGCTTAATAAATATTTCAAGTCAAGTTCAAGACTTGAGTCCATCAGGGTCTATCCTAGAGGAGTGAAGAAAGTAGACTTACCCCAAATATAATGTCGTCCTTAATATGATAGCTCATTTAAAGAATACTGTTATTTAGATTTACTCTTGGAGTAATTCAAAGCACTCATGTGGCAAGAGAAATAACACACATAGACGGAGGATTTTCAGGTTTGTGTGTTACTGTATGTTAAGGTATCTTAAAACTGTAAAGTTGGGAGGCTGTTCGTCTAGGAGGTGACTTGGAACCCTTAGACATATGAAAGGAATTGTTGATCAAAGCATTCATATTTATATTTGTCAGTTTACTTTGTAAATGATATGTTCTTCAGTTAGGAAATAGGTACTCAGTGGAAAGCCAGGTTTTTTTTTTTAATTGAAGTATAATTTACACACAATAGAATGCACAGATCTTAAGTGTGCATGAAGTTTGATGAGGTTTGACACATGTATATACTTAAAGGACCTACGTCCCTATCAAGATAAAGAACATTTCCATCATACCAGAAAGTTCACTTCTGCCTCATCCCAGTCATTCCCTCACGCCCTCCCCCCTGCCGCCTACAGGCAACCACTACTGTGATTTCTATCATCATAGAACAGTTTTGCTTCTTTATTTAAAATAAGGCATATAGTGATTTATATGTGCTTTATACACACATAAATGTGTGATTGTTTGGTCTGGCTCCTTCCCTCAGCAAACTGTTTGAAGGCTTGTCCATGTTGTTGTGTCTTATCAGTAGTTTTTTCCTTTTCATTGCTAAATTGTATTCCACATACCACAATGTGTTTGTGTATTCATTATCCTGTTTTGGACATTTGGATTGCTTCTGTTTTTTGACCATTATGAATAATGCTGCTGTAACATTTTTAAAAACAGCTTTATTGAGGTATAATTTACATACTATAAAAGTTATCCATTTTAAGTGTACAATTCAGTGGATTTTAGTATATTTACAGAGTTGTGCAGCTATTACCATAATCTAATTTTAGAACCATCCCCAAAAGAAACCTGTGCCCATTACCAGACGCTCCCCCTACCTCTTCTGCCCTGCCCTCCCTCAAGCCTAGGCAACCACTAATCTACATTTTGTCCCTATAGATTTACCTATTTTGGACATTTTGTATAAATGGAATCATACAATATGTGGTCTTTCGTGATTTCTTATACTTAGCATAGTATATGTAGCATAGTAAACGTTAGTGTTTTTTAAGTTCATCCATGTAGCATGTATCAGTACTTCATTCCTTTTTACTGCTAATAGTATTCAATTTTATTTGCTTGTTTATCAACTGGATATTTGGGTTGTTTCCACGTTTTGGCTATTATGAATAATGCCACTATGAACATTCATGTACAAGTCCTTTTATGAAACATATGTTTAGTTTCTCTTGGGTAAAAAAACCTAAGAATGAAATTGCTGTGTCATAGGGTAGATGTATATTTAACCATAAGAAACTACTGACGAGTTTTCCGAAATGGCTGTATGTTTTACGCTTGTGGAGGTTTGTGAAATAAAGAAAGTTATTTTTGTATTCCTGGTAGGGAGGCTGACAAAAGGTTTTTTTAATGATGCTAGTCTTAGTTCCTAACCTTAAACTTCAAAGGAAGAAACAATTTCAATAATTATTTGTATTTCTATATGCCAGTAACAACAGAAAGTATAATTAAAAGAAAAATGCTTTTTACAATAATAAATTATAATAATACCTAGGATTAAATCTAATAAATGATGTGTAAGACATATATTGGGAGAATTACAAAACTTTATTGAAAGATAGTAAAGACTTAAATGGAGAAATTTACCTTGTTCATGGATTGGAAGACTTATTGTCATAAAGAGGTCACTTTTCCTCAAGTTAATCTGTAGAATCAGTACAATCCCAAGCAAAATCATAATTGGGTTTTTAAAATAAAAACTAAACTGTTTCTAAATTAATATGGAAGTGTGAACAACCAAAAATAGCCAAAACACTCTTGAGGAAGAAAAAGATAGAACGATTTGCCCAACCAGATATTAAGATTTCTTGTAAAACTAACAATTAATACAGTAGGGTATTGGCTCAGAGATAGACAAATAGACCAATAGAACAAAATAGCCCAGAAACAGACCAACCATGTGTGTACCCTTTACATATAAAAGAGTGATGTGGAGTATTACTGGGTAAAGGATGATTTTTTTTTTAATAAATGGTTTTGGGTCAATTGAGTATTTTTATGGAAAAAAGGATTAGATTATTACTTTACACTATACACAAAAATTCATCCACAGTGGATCAAAGACCTAAAAGTCAATGTTATAAAGCTTTTAGGTGCTAATACAGGAAGAATATTTTTATGACTTTAGGGTAGGAAAGACACAAAACCACTACTTTAAAACTATACATTAAATTAAGGACTTCTTTTCATCAAAATATATTAGAAAAGTGAAAGGATGAGATTTAGAATAGGAAGAGTTTTTTTTCCAAAAAAGAACTCAATTAAATAATGGGTGAAAAAACAAGTACTCACAAAAGAAGATATTTATAAGGCATAAAAACATACAAAAAGATGTCCAACCTCATTAGTAGTCAGGGAAATACAAATTAAAACCATAATGAAAATGTTATATGCCTTCCAGGTTGGCAAAAATCAAAGAATTTGATGATTTGAAGTGTTGGTGAGGATATGGAATAATGGTACACTGCTTGTGAAGAGGTAACCTGTTATGAACAGTATGGAAAACTATTTTCCAAACTGTAAAGTTGAAGATGCCCATAACCCACAACCCAGCAGTTTGACTCCTAAGTACGTACTCTGTAGTAATGTGTGCTTGTGTGGACCACTATACATATATAAGACTTTAAAGCATCATTGTTTATTAAGATCAAAACCTGTAAAGAATCTAAATGTCCATCAACAGTGAAGTGAGTAACAAATTGTTGCAAATTTAGTCAGTGGAATACTAATCAGCATTAAAAGTGAGTGAGTTACCGCTATAAGGATCAATATGATTCCACATCAAGTTCAGAAATAAGCAAAATTAAACTGTGTTGTTTGGGGATGCATGCATAGGTTGACAGGCAATAAAGAAAGTTAAAGAGAGATTATCACAAGTTCAAATAGTCACTCCTCTAATGGGAAAGAAAGAAGCATGGAGTCTTCTGGGGTGCTAGCGATGTTCTATAATTACCTTGATAGTAACCTACAAGCATGTCACTTTATAATTATTCTTCAAACTGTGTATATGCTTTATATGTGTTTTAAAAGCTTTGCCAAAAGCAAAGAGAAATTTTTTTAAAAAGATACTACAGTAGCAACAAAAAAAATGATAAGGTACCTAAGAAACTAGCAAAAGTTATGCAAAACCTGGGGCCGGCCCGGTGGCGCAAGCGGTTGGGTGCGCGTGCTCCGCTGTGGCAGCCCAGGGTTCGCTGGTTTGGATCCCGGGTGCACACAGACGCGCCGCTTGGCAGGCCATGCTGTGGCGGCGTCCCATATAAAGTGGAGGAAGATGGGCATGGATGTTAGCCCAGGGCCAGTCTTCCTCAGCAAAAAAAAAAGGAGGAGGATTGGCAGATGTTAGCACAGGGCTGATCTTCTCACACACACAAAAAAAGTTATGCAAAACCTATATGGAGCAAATTACAGAATTTCACTGAACGACAAAGATGACCTATATAAATGAAAAGATATGCCATCTTAGCAGAGAAGAAGCGTTATTATATTAAAAGTAATAGTTTTTCCCAAATTGATCCATAGTCTTTACATTTCCAATGAAAATCCTAAAGTTTGTTTGTTTGTTTTTAGAACTCAACAAATTACTAACAGCAAAGGCTAAAAAATAGCCAAGAACTCCTAAAGAAGAACTATATATAATGCATTACTTGTCCTTCATCAAGATTCAATATATGCATGGGTCTGTTTTTGAGCTCTCTGTTCTGTTCCACTGGTCAATTTATTCCTGTGCTAATATACACAATGTGTTCATTGCTCTAACATCATAATGTCTTATATATAGAAAAGCAAGAGACAGTTGTTAGATTAGGAAAAAATCAGATTGGGTCTCTTTGTTCCATCACACATTAAAATCAGTTCCACATAGATTAAATACTTATCTGTGGAAGACAAATTGTACAACCCTTAGACTAACTAGAAAATACAGGAGAATATATTTCTGACCTAGGGGTAGGAAAAACTTAGCAAAAACACCAACTATAAAATGAAAGGTTGATAAATTGGATGCTGTTCAAAATGAATAACTTATTTTCCACAAAAATACCAAGAAGAATGTAAAAAGACGTGGCACAAATTGGGAAGTGGTGTTTTTAAAACATAGAACTGATAAAGGATTAGTGTCTGGATACAGAAAGAACTATCAAATGCTTAAAAAAGAGATAGCTGTGTTGTTTTCTTGCTGTCTCATAGGATAGAAAAAAAAATCAGGTGAGAGACACAGGGCATTTTAAAAAACAGGGAAATGTGAATAGGAAAAAACACATGAAAAAATGTCCAATTTTGCTACTATTCGGAGAAATGCAAATTAAGACAAAATTGAGATACCAGTTTTTTCCACTCACCATGTAGGCAAAAATTATGAAGTTTATAGATCTATCAGTCAGAGATTATAGATCAATGGAGTTGTGGATCAGTTTACATTGGTGGGAATGTTGCATAAATTTGGTAATCTAAGAATCAGTAAATTTTTTCTATGGAAACTTTTTCTGTAAAGGACCAGGTAGCAAATATTTTTAGGCTTTGGGGCACATCCAGTTTATACTGAACTCTGCAACCAAAGTATAAAAGGCAGCCACAGGCAATACATGAACAAATGAGCATTGCTGTGTTCCAGTAAAACTGTATTGACAAAAAGGGCAACAGGCTCCTTTTGGGCTGTAGTTTGCTGACCTCTGGTATAACTTAGACTCAGCAGTCCACTTGTAGGTATACATGCCCTAGAGGAACTTGCCAATGTGTCCTCAGAACCATATACAGAAATTTTTATTAGTGTGTAATAGCCCAGCCCCCCTGCCCCCCAAAAAACTTGGAAAAAATCCAAACGTTAATCTTTAGTAAAATGGATACATTTTAGTATAAGCACACAATGGTTTATGCAGTAGTGAAAATGAATTTATATCTCTAGGCAACAACATGGATGAATCCAAAAGAGAATGTTGAGTGAAAAACAAGTCTCAGAAGACTACATCAGAGTGATGCCTATTTTATAAAACTTAAAATCAAGCAAAACTAAATATTTTTGCCAAAAATGTTTCTTCAGCCCCTGGCAACCACTGATCTGCTTTGTGTCCCTAGAGCTTTGCCTTTTCTTGTAGTTTACTGTGAAGGGACTCATGTAGTATATAGTCTTCCATGTCTGGCTTCTTTCACTTAGCATAGTGTTTTTGAGGTTTATCCGTGGTGTAGCATGTGTCAGTAGTTCATTCCACTTTATTGCTGAATAGCGTTCCATTGTATAAATGTTTATTCAGCAGCTGATAGACATTTGCTGTGAACATTTGATACATGTCTTTCTGTGGATATATATTTTCATTTTTCTTAAGTGGATACTTAGGAGTGAAATTGCTGGGTTGTATGCTAATTAATATGTTCAACTTTTTAAGAGTCTGTCAATCTGTTTTCACAAGTGGCTGTACCATTTATTATTCCCACCAACAGTGTATGAGGGTTCGGTTCTCCACATCCTTGTCAGCACTTGATATTGTCTCTTGTTTTGATTATAGCCATACTAGTGGGTATATAGTGTATCTCATTGTTTTAATTTGCATTTCTCTAGTCACTGATGATTTTGAGCATCTTTTCATGTGCTCATCAGCCATTCTTATATCTTCTTTGGTGCAACATCTATTCATATGTTTTGCCCATTTTAAAGTGTGATTTGTAAGATTTCTTTACACATTCTGGATACAGGTCGTTTATCAAATATATAATTTGCAAATATTCTCTCATGGGCTTTGACTTGCCTTTTTATTTTCTTAATGATGTCTTTTGAAACACAAAGGTTTTTAATTTTGATAAAGTCCAGTATATCAATTTTTTCTTTTATGGATCATACTTTTGGTGTTCATTTAATAACTCTTTGCCTGACCCAAGGCCACAATGATTTATTCTAGAAGATTTATACTTTTAGTTCTTCCTTTAAAGTCTATGATCCATTTTTTTATTTACTTTTTTTTTTTATTGCAGTAACATTGGTTTATAACATTGTATAAATTTCAGGTGTACATCATTATACTTCTATTTCTGCACAGATTACATCATGTTCACCACCCAAATACTAATTACAACCCATCACCACACACATGTGCCGAATTATCCCTTTAGCCCTCCCCCCTCCCCCCTTCCCCTCTGGTAACCACCAATCCAATCTCTGTCTCTATGTGTTTGTTTATTGTTGTTATTATCTACTACTTAATGAAGGAAATCATACGGTATTTGACCTTCTCCCTCTGACTTATTTCGCTTTGCATAATACCCGAAATGTCCATCCATGTTGTCACAAATGGCTGGATTTCATCGTTTCTTATGGCTGAGTAGTATTCCCCTGTGTATATATACCACATCATCTTCATCCATTCGTCCCTTGATGGGCACTTAGGTTGCTTCCAAGTCTTGGCTATTGTGAATAACGCTGCAGTGAACACAGGGGTTCATGTATCTTTACGCATTGGTGTTTTCAAGTTCTTGGGTAAATACCCAACAGTGGAATAGCTGGATCATATGGTAGTTCTATCCTTGATTCTTTGAGGAATCTCCATACTGTTTTCCATAGTGGCTGCACAGGTTTGCACTCCCACCAGCAGTGTGTGAGAGTTCCCTTCTCTCCACATCCTCTCCAACACTTGTTGTTTCCTGTCTTGTTAATTATAGCCATTCTGACGGGCGTGAGGTGATATCTCATTGTAGTTTTGATTTGCATTTCCCTGATAGTTAATGATTTTGAACCTCTTTTCATGTGTCTGTTGGCCATCTGTATATCTTCTTTGGAGAAATGTCTGTTCAGGTCTTTTGCCCATTTTTTAATTGGGTTGGTAGTTTTTTTGTTGTTGAGATGCATGAGTTCTTTATATATTTTGGAGATTAAGCCCTTATCAGATGTATGGTTTGCAAATATCTTCTCCCAGTTATTAGGTTGTCTTTTTGTTTTGTTGATGGTTTCCTTTGCTGTGCAGAAGCTTTTTAGTTTGATGTAGTCCCATTTGTGTATTTTTTCTATTGTTTCTCTTGCCCGGTCAGACATGGTGCTTGAAAAGATGTTGCTAAGACCGATGTCGAAGAGCGTACTGCCTATGTTTTCTTCTAGAAGTTTCATAGTTTCAGGTCTTACATTCAAGTCTTTAATCCATTTGGAGTTAATTTTTGTGTATGGTGTAAGGTAAGGGTCTACTTTCATTTTTTTGCATGTGGCTATCCAGTTTTCCCACCACCATTTGTTAAAGAGACTTTCTTTTCTCCATTGTGTGTTCTTGGCTCCTTTGTCAAAGATTAGCTGTCCATAGATGTGTGGGTTTATTTCTGGGCTTTCGATTCTATTCCATTGATCTGTGTGTCTGTTTTTGTGCCAGTACCATGCTGTTTTGGTTACTATAGCTTTGTAGTATATTTTGAAATCAGGGAGTGTGATACCTCCAGCTTTGTTCTTTTTTCTCAGGATTCCTTTAGCTGTTCGGGGTCTTTTGTTGTTCCATATAAATTTTAGGATTCTTTGTTCTATTTCTGTGAAAAATATTGTTGGACCTTTGATAGGGATTGCATTGAATCTATAGATGGCTTTAGGAAGTATGGACATCTTAACTATGTTAATTCTTCCAATCCAAGAGCACGGAATGAGGACTTTACTTTTTAAAATTTTATTCAGGTCATATTGGCTTTTAACATTGTGTGAATTTCAAATGTACATTATTATATTTCAGTTTCTATATAGATTGCATCATGTTCACTGCCAATTGTCTAGTTTGTATTCGTCATGATACACATGTGCCCCCTTACCCCTTTTGCCCTCCCCCCGCCCCCTTTTCCTTTAGTAACCATTAATCTGTTCTCCTCATCTGTGTTTGTTTATCTTCCACATATGAGTGAAATCATATGGTATTTGTTTTTCTCTGTCTGACTTATTTTGCTTAGCACAGTACCCTCAAGGTCCGTCTATGTTGTTGCAAATGGCACAATTTTGTCTTTTTATGGCTCAGTAGTGTGTGTGTGTGTGTGTATACACACACACACACATACACCCCACATTTTCATTATCCACTCATCCATTGATGGGCACTTGGGTTGCTTCCACGTCTTGGCCATTGTGAATAATGCGGTGATGAACATAAGGGTGCATATATCTTTTTGAATTGTTGATTTCATATTCTTTGGATAAATACCCAGTAGTGGAATAGCTAGATCATATGGTATTTCTCTTAGTTTTTTGAGAAATATCCATACTGTTTTCCATAGTGGCTGCACCAGTTTGCATTCCTAGCAGCAGTGTATGAAGGTTCCCTTTTCTCCACATCCTCCCCAGCACTTTCTATTTCTTGTCTTGTTAATTATAACCATTCTGACTGGTGTGAGGTCATATTTCATTGTGGTTTTGATTTGCATTTCCCTAATAATTAGTGACATTGAAGATCTTTTCATGTGCCTATTGGCCATCTGTATATCTTCTTTGGAAAAATGTCTGTTCAGTTCTTCTGCCCTTTTTGTGTGTGTATGTGTGTGTGTGAGGAAGATTAGCCCTGAGCTAACATCCATTGCCAATCCTCCTCTTTTTGCTGAGGAAGATTGGCCCTGGGCTAACATCCGTGCCCATCTTCTCCTACTTTATATGTGGGATGCCTGCCACAGCATGGCTTGATAAGCGCTGTGTATGTCCGCGCCCAGGATCCAAATCTGTGAACCGCGGGCCGCCGAAGCGGAGCACTCAAACCACTACGCCACCAGGCTGGCCCCCCTTCTGCCCATTTTTTAATTGGGTTGTCTGGGGTTTTTTTTGTTGAGTTGTATGAGATCTTTATATATTTTGAAAATTAACACTTTGTAAGACATATCATTGGCCAATATTTTCTCCCATTCAGTAGGTTGCCTTTTTGTTTTATTGATGGTTTCCTTCCTGTGCAAAAGCTTTTTAGTTTGATGTAGTCCTCTTTGTTTATTTTTGCTTTTGTTGCCCTGGCCTGAGGAGACAGATTCAAAAAAACATTGCTAAGACCGATGTCAAAGTGTTTACTCAAAGGAAACCATCAACAAAATGAAAAGACAACATACCAGTTGGGAGAAGATATTTGCAAATCATATATCAATAAGGGGTTAATATCCAAAATATATAAAGAACTCATACAACTCAACAACTAAAAGACAACCCAATTAAAAAATGGGCAGAGGACCTGCACAGACATTTTTCCAAAGAAGATATACAGATGGCTAGAAGGCAAATGAAAAGAAGCTCAACATCTCTAATCATCAGGGAAATGCAAATGTAAACCACAATGAGATATCACCTCATGCCCATCAGAATGGCTGTTACTTAAAAAAGCAAGAAATAACAAGTGTTGGAGAGGATGTGGAGAAAAGGGAACCCTTGTACACTGCTGGTGAGAATGTAAATTGGTGCAGCCATTATGGAAAACAGTATGGAGGTTCCTCAAAAAATTAAAAATAGAACTGCCATATGATCCAGCTGTTACACTTTGAATATTTATCCAAAGAATATGAAAACACTAATTTGAAAAGATATATGCATCCCTACGTTCATTGCAGCATTATTTACAATAGCCAAGACGTGAAAACAACCTAAGTGCCCATTGACAGAAGAATGAATAAAGAAGATGTGGTATAAATACACAGTGAAATACTACTGAGCCATGAAAAAAGATGATGTCTTGCCATTTGCGACAACAGGGATGGACCTTGAGGATATTATGCTAAGCGAAATAAGTCAGATGGAGAAGGACAAATACTGTATGATTTCACTCCTATGTGGAAAATAAAAAACACATAGATAGAGGGAATGGGTTGGTGGTTATCAGAGGAGAAGGTGGGTGGGGGGAAGTTTAAAGAGGTAAAGGGGGACATATGGTGATGGTGGAAAGTAGACTTTTAATGGTAAACACCATGTCATGTATACAGAAGTTGAAATATAATGAATGATGTACACCTGAAATCTTTATAATGTTATAAACCAATGTTACCTCAATAAAAAAGAAAGAGTTTACTGCCTGTGTTTTCTTCTAGGAGTTTTATAGTTTCAGGTCTTACATTTAAGTCTTTAATCCGTTTTGAGTTTATTTTTGTATATGGTGTAAGAAAGTGGTCCAGTTTCATTCTTTTGCGTGTAGCTGTCCGTTTTTCCAAACTCCATTTATTGAAGAGACTGTCTTTTCCTCATTGTATATTCTTGCCTCCTTTGTCATAGATTAATTGACCGTATAAGCATGGGTTTGTTTCTGGGCTGTCTCTATTCTGTTCCATTGATCTATGTGTCTGTTTTTGTGCCAGTACTATAATGTTTTGATTATTATAGTTTTGTAGTATAGTTTGAAATAGGGAGTGTGATACCTCCAGTTTTGTTCTTCTTTCTCAAGATTGCTTTGGCTATTTGGGGTCTTTTGTGGTTCCATTCAGATTTTAGGATTACATGTTCTAGTTCTGTTAAAAACGTCATGGGTATTTTGATAGGGATTGTGTTGAATCTGTAGATTGCTTTGCCTAGCATGGACATTTTAACAACATTAATTCTTCCAATCCATAAACACTATATCTTTCCATTTATTTGTGTCGTCTTCATTTCTTTCATCAGTGTCTTAAAGTTTTCAGAGTAGAGGTCTTTCAACTCCTTGGTTAAATTTATTCCTAGATATTTTATTCTTTTTGGTGCAATTGTAAATGTGATTGTTTTCTTAATTTCTTTTTCTGATACATCGTTTTTAGTGTATAGAAATGAAACAGATTTCTCTATATTCGTTTTGTATCCTGTAACTTTATTGAATTCATTTATTCTAATAGGTTTTTGGTGGAGTCTTCAGGATTTTATATATATAGTATCATGTCATCTGCAAACAGTGACAGTTTTACTTCTACCTTTTCAATTTGGATACTTTTTCTTTCGTTTCTTGTCTGATTACTATGCCTAGAACTTCTGACACTATGTTGAATAAAAGTGGTGCGAGTGAGCATTCTTGTCTTGTTCCTGATCTTAGAGGAAATGCTTTCATTTAGAGAAAATGCTTTCAGCTTTTCACTATTGAGTATGATGTTAGCTATGGGTTTTTCTTATGGCCTTTATTATATTGAGGTATGTCCCCTCTGTACCCACTTGGTTGAGAGTTTTTATCATAATTGGATGTTGAATTTTGTCAGAAGCCTTTTCTGCTTCTATTGAGATAATCATATAATTTTATCCTTTGTTTTGTTAATATAGGGTATCACGTTGATTGATTTGTGGATATGGAACCATCCTTGCATCCCTGGGATAAATTCCAGTTGATCATGGTGTATGATCCTTTAAAATTTTTTTTTTAATTAATTAATTAATTAATTAATTTTTTCCCCCAAAGCCCCAGTAGATAGTTGTATGTCATAGTTGCACAGCCTTCTAGTTGCTGTATGTGGGGCGCGGCCTCAGCATGGCCAGAGAAGCGGTGCGTCGGTGTGCACCTGGAAACCAAACTCGGGCCGCCAGCAGCGGAGTATGCGCACTTAACCGCTAAGCCACGGGGCCGGCCCTGTATGATCCTTTTAAAATATTGTTGAATTCGGTTTGCTAATATTTTGTTGAGGATTTTTGCATCTATGTTCATCAAGGATATTGGCCTGTAATTTTCTTTTCTTGTGGCATTGTTGTCTGGTTTTGGTATCAGGGTAATACTGGCCTCATAGAATGAGTTTGGAAGCATTCCTTTCTCTTTAGTTTTTGGAATAGTTTGAGAAGGACAGTTATTAAGTTTTCTTTAAATGTTTGGTAGAATTCACCTGTGAAGCCATCTGGTCCTGGACTTTTGTTTGTTGGGAGTTTTTTGATTACTGATTCAATTTCATTACTAGTAATTGTTCTCTTCACATTTTCTGTTTTTTCCTGAATCAATCTTGGAAGATTGTACATTTTTAAGAATTTATCCATTTCTTCTAGGTTGTCCAATTTGTTGGTGTATAATTGTTCATAGTAATATCTTATGATCCTTTGTATTTTGGTCGCGTTGGTTGTAACTTCTCCTCTTTCATTTCTGATTTTGTTTGTTTGGGTTCTCGCTCTTTTTTGCTTGATGAGTCTGGCTAATAGTTTGTCAATTTTGTTTATCTGTCAAAGAAGCAGCTGTTATTTCACTGATCTTTTCTATTTTTTTTAGTCTCTGTTTCATTTATTTCTACACTGATCTTTATTATTTCTTTCCTTGTACTAACTTTGGGTTTTGTTTGTTCATCTTTTTCTTATTCCTTTAGTCGTAAGGTTAGATTGTTTATTTGGCTTTTTTGTTTTGTTTCCTGAGGTAGGGCTATATCACTATAAACTTCCCTTTTAGAACTGCTTTTGCTGCATCCCATAGATTTTAGAACATTGTGTTTCCATTTTCATTTGTCTTAATTTATTTTTTGATTTCCTCAGTGACCCATTGGTCCTTTAGTAGCATGTTGTTTAGACTCCATGTGTTTGTATTTTTTCCAGTTTTCTTCTTGTAGTTGATTTCTAGTCTCATACTGTTGTGGTTGGAAAAGATGATTGATACAATTTCAGTCTTCTTAAATTTAGTGAGACTTGTTTTGTGGTCTAACGTGATCTATCCTGGAGAATGTTCTGTGTACACTTAAAAAGAATGTGTATTCTGCTGTTTTTGGATGCAACGTTCTGTATATATCTGTTAAGTCCATCTGGTCTAATGTGTTGTTTAAGACCAATGTTTCCTTATTAATTTTCTGTCTGGATGATCTATCCATTCATGTAAGTAGGTTGTTAAAGTCCCCTACTATTACTGTATTACTGTCAATTTCTCCCTTTATGTCTGTTAATATTTGCTTTATGTATTTAGGTGCTCTATTTTGGGTGCATAAATATTAACAAGTTTTATATCCTCTTGTTGGATTGATCACTTTATGGTTATGTAATGCCTGCCCTTCTATGTCTCTTGTTACAATTTTGTTTTAAAGTTATTTTGTCTAATATAAGTATTGATGCCCCAGCTTTCTTTTTGTTTTCATTTGCATGGAATATCTTTCTCCATCCTCTCACTTTCAGTCTTTGTGTGTCTTTACATCTGGTGTGAGTCTGTTGTAGGCAGCATAATGTATGAGTCCTGATTTTTTATTCATTCAGCCACCCTAGGTCTTTTGATTGGAGCATTTAGTTCATTTATATTTGAAGTAATCATTGATAGATATGCACTTATTGCCATTTTGTTAATTGTTTTTGTAGTTCTTCTCTGTAGTTCTTCTTCCTTTGCTTTCTTCCCTGGTGGTTTGATAATTTTCTTTAGTGCTACGTTTGTATTCCTTTCTTTTTACTTTTTGTGTATCATTGGTTTTGGGTTTGTGATTACCATGAGGTTCTTATATAACAACCTATGTATATAGCAGTCTATTTTAAGTTGATGTTCATTTGAATTTGAGCTCATTCTAAAAGCACTGCATTTTACTACCTCCTGCCATCTTTTGCTTTTGCCGTCTTATTTTACATCTTTTTATTTTGTGTATTTCTTAACTACTTATTGTAGATATAAATGATTTTGCTACTTTTGTCTTTTAACCTTTGTACTAGCTGTATAGGTATTTGATCCACTACATTTACTATATGTTTGCCTTAACCAGTGAGATTTTTTTCTTTCATAATTTTTCATGTTTCTAGTTATGGCCTTTTTTATTCTGTTTAAAGAAGTCTTTAACGTTTCTTGAAAGGTTGGTTTAGTGGTGATGAACACCTTTAGCTTGTGCTTGTCTGGGAAACTCTTTATCTCTCCTTCAGTTTTGAGTGATAACCTTGCTGGATAGAGTATTCTTGGTGTTTTTTCCTTTCAGCACTTTGAATGTGTTGTGCCACTCCCTTTTGGTCTGTAAAGTTTCTGCTGAAAAGCCAGTAGATAGTCTTATGAGGGCTCCCTTGTATGTAGCTAGTTGTTTTTCTCTTGCTGCTTTTAAGATTCTCTCTTTATAACTTTTGACATTTTAATTATAGTGTGTCTTGGTGTGGGCCTCTTGGATTCGTCTTGTTTGGGACCCTCTGCGCTTCCTGAAATTGGATGTCTGTTTCCTTTGCCAGGTTAAGGAAGTTTTCAGCCATTATTGCTTGAAATAGGTTTTCTGTCCCTCTCTCTTTCTTCTTTTTCTGGGACCTCTATAATGCAAATGTTAGTACACTTGATGTTGTCCCAGAGGTGCCTTAAACTATCTGCATATTTTTTTATTCTTTTTTTTTTTTGCTGTTCCCGTTAGGTTATTTTCACCACCCTTTTTTCCAGATAGCTGATCAGTTCTTCTGCATCATCTAATCTGCTGTTGATTCCTTCTAGTGTATTTTTCATTTTAGTTGTATTCTTCAGCTCTGATTGGTTCTTTTTTATATTTTCGCTCTCTTTGTTGAAGTTCTCACTGTGTTCCCCCATTCTTCTCCTGAGTTTGATGAGAATCTTTGTGATCATTGCTTTGAACTCTTTATCTGTTAGAGTGCTTATCTCTGTTTCATTTAGTTCTTTTTCTGAGGTTTTGTCTTGATCTTTTGTTTGGAACATATTCCTTTGTCTCCTCATTTTGCCTAACTTTCTGCATTTGTTTCTATGTGTTAAGTAGATCAGCTACATCTCTAATCTTGCAGGAGTGGCATTGTGTAGAAGATGTCCTGTGGGGCCCAGTAGTGTGGTCTTCCTGGTCACCAGACTCAGGTGCTTTAGGGGTATCCCCTGCGTGGGCTGCATGCACCCTCCTATTGTGGCTGGGCTGTGGTTTCCGCGGGCATGCTTGTGTGCAGAGCTGGCCCCTGGTGCAGCTGGCTACAAGGCCTGGCTGCAACAGCTGTGGGCATGCTGGTGGGCAGGGCAGGCATCAAGTGTGGCTGGCTGTGAGACCCAGCTGTGACTGTTGCAGGTGTTGTGGTGTGTGGGGCCAGCCCGTGGGGCAGGGGGCCACTTTGTAGGGGCTCTGTTGCTGGCTGAGGCTGCCTGCCAGATGTGGTGGGGCAGGGGACCACTTTGGAGGAGCACTCGCTGGACAGGTCTGCAGAGGAACACCAGGGTGGGGCGAGTGGTGCTAGTAATGTAGATGGAGAGAGTGAGAAATGGTGCTTGCCAGCACAGGGCCAGTGAGGTACAAGGTGAACAACAAAAAAAAAATGGCACCCATCAGTGCCTCCATCCCTGGAGAAAGTTCCAACAGATCCCTGCTCCTCCAGCACATGCCCGAAAGTTAGTCAATGAATCTCCTTCACGTATGACACAGTGTAACTGAACTCAGTGGGTCCGTCTCTTGGTGAGTGCAGAGCCAAAAAACAGCCAAGGCTAAAGTGGGTGAAGAAAAAGGTTTATTGCTTGCACATATTGTCCAGAATAGGCAAATCTATACAGACAGAAAGTAGACTAATGTTGACCAGAGGACAACTGAGAGGAGGTGTTAGGAGGAAATGGGGAATGACGGCTAATAGGTTCAGGGTTCCTTTTTAGGGTGATGAAACTTACAAAATTGATTGTGGTTATGGTTGCTCAAGTTGGTGAATATATGAATGGTGCACAGTAAATGGGTGAATTGTATGGTATATGGATAAAAAAACTTTTTTAAGTCAAGCAATACCCAACCCCAAAAATAAGAAGTAAGAAAAGAACATTTATAAATGTGTCTCTTCTGTTTATTTTCTGGAGATAGAGGAGAATCAAATGGTTGATTGTCTCTTAGTTATCATTTTTATTTCATTCTCTATCCTTCTAGTGGCTGACTAGGTTTATTAAATGCATATGTGTTTGTGTTGACTGATAGTAAATCATAATTCATTTTTGACAGGAATTGAGTTCTCCTCAGACTTTATCACATGATGGAGGATTCTTCAATAGACTGGAAGATGATGTTCACAAAATTCTTGTTAGAGAAAAGAGAAGAGAACAGCTTACAGAATATAATGGAACAGATAATTGCACAACTCATGAACACAACCAGGCATGTAAGATAGAAAATTCTCTTAAAATCACAGTGAATTAAAATGCAGTTTTTCTGTTTTAAAAAACGTAAGCAGTGGGATTCAATTATGATGGTATAAAGTTACAGTTTTAGGGTATTATCTTAGTCATTATCACACATAGATGTTTATATTAAAAAGTATGAGGTACTTCATTCACTGATGAATATTTATTGAGCATGTGCTTATATGCTAGATATCGTCAGGCACCAGTGTGGGGGAGTAGGACTGCCAAGATGGATAAGACCATCCTACCCTTAGACAGTCAGAGTACTGGGGATTGGAGGAGATAGAGAATATAATTCAGCACGATGAAGGCTTTAAAAGAGATATGAACAATAAAAAAGAGGTTATGAATAGAAAAAGTAATCACTCCTTGAGTGCATTGTGAAGGGTATATAAAGAAGTGACATTTGGGATGGATTTTGAATAATGAATAACTGTAAGCTGAGAAATGATGAAAGACTTTGCAGGCTAAGGGAACTGCAAGAACAAAGGTCCAGAACTATGAAAGGGCTTAGACTGAGTTTCCAGGAAACTGAAAAATTCTGCATCTAAGAAGTATAGAGTTAAGTGAGTATGGGATAACGTGACTAGGGAAATAGATTGGGTTTAGATTATAAAGATCTTTTTCTGTGAAACTAAGAAGTTAGAATTTTATCCTATAGACCAGGGTTCCAAACTATAGCCCACAAGTCAAATCTGGAATGGTATTCACATTTAAAAAATATTGTTAAAAGAAAAAGATCTCATCATGTGGGTACGCGTAAGTCTGCATGTATTTTTCTTACCACAACCACTAGTCTTCTACCTTATTTCCTCTTAAACTGTGAACCTGTTCTCCCAGCCTGAAACTTCTAGTAATTTCCATAATGTCCCCATGAACTCTTTCCTTTTACTTCCTTGATTTTCTGTTATTCCCTTCTTGTCAATACGCAGCATTGACTCTCACAGTATTGGTTACCTTCTCTATTCTAATTTAATTCCTGGGCTTCCAGGTATTGCTGGAAAATATTTTTTTTTAGACAGTGCTAATGTTCTCATCTGAAAATCAGTGTTATGTAACTTTTGCTATATCCATTTCTACTCAACAGTCCTTTGATTCATCTCTTCCCAACTTTGACAAATTCCTAAAATGGCTATTCCAAATTCTAAAAGCCTGTTTTCCATCTTTTTACTCTCTTCAATGGATGTTATTTCCTTGTTTCCTAAGACTGATAAATTCAATCATTCAACAAATTAAACATCAACTGTGTTTGTTACATAGGACATGAGAGAAGTCAGACTTAGGAATTTTTTACTCCAATGCAGCAATAAGATTGGTTTATAAATAACACTATTCCACGTGAAAATCTCTTTTCAACATATTAGCAGGAAATCCTTGCCTGCCTTGAGGTACTTGTGAGTTTCTTCCTTTCTGACATTGAATTAAATTTAATGTTTTCCTGTCTTGCCTTGACTGTCAAATTTTATGTACAGTCCAAGCAGCCATGTTAACATTTATGGTTAGCATATTTGCTTCCCCTTTATCATCCATTATGATTTTTCCCTTTGTGGTCCCCCCATATCTTATTATTATTTTTTAAGCCATTTCAGATCATTTTTGGATAGGAAGAATGATATTAATATACTTCACCAAATAATTAGGGGTCTCAAATCCTTTGTAGAACAGAGTTGGGTATATGATGTAAGTTTAGTTAAATGATTAAGTAATATTAATGATATAATAAAACCAAAGTGGCAGTGCAGTATAGTAGAAAGAGAACAGTCTTTGAAATCAAACAAACCTAATAACACAACATACAGCTCTGCAGCTTATCAGCTGTGTTACATTGGGATGAAATTACCTGCCTTTCATGCACTGTTATTAGGAAAATTAGCAATTATGATTTAAAATGTTTAACAGAGCGTGTTGTACATGGTACACATTTAATAGATAATTATTTTTGTACGAGGTAGAAAGTGGTAAGTCCAAAAAAGGATATACTGATAAAGTGCCATAGTAATTCACAGGAATGGAGATTGGAGGTGGTGTTCTTAGGAGAAAATAGCTTTCAAATTAGAATTTAAAGGACAGTAGAATTTGAACATGCAGAGTGGAGAGAGAAGAAACTGGAATGCCATGAGTAAAAGAATGGAGGCAGTGAAGTATAAACCAGTTTAAGGCAGAAGGTTCATAGAGGAGCATAGTATAAGTTTGATAAGGTAGGTTGGAAAGGATTGTGGAGGATTTAAAGGCCCTATTCCTGATTTAGTCAGGAAATAGTAAAGAATTTTTTAAGGTTTTTGAGGAGAGGACAAAGTTCTGTATTGTAATGTTAATTTCACTGCAGTGCCTAGGAAAAACTGAAGGAAGGTGAAGACTACTGATAGGAATCAGACAGACAATACTCAGTATTGGTAAGGATATAGAACAACAGTAACGTACTACTAGTGGTAGTGTAAATAGGTATAACCATTTTGGAAAACAATTTGGCATTAACTTTTAAAGTTGAAGATCATGGATAGACTGTTTTAGAAATTCTATCCTAAACTCTGGAGACATGTTCAGGAAGAATGTTCAACACTCAATTGTTTGTAATAACAAAATCAATAGGAGAAATGAATGAACTACAGCTATACATAGCAACACAGATGAATATCAAAAACATAACGTTTAATGAAAAAAGCAAGTCGCCAGATAATAATAGTTTGATGCCACTTATGTAAATTTTAAAGAATAGAAAATTTAATATATTATTCAGGGATATATATATATGTTGTGAAAGACTAACAAAGGAAGAGAATGACAAACAAAATTCTTAATAGTGGATATCCTCAGGAGAGAAGGGAAAGGGATATGATTGGAGAGAGGCACTTGGGAGATGCTAGAGTATTGGTAATGTTCACATTCTTAATCTGCATATTGTGTTATTTTTCTTTTTACTTGACATGCATCATTCATATATACTTTTGCATATGCAAAATTTTTCATAATTAAAAAAATTAGGATTTTGTCGTGTCATTGAGTGTAGTGGGGATAAAAGAAGATTGAGGCCATTTAAAAGTACTCTACTTCTCTCTCTTTATCTTCATCCTTCCTCTTCCCTTTGCACTCCTTTCTCAGATAAAGAAACCTCTTCTTTTTGCCAAGGGTAAAATAAAATCCTTTTTAACTGTACATTAATATATCAGGAATTTTTAAAGGTGAAAAATAAATCAGCAGTGTACGAGGGTTCCCTTTTTTCCACATCCTCTCCAACACTGGTTATTTCTTGTCTTGTAAAAAATAGCCTTTCTGATGGGCGTGAGGTAATATCTCATTGTGGTTTTGATTTGCCTTTCCCTAATAATTAGTGATGTTGGACGTCTTTTCATGTGCCTGTTGGCCATCTGTATATCTTCCTTGGAAAAGTGTCTGTTCAGATCCTCTGCCCATTTTTTAATCAGGTTGTTTGTTTTTTTGTTAACTTGTATGAGTTCTTTATATATTTTGGATATTAACCCCTTATCGGATATGACTTGCAAATATCTTCTCCCAGTTGGTAGGTTGTCTTTTCATTTTGTTGATGGTTGCCTTTGCTTTGCAGAAGCTTTTTAGTTTGATGTAGCCCCATTTGTTTATTTTTTCTTTTGTTTCCCTTGCCTGAGGAGACATGATATTCAAAAAGATACTGCTAAGACCGATGTCATAGAGTGTACTGCCTATATTTTCTTCTAGGAGTTTTATGGTTTCAAGTCTTACATTCAAGTCTTTAATCCATTTTGAGTTAATTTTTGTGTTTGGTATAAGATAATGGTCTACTTTCATTCTTTTGCATGTGGCTGTCCAGTTTTCCCAGAACCATTTATTGAAGAGGCTTTCCTTTCTCCATTGTATGTTCTTGGCTCTCTTATCGAAAATTAGCTATCCATAGATGTGTGGGTTTATTTCTGGGCTCTAGATTCTGTTCCACTGATCTGTGTATCTGTCTTTGTGCCAGTACCATGCTGTTTTGATTACTATAGCTTTGTAGTATATTTTGAAATCAGGGACTGTGATACCCCCAGTTTTGTTGTTTTTTCCTCAGAATTCCTTTATAACGTTGAGGAACTTTCCTTCTGTACCCATTTTATTCAGTGTTTTTACCATAAATGGATACTGTATCTTGTTGAATGTTTTCTCTGCATCTATTGAGATGATCATGTGATTTTTACTCTTCATTTTGTTAATGTAGTGTGTCACATTGATTGATTTCCTGATGTTGAACCATCCTTGCATCCCTGAAATAAATCCGACCTGATCATGGTGTATGATCTTTTATTGAAAGGATACATTAGTATTGTATTCTATTTGCTAGTATTTTGTTGAAGTTTTTTGCATCTGTATTCATCAGTGATATTGATCTGTAATTTTCTTTTTTTGTGTTGTCCTTGTCTAGTTTTGGTATCAGGGTAATGATGGCCTTGTAGAATGAGTTAGGAAGCATCCCATCCTCTTCAATTTTTTGGAAGAATTTGAGAAAGATAAGTATTAAATCTTCTTTGAATGTTTGGTAGAATTCTCTGGGGAAGCCCGCTGGTCCTGGACTTCTGTTTTGTGGGAGGTTTTTGATTACTGTTTCGATCTCCTTACTGGTGATTGGTCAGATTCTCTATTCCTTCTTGATTGAGTTTTGGAAGGTATATGATTCTAAGAATTTATCCATTTCTTCTAGATTATCCAGTTTTTTGGTGCATAGCTTTTCATAATATTCTCTTATAATCCTTTGTATTTCTGTGGTGTCCATTGTAATTTCTTCTCTTTTGTTTCTGATTTTATTTATTTGAGCCTTCTCTCTTTTTCTCTTGGTAAGTCTAGGTGAAGGTTTGTCAATTTTATCTTTTCAAACAACTAGCTCTTAGTTTCATTGATTTTTTTTTTCTTTTTTTTTTTTTAGTCTCTTTCATTTATTTCCACTCTGATTTTTATTATTTCCTTCCTTCTACTGATTTGGGGCTTCATTTGTTCTTTTTCTAATTCCTTCAGGTGTATTGTTAGATTGTTTGAGATTTTTCTTGTTTCCTCAGACAGGCTTGTATTACTAAAAACCTCCTTGTTAGTACCACTTTTGCTGTATCCCATAAGTTTTGGTATGTTATGTTTTCATTTTCATTTGTCTCCAGGTATTTTTTGATTTCTCCTTTGATTTCTTCATTGACCCAGTAGTTGTTCAGTAGCATGTTGTTTAATTTCCATGTATTTGTGGCTTTTCCAGTATTCTTATTGTAGTTGATTTCTAGTTCCATATTGTCATAGTCAGAAAAGATATTTGGTATTATTTCAGTCTTCTTGAATTTATTGAGACTTGTTTTTTGGCATAATATGTGACCTATCCTGGTCAATGTTCCATGTGCATTTGAAAAGAATGTGTATTCTGCAATTTTTGGGTGGAATATTCTGTATATATCTGCTAAGTCCATCTGGTCTAATGGGTCATTTAAGGCCAAGGTTTCCTTGTTGATCTTCTGTTTGAATGATCATGTAAGTGGAGTGTTAAAATCCTCTACTAGTATTGTGTTACTGTCAGTTTCTCCTTTTATGTATGTTAGTAATTGCTTTATGTATTTAGGTGCTCCTATGTTGGGCACATAGATATTTACAAGTATTATGTTCTCTTGTTGAATTATTCCCTTTATCATTATGTAATGTCCTTGTCTCTTGTTACAGTTTTTGTTTGCAAGTCTATTTGTCTGATATAAGAATTGCTTCCCCAGCTTTCTTTTCATTTCAGTTTGCATGGATTATCTTTTTCCACCCCTTCATTTTCAGTTTGTGAGTGTCCTTAGGTCTGAGGTGTGTCTCTTGTATGCAGCATATATATGGGTCTTGTTTTTTTTAATCCATTCAGCTCCCCTTTGTCTTTTGATTGGAGCATTTGGTTCATTTACTTTTAAGGTAACTACCGATAAGTATGTACTATCGCCATTTTGTTACTTTTTTTCTGGATGTTTTTGTAGTTCTTCTTGTTTCTTTCTTCTTCTGTTGCTTTCTTCCCTTGTGATTTGATGGCTTTCTATAGTGTTATGTTTGAGTTCCTTTCTCTTTATTTTTTGTGTATTTACTATAAGTTTTTGGTTGGTGATTACAATGAGGTTCATATATAATAACTTATGTAAATAGTAATCTATATTAAGTTGATGGTCTCTCTAGTTTGAACTCTTACTAAAAGCCCTACACTTTTACTTCCCCCTTATGTTTTGCTTTTGGTATCGTATTTTACTTCTTTTATTTTTGTGTATCCCTTAACCTCTTATCATGTAAACAGATAATTTTAGTACTTTTGTCTTTTAACCTTCGTACTAGCTTTATAGGTGGTTGATCCACTACCTTACTGCATATTTGCCTTTACCGGCGATATTTTTTTTGATAATTTTCTTATTGCTATTTGTGGCGTTCTCTTTCCCCCTTAAATAAGTCCCTTTAGCATTTCTTTTAAAGCTGGTTTAGTGGTGATGAACTCCTTTAGTTATTGTTTGTCTGGAAGACTCTTTAACTCACCTTCCATTCTGAGTGATAACCTTGCCAGGTAGAGTATTCTTGGCTGTAGGTTTTTTCTTTTCAGTACTTTGAATATATCGTGCCACTCTTTTCTAGCCTGTAAAGTTTCTGCCGAGAAGGGTTTCCTTTGTATGTAACATGTTGCCTTTCTCTTGCAGCTTTTAGAATTCTCCCTTTATCTTTAATTCTTGACATTTTAATTATAATGTTTCTTGGTGTGGGCCTCTTTGAGTTCATCTTATTTGGTGTTCTTTGTGCTTCCTTGGATGTCTGTTTTCTTCCACAGGTTAGGGAATTTTTCAGCTATTATTTCGTCAGGTAAGTTCTCTGTCCCTCTGTCTCTCTCTTTTCCTTTTGGCACACCTATACTGTGGATGTTAGTAGGCTTGATGTTGTCCCAGAGCTCCCTTAGACTATTCTCATTTTTTTTTCTTTTTTCTGTTCAGCTTGGGTGATTTCCTCTAGTCTTTCGTCCAGATTGCTGATCCCTTCTTCTTTGTTGTCTGCTCTGCTGTTGATTACCTGTAGTGAATTTTTCATTTCCATTATTGTATTCTTCAGCTCTGTTTGGTTCTTTTTTATATTTTCTAAGTCTTTGTTGAAGTTCTCACTGTATTCATCTATTTTTCTCCAAAGATCAGTGAGCATCCTTATGACTATTAGTTTGTGCTCTTTATCAGGTAGATTATTTATCTCTGTTGCATTTAGTTCTTTTTCTGAGGATTTGTCCTATTGCTTATTTGGAACATATTCCTTTTTCTCCTCATTTTGCCTACTTGTCTGTGCTTATTTCTATGTATTAGGTAAGTCAGCTATATCTCCTAATCTTGGAAATGTGGCCTTATGTAAGAGATGTCTTATGGGGCCCAGCAACCTGCTCCCCTCCCCGTGCCACATGCTCCAGGAGTATCCCTTGTGTAGACTGTGTGGCCCTTCTGTTGTAGCAGGGTTGCTATGGGTGCATGGGTAGTCCCAGCTGGCCTGGGGGCCTGGGGGCCTGGGGGCTGAGTAAGTCTCAGCCATGTGCAGCTGCTATGGTCACTTTATTGGGTGGGGCAAGCCCTGGCACGGCTGGCTGCGAGGTTTAATAGCACATAACTACTGCTGTTTTCCTGTTAAGTGAGTCAGGCCCCCAGTGTGGCTGGTTGCTAGTCTCAGGGGCTCACAATTGCTGCAGGCCTCTGGTGTGGCTCCCTGCAGCTGTTGTCAGCTCTCTTTTGGGCAGGGAAGGCCTCTGGCCATATCTGGCTATGCTGCCCTGTGGTACACAGCTGCCTCACGAGTGCAGATGGGTGGAGCCGGGTTCAGGCATTGGAAGGCAGGGCAGATCCCATGTGGCTGTTTGTGATGGCCAGTGGCACAAATTGGCTGTGGGTCCACATGCCCTGCCTACATGGGCCCACAAGTTTGCGGCCTTACTGGTGGGTAGGGCCAGTCCCCGGGGGGAGATGCCTGCCCTGGCTGTGCTCAGTTGCCTTGGGTGCTCTAGTGTGCAGGGCAGACTTCTGTGCTAACAGACTAGAAGAAGGAATCCAATGGCGGCTGCCAGAGACTGAATTAGGTCACAATAATGGCTGCTGCCGGTGTCTCAGTCCCTGGGGGGATGGGCCCAGCTGCTTCCTGCATCTCCGAAATATGCTTTGAGCTTAGAAAGTGAGTCTCTTTTATATGCACTTTTCTATCTGGTATTTTTGTGGTGGTTTCTGAATTGGGTGAGTCTGTGCATGGGGCCTTTGAGAGCAGGTTTTTCTTTCTCTGAAGATCTGTCGTTTTCCTGAGCATATTCCTCATTGGTTTTCAAAGCCAGGTGTTGTGGGATCTCATCTCAGTTGTGCTTAATCTGAGGGCAGGCCTGCCTAACTTGGAGCTCAGATTCCCCGCTCCTCTGGGAAAAGCTCCATACCTTTGAGATTGCTCCTGGCTTTGAAGTGCTGTGGCTAGGGTGTGGTTTTTCTTCCCTCAGTGGGGCTGTATTTCTGCCTCTTCTACCCCTGCCAGTGTTGTCTCTTGTTGTGGGGGTTCTTTTTATCCAGTTTCCGGATCTCGCTGAGAGGAAATTGTTCCACAGGTAGTTGTAGATTTGTTGTGTCCATGGGGAGCTGAGTTCAGGATCCTCCTATGCTGTCATCTTCCAAACTCTCCTATGTATTTCTAATTTTGATCCACCAACTTTATTCCTTAAACTAGAAACTTAGATTGAAATGTCCATCTTCCTCACCTGGCACATTCAACTTCTCATCAAATGCTATTGATTCTGCCTTCAAATAATTTCTCATGTGATACGCTTCTCTCCATTCAAACTGCTTCCACCCTAATCCAAGGCTTAATCTCCTCTCACCTGGGCTTGCAGTAGCAATTAAGGGGTCTTTCCACCTGTCATTTTCCATGCAGCAGCCAAAGTGACCCTTTAAAAACATAAATCTAACATAAATATAAATGTAATAGTCCTGCTCAAAATCCTTCACTACTTCCGATTTTACTCAGAATAATATGCAGACCATTATTGGGCCTACAAGGCCCTCTAAGATCAGGCCTCTGCCCATTTTTCCAAAATCATCTTATACTGCCTTCTCCTTCACTAAGCTCCAACCACAGTTGCCTCTTTTTCCTTCAAATTCTCTAGGCTCTTTCCTGCCTCAGGCCTCTAAACATCCTGTTCTTTCTACCTGAAAAGCTCATACCTCCACTTTTTACTTAGCCAATTCCCACCCCTCACTAAGGATTCATCTGAAGTGTCACTACCTCAGAGAGAGCTTCCTTTATCTGTAAGAGAATAGTCCACCTTATTCCCTTTAGAGCACTATGTTTCTTTTCTTCATTGCTTAAACCTTGGTTTCTTTTTTTTTTTTTTAAAGATTTTATTTTATTTATGTATTTTCCCCCCAAAGCCCCAGTAGATAGTTGTATGTCATAGCTGCACATCCTTCTAGTTGCTGTATGTGGGATGTGGCCTCAGCATGGCCGGAGAAGCAGTGCGTCGGTGCGCGCCCGGGATCCAAACCCTGGGCCGCCAGCAGCGGAGCGCACATACTCAACCGCTAAGCCACGGGGCCGGCCCTAAACCTTGGTTTCTAATTGCAGCATTTCTTTATGTAACGCCTGCCTCCTTCCCTAGATAAGTCCCATGAAAGCAAGAAT
Organism: Diceros bicornis minor; assembly: GCF_020826845.1. Lineage (NCBI taxonomy): Eukaryota > Metazoa > Chordata > Mammalia > Perissodactyla > Rhinocerotidae > Diceros > Diceros bicornis. Next base: position 10,086,808 of record NC_080761.1, read on the forward strand.
CTCTTCAGTTCTGTTCACCATTGTACACCCAGCACCTAGCAGTTAGGTGCTCAGTGAGTATTTTTGGAATAAGTTAATATTGTCACATTACTCATTAGATAAATAGAACCAATTTATACTCTTTATCAAAAGTATGACTTTGGGTTGATTTTTTGCATTTAAATTTATTTATTTTGTATATGGTGCAAGATGGTAGGGATTTAATTTGATTTTTCCCAGTTAGCCATTTGTCCTGTAACCTACCATTATTCTGTAACTTAGCCTTTCTCACTTCTTTAAAATATCATATTTATATTATGATTCTTATATCTTAAATCTCTTTCTGGACTTTCTTTTCTACTACATTGTTCTGTTACCCTTGGTACCATGACCATGCTATTTTAATTATTTTTGCTGTGTAGTCTGTATATATACTATATATGTGTGTGTATATATATAGTATATACAGTACAATGATTTGGTAGGCAAATTCTTCTGCATTAACTCTTTATTTGCTTCTATCCTATATTCTCCCAGATGAAGTTTTATCTATCTTGCTAAGTTCCAAAGAACAAAATCCTATTGGAATTTCAATTGAAATTTTATTGAGGGCCGGCCCCATGGTTTAGCGGTTAAGTGCATGCGCTCCACTGCTGGCGGCCCGGGTTCGGATCCCGGGCCTGCACCGACGCACCGCTTCTCCGGCCATGCTGAGGCCACGTCCCACATACAGCAACTAGAAGGATGTGCAGCTATGACATGCAACTATCTACTGGGGCTTTGGGGGGAAAAAAATAAATAAATAAATAAAAATTATAAAAAAAAAAAAAATTTTATTGAATTTACAAAGTAATATTTAGTCTTCCCATCTACAAACATACTTTGTTCTGTGTCCTTTTCAATATTTTGTAATTTGTTGATCCTGAAAATTTCTGAATTTTATTCTTAGGGATACTTTTTATTGCTCTTGGGAGGAAATGGTTTTCTACTTATATCTTCTACCTGCTAATTGCTGATAAAGAGAAAAGATATTTATTTTTGCTTTTTGTATTTATTATTTATTTTTTGTTTTTTTCCTAAGTTTTGAATTCTTTTGGGTGTTTAAGATAGACTAATAACAGCAACTTGTCACAGAGCACTTTTAATAAGTTTATTCTAGGATAGAAATATCATTTCAAAGCCCTGATATTGTTCTAGGTTATGTTTGTAGTTTGAGATTAATCATAAATATCTTATTTGCTTGCACTGTACATAATTACAATTATATAACTGAGTAGAAGTGGAAATGTAGTCAGCAGTTGAAGGTTGCTTTAGAAAATGAATTAAGGGGCTGGCCTCGTGGCTTAGTGGTTAAGTGCACGCGCTCTGCTACTGGCGGCCCAGGCCCTCGGGCGTGCACCGATGCACTGCTTCTCCGGCCATGCTGAGGCCGCGTTCCACATACAGCAACTAGAAGGATGTGCACCTATGACATACAACTATCTACTGGGGCTTTTGGGGAAAAATAAATAAATAAAAATTAGAAGATGAATTAAAATCAGGATTTTTCCTCTTAAACTTTTCACAAAGGATATTGTAAACCAGAATTGGCAGAACTATCTTAGTTCTAAAATAGTGTTTTCCTTCTTCAGGAAGTAGTTCTAAAAGATGGAAGAATTGAAAGACTAAAGTTGGAACTTGAAAAGAAAGATGCTGAAATCCAGAAACTAAAAAATGTGATCACTCAATGGGAGGTTTGTATTTATTTACTGTAAACTAAAATAATTCTACAATTTGCACATTTTCTGTTTTTATTATGTGTAAATGTTTAATATTTGATAGAAATAATATTTCTTCTATTTAGGTTTTAAACTCTTTCGTTAATTACATATAATCTGGTAAAATATGTATAACATTGGTGTATATATATAACATATAACATTAAATTTGCCATTTTGAAGTGTACAATTCAGTGGCATTAAGTACCTTCACAAGGTTGTGTAACCATCATTACTATTTCCAGAACATTTTCTTCATCCTGAACAGAAACTCTGTACCCATTAAACTTCCTATTTCCCCTTCCCCTGTAGCCCCTCGTAACCTCTAATCCCTATGAATTTGCCTATTCTAGGTACTTAATGTAAGTGGAATCATATGATATTTGTCCTTCTGTGTCTGGCATATTTCACTTAGCATAATGTTTTCAAGGTTCATCCGTGTTTTAGCATGTATCAGAATTGCATTCCTTTTTATGGCTGAATAATATTCCATTGTATGTTTATACCACATTTTGTTTATCTGTTCTTCTGTTGATGGACACTTGTGTTGTTTTCACCTTTTGGCTGTTGTGTATAATGCTGCTATAAACATTAGGGTACAAGTATCTGAGTCCCTGCTTTCAATTCTTTTGGTATTATACCTAAGAGTGGAATTGCTGGATCATAAGGTAATTCTATGTTTAATTTTTTGAGTAACCACCAAACTGTTTTCCAAAGCAGTTATGCCATTTTACATTTCCACCAGCAATGCACAAGGCTTCCAATTTCTCCACATCCTTGCTAACACTTGTTATTTATACAATTTATTTTAACCACAAACCTACCTATTACTCTCTTCCTTCCTTCCTTCAGCTTTTAAAAAAATCTCTTAATCATCTCAAGTATCATTCTTTTTTGGCTAATATTTGTTCACTCAGCAATTGTTTATTGAGTGCTTGTAATATGCCAGGTACTTTTCTGGGCCCTGTGTATGTAATAGTGAAAAAAATAAGTTTCAGCCCCTGGTGGTTCTTATATTTCCCTCCTCTTCTACTCATGCCTTTAAGAATGATCCCTACTAAAACCTTTTTGGACTGCACCTACCCATCCCCATTAGCTTTTTCTTTGTCATTTATATTTTCCTTTGCTTTTGTTGAGCACTTACTTACCCTATGCTAGGCACAGGGACTATGAAGATGAGTTAGCAAGAAGCTCATAGTCTAATGAGGAAGATAAACATGTAAATAATTGCAGTACAATGTAGAATTTATAATTGAGTTTTGACAGAGTGCTCCAGAAGCACAGAAACCGGAATGAATCAGTTGCTGCTTTTGAAAATTGGTACGGATTTCACAAAAAAGATAGTTTTACTAAATAGAATAGTGCATACAAAGGCATGGAAATGGTAAGATATACGTTGTTGCTGACATTTAGAGAAATAGGAAGTTGTAGAAGGTAAGCTTGGAGATGTTAGTTGGGGTCAGAATTTGAAGACATTTGGATTTTAGACAAAGAAAGGGCAGTAAAGGTTTTTAAAAGGGAAGTGACATGAGAATTACTTTGTGAGATGGTAGTGCACGTAGCTAAGGCCTGGAGTGAAGACAGTCTGATAACACAATTAACAGGTATTGAGTGTGAGAACACAATTAACAGGTATTGAGTGTGAGAAGAAGAGCACATTTTGAACTGGATTGGTGAATGGGAACTAAGAGATCTCATTTTGGACATGTTGAGTTTGAAATGGCTGTGGATGCAGGCATAGATGTTCAGGATGCAGTTGGACACAGTGGAGTTACAACATATGTGCATTTAACTTTAAGTGCTCTCTTTTTCATGAAATTAAAAATACTAGTAAGTGCACTGTATATTTCATTTGTACTCTTTGTTGTAAATTGCATGGTACTAGCATTTTATACATTTAAGTTTTTGTAGATACATTTACTATTCAGGATTGTGTATACAAAACTATGCTGTTTTTATGGGCAATATAAAGAATTTTCACAGTTAATTTTGCTCATTGCAATTTTTGCTTTATGAACTAACTTTAGACCCCAAACGCTAGCATTAGGGGTGCCTCCATGTACACTGATATGGACCTTGGAGAAAAGGCTTGAGCTAGGGATAGAGTTTGGTGAGATATTAATATTGATTGAAGCCCTGAGAGTGAGAATTTCATAGTGGATACAGTTGCATGTTCACAGTAGATATATTTCTATATTCATAGTAAATATGGTTGTAGTTCACTGTATGTATTTTTCCCCATAATATTTTTATGTTTCCCTCTGACTTATCTCCCTTGTTCATTTCTAAGCTTCTCAAAAGTCCTACTCCCTTTATGTTTACTATGGTGCTTTACTACTTCTGTTCAGTGTATTTACTGCACTATTACACACTAACATTATTGATTTATCCTCAGCAATTTACTGGACAGAGTATTTAGTAAAAGGCATTTTTGTTGGACTTAATTTAAAATACATTAAATTAGTTTTGCAAGAAAGATTTTTGAATCTGGTAATTTCTGTACCTATCTATGTACATGTTGAGAGAAGAAATGACAAATTTCTTATACTGATCTGTTTTCTTTCTCTGAACTTTTATTTTTTATAGTTATTAAATGTATTTTCTCTAAGGTATTAATGTATTAAATATTTATAAATAATTCAGAGTGTGTTATAAGATATGTTGAATAAGGGTAGCTTAAGAGGAAAATTCCCCCGTGTATGGATGTTAATGTGGGAACACAATTCCTGTTGTTTATAAATGTATAATTGTGTCATTTATGTAGTTTGAGAAGAAGCTAAGCCACTTGGAAAAAGAAATTGAAAAAGAATTGAAAGATATTTCAATAAATTACTAATTCATGTCAGCCAAAAATTAATTTAACAATATTTAATTAATGAAATAACAAGAGATTAGTAAAGTCTTAACTGAGAAAATATAGAACTGTGGTGTAAAATTAATACACCACATGGATTTTAAATAAATAAAATTAACATTTTTAATTTTTATAAATAAAAATGAAATAAAATTAAAATTTTTATTAAATAAAACTAAATCAAATTTAAAATTCATTTTCTCAGTCACACTAGCCACATTTCCAGTAGTTAGCAGCCACATATTGGACAGTGGCAGATGTAGAACAGATACAGAAAGTTCTAGTGTAGTACTCGATAATCCTGGTATAGAACTATGAATCATTTTTCTTTTTGTTTTCTTCTAATTTTTAATTGTATAAGGATTTTGTTTGAGGAAGAAAAGAGAAAGACTCTTCAGGAAAACTTAGTATTATCCTGAGTTTTCTCCACTTTTATCCCTCTCTTCTTTATTTTTCAATCACCTATAATATTAATTTCTGTTAATTGTACCAGGGATTTAATTTAAGCAGTAGACAGTTCTGAATACTTTTTCCTCGATCACTTTCTTTCAGAAGTAGTTTATGTCTTTGAGCAAGCCTAGAATTCATAGCTCCATAAATTGATATTAAATCATTAATTATATCATTTACCTTTTAAAAATTAAATCTTTTTTCTTTGACTATTAGGCAAAGTATAAAGAAGTAAAGGCAAGAAATGCACAGTTATTGAAAATGCTTCAGGAAGGTGAAAGTAAGTGATTCGTGTGTTTTTAGAATTAAAAGTTAATCTTAAAAAAATTTGAAGATAATTTTTCAAGGTATATGATTTATCAACTCAACAAAATAAAAGTTTCCCAAAGTGAAACAAACTGGACTGTTCCTGATAATTTTATTATTGCAAGTCACTCTTACAGCACCTTAGTATTACACAAGTTTACAATTATTCAGGTAAGAGAAACCTTTGAAATTTCAATTCTTATAAATTATTGGACTACATTTAGAGGGAAAACAAGAATAACATTTGCTTAAGATTCTGCTTTTTAATTATTAGAGGAGAAAGCCTATCAGCATTTTAGATTTTCCTTCTCCCCTCCCCCACTCTTCACACTTTTGCTGCCACTCTAAACTTTTGGCAGTAGGTCACTAGCAGGAAGCCAAGAAAATCAGTCAAAAATGATTAGCAATAATAAGGTTAGGAAAGTTGATGTTATATGAAAACCTGCCAAATCAGTTGTATTCCTGAATATGTATACCTAGTGACACTTACCTTGAAAGTTCTATGAAAATTTTTCATTCAGTGGAGAAAAGGAAGTGTGTATTAATTTTGCAAAAGAAGAATATACACCATATAAGAGATATAGAGAAAGACATGAGAAAATCTTCTTCTAAATAGACAAAATTAAGTGTAATAAACAATTTTCCTTGTTAATAAATGCTAATGAAATACCAAATGTAGCTCATGTGAATACTGTATAGCACTTAAGAAATTATGAAACTCACCTTGAAGAATAAGTAAACAAGATACCAAAAATTGTTTCAAATATGAAGATACTGGGAGTGGAATTGTCCAGCAAAAATTTAAAGTATATTATTAAATAACAATTATAAAAACAATATGAGTAAAAACCAGAAATCATGTTCAATTGAACAGAATATATAGTTTTGAAGTAGATTCAAACTTTAGAACTTTACTTTTTTTATAATATAACTATAACTTAACTATTATACAGCTTAACTATGATGAAATAGAAGTTAAAGAATAATGGGGAAAGCCATTATTTGGACAATTAGATATCAACATCCTGAGATTAATTTAGATCTGTGCATGTTACTGAGTTCCATGTGGATCATTTAATGGATAAAATTATGAAAATAAAATAATTGTTTACAAGATATATTTCTAGTTGAAGAAATTAAGGATACCATTGGACATTGGATGTGTGATTTTTTAAATATGTAGAAATAAAGTAATATTCCTTGCTTAAGGAAACATTTGTGAAAAGTGAGAAAGTTAACTGATAAAAGCTTACTCTCGGGCCGGCCCCGTGGCTTAGCAGTTAAGTGCGCATGCTCCGCTACTGGCGGCCCAGGCTTGGATCCTGGGCGTGCACTGACGCACTGCCTCTCCGGCCATGCTGAGGCCATGTCCCACATACAGCAGCTAGAAGGATGTGCAACTATAACATACAACTATCTACTGGGGCTTTGGGGGAAAAAAAGGAGGAGGATTGGCAATAGATGTTAACTCAGAGCTGGTCTTCCTCAGCAAAAAGGAGGATCAGCATGGATGTTAGCTCAGGGCTGATCTTCCTCACAAAAAAAAAAAACAAAACTTACTCTCAAAAATATATTAAAAATGACTACCGGTAGTTAACATCAGTATCCATACTCCATACCATAAATAATCCAAGTAGAATTTTATATAGGACCATTTTTTAATGGTCCTATACAGAACATGAAAAATACAGTACCTTAGAGTACACATACTCAAGCATTTTTAATATAAATGTAAATACAGTCAGTTCTGTTATAATGTAACAGGTGTTCCTAAAAATCACCAATCTGCAAAATCACACAGTTAAAACCACAAGGTTCATGGGGAAAATGGAGTTAGGAGCATATGACACTCAGAAATTTCATCAGTGACACGTTAAAAAAAAGATGGAAACCTAGTAAAAACAGTAACACAGTTTTATACATGTTAAAATGGTTAAACACATAAATACTATAATAAATATGGCACTTTACCTTGAAGACAACCTGAAGTTTGCTTGTAGAAGTAGGCTTCAGAAGGGTTGCAGCTTGTGTCTTACTGTTAAGTGATGGAAGGATGAAAACTTGGTATAGTTCTTAACCCACAATGAACTGAGATAGCTGGTAGATATTTGAGGTTTGTGCATGGGTGCAGTTTTCTGTGTTCATGAAATTGTGCTTAAACAAATGCAAAATTTGTGTTATGTTTAAGTTCTCTAATATATCAAACCCATTGAAATAAATTCATATTTTCAAAAAAAGCATTATAGGAGAACTGACTGTAATTGACATATTACGTAATTCTTAAAAATCACCAGTTCTCGGGCCAGCCCGGCATAGCGGCATAGCGGCAAAGTGTGGGTGCTCCGCTGCTGGCGGCCCGGGTTCGGATCCCGGGCGCGCTCCGACACACTGCTTCTCCGGCCATGCTGAGGCTGCGTCCCACATACAACAACTAGAAGGATGTGCACCTATGACATACAACTATCTACTGGGGCTTTGGGGGAAAAAAAATAAATAAATAAAATTATAAAAAAATAAAAAATAAATAAATTTAAAAAAATAATAAAAATCACCAGTTCTCAGTGAGTGTATTTAATTCTGGGGATGGAGAGTAGACAGTATAATTTGTAGAAGTTCCCAAGTTGATTCTTGAGAGATTATGATTTGTTTCTTCTCACCTTATTGCATATGATATTAAACTAAGAAAAATAAATTTGAATTTCAATGTTATATTGGTAGAGCTGTGGTGGTATCAGTACTGTCATATATTTGAACATTTCCTCCTTTACTAATTTTATTTCATTTTTACCTCTTCAGTATCTCCTAGCTTGTTTCCAAAGTTGAGGAGTTAGTTTTTCATGAATTAGCCATTACCATAGGTTAAGGAAGTTGTCAGCCTTGTAGAGATTTTTAAAGCTTAGGAAACATAGGGGCCAAAATATAGATCTCTTGCTTCCCCAAAGAGGGCAAACCTCTAGACAAATGAATAGTTCTGAGAGATCACAGATGTTATGTGATCGGTTATGATCTTATGAGCTACATTTATTTGATAGTGCTTTGTTGGTATGTAAAGTCAGATAAAAATAATTTTTGTGGGCCTTATAGTATGTTCACCCTCACAATTTAACAAAACAAACAAAAACACTCTATATTGTTTTAAAAATTTTGCTTTAAGATTAGTCAAGGTATTTAAAGTTTTTTCCCTATGTCAAATTTTTAATTGTCTTGTGTCCTTGTCCTCTTTAGTGTAGATGGAAAAAAATTAATCTTGCATTATATTTGTACAATTAATATTTTAACACCACAGAAAATGTAAAATTTCAAAAAAAACTGCTGTGGTGATAATAATGATTAGAATTTACCAATGAAAAATAAGAGCCATAGGTCAAGAAATACATTCATTAAGTATGAGGACAATTAATCTTTGCCTGACTGCACTGCTGTCTTGGTTCACTAAAACATTGTTAAAGTATTCGAGTGATTGAAAAGATTATACTGCTGTTTTTCCTTTTTTGTCAGTGAAAGATAAAGCAGAAATACTTCTGCAAGTTGATGAATCACAAAGTATCAAGAATGAGCTAACTATCCAGGTAAGGAAAACTGTGCAGGACTGGTTGTCTTAAGGTGTTCTTTAGTCCTGAATTATGAAACTTGACTAAACAAAAATACAGCCCATCAGTACACTGTGAGAAAGTGATATAAATTATACTTCATTATTATTATGTAGTAGTAAATTAATGAAGATTCTATTTACCATGCTAAAGGAGGTAGGGATGTCCTGAAGAATAGGGGAAGATGGGGTTGTATTTTAGCTCAATGTGCTATTAACATAGAGATAGAAAGGGCAGCTAGAATTTGTCCTCTTCATGTACTTGATTTTCTCAACCCTTCCCACCCTCATTCTGTGGTCTTCTCTTAGAACAGTGAGCTTGTCTTGTCTATCTTTAACATATAGCTGAGTAAAATGCCTAATTGGAAAGGGGTTGGGGGGTCCTTCTCTGATGCTCATTCATCTAGTAGTCAAAAATCATCATTGTGAATAAGTGTTAAGAATGAACAGTATGGGGCCAGCCTGGTGGCCAGGTGGTTAAGTTGGTGTGCTCTGCTTTGGCGGCCCAGAGTTCACGGGTTCAGATCCTGGGTGCAGACCTACACACTGCTCATCAAGCCATGCTGTGGCGGCGTCCCACATATGAAATAGAGGAAGATTGGCACAGCTGTTAGCTCAAGGACAGTCTTCCTCAAGCAAAAAGAAGAAGATTGGCAACAGATGTTAGGGCAGGGCCAATCTTCCTCTCACACACACACACACACACAGAATAAAGAGTATTTGCCTAAAAAGAAAAAAAAAGCCTCTTTTATTGAATATTTTGTTATAGGTGACTTCACTTCATGCTGCATTAGAACAAGAAAGATCTAAAGTGAAAGTATTACAAGCAGAATTAGCCAAATATCAGGTATGCTTTTATAATTTTAAAAGTGTTTTCATCACAAATAATACATCTGGAATAGGTACTATGTGAGAAAAAATGCAGTATTTTATTCTTAAGCCAAAATTTATTCACCAAACATTAATAATTTTGTTGTTATTGGTCATATAATTTACATTTTAGAAAGTGTTAAGGTTATTCTAGATATTGGTATATACTGCAATAACTTAGTAATTCAGAAAAATTCTTGGTGTACACATAGATGACATAACATACATGCCATTGAATCATATTGAGGGAAGGCACACAATGACATTTGCCCCACTATATAATAAGTTTAATCACTTGGGTACAGCAGTATCTTCTAGATATCTTCATTCTAAAGATATCTTTTCCCTTTTGTAATTAATAAATAATATGTGGAGGGATACTTTGAGATTGTGTGATTATCCTTTTCTTTTTACCCAGTGGTTTTAGCATCCATTGATGATATTTGTCAGTTATTATTTTGGTGGTTGCAAAATAGTGATTTTTCTAATTCTGTCATTTCTTCTGCATTTACAAGCTGGGATTCAGCATTTTTTTCTGGATGAAGCAGTGAAAAAATATCAGTGCTTTGTTTCAATATATGATATATGTATATACACACACACACATATATTTGTACACATGTGTGTCTAAGTCATGATATAAAATGCATTAATTAATGTAGGGTCAGAATCAAAAGAATTTGAAAGCTACTGGTGGCCTAGAGAATATAAAAGTTGTTTAGCCCCATATCATCAGTCCAGGAAGGAGAATTCCCTTTGCCTGGAAGGCTTTGAAAAGGATCTTTGAATTTTTTTTTTTTTTAATCTTGTTGGGAAGCAAGGTAAGAGTTTTAAGCTGTGTAACATTGGTACCTATGTATAGTTTCTATCTAACATAGAAAATTTTTTGGTAAATTTATTTTAATTTTCCCGCTATCAGGAAATAAATCTTGTTTTTAATACATGTCATTATACATCTCAGGTCCCATATAATCTCTTGATGCTTTTTTTCTCGGAATGAATCTTTGCAAAACTTTTCTTTGGTCAGGAGTGAATAACAGCATTCTTACACTTGATTTTTTTTAAAGAAAGTTGATATAGAAATGTTTTGGGGGGCTGGCCCCGTGGCCTAGTGGTTAAGTTCTGCACATTCCACTTTGGCGGCCTGGGTTCAGTTCCCCGGGCACAGACCTACACCACTTGTCGGCAGTCACGATGTGGCGGCAGCCCACATACAAAATAGAGGAAGATTGGCAACAGAGGAAGATCGCTCTAGAAGGTTAGCTCAGGGCAAATCTTCCTCAGCCAAAAAAAAAGTGTTTTTGACCACCAAGAGGGAAGTTACAGGCAGAAAAGGATGAAAGAAGCAAAGAGAAGCTGCCAACATTATTAAATGGGTCTGGCTCCCACGTGCCCCTGATAGAACCACCACTTTAAGAAATGCACTTCCACAGACAAATAGTTCTCAAGCTTGGCTGATCATCAGAATTACTTGAGAACTTTTGAATTGCAGATTGTTCGGCCTACTCCTGGTAATCGCAAATAAATAGGTCTTGTTCAAAGTCTAGACATCAGAATTTTAAAAATATTACTACTTAGTGGTTTCTAATGATCAACTAAGTTTGAGTACCATTGCCGCAGTTTATAAAAATGAAGAAAAAACTATAAAATTGTTGTAAGATAAATACATCAAACCATTATTTATGGTTAAAATGGGGGGTAGAGTAGTTATGGATGATTTTAATTTTCTTCTTTGTATTTGTACTTTCCCTATTCCTACAATGAATATTTGCTTTTTAAATCAGAATAAGGCAGAAAATGTTATGTTAAAAGTAATGTAAAATACTTCTTGTCTTTTAAGCTGCCTTTCTCTTTCCTTGGCTCAAGTCAAATACCATAGATGGAGTTTCATTTGGAGCAAATTAAATACAGATGTGTATATGTCACTGAGCAATATGAAAAGTATAACCTACTTTTCAACCCAGTGATGAACAAATCAGATTTCTAATGCTGTCTAATATGAACAAGACTAGATAGAACTTGAATTACCCCAAAGAGTAATGATCATAGAGAGCAAATTGTTTATTTTAGTATTGACAAAAAATTTTATTTTTTTAGAAATCTGGGACAGTCCAGATGCACTCTAAAAAATAACATATTGGTGATCCTTCTAAGTCTAGACTAATTCAAATAGAAATCACTGTTTTCTACAACCTGTTTTAAACATTAGTGAAAATAATTTAGTAGTATGCACATCCAAATTTGCAACAAACTCAAGAAAGAAATTGCTTCCTTCTCATACCCAAAATGCCTTTGGTCTCATATAGTCTTAAAATGAAAATGCCCCCACTGATATTTCCTAAATAATTTGCCCTATTTTTCTTTACAGGGTGGCAGAAAAGGGAAAAGAAACTCTGAATCCGACCAGTGTAGGTGATTCCATTAGCCTTTGAGGTCAACACAAAAATTAAAACTTTCAGGGGTTTGCAAAAATGTATATATTTAATGCTGTGCAACTGCTAAACTATGCAGTTTTTGTTGAAGAAACTTAAAAAACAATTAGCTCACTAACAGTCTATAATTTTATGTCCTTTTGGCTTAAAGTGAAAAGAAGAAAAATAGAATTCCAGCAGAACTAATGATTATTGTTTACTATCCATGTTTCTTATCACTTTAGTTTTTCATCAGTCAATAAAACTAATTTACTCTTCCATTAACATGTTTGAGTTTTTAAGTTTCAGAAACAATGCAAAAGTATTATTTTTGTTTTTAGCACAGTCAGTTTAATTGGATCATTTAAGTTCAGTGAATATTTACTCAGCACTTTCTGTGTGCTAAACCCTATGGGACAAGCAAGATGAGTGAAAAATGATTGATATCCTCAAGCAGCTTCTGCTCAGGGGAAACAGAAGGTGGGGGTGGGTAAAGAGAATAGCAAAAATAATTAGCATACAGATTAGAGTGTGATATGAGAAAACTTGCATGAAATAGGTTTTTGGAGAGTAGATACCTCTTCTGTAAATTTGTTGAGAGGCATTCCAGGCAGAAGGAACAAAATCTGGGCTGAAACATTTGTTTAAAGAACAGTCTGGCTTGAGGACAGAAACGTGACACATTGAGAATAGAGAATATTGATGTGGGGGAGGAAAGAATGAGAGATTTTTTCACTGGTATAATCAATTACTAGAATAGTTATTAGTTTATGGGATTAATTTCTTTTAGTGGACTCAGTGAAATACAAATATGATTCATTAAAGTACAGAGGGCTTTTGGTTTTATAACAAAGATGAACACACAAATACTGGTCTTGGCCTCCGAAACCAGAATTATATGCAAGATTCTACTTCATGACAGTCTTTGAAAAAAATACTTAATATCATCATTGCTTGTATGTCTGGCTTCTTCCATCAGGTTTACATGAACCTTGCAAAGAATTGTGACTTATTATTCCCTGTATTCCCAGTGCTTAGTCCCCTATGTGGCACAGAGTAGATGCTAAAGAATTATTTGATTAATTAATAAAGTGGTAATGCTAGTTTTATCTAGTTTTTCCCTAATTTTACCCTTGATTGAGAATAGGTACCATCAGAACCTAATTAATTCATTAAATATATATGGTAATAATCTTATACCATATTTTTTAACCCAATGATGAACGAAATCAAATTTCTAATGCTGTCTTATATGAACAAGCTAGACAGAACCTGACTCAGAATAGTTTCAATTACAGTTGAATTACCCAAGTAGTTAATGAACTGATTTACCAAAGCACACTATATTATCATCTGCTTTTGATTATCTACCTTCACATTATACATTTGCTACGTTATTTAGCATCTAGCACAGTGTCTGGCACATGGTAGACACTCAACAGATATGCCATTTTCTACTAGTGTGTATTGATTTAAAATCACCTGGGCTGGTAGAAAACTTCATGTTCTCTTATGTTGGATATTCTCTAGAGTACTATATCCATAGCTCTGTTTTTCCCTCTGCATTCTTTTTCTTTGATTGATGTGTCCACTCCTATGGCTTAATCTATCACTTCTAGGCCAATATATCAGTTTCAACAGGGAAAGCTTTATCGAGTAAGAGAGAGAAAAGTCAGGGCTGGCCTGGTGGCACAAGTGGTTAAGTGCACGCGCTCCACTTTGGCAGCCCGGGGTTCGCCGGTTCGGATCCCGGGCGCATGCTGACGCACCGCTTGTCAAGCCATGCTGTGGCAGCGTTCCATATAAAGTAGAGGAAGATGGGCACGGATGTTAGCTCAGGGCCAGTTTTCCTCAAGAAAAATGGGGAGGATTGGCATCGGTTAGCTCAGGGCTAGTCCTCCTCAAAAAAAAAAAAAAAAAAGAGAAAAGACAATCAACGATCAATTGGTGATTTCTTCCATTCCATTAAATTGATTTCTCAGGCATTCTCTTGTAATAAATGTCATTACTTAGATTCTTTTCAATTTCCTGGATGTTGAGTAAAATTATTGACAACTTATTATATGCTAGGTGTTGTGCTAAGTACTAAAGATGCAAATATGTCCACAGTCGGAAGAAAACAGGATGTAAAGAAATAATCACAAAATATTCCAATAAATAATAATACTGATATATTCAAATTGCTATTGGAATACAGAAGACAATCTTATTATTTTAGAGGGGTATCTTAATTCTTTTTTGTGTGTGTGAGGAAGATCAGCCCAGAGCTAACATCCATGCCAGTCCTCTTTTTGCTGAGGAAGACTGGCCGTGGGCTAACATCTGTGCCCATCTTCCTCCACTTTATATGGGATGCTGCCACAGCATGGCCTGACAAGCAGTGCATCAGTGCGCACCTGGGATCCAAACCTGGGCTGCCAGCAGTGGAGCGTGTGCACTTAACCGCTACACCACGGGGCAGGCCCATAGAGGGGTATCTTAGACAATTAATTTTAATTATTTAAAACTCCATTAATAATGTCTTACTTAAAAAGTGATTATGGTAATATAGCCAGTCAGTTAAATTCAACAGATATTTTTGACATCTTCTATAGAGTGTTAGTAAAGCCAGAAGAACTAGAGCTATGTTCAAGGCCCAGTTCTATTGTTTACTAGTTGTATGACCTTGGCTGATAATAATAGGTATTCAATAAATGATTGAACAGAGTGAAATTGGGTATCAAATGAGAACAGCTAGTGAAAGTATTGGGTAAAAAACTGTGTAAGATGGAATCTCTACTTTCAAATTATTTTCAGTCTAATAGGAATAAAAGCATAGCACATAAGTAACTAAAATTCAAAATAGTATACAGTGGATTCCATAACAATTTTAGGGAAGAAAGAAGAGAGTATTTTGTTCAGGAAAGTCAGAAGTCACTTATAGAAAAAATAACATTTTTTAATTGGTTCCTAAAGGATAGGCAGCTTTTCCACAAAGTTTTAAAGGGTAGAGTTCATTCAAGGAAAAAGGAAAATAAAAAAGAGGGAAGAAGGGGCGTCACCCCAGTGGCGTATTGGTTAAGTTCAGAGCACTCTGCTTTGGCAGCCTGGGGTTCGCAGGCTCGGATCCCAGTTGTGGACCTACACCACTCATTAAGCTATGCTGTGGTGGCGACCCACATACAAAATAGAGGAAGATGGGCACAGATGTTAGCTCAGGGCCAATCTTTCTCAAGCAAAAAGAGGAGGATTGGTAATGGATGTTAGCTCAGGACCAATCTTCCTCACCAAAAAAAAAAAAAGAGGAAAGAAGGAGAAGCAATGAATGTGTTCAGGGAACAGAAAGATAAGCAAAGAATGTGTTGAGGAAACAGAGTGCCTTCATTTTGCCTGGAGCATAGGACCGTAATGAGACAGCCAGAAAGGTAGTTTGGGGATGGCTATCATCCATCTTAAATTTCAGATTAAGAAGTCTCTACATAATTTGGTAGGCATGGGGGAACCATTAAAAGTTTATGGATAAAGGAGTGATGTAATTAAACTTGTCCTTTAAGAAAATTGAAATGACAGTGATGTAATGGAAAATTATCAAAGAAATTAATTTGGAAGAGAATGTCCAGGAAGCTTGTATGCTAGTAGAAATAGGAGGTAAAAAGGATCTGAACTAGGGAGGTGGTAGTGGGATTCAAAAAATGGAATAAAAAAATGTTCCCAAGGTGGAGTCCAACAAACTTGTGTAGAGAAAGGAAAAGAACAAGGGCATCAGAGATAAAAACAAGATCTCATGCCTAAATGAGAGTGAGAATAACAGTGCCATTAGAAGGGTAGACTGATGGAGGAATTAATGTGGGGGAGATGGACAGAATTGACTTTTGACTTATTTAATTGGATTTGCCCACAGAGCATCTAAAAGTAGAGAGTCCATCAAGTTAGAAATATAGATCTGGTCCTTTGAGGAAAGGCTAGAGTTAACTGATTTGGGATCCATCTACAATTATGATGTGTGAATAGTTGACATACCTAGAGGAAAAAGGTTTTGAAGAGAAGTATTGTTGAGGACAGACTTTGGGAATGGTAGGAAACAGAGTGATCACAAAGGTAGGAGGTGTGGTTATGAATGTTTTAGAATGGTCTCAGTTTATGAGCCCAAGGAGAAACTGTTGGATTTAATAGCTAAAGGACACATTGAGGACCTTCAAAATATATTTTTCAATGTCACAGAGGAAGGTACTGAGGAAAAAGTTAAACTCTAACACTTTTGGCAGTTAAAGAAAGAGGTCCCAAGGTGCTTTAAAGGGCCTACAGGATTGAGTGAGGGTTGGTTTGCTTTTTTTTTTAGGACCTAGGAGACCTTTACAATGTTCATGAGCAGAAAGGAGCCAGTTAAGAAAACAAAAATTTGGGGATGATGAGGGAATTGACTTCAGAACCCACCAATTAGGTATTTTCTTGGCATTTATATAATTTGGTTGCCTTATCAACTCTCTCTAATTTGTAGTTTACTTCTAAATTAAGCTTCTCTCTGTTTAATGGAATTATAATCCTTTCCATATAGTAATTTAAGAATGTCTAAGCAGAACTTAAGGATTTAAAAAATATATAAAGTGATTTCATGACTGTGACATTAGTAAACTTCCATGATTTAGCTATCTTACACTATGGAAAGGAAAAATTCTTGAACAACAGACAAGATGGTAAGTGAAAGATAGTCTCAGATCCTCCAAAGTCTGTAAATCATTGAGGAATTGTCCTGGGGTAAATTTTTAATTGAATTAAAAATGTTACTTAAAGTTAATGCCCACTGCTAATGTATTAATTGGTGGCCTTGTACTTTGGTTTATGCCTTTTGGAAAAGCACTATGGTAATATGTTTCAAGAGCCAGAAAAATGTTTATACCCCCTAATTTATCCTAAGAAAATAATTTGAGGGGCCGGCCCGGTGGCTTAGTGGTTAAGTGCGCGCACTCTGCTGCTGGCGGCCCGGGTTCGGATCCCGGGTGCACACTGATGCACTGCTTCTGAGGCCATGCTGAGGCTGTGTCCCACATACAGCAACTAGAAGGATGTGCAGCTATGACATACAACTATCTACTGGGGCTTTGGGGGGAAAAAAATAAATAAATAAAATTATTACAAAAAAAAAGAAAATGAGAGAAGAATAAACTTAAAAGATCTATATAAGTATAACAGTAAGTATAATACAGAACCATGGAATAACCCAAATGTTCAACTTCAACGTCTAACTCAAATATCCACTTGAATGACTAATTAATATAACACATCAGCAGGGATTGTTACCATGCAGCCTTTAAAATGGTGTAATTAGGACGACTATATAAAACGTGGTATGTGTTGAACAAAGTTTAAATATAAAAACAAAATACAAAACTGTACACTGATTTATAGCTATGTGAAAAAATATATGCATATGGACAAACTGGAAAGTAGTAATTTCAAAATAAAACTGTTTGTGTTGGGATGGGGGGATTATGGGAAATTATGGGTTAATTGGTTCCCCCCAAATTTTATCTAATGTACTGTTTTTTGTAATTAAAAAAAGGAAAAATACTACTACTTCTATTTGTGTTAAATAATTTGCTATTATGGGAGTAGGTTGTATTACTCATTTTATTGACGTTCAATTGAAATTGTGTTAATTATTATGGGATATCTAGAAATGGAAGTTTTATTTTGTTTTTTTAATTTCAAAACCTTCATTATAATAGAACTGAACCACGGAAGGTAGCATTGTGAGTCAAAATGACTGTGTAGCTGCAAGAAAACCTGTAAAGTTTTAATCAACCAGCTTGATATTTCCCTTTTTTTACTTCCCATTTTAAAAATTTTAGAACTTTAGAAGTTTTACTACCATTAACCATGTCATATTGTTCTGGTGACATCTATTTAAAATTAACTTTTTTGAGATTCACATTACAAACTAAGATGTGAATTATTTTATAAATTTTAAATTTATAAATTTAAATTAAATTTAAGTTTTATGCATTAAATATAGTATGCTCCCTGTTGTGAATTTGTTAAGGAAGAGAAAATTTTCTTCTCAGTATCTCAATATATATCATGGGTACCGATTGTACTATCTGAAATAAATTACTTTTTAAAACATAACTTTATTGAGATATAATTGACATACAACGGCACATAATATATGGGGATTAGTAGTGAACATGCTTTGTCATTTCAATCCTTTGAAGTTTGTTAAGATTTGCTTTATGCACCAATATGTGATCTACCTAGTAAATGTTATGCATGGACTTAAAAAGAATGTGTATTCTGGAGTTGTTAGGTGCAGTATTATACATATGTCCAATTAGATCAAGTTTCTTCAGATCTAATATATCCTTAATGATTCTCTGTCCTCTGTTCTCTCAGTTACTGAAAGATATGTGAAAATCTGACAGTGATTGTGGATTTGTCTAGTTTTCTTTATGTTTGTCAGTTCCGCTTTTGAGGTACATAAAAATTTTAAATTGTTCTATCTTCCTGGTGATTTTATTTTTACAAAGTGACTATCACTAGCGTGGTTTTTGCTTTAAAAGTCTATTTCATCCAATATTATTATAGCTACACTAGTTTCATTGCACCTAGTGTCTCCGTGGATATATTTGGTACCATCCTTTTAATTGTCAATCTTTCTGTGTCCTTATATTTTAAATAGGTCTCTTGTAAACATTTTTTTTATCCTAGTCTGACATACTTTGTGTTTCTGCTTATCTCTTTTTCTCATTTTCTTTGAGTGACAGACTTGGAGACCTCCTCCTTTGTCAGACCTTCAATGCTTTTAAGTCGTCCTCCAACTTTTTAACTGTTTCAAACAGGGGAGTTTGTCTGAACAAGCTGGTCTATCATATCCCTGGAAAAGGAGTAACTAAAAATTCTATTAGTTCTATTTTGCTATTTCCTTTAATGGAGCTATACCCACCAATTTATGGTACAAAAGTTTGACTTCAGAGAGTGGGTTGACATTTTCAAATAACTAATTCAAGGGCCTATCATAAACCAGCTATTGTTGGAGGAAGAGAGTCGACAGAGTTTTACTTACTCTGCCTCAACACTATAGTTCATTTTGAGCCAGTGATTTTAATCTTAATGTAACATTTATCTCCAGTTATCTGATCAGTAGTACTTTGTATATTAAGAAATAACATATATATTAAGGCATCTATTTTGGTTCCTATAAAGGACAGTGTTACTTGTACTATGTAACATTTAGACTTATCTAATAGCAAGTAGCAATATTTTTGATAATATTTTTTGGTCAGAATAACAGGTTCTTTTCCTTATTTCTAAATGTTATTATATCAGCCTTTTATGCTTATATGATAGCAAACAATTATCATGGAATATTATAGTGAATCAGTTCTCCAGATGATTTTTAAAACTGCAGCCAGCCAAGTTGAAAACCAATGGGCTACAAGAGAAAACAGAAAAGTGAAATAGACTTAGGGAAAAGTTGTGTGTGTGTGTGTGTGTGTGTGTGTGTGTGTGTGTGTGTGAGTGAGAGAGAGAGAGAGAGAGAGCCACCACTCATAAATATTAACTGCCTCTTCCTCTAATTTGGCCGTGAATTCTTTGATCTATCTTCTATCAAGAAGTAGCATCGGGCCGGCCTCGTGGCTTAGCGGTTAAATGTGCGCGCTCCGCTCCTGGCAGCCCGGGTTCGGATCCCGGGCACGCACTGACGCACCGCTTCTCAGGCCATGCTGAGGCCGCGTCCCACATACAGCAACTAGAAGGCTGTGCAACTTAACATACAACTATCTACTGGGGCTTTGGGGGAAAAAAGGAGGAGGATTGGCAATAAATGTTAGCTCAGAGCCGGTCTTCCTCAGCAAAAAGAGGAGGATTAGCATGGATGTTAGCTCAGGGCTGATCTTCCTCAGAAAAAAAAAAGAAGTAGCATCTATGATTCCTTCTTTTGAATCTAGGTGGGCTCTGTGACTGTTTTGGCCAATAGAATATGGCAAAAATGACACTGTACCTGTTTTTAAGCCTGAGCCTTAAGAGACTGGGAGCTTCCACTTCTACCTTCTTGGAGTGCACCCTCTGGGGAAAGCCAGGTACCATGTGTAACTACTCTGAGACCTCCATGCTGTAAGAAACTCAAGTCACATGGAAAGGCTACCTCTAGCTACTATGGTTGATGACCTCAGCCTAGCAACAGACAACAGCAATTGTAGGCCATGTAAATGAGCCATTTGGACATCTGTCCCAGTCAAGGCTTCATATGACCCCAACCTCAGCTGCATTCTGACTACAGCTGCATGAGAGATCCCAAGTGAGAACTGCCCAGACAACCTACAGCACAGTGAGAGATAAAAACAATTTATTGTTTTAAGCTACTAAGTTTGGGAGTAGTTTGTTACACAGCAGTAAATAACGAAAGCAAAATTTATTACTTGGAAGAAATGTAATACTGTAATAAAAACCTCAAAGCATGTGATATTGATTTTGGTACCAGGTGGCAGGCAGAAGGGGAAAAGACCCCAAGGGGCTTGTTAATGAATGCAGAAGGGACTTGAGACTTTTGGTGAGAGCTTGAAGGATAGGGAGAAAAATGTTATTGGATGCAGGAGAAAAGGGGCTTCTTGTTTTGAAATGACAAACTTTGGCAACATTGTTGCCTATAGTAGCATGGAAAATAGGAAGTAAATCTAGTGAGGGTAAATCTGGCGCATAAGGTTTTTCAGACAATGTAGAAAGTTACAATTGGCTTTTTAAAACTGCCTATGCTAAAATAAAGGAAGCAAGAGATGAACTAAAGGAACTGTTCAGTTCTTGAGCAGAATTTAAAGAAAATATAAAGGAGCTAGGAATTACTGGGTTCAAAAATAAAACTCTCAAACCCAGGCCTTCCCTCCAAAGGTTCTCAATAAATGGCTTAAGGGCAAAGATCAAATCCAGAGGGTTAACAATAAAGGAAGGTTTCAGGATAAAGATCTCAAGGGCATACTATAGAAGACCCTTTGTTAAGACTTCAGCGACTTTAAGGGAGTGCCTGGTAGGGCTACAAAGAATCTTAAGGGCATATCTCTGTACCCTCCTCTTAGTTTAAGGGCTTTTAAGAATTTTAAAGGCATTGTGCCATAGCCTCATGGGCAGACCAAGGTAGATAAGGGCCTGTCTCAGAAACAGATGTGGGTATGACTTTTGTCTAATAAAGCAAATTATAAGAAATCCACAGAAATTTTAAAGGAAATGTACTTGAACTGAAAGAGAAAGGAACAATACAAAATAAAAAGAGGCCTTTGGATCATCAGCCTTCTGGTAGGAAGCAGTCTGAGAAAGCTACCCAGATGTAAACAAGAGCTATTTCTTATGGAAAAGTAAGGGTGACTCAGTGGAGCCAACAACAGAGCTGAATTAAGCCCTAATCAAGGAATTGGCAACAGAGTGCTTAGCTAGAGTTCGGATTTGCTAAATAGACCAGTGACTGTTAAATGTCTCATTTTCCTCCTTTTTGAATAGAAGTGTCTATTGTGGTTATCCTGTTTGTGGGCAGAAGGCAGATAACTTGTCTTGATACGGAGCAATGGAGTCACTCTGCTCGCCTCGATCTGAGCCAATTAATCACAACAAGTTAGGGATGGAGAAAGGAAGTTTTAATTAGATTAGATTAGCTGGCAAATTGGAAGACGGGTGACTAATGTCTCAAAAAACCCATCTTCAAGGATTACAGAGTCGTAAGGCAGTTATATACAGAAAATGGGCAGTAAGGAGGAGGTTTATAAATGTACATGACAGATTCCAGGATCTCTCATTGTTCTTTCCTTCTGTCAGTGATGATAAATATCCTACAGGTGTTCTTTCTTCATGGCAGCCTTCTTATTCCTTGAGAAAATTCACTAAAATTGTTAAGAACAAAGCTATTAGAGTACCTCAGCAGGGATATGTGCACGTAATCAGGGCCAGAAAATCATGAAAGCATGCAGCAATTTATAATGATCACATGTTAGAAGGGTTTCAACTGGGAAAGGGTTATTTAGTGTAACAAGATGGCCTCACATAGTCACTTGAAGTCTCTTGATTCTCAGGTCTTCTGATTGAACTTGAGAGGAAATGTTCTTGAGGAACCACACCTGAACCTGATTTAGATGACGAGCTCCTAGACTTGGAGCTGATGCTATAATGAGATTAAGCCTTGGGGATCATGGTAGTGAATGAGTATATTTTTCATGTGGGAGAAATATAAGTGATTTATGGTCAGAGGGCAAACTGTAGTAGATTAAAGATGGCTACAAATTCTTTGACACTTTTCTCATAGAGAAGTGGGGTTTGTGACCCTATCCCTTGAATCTAGATGGGTTCAGAGTATTCTTTGATCAACAAAATACAGCAGAATGACCCCAGGTCTTAAAATACTGACAGTTTCCCCTTTTATCGTTTTGGAAATGGTCTGGGGGAAATCAGCTGCCATGTAAGAAGTCCAAATACCCTAAGATCTCCATACTGTGAGAAGCTCAGAGGCTACATGTGGGCACTCTGGTTGACAGCCCCAAGTCAACAATAACCAGTTTCAACTGCCAGCCATGTGAATGAACCATCATGGATATCCAGCCCAATGTAGCCTTCAGATGACGCCAGCCTCCGTTTGATGCAAACACATGAGAGACTTAGAGGGAGAACTGCCTAGCTGAGCTCAGTTGATTCACAGCACAGTGAGAGATAATAAAAAAATAGTTTTTTTAATCCACTAAGTTTGGGGTTGGTTTGTTATGCACCTGAAAGAGGTCCAATATTTAAAACTCCTTTTGCCCTGCTTTCCTTTTTTGCATCAGCTGCTTGTTTATAAAGAATCATTAATGTCTTGAAATTGCAACAACATGAAGGCTATAGTACTTTATAAACCACTTTCTTAACCTGTACTGTGTGGAAAAACACATTGCCCAATTTAGAATGGTGTTAAGTTGCAAAGTTCATGAGTTCAGGGAGTTAATATCATGGTTTTTGTTGTTTAGAATTTTTTAAATTGTTGATTCTTTGAACCAGCTGAATTTTTGCTTTATTTCTACATGGCATTCATGATAGTTTTGTAAATGATACATTCAAAAGAGGCCTTTTTCTATATAGGGCAAGAAGATTATATTGGTCCATTATGGCATATATCATCTTTATCTTTCAAATGTTGATAAAAGCATAGTCTCCTTCTTTAATACTTACTGTGATATAAGCTTATTATATATAATCTGCAGTCTACCACAAGCTCCTTACCTTAATTGAAACCTGGTTATCCTAAGAACACAGGTGCTCTTGAAGTCTTCCCAAATGGCAGGTATTTCCTCTTACACATCCCATGGGTCTCAGAGCCTGGAGGTGACTTTCTTGCTCTTTCACTGCTGCCCAAGCAATTTTTCCTATGCTTTATAAGCCACAGCTCTTTTAAAGCTTATGCAATAAGCATAATTTTTCAAAATGTGTCGAAAACTTTAAACACATATGTAAGAGCTCAGCAAACCTCAAGCACAAGAAACATGAAGGAAACTATACCAAGGCATGTCATACTCAAATTGCTCAAAACTAGTGATAAAGAGAAAATTTTATGAGTGGCCAGAGGAAAAAAGACACATTGCTTACAGAGGAACAAAGATAAGGATGAAAGCAGATTTCTCATTGGAAACGATACAAGCAAGACGCCATTGGAGCTACATTTTCAAGAACTGAAAGAACAAAAAAATTTGTCAATCTAGAGTTCCATACCCAGCAAAAATTCTTTTCAAAAATGAAAGGAAAGGAGCCGGCATGGTGGCATAGTGGTTAAGTTTGCATGCTCTGCTTCGGTGGCCCGGGGTTTGCAGGTTCGTATCCCAGGCACGGACCTACGCACTGCTTATCAAGCCATGCTGTGGCAGGCATCCCACATATAAAGTAGAGGAAGATGGACACAAATGTTAGACCAGGGCCAATCTTCCTCAGCAAAAAGAGGAGAATTGGCAACGGATATTAGCTCAGGGCTAGTCTTCCTCACCCCCCCCCCCAAAAAGAGGAGGATTGGCAATGGATGTTAACTCAGGGCTGATCTTCCTCACCAAAAAAAAAAAAAAAAAAAGAATGCAAAATAAAGACTTTTCAGACAGACAAAAGGTGAAACAAGTCATCACCAGAAGATGTATACTACAAGAAATGTTGAAGTCCTTCAGGCAGAAAGAAAATGAAAGCAGATGGAAATATGGATCTACACAAAGAAATGAAGAACACAGGGTAATAAATTACATGGGTAAATGTATTTGATTTCTTGTTATGTAAAGCTCTATAAAATATAATTCACTGTCAAGCAACAATAATGTACTGTAGAGTTTATAACATTTGTTATTTTAAAAAAGTATATGACAACCAGAGCACAAAGGTCAGCAATGGAGAAATGGAAGTATACTATTATAAGATTATTATACTATACATGAACTGGTATAAAAGCATTTGAAAGTAGACTGTGATAAGTTAAAGATATATACTATAAACCCCAAAGCCACTAATAAAATAACAAAACAAAGTGTTGTGGCTAATACGGTCAACAAAAGAGATAAAATGAAATCATAAAAAATATTCAGTTAATCTAAAATAAGGCAGAAAAAAAAAGAATAAAGAACAGATGGGACAAATTGAAAACAATAGAATAAGATGATAGATTTAAACTTAGCCATATCAGTAATCAGTAGTGCAAATGATCTAAATATCCCAATGAAAAGGCAGAGATGGTCAGATTTAATTCTTTTAAAAAGCAAGATCCAACTATATGCTTCCTATGAGAAATGTACTTTAAATATAAAGACATAAAAAGTAATTATATTTTTATACACTAGCAATGAACAGTTGGAAATTGAAATTAAAGAATACAAATTCCATGGGCATTTTAACTCCCCCTTTTATCACCTGTTTAGTGGCTTTTGGTACAGGTAACCTTTCTTATTGAAACTTTCTACTTATCAGTCAGAGATCAATAGAGAAAATAGAAACCATTCTAGTATTTCATACAGAAAGAGATATAATGCAGGAATTAGGTGCTTACAAAGTCATTGAAATGATTAGAGAATGGGATTTCAAGGGTCTACTGCCCTCAGATCTCATGAAGCTATAGGAAATCCCTACCAAAGTTATAGCTACCTCATAGCCCCAAAGTGATCAGACAGTGGAAAGTAGTGTCCAGGCACCACAAAAACTCATATCTGGGGGGCTGGCCCAATGGCATAGTGGTTGAGTTTGCGTGCTCTGCTTTGGGGGCCCAGGGTCTGCAGGTTTGGATCCCGGGCGCAGACCTACACACCGCTCAACAAGCCATGCTGTGGCGGCATCCCATATACAAAATAGAGGAAGATGGGGACAGATGTTAGCTCAGGGCTAATCTTCCTCAGCGAAAAGAGGAAGATTGGCAATGGATGTTAGCTCAGGGATAATCTTCCTCACCAAAAAAACCCAAAAAACATTAACTACAGATAGATTGAAGAGCTATATGTGAATGGCAAAACCCTAAAGCTTTTAGGCAATAACTGTAGTGGATTGAATAGTAGCCCCCCAAAAGATATGTTCAGTTGGAACCTCACGATGTGACCATATTTGGAATTAGAATCTCTGAAGATGTAATTAAAGATATGGATCTCAAGATGTGGTTTTCCTGAATTAGACTGAGCCCTAAATCCAATGATGAGTATCTTTATAAGAGAAAGAAAAAAAGACACACAGGAGAAACACAAGGGAGACGGCCATGTGAATAGATTGGAGACATAGATTGGAGTTATGCAGCTACAAGCCAAAGAAGGCCAAGAGTTGCTGACAGCCACCAGAACTCCCACCAGGAGAGAGGCGTGCAATAGATTCTCCTTTCAGAGCCTCCAGGAGGAACCAACACTACTGACACCTTGATTTCAGACTTCTGGCCCCCAGAACTGTGAGAGAAAAAACTTTTCTTGTTTTAAGCCACCTGGTTTGTGGTAATTTGTTATGGCTGCTCTAGGAACTAGTATAATAACATAGGAGAATATCTTCATCAGCTCAGGGCATGATGAGGTACAAAAAAATCACTAACCATAAAGGAAAAGATTAACTACCTTAAATTAAAATCAAGAGAGTCTCTCTTCATGAACAGATGCTATGAAGAATAAAAAGGCAAGTAACAGAGTGGGGAAAGCTATTTGCAATACTGTTTTGGTAAGTGACAAAAGACCAGAATTGCAAAATGGGCAAAAGACTTGAACAGGCACTTCACAAAAGAGGAAATCCAAATGGCCAGTGAACATATAAAAAGGTGAGCAGCTTTATTAACAAGGGAAATAAAAATTGAAATCAAAATAAAATACCATTACACACCCAGCAGATTGTTAAAACCAAATAGAAAAAAACAGACAAAACAATATCAGGCTCTTCACATAAAGAGAAATCTAAATGGCCAATAAAAATAGGAAAACATGTCCAGCCTCATTTAAATTCAAACCACATGAATTGCAAAAATTTAAAGATCTGATAATACCAAGGGTTGATGAAATTTTGGGTCAATTAAAATTTCTCATACAGAGCTGATAGGAGTGTAAACTGTTACAACCGTTTTGGAAAATATTTTGGCATCTTGCAAAGATGAAGACCCACAGACCTCATAACCCAGAAATCCCACTCATAAGTATATATACCCTGAAGAACTTTATGTTTTATGTGTATAAGGATATTCATAGAAGTGTTGTTTGTAATAGGGAAAAAGTGGGGGGGGGGAGGAGTCCATCTGAAATAGATTAACAAGCCCCACCTTTACAGAACAACATGATAAATGGATCCCACAAATGTAATACTAACTGAAAGAAAGGAGACAGAAAAGAATACAAATAGTATGATTTTATACATATGAAATTTGAAAATAGACAAAATTCACTTAATTGCATGTTGATATAGGTGATAAAAACATGCAAAATCAACTAAATGATTATCATGCAAGTCATTTTATTGTTTATCTCTAGCAGATGAGAGAGGATTATGATAGGAAAAGACACATTTAGGGAGTCTTATGGGGTGCTGGGAATGTTCTATTTCTTGACATTGGATATAATTATATCTCTATATAAAAATGTTTAATTTATATATGTATAATGCATTTTCTGTATGTACTGTGTATTATATATCACAAAATTAATTTGTAAAAAAGGGGAGCTGTTTGCAAGTATCTCTCATTTTATACTTTCCACAAGGCAGTTCCATGCTGTGTTAGAGACTGAAAAGGATCATAGATCCTAGCCCCTTAAATCTAGGAAGAAACTAGGATTTTTTTCCCCTTCTTAATGACTTATGGCTATGTCTGGGACCCTGGAAGATTCTAAATGTCCATTATGCATTTTTGTGATTTAAAAAATATTATCAGGGAATTTTTGAACACCATATAAGTTTTGAAAGTGCAGTTTAAAAAAGATAAATGACTAAAAATGGGAATACTATATATTGGGTAGTAACCTGTGATTTAAGATCACAGTGATATGTGGGTCATGACTTTTATTGGCTCCTGAGAGTTGATTGTGTGCATCTGTTCCCAACCCCACAATCAATGACATCACATCATGTTGATAGCTTGAATTTGGCCATGGTGAGAATATTTACACCGTGGAAATTGGCAATGGATAAATGCTACAAATCAGCATCCCCACCTCCATCCCAGCCAGTTTATCAGCACACCACTGCTTAAAGACTAAGAGTTCTGAATATAAATTTAAACTTTTCTTCATTAACTTTCTTATCTTTAGAGAACCTTAATATATTTGACAAACAACTCTATCAAGACAGTCAGGTACTTCCTAAGCCTCAAAAAAGAAAGCTGCTCAAACAAGAGAACTTAACTGAAGTAAAACTTAGAAAATAAGAAATTGAAGAGTAGAAAATAAAAAAGGAAGAGTAAGGAAAATGTGTCATGCGTTAGACCAGGCCCCTGCCATTTTCTGATAGTGTTGCTAATAGGAAAAAGAAAAATCATTGAAATAGTTCCCTCCTCTTTAGGTATTTGCTCAGCAGTTGATTTCTACTCCCAACTGCTCCATTCAGGAGAGAATAAAACTGTCCTCTGCTTCTGCAAGGCAAAGGAAACCAGAATCAAAATAAAAAGACAACCCACCAGCTGGGAGAAGATATTTGCAAATCATATATCTGACAAGGGGTTAATCTCCCTAATATATAAAGAACTCACACAACTGAACAACAAAAAAACAAATAACCTGATCAAAAAATGGTCAGAGGATATGAACAGACATTTTTCCAAGGAAGATATACAGATGGCAAATAGGCGTATGAAAAGATCTTCAACATCACTAGTCATCAGGGAAATGCACATCAAAACTACACTAAGATATCACCTTACACCCGTGAGAATGGCTATAATCACTAAGACAAAAAATAACAAATGTTGGAAAGGATGTGGAGAAAAGGGAACTCTCATTCACTGCTTGTGGGAATGCAAACAGGTGCAGCCTCTATGGAAAACAGTATGGAGATTCCTCAAAATATTAAAAATAGAAATACCTGATGATCCAGCTATCCCACTTCTGGGTATTTATCCAAAGAACTTGAAATTAACAATCCAAAGAGGCTTATGCACCCCTGTGTTCACTGCAGCATTATTTGCTATAGCCAAGAAGTGGAAGCAACCCAAGTGTCCATTGACAGATGATTGGATAAAGAAGATGTGGTATATATATACACCATGGAATACTACTCAGCCATAAAAAAGACCAAATTGTCCCATTTGCAACAACATGGATGGACCTGGAGGGTATTATGTTAAGTGAAATAAGCCAGACAGAGAAAGACAAACACTGTATGACTTCACTCATATGTGGAATAGAAACTAACACATGGACAGAGAGAACAGTTTGGTGGTTACCAGGGGGAAGAGAGTTGGGGGGTGGGCACAAGGGGTGAAGGGGTGCGTTTATGTGGTGACTGACAAACAATAATGTACAAGTGGAATCTCACAATGTTATAAACTATTATGACATCAATAAAAAAAAAAACCATCCTCTGATCCTTGGATGTAAAAACATGGAGGCAGTTTCCCTATTTGGAATATCATGATATTTGGGGCTAATTTCTTCAGTATTTAATGTAAAGTCTTTTCTCTTTGTCTTGGCTATTTGATAAAGGCCTCTACAGTTTTATTGCTCTTGTATTAATGAGAGATTGAGAAGTATTATTTATACAGTCTTTCCACTAGATGGAAAACTCTATATAATTTTCCCGAAGTGAGATCTAGACAGTTGTGAGATGCAGCATCCTTTAGTGAGTGAGTGTCTAATAAGAAGGCACATTTGATGATAATTCAGAAAACCCAGACTGTGCTTTACAGCTGTGTTGACCATTTACCTGATGCTAGTCATTTAGATGTTCATTGCCTTAGTCTCTCTAAGTTTTAGGTTTTCAATCTTGATTATATGATTCATAAGGGTTTGCATTTATCCGTTGGAGCACTTTGGAATAAAGACAATATTGAAGAATAAAGTGGTAAAATAGATTTAATAGTCCAACTCCAAACAACAAAAATACCTTTTGCATCTCAGTGAAGCCCATGTTCTCTTCCCTTTTACTTTTACTGTGAGGTGACCTGTTTATTTTCTTATGTGTGGTTAGTGCACTGAACCCAATAGATCTAGTTTCTACTTTGAAGAGAAGCTACTCCTTTTGAAACACTTGTTTGTCCCCTCAATGACCAGCAGCCCCCAAAGCATACTCCCCCTCCCCTTCTTCTTCTTCCTCTCTCTCTCTTCCCCTTTTCCTGCCTCCCCCTTCTTGTACTAGCTTGTATAGCAGTGAATTTAAAGGCACAGCATTCTAAAAAAAAACCCAGCTAGTTGTTATGTAAGATATTTTATAGAATCTAAACTCCTACAAAAATAGGTCTAGACCTGGACCAGCCTGGTGGCACCGTGGTTAAGTTTGGCGCGCTCTGCTTCAGTGGCCCAGGGTTCGCAGGTTCGGATCCCAGGCACGGACCTACACCACTCATTGATCCCAGGCATGGACAAACACCACACATCGAGCCATGCTGTGGTGGCGCCCCACATGCAAAGTAGAGGAAGACGGGCACAGATGTTAGCTCAGGGCCAATCTTCCTCACACACAAAAATAAGGTCTAGACCCAATATACCTATATTAAAGTTTTCATTTAATTATCAAACTCAGCCTGTATTTACAATAGAGATCTAATTACTGTAATCTGTTCTCTTAGATGCATTTTTTATACTGATTTTTTTTTTTAATTCAGAGATACTTCCAAATACTAGGAATAGATACTACACAGGTACTAGGGCACAAATCAGACTCTTTGGAAGTTGAAAAAAACAATATTTGTGCTGAAAATTTTCAGCTGTTTTTTCCTCCACTGAATTTTAAAGTGAGAAGTATATTGGCGGTTACCTGGCCCAGCCAATGCAAGAATCCTTTTGTAACATCTGTAATAAGGTTTTCATTTGGCTTTTACATGAACATTCGCAAATCAATTTGGTCAACTAAGCACCTGTAATTTTTGTGTGTGTGTGTGTGAGGAAGATCAGCCCTGAGCTAACAACTGCCAATCCTTCTCTTTTTGCTGAGGAAGACTAGCCCTGGGCTAACATCCATGCCCATCTTCCTCCACTTTATATGGGACGCCGCCACAGCATGGCTTGACAAGTCGTATGTTAGTGTGCGCTCAGGATCCAAACCGGCAATCCCCGGGCCCCTGCAGCGGAGCGCGCGCACTTAACTGCTTGCGCCACTGGGCCGGCCCCAAACACCTCTAATTATTAAAGACTCTTCCTTTTAGGATATACTGAATCCGCCTCCTTTTTGTTTCCACTCATTGATCTTAATTCTGTGCTGAGGAACCACATGACCGCTCATCATGTATTTGAAAACAACTACCATATTCACACTGAGACATTTTTCTCATCCAAGTTGAACTTCCCTAGCTTTCTCAAGGTAGTGTAGTAGAGTAGTTAAGAACACAGGCTTGGAGATGGTGTCAAGATGGCGGTGTAGGCAGAATCTGAACACACCTCCTCCCATGGACACAAGAAATTTGCAACTACTCTTAGAACAATTACCCCTGAGAGAGAACTGAAAACTGGATAAAAAGAACCCCCACAACAAGGGACAGTGCTGACTGAGGTGGAAGAGGCAGAAATTTCTTGCTGGAGAGAAAAAAAAGCCACCTGTGTGAGCTGCAGGGCTTCAAGGCCAGCCAGGAGCAACTTTAAGGTACAAAGCTTTCCCTGGAGGAGTGGGGGATCTGAGCAAGGGAGTGTTACCGATATAAGCAGCTTTTGGACTCAGCACAACTGAGACAGTTGTCATAATATCTGGCTTTGCGGGCTACTAACAACAATGGGGAATACCTCCAGAAAAGCTATTGGACATAAGGGGAAAAAAGCCAGCTCTTAAAGGGCCCATGCACAAATTCACTCATTTAAGAAAGCAACCTAAAATCACCAGAAAAAAAAGTGCACAGTCCTATGGTGAAGAGATTCACCTGATGCATCTCACTGAGAAGTGAGACCTCTCCAGGGACTGAGACATTGGCAGCAACCATTACTGTGACCTAGTACAGGCATGCTAACACAGACACTGGCAGATCCCATTGGAGTTCTTCCCTGGCCTGTTAGCACAGGGTCTGCCCCACCCACTAGAGCACCTATTTAATCCAGCTCAGCCAGAGCAGACAGCTTGCCCTAGGGATGGGCCCCACCCAACAGCAAGCCCTCGGGCAACTTGTGGGCCCCCATAGGTGGGGTTCCTGGAACCTCTACACCTGGGCAAGTGGGTCTGCCTCTTTGGGGCTGGGTGTGCACGAGGAGTGGGTGGAGTGTGTGGGGCATTAGTGGAGTGTGTGGGGCCTCTGCAGTGGGGTGACTGGGTCTGCTTCAGTGGGTTGGGGTGCACACATGGGGCAGGACTGTGTTGACAGTGTGTGTGTCACCCTGTAGGCAGTGGGGCTTGTCAGCTGCAGCAGACTTGTGCTTTTCAAACAGCCACATAGGGGATCAGCCCCACCTTCCAAAGCCTGAAACAAATGGGTGCCCCTATGCCTGGGGCCAGCCCCACTCAGCTGCAATCCTGAGACAAGCTAAGAAGAGCCTTGCAGGCTGGAGGCCTACAGCAATTTTAAGCCCCTGAGTCTAGCAACCAGCCATGCTGGGGGCCTACTCACTTAACAGAAGAACTGCAAAAGGAATGTGCTATTAAACCTTGCAGCCAACTGTACTGGGGATCCACACACCCGATAAAGTGACTTAAGGGTCCATAGCAGCCACATGCAGCTCCACACGCAGCTGAGCATTACAACCAGCCAACTAGGGGGACAGTCTAGCCTCCCTGGGTACCTGCAGCAAGAGCAACCCTGCCACAACAGAAGGACACACGTAGCTCACACACGGGACACTCCTATAACATTTGGAGCTTGTGAAAAGAGGGAAGCACACTGCTGGGCCTCATAAAGCATCTCTTTCATAAGGCCACCCTTCAAGATTGGGAGACATAGCTGACACACCTAATACATAGATATAAGCACAGAGAAAGAGGTAAAATGAGGAGACAAAGGAATACATTCCAAGTAAGGGAACAGGGCAAAACCCTAGAAAAAGAACTAAACAAAACAGAAATAAACAATCTACCTGACAAAGAGTTCAAACAAAAGGTCATAAGGATGCTCACTGATCTTAGGAGAAGAATGGATAATCTCAGAGCTTCAACAAAGAATTGGAAAATATAAAAAAGCACAAATCAGAAATGAAGAATACAGTACTGGAAATGAAAAATTCACTAGAGGGACTCAATAACAGAGTAGATGATACAGAAGAATGCATCAGTGAGCTGGATGAAAGACTAGAAGAAATCACGCAAGCTGAACAGATAAAAGAAAAAAGAATTTAAAAGAATGAGGACAGTCTAAGGGACCTCTGGGACAACATCAAGCATGCTAACATCCATATTATAGGTGTACCAGAAGGAGAAAAGAGAGACAAAGGGGATAGCTGAAAACTTTCCTAACCTAAGGAAGGAAACAGACATCCAGGTACAGGAAGCACAGAGAGCATTAAAAAAGATAAACCCAGAGAGGCCCACACCACGACACATTATAATTAAAATGTCAAGAATTAAAGATAAAGAGAGAATCTTAAAAGTCACAAGAGAAAGGCAATAAGTTACATACGAAGGAAACCCCATAAGTCTATCAGCTGACTTCTCAGCAGAAACCTTACGGATTAGAAGGGAGTGGCATGATATATTTAAAGTGCTGAAAGGAAAACTCCTACAGCCAAGAATACGCTACCACACAAGGTTATCATTCAGAATGGAAGGAGAGATAACAAGTTTCCCAGACAAGCAAAAAGTAAGGAGATTATCACCAAGAAACTAGTCTTACAAGAAATGCTAAAGGGACTTATTTAAGGGGGAAAGAGAAAACTACAAATAGGAATGAGAAAATTTTCAAAAAAAAAAAACTTTAAAATCACTGGTAAAGGCAAAAATACAGTAAAGATAGCAGATCAACCACCTATGAGGATAATATGAAGGTCAAAACACAGAAGTAATAAAATCATCTATTTCCATGGTAAGAGGGTAATGGATACACACACACACAAAGAGGTTAGATATGATATCAAACACAAAAAATGTGGGAGGAGGGGAGTAAAAGAGTAGAGCTTTTAGCAAGAGGTCAAACTAAAGAGATCATCAACTTAATATAAATTGCTATATACGTCCATATATATGAACATGGTAATCACAAACCAGAAGCCTATAATAAATACACAAAAACTAAAAGAAAGGAACCCAAACATAAGATTAAAGAAAACCATCAAACCACAAGGGAAGAGAGCAAGAGAAGAAAGGCACAGAGAAGAACTACTAAAACACCCAGAAAATAAGTAACAAAATAGTGATAAATATATACTTATCAATAGCTACTTTAAATGTCAATGGACTAAATGCTCCAATCAAAAGGCATAGGGTGGTTGATTGGATAAAAAAACAAGACCCATATATATGCTGCATACAAGAGACAGACTTCAGACCTAAAGACACTCATAAGCTGAAAGTGAAGGGATGGAAAAAGATACTCCATGCAAATGGCAATGAAATTAAAGCTGGGTTAGCAATACTTATGTCAGACAAAATAGACTTTAAAACAAAAACTGTAACAAGAGACAAAGAAGGGCACTACATAATGATAAAAGGATGTGTGATATATATACATATATACATAATGATAAGCCATCCAACAAGAGGATATCACTTGTAAATATCTATGCACCCAACATAGAAGTGCCTAAATATATAAAGCAATTATTAGCAGACATAAAAGGAGAAATAGACAGTAACACAATAATAATAGGAGACTTTAACACTCCACTTACACCAACAGATAGATCATCCAAACAGAAGATCAATAAGGAAATATTGGCCTTAAATGACACATTAGACTAGATGGACTTGGTAGATATATACAGAACATTCCATCCAAAAACTGCATAATATGCATTCTTTTCAAATGCACATGGAACATTCTCCAGGATAGATCACATATTAGGCCACAAAACAAGTCTCAATAAATTTAAGAAGACTGAAATAATACCAAGGATCTTTTCTGACCACAACAGTATGAAACTAGAAATCAGCTACAGGAAGAAAATCAGAAAAGCCAAAAATATGTGGAGATTAAACAAAATGCTACTGAACAACGATTGGGTCAATGAAGAAATGAAAGGAGAAATCAAAAAATACCTGGAGACAAATGAAAATGAAAACACGACACGCCAAAATTTATGGGATACAGCAAAAGTGGTTCTAAGAGGGAAGTTTATAGCAATGCAGGCCTATCTCAACAAACAAGAAAAATCTCAAATAAACAATCTAACAGTGCACCTAAAGGAACTGGAAAAAGAAGAACAAAGAAAGCCCAAAATCAGTAGAAGGAAGGAAATAATAAAAATCAGAGCAAAAATAAATGAAATAAAGACTAAAAAAATAATAGAAAAAATCAATGAAACTAAGAGCTGGTTCTTTGAAAAGATAAACAAAATTGACAAACCATTAGCTAGACTCACTGAGAAGAAAAGAGAGAAGGCTCAAATAAATAAAATCAGAAGTGAAAGAGGAAACATTACAACAGACACCTCAGAAATACAAAAGATTACACGAGAATACTATGAAAAGCTATATGACAACAAATTGCATAATCTAGAAGAAATGGATAAATTCTTAGAATCATACAACCTTCCAAAACTGAATCAAGAATAAATAGAGAATTTGAATAGACCAATCACCAGTGAAGAGATCAAAACGGGCATCAAAAATCTCCCCAAAAATGAAAGTCCAGGACCAGACAGCTTCCCTGGTGAATTCTACCAGACATTCAAAGAAAACTTAATGCCTACGTTTCTCAAACTCTTCCAAAAAATTGAAGAGACGCGGAAGCTTCCTAATTCATTCTACGAAGCCAATATCACCCTGATACCAAAACCAGACAAGGACAACACAAAAAAAGAGAATTACAGGTCAATATCAATGATGAACATCAATGCAAAAATCCTCAACAAAATACTAGCAAATCGAATATGACAATACATTAAAAAGATCATACACCATGATCAAATGGGGTTTATTCTAGGGATTTAGGGATGGTTCAACATCCACAAATCAATCAATGTGATACACCACATTAACAAAGTGAAGAATAAAAATCACATTATAATCTCAATAGATGCAGAGAAAGCATTTGACAAGATATAGCATCCATTTATGATAAAAACTGTGAATAAAATGGGTGTAGAAAGAAAGTACCTCATCATAATAAAGGCCATATGTGACAAACCCACAGCTAATATCATTCTCCATGGAGAAAAACTCACAAGGAACCAAACAAGGATGGTCACTTTCACCACTCTTATTTAACATAGTATTGGAAGTCCTACCCAGAGAAATAAGGCAAGAAAAAGAAATAAAAGGGATCCAAATTGGAAAGGAAGAAGTGAAACTGTCACTATTTGCAGATGACATGATTTTCTATATAGAAAACCCTAAAGAATTCACCAAAAACTTTTAGAAATAGTAAGTGAATACAGTGAAGTTGCAGGATACAAAATCAACATACAAAAATAGTTGTGTTTCTATACACTAATAATGAAGTAGCAGAGAGAGAAATTAAGAATACACTCCCATTTACGATTGCAACAAAAAGAATAAAATACCTAGGAATAAACTTAATCAAAGAGCTGAAAGATCTGTACACTGAAAACTATAAAACATTGTTGAAAGGAATTTAAGAAGATACAAAGAAATAGAAAGATATTCCATGCTCTTGGATTGAAAGAATTAACATAGTTAAAATGTCCATACTTCCTAAAGCAATCTACAGATTCAATGCAATCCCTATCAAAGTTCCAACAATATTTTTCACAGAAATAGAACAAAGAATCCTAGAATTTATATGGAACAACAAAAGACCCTGAATATCCAAAGGAAACCTGAGAAAAAAGAACAAAGCTGGAGGTATCACAATCCCTGATTTCAAAATATACTACAAAGCTATAGTAATCAGAACAGCATGGTACTGGCACAAAAACGGACACACAGATCAATGGAACAGAATCTAGAGCCCAGAAATAAACCCACACATCTATGGACAGCTAATTTTTGACAAGGGAGCCAAGAACATACAAGGGAGAAAGAAAAAGTCTCTTCAATAAATGGTGCTGTGGGGCCAGTCCCAAGGCTTAGCAGTTAAGTGCGCGCGCTCCGCTACTGGCGGCCTGGGTTCGGATTCCAGGCATGCACTGATGTACTGCTTGTCCTGACATGCTGAGGTGGCGTCCCACATACAGCAACTAGAAGGATGTGCACCTATGACATACAAGTATCTACTGGGGCTTTGGGGAGAAAAAGAGGAAAAAAAAAGGAGGAGGATTGGCAATAGATGTTAGCTCAGGGCCGGTCTTGCTCAGCAAAAAGAGGAGGATTGGCATGGATGTTAGCTCAGGGCTGAACTTCCTCACACACACAAAAATAAATGGTGCTGGGAAAACTGGGCAGCCACATGCAAAAGAATGAAAGTAGACCATTACCTTACACCATACACAAAAATTAACTCGATGGATTAAAGACTTGCATGTTAAGACCTGAAACCACGAAACTTCTAGAAGAAAACATAGGCAGTACGCTCTTCAACATTGGTCTTAGCAGCATATTTTCAACTACCATGTCTGACTGGGGAAGGGAAATGGTAGAAAAAATAAACAAATGGGACTACATCAAACTAAAAAGCTTCTGCACAGCAAAGGAAACCATCAACAACCTAACATTTGGGAGAAGATATCTGCAAACCATATATCTGAGAAGAGGTTAATATCCAAAATATATAAAGAACTCATACATCTCAGCAACAAAACAACAAAGAACCCAATTTAAAAAGGGGCAGAGGATAAGAACAGAAACTTTTCCAAAGAAGGTATACAGATGGCCAACAGGCCCATGAAAAGATGTTCAACATCACTAACTATCAGGGAAATGCAAATCAAAACTACAATGAGATATCACCTCACACCTTTCAGAATGCCTATAATTAACAAGACAAGAAATAACAAGTGTTGGAGAGGATGTGGAGCAAAGGGAACTCTCATACACTGCTGGTGGGAGTGCAAACTCGTGCAGCCACTACGGAACACAATATGGAGATTCCTCAAAAAATTAAGAATAGAACTACTGGGGCTGCCTGGTGGCATAGTGGTTAAGTTCGCATGCTCCACTTTGGTGGCCCAGAGTTTGCAGGTTCGGATCCTGGGCACGGACTGATGCACTGCTTGTCAAGCCATGCTGTGGTCGCATGCCATATAAAGTAGAGGAAGATGGGCACGGATGTTAGCCCATGGGCAATCTTCCTCAGCAAAAAGAGGAGGATTGGCTTTGGATGTTAGCTCAGGGCTAATCTTCCTCACACTCACACCCACACAAAATCAAACTACCATACGATCCAGCTATTCCACTGTTGGGTTTTTATCCAAAGATCATGAAAACATCAATGCATAAAGATACATGCACCCCTATGTTCATTGCAGCATTATTCACAATGGCCAAGACTTGGAAGCAACCTAGGTGCCCATCAAGGGATGAATGGATAAAGAAGATGTGTTATATATATATAATGGAATACTACTCTGCCATAAAAAATGATGAAATCTAGACATTTGTGACAATGTGGATGGACCTTGAGGGTATTATGCTAAAGGAAATAAGTCAGAGGGAGAAAGTCAATTACCGTATGATCTCACTCATAAATAGAAGATAAAAACAACAACAAAGAATCACATAGAGACAGAGACTGGATTGGTGGTTACCAGAAGGGAATGGGGGAGGGAGGAGGGTGGAAGGAGTAATTAGACACATGTGTATGCTGATGGATTGTAATTAGTCTTTGGGTGGTAAATATGATGTAATCCACACAGAAATTGAAATATAATGAAGTACACCTGAAATTTATATAATATTATAAACCAATGTTACCACAATTAAATTAAAATAATAATAATAAAAGAACATGGGCTTTAAAATCAGAACAGATCTGGCTCATATCCTAGGTCCACCATTTACTAGCCATGTGATTTGACAAAAGATGCCTAACTTCTCTAAGCCTCAATTTTCTTGTCTGTAAAATAGGCATAACAAAGCCCTTGTGAGGGAGATAAAATCAGATAATGAATGCAAAGCATTTAGCATAGGGCTTAGTACATAGTAAGCACTGAAAAATAGCTATTTATACTCAGCTATCTTTCATGTGATTTATAGATCTTTCACTGAAATCACTGTCCTCTGGGTACACTCTGGTGTGTCATTGTCCATCTTAATAAGTAGCTCTCAGAACTTAACATAGTCCTTTTAATGTGGTCTGAATAGTTACAAAAAACTCTCTTGTTATAGACAATAAACTTCTTTTAATGCAACCTAAACTTAAATTATTTTTTGGCAGTGGTGCAACTTAAGTTTGTGGTTGACTGAAACTTATAGGTCTTTTTTCATTTGAACTACTATTAAGCCAGGTCTTCCTTAGATTGTATTTGTTTAGTTAGTTTTATATCCCTAAGCAAAGGGTTTTTACACAGATAGCTATTGAATATTCCTTAATTCACTTTTGCCTGTCATTGCAGAAATTTTTAATGATTCAGTCATCCACAGTATTAGCTAGTCTCCTAAGTATTATCTTCTGTGTATTTGAGAAAGATAATTCCTATCTTCCATGTTGACAAAAATATTGAACAGACTAGGACCAAGTGCAAGGTCCTGTGGCATGTAGCTGAAAACTTTCAGGCTGACACTTAAAAAAAAAAGGCATTATTTTGGTACAACTATTCAACCAGTTTTGAATCTGCCTAACTTTTCTATTTTCCAGCACACACATTTCCCTTCTGTTTACAATGATATTGTATGAGGTTTTTGACAAATATCTTGCTGAAATCAGTGTTAGTGTGCTTACTCTACATGCCTGATTATCAGTCCGGTAATTCTGGCAAAACGTATAAATAAAGTTACTCTGGCACAATATTCTCACCAAACCCATTCTATATTCTAGTGGCCACTACTTCATTTTGTTTAGTTTTAATGATTAAAAAAAATTTTTGACACCATCATAAACTTAGAGAAAATCTATACATAACAATACAACAAACTTTCTTTTCCTCTGCATTACTTGAGAATAAGTTGCCAACCTGATACTCCAGAAGAACTAATTTCATTCTAGTCTGAAAGCTGAAACAAGAAGGCAGGGTATCACCTTGTCTGACCTCAGTTGGGAATGATTTTGCCACTCTGCTCATGTCTACAATGATTGTGAAAGCGTCACAAGTATTGATTTTGAGGTTACAAATGAATTGTAACAAGTAGGCAAGTTCACAAATATGGAATCCACAAATAATGAGGATCGACTGTACTTATTTGATCAATTTCCCTGTTTTTAACCAATCTCTCATTGGTGCTGCCACCTCCTCCACCTGGGAATGCCCTCCTCACCCTGCTCAGGCTCTGAGACCCAGCTCTGGGCTATATATCATGCCTACCACCACACCCCTCTATCTTCTCCCCACTCTTGAACCCACCTAATGACTCGAGGACTCTTTCAGGGAGAGAAAGAGGAAGGGAAGGGACTACTTCATTTTGAAGGGTTTGAAAAGAATCTCTCTAAATTAATGAGATATTTCAGAGGTACAAAAGATTAGAAAAAGATACAACAAACATTTGTGTATCAATCAATGTGCTTAAGGAATAAAACAATACAGGTAAAATGGAAGCACATCCCCTGTGTATCCTTCCCCAATCTCATTCCCTTCCCTCTCTCCCAGAGATAATTACTATCTTGATGTTTTTGTCATTCCCCTGCATGTTTTTATACTTTAACATAATATTGATTTGCATGTTTTAAAACGATATAAATGATATACTGTAGTGATATGCAACTTGCATTTATTGCTCAGTGTTTTTGAGATTTTATTAAATTGATACATATATCTCTCATTTACTCATTTTACCTGCTCTATAGTATTCTACTGTATCAATGTTATAGGTGAATATTTAGGTTATTTCCCATTTTAACTATTACAAGCAGTATTGGAATCAATATTCTTGTACATATCTCTCTGTGAATTTATAGGGGAGTTTTCTAAGGTCTATACTTATACTATCCAGTGGAATTGCTGGATTGTAGGATATGTACATCATCAACTTTACTAGATACTGCCAATTTTCCAAAGTGGCTGTACCAATTTATACTCCCAATGGCAGTAATATGAAAGTTGCCTTTTCTTTATATCCTCAACAACACTTGCTATTGTCAGATTTATTTTTGCCAGTATAATTTGTATGAATTGACACCTTGTTTAAATTTGTATTTTCCATATAAACTAATGAGGTTGAGCATTTCTTAGGGGTTTTCATTTGAGTGAAATGCCCATTTGTCTTTTAGGTATTTTATCTTTTTCTTATTTACATACAGGCATTTTTATATATTCTGGATACTAACTCTTTGTTGTTTATAAGGGTCCTACATTTATTTTTCAGCATATAGCTTGTCTTTTCATTTTGTTTTTGATGTACAGAATTTTTTTATCTTAATTTACTATGTCAATATTTTTTTATGATTTGTGCTTTTTGTGTTTTATTTAAAAAGTCCTTTCCAGCGCCGGCCCCGTGGCTTAGCTGTTAAGTGCGTGCGTTCCGCTGCTGGCGGCCCGGGTTCGGATCCCGGGCGCGCACCGACGCACTGCTTCTCTGGCCATGCTGGGGCCGCGTCCCACATACAGCAACTAGAAGGATGTGCAGCTATGACATACAACTATCTACTGGGGCTTTGGGGGGAAAATAAATAAATAAAATCTTTAAAAAGTCCTTTCCTAGCTTCTAAAAGCTATTAAATTTTGCTTTCCACATTTAGGTTACCAATTCCACACATGAACTCTCTCCTTACCCCACTCAGACTATGACACCATTTGCTGATATGTATATTAATACAGTCTTACTCTTTAGGGATTATGCCTTGGTTATCCACAATTGAAACTGGATGTTTAATCTTCAAAAAAAGCTAGGATTTTATCTTATAAACAATTGAGCATTTCCTCCTAAATTTAGTTGAAGAATATTAGGAAGGTCCTATGTATTGACTAATACATAGTCAAGATAATCGTACTAATACATAGTCAAGTCTGTTCTCCAGATAAACAGAATCAATAGGAAATATATGTGTGTATATATATATATATATATATAAAAAATAAGGAATTGGCCCATGCAGTTATGGAGGCTGAGAAGCCCCAGGATCTGCTGTCTGCCAACCAGAAACCCATGACACCCGGTGGTGCAGTTCTGAGAACTGGAAGGCTCATGGTATAAGTCCCAGTTGAGGGCAGGAGAAGATTGACGTCTCGGCTCAAACAGTCAGGCAGAGAGAGAATTCAACTCCACTCTCTCAAAGGGTTGGATGATGCCCACCCACATTGGGGAGGACCATCTGCTTTACTGAGTCCACTGATTCAAATGCTAATCTCATCCGGAAACATCCTCACAGACACATCCAGAAATAATGTTTAATCTGGGCACCATGGGTCCCAGTCAAGGTGATGCATAAATTTAACCATCACATCCTATAACTGGCATTTTTGTAAGCCTTAGTACTTAAGTGATTTTATTTTTCTGTAACTGTAAATTCTCACAACTTGAGGGGACAGGGACTTGCTAAGAAATAGATAAAAAATGTTGCCATCTTAGGAGGCCGGCCCCGTGGCCAAGCGGTTAAGTGTGCGTGCTCCGCTGTGGCGGCCCTGGCGTGCACCGACGCACCGCTTGGCAAGCCAGGCTGTGGCGGCGTCCCACATAAAGTGGAGGAAGATGGGCATGGATGTTAGCCCAAGGCCAGTCTTCCTCAGCAAAAAGAGGAGGATTGGCAGATGTTAGCACAGGGCTGATCTCCTCAAAAAAAAAAAAAAATGTTGCCATCTTGAATCCATGCCAATTTATGAGAATCTTATTTTTTAGAACTGCATGGGCCAAATCTGGCCTGCTGCTTGTTTTTCTACAGCCTGCCAGTTAATAATGGTTTTTACATTTTTTAATGGTTAAAAAAATCAAAAGAGGGATATTTCATGACATTAAAATTATATAAAGTTCAAATTTCAATGTCCATAAATGAAGTTTTATTGTAACACCTATATATTTTCACACTGACTCATTTACATATTGTCTTTGGCTTCTTAGTGCTGCAAGAGCAGAGTAGTTGCAATAGAGATTTTATGGCATGCAAAGCTTAAAATCTTTACTACCTGGCCCTTTATAGAAAAAGTTTTTTGACCTCTGTCTTATAGTCTCTTCTGAGATATGTCCTTAAGGAGGGAGAGGGATCGGGGCTGGCCCTGTGGCATAGCAGTTAAGTGCGCACGCTCCACTACTGGCGGCCCGGGTTCAGATCCCGGGCGCGTACCGATGTACCACTTCTCTGGCCATGCTGATGCGGCGTCCCACATACAGCAACTAGAAGGATGTGCAGCTATGACATACAACTATCTACTGGGGCTTTGGGGGAAAAAATAAATAAATAAAATTAAAAAAAAAAAAGGATGGGGAGGGATAGAATAAATATATTCTCAAGAACTTTCTATTGCCTGGAATTTCAGACTAATATAAATTGTTATGAGACTATGTTGGAAGACAATTCTCCATCGGTCTGTTGCATTTCTGCACATCTTGAGAGAAGAGGCACTGACTGCTTTTGTTCAGGACTATCTTTTCAATGATGTTTGTACAGTGAACAGCCTTGGAAGATAGAGATAGTGTCTGTCTCCTTCTGGAGCAAAGGGCAGGTGTGCTTACAGCCTTGGACGATAGTGTTCTCCAGAGCAAAGGGCAGGCCAAAACTGAATGCCTGACTGATAAAGGCCTTGCAATAGGTTTACTGCCTATTATAAAAGGCTTAAGCTCAGAGTTCCTCTCTTGTAACCCACTGCAAGTACAGGTAACAATAGTCCTCTTTGCATTGCCCTGTGGGAACTGGGCCTTGGGGAAATAGTGCATGACAATGCTGATATCCCGCCTACTGATATTGCTATAATAAAATCCTTTGTCTCTGGGACCCGCCTGGTGGTGCAAGCAGTTAAGTGCACATGCTCTGCTGTGGCGGCCGGGGTTCGCTGGTTCAGATCCCAGGCGCGAACTGACACACTGCTTGTCGAGCCATGCTGGGGCGGCGTCCCATATAAAGCGGAGGAAGATGGGCATGGATGTTAGCCCAGGGCCAGTCTTCCTCAGCAAAAAAAGAGGAGGATTGGCAGGTGTTAGCTCAGGGCCAATCTTCCTCACACACAAAAAAACAAACAAACAAAAACAACAACAACAAAAAATAAAATAAAATCCTTT
This sequence comes from Diceros bicornis minor, assembly GCF_020826845.1. Classification (NCBI taxonomy): domain Eukaryota; kingdom Metazoa; phylum Chordata; class Mammalia; order Perissodactyla; family Rhinocerotidae; genus Diceros; species Diceros bicornis. The sequence goes on from NC_080761.1 coordinate 10,130,899, forward strand.
GTCTCTGACTTAGGGAGTCTTGTGTCTTCTGTATCCATGAAACTGTGGCAGACTTACTTGTTAGCTTGCAAGTAGGGCCAGTAGAGGCTGATATTAGATCAGCCTCAGGTTCACCCCATTGTAACAACTAGTACCAAGTTTTGCCCTCTTTCAGACAACAGTGACAGAGACATGCACTATGTTGAACGTGAAAGGGAAATCTGCAACTGCTATAAATAGAAATCAGGCAAATTTTTAGAACTTTGGCTAGTTGGCTTGGGAGATGAGGGAGTGGAAGTATAATGCCTGTTAAGAATGGCAACAGCTAAACTATCCTTCGGCTCATCCCTTCCCTTAAATCTGTCATGCTAATCTTAGATCCATCCAGAGATGACAGTAAAAGGTCTCAAAGTTTTTTTTTTACAGTGTGTCTAAGCTGCCAAAAGGAGCTTTGGTCCTGTTGAGAAATTTTCCTGAGGCAGACTAATTCCTGTGGGAAACCATAAACAGGTGTTTACATTAGTATTAAGGCTCTTACTGCCCCACATTAGGTTTTCAATGCTAATGAGGTAACCCACTGCTGATTGAGAAACAGACCCAAAGATCTAGATAACTTGCAATCAGCCCTGCCATCATGGAAAACTCCCTAGAATTTAAGAGATGTTATTTTGATAATGGGGCAGCAGATATCCCAGATTAAGGTGGACTCCTCAAAGAAGGTTGTCAGCCAAAGGGCACAAACCCCAGCCACAGCTGGAAAACATGGCTGTGGCTGCCACAGTTCCTAAGGCTAAAAGAGTGTGAGCAAATGATAACTATGCTAAACTAATATAGGGCTTTGGGTGGACTGAAAACATTGGAAGTTTGTTGGGTTAGGCTGTGGTCAGCCATTGCACTACCTAAAACAAAGTCAATGCAGCTTGCTTCCAGCATGTAGTCACTCTCCTTCTTTGCCTCTTGATCTCTCTCTCTTCCTATATGCCAACCTCACTGCTTTAAGGGAAAAATGATTAGGGGAGGGGCCCAGGTTTCCATCACCAAGGGGGACCAAAGGTTTATGCACGTCACAAGTATGCTGGGTAACTTTGAGGAGGAGAGGAACTCAAACTTGTATGGCTCTGCTGGACACAGGCACCCAAGTCACCATTCTACACGTCCCATGGGGAAACTAGCACCTGGAATCAGCTACCTGTGGTTCAGGCAGAGTTCACCTGGGGAAGGAGAGCTGATATGACCTTGTGGTTGGGGCCCTGCAGGCCAATTCAATGTATTGTTGTTACTTTTACATCTGAATGTATAGTAGGAATTGATGTGTTATATACTTGTGTTTCCTCATCCCATAAGTGCCAGAGGAGCTTATCCTGATTGGGAAGAGCTGCATGTAGAGAAGTTCTAGTACCTTTGAGCCTACACAATTTGAGCTACAACTCTATAGGACTGATGATTTTGCCAACTGGAGCTTCCCCTTGTCAAAGGTGGCCATTAGGGTTTTGGACTCATAGCCTCTCTAACACAGCTACCACATACACCTCTTTGGAAAGCAGCTATTAGCTTGCTACAGAGCTCTTGTTGAAACTGAATGCCTGACTGATAAAGGCCTTGCAACTCTCTGCCTAATACTCCCATTTTGGGGTGGGTCAACTAGGACTGAATAAAGACCGAAGTGAGAAGGGTTCAATAAGCCTTGCTTGTCCAATGGAAATGGCATATTCAAGAATGCCCCTGTTCTGGCCCCAGTGGCATCCTGGCATTATATGAAAAAGTGGCAGCTTTCCCCCTGGGAGAAACTTTATCCTTTGCCTTCTCCTCCTTCTTGCTTTTCTGCCTGAAGCTAAGCCACTGGCTCAATGGGGCCCTCAGTTCAGTTTCCCCTAAATTCCTGGGACTGATTCACTGATGGTTTGGCTACACTGAAACGTGAAAGGGGTTCTTGGAGCTGTTGCAGCTGTTCTATCTCAGTGTTAACATGTAGAACCAAAAGTGGACATGGTCTACATTCTGTGGGCAGAATTCAAGGCCACTCTCTTATCTCTGACCAACAGTCCCCTTGATGAACCTTGTTATATTTGTACTGACTCTTGGGCTGTTGCCAGCGGCCTAGCTCTTTGGTCTGCACTTGGAAAACTACAGACTGGCAGATTGAAAACATTCCTTTTCTTTGGGGATGTGAACTGGAAACAAATCGCAGCTGCTGACCCAACCACTTGGGTCCCTCATGTAGATGTCCATGATAGGGGCCATTCTGAGGAGACTGACTAGAGTCAAGCTGCTGATGGAACTTTGTGCTGCCCCAATTGCCATCGTTGCTGCCTGTGTCCATCATTGTACTGGACATAGCCCACACCCATCCTCATAGACTGGGCACAGAGTAGAGGAATCTATGCTTCTGATGCAAAGGCTACCATTGCATGCCAGACTTGGACTCCTGACAAAAGATGACGCATTTGTCTCACAGCGAATGAGGCCACACTGCGTGAGTGTGACCCTTCTCCACTCCTGGCATATTGACTACATTGGACTTTTGACCCTCTCTCAGGGCTATTCGTGGTGCCTCACTGCTATTGACATTTTTTCAGCTTTGGTGTTACTGGTCTAGTCCCATCAACTGACTCTAGCTATACCATTTGGCCCTTGAAACTAATCTGTGTTATGTGTTTGGCTTTCTGGACCATTTGCAGTCTGACAATGTTAAACCTTCTATTGCAAAAGCCATTCAACAATGGGCTAATGGCCAAGGTACTTAATGGATTTTCTATGCTCACTACTATCCACAGGCATCTGGTAGTGTTGAGCATTGGAACAGTTACCTCAAAAATCAACTCAAAGAGATCTCTTACTCTGTATCCCTCACCTCCTCCTAATTCATACACCTTAGTACTAGGTATTTTGGTTACTGGATGTGGCTGTCCCCAGGAAGGGATCATCTCCTCTTGGCCACTTCCTAAGTAATTATAAGGACAGATGGGTGGTGTGGGGAGTTTATAAGCCTACTTTGAAAATCCAGAATCCTACCAGGGGCATTCCTGGACATGATGCTTCTTTCTTTCTCCTAATGACCATCAGAGACTGGCCTGGTTGGTACACCCTCTTGGTGGCAGCCCTGCCAAAAGGGGGCCTAAGGGATTTAAATTTAATTCTGGTTCAGCTACTTAGATTCTCTTGTTGGACTAACATGATCCTAGCCCATAAGGATAATGGCTATATGATTGAGTACATTGCTCCCCAAGTACCTCTATAGTGGCCCATTAGGGCCCAAATGGGGGACCTAATGGGTTTCTATAAGTTTTAGAAAAATGTCCTTATCCCTTTTGTGCCTTACCCTTCTGGACAAAAGGTCTGGGTGTAAGTAGGGGATGATTGGGAAAAAAGGTGAACTTATAGCTACTGGAATGGGACACACTGATTTTTTGGTGGTGGAAGTAAACAATTCTGGCACTAGGGCAAGGAACATCCTGGACCTCGGGAGGCATGGGAGAGGGAGAGACATTAATGATCTTCTGTCTTTCAGAGCTATCCCTGGATCTTTCCTCATGAAGGAAAATATTCAGGTGAGGTTCTCCTGAACTAGGAAACACTAAATTTAACTGACTGCAGGGTCTGCCATACCCCACCGGATAGCTCTGACTACAATTGATTGCCATTCTCCTTAAGTTTAATAAGAAGTCAACTGAAACAGCAGGGAATGGTCCAGCTCCTGTACCTCCCGTGCAAAACATCTGTCAACACCTCTGGATATCTTTCCCACTCCCATTCCTGTAGCTTTCACTAGTCATTCTGTGGAGTGGATGAATGCCACTGGCTGGTGGCATGGACAAACAGGACAGTTTGGACTGACTGCCCACAGGCTCTCCCTCCATAAATAAGGACTAGACTCAATTCAAACTGAACTAGGAACCCTAAGGCCTACCAAATAGCTGGGAGGTCACAATGGCGACACTGTGTTCTGTGAAAGACACGGTGTCAACCTATGCTGCCCAACTGATGTGGATCAAATTTGGGGGCTCCAATATTATAAACAACAATTTCTTTCCAGATGCACCATGTACACCCCTAGGACTGTACTTCTTATGTGGAAGTCAGGCATTATTAACTTGCCTTCTCTTGAAAACACAGTGGCTTGCACCTTAGGGGTGGTCATAAGAGACCTTCAAGTGTTTAAGGAAACACCATCACTAGATCACAGAGCCCTCAGATAACAGGGAGACTTATCCAAAATGAGGCTGCCCTTGATTACTTAGAGGAGTTTCTCAGAGGGATAACCTACTTGCTATTTGTATGCAACCTGTGGGCATTATTCCTACAATGAGAACCATCCAATTAGAAGAGGTAGAACAAAATTTGTCCTGACTTTAGCTGAAGAGATCAATGACATCACATTGGCCCTGGAAGGCATTCAAGTCAGCCTCAACTCACTGCTCAGGGTTGTTATGATTGATATAATTGTCCTAGTTTTCTTCCTTGCAGGCCATGGCAAAGTATGTGCAATTGCTAAGGCATGCTGCTGTACCTAGATTAATGCCTTGGGCCAAGGAGAAAAGTCAATACAGAAACAATACCTATGAAGCAGCCAAAGTAGACCCTGATGGTTTCTGAGATTTGTTCAGCTCATTAGGTCTGGACCCCTGAGGAGCACAATTATTAATACTGTAGGTTGGCCTCTCCTGCTACTCGAAATCCTGTTGATAGTAGCCTTATTAAATGCTATACGAAACAGATTGAATGGATTTGGTCCCAGCCTCTGGTGGTCAGATTAATCAGAATGACCAACAGAGAGGCATACTCATGGGAAAGTTTGGCAGAAGCCAAGACAGTGTAGAAACAAGGGGTGGATATTAGTGGGAGAAAATTCTTCATAGGTCTTTCATAATTTTGCACATCTTGTGAACACAGGCACTGACTGCCTGTGGTGGGCAGAATAATGGCTCCCCAAAGATGTCCACAAGGCTCATCACAAAGTCATCACAAGGATCCTTATAAGGGAAAGAGGGAGGCAGGAGAGTCAGAGAAGATTGACAATGGAAGCAGAGGTTGATTTGTCCACAAGGCAAGGAATGTGGGCAGTCTCTAAAATCTGGAAAAGGCAAGGAACAGATTCTCCTCTAGAGCCTCCAGAAGGAACACAGCCTTTGATTTTAGCCCTTTATGATGCATTTTGGACTTCTGAGCTCCAGAATTGTAAGGTAATAAATCTGTGTTGTTTTAAGTTACTAAATTTGTGGTTATTTGTTACAGCAGCAATAGGCAACTAATCCACTGCTTTGTTCTGGACTAGTTTTTCAAGCATGTTTGTATGGTGAACAGTCTCAAGATATAGTATCTCCCTCCAGAGCAAAGGGCTGCAGGCTTACTGCCTATTTAAAAGATCCCGGTTTCCCATGCTTGGGGTTCCTCTCTTATAATGCAACCCTTGCATGTGCAGGTGTCACCTGACCATGTTTGCATCATTCTGCAGAAGTTAGGGGTTGGGGAACTGGTGCAAGAAAATGTTGATACACTGGCTACTGCTACAGCAGTGAGTAACAAAGTACTTTGTTTCTGACCCAGGTGTGTCTTCTGCCAGTATTCATGAAACCGTTAGCTTGTAAGTAGGGAAAAATCTCAGACCCTTCACAATCCTTGATAGATTATACAACAACTCAGATAAGCCACAGTGTTGTTCTTTCTTCACTTTTCAACTCATTTGGGAACTAAGGTGGTACGAATTATTTGGATGAAATGGAAGGATGGAAAGACTATACATTTTTTTTTTTAACACTTCTCAGCTTCCTATGTAAAACAGCTCAACAGGTTGCCTTCTTGAGTGCCATAAAATTCCCCAACATCCAGAAACATGTTTTTCCCCAAAAGCATTATTAGCCTCTGGAATTCCTAGATAATTTGCTTCATACAATAGATTTTGCACACTTTAAATACAGGTGTATTGAGTAAATTTGTCCTCTGAAATCATTAGGCACGGAGTTTTACACAAAATAAAATCAAGCTTGAGTCTAATTATAAAAATATTGATCTTTGTATTCATATGTTTCCAGGAGAACCAGTCTTACCACTTCTGTAAGATATTCAGTGCTTGCCCTAGGGACTGTGTCTCAGGTTATCAGTAGTACCTTGTTTATAAGAGAGATCAAAAGAGAATAGTCTTAGAATATTTTTAGGCATTTTCAGAAGGCCTGAGTAAATTCCAGACTCCTGATAAGAGCTGAGTAGGTGAAATGCAGTAACTGAGGTTAAATGCAAGTTTATAATAGAATCCTGGCAATACTTACCAATAATGGGAAAAATCCACTGTAAGGTTTATTATGAGTATTAAATCAACTCAGAATTAAAGAGACTTCATAGTGAAATATGATTCTTTGATATTTGATAACATTTGCTACTCCACTTTGTGAGAGGAAATAAGAAGAAAAATGTAGGTGGTAGGGATGATCTCCCCAGCACTTTGTACAGTAATGATTCTCAACCAGGGGCAATTTTGCCTCCCAGGGGACATCTGCTAATGTCTAGAGACATTTGATTGTCATAATAGGGGTTGGGGGGATGCTATTGGCATCTAGCGACAGAGGTCAGGGATGCTGCTAAACATCCTACAATGCACAGAAAAGCACCCCCCAACAAAGAATTCTGGCCCCAAATGTCAATAGTGTCCAAGTCGAGAAAGTCTGCTGTATAAGGATAAAAAATAGCGAGACTAGAGATGGAATAGTTCTGTATCTTGACTGTGGTATGGTTATACAAACCTATACATGGCATAAAATTGCAAGAACCACACACATGCACGTATACAAATGAATGTAGGTTAAAAAATATGGTGAAAACTGAATAAAGTCAGTAGTTTAGTTACCATGTCAGTTTCCTAGCTTGATATTATACAACAACTTAAGGTGTCACCATCGGGGGAAGCTGGGTGAAGGGTACATGGGTCTCTTTGTACTATTTTAGCAACTTCCTATGAATCTATAATTATTTCAGAATGAAAATTTAAAAAACAAAGAGTGAGACTGGAGCAAAATAAGAACCACAGGTGTATTCTTCAGAGAAGCTTGCGATATCGCCTTCACTTGTGCCACTGCTGGCCCTCTTGTTGCTTCTGTATGTTATGCAGTTCCTGGCACAGCTGCAGGTTCCTTCTCAGGAGCTTTTATTCAAAGGTTGTGGTGACTGGAGATGTATTTGCACACTCTACCCAGTGGTCTGAAATTTTAGTTGGCAAATTAATAAAGTAAACACCCCTCCTCACCACCATCTCTTCCCTAGCCCTAAGGCTTAGAAACTTGAACATCTTACCCTATTCCCTTTGTTTTGAAGTAGTCCTAGAGATATTTGTGGACTGTTCCTAGGCTGTGGACCACACTAAGATCAGTGCCCTAGCAGAGTTTCTGTTTCCCACTACTGCATCTTTCTCACGACGCTGCCCCTCTCAACACCCTTAACAAATCATATCCATTCCTCAAGGCCTGGCTCAAATCATTTCCCTCGAAATCCTTTTTGACTCTCCCGCTTTCCCCCACCCCAAGCAGGGAGCGAATAATGTTTCCTTCCTCTGAACCTATTGCAAAGCAAGTAAGTTTCAAAGTATGTGTGTTTGTATCTGTCTATAATCTATCTATATGTCACTATACTATAAACCTTGGGTGAGACAGGGGTGTAAAGTATGATCTACTGCTCTAAATGAATTTCCTCTCTAGTGGAAAACATGACAGTTCAACAATTCAGTTCAACAGTAAATGCTCTCATGCCAAGAAATTAGTTTGGGCACTGTGTGGTATATATGATGCTTAAGACTTGTTTTCAAGCACCTTGTCTAAAAAATGTCTAAAATATGCATACAATTAAGTGTAATACAAGGCAGAATGTGATAAGTGACACCAAAAAGGTAATAAAGCTATATGGGAATGTAGAGTATTTAGAGAATATTTCTGATCAAAAAAAAGCTTATCAGGGAAAAATTTTTAGGGAAAGTCACATTTCAGGTGATGTTTGAAGGATGGGGAAAAACAACAATGGAGTCAGAATGAGGGGGAAGAATTTCTACTTGCAGTGAGAATGTTGTGTTGAAGGCTTGAGGCGGGAAAGCACAAGACAAGCCTGGAGAACTTAGTGGACTTGTTTGCTTGAGGGTAAGATATGAGTGATGAGCAAGGTTTTGTTGTCACAGAGGGCCCTGGATGCCATGCCAAAAAGTTTAGACATTATTCTAAAACTTTGGTGAGAGCTACTGAAAATTTTCTAGGTGTCATGATCAAAGCTTAGTTCTAGGATAACATATGGCATCAACAGAAAATAGTTTTGAGGATGAGACGTTAGACTGAGACAGAGGAATCTGCAGGTTATTGCTGGAATGAAGGCCAGAGTTAATGAGGGTATGAACTAGACTGGTAGCAGGAGAAATAGTTTTAGGTAATGGAAGCAATATTACAAGTGACAAATAGTCAAGTGAAGCATACAAATAATTATGCCAAAGGTCAGAGAAAAAAAATGATTCTGTAGGCTTGGGTGCTCAAGAAAGGTTTTAGAGAGGAGGTAGCAATAACAGGCACAACGTGGGGAGTGTAATGACTTGAAGGAATGATCAGAGGTGAGAAAAGTATAATGTACAAGTTCTTCTATAGATGGTAATAAACATGCTTGCCTGTAATGGAGTTTATCCATAGAGAGTAATGAGAGTGCAGCGTGAAAGACAGACCAGGAGTTAGTTTGGCAGGCCTTGAAATCCTAGTTAAGAAGCTTGGGTTTTATCTTCCAGACAGTGGAAGCTTATGATGAATTTAAAGTACGAGAGTAAAATGATGATGCATGTTATTTACACCACTTCTTTGACATGACATATGTACTACCTTGTGTTGAAGTTATATAAGTTCCTGGACATAGGATTAAACTTTGCTCAATAAATTCTTGTTTATTGAGAATTAACTCATTCTGTCAAGGAAGTATTCTTCTACTATGTGAATAATAACCTTGTATACTTTAAGTTTGAATATTGGGACCTATAAAAAGGGACCTATCCAGTTAGAGCTGCCTCATATTGGCTCATGAAACTGACTGGTGAAATTTCAGGTTATTTTGTGAGCCAGTTGACCTCAAGTTGGTAGCTTGAGATTGGCTATTTAGCAAGTATTTATATCAAGGAACTTGGCAAATGCTATAAATTGGCTTGTTTTCTGGAGAGTTGGTTATTAAACATTTACCAGCACCTCACTGCTTATCTTCCCCTCCCTCTCTCTCCCCAACCTCCATCCAACTAGCCACTAAGTTTTTTGAGGGCAGAGACTGAGTCTTATTTGTCTTTGTTATCCTCAACAATATTTGGACATTAATTGTCCTCACTTAATGTTTGTAGAATTAAATAAATAAGCTCTTGTAATTTTTTTTCAGACTGACCATTTAATAAACAAAAATCATTCAGAAGAAAATGCCTCAAATAGACATCTAGACTCTGTGGGCCACATCAGATCCTATGCCTGTTGTTGTAAGTTGTTTTATTGGAAAACAGCCTCACTTATTCATGTATGTATTGTCTATGGTTGCTCTGTGCTACAAGGGCAGAGCTGAGGATTTGAGACAGAGAATGTATGGCCACAAAGCATAACATATTTACTATCCAGTCTTCCCTGAAAGACTGCTGATCCCTGATCTAGACCCCCACCTCCAATGTTTCCTTAAAAAGTAGGATTATTTCTAAAAAGTGCCATAACAAATAACTAACTATACTGTATATTCTCACAGATAATTTCATAATTTGTGCATACACATAAGAATTTTTTAGAAATTAATGTAGACACAGATAATTACACTTTTATAAGTGCAGGATTAGAGATAAATGATTGGTTGTCCAATGGTGGAACTTTCTACCTTGAGAAGTAACGATTACCCCACATCTAGACATAAACAAGAAGACATCCTTCAGCAGAGAGCCTTGTGTAATTTCTTCATGTTACTGAACAATGCTGCGAGAAATTTAGCTGCTGTCTGATGATGTCTATGTATGTATTTGAACTTATACTTTCAGAACTTCTCTTACACCCAGATTCCAAAGGGGATCTGCTAAAAAGTAGTCTTAATGCAAGAGTATTTATTCCCACAACAGAGTTGGACATTTTAAAAACAAATACAGAGCGTATCTTTGCATATTTGGGTTATAGTTAGCTGTCAGAGTTTACATTTGCGCAATACTGATTAATAAAGTTAATGTTCTGGGTTGTATATTCCTTGCAAGTCATCTTTAAAGGCAAATGATGACGTCATTTCAAATTTAGAATTCTCAGGGAGAAATTAACTTCCTGTTTCTTATTTGTACCCATATTACAGGGAAAATAGTTTTTGAACAACTATCTTGAACAGCACCTGAAGTGTGAAATGGCGCAGTAACTTAACCGGATAGAAGAATATAAAATGAACACCTCAGCTACATTAAACTGTTCCAGTGGGGCGGGCACTCCTTGGGCACCGTTTCCGTCCCAAACATTCTGGGGGATAGTGTTCACAGACAACTCGGGGATGCTCGCGCACGGCTGTCGGCGCGGGAGCGGAGTCCACTGTCGACACAGGTGTTCTGATCACCTGACCGAACCTGGCTGACCCAAGGGCGGAAGCCCTGGCCAAGAAGCAATGACTCCGCGGGATTGCGCAGGGTGGCTACAGGCATCTACTCCATTTTCCTTTCGTTATGATGAGGATCTTTCCCTCATTAATAACTCCCGCACCCCAGGCAATACGATCAAGCATTTTAAGTCTTCCAAGTAGGCAAAAATGAACCGTATTAAAATAGCAACAACAGAACAGCTCGCAGGCATTTACTACCCAGCCTCCTCCCAGCAGGGTACGCGACGCACGAAGGGGCGCTGCGGAGACGAAGACACGAGCACGGCCACCGCGGTGCCTAAGGTGACGGGGTGGGGAAACTTCCTGGACCACCAGCGCGCAGGCGCATCCCCGGCCGCAGCGCCCAGTGGTCGAGCCTTCTTTCTAGTAATTTCGCTAGCCGTGACGTCATCCCCGTGCGCCATTATAGTGCCTCCTAGAACCCGCGAATTTATTTTTGTAGTGAGAGGGGTGAAAAAAAATGAACTGACTTTTGCCGCTCCAGCTGGCTTTTAGTCCTTCTCTCTGAACGCGCCCAGACTTTGAGCAATGCAGCGGGAAAGGCCAAGAACAGCATCCGTGGCTCGAAGCGACGCCCGCCGAATATGACTCGGCGACGCCGCCCGCCGCCTTACCCGGCGTGCTCCGCGCGGCGCCGGCGGAGGGACGTGGGGGGAGGGGCGGGAGGAGGAAGCGGCGGCTGCGGATGTCGCTGCGACCAAGCGGCGTCTGAACACACGGCGGCTGCCGAGCGCCCGACCCGGGCCTGCGCCGGAGCCCACACCGACTCCGCGGCCCCTTGCCCGCCAGGGTGGCCCCGCGCCCGTTGCCATTGCGGCGGCGTGCGCCGCATTCTCCGCTGCCCGGGCCGGTCGGCTCTGGCGTCTCCTGGCTCTCCCTCGCTCGCCTGCTCCCTCCTGCGCGCCTGAGTCACTGCCGCCGCCGCCATGGCCGAGAAGAGTGAAAGCGGCGGCCCTCCGAGCTCCCAGGACGGCGCCGCCGCGGCCGAGGGTGCCGGCGCCCCCGCGGCCGCTGCCTCTGCGGAGCCCAAGATCATGAAAGTCACCGTGAAGACCCCGAAGGAGAAGGAGGAGTTCGCTGTGCCCGAGAACAGCTCCGTCCAGCAGGTGCGGGCCGCCCTGGGCTCAGGCTGCGGTGGGGTGGGGATGGCGGCGGGACCTCCGCCCCCGGCAGGCGAAGGCGTTTTAGAAGGGCTTGGGAGGGGGTGTCCCCGGAGGTGCCCTCGGCCTTTCTCCGGGGTTTATCCCAAATGAGATCACACCCAAGTTCGTGGGTTTGCTTCTTGCGACACCGCAGAGGTTTGTGGCGGGGCCGCGCGGCCTGTTTGTGGGACGCGCCGACGCCGCGCCGTCCGCGCCTCCCTCCTGCTTCGGAGACCCCCGGCCCCCTCCCCGGCTCCCCGCCCCCAGCGCCTCCCTCTTGCTCCTCACAAAGGAAGGGACCCTCCGCCGGCTCCGGGCGGGGTGGAGGCGTGGAGGCTGGGCTGGGGCGAGGGTTCGCTTTAGCCTAGTCTGCGGTTTTGTCTCGTGAATTAAAAAAAAAAAAAAAAAAGCGGGGGATGGGGTGCTCATTGTTTTACCTTGCCGCGGGTTAAGGTAGATTTTGGGGTGAGGAGCACGTGTACATTTAGATATGCGTTTTGACTGCTAAAATCTTTCCCACTTTCCAATTTTTAGAAATAAAATTATGACGTAGAAACTGGTTTCAGCCACATCTTAAGTAATAGTACTAGGCCTGAGGAGAAAGGTGGATGACTTTCATTGATGACTTGCTGTTTCCGTTTTACTATATTTGTCATCCCTCAGATGCCAGTCATTGGGGAGGTTTTTGTTTAACTTGAGACGGATGATAGCTATGTTATTCAGATAATAGCGGTTGCAATCCAATAAGAGAGAACAAAAGTGGAATTAGTGGAGAATATTACAAATAATTTACTATTTAAAATCTGTTGAGGAATACAAATTTTGCAGTTAACTAAGAATCTTGAAGAATTCAAATTGTTTTAGCTTATTCCTGAATATACATCCCAGGATATTTTCCATAATAATTGAGTTGATCTCTGATGATCTCAATGTGAAGTTTATCAGGAAACGGCAGTTCCCGAAATCGACCTTTGTTTCCCAGAGATAGTAAATGATTAGGGCCTGGTGTATATAGTTCGGAAAGGTGGTGTGTTTTGTGAAGCAGTAAGTAGTGCGTAGCATCAAGTGAGAGAAACTTTTACCAGCCAGGGAATCACATTTTTTTGTCTGTCAATTTTCCTGTAAAAATTTTCCTTAACGTTTTTGTATTTTCCAACATACAAGAAAGTTGAAAGAATTGTACAGTGAACACCTGTATGTCCATCACCTACAATTAACATTTTGCTTTATTTGCTTTGTCACACAGCTAATCGTTTATCAGTCCTTTTTATTTTTTGGATGCATTTCAAAGTAAGTTGTAAATATCGGTACATGTTACCTTTAAGAGCACTTCAGCAATGTGTCCGTCATTAAACTGAGTGCAATTTTTTTTTTTTAGGTAAATTTGACATGCAATGAAATGCACATGGTTGCCATTCCATGAAATTTCACAAATACATATACATCTCTGCAATCCAAAGCCTTATCAAGATGTATAACTTCATAATTGACTGGAAAGTTCCCTCTTGCTTTTTCTCAATCAGTTCAGTTGCTCTCCCCTCCATCAACCACTGTTGTGATTTTTTTCGCCATGGATTAGTTTTGGGTATTCCAAAACTTCATATAAGTGGGATTATATGCTATGTACTCTTTGGGGTAAGGCTCTTTACTCAGCATAACGTTTTTGAGATTCATTCTTGTTGTGTATATCAGTAGTTCTTTTTTATTGTTGTGCTGTCTTCCATTGTGTGAATATACCATAATTTATCCATTTGTCTGTTGAGGGTCACCTGGGCTGTTTCCAGTTAGTTGGCTGTGAACACTCTTGTACAGATCTTTTGTTGGACAAAAGCTTTTCTCTCTCATGTTAAATACTTAGAAGTGGAATGACTGGGTTTTAGGATAGCTAGTTGTAGGTTTCATTTTGTAAGAAATTTTTAAAGGGACTTGTACCGTTTTGCAGCCCCATCTGTAGGTTTAGTTTTATAAGAAACTATATTTTTAAAGAGTGCTTGTACCATTTTGCAATTCTACTGACAGTGCGTGGGAGTTCCTGTTGCTCCACATCCCTGCTAACATTTAATAGTGTCAGTCTTTCATTTTAGCTCTAGTAGTGGGTGTGTAGCCATATTAACTTTTGAAGTCCTTGGATCTTCTTTCTAAGATTCCTAGTTCAGGCCTCCACTATCCTGGCTGCTTTCAGCATTTTACTGTAAAAGATTAGAAAGAGTCAGTGTTTTATAAGTAGGAAAATTCACTTAGGTCATTTTATGATGTTATATCTGTGAGGATTTTTAGTTTTTGTGATGGTGAAATTAGAATTTTAAATTTTGTGGAAGTTTTAATTTTATTGCTCTGTAACCAAAGTAAAATTTTGATAAGATAAAATTAAAGCTTTTCTGAAGCAACTTTTTCTGATGGCAGTTGAATTTTTATTTTGTTAAATGCTTTCTGTTGAAGCGGAAAACATGATGAAAATTGAAGCTCACCATTTGCATTAAGAACCTGAAGACGAATTATCTATGAGGTCTAAGGGAAGTACATAGAGGAAAATGTGCAAGAATAAGAAAAGCAGTTTTCAGATGATTTGTAAAATTCTACAGGAAGCACAAAAGGATCTGTCATTTTGTAATTTAAATTTTTCTTAAAGAGTTTGATAGATTTAAACTATTTGCTACAGATTAAAATTTGTCATTAAAATATACTTAATGACATTGATTCCACTAAAAATGTTCAGGAAAAAATTGGGAAGTATTTAGTCCTAAAAATTCTTATCTAATCTTAGAGGTAAAGAGGGGGTAAGCAAGAGACCTACAAAAGGATAATGTTAAAGGCTTTCTATTAGGCAAATCCCATGTTTTACAATTTAAAATCTCTTTCAATAAGTGTTCCTATATAGTGTAAATTCTCTTGATAGATTATACTGAAATAGTGTTTGCGCGAATGTGTTCTAATAATTGGATGGGATTATATTAAACCTCCTGGCTCAATTGTAAAATAAGTTGTAAGGTGGTAATTAATTTTCTTATTTTTTCCTCTGTTTCTTTTTGCGTGTGTATCACCAACAGGCAGTAACAAGATACTGTAATACATTGATATATAACAAATGTTACTTGTTTAAGATTGATAATGAAGTTTACACTTTTTCGAAATTAAAGTGAAATTTATTTTTCATTGAGCACTCAGAATCAATTGCAAAGTGTTTAAATTTCTGCTTAAGAGTGGTTAGACTATGAACTTCACTATGTATGTTCCAAGGTGGTTTCGTTAGTAGGGGTTTTCATAATATAAGTAAATAGATTAAAAAAGTAGATACATGTGTAGTGGTAAAGTCCCTGTGTATCAGATTATGTTTTCTATTAATTGTTGGTTATCTGTTTTTGGAAACAGTTTGAACGTTTCCAAGTGTCAACAAGCAAGATGAAGTCCAGAAGAAAGGTGTGTGTGTGTGTGTGTGTGATTAAAATTAGTGCAGAGAATGGAAGGGAGCTTCCATGTAACTTCTTACTAGCTTGATCTGGGATTTTGTAGCCCTCTAGGTTATAGTGTAAGATTTTGAAATACTGTTAGCTGAAATATTCAAGCAAGGTATATTCTAGTTTCAGAAAACATCCTCATCACTTGAAACTTTTAGAAAAATATTAACATACTTAGACATAATATAAATATTGTGTTGAATAGAATTGAGCCTTTCCTTGATAAGGGGAATTGCGGTGCCTCAGGGTCGTTATCATAAATATCATTTAACGTTATATTTTATAGTGTGGATCTAGAACTGCACTGTCTGCATTGGTACCAGTAGCCCCATCTGACTATTCAGCGCTTAAAATGTGGTTGGACTGATTTGAAATGTACTGTAAGTGAAAAATACACACCAGATTTTTAAAACTTGTGAATGGCTTCTTTCACTTAGCAAATGTTTTCAAGGTTCATCCATGTTGTAGCATGTATCAGTATTTCCTTTTTATTGCTGAATAGTATTCCACTGTATAGATATGTATCACACTTTATTTCTCCATTCATCGGTGGATAGACTTTTGGGTTGTTTGTACTTTTGACCATTATGAATAATGGTTCTGTGAATACTCATACTAGTTTTGGTGTGGACATGTGTTTTCGTGTTTCTTGAGTGTATACCTATGAGTGGAACTACTGGGTCATGTGGTAGCTCTCTGTTTAACTTTTTGAGAAACTGTCAAACTATTTTCCAAGGCAGCTGTACCGTTTTATATTCCCACCAGCAATGCATGAGGATTCCGATTACTGTATATTATCTGCAGCACTTGTTATTGTTTTTGATTTTAGCCTTCCTAGTTGCTATAAATTGGTATCTCATTGTGATTACTTAGCTTTCTGTTACTCAAGCAGCAGTTCTCAGTATGGTCTGGGGTTCTTGAAGATCCTTCTAGGAGGACTATGAGATCAAAACTTTTTATAATAATTCTGAGATGATGTTTGTGTTTTTCACTCTTAATTCTCTCAAAAACGGACAATGCACTTTTCCAGAAGCTTTAAGATGTGAGATATCACAAAAGATGTGAAATGCAATTATCTTTTATTACGGGACTAAAGTGATTTGCAAAAATTTTAAACAATGCTACTCTTCACGCTAGGAAAGCATAGTTATTTTCATAAGGATGTTACTTATATTAACATGTACTGAGTTGATTGTTATTGTAAAATGAATATTTTTAAAGATTTCTTAGTTTTAATTTCTAATATAGTAAATATCAGTAGATATAACCTACATAAACAAAAACTCTTTGGGGTTTCAATTTGTAAAAGAGTGGTATCCTGACACCAAGAATTGCTGCTGTAGAGTATTTAATAGATTAAGTAGGTACTTTAAGATTGAAGATTGACTCCATTAAGTTGCTATTTTTTCTTGCCTAGAAACTATGATAGCCTTCTGGTCAGCCTTTCCGCTTTTCTCTCTCGTTCCCCCCGCTATCCCTCCATTCATTCCTAGAGCAATCTCTGAAAAATGTTAATCAGATCATGTTACTGTCTGTCTACATGGAACTAATAGCTCCCCATTGATTTTAGACTTATATAACGTGGCTGTGAGGCCCTGTGTGGTATGGCTCCTGCCTACCTTTCTGTTCTGATGCATTCTTTCCTTCTTGGTCACTTGGCTCTTGCCATGTTGACTTTTTAGTTCCTTGACCTGTTATAACTTTTTTTTTTTTTTCCACCTGCCTCAGGACTTTTGTGCAGTTGGTTCTTGTTACGTGGAATGTCTCCCACTCTTTGCCCATTGCCACTCATCCCTTAAATCTCAGTGTAAAGGTCACCTTCTCAGAGAAGTATTCCTGATTGTTCAGACTAGATTGGGATTCCTTGTTGTATTTTCTCATCCTGTTTTTGGTCATAATTCATCACAACTTAAGTTCTGTGTTTATGTGATTATTTGATTAATGTTTATTTCTTCTGGTAGAGAGGATCTGTGATTGTTTCCTTTGTGTTACCAGAGCCTAGCGCATAGTATGGGCTCAGTAAATACGTCTTTACAAATGAATCTAGAGTATTATGCACAATAATATGTATTTAAGTAACTAGCAGTTGTTGAGCCTTTACTGAGTGCGGTGTATACATGATCTCATGGCTTCCTGCACCCCTCTTGCAGCAGCTTCTTAAACTGCTCTCTCCTTAGCTCACCTCTTTCCAAGCACAACTCTTAACTGCCTCAGGACGTTCACTCTTGATTCTGGTTACTGGAACATAATTCTTCTAGAACACCCTTTCTTAGCTGGGGATCTTCATCTGAACCACAGAACACAGAAAATAATTTGAGTGACTATCCATTTTTCTCAAAGATGGTTCACAACTAATGCATAGGAGAGAAGTTAATTCTTTATCAACAGTCGGTGTGCTGGTAAACGTTATCAACCAGTTCTTCCGGGAAAAACAGCACTGATTTGTAGTGTTTGCTGATTTCTGTGCTGTAAACACTCTTATCATGGCAAATTTTAAGCTATCAATATTAAATTGGCCCAGAGAATTCCTGAAAATTTAGCAGTCTGAGCTGGTAGGAGCCATTGCTTACAGTAGATGCCTTAAAACAAGGATCAGCAAACTGTAGTGGGCCAAATCCACCATGTGCATTTGCTTATTTATTATCTATGGCTGTTTTCAGAACAGACCATGTGACCCACAGAGCTGAAAATATTTACTGTCTCACCCTTTACAGAAAGTTGCTGACCCCTGCCTTAGGGCAATAGGGCTTACTCTTCTAGATCTTCTCATATTGTTCCTCAAAACCCTTCTCATTGAAAAATTTTACCATGAGTTAAATAATAGTGCTCTCCAATAAAAATATAATGCACGCCACATGTGTAATTTAAATTTTCTCATAGCCATTTAAAAGAAGTGAAATTAATTTTTTTATTGTGAAAAATAGACATAACAAAATTTGCCATCTTAACCATTTTTAAGTGTACAGTTTAGTGCTGGTAAATACATTCACATTGTGCAGCCATGACCAGCATGCATCTCCAGAGCTCTTTTCATCTTGCAGAACTGAAACCCTATACCTATTAAATAATAACTTTCCATTCTGCTCTCCCACCAGCACCTGAAAACAACACTTCTACTTTGTCTTTATGAATTTGACTGCTCTAGGTATCTCATAAAAGTGGAATCATAAGTATCTGTCCTTTTGTGACTGACTTATTTCATTAGCTTAATGTCCTGAAGTTTCATGCATGTTGTAGCATGTGGCACAATTTCCTTCCATTTTAAGGCTGAAGAATAATCCATTTTGTATATACACCCCATTTTGTTTATCTGTTCATTAATCAGTGGTCACTTGGGTTGCTTCTACCTTTTGGGTATTGTCATTTCAATAATATATTTTATTTAACCCAGTGTATTCTAAGTTTCATTTCAACATGTAACTGATATAAAAAATTGAAGTATTTTACATTATTTTCATACTAAGACTTCAAAATCTGGTGTGTATTTTTTACTTATAGCACATCCTTAATTTGGATTAGCCATATTTCAGGTGCTCAATAGCCACGTTGCTAGAGACTTCCAAATTAGATAGCACAGCTAACAGAGTCTTCATGCTTTGCCTCCTGTTTATCTCTTCCCCTTTATTCACTGCATTTCAGCCATTTGTATGTCGTCTTTTCCCCCAAGTATCACTCACTACTTCCCCCTTTGGGCCTTTGCAAATGATGCTAATGACAGTAACATAATAACTAGTATTTATTCCAGGCTTATCAAGGCATAATGCATTATAAAGTTTCACAACTTTTATTATTATTCCCTTTTTAAAAGGAAGAAACTGAGAGTCAGATTAATAATGTGATCAAATTCATACAGCTATTAAATATTGGAGCTTAGATTAAAAGCCAGTGACTAACTTTGGAGCCCACACCTAACCACAGCTCCAAGCTGCCTTAACTTTTCTGTAGCTGGCTTTTTAGTCTTTAGGTTTATTCAGATGTTAGTTTATCAGAGGTTGATTGGACTCACCAATCTAAATTAGATCAAGAATTATAATCTTTGATACCATTTTGTGCTTATATGAACTTTTTTCTCCCCGTTCCATACTGTAAGAATTTACAAGACTGTCTTGTTTACCTCCTAATCCTGTGGTGCCTACCTAGCATTGTGTTTGGCACATGTTGAGTAATGCAAGTGTTTATTCAGTGAATGAGCAAATAGTATTTCAAAGATTTATTTGCAATATTTTGTACTTACTTGGAAATATTTTAACAATGTGATTTACTTAGAAAAATGTGATGTTTATTCTTAGTTTAGTTAAATGTTTAATGACATCTTTTCACTTGTTTTTCATGTGAGCAGCTTCCACTGTAGAAAAAAGAAAATCTCTTTAAATTAGGATTGCAAGTATTTTTATACACTAAAGTTGATAGCATCTATAAATCTGCTGTTTCATGCAAAAATTATTGGGTTAGCACATGAAACAGATTCCATTCTTTATAGGTATGAATAAAATGTATATATGTGTGCCTCCGTTTTGCAAAATATTTTCATTACCAGAAGATCTGCACTGGTTTTTCTGGGTACATTTATGCCATTATGAGTTAGTTTGATGTCCTGTAGATACGACAACATAGACTGCTTGGTTTACTGGTTAAGCAGCTGCTATATAGATTTCTAGACTTGGGTATAATGGTTCCTGTTAAATTATTTTTATAGCCTTTAAAGAGCTCTCCAGTTTTCATAAAGGATATGGCTTTTATTAGTTTTTAAAAATATAGAATGCAAAGAAAACATTAAATATATTATGCATGCTATTACTTTAAGATTAGAAAATTCGAATGATGTAGAAAAGTATGAAATAAAAAGGAGACCAACTCAAAAAAAAGGTAATCTAACTTTATATATATATTTATATATATATATAGGTGATTTTGTCCAGAAAAATGCTTATTTGTATACATGTATATAATTTTCTGTTTATTTCTGGTAAGTAGATGGATCATAACCCACACTTTTCTTTATCTTTCTTTTTACTTGTATTTTTGTCATCTTTCCATATTAGCATATTAGCATATGTAGAACCAACTCATTAGTTCTAACCAACTAAAATGTGGTCTGCATTTTGGAGAGAGCATGAAGCTTGGAATTTGAGAGGTCTGACTTAGGGCAAGGTGCTTCCTTTGAGCCTCACTGGCAACATTTTTAACATGTGATATAATACCTGCTTCGCTAGGTTGTTTGTAGGATTTCATGAGATAATATGTATAAAATACCTGGCTGAGAGTTTATATGCTTTACTTGTATTGCTTTTTCTCTTGCACCCTTTTGTCTGCCAGTGAATTGAGTCAATGTTTTGCAGTAGAAGGAAGCGTAAAGCGTATCCTAGCACATGAATAGTGAAATATTTAGTTTTTCTTTGTCAGATTTAGGTCATGGAAACTCTTATTTTTAAAAATATACGTTTTTTTCTGGATAATGCATTGTAATGTTTATGACTGAGCGTTCATTTTTGCTTATAAGAAGGGGCTCTTTTTTCATGTAGCTGCTTATGTCTCTGTAGTTATGCTCACACTTGACATCTTTGTGTAAGATTTATGCGATGTTTTTTAATGAGGGTACTAACTTTAAGGTTACTCAAACATCAGGCATTTGGAGAGTGATAACTGGTTGAACTATTGCATCGGACGATTTATTGAGCATGGATGTTTTTTCAAGAGATACTAGCAATATGGAGTAAGGAACTGATTAAAAAATAGAGACTCTTGGAGGGCCTGTGACTTGAAATACTGAAATAGCAGATGTTTGAGTGCACTGTATTATTCAGCTATTTAGAAAATTCTTGCTAAATGCTATTAATATGTGGTTCTTCAGGAAATGAAATTAATGTGTATCTTTTAATCTAAAGAGGTTTTTCTTCAGAGGTTACAAGGTTTTACTATTTTTTTCTGAGGATATTTAATATAGAGGAGCAGAGACTGGCTTTTAAAGGCAGTTTGGATTGCGGGATATTTGTGAAGGGTGACGGTGCTTGTTTTAGCTAACTTAATATCAGATTAACTTAATTTTAAAAAATGTTTATAATTCAAAGTTTAGTCTCACATAATTAGGTTAGCAATATTTGAGCATTTGCGTGTGTGTGAATACTGTGCCCAGGCATTTTACGTACATCTCCTAATTCTCCCATCAGCCCTGCAGAATAAATATTATCTCCATTTTACTGATGAGGAAACCGAGGCTCAGGGAGAGTTTGGTAACATCCTCAAGGTCACACATCTAGTAATTGGCAAAACCAAGATTTGAATTCAGATCTGCGTGTTTCAAAAACATGCTGTCTTTCCTAATATAGTAACTCTTTGTTTTCCCCCCGGCCCCCCCAACCATGTGTGTGTCTTGTTTTCTTCCCTTAAACAGAGAACAGGGAGTGAGTAAAGTAGGCCCTGAACAGCTGAGAACTGGTGTCATAAGTTGTTTTACTGAATCTTATGCTTTTTCATTTCAGGACAGCGTTTTAAATCTTTCAGCATTCTATTTTATATGGTTTTTCTAATTCTTGATTATTTGCCTCTTCCTCCCCAGATTAAAAACAGCAAATTTAGAGGCAAGGGGAGGTATGCTGTCAAGGTAACAACTGACAATCTGGTTAAAAAGGGCAGATATAGGACACCTTGAGAGCCTGGAACAGTATCACTGTATTGCAGAACAGCAGTTGATATTTGCACCAGTAACTCAGCATTATCAAAAAATTAAATTATAATTGGTGAAATGGAAAAACAATTTTGGTGCTCACACGGGGGTAAACTTCAATTAGCTGGAGAGTCCACTGATGTGAAATACCTGACTTTGGGTTGATGCTGAGAATATGAGAGGTTACCGAATGTTGTTTTGTACATACTAAGTTGATTTCAAATCATTAACTTAAATTTTACTTATTTGAGGCACATTCAAGTTTTGATTCTTATGGTTATTGAGAAAGCATGTAGTAATTCTCAGTTTTCAACTCTTCTTGCCTATTGGTTATTACTGTAGATTGTAGGTGCAAGACCAGAGTAGGCAAACATACATTTATAGGAAATACAGATCCTTAGGGGCCCATTATATCAAGTATTTTTCGTTTTGAGTTAATGTTGGCCACATGGGCTTAAGGACAGAAATAAGTATATCCATTTAGGTACTTTAGAAGTAACTAAAGGAAATTACAAAAATCTTTCTTTTATGGTTAGGATTTTTCTCTAGGTAGATGGAGATATTTTATATAATTTGTTGCAATAAGTTTTATGTTTTTGCAGAGGAATAGTGTTTGTGGACTGCCTTTGTCTTAAAGCAACTTTGAGAATTTTTAAGATTGCTAATTTTCTTTTCGTATGTCAATACTACTGGCTTCTGATTTTTTCTTGTTGTGTTCAATAAAAGTGTAGTAGACAAAACAGACATGGAATTAAAGTTTAAATGTTAAGAGAGAAAATTTTTGAAGCCATTATAAACTGAAACTATTTCCCTCTACCGTTTTTTAGGATGCAGAATAAAAGTTTAAGGATATGTAAAGTATGTGCAGAATTTTTGGTTCTTCTATAAAAACATAACATTGTTTAAATTGATCATATTTGGATTGAGTTTTCTAAAATACACCTTATTTGGAGAAGTGTATCGTATCTGTTTCATATGATACAATTAGAATTAAGACTTATTCACTTTTGTTTCAAAGGAAGTGGCAGGCAGCTGAGTATAGAATTGTAGTAATCCTTGGTTTTTGTTAGTTTGTCCTAGTTTGTTCCGAGCTTTGGATAATTTGCTCAGAATAAATCAGTATTGCATTAGTCTTCTCTTTGGGAGTGGTTCTAATAGCTAAATTGTTTGACATTGGTTGTTTGAAATACAAAATTTGTTTTTATAAGAACTGAATTATAATGGGTAGTCAGATTGTACAATTTCCTTTTGTACAGTACTAGAAGTATAGCTTTACCTTAGTACCATGTCTAACATAATGCTTTCCAACTTTCACCATAAAATGCTATAAACTCATACTTGAATTCCTTTACGTGCCCTTGAGAACCAAGAGTTCCGCCAGGTTGGAGGATCCTAGTATCAGTGATGTTAATTTTAAACAGCATTGTAATTCTGTAAGAGAAAGTGATTTCCTACTGGTCTGTCAGGACTTTGGTTTGGTTTCTTTAGGTTTTGTTGTGAGGATTCAATGAGATAAAGTGTGTGGTGCCAGGCACAGTGTAGCTGCTTAATAAAAAAATGATTAATGTAAATGCTTTTTGAAGTGTGTGCCATAAGGATCATACTCCTTTGCATCTAGGGACACCATGAAGAAACCTTTGGTGTGTCCAGAAAGCTCTGATTATCTTTCAGATAATTGATATTGACAATTTATGGTTAGGAGGACTCCATCCCTTAAATGTTACTAAGGGCTCAACTGAACTATTTGCTGCTGTTTTATAAACTTTTGAGGTTGTGGCTCTTTTTGGTTCTCAGGTCTTAACTCTCTCTAACAGATGCGATGCTCATGAATGACCATCTCTTATATTTGGGTGATCATCTGTGTTGTGATTTCCATGTTTTCTGTCTACTCTGGTCTGCTGCCTAAAAACTAGGGCATCTTCATCCCATTTCCTTTCAGATGACCTACCCAAGACAAGTTATATGTTAGTTTTCTGGCTAGTTGAGTCACTTGAAATTGGAACGTTCAGGGAACTTGGTCACCTATGTTTTGATTTCCTGCTGTTTCTTATGTGTATGGCATTCACAATCAAGGTTAAACCTATTTTTATTGAAGGATAGTAAACAAGAATGCACACATCATAAATGTACAGCTCCATATATTAAAGGTCAAGAGGTAAAAGATACCAACCCCTCAGAAGTCAGATTGTGATCCTTTACAACCACTACCTCCTCCTAAAGGTAACCATTATTTTCAATTTTGACACCATGGATTTGCTTGCTTTCTTTTTTTTAACTTTATGTAAATGAAGTCACACAGTTGATCTTCATTTGTGATTGGTTTCTTTTGCTGTACCTTGAGGGATCCATGATGACATGTGGCTGTAGTTCATTTGTGGTCATTGCGTGTAATGGTCTATTTGAAAGTACCACAATTTGTTCTACAGTTGAGGAACATTTGGGTTAAGTTTTTGGCTATAACAAAGAATACTGATTTGAACTTCCTTGAACATGTCTTTTGGTGTACTTGTGGACATGTAATTTGTTAGATAAAATTCCAGAAGTGGAATTGTTGAGTCATTGGGTAAGTATGCTTCAGCTGCTTCTGTGAAGTATTTTTTCAAAATATACCAATTATATTTCTGCTTGCAATATATGTGGGTTCCAGTTGCTTCACGTCCTCTGCAACACTCTGTAACGGTCTTTTAAATCGAACCATTCAGTGAGTGTGTCACTGGTTTTAGTTTGAAGTTACCTGATTATTAATTAGAGTGACCACCTTTTCCTGTGTTTATTGGCCATTTAGATTTCGTTTTTGTGAATTTCCTGTTTCAGTCTCCTGACTGTTTTTCAATTGCATTTTGTCTTCCTTGTTGATTTGTAGGCTTTTGGTGTAAAATCTGAATTTGAGATCTCTGTTGTTTACTGGTGTTATAGATATTTTCTAGATATTTTCACTCTGTTGCGTATCTTTTTACTCTGTTAATGATAGTTCAATTTATTGTGCCTTTTTTTTATGTTTACATCTTTTTATGTCCCACTTAGGAAATCTTTTCCAGTTCAGCTAATAGTACTGATTTATCTTTTTGGTACTGTTTAATTTGCAGGTAGAGCACACACTCAGTAAGATTGTAACTTTCGAAATACGTTGACTTGCTTTATGTTCAGCATATGGTCTAATTTTGTAAATGTACTTAAATAGAATGCTTATTCTGGAGTTGTTGAGTCCAGTGTTCTATACATCCCAGTTAGGTCATTTGTTAATTATTTTGTTGAAATCTTCTTTTATATCCTTACTTATTTTTGCCTGTTGTATTCATCAGTTACTGAGGTAAATGTTAAAACCTCTTACTGTATTTTTGGATTTGTTTGTTTTTCTCTGTAGTTTTATTTAATTTTTGCATTATGTATTTTGAAGCTGTTATGATGTATGTGTACGTTTAAAGTTTTATCTTCTTGTAATTGAACGCTTTATGAAGTTGAAATGTCCCAGTTGCTTTTGTATTAAAGTCTGCTTTGTTGATTGGAATAGCCTCACTAACTTTCTCTGGTTAATTTTTGCATGGGCCATCTTTCCCCATTCTTTTAATTTTCAAAACCTTTCTTTTTGCTTATAGTTTATGTGTATTTTTTAAGCAGGATGAAGTTGGGTTTTTAAATCCAGTCTGACAGTCTTTGTCTTTTTAATTTATAGTCTGTTGTGGAATTAATGATTGATACCTTTGGTTCACATTTACCATTATACTATTAGATTTCTATTTTTCTTGTCTATTCCGTGCCACATTTTCCTTTCTTTTGGATTATTTTGTATTATTCTAATTGCCTCCTTAATTAGGTAGATGTATGCTGTTTTTACTATTCTTTTAGTGGCTACTCTAGAGATTATCATATGTATCATATCAAATGTCTAAATAGGTGCTTGTATTTCTTTCCAGTTAATGCAAGCACCTTAGAACAACTGAACTCCATTTACCCACCTCTGGACTAGACTTGACTTACTTTCTTATAACGCAAGACATTAATGCTTTATAAAATCAGTTTTCATTTCGATTTACACATGTATGTATCCTCTTCTTTAATTTTTCATTCCTTCATCTGGGATCATTTTATTCTGTCTGAGGACCACACTAACATTTCCTGTAGTCTATATATGCTAGGTAACAAATTCTCTCTATTTCTATGTGTCCGAACATGTCTTTCAATTTCACTTGGAGGGATTTTTCACTGGACATAAAATTTTAGGTTGCCAGTTATTCTTTCCTTTTTTAAGTTTTTTCTTAATTTTTTTATAATGGGTAATTTCAAATATACAGAAAGTAGAGATAATAATAAGTTAAACCCCTGTGAATCCTTCACCTAGCTTTGACAGTCTTACAGCCAGTCTTGTTTTCCCTTAAGGCCCCTCCCCTTCCTCCATTATTTTGATGCATTTCTCATGTGTTATATCATTTCATCCCTTAAATTTTAACGTGTATCTCTAAAAGATAAGGACCCTTTTAAAAAAACATAATACATCATCCTGCCTTACCAGTCAATATTTCCTTCATTTCATCAGTTCAGAATTCCCTATTGTCAAAATGATTTTTATTAGCATAATGATAGCATGAAATTATTATTACGTATTTTTGCTTTTTTAAAAAATAGACTTTATTTTTTAGAGCAGTTTTAGATTCACAACAAATTGAGCAGAAAGTACAGTTTCCATACCCCCCCCCATGCTTCCCCCCAACATCACCATCTCACCCCAGAATGGTACATTTGTTAGAAGTGATGGACCTCCATTGATACATCATTATCATTCAAAGTCCATAGTTTAAATTAAGATTCACTCTTTGTGTTTTTATATGCTGTTATGGGTTTTGACAAATGTATAATGACATATGCTCTGTCTATTCATCCTTACCTCTCTCCTAAGCCCTGGCAGTCTTTTACTGTCAATCCATAGTTTTGCCTTTTCCAGAATGTTATATAGTTGGAATTAAACAGTATGTGGTTTTTTCAGATTGGCTTCTTTGGCTTGTTTTTTCCATGTCTTTTCATGGTTTGATAGTTCCTCTCTTTTTAGTGCTGAATAATATTTCATTGTTTGTATGTACCACAGTTTATCCATTCATTTATTGGAGAATATGTTGGTTGCTTCCAAGGTGTGACAGTTAATGAATAAAGGTGCTGTAAACTTCTGTGTGCAGGTTTTGTCTGGACATAAGTTTTCAACTCCTTGGGGTAAATACCAAGGAGCATGATTGCTGCGTTGAATGGTAAGAGTATGTTTACTTTTGTAAGAAACTGAGAAGTTGTCTTCTGAAGTGCCTGTACCATTTTGCACTCTTATCAGCAGTGAATGAGAATTCCTGTTGCTCCACATCCTTGCCAGCATTTGGTATTGTGTGTGTTTTGAATTTGGCCATTCTAGTAGGTGTATAGTGGTATCTCCTTATTTTAATTTGCAATTTCATAATGGCATATGATGTGGTGCATCTTTTCATATGCTTATTTACCCTCTGTATATCTTTTTTGATGAGGTGGCAAAAGGTTTTGCGCTTTATATATCGGGTTGCTCATTTTCTTATTGTTGAGTGTTAAGAGTTCTTGGTGTATTTTGGGTAACAGTCGTTTATCAGATGTGTCTTTAACAAATAGTCGTTTTCACTGTTTTGAAAAAGGTTTCCTTTTGTTTTATTGAGGTACCATTGCTTTGTAACATTATATAGATTTCAGGTGTGCATCCTTATGTTTCGATTTCCTTGTAGACTACATTGTGTTCACCACCAAAAGTCTAGTTGCCATCCATCACTGTACGTAGGTGCCCTTTTACCGCTTTCACCTTCCCCTTAACCCGCTTCCCCTCTGGTAACCACCAGTCTGTTCTCTGTATCTATGTCTGTGTTGGTTCATCTTGCATATGAGTGAAATCATAATGGTATTTGTCTTTCTTTGCCTGATTTATTTCACTTAGCATAATACCCTCAAGGTCCAACATGTTGCAAATGGCAAAATTTCATCTTTTTTATGGCTGAGTAGTATTCTATTGTCTATATATACCACATCTTTATCCATTCATGTGATGATAGGCACTTAGGTTGTTTCCAAGTCTTGGCTGTTATGAATAATGCTGCGGTGAACATAGGGGTACATATATGTTTTCAAATTAGTGTTTTCGTGTTCTTTGGATAAATACCCAGAATTGAAATAGCTAGATCATGTGATAGTTCTATTTTCAATTTTTTGAGGCATCTACATATTGTTTTCCACAGTGGCTGTGCCAACTTACATTCCCACCAGCAGCGTATGAGGGTTCCCTTTCTCCACATCGTCTCCAACTCCACATCTTCTCCAACAGTTGTTATTTTTTGTCTTGTTAATAATAGCCCATCTGACAGGTGTGAGGTGATATCTTATTGTGGTTTTGATTTACATTTCCCTAATAGTGACGTTTAACATCTTTTCATGTGCCTGTTGGCCATCTGCATATCTTCTTTGGAAAAATTTCTGTTTTTATCCTCTGTCCCTTTTATAATTGAGTTCTTTGGTTTTTGTTGTTGTTGAATTGTATGAGTTCTTTATGTATTTTGGGTACTAACACTTTATTGGAGTTATGATTTGCAAATATCTTCTCCCAGTTGGTAGGTTGTCTTTTCATTTTGTTGATGGTTTCCTTTGCTGTGCAGAAACTTTAGTTTGATGTAGTCCCCTTTGTTTATTTTTTTCTTTTGTTTCCCTTGCCCGAGGAGACCTATCCAAAAAGATGTTGATAAGACCGATGTCAAAGAGCATACTGCCTATATTTTTTTCTGGAAGTTTTATGGTTTCAGGTCTTAGATTCAAGTCTTTAATCTGTTTTGAATTAATTTTTGTGTATGGTGTAAGATAGTAGTCTAGTTTAATTCTTTTTATGTGGCTGTCTAGTTTTCCCAACACTGTTTATTGAAGAGACTTTCCTTTCTCCATTGTATGTTCTTGGCTCGTTTGTTGAAAACTAGCTGTGCATAAATGTGTGGGTTTATTTCTGTGCTCTCAATTCTGTTCCATTGCTCTCTCTGTCTGTTTTTCTGCGAGTACCATGCTGTTTTGAATACTATAGCTTTGTAGTATACTTTGAAATCAGAAAGTGTGATGCCTCCAGATTTGTTCTTTTTTCTTATGAGTGCTTTGGGTTTCTAGGGTCTTTTGTTGTTTATGTAAATTTTAGAATTCTTTGTTCTATTTCTGTGAAAAATGTTGGCGTTTTGATAGGGATTGCATTGAATCTGTAGATTGCGTTAGGTAATATGGACATTTTAACTATGTTAATTCTTCCAATTTGTGAGCATGGAATATCTTTCCATTTCTTTATGTTTTCAATTTCTTTCAACAGTATCTTATCGTTTTCAGTGTACAGATCTTTTACCTCTTTCATTAAGTTTATTTCTTGGTATTTTATTCTTTTTGTCGCACTTGTAAGTGGGATTGTATTCTTGATTTTTCTTGTTGCTAGTTTGTTGTTAGTGTATAGAAACGCAACTGATTTTTGTATGTTGATTTTTTTTTTTACCCTGCAGCTTTACTGTATTCGTTGGTTATTTCTGATAGGTTTTTGGTGGATTTGTTAAGAATTTTTGTATATAAAATCATGTCATCTGCAAATAGCGACACTTTCACCTCTTCCTTTCCAGTTTGACTCCCTTTTATTTCTTTTTCTTGCCTAATTGCTGTGGCTAGGATTCCCAATACTATGTTGAATAGGAGTGTCAAGAGTGGGCATCTTTACCTTGTTCCTGTTCTTAAGTGGGGGGATAGCTTTCAGTTTTTCACTGTTCAGTCTGGTGTTGGCTGTGGGTTGGTCATGTATGGTCTTTTTTATGTTGACGTATTTTTCTTCTATATCCACTTTATTGAGAGTTTTTACCATAAATGGATGCTGATTCTTGTCAAATACTTTCTTTGCATCTATTGAGATGGTCATGTGATTTTTAGTCTTCATTTTGTTAATGTGCTGTATCATGTTGATTGATTTATGGATGTTGAACCATCCTTGCATCCCTGAAATAAATTGCACTTGATCATGGTGTATGATCTTTTTAATGTATTCTTGTATTCAGTTTTCTAACGTTTTGTTGAGAATTTTTACATCGATGTTCATCTGCAGTAATTGTCTATAATTTTCTTTTTATGAGTTAATGTCTGGTTTTGCTATCACGGTAATACCGTGATAATACCTCATAAAATGAGTTAGGAAGTGTTCTGTCTTCAGTTTTTTGGAAGCGTTTGAGAAAGATAGGTATTACGTTTTCTTTAAATTTTATTTATTTATTTATTTTCCCCCCAAAGCCCCAGTAGATAGTTGCATGTCATAGCTGCACATTCTTCTAGTTGCTGCATGTGGGATGTGGCCCCAGCATAGCTAGAGAAGTGGTGCATCGGTGCACGCCCGGGATCTGAACCCGGGCCACCAGCAGCGGAGCGTGCGCACTCAACTGCCAAGCCACGGGGCCGGCCCTATTAAATTTTCTTTAAATGTTTGGTAGAATTCACCAGAGAAGCCATCTGGTCCTGGACTTTTGTTTTTTGGGAGGTTTTTGATTATTGTTTCAATATCTTTACTAGTGATTGATCTATTAAGGTTTCTGTTTCTTTTTGATTCAGATTTGGGAGATTCTATGACTCTAAGAGTTTATTTGTTTATTTTTAATTATCCAGTTTGTTGTCATGTAGCTTTTTGTAGTATTCTTTTATAATCCTTTGTATTTCTGTGGTGTCCGTTGTAATTTCCCTTCTTTCATTTCTGATTTTACTTGAGTCTTTTTTTTTTTTTTTGGTTAGTGAGTCTAGCTAAGAATTTGTCAATTTTGTTTATCTTTTCAAAGAATCAGCTCTTAGTTTCATTGATTTATTATCTTTTTAGTCTCTAATTTATTTTCATTTTATTTCGTTCCTTCTACTGACTTTAGGCTTCATTTGTTCTTTTTCTAGTTCTTTTAGGTGTAATGTTAGATTATTTATTTGAGATTTTCTTGTTTCTTGAGGTAGGTCTGCATTGCTGTATGTCTTCCTCTTATTACTGCTTGTGCTGCATTCCATCGACTTTGGTATGTTGTGTTTTCATTTTAATTTGTTTCCAGGTATTTTTTTGATTTCTCCTTTGATTTCTTCATTGATTTGGTAGTTGTTCAGTTGCATATTGCTTAATCTTTCACGTATTTGTGACTTTTTCAGCTTCTTGTAGTTGATTTCTAGTTTCATACCATTGTGGTTGGAAAAGATGCTTATGATTTCAGTCTTCATAAATTTATTGAGACTTGTTTCCCAGCTGGTGGTCTGTCTTTGAGAATGTTCTGTGTACGCTTGAGAATGTGTATTATGCTGCTTTTGGATGGAATGTTCTATAGATGTCTATTAAGTTTATCTGGTGTAGTGTTTCATTTAAGGCCACTGTTTCCTTGTTGGCTTTCTGTCTGGATGATCTGTCCATTGATGTAAATGGAGTATTGACGTCACCTTCTATTATTGTGTTGCTGTCATTTTTTTCCTTTAGGCTTGTTAATAGTTGCTTTATATACTTTAGTCCTCCTATGTTAGGTGCATATGTAAGTTAATAAACGTCATCTCCTCTTGATGGATTGTTCTCTTTGTCGTAATATAATGTCCGTCTTTGTCTCTTGTTATTTTTATGGCTTCAAATTTATTTTGTGGGACACAAGTATGGCTATACCTGCTTTTTTTTGGTTTCCATTT
Organism: Diceros bicornis minor; assembly: GCF_020826845.1. Lineage (NCBI taxonomy): Eukaryota > Metazoa > Chordata > Mammalia > Perissodactyla > Rhinocerotidae > Diceros > Diceros bicornis. The sequence continues at coordinate 10,162,425 of NC_080761.1, forward strand.
GCTTAGCGTATCCTCTTCTGTCCCTTCAGTTAGAGCTTGTGTTTGTTTTTAAAGCTGAGATGAATCTCCTGGAGGCAGCATATTGTTGGATTTTGTTGTTTAATCCATCCAGCCACTCTTTTAATTTCAATTTTTTTATTTCTTTGCTGAGAAAGATTCGCTCTGAGCTAACATCCGCTGCTGATCTTTTTCTTTTTTTTTCTTTGAGGAAGATTAGTTCTGAGCTAATATTCATGCCAATCCTCCCCTATTTTTCATATGGATCGCCACCACATGCATATCATCATGGCTGACAAGTGATGTAGGTCCGTGCCTGGCGTCTGAACCCGTGGACTCGGACCCCCGAAGCAGAGCGTGTGGAACTTTAACCACTAGCCTATGGGGCTGGCTCCAGAGAGCTCTTTTTAAGATTTCTCATAAGGCAGCTTTAGTGGCAGTGAATTTTTCAGCTTTTGTTTGTCTGGGAAAGACTTTATTTCTCCTTTATGTTTGAAAGATAACTTTGCTGGAGAGACTATTATTGGCTGACAGTTTTTGTTTTTTTTTTTTGCAGAGCAAGACTCAGCCTGAGCTAACATCCGTTGTAAATCATCATCTTTTTTTTTTTTTTTTTTTGCTCTGAGGAAGAGTAGTTCTAGCTAACATCTGTGTCAGTCTTCCTCTATTTTGTATGTGGGTCGCTGCCACAGCCTGGCTGATGAGTGGTGTATATCCATGTCTGGGACCTGAACCTGTGTTGCTGAACTTAACCACTACGCTATAGGGCTGGTCCCTTGGCTGACTGTTTTTATCTTTCATTATTTTGATATATCATTCCAGTCTCTCCTGGCTTGTAGAGTGTCTGCTGAGAAATCTGCTGATAGCCTAATGGGGATTACTTTGTTTATTATTTTTTCTCTTTGACTGCCCTTACTATTTTTTCTTTGTTTTTGACTTTTGACAGTTTTAATATGATGTGCTTTAGAGAAGGTCTTTTTGCATTGAGGTAATTACGTGTTTTGTTAGCTTCATGTACTTGTATACCTAGTTCCTTCCCCAGGTTTTGAAAGTTCTCAGCTATTATTTCTTTAAATAAGTTTTCTGCTCCCTTCTCTCTTTCTTCTCCTGGGATACCTATTATTATTTTTTGCTTTTTCTAATTGAGTTGGGTATTTCTCATAGGACTTATTCTTTTTTTTTTTTTTTTGTGAGGAAGATCTGCCCTGAGCTAACATCTGCCAATCCTCCTCTTTTTTTTGCTGAGGAAGACTGGCCCTGGGCTAACATCCGTGCCCATTTTCCTCTACTTTATATGGGATGCCGCCACAGCGTGGCTTGACAAGCGGTGCGTCGGTGTACGCCTGGGATCCAAACTGGCGAACCCCGGGTCGCCGCAGCAGAGCACGCACTTAACCGCTTGCACCACCGGGCTGGCCCTGGGTTTTTTCATTTTTAAAAAAATATTGGTTCTCTGTTCTCTTCTACCTGAATCAGTTTTAGGTTTCTGCCTTTGATCTCACTAATTCTCTCTTTCATATGGTCTGCTTTACTGTCCATGCTTTCTGTTTTATTCTTCATCTCATTTGACTTTTTCAGCTTCCAATTTCTGTTTGGCTCTTTTTTAGAGTTTCGGTCTCTGAAGGAATCTTTTTGTTCATTAATTTTATTTTTGAGTTCATTGAACTGTCTTTCTGAGTCTTATTATAAGTTGTTGAGTTTTTTTATGATGATTATTTTGAATTCTTTATCAGTTAGATTTTATTCTTTCTTGACTTCAAGTTTGGTTTCTGGAGAATTGTCATTTTCGTTTTGTGATACCGTGTTACCGTGGCTTTTCACGGTGTTTTAGGACTTGTTTTGTCTATGTGTTTGTAGTAGCAAAGATTTCTTTTATTTAGGTAAGCCTTTGTTTACTTTGATTCTGAGGTGCTGCTGGTTGTATTTGAGAGTCTGCGCTTTCCACTTTTTACTGTCTCTGCCACAGGTGTCATGAGTGCCCTTGTTGTGCTGCTTGTGCCTCTGAGGTTGCTGGTGCCTCGCTGCTTACTGTGTCACTGCAGTAGGGGGTGTTGCCATCTGGATCACTGGGCTGGCAAGCACCTCTGCTGCTTGTGGGGTCACCGGTTCCCAACTGTAGCACGGGGAGGGCGAGGTTGGGGAGGGAGCTGGGATCACAAGTACTTTCGCCACCTCCACGTTTGTTGGGTCTGCAGGTGCCACTGCTGTGGGTGGGGAGGCTGGAGTTGCTGGCATTGCTGCTGCATGTATCTCTTGTGCTGCTGCTCCTAGGTTTTGTGGGGGTGCTGGCACTGCTGCTGCTGGGGGCTCTGGGTTCGCAGGTGTCACCACCACTGCTGGGTGGGCTGGAGTTGTGGGTACTGCTGAGGTTCTTGGAGCCTCTGGTCTCAGGCACTGCCGCTGCTGCCTGGGGCACCGGGGTCTTGTATGCAGCCCTTGTTGCTGGGAGGGCAGAAGCCCTGCCTCTGGGGCGGATGGGGAGGATGAGTCATGGGCAGCTTCTTGGTTCCTGGAGTCACTGGTCTTGAATGCCCAGTGGCTCCTGTAGGCCACTGCTATCGGAGGGGGATGGGTAGAGTCGTGAGTGCTGGTGTGATTCCTGGAACCTCAGGTCATAGCACTGCCACTGCTGCTGGAGGTAGCAGGGAATTGGATGGAGCCCCCGCTGCTAGAAGGGCTGGGGTTGTAGGTGCCATTGCTGGGGGTGGGGGAGCAGGCTGGTTTGCAGGGGCTACCTCTCTTCCTGAGGTCTCCATTTATGGGCGTTACTGCAGCTCCTGGAACCTCCAGTCTTGGGACCCGGCGACCTGCTCCCCTGGTTCCATCACCTCCACAAGGTCTAGTCCAGCCGCCTTCAGATGTATAGGTGTGTGAATCTCTCAGGCATTCTAGGGTGTTGTGCAGAGAATCCTTTTTTGGTCTATGGATGTTCTATTGGTTGTAACTTGGAGAGGAGAGACAGAGGGAGCAGCTTATTTTGCCATGATGCTGACGTCATTTTAATATTTATTTCTAAAATGGAGTGCAAAAATAAGACTCCTACATTGCAAGGGACTGATAAATTTCTTCTTTTCTTTTGCTTTTTTTTTTTTTTACCTTATCTTCCACTAAGTATGCCTTTGTTTCTTTTTCCTGCCTTGTTACATTGGCTGGGACTTTGAATACGATGTTGAATAGAGTGGTGAGAGAGGACATTCTTGCTTTGTTCCTGGTCTTAGAGGGAAAGCATTCAGTTGTTCACCGTTAACTATGATTTTTAATTGTAGATACTTTGTAGATGTACTTTATCAGGTCAAGGTTGGTCTCTTTTATTCCTAATTTGCTGAGAGTTTTGTCATGAATGAGTACTGTCAAATGGTTTTTTTACTATTGGTTGATAAAGATTGTGGTGGTTCTTCTTTTGTCTGTAGATATATTGAATTAAGTTGATTGGTTTTCAAATGTTGACTTAGCCTCACATTTTCAGGATAAACCCCACTTGGTCATTAAGAATTATTGTTGTTTTTAAATTGCTGGATTTGATATGCGAGAATTTTCTGGAGGATTTCTGCATCTGTGTTCATGAGGGATATTGGTCTGTAGTCTTGTACTTTCTTTTCTGGTTTTGGTATCAGGGTAATTTTGGCCTCATGAAATGAATTGAGAAGTGTTGCTTCTTGTATTTTCAGAAGAGATTGAATGAATTCTGGTAGCTTGAATCTTTGAAGAAATTGGTCCATTTCGTCAGAGTTGTCAAATATTTGCATATAGAGTTTCTCTTAGTATCTTTTTTAATATCTGTGGGGTCTGTAGTCACCCCCTTCAGTTCACATATTGTTAATTTGTGTTTTCTCTGTTTTTTTTCTTGGTCAGTCTACCTAGAGGTTTTGTCAATGTCACTGATATTTCAAAAGATTTTTCTCTTGTTATTCTGTTTTTGTTGTTTTTCACTGTTATTAATTGTTTGGGTTTCATTTGCTCTTTTTCTGGTTTCTGAAGGTTGAAACTTAGATTATTGATTTGTGACCTTTTTTCTTCTTTCTAAATTAAGCCTTTAACGCTGTAAATTTTCCTACACATTGCTTTAACTGCATCTGATGAATTTTGACATCGTATCTTCATTTTCGTCAGTTGAAAATATTTTGTGATTTCTCCTCAAGACTTCCTCTTTGACCCAGGAATTATTTAGAAGTATTTTGCTTAACTTGGAGATTTTCCAGGTATCTTTCTGTTATTGATTTCTAGTAAAGTTCCATTTTTGTCAGGGAGTATGCTTATATGTTTTCAATTATTCTAAATTTCCAGGGTTGATTTTATGACCCAGTTTATGGTCTGTCTTGGTGAGTGTTCCATGTGTAGTTGAAAAAGTTTCATTTTCATCTACATGTTCTCTGCTTTTTCCCCGTTATCAGTTTATTTGTTGAGAATACTTTTTTTTTTTTTTGTATTTTGTTGAGTTAGTGCTTTGTATCCTTTTGATGTCACCTAATACGTTCTTTTCTTGCTTACATTTTTGGGGAAAATTTGTTATCAGACCTAGATCAGGCAGTGGTTCTTGAACTTCAATGTGTGTCAGATTCACCTGGGAGGCTCGGTCTGTGGTGGGGCCTGAGAATTTGCATTTCTACCAGGTTAACCTGGTAATGGTGAATGTTGCTCAGGTAGGGACTTTGAGAAGAACAGCTCTAGAGCAGAGTTTCTCAATCTCCTCATTATTCACATTTTGAGTTGGATAATTCTTTGTTGTTGGGGCTGGCCTGTGCATTGTAGGATGTTTAGTAGCATCTTTGTTCGCTACCCACCAGATGCCAGTGGTACTCACCCCTGTTGTGATAATCAGAAATGTTTTCAGACATTGCCAAATGCTCCCCAGGGCGGTTAGAGGCCCCCACCCCTGTTGGAAACCACTGCTCTAGGGTGGCTAACTGGGGAAAACTCTTACGTTCGTTATCTTTAAGTTCTTTTCTATTAGGCTGGTTGGATTCCCTTGGAGACAAATTACAATACATATAATCTATTATATCTTTCTGCCTGGACGGTGAAGGCCCATTTTCCAGCATTCTGTTTGATAGGTGTGGGGTGAAGAGGGAAAGGCTCAGCATCTGGTATATCTGTGTTTACTTAGTCTTCTGTTTTTAGTGTTGTACTCCTGTGCTCAGTGTGCCTGGTGTGTTCTTTAGTCCAGAGACCCTCTGTTCCTTTTCCAGAGAGGGGGAAAAATATTCTCCAGGCTTTTGTTGGGTTTGACGAGGGACAGTTGCTTGCTTAGTGTGCAGTTGAGGATATGTCTGCTTCTTAGACTTTCAAATAATTCTTCCTAATTTAGCCCTTAGGCACCTCTCATCCCCATACCCCCACCCTCAATCTCTTCTGGTACCAATATTGAGTCTTCTGGGAATTCTGCTGATTCTGGGGATTGAATTAGCTTTTTGCTGTGTTTAGGATTCAGTTCTCTTAGGTTTGGAAAATTAATTGACCATGAGTCCCTCTGATAGCCAGCTTCAAAATTTTATTTTAGTTGAGACCAGAAGATTTCAATTTGTTCTCTCATGTGAGTTTTTCCCTCAAAAAATTTCTTTTTGCAAATCATATAAGAGACTTGTATCTAGAATGTATAAAGAATTTGTGCAACCCAATAATAAAAAGATAACCCAGTTAAAAAATGAGCAAAGGATCTGAATAAATAGTTCTTCAAAGATAATCTATAAATAAGCACGTGAAAAGATGTTCAACATGGTTAGTTATCAGGGGAATGCAAATCAAAACCACTTCACACACACTAGGATGGCTATAATAAAAAAGTCAGATAATAGCAGGTGTTGGTGAGGAGATAGAGAAATTGGAACGCTTATACACTGCTGGTGAGAATGTACGGTGGTACTTAGGATAACACTCTTGATGGTTCCTCAAACAGTTAAACCAAGAGTTACTATATGACCCAATAATTCCACATCTAGGTGTATATCCAAGAGAAATGAAAACACATGTCCCCACAAAACCTTGTACATGAATGTTTATAGCAGCATTGTTCCTAATAGCCCAAAGATGGAAACAATCTGAATATCCATCAATTGATGAATGGATAAACAAAATGTTGTATGTCTATAGAATGGAATATTATTTGGCTGTAAAAAGGAATGAGATGTTGATACATACTACAACATGGTTGAACCTTGAAAACATGGTAAGTGAAAGAAGCCAGTCACAAAGACCGCATATTGTATGATTGCATTTACGTGAAATGCTCAGAGTAGGCAAATGTAGAGACAGAAAGTAGATTAGTGGTTTCTTATGGCTTGGAGTGATTGGGGGATAGGGAGGTGGTATAGCTAAAGGGTACTGGTTTCTTTTTGAGAAGATGAAAATGTACTAAAATTTTATTGTGGTGATGGTTGCACGTATCTGCGAATATACTAAAAACCACTGAATGGTACACCTTAAGTGGGCGAGTTGTATAGTATGTGAATTATGTCTCCGTAAAGCATTAAAAAATCCTTTACTGTCCTTTGAGTGGGAATTGGAAAGGCTGTAAGAGTAGATGTGTGTCTTCAATCTAGCATCTTACCTTCAAATCCTAAAATATGCTAAAGTGCTGTATAATTGTGTGTTAGACAATTAAACCATTTATTTCAGAATGACCTGTTAGGGATATCAAGGATTCTGAGAAGGATTTCTTAGTTTAAGCTTCAGAAACACAAATCTAGATTAACCTCATTTTACATATGAAATAGAGTATAGTTAATATGGGCAGATTGGTCCTTGAAGTCAGACGTAGGTTTGAATCCTAACCTGGCAGTTTATTAGCTGTGTCACTGTGAAAGGAGGGGGACATGTTGAACCTTTCTTGTTTCTGTATCTGAAATAAGATTAAAAACTAGCCGCCTTGGAGTCATTGAGGATTGAAAGAGCTGACATAGTAGTAGCTACTATTTATTGATAACCATCTGTGTGCCTGATGCCTGCATTTTACACATTCTCATTTACTCTTTATAAAACCATGTGTTCTGCTAGTCACTACCTTATTATTGTTTATAATAAGGGAGAAATGAGGTATCTGATAATAGGAGAATGGTTAAATTATGGATTGGTCTATTTCTCTGTATAGACTATTATGCAAATGGTGATGTACAAAGATTTTTTTAGTTACTTGGAAATTGCTTAGATAAAAGGGTTATATATCATATGTTTTCAAATAAAGGAAGGAAAGCTCAGTTGGAAAAGCTGCAAACTATTTACTGCAGTATAACTTTGCATTATCTTTATGATTTTTTTAAAAAACTAGTTGCTTACATTGAGTATTGTTAACTTGATTATAGAAAATTTCATTCTTACACAAAAGTAGAGTGTGATGAGCTTTCATGCCCTTGTCCTTTTCAACACTGATTGATATATGGCCTATCTTGTTTTACTTATATCCCTCTACACTCCCCTTTCTTACCCCAGCAAGATTTTATAAACTCTCAGATATTATTTAATGTGTCTTTCCACTTATTGTGACCATCGAAAATACCCCCTTATGTTTCCAAAACACCCCTTTGGTGATAATGCCGTCATCTGTTGAGAAGCACTTCTGTAGGACATTGGGATAGAGTGGTTTTAGATGTGATTCTTTTCTGAATTTGGACTGATTCCCTGAAATAGCTTATTAATGTAGATTCCTTGGCCCACCCTGAGGTTTTCCTGATTTGGACAGTGGAGTAAAGCCTAATCATGCAAGTGATTTTGATAAAGGCTTGAGAAATGATGATCTAGCGTGGAATAAGTAAGTTTTTCTTTACAGTATGATGCTTTTTTGTCTTGTCTGTTTTTGCATGTTATTCTTGTCCCTGGAAAGTCTGTCTTCAGGTTTTCCTGGCTACTTTTAGTTTTCACTGGAAAGTTTTCTTTGACTGCCCTCTGCTTTGCCTGTACTATGTAGTTTACTTGACTGACTCTTTCATTAGACTGCTCTCCTTCAGGGAAAGATTTTTGCTTTGTATCTTTGCATCTGCATAATGCTACTTGTTAATAAATGTTAAATGAAAGAGGTGGGGAGAAAAGTCAGTATAATAGGCCGAGAATATGAGGTTGGCTGTATATATATTCAACGAGAAAGGAGCAGGATTGGAGATGGAAATCTGAGGAATAGGTTATTATAAACTTGGTAATAGCTCTTTGTGGCTTGAGCTATATTTAGCACCATTGATATAAAAAGAATAAGGATATCGTGAAGAAATGAAGTGTTAGGCCTTAGCAAAAGATTGAATATAGGATATGTGCACCTATAATAAAATCTTTGTGTTAGAGATGACTGAAGTGGTAATACTCATTTCCCACTAAGATCAAGATACTGACACAGAAAAGATGCACTTTATATTTGAATTGTTGCATTATCTGTGGTAGGGGGCCTCTTTGTGGTACTACTTCTAGAAACTAGACTGGGTGGTGCTGTGCAAACACCTATAATACATATTTATTTTATTTTTATCTTATTTAGTTCAAGGAAGAAATCTCTAAACGTTTCAAATCACATACCGACCAACTTGTGTTGATATTTGCTGGAAAAATTTTAAAAGATCAAGATACTTTGAGTCAGCATGGAATTCACGATGGTCTTACTGTTCACCTAGTCATCAAAACACAAAACAGGTATGATTTTACAAGTTGTATAGCTTTAAACTGTGAATAAATATTTATATTTTTGTTTAGAAATAACCAGTCATGGTTGTAAATGGCTTTCTCTGTCATTTGTATTTAAATGGACTAAAATTCATTTTTTTGTCTTTGTTGATAATAAATGTTTTAAAAAAACAAATGTTTTTTTTTAAAAAAAGCAATGTAATGGAGCTGGCCCAGTGGTGTGGTGGTGAAGTTCTCATGCTCTGCTTCGGCGGCCCGGGGTTTGCAGGTTCGGATCCCAGGCGGGGACCTACGCACCACTCATCGAGCCACGCTGTGGTGGTGTCTCGTATATCAAATAGAAGAAGATGGGCACATATGTTAGCTCTGGGCTGATCTTCCTTATCACAAAAAAAAAAAAAAAAGGCAGTGTGATTCACTGATGCTGAAACTTATACGTTTGATATTTTAGAAGGTTCATGAGTGTTGAGTCATTATATCTAAATTATTTGACTTATAGAACAAGCAAATTAATATGTTTTTTAGCTGTGCTTTTTGTTTCAGGGACATTTTTGGACACAGGTTAAGGGTGACTCATCTCCTTGGCAAACCACAGATCAGTAACCTTATTTCATTAAATATAAGGCATCATCAATTTTTAAGAGGCACCTTTGTTTTTTGTATCAGTAAGAAAAAAATACTGCCAGTTGAACTGATATATATTTTTTTCACTTAAAATTTTGATTTTATATTTAGTGAAAAAGCTCCCTTAGACTTATTTGGATATGGTATTGTATCATGTCACTCTTATGCATACATACAAAGAAAATATACATGAAATAAATTGGTTAAAGCCTTCCTAACACTGCTTTATGAGTCTGTTTTTTTTTTTTTTTTTTTGGTGAGGAAGATTGGCCCGGAGCTAACATCCATTGCCAATCCTCCTCTTTTTGCTGAGGAGGATTGGCTCTGAGCTAACATCTGTGCCCATCTTCCTCCATTTTGTATGTGGGATGCCACCATAGCATGGCTTGATGAGTGGTGCGTCGGTCTGCCCCCAGGGTTCGAACCTGTGCACCCTGGGCCGCTGAAGCCGAGTGTGCGACCTTAACCACTATGCCACTGGGCCTGCATTGAGTCTGATTCTTTTGAATCATCTTTTGACTTAGCCATCAGTGTCCATATTTTTCTATGTGGAATGTAACTTTGTACTGTCAAGAATGTTGGTGGTGCAGCATTTCTTAAAAGAGTGCTACAGTATTTTCTCCAGGAGTTTCAAGCCATTGACACCAGCAAATGTTTGTCTCACTGATATAAAATTCGTTCTGTTTGTTCCTGTGTCTTTGATTTTCTGTATACACAATAGCTTCTTTTGGTACCGATTAATGCTGTAATCTTTTTTGAAGATACTTTATGTGGTGGTTAAACGCAGCCTGTCTGGTACAACAAGGTACTCAGTCACTCAGCTGAAGTCATACAGAACACATGTGTGCAGGCATGACAGTTGATGCTTGGCTGTCAGCAATTTTAAGACAGATCCTGATTACAAAAATGTTAAAATGAAAAATGTTCATCTTAGAATTAATAAAAAGCAGTGAGTGAGATTTGGAACTATTAACAGGTATCACATGGAAGAAGTTGCACATGAAGTCTCTTTATTCTTTTGCTTAAAAATAATGTTAAGTAATAATCAGTTATTATTTGGTATTGGTTTTTCAGCCTTCTCTTGTTGAAGTCTTTTTAGTTTTTACTTTTAACGATTTCAAGGGTCTGAGTAAAACTGTCCCCCACCCCGAAGAACTTAGAAAGGAATAGATAAAAAGTTGCTTATATAGTCAAGCTTCTGATCATTGATTCTCTTCTGTGAGGTGACCTAGCTCTCTCTCTTCCATAATCCATATGATTGAAAGTAGTGAAATACTTACGTACATTCTACTCAAGGAGGAGGAGCAGTTGAAGTATAGTTTGGATTTTGTAAGATTTTACTGTTTCTTTGTATTTGTGTTCCTAATGCTTAGTTATCTCAGGGTACTTACTGTATGATAATTTGTGTTGGTCTGAAAGCTCACACTTATTTCTGGATGTTGGAATTTTGAAAGTTCTTTTAAAAATAATTAGCTCCACTGTTTACACCAGGATTTAATTATTTTCCCCAGGCCTCAGGATCATTCAGCTCAACAAACAAATACCAGTGGAAGCAGTGTTACCACATCATCAGCTCCTAATAGTAACTCTACATCTGGTTCTGCCACTAGCAACCCTTTTGGTTTAGGTAAGTGTCTTTAGTCATTTTTATAGGGATGAAAAAAAAACTCCCTTCCTCTAGTGTAGTTTTGGATAAAATGACAGAATTAAACATGAAGTTACTTTAACAACAAGGAAAAAACTTCTTTACCTCACTTCTATAATTGTAGGTATTAAGGAAGTGGTTGGGAATACAGACGTGCCCAGTTAGCCTAAGTTTTCATTTAGTAAGTGGTCAATAAGTGACATTTCTTTTTAATCGTGAAAGAGATGTAGTGTATGTGTACCTGATCTGACCACCACATAATTGAATTTGAGGAAGGTTAGCTAATTGTTGATCATGAGCTAAACCCCTGAATGTAATTTTCTCATCTGTAAAACAGAGTGATCAGACTGCATTTGTGATTTTCTAACTGTCCTGAACACCCACAGGAGGACTGGGGTCTGGGAGTAAGCCCAGTGGTTAAGGATCTCCTGCATCAGCCAAAGCTACTTTTCTTATATCAGTTTTTATAATGAGGTTCTGTGGAAGGTTTTGTTGGGGGAGAAAAGTATTCTGAAGCTAACAAAAGTTGAACCAGATAAATGGCTTATGCTTCTTTTAGTTCTTAGGTTGTATGACAAGTATAGTACCTTGAAGTGACCTTTTTTAATATGTATAATTTTCACATATCAAGGATTATACCTTTTATCCCTTCCAGAAAATTCTTACAGTAATTTAATTACTAAGTTTTATATTTTTTTTTACTGAACCTGCTGTTGGAAACTTTTAGGACATGGCATGGATTCACATTTGCTTTTTTTTTTTTTTTTTTTTTTTTAATTTTATTTATTTATTTTTCCCCCAAAGCCCCAGTAGATAGTTGTATGTCATAGCTGCACATCCTTCCAGTTGCTGTACGTGGGACGCGGCCTCAGCATGGCCGGAGAAGCGGTGCGTCGGTGTGCGCCCGGGATCAGAACCTGGGCCGCCAGCAGCGGAGCACGCACACTTAACCACGCACACTTTACCGCTAAGCCATGGGGCCGGCCCTGCTTTTTTTTTTCTTTTTTTTAATGTTTGCTGTTCTAATTTTCTAAAATGATCTTAGGCTAAAATGTGTCTCTTGGTTGAGGCAGATGAGTTTTATTTATTTATTATTCTGGTAACATTGGTTTATAACATTGTATAAATTTCAGGTGTACATCATACTTCTGTTTCTGCATAGATTACCTCATGTTCACCACCCAAATACTAATTACATTCTATCAACACACACATGTCCTAATCATCCCTTTCACCCTCCTCCCTACCCCCTTCCCCTCTGGTAACCACCAATCCAGTCTCGAGGCAGATTCGTTTTAGATGGCAAAATTATTAACACGAACAATCTAGAGAGATTAGGAGGAAATTATTTAGTGTTCAGACTCATGAAAGGTATTGTTGAGGTAGATCTCTCCCCTCTTTCCTCATTTATAGGCAAAGAAATTAAAGCCCAGAGAGACTTGGAGTTACTTTCTCTAAGGCCATACATCTGGCTGTACATCTCCCTAATCCCTTCATTTCTAGTCTCATTCCTACCCCCTGCTATCTCAGTTGCTTTTCTCCATCAGTTATTCCATTTACCCTACATATTCAGCTTTTCTTTTTGATGCCTCTTCTCTGTAAGGTCTATTTCATGTAAAAGCCACAGACTTCCACTACCACGCTTTCTTCTGCTTCTCTTCTCAGCAGTCTTTGGAAAAGTCATTTTCTGTCCATATTTCCCTTTCACTAAGTTTGCTGTGCTCTGTTTTTTGCCCTCATCACTTCATTGCAAGTTCCCTTGATAAGTTCACCATTGACCTCTTAGCTTGCCAAATTTAGTGGACACTTTTTAGATTTTAAATCAATCTCTTTTAATGCTTACCAATCTCTCCTTGAAATTTTCGTCCTTTAACTCTGGATACTGTTTTTCCCTGGTTAATTTCCTGACCAGTTATTCTCTGTCTCATTTGTGGCTCTTTTTTATTCCTGTTCCTTATGTTGGTATTGTTCCCCAGAATTCTGCTTTGTCTGTCTTTTCTTTTATTGTATTTATTTTTCTCGAGTGACATTATCCTAACTATTACTATATCTTGGTGACTTTCAATTATGTACCTCAACCTACATCAATTTGGACCTCCATGCCTTGTATTCAACTCTCTTTGATATTACCTGATATTCTCCAACTACTTTAGCCTGTATCTCCTGAGAAAGCAAAAAAAAACTAAAACACATGCAAAAACTCATCATCTTGCTCCTCAAACTACTACCTCTCCCCCACCAAATCCTTTGGTCCATAACTCTTTTCTGTCCCACTCCATGCACTTACTCCCCGTTGCTACCTCCTTCATGCAAGTCCTCAACTTTTTAAATCTGTAATGTTTGCTTTGAGTCATTTCCACACGGTTATTAGAATAAAAACATCTTAATTGACTATTCTGCTTAAAATCTTTCAAGACTCTTTGTGATTTAGCCCTTGTCTACCTCTCCATCCTCATGTCTTACCATGTCACAACAGATATATTAGTCAGGATAGGCTATCCTGTGGTCCAACTCAGTAGCTTATTACTACAAAACTTAATTTCTTGCTCCAGAGCTTTCCTTCATGATGCGTGTTGTTCACTGGTCAGTGAGGCCCCTTACTACGTAGTCCTCAGGGACTCAAGCTAATGGAGTTCTGCCATCTTGTAGCTGCATCACTTGGAACATGGCGGAAGAGACAGCTAAAAAGCCTCAACCTGAACCTTCTATACTTTGACTAGAAGTGACACACATCATTTCTTGCAGTCCTTTTGCCATAACTAGTCACATAGGCCTGTCCAACTGCAAAAGAAATATAAGACTGCACATGGAATGTTTGGTGGGCACTGCTATCTGCCATTTGAATTATACTGAATTTTTTGCAGTTTTAAGAATACATCAATAGTCATTTATGTCTATACTTTCTGTATATAATGTTTGTTGTACCTAGTATTAAATCTTCCTCTCAGCACTCCCCACTTCTCCTTGCCCAACTTATTCATTTTTCAGACTCATTTAGTGTCATCTTGTGGGAAAGCAGCCATCCATCCCACTTAGGGACTATATTAATTACCATGGTATCCTGTGACTATCTCTGTTGAAGTACTTATTCTGCATTCGTTTTCCTTGTCTGTCTTTCCTGCTAGATTGAGCTCTGAGGGTATTACTTGTGTCTTTCTTGTCATCTTATTCCCAACGTGTAGGACAGTCCCTGGCACATGTGGCAAGTGCTCAGTAAGGAATGAATGCATTTGGTTGGTTATGTAATTTTACAAAGTAAATGCTTTACAATAAGCACTTAATCATTCTCTTGAATCTGTTAACGTTTCTCCATAACTTAATTCCTCCAAAGAGACATCTATTTCCATTGTATGTCCTGGCTTTTTCTCTCCTTGATTGGCAGCAACTCTGTTCTCACCAGAGTTTATAGGTGAATTTTACTTGCTATAAACTTAAACTAGTCTTCTGGAAAGAGATTATTAGAAATATAATCCAGTGCGTGTTTTTCATTTCTTTCTTCCTTTAGTGGGCATATTCTGGGGTGTTTCTCTGACATCAACCAATTCTCCTACACCGTCTGGGTGTCCAGTAGTTCAGTTCTGACACTACCTACCTGGAGTTAGCTTCAGATCCCACACGTTAAAGGGCTCAGTCTCTCAAGACTGCCCCTACTTCAGATACCAGTCCAAGTCCCCAGGCCATCGTACTTCTGACCAGCCTGCTGTAAGTTGGGTGTTCCCATAACCCCACCCTCAGGTTTGATAATTTTCTTCAATGGGTCACATAACTCAGGAAAACACTTTCCTGATGTTTACTGGTTTATTATAAAGGATACACCTCAGAAATAGACAAATGGAATAGAAGCATAGGGCAAGGTATCGGGGGGCGAGGGAGGGTGTGGCTCTTCCATGTGCTCTCTGGGATTGTCACTCTGATGGCAGCTAGATGTTTTCACTGACCTGGAAGCTCTCAGAGTCTCATTGCTCAAGAGTTTTTACAGAGCTCAATCTCGAGCCCTTTCTCCTCTCCTTCCTGGAGGTTGATGGGTGGGCTGCAAGTTCCACTCTCTAATCATTTGGTCTCTTTGGTGACCACCCCTGAGGCTATCTAGAGGCCCCATCCTAAGTAACATCATTAGCGTAAATGAAGTGTGATTCAAAGGGACTTGTTTTGAATAACCAAAGATACTCCCTCCACTCAGGAAATTGTTAGGGATTTAGGAGCTCTGTGCTGGAAACTGGGGACAAAGACCAAATATATTTTGTATTATACCACACATAAAAAGTATATATTTAGTTGGTTTATTACTTAAACATCAAAGTGAACAACTTTTGGGCTAATTTATAAAAATTAAGTGTGTATTTATGAAAGTAATAGGAATTCTATTTTTGCTTTAAAATGGTTTTCTGTAATGAACTGTTGATTCCATTAATATTTTTACGTCTTCGTATTTTAGCACGGTTGTGTTAATGATAAAATTTCTGACTTTCATTTATGTCTTTTTTCTCTTTGTTTTCTTAGGTGGCCTTGGAGGACTTGCAGGTCTGAGTAGCTTGGGATTGAATACTACCAACTTCTCTGAACTACAAAGCCAGATGCAGCGGCAACTTCTGTCTAATCCTGAAATGATGGTCCAGATCATGGAGAATCCCTTTGTCCAGAGCATGCTCTCAAATCCTGACTTGATGAGGCAGTTAATTATGGCCAATCCGCAAATGCAGCAGTTGATACAGAGAAATCCAGAAATTAGTCACATGCTGAATAATCCAGATATTATGAGACAAGTATGTGGAAAGTTCTTTCAGTTTCTTTAGCTAAAAATTGTATGTAGATTCTTATTATTTAATTTTCTATGCTTAAAGAGCTTGTCCTATATATACGGCTAAGCTAAAAAAAAGAAATCCTAATCCTTGTTCAGGAAAACTCAACAAAGCACTAATTTGGACTATTTGAACTTCGAATTTTCTGCTTTATCTTTGTAAACAGTTATTTTGTAGATTTAAACAACGAAAAGAGTTTCAGGAGATGGGCATTCACTCATAACAAAGTGCTTCTTCCTTCATGTTATTTGAATGTTAGCTTGCTTTTTGAGGTGAAATCCAACAGGAATTATTTAAAATAATTTTCTGATTTAAATATTGAAGACTGCTAATTCATAGAATTAGAAAACTTATAAAATCAGCCCTGGCAGTTAATGGCTAAAGTAATTTGTGTGTATTTCAGTGCCTTTTTTTAATAGAAATCTTTTGTTAGACATTGGAACTTGCCAGGAATCCGGCAATGATGCAGGAAATGATGAGAAACCAGGATCGAGCCTTGAGCAACCTAGAAAGCATCCCAGGGGGATATAATGCTTTACGGCGCATGTACACGGATATTCAGGAACCAATGCTGAGTGCTGCACAAGAACAGGTGATAACACTGGCTCCAGAGCTCAGGCCAAAGGACAAACATATGTGATTGAGGGGTACCTTTATATGGAGAATGTGATTTTCATTAAAAAAAGAGTTCCATATCTGTTATTTAAAACAAAAGCTTATTCTTTGTGATTTTTGTGTCTTTTATTACAGTTTGGTGGTAATCCATTTGCTTCCTTAGTGAGCAATACATCCTCAGGTGAAGGTAGTCAACCTTCTCGTACAGAAAATAGAGATCCATTACCCAATCCGTGGGCTCCACAGGCTTCCCAGAGTTCCTCAGCTTCCAGTGGCACTGCCAGCACTGTGGGGGGCACTGGTGGTAGTGCTGCCAGTGGCACTGCTGGGCAGAGTTCTGCTGCGCCAAGTTTGGGTCCTGGAGTAGGAGGTATGCTTATAACAACTCACACTTTTATTCTTTGTTGTCGTCATTTATTTGAATAGTGGAAACATTTCTTATACTGTTGTTCTGTGCTTTTATGTGTGTATGACAAATAGCTTTTATGAACTGTCTTTTCATGTTGCAAGGTGTTTGCTTTTTTTTTCTTAGGAAGCTTTAAATATGTAATGATTAGTATTAATCACTCATGTGCATTATAGTGGAAAGGGTTACTGAAGATTTCTAGAGGCAGTTTGTGTTTTCACATTCTCATAAGATGGTTTGGGAGAAGTGGCTGGTTGTCTCATTTCAACAATAGAAAAACTGAAGTGCAGAGGGAACACAGTTACCTGTGTCCTTACTACTGGACCATGTATTTCCTGGCTTTAGTCTGTTTTTGTATTCTAGATGAGTGGATTCTCCACCTCCAGTCCTGAGACCAGGGCTAACCTAGCTGTATCAGAGCACATACCAGGTTTATTAAAAATCAGATTCCCAGGTCTTAACCTCAGACCTTGTGGATCAGAATCTTCCACGGTGGGGTTTAAGGTCTGTGTTTGCATAAAGGTGCTGGAGATTCTGATGTGTGAACAGGTTAGGAATTTACTTTTGATTATTTTTCTGTAGACTAGACTCCATAAATGGGTGTTCTTTTTTCAACTATTCAGATATTTACATGTTAAAAATTAGGTCCAAAATCAGTAGCCAGATTGATGATTTTAGTCCTAATACTTGGCATGTAGATGAGAAGAAATGAAAGCATGGGACCACTTCCCTAAAGTGAGAGGAACTGGATATGTTTTAGAAGACGCCTGTGTTTTGGCAGAGGGAGTGGAAAGATGAGGTGCTGGATGAGGAATTTTTAAAAATTCATTACTGAGGGAAAAAATCAGAATGAGGAGATTAATTAATTAGTGGTCATAGAATATAGTGGGTATCATGAGGTTTCTGGATATAAAACAAGTTTTATAAAAATTGAAGAATACCATTTTTTTAAATTGAGGTATAATTGACATAACATATTTCAGGTGTGCAACGTAATGATTTAATATTTGTGTATATTGGCAAAATGATTGCTCTAGTAAGTCTGGTTAACATTCGAAGTAATACTTATATTTTTAAGTCAAGAAAAAAATTTATCCTGTTCTGTATTTTACTTACTGCGTATTTGATTCTTATTAACAGTCTTTTGAGAGAGATGCTTATTCACATTTTAAAGATCTTAGTGGGGCTGGCCTGGTGGCGCAGAGGTTAAGTGCGCGCACTCCGCTTCGTCAGCCCGAGGTTCGCAGGTTTGGATCCTGAGCGCGCACAGACACACCTCATGTCAAGCCATGCTGTGGCGGCATCCCATATAAAGTAGAAGATGGTGGGAATGGATGTTAGCCCAGGGCCAATCTTCCTCAGCAAAAAACGAGGAGGATTGGCATTAGGTGTTAGCTCAGGGCTGATCCTCCTCACACACACACAAAAAAGATCTTAGAGCAGATAGGGAGAGCAGAGATTTAATTTGATTTCCTAACTGATAGGTGAATTGCTTTTTTTACTATAGCATGATGCTTGTCTACAGTAACAACTTTTGTCTAAAAAACAAAAAATCAGTTTTGCAACTTTTCACTCAGATTTTTAATTTAATAGCTTGATACTCTATGTAAGATTTCATGTTCATGTTTCCGTCACAGGAAAACAAGAAACAGAAAAAGTGAACATACTCTGCTGGCCTAACAAGTTGTTAGCATATTTGTACACTATTGTGATTTTTACTCAACTCTTTGAAGTTAGATACATGCATATATACGTGTATGCACCCATATACCTGTAAAGATCAAATTCTTGACTCCTCTTTTGCCCTGTAAGCACTTACTTCAGAAGGTGAGGAAATCTTAGAGCAGGGGTCAGCAAATTTTTCCTGCAAAGAGTTAGATAATACTTTAGGCTTTGCAGGCCAAGAGGCAAAATTGAGAATATTGCATTATGAGAGAAAACAAATTTCCACAAGTTTTTTACTGATGGAATTAAAAACATAATGATTGAATATAATATTTTCTCATATGTATCTACTGATAGGAATGGAATTCTTTTTTGAGGGTGACATTTTGCTTAATTGGTGTTCACAGTATCCCCTGTTGTCAAAATCAGTTGCAAAGACTCATCTATTAATACTGATATGTAATGAAATTTTACCTATTTCATTCAAACATGTACTCCAAGAGTACAGTACAGTTGGAAAGCATTTATAGGATTCTGTTAGGTTCTTCTTTGCTTTTAGCACGTCATTGTGGATTAATCACAATTGAAGGTTAGGTGGTAGTGCCTCAATTACACAGTTAAATGAATTTTGAAATGTGAAAATTGTCTTTGCACTTGTACTGAGGTCCAAAAAATGCTGCTGGAATGGTAGTGTGAGCTGACACTGTAGATCTACTGCAAATTTGTGGGAATGGGGATCTTGTTTTAACTGTTGACACCATGAGAATGTATAAAGCAGCTTGCCCGTTGCTTATGATTCAAACACTTTCAGTTGTTGTCGTAATGACTTTACGACAGTATGAGTTTTGCATGTAAATGCTTTTTTTGCCTTGTAATTTTGGGTTGAATTCATTGAGAAACATTACCAAGTTTTTAGCAGAAGATAATTTCCCAAGTCATTTAGTGTTTGATAATGGTGATTGGGTAGTTCAGAAGAATTTCAGTTTTAGCCCTGAGCTAAAAACATTGCAATAAAACTTTATCTCTTAAAAAAACACACACACACACACACACACAAAAGCTTTACCTTTGTTAAACTATCAAATGCTGTGTGGTTGGGCAAGTCTGACAAAA
Organism: Diceros bicornis minor; assembly: GCF_020826845.1. NCBI lineage: Eukaryota > Metazoa > Chordata > Mammalia > Perissodactyla > Rhinocerotidae > Diceros > Diceros bicornis. Next base: position 10,181,887 of record NC_080761.1, read on the forward strand.
ATTCATGGAATTGACTAGCTAAGTGCACAAGAGTGAATGATATTCACCATTGTTACTCTTGGTTGAATAACATGATAGTTCAAAATATTTTCCACAGTACCTGCTGATGAATAAGACAGTGAATTAGCCATAGTCTTTAAATACCTTATATTTTTGTAAGCTTTGTGTATTTGTCCAACTAATCCTTGTAATCCTCCACATGTGTTTTTATCAGATGTAGCACATCTTTGCAGATTCTACTTCAGTTTGTATTGAACTAATATTTTCTCAACTTTGAAAATAGTTTTGCCTGTAGTTGTTCCATGCAGACTGTTTATAGAGGCCAATTTTTCAGTCACTTCAAACTTGGCATTGACTCCTCAAATAAACAAGAACTGAGCAATATCAGTAACACCTGTCAACTCATCAAGAACCAAGGAATGCCACTCAAAATAATTTGCATTGTTTTTTAATTGATTGATGTTGAGCCCAATGTCCTTAACTCTGGAGAAGCTATTCTTTCTGAAAGGCTAATAGTCTTAAGTTTATTTTCTCTGGACACATTTATTTGGCTGCTGCCATCAAGATTCAACAAACAGTGCTAATTAATCACCACTAGTATACTGCTTTCCCTGATTGGTTAACAAATAAGCCACGTGGAAACTTAACTTTGGTTGCAGCCTTCGTTGCATTTTTTATTTTAGTGAAGAAATTTGGCTATGATGAGATATTGCATTGCATTTTAAATTTTGTATTTATCTGACTGTTGCTTTCCTGTGATGAGTGCTTAGTCTAGCAGTATTGAAGTATATTGTATTCTTTTGGTGTCATTGCATAAGAAATACAATGTTTTGCCATCTCATTTGATGAAATAATCCATAGTCCACTGTGCCTTAAAAGCATGGCATTTGTAGTCCAGTTCTTTTTCTTCTTGTTCTGACATGATTGGTATGCACTGGTAGTAAAAAAAAAAAAAAAAAAGAAAAGAGAAGAAAAAAACAGCATACTACAGTGATTCGTGTGGCGTGAGGTATAAATGAGTCACTGTGATTTGTGATACACGAGCAGTAGTATGATAGTGCCACACATAAATCCTCTTTCGGAACTACACAATCCTGTTTTCGTAGTGCAAAAGGAGCCATAGACAGTAAACAAGTGAGCATGACTATGTTCTAATAAAATGTTATTTATAGACACTGAAATTTGAATTTCATATAGTTTTCACATTTCACAAATGTATTTTTTTTCTTTAACCATTTAAAAATGTAAAAACCATTTTTATTTTGTGGGCTGTACAAAAACAGGTTATGGGCCATATTTGCCCTGCAGGCTATTGGTCAGCCCTCTGTCTTAGAATATTCTTGGACTCTAAGATGTGGAAAAAAACTAAATTGAAACAACATGAGAAAATAGGAAAAACAAAAATTATTACCAAAAAAACCCCAGCAGAATTATAATAAACTAGAAGGATAAGTGGGAAGAGTCAAATGTTTTAAGCCTGATAAAACTACACTGGATGGAATAAAGAGCAGAAGGGAAATGAAAAAGCTAAGGAGTTAAGTTCACGTGGTGAGTTTGAGAATATATTTGAGTTTGAGTATATCTAGTCAGCAAGTGAGAATCTGGATATATGCTGAACCAATTAATTAGTTTCTAAGAAATTTGCATTCACATAAATTTAGCTGTACCTTTCAGCAAAAACAAAACGAGAAAAACAAGAGAATAATAGTAACAAGCACTTTACCCATTAACTGATTTAATTGTCACAACCACCCTATGAAGTAGATAACATTTATCCCATTTTACAGATGGGGAACCTGAAGTATGAAGAAGCCAAATAATTTCCCTAAGGTTACGTAGATTAGATTTGAACACAGGTAATCTTGCTCCAGACATTGCTCTTAATCACTATGCTGTAAGTTCTCTGAAATGTTAAATGTGCCTGGCATTTCGCTCAGTGATTGCCAGTACTCAGTGAAAATAGGGTGGAGTCCTGCACCTGTTGTTCCCTGGGCGAGAAGGCTTCTTTTTTTCTCACGTGTGAGCATATTGAGTGCTGAATATGATTCTAATTAAGTGATCCCAGGGAGAAGTTGGCTCAGACTTATTCACTTTATAGGATTTTTCAGTAGTAATTTTGACCATATCTGATTTTTGTCTTAAATTGACTTTAGAACCTAGCCTTTCCATTACATGTGATTTTACTGTAAATGCGACTAGAATGTTTAAAATCATAAGCCCTCCTTTACTGGTATATGTTGCGCATGTAGTTTTGGAGATCTCAGTTTTAAAGTTCTTTCTTAGTTCAATTGATAGGTAATAGGTGTACTCATCTGCAATTGCTAAAATTATGCATTGTATAATAAAACTTTCACTTTTGTTTACATATCTTTTCCTTGATACAGTGTCTTTTTTTTTAAACAAACTTTCAGCTAGTATGTTCAACACACCAGGAATGCAGAGCTTGTTGCAACAAATAACTGAAAACCCCCAACTTATGCAAAACATGTTGTCTGCTCCCTACATGAGAAGCATGATGCAGTCACTAAGCCAGAACCCTGACCTTGCTGCACAGGTGAGTTTGTATTAAAAAGGACTGTGCGGTGTGAATTGAAATAACCTAATCAAGTAATTGTGATTTTTTTTTTTTGGTACATTTGTGTTGTGTGTGCTACCTTAACACACTAGAAAAGTATGTAAAACTGCATCTCCAACTTTTTGGATAGTTTCTTCTTTGCAGTAAATTAATACTTCATATATAATAAAAACAGCTTCATCTCTGCCATTCACTGGCTAGAAAGAAGTGCAGATTTACTTTGTTTCTACATATATTGATTTAGGAGATGAATACTAAAGTTTTGGATTGCTGTCCTTTCTGAAGGTATATTCTTTAGTGAAATGTAAACTTTGAAAGTGATTAAGAACAGTGTTAATAAGTTTGAAATACTTTTATTTATTAGGTCACACAGATTCTGAGTTAATAGTCATGTTCAAAATGGCAGTTACAAAATAGCCTGAAATTGTTTATTAAAGGCAGAGGGAGATTTGTGGGAACAGTGTTTCTTGTTCTTTCTATTATAGATCCCCCCCTCTCTGCCCCTGGAAGTTAGTATACTGGTTCTTTATTAATTTATTCATTTTTTAACTTGTTTCTCAAGAGACCATAACTAAGAAAATTAGTGGATCTCAACCCTTGCTGAACATTTAGGATCACTTTGGGAGCTTTAAAAAAAAAAAATTCTTGGCCTCATCCTGAGAGATTTTGGTATAATTGCACTGGATCTTTTTTCCCTCAAGTTCCCTAGGTGATTCTAATTGTACCCCCAGGTTAAGAACCATTGGGCTTGAAAAACCTTGGAGAAAGTAAAATAAGCCTTGATCATCTCTAGTTTATGTTTGCTATTTATGAAAAATGGCTTCTGTAAAGTGTTAAGAATTTGAAATAGTTTCCTTTATAGTTTATTCCCATTTCCAAAATTTTGAAAGCTCTTAATCACTTTCTTCATTATGTCAAATGAAATGGTTTTTATTTTCTAAAGTCTGGAACTGTATTGATTCAAGTATATAGCAGATATCTTTGAGTTACAATCCTCAACAATAACTTCTGCCCTCTTAAAATTTGTGGAATTGGAGATAAAGAACAAGTTTTTAGGTGAATTTTTGTATACTCTTTTAATTTTGCATATTTTAGGTATATTTTATGAAAAATTGTTTTGTTTATATGAAAATTACCAGACTGAGTTATTAGTATTAAATGCCACAACTTACTATGATCATAGCACTTTTGTTTAAAGTAAATATGGAAAATATATATGTAGAGTGATCCTATTTGTATGTTTTTAAATGTATATTTGACTAATTAAGAATTAGCATTGAATGTGCATCTTGCTTTAAAATTTTGATTTTAACAAGCACATTTCCAGCCATTTAAACTAACAATTTTACATTATAACATGACTTGAGCACTTTCATATACTATTTTCTTTTACTCTAAAGCAAAATGTTGACAAAGAAGGCTAGATATGAATGTCTTTTATTATACACAATATAGAAACGTTTACAATGTACTCTGTAAAAGTTTGTAGTTTCTCTGTTCTGATTTTGATTTTTAGATACTCCAAGTCTGGGTATAAAAACTGTATTGTTATATAAACAGTCAGGTAAGTTAGGAGAAATATCCTAATCAAATGAGATACAATTTTCTGAGAATGTATAAGTTTAAAATGACATGCTTTTTCAAATGACATGAATCCTAAAAGATAAATGTGGTAACTTCATTAATATGTTCATAATAAAAAGTATTTGGAGCCAATAAAGAAGCAGGTTTGTTGATCTCAGGTATTACTTTATTTACTGTGAACTTATTGGTCACTTCAAAATAAATACTGTATATCCAGAAAACATTGTCTGACTTTTTCCTGCTTTAGCTATTTTGTTGAAATTAACTAAATAATCCACTTTGCAACAATAGATAACTAAAGGAGGGAGAGAGCAGTCCTCTCTACTTCCAGTGTTTACACATAATTACTCTCAAGTATGGTTAACTACTTGAGGGCAAGGATCATCTTTCCCGCAGACTTTGGACAGGTAAATAGGCTATCAGTAAATTATTGTTAGCTGACTTTTCACTCCATCTGGGGAACCGATACAAAATTTGTCTTTTTTGAAGCTATGAGAATTTACTAGTTTCTGGTTATGCTGATTGTGCATTGTAATCTTATTTTCAGGTATTCAACATGATGTTAATATTGACCTGACTTTTTAATTCTTAACACCTATGTGAAGGTTAGGAGGCATGCAAACTTTTCTTATCTCTGGTGATAGTGAGGTGAAATCCAGAGGCTAATCTTGGTATTCTCAATTGGATTTACATCTTTCAGGTCTTAAAGCTTTTTAATACTTTCCCCAGAGATCTGTTGGTGCTAGTCCTGGGCTGATTTTCACCTAGCAGCTCCATTTCTCTGGCAAGTTGGTTGCTGTTCTGCGGTGTTACTTTTCTGGACCTAATATTAGCTGTTTTGTAGTAGGCAGGTAGTACAGTGGTTCCAGATCTGGATTTTCTCTGTGCTTGCCACTTGCGTGTCGAGGTGTCTAAGCAAGCCATGTATAGTTTCATGTATTGATGCTTATGTTTATTCTGTCAGTGTAGCAGAAATGTACCCTCATGAATGCCAGTTACTCCCATTTTTCTTTCAAGGGCAAATATTCACCTTTGCTCAAGGAAAAGCCTAAGAAAATGATTGCTTTTATTTTTAGGATATTGCATGTCATTATCATAATCACCATTCTCATTGAGAGAGAAGATGCCTCGTTTTTGGTTTTTTTGGAGATCTCTCTTGTGGACAGTATCTTCCCTTCCCCTTTTTTATTCATGTTCTACCCTCCTCCTTTTTAAGTGCCAGGTTAGGCACTTGGGGGAAGATAGACTATTAAACAAGGTACATTACTTGTTTCAGATATTTCCAGTTAAAATTGTTTGAACACTTGCCCCATAGATGATGCTGAATAATCCCCTATTTGCTGGAAATCCTCAGCTTCAAGAACAAATGAGACAACAGCTCCCAACTTTCCTCCAACAAGTGAGTAAGAAAAGATGCTAGCTATCTTCGGTAATGATTTGCTTGAAAAAGTTTGATGATAAACATTTTCCTTGCTCTTCTCTGACTGATAGCAAAACGTAGAATAGAGTCTGATAATGCTGTCAATTCGCAGAGAATTCAGCTTGATCTTAACTGGGCCCCATTTCACTGCTGACCTTTTGGTTATATTTCTTAAACATAAATTCTGAGGAAAGGTCCATTTTGTTTTTGCTTTTGAGGATTTAGGATTTTCAATGCTTCGATAATACCATAAATCATTTCCTTTCACTTTACTAACTTTGAAGTGCTTCATTGTGTCATATTACGCTTTTATGGTTTAACTAATCTCGAGTAACAGGAAAGAGCTCTACTCTATCCCATTTTACAGGTTTGGTTTCTTTTGTAATGTTTCAATTCCTCCAAATTAATAGAATATCTATTTTCCAAAGGGTAAATCTCATTTCCTCAAACTCGGAATTAGCAAGATTAAAATTGTCAGTGTTGTCATATAAGGAAGGTTTAAGACAAAAAAGTACTTCAGGTTGCTGTGGTATTTTATTATTTAAAAAGATAAACGAGAAGTCAGTCTTGGTGTTTTGAAACTGGTGGTTCTAGGGCTTTTAAAATATTATGCAAATGATTCTCAGGCCTGTAAACCATTATCCAAGGTTAGTTAGTGTCCTTGATCTAGTGTAATGAGGTAAGCCTATCTTTTTTGGTCAGTCAGGTGGTGTATATTTGGAAGTAGCAAAGCTGAGCTCAGGACACATGTATTAACTTCAAATTTGGAACTATTGTTTTTAGTGTATCTTACTGGTAAAATTGTTACATCAGCAAGAGATAACACTTGGTCAGGAGGAATATGTGGCTTTCACCATATTACCATGCTGTATAAATTGTGCACTTGGAGGTTGTCTCTTAGAAATAATACTTTTATCTTCTGTTGGAGAAGGGGAACAGTTGTGGCTTCCAGAGCAGCTCCTGATTGTCTTTCATTATGAAAAACGGCTTTCATGATGGATTTGGGTGGAGGTCAAGTAACGGTTTGCACACTAGGTTTGCTGTTAAGGAGAGGTGCTTGTGTTTCTTTTGGGAAAGAAATTATGGATTACCAGTGTTTTAGGAGTAAGGTTTTAGGTTTTTCTCCAGAAACATAGCAAAGAAAACATTTAAATTTTACCTTCACTGATTTTAATTCTCTTGTTACCACTGGTTTTCTTTCTTCCTTAGATGCAGAATCCTGATACATTATCGGCAATGTCAAACCCCAGAGCAATGCAGGCCTTGTTACAGATTCAGCAGGGTTTACAGACATTAGCAACGGAAGCCCCGGGCCTCATCCCAGGGTAGGTTTATTTGAAGATTATGAAAGTGTACGAGGGTTCCTTTCTCTCTCAGAATTTCAGACCTAATATCATTCTGCCTTTTTGTTGTTGTTGAGATTGTTTTTAAGACAGAATTTTCAAAGTTAAAAACACTCATTTATAACTTAGCTAATATTATGTTAAAATGTATCTGATTCACCACTAGCTGGCCTAGTCTGGCCTCTAGTTTTGCAGGAGCTTTGGTTTATTACTAGTTTGTGCTTTCTCTAGGTTTACTCCTGGCCTGGGGGCATTGGGAAGCACTGGAGGCTCCTCAGGAACCAACGGGTCTAGCTCTGCACCGAGTGAAAACCCAAGTCCCACGGCAGGAACCACCGAGCCTGGACACCAGCAGTTTATACAGCAGATGCTACAGGCGCTTGCTGGAGTCAATCCTCAGGTAATGGTTATTTTGTTGCTCACGTTTTACATTCCTTAATGTTAGAAGTTTATAAATTTTCCCCAAAAAAGAAAGTGGCAGTCCTTTAGAGTTTAGACTGTAATGAAAAGCACAATCTTAAGGCTGTTGATTCTACAGTAGGCATTACAAAAATTGTTAACTTTGGTACTATATTAGACACTAAAGGAAATGTTCTAGTTGTGAGGAAGAAATGCTACAGCCTTGCCTTATTTTTTCGAAGTTGCCTTTAAAAATGCATTCTTTTGGGGCTGGCCTGGTAGCCTAGTGGTTAAGTTCGCACGCTCCACTTTGGCGGCCCGGGGTTTGCGGGTTTGGATTCCAGGTGCGGACCTACACACCGCTTATCAAGCCATGCTGTGGCAAGCGTCCCACATAGAAAGTAGAGGAAGATGGGCACGGATGTTAGCCTAGAAAGACTAGCCCAGGGCCAGTCTTTCTCAGCAAAAAGAGGATTGGCAACAGATGTTAGCTCAGGGCTAATCTTCCTCACCAAAATTAAAAGAAGAAAGCACTCTTTTTGGGAGTCCTTGTTTGAAAATTATTTGAAATATATTTTATAAAAGTTTGTCAGGGAGGAATAGAAACTTGATTATCCCAAATACCTCCTGAACAATTGTATTATATCTAGTCTTTGTATTTGGACTTTAAAAAAAATTCTACCTACCTCACCTTGCCCACTACTACTTCTGTGGTAACTTGTGTTATATATATATATATATATATACACACCTCATAAATATGGCTAAAAAATATGAACTCCTAATATTGTCCTTGCATCTGGAAACATTTATTGGCTTTACTGAGAATCGGCAGTTATACAGTGTTGATTGCCAGTTCAAACTTATTATTGTAGCTTGCCCCCAAACCTCTCATGGCAAAAATATAGCATGCTTTCTGATTTTAAGCCTTATTAAATACAATAAACAGAGCAGGGTTTTATCTTACAAAAGTATTTGTATTCCCGCTACCTAGCATAGCTTCTGGCTCAGTAAATACTCATGGAATTAGTAAGAAAAAGATTTTAGGTATTGGACAGAATTGTTATATAAGTTGAACAATCTGCAGGCCTCCCCATTATCAGGTTGGCCAAGATTGATTGGTCATTTGTGGATTTTTGTCTTACCTCATTTCTAAAGAAGGATTTGATGGAGCTAAATTGTCAGGAGTATAGTTTGTGGGCCTGAAACTAGAACTGTTTTCTGAAGACTTGACTGGCCAGTGCAGAAGTTGAATCCACCTTCTAAGCCCTATTAGAACTTTAGAATTTTATACATGAGGACATTGGCTTTTATAATTACCCAGTTGGTCAATAGCTACAAAATAAATCATCTAATTCTAAACTATTTCCATATAAATGTTTGTTTGCCTGCATGTTCATGAGTGTTTTAAATACATTTAAAATAATGATGGAGGTTTATTAAGCTATTTTTTTTTAAGCAGAGTTATGTGTTCTATTTGACATGGTTGTTTAGGTATAAATTAGACTATTTAAAATAACAAAATAAAGTGCTAATGAAGTTTTCAGCATGTTGAATATGTTTCAAGAGAGGCCAGTGCTTTTATAGCCCAGTAGACAATATGTTATTAAAAAGCTATTAAAAATTTTTAGAGGCTATTTAGGTGTGACATGGACTGATTTCCCTTAGAGTTTCAGTTAATTTTTTTTTTCTTTAATAGCTACAGAATCCAGAAGTTAGATTTCAGCAACAACTGGAACAGCTCAGTGCAATGGGATTTTTGAACCGTGAAGCTAACTTGCAAGCGCTAATAGCAACAGGAGGTGATATCAATGCGGCTATTGAAAGGTTACTGGGCTCCCAGCCATCATAGCAGCATTTCTGTATCTTGAAAAAATGTAATTTATTTTTGATAACGGCTCTTAAATCTTTAAAATACCCGCTTTATTTCATTTTGACTCTTGGAATTCTGTGCTGTTATAAACAAGCGCAAGATGATGCATTTTAAGGTGGAGTGCAGTAAGATGTGTGGGTTTTCTGTTTTTTTTTTTTTCCTTTTTTTGGTGGAACAATGGGAATCAATGCTTTTTCATTTAAGGCTACTGCATGCGTCAAACACTTCTGCATTTATTGTAATTTTTGAAAAACATGTCACCTTTTATAGTTGGGTGAACAGATTTTTGTCCTGCATCTGTCCAATTTATTTGCTTTTTAAACATTAGCCTCTGGTAGTAATTTATGTAGAATAAAAGCATTAAAAAGAAGCAAATCATTTGCGCTCTATAATTTGTGGTACAATATTGCTTATTGTGACTTGGGCATGTATTTTTGCAAACAAAATGCTGTAAGATTTATACTAACAGTTTTTGCTTTATTTGTATACAGTATAGTATGCACATTTGGGACTGAATTTCTAGAAGCGTACTACAATAGATTATCTGAGCAAAACACTTGTAACCAAGAAAGTAAAGATGAAGAAATACCTTTAAAGCTGAGTATTTCCTAATTGTGTAGAATCTTACAGCATCTTTGATAAACATCTCTCAGCAAAAGTGCCAGTTAGTCAGGTTTGTTGAAAGTATAGTAGAAAAGCTGATTCTGGTTATCTCTTTAAGGACATTTAATTGTACAGACACCATAATGTAACATTGTCTCAACATTCACAGATTGACTGTAAATTACTTTAATCTTTGTGCAGACTGAAGGAGCACTGTAGTATAATCCAAAAGTGCATTTGCCTAGGACTTTTCAGCTTCTCCCATAGGTAGTTTAACAGGCATTACAATTTGTAATTGAAATGTTGCTTTCACTGAAAGTGTCTTGATGTTTCAGTTATTTTTAATCGCCATATAAAAATAGAACTATCTTTTGGATTTATCAGTTTTCTCATGCACAGGCAATACATGAATTTAAAATGATTTGTGAGCCACTTGTTTCTGAAGTGTTTGGTAGTTCTATTAAGAAATAGTTAAATATTGTGCTTCTCAGAGCCTCAGAGAAGGGGAACTTGGGGGGGTGGGGATCTATCCTGGATTGGGCCAGCCTAAATAATACTGGCAACCAAGATTCTGTTAGGATTTCTGTGCATATAGTGTAGTAAAGTAAATTCAGGGGTGAAAAACAAAGAGCCGTTTTAACAATGTTGAGTACATTTGGCTGTTCTACAGCTTTCTTCTTCCCTCCCCAAAGAAGTTCTGTTTGCCTAACTCTCAAACTGTTGGGGTGGTACATTCCTTTAGGACCAATTAAAATATAACTTTGGGGTCAGTAATATATTTGGCTGACTCTGGTTCAGTATTCTCTTAGGTCATTATATTCTCGTATGTACAGTTACAGGAAATTAAAATGTTAAAGTAATCTAAAATGAGTTCAGACCAATAAAATCAAGGGAAATAGAAGTTGAATTCCATTACTTCTGTAAGTTGCTTGCTGTTAAAAAAGGTTAAGAGGCCAGGTTGCCCACCAGCCGGTGCACTGTTCTGCCACTTTCCCCAGGAAGAAAACAGGTATGAAGGTCAAGGTGGAGGCATGACTAGAGGAAGTTGTTAAGGATAATATTCCTGTGTCTTCGCTCTCTCTGCCTTATGCCTCAGTCTGGTTTAAAAACTTTTGTACTGGTGAATGGTGGTATACAGTGCGAGATAGTGTCATAACCAATTTGACAAATTATTAATCATAAAATAACAATAAATCTCTAGCTTTTACACTTGGTTTGTCTTGCCTCTTTTATAGAAAGAAAAAGATGTCTTCAATTTACTTTCTCTAACCATGTCTTTTAAAGACGATTGGAGTTGATTTACCCCATATTCTATCACACTTCAGGTTATTCTTTATTAATTTTTTAAGTTTCCTCACTAAAAATATGTGCAATACACTGTATTGTATGTTAAAAAGATGGCCAATTTAGAAAGCCAAGTGACCTGGGCGTTGCTTGCTTTTTTTGGTACTTGACTAAATATTTGACTTTGAGTAAAGACATCATGATTTCTTACTGTAAAAGTGCTGGTGAGGCCTTTTCAGCACACTGGACTGGGTGATCTCTTAAGTCCCTTTCAGCTGCTGCAGTGGTATGATTGTTATTATTTCTAATATGTTTATCTTAGATCTGAATATGTTTTAAGGACTTCAAAATACTTAAAATTCTCAAAAGCATTAAAAAAGACATTTAAAATACTGTAGGTTTAAATTGTTTTCATATTGAGTTATTTATTACAAATTGAATAAAGAACCGAGTGATGAAAATAACATTTCAGGATTTTATTTCCCAAGTGGAATATTTGTGATATCCTAAACAAAGTATAGAAAATATCGAACAATCAGATAAATGACAGCTGGCCTTTGTGTATTCAGAATTGGAGTTTCAGACTTGGTTTCAATATAGTAATGAAAGGGGTCTTTTGTTTGGGGAGACATTATTACTGTTAATTTAATAGGCAAACTACAACAAAATAGGACAGATAAAAACATCACTAACATTAGTGATAACACTGGAAGCTAGGCCATGTGTCTGTGTGCTTGCACCAAATGAAAAGTTGTGTGGTTAAGGCAGGGGAATATTGCACTCTGTACTTCCTCTCTCAGAGATTAACATTAAGTTAAACATGTTCAAGTCAACAAGAAGTTTTCCATTAAAGAAATCTGTTTAAAATTGTTTAATCCAGCCTTTCCTATCTTCTGCCATCCTTTTTCCTGAAATATTCTTCAAGGTAATGCTATATCTAGTGAACACACTTTGGGAAAACTGTACTTAGCAAACCTCCACTTCTCTGGCATTGCACATGGTATTCTCTTCTCTGGAATTTCATCTGTCTTCTGCGTATGTAATGCCTACCATTGCTTTCTGGGCTCAGTTCTGAAGTCTGCCTAAACTTTGCTAACCAGTGATTGATTTACTCTGAACCACTTAGCCTTTACTGTCAACTGCTGCATTCTTTCTCATCCACCTTACAGTTTTGAGTTTGTTTGTCTGTTGTCTGCTCTGAAATTTTGTTGGCAGTTAACTTAAGTAACATTGTGTTCCTCCTCAACTTCTTTGTATGTTTCCTCCACTCAACCATAGGCAACCATTGCCTCAGAAAGTCAGTGTTTATTCTGTTGAGTACCAGGTTCTCTTCTAGTTGCTCAAAGTATAACGGTAAATAAAACAAACTTCTGTCCATATGCAGTTTACATAGTAGAATGTAGGGAGACAGGCAGTAAACAAAACACATATATAGACTGTTAGTGACAAGTGCTTTGGTGAAAAATTAAGCAGAGTAAGCAGGCTAGTTCAGGAAGAAGGTAGTCAGAGAAGGCCTCATTTGAGAGGGTGACATTTAAATAGAGACTTGCAGAATACCTGGGAGGGTGACTAACTTCCCAGGAAGAGGGACAACTAAGAAAAGGTCCTGTAATGTGAGTGTTCTGAGTGTGTTTGTAGAACATAGGGAGTTCAGTGTGGCAGGGCAAAGTGAGCTAGGGAGAAAGCAGTGTAGGGAATATGATTGGAGAGATGGGGGCAGGGGAGTGGTTCATGTGTTTGATGTGGAGGATTTAATATCCCAATTTTTGTGTCCCATCCCCAGAGTTTCTGATTTATAGTTCTGGAATTGGAGGAGAATTTGCATTTCTAAAAAGTTCCCACGTGAGAACCACTGGACTAGGGGGACCAAGCTGGAAGCAGAGAGACTGTTAGGAGGTAATCTCGGTGAGAGATCATGTGGGCTTGGGCTGAGCTGGAAGCAGTGGAGGTGGTAGGAAGTAGATTTGGATTTGGGGTATGTTTTGAAGGCAGAGCCAGGATTTACTGATGGATAAAAGTGTGAAGTTAAGAGCAAGAGAGGTGTGAAGCAAGGCAAACAAGGTAGAGGTACATATGGGGAGGAGTGGAAATCAGAAGTTTAGTTTTGACATGTTAGGTGGGAGGTACTTGGTTGGACATATAAGTGGAGATAATGGGAAGGCAATTGGAGGAGAGATTAAGGCTATAGACAGGTTATCCAGCTGCCAGTATATAGAGATGGTATTTAAAGCCTAGGAACTAGATCAGTGGTTCTCAGCTAAAAGTGATTTTGCCCCCCAGGGGGCTTTTGGCAATGTCTGGAGACATATTTTTGACATTATGATTGGAGCTGCTGTTGGCATCTAGTGAGTAGAGGCCAAGGATGCTGCTAAACGTTCTACAATGCCCAGGACAGCCTCCCACAACAGAGATTTATTTGGCCCAAATTTTAATAGTGCCAAGGTTGAAAATCCTGACTAGATGAATTTTAGAGTGAGTGTTGATAAATGCACTTTGAGAAGATTGAGCCCTGGTTTACTCGCACTTTTTCAGTTCAGGGAGATGAGAGGAAACCAGGAAAGGTGATGAATGGGCAGTAGTAGTAAGGTGAGAATCAAGAGAGGTCCTGAAAGCAGGTGAAGAAACTTTTTCACAAGGAGAAAGGTGGTAAATGAACTGTGTTAAATGCTGTTGCTTCAAGTACTCATCGTGGATTGAATGTTACTCTATGGGTTTCGTAAAGGAAGGACCTTTGTGACTATGATAGGGATGTTACAGAGTGTTGAGGGTAAAATTCTGGTTAGTGTGGATGGAGGAGATATCAGGAGACACAAAGTTTGAAGTAAAGAGAATCAGAAAAATTGGGGGCAGTAACTGTGGTGAGGGGCATGGTGGTGGTGGAGAGGAAGTTTGTCTTTTGTATTCTTTTAAGATGGGAAGTACTATAGCATGTTTGTATTCTAATGGGAATGATCCTGTGTATGGCGGTGGAGGAGAGGGGGACTTGATTTAGGAGGAGAGTATGGGGTAATTGTTTTCTACCAAAAAATACAAAGAGAAAGGAGTTATCACTAGCTTTTGAGCCTGAGAAGTTTTATAAATAAGCAGGCACGCATGCACCTTTGTTACATGAGCTGAAGCGTGAGGGAGAGGGTTTCTTTGTCTTTCCAGCCATCATTTTCCTCAGCTAGAGCTGCTTTTCTTTGTCAGTAGGAGTGGTCAGCCCATCGGAACTATTTTTTGTGCTCAACCCTTTGCAAAGTGGAGGAAAAGAAAAGCATCCCCCTCCCAATGTCTTTGCTTTGGTGAGATTGAGTAGAATGCGATTTCTTCCAGAGCTGGGACAACAACGAAGCACATCCTCAGATTGTAATTCCAATTTATACATGTTAACATTTGTATTTCAGACTCCCTAATTATAGTGTAACCTGCCCTGATCCACAGCCCAGTCTGTCTTGCTTACCACTCTGTGCTTAGAACAGAGCTAGGCACATATAGAAGCTCCCAGTATAGTTTCCCTCAAAAGACCAAAGCTGAATGTGGTGCCTCATTCTTTAGTGGGATAGATAGTAGTCACTGTGTATTCAAGCTAGATTTTTTTTTTTTAAAGCTTATTCAGACACATTCTTCACTCCTTATACTTCCCAGAGAGGGAAGAGAGTTTCCACTCTGTTGTGGTTATCTAATACTTCATAACAAACTACTGCACAGGTCGGTGGCTTAGAACAAAATCAATCGTTTATTTTTTATTTATGAGTGAGCAATTTTGGTAAGGCTTGGTGAAGAGCACTGGAGTGACTTGACGGGGTCTGGAGAATTTACTTTAAAGAGGGCTTATTCACTTGGCTGTTCAGTTGCTACATGCTTTCATCTGGGAGTACAGTTGCAGTCTCAGTTCCTCTCCATACGGGCCTTTCCTCAGGGCTACTTGTGCTTCTTTACAATGTGGTAGATAGGTTTCAAGAGCAAGTATTTAAAGAAAAATGAAAGCTGTCCGTTTTTTAAGGTCTGGGCCCAAAGCTGGCCCAGTGTCATTTCCCTCATATTCTAATGTTCAAGTAGTCTTAGCTTGCCCAGATTTAAGGGTCATAGGCCCTGCTGCTTGATGGGTAGAATGTCATAGAATTTGTAACCATCTTAATCTATCACACACCATGATCCAAGAAGGGAAAAAGTGCTGGAGGAGCACATTTTTCTTCTCCAGTGTTCACTCTTTTCCAGGGGAGAGGTAGTGACTTAACTGCTGTTGAATATTGTAGAAGGGACGAGGTACACTTGGTGAGACCCTCATCTTTGGGAAGCAGCCTGTCTAAAGGAAGGATGCCTTCTAGTCTGCTGTCCTAGCATATGGTAATAAGGTTAGTGAGATAGGCTCGGCCCTTGTAGGGAAGGCCTATGGTTTTCTTTTTTGCTAAAAATTGTGGTAATATAGATGTAACAAAATTTGCTGTTGTAACTGTTTTAAAGTGTATAATTCAGTGATATTAAGTATGTTCACAGTGTTGTACAACCATCACAATCATGCAGAACGTTTTTAATACCCCAAAGGGAAACCCCATAACCATTAAAAAGTCATTCACCATTCCCCACTTAGCCCAGCCCCTGGCAACCACTAGTCTGCTTTCTGTCTCTATGGATTTACCTATTCTAGATATTACATATAAATGGAATTACATAATAGGTGGCCTTTTGTGTCTGGCTTTTTTCACTGGGCATGTTTTCAAGGTCAATCCATGTTGTAGTGTGTATCTGTACTTCATTCCCTTTCATGGCTGAATAATATTTCATTGTGTGGGTATACCCCGTTTTATTCATTCAACTGTTGATGGACACTTCCACCATTTGTGTATTGTGAATAATGCTGCTATAACATTGGTGTGTAAGTATCTGAGTCTCTGTTTTCACTTCTGGATATATACCTAGAGTGGAATTGCTGGGTCATATGGTAATTCCATTTTTAATTTTTGAGCAACTGCCTGTTTTCCACAGCAGCTGCACCGTTTTACATTCCCACCAGCAATGTATGGGTTCCAGTTTTCTCTACAACCTTGTCAACACTTGTTATTTTCTGCTTTTGTTTGTTTCTAAATTACAGCCATCCTAGTAGATGTGAAATCATATCTCATTGTGGTTTTGATTGGCATTTCCCTAATGACTTAATGATGGTGAGCATCTTTTCTTGTGCTTCATTTGCCATTTGTATGTCTCTTCTGGAGAAATGTCTTTTCAAGTCCTTTGCCTATTTTTTTTTTTGTGAGGAAGATCAGCCCTGAGCTAACATCCATGCTAATCTGCCTCTTTTTTTGGCTGAGGAAGACAGGCTCTGAGCTAACGTCCACCACCAATCCTCCCCCCAGTTCTTTTTTCCCCCAAAGCCCCAGTAGATAGCTGCATGTCACAGTTGCACACCCTTCCAGTTGCTGCATGTGGGACGTGGCCCCAGCATGGTGGGAGAAGCGCCGTGTCGGTGCACGCCCGAATCTGAACCTGGGCTGCCAGTAGCGGAGCACATGCACCCAACTGCTAAGCCATGGGGCCGGCCCCAACCTTTGCCTATTTTTGATTGTTTTTTTTTTTGTTGTTGAATTGTAGGAGTTCTTTATATATTCTGGATAGTAAACCTTTTCAGATATATGATTTGCAAATATTTTCTCCCTTTTTTGTAGGTTGTCTTTTCACTTTCTTGAAAATGTCCTTTGCACAGGTTTTTAATTTTGATGTGGTCTAGTTTATCTATTTTTCTTTTGTTGCTCATGCTCTTGGTGCCATATTTAAGATTCCATTGCCAAATCCAAGGTCCTGAAGATTTTCCCCTGTGTTTTCTTCCAGGAGTTCTATGGATTTAGGTCTTAGATATAGATCATTGATCCATTTGAATGGGTTCTGTGGGTCTGGATTTGCAAAGGGAAGACAGGAGTGTTTTACCTATTCCCACCCCATTGTTTCAAGAGAAAAAGAAAAAGAGCAAGGACAGGTAATGCCTCAAAAAGAACATGATAACTAGATGTTAAAATGTAGCTGGTTGTAGACCGTGCTGTTGGCCAAACTGAGATCTTTGGTTTTCCCAGAACAATCTCAAAGTTCTTTATTTCTTCTCATACCTATTCCCCTCCCATCCTCTATACACTACCACCCAATGTGACCTCTATCCTCTGGTCTCTTGATCAAAGTGTGATTTGTGTCATATCCAGACACTAAGCTGACAATCTCCTGTACTGTTTGCACTGTGAACACTGATCCCAGTCTTAATGTGGCACTGTTGGAAGTCCCAGCATCACATATTAAGCAGGCAGTGGGTGCAAACCAGCCTAGCAAAGGCATGTGGGTGAAATCCATATAGAAAGGATGCATGAATGATGTTGATTTCTTTTCAAATGACAAAGACATGAAACAGTGATTAAATGGTGGGGCAAGTGGATGGAGATAACTTTGTGGACATCCTCAAGAAATTGAGGAGTTAGGTTAGGGCTATAGAAAATGTTAATCTGTGAAGAGGTGGTAGTTCTCAACTCTTGGTTTCACATCAGAATCAACTAAAGAGATTAAAAAATAAGCCCACCCCAGGGCATTGTTATATCTGGGTAAGTCACAGGCATAATTTTTTAAAGCTCCTGAAGTGATTGTAATATACTGCCAGGTTAGAACCACTGATTTAAAGGAAATGGGAATTTATTAGTAATTTAAGGCATTGCTTCTCAACTTCATTGTGCATGCAGATCACCTGGGTTCTTTTTAAAATGCATATTCTAATTCAAAAACTAACTCAGAATGGATCCAAGACATAAATGTAAGAGCTAAAGGTGTAAAACTCCTAGAAGAAAACATAGGTGTAAGTCTTCGTGACCTTGGATGAGGCAGTGGTTTCTTCGATATGATACCAAAAGCACAAGCAACCAATGAAAAATAAGTTGGACTTCAGCAAACTTAAAAACTTTTGGGCTTTAGAGTTGATCAAGTGAAAAGACAACCTACAGAATTGGTGAAGATAGTTGGAAATCATATGTCTGATAAGAATCTAGTATCCAGGATATATGAGAAATCTTAGACCTCCACAATAAAAGACAACCCAATTAAAAAATGGACAAAGGACTTGAATAGACGTTTCTCCAAAGAAGATAAGCAAATGGCCAGTAAGCACATGAAAAGATACTCAGCATTATTAGAGAAATGCAGATCAAAACCTTAGTGAGATGCCACTTCACATCCTCTAGGATGGCTCTAATCACAGGACAGAAAGTAAGTGTTGGCTCGGATTGCTGGTGGAAATGTAAAATGGAGCAGCTACTTGGAAGACAGTTCAGCAGATTCTTCAAAGGTTAACCATGGAGTTAGCATTTGACCCAGCACTTCTACTGCTTGGTATGAATGTACCCAAGAGAAATGAAAATGTTATGACCCCACAAAAACTGTACTTGAATGTTCATAGCAGCATTATTTGTAATAGCCCCAAATTGGAAACAGCCCAAATACCTATGAACTGATGAATGAATAAACCAAATGTGATATATCCATACAATGAGAATGCTATTCAGCAATAGAAAGGAATGAAGTACTGATACATGGTGAAACGGGGATAACATTTTTACCTAGGGCCTGGGTGCTCCTTGGACAAGTGTGTTTGCTGGGTGGGATGAGAGACCTTGTCAAGGTCTCCCAGATTCATAGACCCTAACCACAAGAGCCCTAGCTACAGAAGGGGAAGTGGTATATGTCCTGAGAGATTAATCCACTAGCTTCCTGTCACTCAACCCTCTGATCTCAGGGTATAACCAGCTACTGCAACCTGGCCCGCCCTTAAGGTGGAAAACCTACCAAATTCTCATTTCTTGAGAAGGGAAGTTCAAGTTAAACCCTCCCTTCAAGTTAAACCCTCTGAGCTCTGTGCTTGTTGTAAAGATAAATGATGTGTCCTCAACCATTTCAAATCTAAGACTAAAAGATCTTAGTGACAACAATCTTGGACAATGATAGAAAAGCAGTCCCTGTCATCCAGGAGCTGGCCTAGTACTAAAGCGAGGCTTCTTTGTCCTGCTGAACATAGACACTTTCACAGAACACCTATGGAACTACAGTACTGCTCTGTGACCATGGTCAACACAAAAGACCATTCTGTAACTCTGCCTGCACACAGAAAAACATGAACCTGTCCAGACCACAAAAATGACCAAACAACTCCCTGTCTTGGCTAATGTACTTCTCTATGAATCATGGCTTTTGCCTCACTTCATTCCTCTTACCTTATTAAGATACCCAGTCATCCCCCACTTCCTCACAACATCCATTTAGAGAGAGCCCTGCTTCCTTGAATCCTCCCCCATATCACCTAATGTGTTCAAATCATAAGTCTTTCTAACATCCCACTGAGACTCCCCTCACAGTTCTGAAGGTGTGGGTTCTCCCTTACGCAACAAGCACTAAACCCAGCTTGTTGAATGCAGGTGTGGTCCTGCTTCATCAAGCTGAGTGCTGGCTGCCCTTTTTAGATAAAGCATGCATTTTCCATTTTGCCACAGTTCTCAATACTCCCTGTAGTCTGCCATATCCCACCATGGTTTTTGCTAGGCTCTCTGGGCATGCAGGTGTCCCAAGTCCTGCCATGAACAACTGTCATGGTTTGGAGTCATTTCCCCCAGCACCATCTGATTGGATCCTTAATCCTTAATTCAGGTGTGTGTTAGATACTCAGCATTAGATCTGGGGTTCTCCTGAGTGATGGCTGATGACTTTCCAACCTTCACCCACAAAGTGAAATTCAATTTCCACAGCATCTAAGATAGGTTGCTGGCGAGAACCTTCACTGGAGGGATTGAAGATTATCCCGGAGTCAGCACCAAGCTGCATTTCACACGTGCGAGTCTGCAGGAGTTGAAACGACTCCCTACATTGATGCCCAACACAGCTTGTAGGCTGGATCTCTAATCAAATTCCACTTCCTTGGTAATTGCTGGGTATTCATAATGCCCATAATATAGTTAATACTATAAAACAATCATTTGGAATATACAGATTTGCTATTCAGTGAAGGGAGAATAAACTTGCATATTACAGTTTCAGAAAATTAAAATCCCTGATGGATTGTATCTGATTAAAGTCAGCATGTTTTAATTTGTCCTTTCTTGCACTCCCATCCACTGAAAAATAGTTTGCTCATCAGAGCAGTCTCTAGAGAGGCTCGGGGTGTGAGTCCCAGACCTCTGAGGGCACCTGGTGACACCTATAGGGGTCATGGCTACCCAGTGAGTTTGTGGCAGTGCTGCGCCCAGAGCCCAGCCTTTTCTGGGTCCTGATTCCAGAGCTGGCTAGACGTCTCAGGCTTCAAGGGCATCATCCCCGACCCTGCCTGATTCGACCTGGCCAAGGGAGGGGTGCAAGGAGACCCTGGCAGGGATTAAGAAGGAAGATCACCAGAGCCCAAAGACTTAAGATTCACATACTTAGAAGGGTTTTATAAGCTCCCCACAGTGAAAAACAGGATTAGGAGTTTTTGTCCTGTGGCCACACTCCCTCCAACTCAAGGGATGACACGTATACCAAGAGCTAACACTTGAGCAGTTAGTGTCAGGTTTTGGTCTCAGCATTGCAAGTTCTCACAACCTTATGAGGCAGGTGGTGTCCCCATTTTATAGGAGAAGAAAATGTTTAATCTCAGCTTCCTCTGGTGGTGGGGCGTGGAAAGGGGGCAAGGTGGAGAGTCCTGCCAGAGGGGTGGTAAGTGGTATTTGCAGGGCTGAGGAAATCTTTCGTTAGCATTTATTTTGAGCCACTACAACCAGTTCTTGCCTGCCCCTTCTTCCCGGGTCATAGAGGCCGGGCAGGGGGTGTGGTCAGGGCTGGGAGGGGAGCAGCATTCACTGCTCCTAACCCAGGGACAGAACCTTTGGCTGCTGGGGGGTTCTCAGGGCTCGGAGAGCAGTTTGTGCTTGCTGTGCCCCTGGGACACCAGAGGGCAGCACTGGCCCACCTGGGCCTCCCTGTGGTCATGCTCTCAACAACGTGAGACTCAACACCCCCGTTTTTTAACAACTGTTTTCTAATGGCCCCCCCCTTTACCATCTTGAAGCGAAATTAATTGCTAATAAAACTTACCTAAGCAAATAATAAATATGATGCCTTAACTAAAGGAGAAAAAAAAGTAACTTGTAATAAACGAATGAGTTGTAACAGGTAATGCTTGGGCATGGCTACACTAGATGAACACAGTGGAGCAGCTGGGTGTTTGCGCCCATTGGTGCTTCACGAAGAATTACAAATGCAGGTGGATGTAGGTGTGTTGTATTCGTGACAGAAATACACTGGCTTTTCACAGGTAAACAACTCTTGGTAATGTTAAAAATAAAATGGAATACAATTGTGCCTTTATTGCATTCTTGGAAATTTCAGTGTATATTAAAACTGAAAAAAAAATTTTTATTTATGTACAAACTAGAGTTAGAGTCTGTGCTCCTATAATTATAAACAGGCTTTTTCATTTAGTCCCACGTGAATGTCCAGCGGGATATTTGAAAATCAGTTCTTCTTTGTGAACTGCCTTCACTGAGAACTCGAGCCTGTGCCAGAGGATATGAGATGCCCTGTCTTTCCACCCTGACTTAAGCTACCTGAGAGCAAGGCTTTGTGTTATGGGTCTTCAAACCCTCCAGAGTGCCCATCACAGTACCCAGTATGGACTCACTGAGTACAGTGGACTGAGGGAGTCCTCTGTCTGAGGGTGAATCTCATCCACCCAGGCGGAGTATGTTGACTGGACAGCTTAAGGGCCTGGACCCTGAATATGAGGGTTGAGGTAAACTGAAACCAGGCTGGAGGTGCCCCAAATAGTCTGGCAGAGAGGAAAATCTGGGGCTCCGCATTTTTCTAGGCAAGATCCGTTCCCCTAGAAGGGCCCTTTCCTTCCACTGGCACCTCACACACATATTCCAGTTGTAGACAAAGGCTGCATGCCCTTGTGAAAGAAAACAGGTAACTGGTTCCAAAACTCACTTTCTGGCCAGAGCCAACCAGTGGCCCTGCAGGAGTGGCTGATCAGCATAGAGGGGTAAAGAAGCTTCTTCCTGGAGCCCTGTGGGGGAAGGGCTCAAACTCAGCCCATGGCTGGCCAAAAGGCAGCTTCCCTAGTGGGTGCCCGGTAAGCTGCGTGCCAGGAATGCACCAGTGCCTCCAACCTCCCGTGCAGCCTCGCCCAGGCCAGCTGCTGCTGGCACATCGCTGCTCACTGGAAGGTTTCGTTTCGTGTCTTGGCCATAGCAGCTCTAGTGTTCCTTCCTTGCCTGCCTAGTGTCCATCACTGATGGCTTTTACAGCAGGAGAGGGGGGTGGGCTGACACCAGCCTAGTCTCACAGAGGTCTCTCTGTAAGATGAGGCAGGGCAGACTGGATCAGAGTCCTGTGCTTCATTCACTCAAGTTCCACCTTTGCAGTTTTTTTGTTTTTCATGAGGAAGATTCACCCTGAGCTAACATCTGTTGACAATCTTCCTCTTTTTTTTTTTTCTGAGGAAGATTAGCCCTGAGCTAACATCTGTGCCAATCTTCCTCTATTTTGTATGTGGGTCGCCACAGCAGCAAGTCTGACGAGTGGTGTAGGTCCACATCCGGGATTTGAACCTGAAAACCCTGGGCCACTGAAGCAGAGCACACTGAACTTAACCACTATGCCATGGGGCTGGCCCCTTCAATTTTTTATATCCATGAACTATGTGTGCTTTTTATTTATCTTGAAATGACCCAAGGAGAGAGAGGATTGGGAGGCATGTGGTGTGACATGACTTGCTGGTGAGTGGTCGATTTTGCACGTTTCTGCTCCTGAGACCAATTTCTAGGGGATGTCAAGGATAGCCAAGTTTCATTTATTTGTCCAAATATAGGCATGATCAAGAATGTTCTAAATGAGGTGATGATTTACAGCATCAATTATGGCATTTCCTCTGATCATCTGATTGGGTCACATGAATTTAAACTTCAATTGAAGCTTTACTTTCAAAGTTCCCTCTCTTCTCTGTGCCAGAGTATGACGACGAGAGTGTCACAAATTCCTAAAAATACACCCAAACAAGCATATCTGAACACACTGTGGTTTGTTCACCTTAAGAAGAATTTAGAATGCAGTATCGACAAGGATACAGGAACACGGTTTGGGATGGGATAGAGATTTATGCTTAACTTTGTCCTGGACCACTGATATGAAAGGATTCTCATTTCATTTTACAGTTTCCATAATTGTAGCAATTATCTCTGAAAGATTTTTGTCCACACTGATCTGGATGAAATTTTCTGGAGCTGATGGGGGCTCCAGAGTATCAAACTGGGACTGCAGTAACTCAGGGGGCATAAAATGGCCTTTTCTTTTGAGTAAGCGTCCAGAGATGACCTCAAATGACCCACTCAGGTGGACCACAAGGAGCTTCACCTCAGCCAGCTTTTCTTCCTTCCCCGACTCATCACACTTCAGAGGTGCACCATCTTTTCCTCGTATTAAGATGTCTCTGTACATTTTCTTCAGAGCAGAACAAGCTAGAACCACATGCTGTCCTGAGGCTACATCTCTGTTAGAAAAGAAAAGGGAGGGGGGTGGTGCTAAAGAATGACGACATTTAAAATAACTGGTGTCAATTCCAGGTGGAGGACTCCGGTCCTACTTCTCTGCCAGTGGGAGGCATTACAACATGGTGGTCAAGCATCAGGCAGTCCTGGCTTTGAGGTAAAGATCTTCCACTAGTGAACTCAGCCATCTTGGGCAGGGTATTTACCTCCCTGAACATCAGTTCATCCTCTGTTAAATGGGGCTGCTCAGAGTACCTGCCCACAGGACTGTGGTGAGGACACGTTTATCAAGATGCTTGGTACACAGGAAGTGCTCGGAAAGTGTTGCTTCTGCTCCTGTGAATGTAGGATGTGGCTCAGCCACAGGGTGTGGACACGGGTGGCTGCTGGCGGGCGCCTGCGCCACACAGCTCAGCTCAGGTTCTCTGCAGGTGTTCAGTGATTTCAATTTCATGATTGGCCTCTCCCCATTCCTACTGTACAGTATGCTGGAAGTTACCAGGGCAGAGCTGGAGAAATCAGGAGAAGAGGGACCATCAGTCCCCATGTGATCAGTGAGCAGGACATGAGAAGTTTCCAGGGAGGTGCAAATAAAAAACCTGAGCTAAAAATAGAGGCAGAGTGACAATGCACCACTAAGGGAAAACCAGAGTGGTCCAAGACAGTACAAGAGAATGAGACCTGGCTTCCACCCAGCCAATGTGTGCCCTTGTCCTTGGGGAAGGGACTTGAGTACAGAGGTACAAGGTAGACCTTGGCTTGAGTACTTAGTAGAAAGTTCACTTCAGAACAGAAATCTGAAGGGGCCTGCCTTTGAACTTATGGCCAACGTAGACTGGAGACCCAGTGGATGGAGTGTATCATCAGCAACGAACTTAGGTACCTGAGCCTTCCAGCTCTTCTCACGGGCCATGAATGAGAGCTTGTTTATTCTGGGTCTGGAGGTCTGATCTCTGCTCTCCTGAAGATCTACACTCCTGCTTCCATCACAGGTCAGTATATTTGAACTCTGGCAAGTCTATTTGTGTTAGGGCAGGAGTTCTCAAACCCTGAAACCCTAAATCCTAAATCAAAACCCTAATCTCAAGCAAAGACAGGGTTGCCAGCCATGTCAATGTGGTGTAAAAAAGTATACTTGAGTTTTAATCATAAGTATACTATAATTTCATGTGGCTCAGAGGGTTTTAGATGTATAAAACATGACTTCATCTTAGAAAGCAAGATTTATAACCCATTCCCTGCCATTTCTTTATCCTCCCTGTCGAAACCAGGATTCCCAGGGGTCAGGCCCACAGATGGGTGGAGGGACCTCATTTGCTCAGAGGCACGCTACAGAGCTGGACAATTTGGGACTTCAATCCTGGTGGCCAATTACCTCTTGACTTACAAATGACCCCAGATGTTCCTGGTTGCCACAGCTTGAAGTAGGGGGAAGAAAAAGTGGTGATTAAGGTATGGCTATAACAGTGCTGGCGTCAGTTATAATTTTTTGAGCACTTATTATGTATTAGTTACTGTTCTAAGTGCTACTCATGCTTCATCTCACTAATTCTTCACAATAATCTGTGAGTAGGAACTATATTTATCCCCATTTTCAGATGAAGAAATAGGCTTATGGAAGCCAAATGGATGACCAAGATTCCCAGCCGGTAGTTGTGGAGCTGTCTGGAAGGTTGCCTTCAGAACCCGACTAAACTACGTGTCAGCCAAAAGCCTGAGTTAAAATCATTGTTGGTTACTTGATAGAAGTGCATTGCATTTCTGGGATCCTTTATCATCAGTCAGGTGTGATTTCAAGACTGTATTTTTTTCCTGTACTTTCTGATGGGTTTTATTTACTCACTGGCTTCTCCAAGACCTGATGCTCTTACCTTAGTAAAATGTCATGCAAGTTGCAGAGCCATGGAATCCTGTCCTGAAATTGAAGCAGATACACAGTGACTTTTCCAGGTAGTGCTTGTTTGTACAGAAACATAGTTAATCATGTTCATCAGTGTTAAGATCCAGAGAGATCATGGTGGTTTGAGAAGTAGGCCACGCACAAGGCTGAGGGGCCAGGTCACTGGGCAGTTAAGCACAGAAACATTTCCTTGGTTCAGGGGTCAGGGGTTCTTTTCACAAGAATAAAAATTGCCCTAAAAAACCCGTGTGTGTCTCCCTCCATCATTTTCCCTGGTTCTGATATGTTTACAAATCTCCTTTCATTGTACTGCATGATTCTTTAGGTGCCTGTGGTCCCAAATGTAGGGACGCGTTCACATGAGCCCTATGTCAGCTACTCCCTGGCCCTATTCTTCAAACCCTCCAAAAACAAAACTCCCCTCAGATAAAAGCATTGTGAGAAATTTATATTTTTCCAAAGAGAAGACAGAGGAAGTTTACGTAGCATACCTTACACCTTACAGTGTTTCACAGAGAAATCCTCCTGAGACATGTTCTCTCCTTCCTGGGGTAAATACTGATTGGCCATAATGCATCTTTTTAAACAAACTTTTTATTATGGACATTTTTAAACATATACAAAAGCAGGCAAAATAGTACAAAACAAACACCTACATACTCATAACCCAGCTTCAACAATTTTCAACTCACAATTAATCTTGTTTTATGTTATGTCCTAACCATTTCCTCACCTGTGCCCCCATCCTTTATTTTAATGCATATTCCAGAAACATAAGGCATTTTTAAAAGTCCTTGCTTTTAAGTATTTGATTACTACCATTTTATTTAGAGTTTTTACATTCATATACTTGTGAATGACCGGTGTTTTTTTTTTCTTGTATAGGACATATTAAATTTTGGTTATCAAGGTTATATCAGCCTCATAAAATAAGTAGAGTAGCTTTCTTCTGTTTTTCTAATCTTTGAAACAGCTTGTATACAATATATTGTTGTTATGGACTGAATGTTTTTATCTCCCCAAAATTCGTATGTTGAAGCCCTAACCCTCCAATGTGATGGTATTTGGAGGTAATTAGGTTTAGATGAGGTCGTGAGGGTGGGGTCCCCATGATGGGATTAGTGCCCTTATAAGAAGAGACCAGGGAGCTAGTGCGAACTCTCTCTCTCTCCTGCCTCTGCTTCCCAATCCCCCCACCCCCACCCCCAGTGAGGATACGTAGGAAGACAGCCATCTGCAAGCCAGGAAGAGGGCCCTCACCAAGAACCCGACCGTGCCGGCATCCTGACTTGGACTTAGAACCGTGAGGAATAAATGTCTGTTGTTTAAGCCACGCAGTGTATGACATTTTGTTACAGCAACCTAGGCTGACAAACTTATCTGAAAAACCCCCTGGGCCTGAGCCCTTTTCTGAGGGGAGATCTCTGATTACAGATTCAGTTTCTTTAATGAACATTGTGTTATATTCGGGTTTTCTAGCCCTTGATTCAATTTTGGTGACTGCAGCATCTGAGACAGCAGAAAGAGACTACACATACACAGAGATCTCTGGTCCCTTCTGATTCTCAAGCCAAATGCAGCATCAGGAAGGTCACATTTTCCTTTCGGGGGGAAAAAGCAGACTGTGTCCCCGAGCAGTGTCTCTGCCACCAGATCAATGCCATCCAAGCCCATTTTCCCAGAGTAATTTATATTTTTCTATAAAATTGTCCAATTTTATCTGTCTTCAAATTTACTGACATCAGATTTTTCACAGCCCTCTTTTCATTCCTAATCTTAATTGTGCTTTTTTTTCCTCTTAGATCAGGCTTGCCCGAGATTTGTCTATTTTTATTTTTTCAAACAGTTAGTTTTGCTCATCACCTACATAGTTTCTTTGTTTTATATTCTATTAATTTCAGCTTTCATTTCTAGTTTTTCCTATATTCTTCCTTTTTATTATTTTTTTCCTACTTGAACACTTAGCTCATTACTTCCCATTCTTGTTATTTTTCCAAAAATGCATTCTGAGGCTATACGTTTCCTTCTAAGTAATGTTTCAACTGCATCCCATAAGTTTTGGTTGAAAGCACTTTTGTTGTGCATTTCTAAATATTTTATAATTTCCATTACGATTTTTAGCTTATAAATTATTTATATGTTAATGTTTATTTTTCAGTTTTACTTAGTTATTTTTAGAGTTTCCAACCATTTTAGCGATTTGTGAGGATTTTTATTACTGATTTCTAATTCTTTTGCATTATGGTAAAAAAATGTCATCAGCATTATATTGATTCTTTTGAATTTCTGGCAAATTGTGCCATATGGCACTAGTGCCATGTGGTCTAGTACATGATAAATTTTTATAAATATTCCATGTATTTGAAAAGAATTTTATTTTTTATTAATTGTTATGTCAAGCTTGATATATTTGTTGTTCAAGTCTTCTATATCCTTAATAATTTCTTTTGTCTGTTTGATATATCCATTTTCAAGAGAGGTGTTTTAAATTCTTCCATTAGATTGAGAAGTTGACAGTTCTCCCTTCTGTCTTTGTGTATGTCAGAAAACGTCTTTATTGCTCTTACTCTAATAAGATTTCAGTTGGTAGACAATGCCTGGTTGACAGCTGTTTTCCCTCAACAGTTTGAATATTTATTTCACTGTATCTGGGTCCCTAATGTTGCGAAGTCTCTCGATATATTGGGCAATACTTTAGAATATATATTTTCTCTTTGGTAGCTTTAGGTAGGAAAAAAACCGTTTTCATCTTTGATGTTTTGCAATTTTACTATTTATTCTGTTCAAGACTCATTTTGTATATTCAGTCTGAGGACTTATGCCCTGGAAAATTATCATCATCTCTTTGAATATTGCCTTTCTCCCACTCATTCTGTTCTCCTTGCATTACTTTTAGCTGTATGTGAAGCTTTTCATTTTATCATACTAATCTCTTAATTTTTCTTAAATATTTTCTAATTTTCTAGCTCTCTTCTGCATTCTGGGTAGTATCCTCCAGTCTGCCTTCTAAGTCACAAGTTCTCTCTTCAGCTGTGTCTAGTTTATTGTTTATTCCATCCATTATGTTTCATTTCTAATATTTTTATTCCATTCTTTTTCATATTTTCCTTTTCTTGTCTTCCATTTGATTCTATTTCTAGGAGCACAACTTCTTCCATTTGTGCTTTTGCTGATTCTTCTCATAGTGGTTCATTTCCTTTCATGGTTTGTAATTTCTGATTGTAGGCTCATCTTCAGCAGATTTTTTTCCCTTGTGGGAGTCCCGAGTTTTGGAAATATTTCCATAAGTAGTTTCACCAATTCCAGACCAGTTTTATATTAACTTTTCAGCTTGGTCTCTGCCATATAATGTGAATTTGAGTATAGTAGGGGCTCTGTTCTCAAGGATGATTTTTTTCCACCTGTGGCCCAGGGGAGATAGCCAGATTCTTTGCTGTTTCTTGAGTCCAGTGAGTGGAAATATTTGTAATCCTCCCAAAGACAGCCTTCATTTAAAGATGTTATGCAAGACACTCAGGTCCAGCTTCATGCTTTATACAGGCTTACAGCCTCATCTCCCATCTCTACAAGAGCATCAAAACCTCAGCCCCCACCCTCCTGGCTTTTATGCAGTTCCAAAACCTGGGAGAGGGGGTTATTTAGGTTTAATTCAATCTTGCCACTTTGATTCTGGCACCTGAGAATTTCTCATTTGCTTTTGACCTTGGTTAAGCCCTTGGCTATTTTGTTCTCCTCTTGATCTTTTCCACCAGGATCCTTTCAAGCTTTCCAGCTCCGAGTCACCACCTTTAGCTCCTATATCTCCCCTAGGCTCAGGCTTTTCCCATTTCTTATTCAGAGTAATTCAGTCTTCAATAAATAAGAGTCATTCTACCAAGGCAATTATTTTGTGCTCAGCAAACTAAAGACCCTCCAGTTACTAGGACTCCACCCTTCTCAGAAGGCAGAGGTGGATTATAATTTTTTTTCATATCAAATATATGAATTTTTAAAAAAGCATTGTGTGCTATTATTGGGTTGAGGGTCCTGAGTTTTACTAATCTTAGAATTTTTAAAGACATCATCTCCATGGACACACTCTTCAACCAGAGACCACTTAGGAGTTCAAATGCAATAGCTACAAAATCTACAAAATCCACAAGATAAAGATCAAATGATGACCACACACAATTTACACAAATGATATCCTAAATGACAACAGCTACATAATTTACAGAGATCATTACTCAAATTACAACAGCAACTACAGTGTACACACATGCACAAAAGTATTTAATGAAGGAAACATTTGTTTATTATTAGCACTTGTCTGGGTGCTTATAATTCCCCTATATTCAGTGGAACAAGCCTGGTTATTTGTAAACGAAGTAAGAAGATGATGAAGTTTACCAGCTCCAGATCTGCAGATCACAAAGAACTCTGTGCTTTATGGGGAGACTTTATGTGCCCTTGGAAAAGAGTATATGTGTTTAATGTTTATTATTGGCAAGGTTTCCTGGTACATCATCATACTCAAAAACTAAATGTTCTAGAGAAGTCTGTGAGGAGAAAAAACACTGGAGGGGCTATATTTATGCAACTTGAAACTACCACTGCAATATAGTATTTCCTGGGCACATAGTGGGGACGGGGAAGAAGCATGTCGCGGATAGGTAACAGGGATAATTAGCTGGATTTACTGAGTCACGTAGTATTTTCTGATGGAAAATTGCCCATGATTTGGATTTCCACTTCCCTTCATCCATCCACAAGTGTTTGTTGTTTGCTCAGGGAGACCCAGACACTGTTCTGGGTGCTTTTTGTCCAGTACTCTAGACATCATCACTCTGGTTTAACTTCCACAGTTCCATCTGAACTCATCTTCCTAAATTCCTTTCTTTCTTATATTCCTTGTGATTAGCCAAGCTTTTCTACCATGTTCATGGACTAATGGAGATGAAAAGGATAACACTATTATTTTTAAGATCACTGTTTTTTTTAACCTCCCTGCTATATTTTCTAAAACAGCTCCTCTAACAGAAGGTTGTGACAGAGTAGGGTGACTGAGCCTTGAAGCCTCACACATAAGTAGGATGGGCTCTATTTCCTCCCCAAGGATGCAGTCCTATAAAGACGTGGCACCTTCAGGCCAGCAGGATGGGCAGCACAGGCCCCTTACCTGGCAAAGTGGTTACTGAGCACATAGGGGACTAACTTCAGAGTGGGTTTTTACCTCTAAACAGGGGCAGCTGACTTCAAGTCCCAGGAATGATGTCAGCTTCTATAAAGTTAACAAGTCAAGGGATGTATCTTCTTACAGCAAACGGGGCCACGGTGAGATACTTTCCTATGGACTTAGAGAAGGAAATAAGATTGTTCTCTAAGGGTTCAATTTAAAGACCAACACTTAATGGAAAGGGGCAGAGATGTACAAAGTCATCGGAAGGAGCAAGAATGACCCTCAGGCTAGCAAGACATTGCTGTGATCCAACTAACTATTTTTACACATATAAAGGAAGCATGTCTGTCCTGGGGAGGCTTGGTGGACATGGAAGCCCCGAGCAGGGGCACCGTGGATTTAAATAGTGAAGCACCGTCCAGAGGACATGGAGTCCTGGCCACTGGACTTTGAACATAATGTTCTCATTAGTAAACCTCTTCCTACTAAGGGGATGATGGTCTCACACCATTAGAAACTTTGGTCCTACCTCTCCCACTTTTTTGATTGCATGTTCACTAAGTAACCTTCTGATTGTATGTTAGCTTCTGAAAATCTATGTATCAGATTGATGTGTTATGGGCCATGTGACTTTATGTTTCTCCTTGTAAATTAATCAGCTGGAATTTTGATTTTATGCAGGAATTTTGTGAACCTGATTAGTGGGGGTCTCACGTGAGAGAGGAACCCATGTTCAATGTGTTGACAATATCAAGGAGTTGAGCATGTAAGATGGGAGAGCCGGCCCTGGGGACCTATCTGGTAGTCAGCCAGCCTTCTTCACAATGCATCCCTTGTCATTGTGCAAGTCCCTCAATGAAACTAAAAATCCTGAGACTAGTGCTGTGGATGCCAATCCCCACTCAACAAGAATTCTTGGTTTAGAAGAGGAGGTGGTCAGAAGGTTCAGACGGCTGAACATGAATTCAACATGTATTCAATACCCACTTACAGTTCAAGGAGCAGTTGTAACGATGAATTAGGCCTGATTCAGAGAAGACACAACAAAAAATTGTGCTTCTGCATGAGTAAATGTTCATAGTGGGTTTAGGATGAATGAAGGAGAGAGGATAATTTGTTTAATTCCAAGTATGCTTTAGATATCACGTCTTTCTTCCCATTAGCAGAGGGGCAGACTGGTGTATTATTCAACTCAGGTTGCACATTTCCTCCATCCCATCTGCACAAACGTCTCTATTTGTGCTTTAGAAGTGGAGATCAATCCCTGTATTATTTTATGGCTTAGGAAACAAATAGGTTATTTCATTAAGCTGGGTGTTGACTATATTATTCATTACACTTTCTTCATGCCTGAAATATTTCATAATAAGAATGAAACAAACAAATTAAACAGAAAACATGTTTGGGTAATGAGCTTTCTATCCTGTGTACAAGGAAATGGACGTTTACTTTGAATCCATGCTTTTTATTGTTTTACAGTGCCTCGACACACGCTTTAGTCAGAATAAAGCACATTGCTTCACTCATTCATAGTAAAATTCCTCAGAAGCTCAACTATGAACACTATACTTAATAAATGGAAATATCAAACTATTTAAACAGAAATAGGTGCTTTCAGACAGCTGTCCAATCAGAACGTACCTTGGACCCGTCTAATCGCGGCATCAGTGAGGTCTAGGTCCACCGGTCACAAAAACAATGAGAGAAGGTTGGAGATAAAAGAGAAGCATGTTGAACTTTGCTCCTGAAGTTTCCAAGTAGTGAGCCATAATTAAATAATCAAGATCCTTCCTTGGGGGATCACATGGGCCACAAGGAGAAGGATTTTTCCAAGGCAGCTTCGGAGGCTCCTAGACTCCCGTGTGGACAGCAGAATTCCCATACCTGGTCTGCGTAAAGCCAGGCCTCAGTGTCACCTGCCTTGAATCCCCTACGAGGGATGTGCTCATCACGGGTCGCACCTCTCTCCTGCTCTCACCCTCACCCTCACCCTCACCCTTTCTCTCTCCATTTAACCAACCCTGAGTCACTTCCGCTGTAGTATTTGTTCTGTGGATTATCAGGGCCTTTAACATAGTAAGAAAAGTAGGGTCTTTGCAGTTAGAGACTCCCCTCACTGTGTGGCTTTGCTCAAGTTACTTAACTTCTCTGTGCCTCCCTTTGTTCATCTGTAAAATGGGGAATCATATGTAATTCATCGAGTTGCTTTGGGATTTAAATAATAAAAGGAGTAGACTCCACTTAAACATTACTTTCTGGCTGATTTAATAGTTGAGATAAACAGTATTTATTTCCAACTTTTAAGAGCTTTAATTCATGAATTTGGTATGCACTGGGCTTTGTTTCCACAAACAATGAGTACTTACTATGTGCAAAGTGCCATATGGAGCGCTGGGGATATGAATATGAATGGTGCAGTCCCTATCCTCAAAGGGGTCCCAGCCTGATGGAAGAGACAGAGGGGTAGATGAGCAGCTAATTACCCCCAGGCCAGTGATGAGGGCGATGATAACACAGTAGGGGGAGGTCAGTTTTGATCAGGCCCTGGGAAGACTAAATCTTGGAGAGATTTCAACTGAAGCGGAGCCTGCCACGCAGAGGGAAGGGCATAATCCAAGACTAGAAGTATTAAAGGTGGTTTACCAAGACTCTCGAGGAAATGGATGACGCAGATGCTTAGCACCAGTGAGCAGGAGGCGTGGGAGCTGATATGTAAGGAAGGTTGGAGAAACTAGATGGTCAAGACCTGGAGTGACCTGCTACAGAGTTTGGACTTTATTGCAGGGTATTCAGGAGGACCTGGACACACGAGCTCCCAATTCTGTGTTCTAATATTTGTGAAGAAAGCAAGTGATTCAGATCTCCTCTTTACAGATGCAGAAACTGGGGCAAGACGGAGGAGATATTAGAGCCAATTCACTGAACTCTGTGAACAGTTACTATGGATGATATGATAAATTATGAAAGTCAAACACACAAAAAGAGTCTTAGGGGAAAGAGAGGAGGAAACAACACAACCCAAATGAGCCATCTCTGCCTGCCAGGTCTGATGTCCAAGGTCATGTCTTTCCTGAGAGTCCCACATGCAAGGATGACAGGGAACAGTGTACGCCTTCCCCCGCCACCCAGTGCTCAAGCACTTAGAGTTAAATCAGAACATATGAGGACAGAGGACGCTTCCTGGGCTGATGGTTTCAGTGATCTATGGAAACATCTAGAGAAACAGTGTCTTCTGGAAGGGGCTGATGGTTAGAGGGCGCTCAGAGGAACAGATAGGGTGGAGTGTGTCCAGCACCGCTCAGGGAGGCGGATAGAGGGGAAGGAAAGAGTGCGAGGGGAGTGGAAGGGATGAGGGACTGGTTTTACCTGGTGCAAAAGTGAACTTAAGCCCATGAGGAAAGAATCATCTAAAAAGAATATATACCAAAAAAAGATAAGGGAAAAAACTCCAAAATTCAATTAGCAGGTATTTTTGGAAGGTGAAACTAAGGGTGATGTATTCTGTGAAAGAATTTTTCTGCACTTTCCAAATTTTCTATACAGGATAAGTATTACATTTATAATCAGGAAAAAAATGATCAAAAAACCCCTCTTTTAAACAGACCTGGAAGTTGAAGTCTGCTCAAGTGTCACTGTGGGCTACCAGGACAGTGTGACCCTCCCTGACTGCAGCTTGAAAGTTCTTTATTATTATCATCATCATCATGCTAATGACGTATTGCAGCCTGGGTGGCATATCTTTCTAGGCCAGCGCTGTCCAAGAGAGCTTTCTGCCATGATGGAAACGTTCTCTGCGCTGTCTGGATTGGTAGCCACCAGCCACATGTGGCTACTGAACATCTGAAATGTGGCAGTGCAATCCGGGAACTGGAGTTTATATTTTATTTAATTTTAATTAATTTACATTTAAATAGCCTTAAGGAGACGTTCGCATGTTCAGCTCAGGTTCTTTCTCTTCAAACTTCAGCCCTCTGAGCATAAAACCCTCCTGAGCCCTCCCGGGACTCTTCCCCAAGCAGAACCCAGACCTCTGCCTCAGACTCTCCACTTGATCCTCATCCCAGTATGGGAGTAGGGGCTGGTTGCCAGGGCAACCAGGAGAGCATTGGTGCCAGCCCACCCGTGACCAGACTCCCTGAGCTCTTGTCAAGAACGTAAATCATTTGCTGTTCTACCTCCTTCTCTCACTGTTCTGCTTCTCTCTAAAGTCTGGCTAACACGTAGAGTTTCTCCTGAATATATTTAGTAACTCGTTATGTTTCTTCCGGTAATCGATAACCTTTTCTTCTGTATAATAAATTCCTCTTCTGAATCCCTCCCCTCCTCCCATCCACACTGCCCACTTAACAAGCTCACTTGTGAACAAGAGGAAGGATATTGAAATGCCATTTTAAAATCCATCCATTTGGGTTGCTTTACTTGTCCTTTAACTTAACTTTTATTTGTACTCCAAGGAGAAAAATGACACTGGCACAGTCACACTTGACACTGTAGAAATGGCTTGTGTTACATATACATGTGTACATAGACTTGATATTCGCAACAAGAATACATAAGAAGTGATACTGATTGAATGCTTTGTGCACACTTTTACGTTCTGCTAGGTCCCGTTACCATCCCTGCTTCACAGGAGGAAATGAGGCGCAGAGAGACGAAGCCATCTGCCAAAGGTCACACATGCTTAGTGGTGGAGCCAGGTTATCCACGTTATGTCAGTCATCTCTAGTATATCATGATTATGTTTATATTATTATTCTGTTCCCTCCTCCTATCTTCTGAAGTCAAATGCTGCTAACTTAATTTTGATGGTTCAAGGGTTGAACCATTGCAAACTCAAGGTGCACCCCCTGAACTAAGCGACGTGCACCTGGAGCAGTCTAGAATTAGACCTAGTGACGGGTTAGTGACGCAAATCCTTCAAGGCCGGATAAAGGCAAGTGAGTGAGAGGGTGGGTGCACAGCTGGGGTGAACCCTGGTCACTCACAGGGAAAACAACAGTGTTGGTCTCTGGCCAGTCCATTCTGTCCCCGCCCTTTGGTCACCCTGGGCACACGGGCTCGGCTGGGCCCCTGCTCCCAGCTGCGCGGTGCACCTGGCCCTCGACCTGCCCTCACAGTCTCTCTTGGGCTACAACTAGTTACACCAGAGCGTTTATCCAGTTTGCAGCTCTGGTTGGAGAGAGACTCTGTAGGAAATGGCCTCTGATGGTGCACACAGGAATGAAGTGCTATTTGTTCATTCCTTCTGTCATTCATTCATTCACTCACAAATATGCCACAAATATTTTCTGACATTTACTGTGCATCAGGCCCTGGGGATATACAACAGTTAACAGAAATGGCCACAGTCCTTGCCCTTTTGGAGGTAAAACTAGTTGTAGAGATAAATATTAATCAAATTCTCACACCATCAAATGCCAGCTTGCAACTGGGACAAGGGCAACAAGGAATGTGGTGCTATGAGAGTTTATTATAGGAGGTTTTACTTAAGTGGTGAGGGAGGGCTTCCCTGAAGAAGTGGCATGGAAGCTGAGATGAGATGTGAAGGATGAGCAGGGATAACTCGGTGAAGAGGGGAAGGAAGCACATTCCAGGCAGTGGGAACAGTAGATGCAAAGGCCCTGTGGGGAGGAACATGGCAGCAGGAGGGAGTGAAAGGGGCCACAGTGGCTCCAGGGGAGCTTGGCAGGGGGTACATGGCACCCAGAGAGACTGGAGTGGGCATGGTCAGTCTGGCCTGACCACGCATGTTTAGGGGTTTGGTTTAGATGTTTGGTCTTGACCCTGAGATCAGCAGGAAACTTCCAAAGGGCCAGATTTGAATTTGCAAAGATCACTCTGGCTCTGGGGTAGACGCCAGAGTCTGACAATGGTGGCAGGCTGATAGGACCTGGGAAGAGATGAACTTCCCCAGGTGTGAGGCCCAGGGAGCCTCTGCCCGCTCAGGGATTACATCTGCAGATTAAAATCCTGCAACAAAGTGTTCTGGCAGACCCTGCTCAAGCTGGCGCAGAGGGTGGTGTGGCTCCCCATGCTGAGTTCAGAGAGAAGTTCATGGCCAAAGCTAATACATGTGGAGGACCCACTGGGCACCTGGCTTTGGAGCACTGGACACTGGTTATCTCATGACTCAGGAATCTACTACACCATGTGCTGCAGAGTTCTCAACCCACATTGCCCATGTGGAACATCTGAGTTGGAAACAGACAGCGAACGTTACCTGGTCATTCAGCGGTATCCCTTTTCCCATCTTCATTCGATTTTCCTCCGGGTGATAGTCGTCCGCATCACAGAATTTCCATCCTAGCTTTAAGAACAAAGTGAAAGGGTGTATGTGGCAGGCAGTGCGGACCATGTGACAGCCACCATGGGGTTACTAACAACCCTGCCGCCCTCTTCCCCACCAGCAGCCCAAAGACAACCACGACCCCGCCCCCCCCCCCCCCCCCCCCCCGCAGAAGGAAGGGGGTTTGTACATCACTTCATCCTCCCTGCTCACTGGCTGCCACAGCTCCTTTTCTTTTCATCACTATTTGTCATCACCAAGGAGAAAACCAGAATTGTTCCAATGCGTTTCACAGGCCGTGTGGCAGTGTCTGTGGTGACTTTTACAAACCACTAGAGGCCAGAAGGAGGGGGAGGGAGAGAAGCAGGAGACCCCACACAATGGACTCGTGATTGGGAGGCATAGGGACTGGTTACCTCGGCAGCCAGCAGGGCGCCCACGGTCGATCTGTGGAGAGGACAGAGATGTTCAAACGACTGCCCTTCCCAACTCCCCCCCCCGCCCCACCCCGGCCACCTCCTTCCATCCAAGGACGCCCTGGAGAACAGATGGCTGCCTTGCGAAATGAAAACAGTAGAACTTTATGATACTGACGCTGAGAGTGATGCTCTTGACCCTGGAGTCTCGAGCCTGACTTTCGTGTTCTCCAAGAATTTAAATAAAATAATTATCTAGTTACCACTAATTTTTCTTTTCCACAAAGAAATCTATAAGAGCTCATTAAACTCTTGAAGTTTTTTCTGAAGTTTTTTGGCCCCTGTTCTCTAGATGTTTATTTTTTGGGAAAGATACTGAATTAATAAAGTGATACAATTCTGCAGAGGATATTGGAGGGAGGGGTCTGACGCGGGATTTAACCTTCCGGCACCCACCCTAGGTTCAAGGAGCTCATTAAAGCATTAAAACATTGTTTGGGGTTTAAAGGAGACACACTCTTAAAAGAAAGGATCTGGAGAATGACCAGCACTCATTGAGTCTGGGAGTTAAATGCTCTCTGTGCCATGCATCTGTTCATACCCTAACAGGCAGGATGCTCCGCGAAAAGGGTCTGGGTCTTGGAACCTTTAACCCTTCCTTTAACCCTCAGTTTTCTCACCTGCAAAACAAGGGCACTGAGCCACATGACTTACCCATTCACCTACTCATTTCACTCAGCCAGTATTTACTGAGCACCTAGTAGCTCCTAGGATATAATGGCCAGCCCACTGAGACATGGTCTCAGCCATCCTGAGGCTTACAGTCTAGTGCTGGGGGAGGGTGAGGCTGGCAGACACTTAAGGATCAATGAAACCCCTTCTTGCTCTCAATTCCTAAAGTGTCGCCCAAATGCCAATCATTTAAGGATTACCTTCAGAATTTTTGCTGCATCCTCCTACCATTGCACCATGCCCTCTCTCCTGAGTTTTGCATACCACCTCTACAATTATTTACTTGATATTTTTACTTAACTGCTTCACTTTGTAAAATTAAGTACATGTGTTAAAAAGGGAAACTCCTTTCCTTATAAGGAAGCCATCATCACTTGCCTTAAATAGAAGGTAACCAAAAAGATGTATACAATGAAAACAAAACATTGTGATTAAATTCTAGCTGGATACTGTTGCCTACCAAGGGTCCTGTCTCTTTTGCTAAGAAGGTATTGGGAAGGTGTTAAAGACACCCTCGTACCAAACTGAGACCTGCTTCCTGAGGTAACCACGGACTGAAAGAGAACTGAAACCTGTCCCACTATGTTCCCTCTGTGGAAGGCTGCACAGGGTGACAACATGCAGCCTAGTGGCTGGGCCTCCCCCGTCAAACCCCCGGGCTGGTGACGCCAGAGCCGTGCGTAACAGAAATGACACCTAAGAGTAAGTTAGATTAGCCAGGAATGACCATGACAGCCACTGTTCACAATTTAAAAGAAGAGCTAACTAGATTTGGGGGTAGAATGCCAGGAAGAAAATAGAAGGAAAAGGAAAAGTCACTGTCTGCTGCTCTTTCCAAACTTCCTAAACCAGAGAACAGCTGGACTCTTGACTATGGACCAGGGACTGCCAGCAGAAAAAGGGCACAATGCTCGGCTCATAAGAGACTGGTCAGAGCCAAGCATCACAAACCAGTTTGGGGCCTAAATTGGTCTAAATCAAGATCAAGGAGACTTAAAAAGACAGTAGGACAAGGGTGGTAGGCTGGGGCACAGAATAAATGAGAAAGATATGCAAAAGGCCTGAGCTCATTCTGGCAGTAGGAGGAAGGAAACCTGGGAAGAAGCTGAGGGTGGCTTCACTAAGACTGTTAAAATGTAAACAAAGCGACACTCCCACCCACTCAAACAGCTCCATTCACTCCTTTATCAAATCAACAATATTTACTGAGCACCTGGTGCCAGGCATTTTCTAGACACACATCAGTAAACAAAAATGGGAGAAGATCCCTTACATTCAGGTAGGGGAGGGGGAGACAATAAACACAGTAAATAAGTAAACGTATTAGTTGACATCACTTTTTTTTTTCCTCCCCAAAGCCCCAGTACCAAGTTGTATATTCTAGTTCTAAGCCCTTCTTGTTCTTCTATGTGAGCCGCTGCCACAGCATGGCTGCTGTCAGACAAGTGGTGTGGTTCCACCCGGGAACTGAACCCGGGCTGCCGAAGCAGATCGTGCCGAACTTTAACCACTAGGCCAGGAGGGCTGGCTCAACATTACTTCGTTTTAACAGTGTTTTTTTTTTTTTTTAATTTTTTAAAAAATTTTATTTATTTATTTCCCCAAAGCCCCAGTAGATAGTTGTATGTCATAGCTGCACATCCTTCTAGTTGCTGTACGTGGGACGCGGCCTCAGCATGGCCAGACAAGCGGTGCGTTGGTGCACACCTGGGATCCGAACCCGGGCCGCCAGCAGCAGAGCGCACGCACTTAACCGCTAAGCCATGGGGCCGGCCCTAATAGTGTTTTTAAATAGGATCTTTCTGGTTTGGGACTACTGTTCTCTTAAGCTACTTTTTTTCCTCCAAATGTCATGGAGTATACTTAAAAATCCTGCAGAGCCCCAACAGGGGCTCACAAATGTCACCAAAGAACTCAATGTTGCTACACCCATTGATGAGTTTATTCAGTTCTCAGTCCTTTTGTTACTGAGTCCATCAGCAACGGCTGACATGGACCTTGAACCAGCAGTGGGCCAGTTTCTGTATCTACATTCACTCCCTCGGTGGTTCAACAACTCATGTCTTTAAACACATCCACACATTGATGACTCCTCCCTCTACAGCTAAAGGCCCTTGCCTCAACTCTGGACTTGCACATCCAGTCACCCACGGCAATTCCACTTGGATGACTGATAGGCACGTCCAACTCACCACATCCCACATGGAGCTCCCGGTATTTTCTTCTAAACCTGCTCTGCCTACTGCTTCCCCATCAAATAATAGTAATTCCTTTCTTCCAGTTACTCTGGCTAAACATCTTGAAACCATCCTCGACTCTGCTCTCCCTCTCTCATACCCTGCATCCAGTCCATCAATGCATCTTTTGGCTCTACCTTCAAAATATCTCCAGCATATGACCATTTCTCTTCACCTGCATTGTTTCTTTGACCTCATCTCTCATCACTCAACCACAATGGCTTCCATGCTAGTCCACAAAGAAACCAAGCCTCAGGGCCTCTGCACTTGCCATTGCCTCTGCCTACAATGCCCTTTCCCCCTGCCATCGACAGGGCTTACTCTCCCACTTGTGGATCACGCTCCTCCTTCCTCAGAGGAGCCTGCCCTGACCATCCTGCCTGGTGCTCTTTGTTCTACTTACCCTCCTTTATTTCCCCACAGCACCTACCACCACCTGGCACACTGTACATGTATTTATTCACTTACTGTCTCCCATACTAGAAGGTAAACTCTTTGAGGGCAGGGATTTTTATCTGTCCTGTTCACTATATATCACTGACACAGAGTAAAGACTGAGCTTGATAAACACTCACTGAATGCATGAATATCATAACCATATAAATCACGGTTCAGACTCCCCCATGTGATCCAAGGCAGAGGGGGAACACGAATAGCTCAAATGAGCTCACACAGCCAGGAAGCAGGGTAAGCAAGACCCAGGGCTCCTGACTCCCAGACATCACCCCAAAGCAGCAGTTCTGCATTCTCCAACTGCTTCAAATCATACAACAGCTAGGGATTTTCAGACTCCATGTTTAATTTTAATTTCAGTTCAAGATTCCCAAAACTATTTTAATTTCTCGAGATTTGAGGCTGAAAAGGCCACGATAATTTTGGAAAGGTAAACCTACCTACCTGGAGCAAGGAAGAGTCTTTTATATATACCTGACCACATGGGCAGTTTCCTGATTCAGAAAATTCTAGAAGGGTACTACAGGCCTTTGAATGTTATGATATTTCAGTTGATTAGGTTTTGTCTTTTGCTGCCTCTGGTGGAATACTGCAGTAGCTGACTTTTCCGATAAACGAAACACATTTTGGTCTAATCACGAAGCCAAAGGCTAGATAGACCCCCGTGCCCTCAAGTTGGCCACACTGGGCTGGGCAGAGGCTTCGTGGTGTGCAGTGTTCCGCCTTCCTCACAAACCCTCGAGGCCACCCTCCGTATTAACACTGACTCCTTCCCGTTTAAGCTGATAAACACTGATCAGCAAGGCCGGGCCTCGCAGGAGGGGCTGCCCCTGCGCCCAGCCTGGCGAGGGTCCGCGGGAGCCCGGGAAGAGGCTGGCCCCCGCGCTC
Source organism: Diceros bicornis minor (assembly GCF_020826845.1). Classification (NCBI taxonomy): domain Eukaryota; kingdom Metazoa; phylum Chordata; class Mammalia; order Perissodactyla; family Rhinocerotidae; genus Diceros; species Diceros bicornis. Next base: position 10,223,556 of record NC_080761.1, read on the forward strand.
TGGGCCTTGCACTCCTCCATCTGGTTCTGCCAGGAGGCCCCCAACACCGGCGCGTGTGACGGCCGAGCCACTCCCGGAGGCGAGCGGCACCTCTCACTCGCTGTGCGCCCCGGCAGGCGCCTCTTGACAACCGGCTTTCGCTCGCGCCTCTCCGTCTGGACATGGAGGACCCGGGTCTCAGGTCCAGGCCGGGCGCGCCGGTTGGAGGGTGGGGAGAGGGAGCAGTGCCCGGCCTCAGTTTCCTACTGTGCAGAGTCGCGGGGGTGGGGAGGGGGCTCCCCAGGGCCCTCCCGTCCCCACGGGCCCGGACGACAAGGGTCTGGCCTCCGCCGCCTCCTCCCGGCGCCCCGCCCCCGGCCTCCCGGACCTACTTCCCCGAGCCGCTCACGCCCATCACCAGCACCGCGCCGGGCGCCGCCATGGCCTCCAGGCCGGCTCTGTCTGCCGCCTTCCGGGCCGCCGCCCCGCCGCCCCGCCGCCTCGGAGGGCGGAGCCGCCCCGCCCCGGGCCGCCCGGGCCGACGCCGCGCCCCCCGCCGGCCGCCCGAAGGGGTCGTCCGGGGGCCGCCCCAAGTGGGGCGGGAAGAGGAGCCTCCCCGCTGGCAGGAGGGAGCTCCCGAGCCGCTGCACCTGCCGTCTCCACCCCGGGCCCCTTAACTGCAGGAGTGCCTGGCCCTCGCAGGCCCGACCCTCCTGCTCCTCCTCCAGTAAAGGAAATAGCTTTTATTTGTTTAATGATATCGTAAAAACAATGCGCAGAAAATAAATTCACACTTTCCCACAGCATGGGGCAGTAAGCGTCTATTCCTCCAATGATTCCCCCCTTCCTCCCTTATTGATATGTGTCAACCTAGGAAAACAGAAACCAGTTTAAGCAGCAAAGCGTTTATTTGGGATCAAAGACTTGCAATTCAAGCACAGGTTCAGCTAGAAAGCCAAATAGTGTCCCACATAATATTTGTTCTTGATCTTCTGTTAGCAGTTTTATGATGCCATTAGTTTCTCTGTTAAGAGTTCTGTAATTTTTTTTTTAAATTTTATTTATTTTTTTCCCCCCAAAGCCCCAGTAGATAGTTGTATGTCATAGCTGCACATCCTTCTAGTTGCGGTATGTGGGACACGGCCTCAGCATGGGTGGAGAAGCGGTGCGTCGGTGCGCGCCCGGGGTCCAAACCCGGGTGGCCAGCAGCGGAGCACACCCACTTAACCGCTAAGCCATGGGGCCAGCCCAGTAATTTCTTACCAAGTTCAGTTTTATGTGAAAGTTTATCAGAATCCTGTATTCTAGAGTGTCAGAGTCCTTTCTATGAATCTCTCTGAAGATGAGACATATTTGCAAAAGCATCTCAGAGTAAAAACATAACTATCTATAGAGAACAAAAGACAATGTTATAATACATTTGACAAACCTGGGTATTTTTATGACATACAACATTTTAAGATAACTAGAATTACAAGTGATAACATTATACCAGGACATATTAAAGTTTTTAAAGTTTCATATAACTTCTAAAACATTTATATTAATAATATTCACCCATACAATATAACCTAAGAAGGTTTATCATTTATTTGACAATGCTTCCCATGAGATTAAACATACCAAATAAGCCTAATTAGTTTTTTTTATATATAATCTCTGTGTTTATGTATTTATTTATTTGGTGAGGAAGACTGGCCCTGAGCTAACATCTGTTGCCAATCCTCCTCTTTTTTTTTTTTTTAAGATTTTATTTATTTATTTATTTTCCCCTCAAAGCCCCAGTAGATAGTTGTATGTCATAGCTGCACATCCTTCTAGTTGCTGTATGTGGGACGCGGCCTCAGCATGGCCGGAGAAGCGGTGCATCGGTGCGCACCCGGGATCCGAACCGGGGCTGCCAGCAGCGGAGTGCACGCACTTAACCGCTAAGCCACAGGGCCGGCCCAACCAATCCTCCTCTTTTTGCTTGAGGAAGATTGTCCCAGAGCTAACATCTGTGCCAATCCTCCTCTATTTTGTATGTGGGACACCTGCCACAGCATGGCTTGACGAGCAGTGTGTAAGTCCGCGCCCGGATCTGAGCCCCAGAACCCTGGGCCACTGAAGCTGAGTGTGTGAACTTAACCACTACACCACCAGGCTGGCCCCACCCAATTAGTTTAATATCTTTGTTTTTATAGGAAGAGGGAACAAATCTTTCCAGGTGAGGTGTTCCAGGGACCCTCTGAAAAACCTCAAAAGTTATTTCTAGGTCAAAAAGACTTCATTTAGAATTCGATTTTTGGAAGTTTGTAAAAAATATCAAAATGTTTTAAAACATTTGGTCAAATAGGATCATAGGTCACTGTGAAACAATGCTTAGTTATCCGTTTAACCATGGTGACAATGAAAGATTTTCAGCAAATACAGAACTTTAAATAGTTGTAAGAAAAACCTTAGCTCTTGTGATTAAAGACCTGATAAAAACAATAAAGGAAATTATTTTGATAAAACATAAAATCCCTGCCTTTGTGGTAGACTACTCAAAGATAAAGAAAAAAATCTTTCATAATCTCTTTATCAAGAGTAGACTAGGGCTGGCCCCATGGCTTAGCGGTTAAGCGCGCGCTCCGCTACTGGCGGCCCGGGGTTCGGATCCCGGGTGCGCACCGATGCACCGCTTCTCCGGCCATGCTGAGGCTGCGTCCCACATACAGCAACTAGAAGGATGTGCAACTATGACATACAACTATCTACTGGGGCTTTGGGGGCGGGGGGTAAGGAGGAGGATTGGCAATAGATGTTAGCTCAGAGCTGGTCTTCCTCAGCAAAAAGAGGAGGATTAGCATGGATGTTAGCTCAGGGCTGATCTTCCTCACAAAAAAAAAAAAAAAAAAGAGTAGACTAAAAGCCCAAGAAAATCTTGTCCTTATAATAAAGAGGAAACCAAATTCTAATTTTTTACTAGCTTACTTTTCATATTAAAACCCACTTACTTAATTAAATTCATTCCAATCTTAGCCAGCTTGACCAAGCACAAAACTCTTTTCTCAGGGTTCCTCCTCCACAAACCTTCTGTAAATTTCCTTTTTACATTCAGAATTTGTCCTTTCTCATAACCAGTGTTACTTTAGAACAAATTTACTTTCTTAAAAATATCTCCATTCCATATACCTTCTTTTTTTTTTACTGAAAACATACATTTTTCTCATAGCATAAAAATTTTAATGTGGCACAAGACCATGTTTATTAATAGACCCAAACATCTTTTAGTTTTTTCTGTAATAAGAAGCCAAAAGTAGATACACATATGTTTAGTAATTAAAATCTAATATTTTATCTTATCTGGAAATGATCTAGATACTCAATAAATTTCTATCATTTAACTTAGAAAACTCTAAGGTCTCAAGTTACCAAAAGGTTTTGAAGTTATTTTTAAGTACATATACCATAACACATAATTACTGTTAAAAAGTTCACCTAAAAACCTTTTACTCTTACTTACATCTCTTTAGCTTACTTGTTCCCAATAATTATATTTAGATTCCCTAAAAAAACTACATGAGACATGAGACAAAATCAGCCATCAATTTATTGCTGCCAAATTTTGTAACAAAGAAAACATGAATTTGTTTGGCCTTTGGTAAGCCTAGCTAGAACAAAAGTTGTATATTTAATGTTGATAACTCTAAAGACAACAAACTTAAATTAGCTTTAATACTGAATATTTTCCTAGGTCATGTGATCCTGAAACTCCTCTGGGTTAATTTCTATTATATTTAGAAATAATTTATATAAGTGTTTACTTTAAGCCAATTAAATGGAGCTCTTTTAGAAATTATACCATCCAGAGGTAGAAAAATATCACATATAAATATAACATACATATATATAGACACACATAGAGACCCCATAGTTTTAAGATTACTGCCACGAATCAGGTACAGTAATACAAAGCTTACTAGTTACGAAAGAATAGTTTGATACAAATTTTGTTTCTGGCAGATGGAATAAATTAAGGTTACCTGCTTTGATGGCTAAATCTTTTTTTCTATTAATATTTGTGGAGAAGACACTTAAGATGCTAGATTTTGGACAAGGGTGCTTCTATAGCTGTTTGCCTCTTTTTTCCTTCAGTCTTAGGAATTGGTAATGGTCTAGATAACAGCTTCTGGAGAGGTTACAAACTTTTTGAGATGAATAGGGGCGGTTTGAGGATTGGTGAAAGGGAATGGGTGCAATCTGAACTGCCCCTAAAGCTGCATTTCCAGTTTTGCAAAGATTCCTAAGTTAAGGACCATTGCTCTCAATTCCTCAGAAATTGGGTTGTAACTTAAATGGCATCATAGATTGATCTCTAATTTGCTTCTTTCCCTCTGGGCACATAGTTTTATTTTAACTTAGGGAAGAAGGCCTATAAAAAACTTCCTCTCAGGCTCCAAATATCAGCTTCCAATTTGGCCAAATTACTGATCAGAAATTACTAAATCCTTTCAAATATCCTGCCAGGTTTCAGCCTGGACGCACAGTAAATATTTCAGTATTAAACAACTCCATTAATTTTTAATTTTAGTTTCCCCTTGGCTGTTTAAGGGAATAACGTAGCAGTTTACCAGAAAATCTCTCAGAGTCTTGTTAACTCTAGGAGGGGCCCATTCAGGGCCCTCCTTTGAAGGTAGATATGGGGGTGTCTGTAAAGCCATTAACTTTTATAGTCTTTTCTTTTAGGTACCTCTTACCATTTTTTCTTTAGCTTTTTGCAATGAAACTTTCAGTGAGACTATTTTAGAATTTTTGAAGACTTTGAAGTGCACTTCTTAAATGATGGTATCTAATTGGAACATTCCTTCTAATGGCCGGTGTGATTCCCCTGAGGCTGGTAGCAGACTGCTAGCCCCAAATGGAGTTCAACTCACATATCTGTCCAGCCATATCTGACTGCAAATGGGGTGTAACCCACATTTCCGTCTGATCGTATTTTGGGGGCCCCAACCTGGCAGTTACCAAGCCAAGTTCTCAGGACATGAAACAAACTTAGTAAGATTCTGCTGTTCTTGGTAAATATTTACAGCTTCCTAGACCATAGGCTTTAAGCAGGTGTGCTGGATGGTGGCACATTTGACTCTTTAGAAATTAAAGATTGCATTTAATTTGTCTGGTCCATGGTTCTCAAATCTAGTGTGCAAAAAGACAAGTTTTGGAAGCTCAAAGGAGCCCCAAAGTGGCTACTGTAATTTTAAATCATCCTTAGTATTATCAGTCCACTGGGACAACAGTTTACAACGGGAAAGACTACAGTTTTTAAATATAAAACCAGCTGGAGTTCCTGAGGGAGGAACCTCTTGGAAAACTTTAGAAAATGAAAGTCCGATGGTAAAAAAAAGTGTGAAATTTAGAATAACAATAGGGTTTTCTATATGCACATCAACAGGGTTAGCTTAGCCTTAGGTCTCTTGGAGGCAAACTTATACCTAAGGGAGATGTGCCATGGGGATGGGGTTGTGTGATATTTTACAGAGTACCTCATTGCACAAAAGTTTTCTTGAGGTTGGTGAGTGACCTAATGACTCTCAAATGCTCAACTCATGCCCAGCAATTTTGCAGCCTTGGCTTCCAAGGTGTCTCTTAGCAATAGCTTTTTCCTCATATGCGTATTAACCTTGAACAAAGTTTGTCTAAGCAGAAATTTTTATGGAGGGAATCCCCTCCAAAATTCAGAGTACTCACAAATCTATGGAGGGAATCCCCTCCTGCATCAAAAACCACATTGGTGCCATAACCAGGTAGTCCCCTGCTTGCTTGAGAGAAACCTCTCCTTTGATGATGAAAGCCACCACAATGATCCCAAAGAAACTCACTGACCTCAACCAAAGGGAGGGAGGTCCGAGCTTGAGAGGTCCTACTATCAGAAGAGTCAGCTGTTCCTGGAAGCAGCTGAGCACACAAGGGGGCTCATGTTGGTACCCAACCTGTTTCCAGGGATGCTGGTCCACGAAAGTGAGATTGCTTCAGGTCCCACTTGCTGACACCACATGTCAACCTACAAAAACAGAAACCAGTTTAAGAGGCAAAGTGTTTATTCGGGATCAAAGAATTGCAATTTAGGGAGCACTGATTCAGGTAGAAACCAAATAGTGTCCCAATTACAGGAGAGGGGGCTCAGGATTTTTATGGGAAAAAGGGAGGAAGACGAGGTAAGTTGTATTAAAGAAGAGTTCACTGGTGCTAGATGAGGTAAGGCTAGGTTTGTACTTCACAGATTGGCTTGAGATTCAGTCATAAGGCAAAAGGCCAGACTTGTACTTCATTGATTGGTTTGGGATTTGGCCATCAGCAAAGTCCAATTTCATCAGTCCTTGCAAACAGGACATTCTTGTCCTTACTGACTTCTTGGAATGTTGGCAGTTTAGTCCAGTTTGGAAGATAAAGAAAATAAGATGTGCAAGGCAATTCCTCTGAAATGGTTGCTCTGGCTCTATTTTAATATGGCTCCACTCACGTCATCTTTCTGACTATTGGGTTTGTCATCAGAAGCTCCATTCTGTACATGAATCTAGAGAATCCTTTGGTACATTTAATTACCTATCTCTCTGCCATTCCTCCCCTAATTCACTGTGCTGTCTAGAACTTCTTGCCTAACCAATCGAACCTCTAAGATTTAAGAGATATCATTTGTAACTGTTGTAAATACCCCTTGTTTTACTTGGGTAAACACCTCTGGCAAGGTAGAGACATAACTAGACAGAATTCGGGCACAAACTGAATAGTTAAATGTAATACCCACTGACATCCTATGGTTCTTGGATCTCTTTAGCTGGCTTCCCTCAGGCATTGCCTCCTGGTTCAGGTCTATTCTCCAATTTGGATTCAGTATTTTGTTTGTTATTATAGGAATTCTCATTGCTGTAAAACTTTGTTTCCTGCATAGCCTGATGTTATAAAAACACCACTCGGATAATGGTCACTCAGTGCTTTGAAATGATTACCATGGCTTGTGAAACTTCACATGAGAAACTTTAAGGAACTGCAGAAGATGTTTATCCTTAAAAGAACTTGATGGTAGAGTCTTCTCTGCTCTGGTGTTTGCTCAAAGGTGGCCTAAAGGCTCCTAAGGAAACCACTTTCCCTCCTATGAGGGACATGACACATTGGGAACAAGCCTTCCTGGCAATGAGGGATCACCATGCTTTCCAGTGTTTGATCAATGATGCTTTTGAAGACAGACCTTGATCAAAAGAGGAAAATGTGAAAGGTGATACGAGTGGAGCCATATTAAAATAGAGCCAGAGCAGCCATTTCAGAGAACTTGCCTTGCACATCTTATTTTCTTTATCCTCCAAACTGGACCAAACCGCCAATATTCAAAGAAGTCAGTAAGGACAAGAATGTCCTGTTTGCAAGGACTGATGAAATTGGACTTTGCTAATGACTGAATCCCTAACCAACCAATGAAGTCCAAGTCTGGCCTTTTGCCTTATGACTGAATCTCAAGCCAATCTATAAAGTACAAACCCAGCCTTACCTCATCTAGCACCAGTGAACTCTTCTTTAATACAACTTACCTCATCTTCCTCCCTTCTTCCCATAAAAACCCTGAGCCCCTCTCCTGTAATTTGACACTACTTGGGTTTCTACCTGGATCTGTGCTCCCTGAATTGCAATTCTTTGATCCCAAATAAACACCTTGCCTCTTAAACCGGTTTATGTTTTTGTAGGTTGACAGATAGATGGGTGTGAATATTTTATGAAATTGGGATCATGCTGTACACAGTGTTTTGTAACCTGACATTTTGCCACAATAATATGAGGTGAACATCTTCTGGTATCAAATTAGATTGGACTATATTGGCTCTTGTTCTCAGGTAAATTACTTGAGGGGATGGAGCACTACTTTAAAGTGCCCATTTGCTTTAAAACAATGTGTTAATTATGTGTCATTTAAAATATTTGATTAAAAGCACTTTCAAGACATCCTGCCCAACCTCCTTTGTTACCTAAGTTCATATTACTCTGTGTCCTCGAAAACAATAAAGCTGACATAAAAGCACCCTGCACTGACTTTGTTTTTCTTACTTAGCCTGAGTGGGTGACACTTCAGTGTTCCTGGATAGGGGTTGTACAGATGAAGAAATTGAGACCCGGAGAGATGAGGTGACTTGTCTAAGGTCTTACAGTTCAGTTATGGCCAATGAACATTTCTTGAACATCTACCATCCATCCACAGGTCTCCAGAGATGAATATTACCCTCCAGCTGCTTCAAGGCAAGTACGGGGATAGATGTGTAAGCAAATGCTGTCACTTATGCTCTGCTTTACCAGCTCAGGCAAAAAAATTAGTTCACATTTCTCTCAATGTTCAAGTCAGAATGATAAGCAGAAAGTCTGGTTCTTCTGCCCAGATTTCCCTCCCAAGATATGTCCAAAGACCTCAAATCTGCTGTACAGTCATGCACTGCATAACAACTTTTTGGTCAATGATGGACCACATATATGACAGTGGCCCCATAAGATTAGTAGCATACAGCCTAGGTATGTAGTAGGCTACACCATCCAGGTTTGCGTTAAGTACACTCTACGATGTTCACACAATAATGAAGTCACCTAATAATGCATTTCTCAGAACTTATCCCTGTTGTTAAGCCACGCATGCCTGTATTGTAAACACTTCACTAATGCATTACAGAATGGGTATCAAATCCATTCACTGAAAGAACACCATGCTGAACATGGCTTGCAACTAGCTTGTTAGAAAATGTTTATTAAAAGTCTCTTAAAAACTTTACTATGTGCATTACAGAATGGGCGTCTCTTTCATTCACTGAAAGAACACTGTGCTGAACACAGCTTTTAAGTAGCTTTTAAGTAGTTAAAACATCTGTATTACAAGCATTGAAAACACTTCTCAACATGCATTACAGAACAGTATAACTTCCATTCACCGAAAGAACACTCTCCTGAATGCGGCTTGCAAATAGCTTACTGGAAACATCTTTATTACAAATTGTAAATATTTCACTGTCTGCATTACAGAATACGTATCACTTTCATTCACTGAAAGAACACTGCTGAACGCAGCTTTCAAGCAGCTTGTTAGAAACATCTTGAATACAAGTTACTTAACCACTACATGCATTACAGATTATCACTGGTATTCACTGACAGGACACTGTGCTGAATGCAGCTTGCAGGTAGCCTATTGGAAACATCTTTATTACAAGTAGGTAAGCACTACATACATACTACATAAAAACTACACAAACTATTGTGTATAACTTCTATTCATTGAAACAACATTGTGCTGAACACAGCTTTCAAGTAGATTATTAGAAATGTCTATATTGTAAGTCTCTCAAACACTTCACTACATGCATTATAGAAAAGGTATTACTTTTATTCACTGAAAGAACACTCTGCTGAACATAGGTCTTAAGCAGCTTCTTAGAAACATCTTTATTACAAGTGATGAATAAATGAAAAGCAATAGGATATATTGGAGTCTATGAGGAAGCCACTGGTTTAAAACTAATTTGGCCTGACCTTGTTTTTCCAGAAAGGCCTGATGTGGCCTGTTGAGCATGCATTGTATATCTGCTTTAACCATTTACAATGTCTTAAAGATAGGGATGTTGCCTCCCCCATATCGGCATTTCTTTAAGGATAAGCATTTCTTCTCAGAAACTAAGGATTAATTACTGACCTGCTGTGCTAGCTAAGCATCTCATGACAGTAGTAAAATAGATATTCCTGTCATATTTGATGTATGCTCTTTGTTCCAAGATGGTATATAACCACCCTGTACATCCCACTTCTTTAGAGAGCTTCCTGCCTTGGTGGAAAAGTTCTCCCAGGCCAGTCCTCAAATTGGCTCTTAATAAACTCACCCCAATTTTGACTTATAGATTGATTATGGATTATTTGCATCAACACAGGTTACTTAAAGACTCCACTACATGCATTACAGATTGGGTATAACTGCAAGTTTATTGAAAACATCTTAATTACAAGTATAGTACTGACTTTAGTTTTGTGAATGTGGAATAATGAATTGTTCATTTTAATTATCTGAGTCAGCCCCTCTGAAGATGGTAAAAGCTCACAAACAAAAAACTAAAATTTGCTACTCAACATTCACGAAACTTAAATAAGTGTAGAAGAACTTTAAGTTCTATATCTGGGTTCATGTAAGAAAAACATTCTATAGGAAAGACAGATCTAGGACATATATGTCCTGAGTGTAAATGTCTGGGTACAAGCAAAAATTCCAGGCAGCATTTCAGACTTTCAAGGCAGCAGAACTGGTGAGACCCAAGTCAGATTTCCCAAATAGTAAAGGGGACCCAGGTAATATCTGGGGTACAGGTGGAACAAGCAGAAAATTTCATTAAAGTAAATATATGATATGATGAAAGGAGGGAGTTGGAAAATAGGATGACGGACAGGGCAGAGGGACCTAGAGGGCCCAGGGGGCGGGTGGTGTTGGTGGTGGAGAGATCTGCCAGGCTGGTGGGTAGGGCAGGGGCTGTGGGCACACTTCTTCAGGCTATCCCCTCCCCCACCCTTTGAAACCCTTTGTGACTCTTCAGTGCTCTGTGATGCAGGCCTGGGACTATAGTCTTGTGCCTGCAATCTCAGAGCTCAGTTGCCTCAGGCAGCCTTGCGATTCAGACAATGGAGTTCAGTCAATGGAACGTTCTCTCATTTCTGAATAGCCCTATTGAGTCCTGTTTGAGCTTTGGCTCAACATTCTTGGATACTGACCCCAACCTCACCTTCCCGTGTGGGTTGGGGTTGCTCCTTCTGTTCCTGTGCTACCTGTTGGGGATTCCATCTTTACCAACCTTCTGGAAAACCAAAGATATCCAAAAGGTAAGGAACTCTGAGCGAGCCCACAACAGGGACTCTTTATTGTTTTTTCCGTTTCTATTCCCACATTTTCAAATGAGTTTGGTTGGCTCAGAGAGACAAGATGGGAAGTCTGAGTAGAGGAGAGAACATCATGCGTCCAGGGGAATAGGCCAGGCAGGGCTAGGGGTTCAGCTGGGACTGTTTCCCTTCAAAGCTCACAGACCACCTGGGTGTGGTAGAGGATTCTGGGATAAAAGCCCAAACTCAGTGATTCTGCAGTCCTGGATTGGGTTATTTAGAGTTTGGGATCTCTGCAGAACAGAGTTCCCAGTACTTGATCATGAGTCACATTCCCACAACAGGTGTCACTTGACCAAGCCTCCCTTCATGTTGGGCAGATCAGGAGAGCAGGGCTTAGCCTCTGAGAGCCTCTGAGGAGAGGATGGAGCCCATGCTCTGTCCCAAGATACAGGGTCCTATCTGAGGGGGCAAAGACGTGACTGTTGGCCTCCGATTCTTTGCCCTGTTGAGCAGAGGACTTCTGACTGAGAAAATCAAGTGTGGACCTTGTAGATAAAAATCCTTCTTTGAGTTTTCCAAAGAAAGAAAAATTGAAAATATTTATCATTTTAAAAAATTAATTAATGGAAGGAACACACAGTTCTATTAATTAAAATAGAGAGTCATATTATTCTTGGATATGGATATCTGAGTTTCCTAGAGAAGGGAGAGAAATGAGCTCCAGCCCCTCACTCTTTTCTTTTTGTCCTCAGCGTCAGGGCAGAGCCAAGAGGAGAAGGAAAGGTGGAACATCGAGAGGTAAGGTTCTGCCTGTTCCACCTGAGCTCTCCAAGGGTGACCCTTCCTGTCCCTCAATGAGGTCCCATGTCCATGATCTCTGAGGATGTCAGTTGCTAGATACTGTCCCTCTCAGAAAACAGGGCCCTCAGAGGAGAGGCTCATGGGAAGGCAGTCAGAACCCGAGACACTTCTCAGATTCCTGTTCTGCCCGCCTCTGGGCATGAAGCAGTGATGGACCTGGGCAATGGGTGTTGCCCAATAGGTGGCCACGTCAGAACTTCTGTCTCCTGACCTTGTGAAAGTACTTTGACTTCCTGGATGATCACATTCCTCTTTGAGGTAACCACTGACCTGAGCTCCTCACATGGTGGTTTTGAGCATTACACGAGATAATGTATGTGCAAGTACTTTACGAATGAAGCAACATACACAGGTGAACCTTGTGAATATCATCACTGACCATTTGACCTCATCTACTGATTCTTGGGGCTTTCAGAGTCTAACATCCCAAGGGTCTCCTATAAAGGGACTCCTAACACCCATGCTTCTACCTACTCCCTCCAAAACCCACTCTTCTGGTTTCCCAGGTTGGAGATATTACGAGAGGGAAACAGAGGAGGAAAGGAGGCTGATTTCTATTCTGAAAAGGTGAATAGTCTTTCTCCTTCTTTCCTGATCCCTCTTTAGCATGTCCTATGTAATTCCAGGGATTCGGTGCAGCCTGCCCTAGTCATGGGAGGGGGTAACCATAGGAACAGGTATGTGAATGAAGGCCTTGGGGTGAGAGTTCTTGAGTATATTGTGAAGTCATGGATGTGGGACAATGTGAAGGGGCAGTAGGCTTCAGGTGGCCCCTTCCCCGCCAGACCAGCAGGTCCTCCATTCCTTGTTGTGGTCCTGGCTGCAGCTTTGTACCTCCTGTCTCTCACAGCCCCCTGGGCCAGCATCATAATACCACCCACACTCGTCAACTGTTATGTCCAGACTCCTTCTGTGAGGTGTGTAACAGCACAAGTGCAGTGGTCAATCGGCTGATGTTCCCAGAGGACCTAGAAGATGATACTCTCTCTGTGTCTTCTTTGGCTTCCACAGCTTCTGTGACTGAGTTATCGTTCACTGTGTCCTCTGCCTTCTCAGAAGTCCCTCCAGGAGACCTAATACCAGGCCCTCTGTCTGAGCCTTCCCCACCATCCCCCTCCATTCTCTCACCTAACCCAATGACACCCTTAGCTGACTTTCTTTCATCCTCACCACCAGGTCACTCTCTGCCACCACAGCCTTTTCTTCTCTTGGACTCTGAGTTCCCCGTGGACCATTCCCCACCCCAACCCCTTGCCTCTCCCCCTCTCCCACCACATGACACTGAGACAGCAGATCCTGTTCTCCAACCAGAGGCCACTTTGTCTCTGCATACCATCTTCTCTCTTGACCCCACCTTTTCCCAAGATACCAATCCCTTACCAGATCTGTCCCAGACAATGAATCCCACTGATTCATTGGCTCATCATCATACACCACCAACCGTGTCTGTTTCACCACCACCAGACTGTGCTGTAACTGTGACTCAACCTAATTCGAATTCCATCTTACTGAAGCCTATTCTGGAGAACTCATCTCCAGATAGCCCTGGTGGGTTGTCCACCTGTGTCCCAACAATCAAAGGTGCTGACCATTCAAGCCTGTCAGCTTCAGAATACCCCTCATGGCAAGCTCATGCCAAAGACCTGTTTCCTTCCACCTCGGCACAATGTGATGTCAATCAAGAGTTTCTTGCCCTCCGTTCTTCAGGGGCCTCTTTTTGGGGAGACTCTGCAACCAATCTTGTAGAGCCTGGTAACCTCTCATTTCTCAGCCCTGATGCCCTGGCACTCCTGGAAAGACAAGTCCAAAAGAGGAGTGATTTCCTGATGGAGAAGGAAAAAGAAAAGAAGAGGGGTTCTGTTCCAAAAGAACTTAGGCCAGACTACCAATTAAATTCCTCAGAAAAAATGTTGGAGTCAATTGCTCATAAGCATGACTCAGCAGTCTCCCTTTCTTTTTGGAGCAGCAAAGCCAAACCAAAGGAGCTGCACGTGCACCAGCAGCCCCCGTATCCTAAGACCTCAGAGGATAGTTTACAGCAAAAACGTGTCCAGCTCTTCTGGGGTCTCCCATCTCTGCACAGCGAGTCCTTGTCCACTGCTGACCATGTCTTGGGTGACTCTTCCTCAATCTTCATTTTCAATAGAATCTTGAATGCCTCCATGGACCAAGAACCACCAGTACTTCCCCGTCCTCCACCTTTGTCCTTGCCTGAGATCCAGCCTCAATCCTTGCCTCAAACCCTGCCCCAATCCCAACCCCTACCTCTCACTCAGGTCCAGCCTCAGGCCCACCTTCAATCCCCACTCCCAATCCCACCATCTGGTCCTCTACCCAAGACCGAGATCTGTGGAGTGAGTTTCCACAGACCGCAGAATGAATCGGAGTCTCTCATCGCATCTGACATTCAACACCTGGAATGGAACGTGTTGCAGAAGCAACAGGAAAGTTTGTGGGGTTTACCCTCTGTGGTCCAAAGCTCTCAGGAAGACTTTTGCCCTTCAGTTCCCAACTCTCCTTGCCGCCGGGCCTCCCAGGCCCATGGTTCAGTCTCCATCCTTCCTGGAGAGTTTCCTCTCAGCGATGAGCTTCGGGAGAAACTAGAGTATCACCTTGAAAAGAGGCTCATCCAACACCGGTGGGGCTTGCCCCGCAGGATCCAGGAGTCTCTGTCACCAATGCCTCCGAGCAATTTTTCAGAGATACCTGAGTCAGAGAGTGATCATGGACCCTCATGGGTCTCTGTGAACAAAACTCTAAATGTTGGATTGAGCCATCCTGGAAGCTTCCACGAGAGGGGCTCAGAAATGCTTCATCTAGAGAAGGACGTGGGGAAGGATCAGGGACATACTCCAGAGAATGGCCCAAAAGCTCACCTGTTGAGTGGCCCAGAGAGGTATTCAGATAAGGATCTGGGGTATGACTCTGAGAAAGACCTAAATAGTCACATGGCGAGTCTGTCAGGGAAAAATTCAAGGGCCTCAGTGGGGAGTCTAGGTCACAAACAACTTGAAAATGTCCTGAAAGTACACTTGAGCAAGAAGTTTGAGGAAATCAACGAGGGCCGGCTCCCTGGGACTGTGCATAGTTCATGGCATGCTATCAAGCAGACACTGCTGCTTTCTGACAAATCCCACACCCAAATAAAACAGAGAAGTCTGCCACCATCAGTGGGTGGGGACCACTCCCTGAATACCTCCCAGGAGCTTTCCTTCATTGATTCCAGTGCACAACAGATGCTGGAAGCCCATATCAAAAGGTTTCGTATGAGGCTGCTGTAGGGCCTTCCCCGCAGAGTCCTTGAATCCATAGAGATCTCTAAATTGAAAGATGCCGCATCCCAGTCCTTGTCCCATTCCCACCTTCCCTCCTCAACCAACCTGATTTCTGAGGTGGATTCCAAATCTGGGGGCTTCAAGCCCCTTAGAGGAAGCTCTAAATCTCTTCATGGAGACAAATTGGGAACCACAAATTCAGCCCCTGTCCTGAATCGTCCTTTCTCTGCCACTTCACCTGTGGGCAAGAAAGGACAGGGGGTCCTGACACAATCACCCTCTGGTATCACCCGAGAGCTTGCAGAGGATGTTCAGAGAAGTAAGGGTGCCAGACAGACCCTTCTGCCTGTCACACACGGCACCACAGGCAAAGCAAGTCAGAGACAGACTCGACTATGCAACAGATGCCCCCCAAGGCTGCCTGCAAGGCAAGCTGGGGCCAGACAGGAGCCAGAGGAGAACAGGGTGAGTTCCAGGGATGGAGTAGAAACATGACAGGCCAAAAAGAGGGAGAAGAAGTCAGAACCTCTCTCCGTGCTCAACGTGTCCAGGGAGATATTCAGGGCCAAGGAGCTTGATGCTCTTCAATCAAAAACTGGTGACATCTTGGCAACCAGCAAGCCAGGAAGCTCCCAAATGATAAATGTGAATGAGAGTAAAGTAGAAACTACTGTGACCACTGAAAGCCCCCCACCAAGAAGACCAGTTCCCCGAGATCCTAAATCATCAGATCTTAAAGAACAGCTGTTGAGCGAATTAAAGTCTAAACTGGAGAAGAGGAAGCAGAGCCAGGCCCAAGGCCAACCCACTGACAGGCCCCTTCCCTCAGAGAGCTTGACTGACAAGGCCTCACTGACTCATGCCCAGGGTGTCTCTAGCGGGGATGCTGGAGCTTCCCAGGTGCTGCATATCCATTTGGAGGACAGAGGAATTGGTGTGGAGCAGTGGCAGGAGCCCTGGCTCCCTAAGCATGTCTTGAGGTGCCAGGATAAGAATTTCCCACCAGCTGCAGAGAGAGTGAGCCCTCCGGGCCCCAAAGCAGAAGAGCACGGTGGAGGGGACGCAGAGTTGGGGACATCCCAACCTAGAAGGAAGAGTTTCCCTACTCAGGACATGGCATTAGAGGAGATGCTTGGGAGCAAGTCTTCCCAGACCCCATCACAGAAGGGACAGCCTCCTCCTGAGAGCCTCTTCAGGAAGAAAATGAATGACTTTTTGCAATGGTTTAATTGCGGGATAAAATGCAAAAGGCAAGAGAATTCCCAGAAAAAGGGCAGCTCCACATCATCTGCGCAGAGCAGAGGCCTAGTTAAAAAGAGAGCTGCCTTTATGGGGATGATCACAGCTCAGAAGATCATGACAGATGCTGGGAAGTCCCCAGAAGAGAAACTGGGGCATTGGCATGTGATAGATACCACCTGTCCTCGAGAGCCCCTACCCGCCCAGAGGAAGTTTGGGAAAACTCAGCAGAAGGCAGAAGTGCAGGCCCGCGCAGAGCCCATCCAGGGCCATCCTTCCAGCTACAGGGCTCCCTCCTGTAAAGTGACAAACACCAAGTCCTGCCACCAGGAAGCTCTCTCTGCCGGCCAGAGTTATCCAAGAGTTAGACGGAGCAGAGACGAGGACAGACACCCCCAGAAAGTTGCGGCCTTTAAGGACCAGCTATTGTGTCCCTCATCCGTGCCCCGCAGGGAGCCTGTGCCCCATCCAGGCCCCACCTGCAGGCGTCAAGCCAGCCAGGGGCCTCTGGCCACTCTCACCACTACTGAAGGCACTGTGCTCAGAGATCCGTCTCTGCTATTCCAACAGAAAATGCTTCTCCAGAATTTCCAGAGAGGAAAATTTCCCACCCCAAAATAATTCCTTTCTTGTGGGCAATATTGATTCTCCCCAATAAATGATCCTAAACAATAGTTGTGTGTTTTCTGTGTGCTGTGTTGGGGGCATGGGTTTCGGGTAACTCAGAGCTTGTGCTTCGGGAAAGGAAGGAGTTAGTTCAGCTCTTACTAATTGCTTCCTTTGGCTTCTAAAAGGTCACCAGTTCCCTGGAGCTCTTGACGAGAAACAGGTATCATGTGCCCCCTAAAGCCCATTTCCTTCCTGATGAGTTTGAGATGGACTCTGTCTCCTGCCTCTTAGCTTAGCCTTAACGAAAATGTAGAGCAGCCCACAGCTTCCCCTCACTGAATGCTTCCCCTCCCTTCAGAGCAGTAGGGAAGACAGGTCTTCTACATCTGAAGAGGGTCAAGGACAGGTAGATTTCTCAGAAAATAACAGTGAGAAAGAAACAGTGGCTTCATCATGATTTAGAAGTCACTGACCAGAGGACCCCACAGGTGGGTGAACCCTGAATGGGAGTGTTTGGGGGATATTGCTGCAGTGGATCCTGGGCTGGTGGGGGCTGGGCTAGGAACAGCAGAGATGCTGCTTAAGAATCTGTCTGGGGCCGGCCCCGTGGCTTAGCGGTTAAGTGCATGCACTCTGCTACTGGCGGCCCAGCTTCGGATCCCGGGTGCGCACCAAGGCACCGCTTGTCTGGCCATACTGAGGTGGCGTCCCACACATAGCAACTAGAAGGATGTGCAGCTATGACATACAACTATCTACTGCGGCTTTGGGGAGAAAACCGGAAAAAAAAGGAGGAGGATTGGCAATAGATGTTAGCTCAGGGCCGGTCTTCCTCAGCAAAAGAAAAAAAGAATCCGTCATGTGGGTCATGGTAACGTGTTGGGAAAGCATATCTCAGACTTGGCACTGAGGTTTCCCTACTGGAAAGGCAGCTGGGGGAAGTGGTTCCCCTCCCTGGGTATTTCTTCAGGCTGCTGATTGATGACACTTTGTTGCAGAGCAAAAGCATCACTCAGCTGCCAGTGGTAGCAATGTTGACCACGCAGCCACGTGCCTCCTAGGGGAAAATGAAACTGAGAGTAAGGAAAAGATGCCTTAGAGGCAGCTGGGCGGGAAGAAAAAAATGAAGAGGGGAAAGAATGGCCTTGCTGGTGGAACAAAGCTTTATGCCTCATCCCCATATTGTGACCCTGTCCTGCTCCCCCTCTTCCTCAGGTTAACCTGATCCAGACTCCACCTCCTTGAGGCTGATCGGAGCACTGTACAGCATGCTGATGCCTTATACCAAAAAGGCACCGGGCTGTTCTTTGAGTACTAAATAATATCTGCAGGGATGTTGTCGGGCACAGCATCCCCATCTTAGGGAAGAGTGACCTTGGTGCCCTCCTTCTATCCACGCTTGATGGGAATAGACAAGATCTTGCCCTTAGCAAGGGCACCTATCAGGATGGAGGTGCAACCTTTGATATCCATGGCCTTGGTGGAGCCATGGTAGGTCTCCCCCAGAACACCTGCAGCTCATGAACCAGAGGTGAGTCCTAGATATGCACCAGGTTACAGATATTTGGGGGACTCACCATGGACTGCACACATACCCATCCTTACAACAGGTGTCTGGAGGGAAGGCAACTCCACTTGTACAGACTGCAACTCAAACATGGGGTGAGTGTCCTGGAGGGCACTTGAAGTAGTTCTTCCAGAAAGACTTGTGAATGCTGGCTGTTAACAGAAAAGACAAAAACAAAACCAATGTCCACCACAGCCCTCTCTTACTCCACACTTGTATCTTCTTGTCCAGAGTTGTGCCACTGACTCTCCAATGTCTGAAGATTAAGGTCAAAGAAAGAATGCAGATGCTGTGGAGGCCCTGGGAGGGACAAAAGGTGGGATGGGGCCCAGGGCAGGGAATCCGAGGAGGTGAGGAGGCCGTGGAGGCTCTAACATCCATGTGGATGACCAGCCAATAGCCCAGCCTCTCAGTCCCTACGTCATCTCGTCTTAGGGTCCTTTACTTCCACTCCAGTGCAGTCACTGCCACACTCCAGAACTTATCAACAGGATCGCTTCTTCCATCCGGACTAATACAGGCTGACATTCCACCCTCTGGCCTCATCCCTGATTCTTCTGGTTTATATGCCCCTTGTTAATTTTTCAACTCCAGGCCATTCATTTTTCCAATTACTCCTCGTCTATCCACCAAGCTCTAGTCTTCATTTCCCCCCTCTCCAAGGTAGACTTGATGGTCGATCAGGTAACCAACATTTAAAAAGCTCCACTACAAATGGGCCCCATCCAATCCCCTTTAATCCTTCCTGTCTGGAAAAATCCCATCTCTCTGCCTTTTCCAGGAATGCCTTCCTATAAGTAACTGATCACTATTGAAGTAAATCTCACAATGAAGTCCACTGGTGCCATGATAACTTTAGCCCCAGCACTACCTGGAAATCATTCATTCATTCCACAAATAATTATCCCATGCTTACTAACACGTGAACAAAGCAAACGGAGCTTAGGTCACTGTTTCCTTAGTCTATTCTCTCTGATGCTACCCAAAGTTATTTCAAATCTCCTTCACTTTCCTCAAACTTAGGCCGTTTCCACTTGCTCAGCAGATCTGCTTGACCACTGTTCACAGGGAGCTAGAAGCCATGAGATAGGAACTTTCCATCAAAAAACCTTCACAAAAACACTTTCCCGTTCCTCTTTTCCTTCTTCTTTCTTGTTATATGAAAACAGGTTTCCTTCCTAACCTCAAAGGAATTACACTTCCTGAAAAGTCCTTTTTGAGAGACCTAAACCCTCATCTTGATGGACTGAGCCCCTCTTGCCAGGCATCCTCTCACCCCCTCCCTCTCCTTATGAGGCACCCGACTTCTTTTATTTTTTTAAGCTGTCTATCACAGAAATGTTTAAACACACGCAAGAGCAGTGTGACTTCCCACATACCCCTCACTCAGCTTTCACAGTTATCATCTGGCACGTGTGATACAGCCCATCTCCTACACTATGGTTAAAGGGCAAAAGCCCATTGGGACATCCTGCCATCCGTCTCCCAGACGTATGCTATGTGCCCCTGTCACAGCTCTCACACTTCTCTGATATTTACCACCTGTGGAGCACACTGATCCACAGCAGATGGACACAGCATCGGTGACGAAAAGCATTGAGCTTTAGAGGCTTCGGCCATCAGTTCTGCTCTGCCCTGTAGTCAAGCCTGAGGAGTCATCTGAGTGGATTGCTCCCTCAACCCCACACAGAAAGTAACCTTACTGAGCAGATGCAGTGCGGTGTTGCAGTCCCTTAATCACACAGTAACCACAGCAAGCAAAGAGTATAGAAGCAGAAAACCGTACATGTTGATAAGGACTTGACATCACTATGTAAGAGTTTTCAAATATTTAGAAGAAAATTTTTTCTTGTCATACGTTTACAGTGAGCTATTGTGTTGCGAGTTAAATACAGTAGATCAAACACACTTGTTTATCTCCTCTCCTTCCCAAAATGCCACTAAAAGTAAAAGATCAGATGAAAAGATGCCCAACATCATTAGTCACCAGGGAAATGCACATCAAAACCACTAGGAGATAGCACTGCACACACTCTGGGAGGGCTAGAATCAAAAAGTCAGATAGTATCGAGTGTTGGTGAGAATGTGGAGAAACTGGAACCTTCATACACTGCTGGTGGGAGTGAAAAATGGTGCAGCTACTTTGGAAAACAGTCTGGCAGTTCCTCAAAAGTTAAACAGTTACCATATGACCTAGAAACTCCACTTCTAGGTATATACTCAAGAGAAATGAAAACATATGTCCACACAAAGAGATATGTTTTTGTGTAAACTTATACACAATGTTCACAGCAGTATTATTCATAATAGTCAAATGGTGGAAACAACCTAAATGTCCATCAACTGATGAATAGGTAAATAAAATGAGGTATATCTACACAATGTAATATTTTTTGGCAGTAAAAGCACTGATACATGCTACAACATGGATGAACCACGCTAAGTGAAAAAGACCAGTCATAAATAACCACATATGATTCCATTCATATGAAATGTCTAGAATAGGGAAATCTAGAGAGACAGAAAGCAGATTAGTGGTTGCTTGCGGGTGGGGAGATGAGGGAAGAGGGGGATGATAGCTCAAGGTTACGAGGTTTCTTTTTGAAATCATGAAAATGTCTTAAAATTGACTGTGGTGATGGTTACACAGTATTTTGTAAAGCCTTGTTGAAATGTTAGCATGCTTCAAACGTGCCAAGAGAATCCTGGGTTTCCTGCCTGGGACAGAGCCTGAGAACTGTTTTAAAGTTGGCATTGCACACTTCTGGGGTCTGGGCGTGGTGGTGGTGGCAGCTGTGGGAATCAAAGCCAGAAATCTCAAAGGTTAGGTAAAATTCAGGACAACAGTCAATGGTCCATTTCTAAAATGTATTTATTCGGAAATAAACCTTTGGAAAAGTTGCATGGATGGTAAACAACCATACACTCCTTATCCAGAGATACCTGTTAATATTTTGAGCCATTTGTGATCTCCTTCCTGTCTCTCTGTTTCTCTTTCCTTCCTTCCCTCCCCTTTCTTTCTCTATATGAACACACACATAAATGAAAAATATGCATACATTCCTGAATACTTGAGAATACATTTCATGCATCATGCGCTTTCTCCTTGAATATTTGGGTGTTTCTCGAAAAAAGAATATTCTCTAACATACAGTACAGTTATCCGCTTCAGTAAATTTAACATTGGCATAAAACTTTTAACTAATCTCTCATTCATATTCCATGTTTTTCAATTTATTGAGTAATGTCCTTTGTGGCTTTTTTTAAGCCTCCTTTACAGGATTTAGTCTAGAATCACACACTGCATTTAGTTGTCATGTGTCTTCAGTCTCCTTTAATCTGGATCAGTTTCTCAGCCTTTCTTTTTTGTGACAAGGCCACTTTTAAAGAATATGTTCAATGTACCATTCTTATAAACCCCACTCACCTGGAAATTTTTTTGGTGGAGTTTATCTTGCTCAGACTTTAAAGGATGTTTTCACAATTGTGTGTCATAGGCACCTTAGGGGCAGTCAGGACCAGACTAAGTATTAAAAAAACAACGCCAGAGATTCAAAGATATGTAGAGGGATTTTTTCTGAACAGAGACACCTCCTGCAGTCCAGGGAGGGCATGTGAGAGGGGTGGGCTTGAAGCGTCCCTTCCTCTTGGGTGGAGACGATGGTGAAGCTGTGGATGCAGGAGAAGACAGGGAAAGAAAGGAGCTGTCATTACCGGTAAACCCTCTCAAGTGGGAGGGAAAGGACCGGGTGTCTGCGGCCCAGACTGCTTCATCAGACTGAGCGAGGGAATGCAGACAGGCAAAGGGAGGAAATGACACAGGCTTCAGTTCAGCAGTTAACCACTAAATACTGAAGCTGTCAGGGTTACAACTATTAAATGACCAGCCAGCATGGGAGATGAAATAAATACATATACACCATCAACAAAAATGACATTCTTGTTTAAAAAGGTACAGAAATGCTAATAGGAATTTTAGTGAAAAGACAGAAAGTAGAAGGGAAAAAAATCATAAACTTTTCCATTGAAAAAGTAGCCATAGGTGTGATTCAAAAAACCAAAAAGGTACTGCTAAACATAATTATAATTGTGCTCATCAGAAGTTATGCTAAAGAGAGGTCCACTCCCTAAATCAAGTTGAGTTTGGTCCTATGGGTTGTGGTCCAGCACAACTGCTCTGTAAAACTAAGGAGAAATTTAAAATGTTACAGAGAGAGAGGGGATTTGGCAGAGAGAAGAAAGAGGGAGCAGCAGGGTGAGACACTGTATGGGTGGAGGGGACTAGATTTGAGAACCTTAGGGGCTGAACAGCCTAAGAGGGATGCTGGGAAAACAAGAATCACTAAAGATTTTTAAGTTGTTTGCCATGGGTCCATGGGTGTGCCATGCCCTTGTCTCCCTCTTTCTCATGCTTTCTGTTTGTTGGTACAGGCTACTCTGCTCTCTCATCTTTTTGGTGAATGTTGATTCTTTCGAGGAGATTTGGGGGGGTGGGGCTGCGGCTGAGTATATTTCTGGTTTCATACAGGTAAAAACACATTATGTATGAGAGGAAGCTGTAGTTGAGGGCAGAGTAGATCTTGGGGGTGTAAATCCCTGCGCATAGCAGACTTTCAAAGATGATGTGGGGTCCAAAGGGAGATTGCCAAGCAGTGAAAGGGTCTCAGGTAATATCTGGGTAACAGGTAGAATAAATAGAAAATTTCACCAAGGTAAATACATGGTATGGTGAATGGGTGGAGTTGGAAGGCGGGCTGGAAGTATCTAAAGGGTCCTTGGAGAGATGACATATCTGCTGGGCTGGATGGTGGGGGAAGGCTTGTGGGTTCATCTCTCCTGTGTTGTCCCCTCCCCTATCCTCAAGAACCTTTGGTGTCCGTGCTACAGCTCTGTGATGTGGGCCTGGAACTCTAGTCTAGAATGTACTCTTAATGTCCAGCTGCCTGAGGCAGCAATGCACTTCTGATGATGTGGACCATCCTCTTTGTCTGAGGAGCCTTACTACACCATGGCTGAGCTCCAGCTCCCCTTCCTAGGTATTCCCATCCTTGCCTTCCTGGGTGGGATGGTGCTCCTTCTCCTGTTGCTATGCTACCTAAAGAGGAATCCATGTTTGCCAATATTTTGGAAACAGAGAGACATCAATCAGGTAAGTAAACCTCAGAGATATTAAATTTTTTGTTTCAAATAGATGCATTCAATGCTATCAATTTCCCTCTAAGTACTACTTTTGTTGTATCTCACAAATTTTGATAAGTTGTATTTTAATTTTCATTTAGTTTAAAATATCTTTTTTCCCTGGAGGCTCCTTCCTTGACCCATGTGTTAGTAGTGTGTTGTTTAATCTCCAAACATTTTGGGATTTCCAGCTATCTTTCTGTAATTGATTTCTAATTTAATTCCCTTATGATCTGAAAACATACTTTGTAGAATTTCTATTTTACATTTGTTAAAGTGTGTTTTGGAGCCCAGAATGTGGTCTATCTTAGTGCATGTTCCACGTAAGCTTGAGAAGAATGTGTATCCCGTTTTTGGATGAAGTATTCTACAAATGTCAATTAGATCAAGTTGATAGATGGTGTTGTTCAGGTCGACTATATCCATACTGATTTTCCGCCTGCTGAATCTGTCCATTTCTGACAGAGGGGTGCTGAAGTCTCCAACAATAGCTGGATTCATCTATTTCTCCTCGCAGCTTTACCCGTTTTTGCCTCACATATTTTGAAACTCTGTTCTTAGATGTATACATGTTAAGAATTGTATGTCTTCTTGGAGCATTGACCCTTTTGTTGTTATGTAATGCCCCTCTTTATCCCTGATAATTTTCCTTGTTCTGAAGTCTGCTTTGTCTGAAATTAATACAGTTACTCCTGTTTTCTTTTGGTTATTGTTAGCATGGTACATTTTTCTCTGTCCCTTTACTTTTAATCTATCTGTATCTGTATATTTAAAGGGGGCGTTTTGTAGACAACATATAATTGGGTCTTGTTTTTTTATCCATTATGACAGTCTCTGTCTTTTAATTGGTGAATTTAGACCACTTACATTTAGCGGTTTTTTAAAATATAGTTGGATTAATATCTACAATGTCTGTAACTGTTTACTGTTCATTATACCTATTTTTTCTTTCTCCTTTCTGCCTTTTCTGGTTTTAAACATGCATTTTATATGATTCCATTTTGTCTCTTCTCTTAGCATATTGATTATTCATCTTTAAAAAGATATTTTAGTGGTTGCCCTAGAGTTTGTAATTTACAATTTACAACCAATATAAGTCCCTTGTAACATTGTTTTCATTTGTTTCACTTATCCATATACTATAATCATCTAATACTTTATCATTATTATTACTAGGTCAGTTAAGAATAAGAAAAATAAAAGTTTTATTGTACTTTCATTTATTCCTTCTCTTCCTTTCCTTTATGTAGATCTGAGTCATCATTTTCTTTTTCTCTGAATTTTTTTTAACACTTATTGAATGGCAGGTCTGCTGCTGCTGAATTCTCTAAGCTTTTATTTGTCTGAGAAAGTTTTTATTTCTTTATTTTTGAAGGATAATTCACTAGATATAAAAATCTAGGTTCACGTTTTCTCTTAGAACACCTTAAATACTCCACTCTCTTCTTGCTTGCATGGTTTATGATGAGAAGCACATAATTCTTATCCTTGTTCCTCTACATGCAGAGTGTTTATTTTCCACCGGATTCTTTCAAGATTTTATCTTTTGGTTTCCTACAGTTTGAATAGGATATGTCCAGGTGATAGAAGTTTTTAGTATTTACCTTGTTTTCTTCTGAGCTTCCACAATCTACGGTTAATCTGTCATTAATTTTGGAAAATCTTTGGCCATTATTACTTTATTTCTTCTGCTCTGTTCTCTCTTTTTTCTCCTTCTGGTATTCCAATTACATGTATGTTACACATTTTGAAACTGTCTCACAGTTTTTGGATATTCTGGATTTGAAAATTTAAAAAAAAATTCTTATCCTCTTTACATTTCCGTTTGCAAAGTTTCTAGTGACAGATATTCAAACTCATATGTTCTTTCCTTGGCCATATGCAATCTACAGGTAAGCCGGTAACCAAAAGCATTGTTCATTTCTCTTACAGTGTTTTTGGTTTCTAACATTTCCTTTTGATTCTTTCTTAGAGTTTCCCTCTCTCTGCTTACATTCCTCCTCTGTTCTTGTGTGTTGTCTACTTTTGCCATTAGAACACTTAACATATTAATCATGGTTATTTTGGATTCAATGTATGATAATTACAAAATCTGTGTCACATTTGAAGGTGGATCTGATGTTTGCTTTGTCTGTGCAGACTGCTTTTTCTTGTCTTTTAGCATGCCTTGTAATTTTTTATTGAAAGCCAAACATGGTGTATTGGGTAATAGAAACTGAGGTAAACAGACCTTTAGTGTGAAATTTTATGTTAATCTGGCTAGGTGTTGGGCTGTGTTTAATACTTACTGTAGCTGTACATGTCAGATGCTTCAATGTCCTCGAGTGTCCTTGTTTTTGTCTTTCCTGGTGTCTTCAGGTTTCCCTAAATCTCCTCCTTAAATAGAGCCTATGCCTCGCAGCTCCTTCAGCTATGATCCTATGACTATACTGGACTCCTGTGGATGTGGTCGTAAGGTGATGGGGGAGGGGACATGATTAAATCTCAGTCTTTTAGGAGGCCTGTGTCCCTGGGATGTGATGTTCACAGCTGTTTCTATTTTTTTTCTTTTCACTCTTTAGATGAGATGGGAAGGCTGGAGGGGGCTGTAGTTGGGTAATTTCCCTTCTCCCATGTGGGATAAGGCTTGGTAATCTTTTCCCCTGCTAAGTGGGCTTCTGTTATGGAGAATACTCAGGGGATATTTCAATATGTTTTCAAAACAGTTATAGTCTCCCCACCCCCACTCTCCCCCACCAGAAACATCAGAGTTTCTTCATGGTTCTTCACTGTAAGAACCTGGTGGGGTTCCTGAAGGTAAAACCCACGAAGAGGTGGGGCCCCCTCCTAAGACAGTGATCCCAAAAGTTTCTCATTCTCTTGCTAGCCCCACAGGCATCCTCTAGGATTTGTCAAAGTGTCCTTTTACATGTTTCTACCAGTTTATGATTCCAGCACTTCTGCTCCAGGTAAGCTGATCTCAACAGTGAGTCTCTGCATTCACCTTCTCTGAAGATTTTACGGTAGTGGTTTGCCCTGTGACCTCAGTTCTCTGATGGCTCCATGGAAAGTCACCGATTTTCAGTTTGTTCACTTTTTTGCTTCTTCTAAAGACTGGAGTGATGACTCCAAAGCTCTTTAACTGTCGGAACTGGAACCAGAAGTCATCCCTCAAAGAATGATTCAGAGAAGGAATCAAAGAATGATTACTTATTTTCCTATTCCTTGTCCCACATTTCCAAATGAGTTTAGTTGGGTCAGAGACGCACCTAAACAGGAAAGTCTGAGGAGAGGACAGAACATCACTCTTCTAGGGGAGGAGACCAGGCAGAACTAGGGGTTCAGGGAGGACTACGGTTTCCATCTGAAGGTCAAAGACTATCTGGTTGTGGTGGTGAGTTCTCAGATAAAATCCCTAACACAATGATGCTGCAGACCTGGATTGGGTTATTTAGAGTTTGGGATCTGTGCAGGAGAACAGAGTTCCCAGCACTTGACCATGAGTCACATTCCCATGTCAGGCATCACTCAACCAAGCCTCCCTTCATGTTGGGCAGATCAGGAGAGCAGGGCTGAGCCTCTGAGAGCCTCTGAGCAAAGGCCGGAGCCCGAGCTCTGTCCCAGGATACAGGGTCCTATCTGAGGGAGCACAGACATGACTGTTGGTCTGATTCTATGTCCTCCTTGAGCGGAGAACTTCTGAGAATATCAAGTGTGAACCTCATAGACAAAAATCCTTCTTTGAGTTTTTCTAAGAAGGAAAAATTGAAAATATTTTATCACCTTTAAAAATTAATTAAAGGAAGGAACACACAATTCTATTAATTAAAATAGACAGTCATATTATTCTTGGATAATGGATATCTGAGTTTCCTAGAGAGAGGAGGGAGAGAAATGAGCCCCAGCCCCTCATTCTTTTCTTTTTGTTCTCAGCGTCAGGGCAGAGTCAAGAGGAGAAGGAAAGGTGGAACATGAGAGGTTAGGGTTCTGCTTATTCCACCTGAGCTCTCCAAGGGTGACCCTTCCTGTCCTTTCCCTGAGGTCCTGGGTCCATGATCTCTGAGAATGTCAGTTGCTAGATACTGTCCCTCTCAGAAAACAGAGCCCTCAGAGGAGAGGCTCATGAAGAGGCAGTCAGAACCCAAGACACTTCTCAGATTCCTGCTCTGCCAGCCCCTGGCCATGAAGCAGTGATGGACCTGGGCAATGGGTGTCACCCAACAGGTGGTCATGTGAGACGTCAACAGTCAGAACTTCTGTCTCCTGACCTTGTGAAAGTACTTTGACTTCCTGGATGATCAGACTCCTCTTTGAGGTAACCACTGACCTATGTTCCTCACGGGAAAGTCCATTGTGAATGATAAAACAACATACATTATGTGAGCTTTGTTATTATTATCATTAACCACGTGATCCTGAATCCTAATTCTTGGGGCTCTCCAAGTCTAATCTACCGAGCATACCAAAAAGGACATTCTACTCAGCCTCCCAAAAGATCTCTTGCTTCTATCTTCATCACTCTCCTGGTTTCCCAGGTTGGGCAGCTTGTCAGAGCGAAGCAGAGGAGGCAAGGAAGGTGCTTTCTCTTCTGCAAAGGCGACTAAACATTACCCTTCTTTCCTGTATCCCTCTTTTAGTAGAGTCTATGAATTTCTAGGGCCTCAGTGAAGCCTGAGATGGACGTGGGAGGGAAAACTCTCAGAGTCAAAATATGAAGCCTTGGAGAGAGGCAAACAAGGTGTATTGTGATCTCAAGGAAGTGGGGGAATGTGAAAGCACAGTATGCATTGGGCACCCCTACCTCTGCCAGACCTGCCAGGGTCCCATATGTTTGTTCTGGTTCTGGCTGCAGCTTTGTACCTCCTGTCTCTCATAGCTCCTGGGCCGGCATCAGGATATCATCTGCTTTCTTAACTGTTATGTCCAGACCCCTTCTGCGAGGTGTGTAATAACACAACTGCTGAGGTCTATTAGCTGCAGTTCCCAGAGGCCCTGGGTGATGCTACTCCCTCTGTGGCCCCTTTGGCTTTCACAGCTTCTGTGACTGAGTCATCATTCACTCTGTCCTGTGCCTTCTCAGCAGACCCTCTAGGAGACCTAATACCAGCCCCTCTGCCTGAGCCTTCCTCACCAACACCCCCCTTCATTCTCTCACATAATCCAATGACCCCCTTAGCTGACTTTCTTTCACCCTCACAACTGGGTCACTCTATGCCACCAGAGCCTTTTCCTCACTCGTATTCCAAATTCCCAGGGGACCATTCCCCACCCCAACCCCTTACCTCTTTCCCTTCCCACCACATGACACTCAGCAGACCCTGTTCTCCAACCAGAGGCCACTCTGTCTCTGCATATCATCTTCTCTCTTCACCCCACCCTTTCCCAAGATATCAACCACTTACCAGATTTGTCCCAGACAATGAGTCCAACTGATTCACTGGCTTGTCATCACACACCATCAACCTGTCTGTTTCACCACTGCCACACTGCCCGTTAACTGTGACTGAATCTAAATCGATTTCCTTCTTATTGAAGCCTGTTCTGGAGAGCTCATCTCCAGATAGCCCTGGTGGGTTGTCCACTGGTGTCCCAACAATCAGAGACACTGACCATTCAAGCCTATCAACTTCAGAATTCTCTTGTCAGGCTCATGCCAAGAACATGTTCTTCCCCACATTATCACACTCTGATATTCAGTGAGAGCACGTTTCCCTCCATCTACCAGAGACCTGTCTCTGGGAAGACTCTGCTACCATGCACAGTGTGGCCAGTAGCCATTCTTTCTTTGGCCTTAACATCCAAGTACTCTTGGCGAGACAAATAAAAAAGGGGGTGGCTTTCCAGATTTTAGAGAAGAAAGAAAAGGAGGAGGGACTATTTTCAAAACAAATGTGGTCAGAAAGCCAAGAGACATCTTCAGGGAATTCATTGCAGCCACTTGATATACAGGACACCACAGCCCCCAAAACTGGCTGGAACATCAAAGGCAAACCAGAGCAGCTGCGCATTTGTCAGCAGCTGCTGTATGTCAAGCTCTTCTGGAGTCTTCCCTCTCTGCACTGTGAGTCCCCAGTGGCCACTCTCCTGGTCTCTAGCAGTAGTTCCCCACTAGAGTCTTCCTTTGTCTTATTCAATGGAGCCTGTAATGCTTCTGCAGCCAAAATGTGGGATCAAGAATCTCTACAACTTCCTCACTCTCACCCTCTTCCCCTCCCCAATGTACATCCTCAACCCTTGCCTCAAACCAAGCCCCAATCCCAGCCCTGACCTTTCACTCAGGTCCAGCCCCAGGCCCACCTTCAATCCCCACTCCTGATCCTACCATGTTCTTCTCCATCCCAGATTAAGGACCGTGAAGTGTCTTTCCATAGATCCCAGAATGAGTTAGACTCTCATATCTTGACTGAAAATCAACACCTGGAATGGCACGTGTTGCAGAAGCAACAGGAAAGTTTGTGGGGTTTAGTCCCTGTGTTCCAAAAATCTTAAGAAGCCATTTGTCCTCAAGCTCCCAGTCTTCCGTGGGTCAGCCAGTCATCCCACGCCTATGTACCGGTCTCCATCCTTCCTGGACATTTTCATATAGCCAGTGAACCCCAGGAGAAACTGGAGCTCCACGCTCGAAGGAGGCTAATCCCACACTAATCCCACACTGCTGCCTCCACATCTGTAGGAATCTAGAGTCTCTAGCACTGATGGAACCTCAGTGTAAATTCACAGAAACATCTCAGCAGAAAGGCAGACATGCCTCAAAGCCTCTGAGCTTCAGGGCCAGAGTAGTGAGGATCTAGCGGAGACTGAATTGAGTCTCCCAGGAAGCTTCCATGAGAGGACCCCAACAAAGTTTCACCTAAGGAAGGACAAGAGGAGGAATCTTGGGTATAGCCTAGAGAACAGCCCAGAAGATAGCCCTCAAAGGGTCTCAGAATGCTACCTAGTGAAGGGTCTGAGGGCTGCCTTGGAGACAAAAAGTATCTGTGTGTGTCACTCAAGGAATCACTCAGGGAATGAATTCTTAAATGTCTCAAGAAAAGACATAGACCAGAACGAAAATGAAAGCGAAATGAGAACCATTCTTAGACTACATTTGAGCAAGAATTTTTGGCAGATCACCGTGGGGAGGATCGCTCAAGGAGTGTGTTGTTCACGGCCGGCCAAGGACAACCCATCCCCTCCTTCTGGGAGTTCCCAGACCAACACGGAGAACACAAATTCGAAAAACACAATGGTAGGAAGGGTGTACTGCCAGATGAGCACTCTACAGCTTTCTTTTCTTGATCCCAACACCCGACTAGAAGCCTATATTACAAGGTTTCATGTGAGTCAGAGGTGGGGCCTACCCCTCAAGGTTCTTGAATCCATAAAATTCCGTATGTTGAGAGAAGCCAAAACATAGTCTCTTCCCCAATTTGACTTTCTCTCCTCAGCCACTCATTATTTCTGGAGTGGATTCCAAAGCTGAGGTTTCCAAGCCCCTTGAGGGAAGCTCTAAAAGTTTTCAGGGAAACAAGGTGAGAACAACAAATTCAGTCCCCATCCTGGATCATCCTCTCTCTGCTACCTTATCCGTGGGCAACGAAGGACAAGGGCCCTGAAACCATCCCACTCTGATATCTACTATGAGCTTGCCGAGGACGTCCAGACAACTGAGCGTGGCAGACAGACTTTAGAGCCCCTCCCACACAGCATCATAGACAAACTGAGTCAGAGTGAGACTACTAGACAAGAGAGGCATCCCAGAGGTGCCCACAAGGCAAGCTGGGGCTGGACATGAGCCAAGGGATGTGAATGTGAGTTCCAGTGATGAGCAGAAATGATTCAGGGCCAAAGGATGGTGGAGAAAAAGTTAGAATGTTTTTTCGTGTCCAACGGGTGCAGGGAGATATTTAACAAGGCTGAGGAGCTGTGTGCTCTTAAATCACAATCCTGTGACATCTTGACAACCAGCAAGTTGGGAAGCTCCCAAATGGTAAATGTCAATATGAGTAAAGTAGAAACTACTCTGACCACTGAATGTCCCTCACCAAAAATACCAGTTCTCCGAGATTCTAAACTATCAGACCTTAAAAAACAGCCCCTTAGTGAGTTAAAGTTTCAACTGGAGAGTGGGGAGCATAGCCAGGCTCAAGACACGTCCCTTATTTCAGAGAGCTTGCCTTCCAAGTCCTCCCTCAGTCCCAGAGCATCTCCAGTGGGGACAAGGAGCTTCCCAGGTGCTGCATGTCCACTTGGAGGACACCCGGATCAGCACGGAGCAGGAGCACGAGCCCTGGGTCTCTGAACGAGTCTCATGGAAATGCAAGGATAAGAATTTCCCACCAGCTGCAAAGAGAGTGAGGCCTCTGGGCTCCAAAACAGGAGAATGTGGAAGTGAGGATTCAGGAGCTGGGACACCTAAAGCCAGAAAGAAGAGCCACTCTACTGAGGACAGAGAATTAGAGGGCACTTCCCTGTCTCTGTCACAGAATGAACAGTTTCCTCCTGAAAGTTAATTCAGAAAAAAGATGAGGCAATTTTTTTCAGTGGATCAATTCCAAGAGAAAAATCACAGGGCAGTAAAGTCCCTAGCAAAACCCAAGTTTATGTCAACCTTTGAGCAGCACCAAGACCCCGCTGCAAGTGCAGCTCTCCTTCTGAGTTGTGGGCCTTCTGAAGCTCATGAGCTCACGACAGCCACTGGGAAGATCCTAGAGGAGAAACTGGCATGTAGGCATGAACCTGAGGCCTTGGAGTTAAGTCAGCAGAAGCAGGAACTGCAGGCCCAGGTAGAGGCTGACAAGGGGCATCCCTCCAACTATGGGGCTCTCTCCGACCCACAGCAAGGGGAATGGGCAAGTACCAAGTCCCGCAGCCAAGATGCTGTCTCTGCTCACCAGAGTTGTCTTACAAGTGTTAGAACTGAGACAGGATCAGACATCTCCAGAGAGTTGTGGCCTTCAAGGACCAGCATTTATGCCAGAGTCAACCGGCTTCCCAGCCCTCCAGGAAGCCTGAGCCCCATCCAAGCCCCACCTGCATGCATTAGGTATGCCAGGTCCCTCTGGCCACCCACACCTGTGATGAAGGCACTGTGTTCAGAGATTTGACTCTTCTATTCAAACAGAAAACGCTTCTCCAAGAATCCCAGAGAAAAATGTCCCCAAAGAAATTATTTAGTCCTTGTTGAGAAAGGCTCACAGTTCTCGTGATAAAACATCTTCCGATGGAGGACCTTTCTTTAGCACAACAGAGGATACTGATCCTCCTCAGTAAATGTTTCTGCTAACACAGAGTGGTGTTCTCTGCATAGTGCACTGGAGGCGTCTGTTTGGGGTATCCCGGGGCTTGTGCTCAGGGAAAGGAAGGAGGGATATCAGCTCTGACTGATTTTCTCTTTTGGTTTCTACAAGATGACCAGCCCCTTGTAGGGGGCCTGACAGTGGCCTTCTCAGTTTTATCCTGGGTACTTTATTTGACTCTGTTTAGATGTCCTCTATT
Organism: Diceros bicornis minor; assembly: GCF_020826845.1. Taxonomy (NCBI): domain Eukaryota; kingdom Metazoa; phylum Chordata; class Mammalia; order Perissodactyla; family Rhinocerotidae; genus Diceros; species Diceros bicornis. Next base: position 10,256,568 of record NC_080761.1, read on the forward strand.
TAAAACACTTTATTTTTTCATAAAAAGTTTACTAAAAACTTCCAGGCCTTTTCAAAGACAGAAAAACCCTTCAAGTCCAGAACTTGGCTCAACCTATCTTTTCATCTGCTCCCTCACTGTCCCGAACTATACACAGCTGCAGGGTGGGATGAGTTCCTTTGGAATAATACAGCCAGAATTCCCCCTTGTTGCCTCAGAATTTAGAATTGGAAGCATGGGGGTGTTTAGGCCCTGAGGTGGGGGGTAGGGAGAAATCTTCCTCATGGATCTCTTGGTGAGGAATAAATGTCACCTGCTCCTAAGAGCCCTTCTCTCCCTCATGAAGGCTGGGGTGATCAGCCATGTCCCCGCCCTCCACTTGACCCTAATGAAAACGGGTAGCAGTTCACCCTCCCCCTTCCTCTACCATTCCTGGAGCAGTAGGGAGGACAGAACTTGAAGCTCTGAAAGGGCCCAGAGCTTCCCTAAAAACAGTGGCTTACTTTCATTTAGAAAAAGTTGCTGATTCCACAGTATCTCACAGGTGGGTGGTTAGTGGGGGGTGTGTGTGTATGGATGGGTTTTGTGATTGTGGACACTGGAGTGGCCATGGCAGGGTCTAGGAACTGGCTGGGTCCAGCTGAAGAATCTGTTATATGTGGGGAGTTAATCTGTCTGGAAGGCATATTTTGAGCTCGACAATGAGGTCTCCCTGCTTGTGAGGGCACCCTGATGAATGGGAAGAGCCACTCCTCAGGGAAACCTCAGGATGCCTAGCTTGATAGCACTATTGCAAGACCAACAGATCACCTGGCCATCATTTGTAGGAATGGGCATTGGGCAGCCACCCAGAATTTGGGGGAAAAGGAGACAGACAGCAAAGAAAATGTAACGGTGGAGTGAGTGGGAAAGGAAGAAAAAAGTGAGGAGGGGAAGAATGACCTCATCATCACTCCTTGTGACTCTATCCTGGCCACCCACTCCACCCAACACTACCTAGACCTCACCTCCTGGAGACTGATCAGGGCTTGGTAGAGCAGAATGATACCACTGCAGCATAAGAGGACATGGGATAGTCTTTGAGCGTGAAGACAGTATCTCCAGGAACGTTGTCAGGGAGGGTGTCCTCCTATTTGGTGCCTGCCTTCCCAACCACGCCACATCTCACACCAAGGTTACAGTAATTTAGGGGTGTGTTAGTTATCTACTGCTGTGTAATGGATACCCCAAAATTTCATAGCTTAAAAAAACACATATTTATTAACTCACAGTTTTTGTGGGTCAGGAATCCAGGCAAGGCCTACCTGGGTTCTCTGCTCCAGGGTCTCTCACAAGGCTGCAATTCAGGTGTCAGCTGGGGCTGGGGTCTCATCTGAAGGCTCGACTGGGCAGGACCCACTTCTGTGCTCACTTATATAGTTGTTGAGAGGATGCAGTTCCTCAAGGTCTGTTGGACTGAGATCCTCAATTCCTGGCTGGCTGTGGGCTGGAGTTGGCTGGAGGCCACCTCAGTTCCTTGTCATGTGGGCCTCTCCACCATGGCAGCTTGCTTCATCAAAGCCAGGAGAGAGTCTGTTAGCAAGACAGAAGTTACAATCTCTTGTAAGCTAATAATGGAAATGACATCCCATCACATCACCTTTCCCTTATTCTATGAGTCAGAAGCAGATCACTAAGTCCAGCCTACACTCAAGGGGAGGGGTTTACACAAGGGTGTGAACATCAGGGGGTGGGGATCACTGGAACCTTCTTAGAAGTCTTCCTAACACCAGGGTTTCTTCTTGGACACCTCAGGTCACAGAAGCAAAACTGGCGAAAGGTGCCAAGTGGCCTTGTCCTCATCCTTGTCCTCATCCATCTCCATGTCATCAAGGTCAAAGCTGTTTAACAGCTAAGTGGAGTGGGGGCTGGTAAGAAAAATCATCAAAGAGGGTGGAGAGTCCAAAGGAGGGAAAGGTGGCATGGAGGTAAAGGTAATGTGGGGTTCTCATGAATGGGAGAGTGAAAGGAGCCCATAGAACCACCTGACTCACCACTGCCAGTATTCAGACTTAGAGGGGAGGAACAATTAGGTGGAATATGGCTCACCCTGGCTCCACCACAGTCTCTCCACTCTGCTCTAGATCCTAGACCATAAGCCCAAAGAAGCAACCTTCAGCTTCTGTACAGATAGCCAGGCTTATAGAGGAAGCAAACCCTACAGGGTGCAAAGTTTAATTTCTGCTCTTATTAATATATGTAATAGAGCACATCCATCATTTCCAATTTGGTTCTCACAGCTTGAACATCAGAGAGAATGAGTCACACAATCGATGGCAAAGCCAGTACTAGGGAACTCAGAGCATGTCACTCTTACTCTGGGACGTTTTCCACGTACCCATGGTCCGAGAACTTCTAACCAGGAGAGATGGTGGCTTAAAGGGGCTGAGTTACTGGCTGGGGTCACGTAACAAGTCACACCTGGTGCCCAGATATTTGCTTCCATTCAGAGAAACACTGGAGGAGGCAATGAGACAGAATTTGCACACTCAGCACACCTAGGAAGTTGCCTGACCAAATGAGGTGGCAGCACCATCCAGGAGTGATCCCACACTCTTCTTCTAGTTCTAGGACGGTTTTCCTTTTTCCCAGACTCCTGTTCCTATGGGAAAACAAGACTGTCATTGAAAGAAGGAAAGTGTATTAGCTGAACAATGATTACAGAGATGAGGATCAATTTCTCTAGAAAAAGATTTCATGTGCTTTCATGTGCCCACGCCCAGGGACCACAGAGCTGTGCAATTTCAGGGGGGTCTCATTTACATATTTCCTAGTGCCTGAAGAACTGTCACTGACATAGAATGTAATGGGAATGGGCTACTGGAATTTTTACAACCTCCAGCCCACACTGCAAACCTAATGTCAAGGCAAACAAAATGTATGAATTGACTGGCACCTTGATGTGGTTTGGGCACAGGAACCCCAGATCCCAGCTTCAGGCATTGTGAATTTCTCTGGTGCCAGGTGCTGCCTAAGGGGATCAGCTTCCCTGAGGCAGCCTTCATGAGGATTAACACTGAGAAGTGTGCCCCAATCTGCAGTCACAATGAAGGGGCCCAGGCTATGAGAAGGGGCTCTTCTGTTGAGGCCTTTCTTCTAGAACTTCCATTGGTCCTGGATCAGAGCCTAAATTAGGCTGTTACTTTCCTGGGGTCACAAGGTCACGTTTGGTCTTCATTAGGGAGGCCAGTGGCAGCTCACAGACTTGTGGAAGCTGCCTCCTCATCTCTCCCAGGAGACGCAGGGTCTGTTCCTTCCTGCTAGGGGGCCAGCGGGTAGGAAAGGAATGGATTATTACACAAGTTTAGCAATGCTTCACTGTGGGAGGGGGTTGGGCTGACAAGGACAAGACTGGGTACTTCTCTGCAGGGATTCTTGCCCAGCTTGAGGCAACTTTCATTTGAGGCAGGATAATTTACCAAGCTATTGATTGCTGTTTCTACTCCCTGCCAGAGGGGACTCCAGAAGGAATAAAAGTTAACTTTCCCCTTTTGTCTTACAGAAAGTTCTGGGCTTCTCGTCTCAGGCGTTCTTAATGGCTTTCATGTTTCCTGGCCCCAAACAGAAGTTGTGAGGCACCTGTTGTACAGTCCTGTCCAGACCCTCACGTGGGAGGAGAATTCAGCTGGGTGTCCCCAGGAGAGAGGAGACAGAGGTTGACACAAGTGCTGGGTTGAAAGAGAGAGAGTTGTCTAAAGGTAGCAGTGGCTCCAATGCCTAGAGAACAAGGATGTAGAGACGAGTCCCTTAGGTGGACGGGTTCTGTGTGGAAGTCCTCTAGGAGACAGCACAATGTTTTACGGGATGAAGTGATGTCACTGAGATGACTAATCAACAAGTCCCCTCATCTTGAGAGCCGCAGCAGACACTGCATGGCTCACACTTGGCACAGAGGCTGTGCGGCCACTCACTGGCCTTTTAACAGGCCGGATGGGCTTGGACAATGAACATCGCAGGGGCAACCAAGATGGACTCAAGATCACAGGCTCTTTCCTACATATTTGTTTGACAGTGAACACTAAACTAAACAGGCAAAAGGCCCCCAGTAATGACTAACGTTGGATATCTTCCCGCCCTTTAAAATGGGCGCTTTGAGCCAGATTTAATTTAATTTAGAAAAATTAAGTACTGCTTGTTGTACTTCAGTGTTCTGGAACAAACTTATGCTTTTATGCACATTATCCTGTTTAATCTTTACAACCCTTTGGAGTAGGTTTTTATCCTCCTTTACAGAAGGGCACAAGCTGAAGGACAGAGGAGGTAATACATATCCAGTGTGCTAGCTCAGCACAGGGAGCCAGGGATGGAGAGCCTCCTTATAGTGGGAGGGATTCTTTGGACGTAAATGACAGCAAATACAAAGAGGATCTGTTGACTCAGGCACCTGAAAAAGTCTGGGAGTAAGGCTGCCCTCAGGCAGGAGGGCGCTGCTGGGGCTCGGTTGATGCCATTAAGATTCAGTTTCTATCCATTTCTTGGCTCTATATTCTGGACTGGCTTCATTGTAACAGTTCCTGTCTGGCAAGTTCGTAGCTACATCTTCCAACCTTCAAGTGCAGCTAAGAATGGTTGTCTCTCCCACTAGTCCCTTCAAACGTCCCACTGTGCCTTACTGTCTCCAGCTGGGTCACATGCCCATCCCTGACCAATCACTGTAGCCAAAAAGCATGGACCGATCTTTTTGGCCAAGCCTGAGTTATATACCCATCGTGATAGTAAGAGTGTCAGGACAGACAACTCCACTTGCTCTTGGACTGAGAATGGGGTTAGTTCCCCAGAGGGCAATAGAAAGACTATTGTACGGAAGGTGAGTGAATGCCAGGTGCCAAAACAAAATCAAAACTAAAAACAAAACAGATGTCTACTACAGCCCTCTCTCTCACTGCCCCATTTCTGCCCTTTTGTTCAGAGTCATACCACAGACTGAAGCTTAGAGTTGCTGGAAATGCCAATTCTGTGGAGACCTTGGGACAGGAAAGAGGCCCAGGAGAGGACCTTGAAGTCAGAGGAACCAGTCAGAGTCCCATACACCCATGTGGACAGACTAGCCAATAATCTGGCCTCTCACTGAATACCCCTCCTCATCTTAGAGCCCTTTACCTCCATTCCAGGTCAGTTATGGCCATATCCTAGAACATATCACCAGGAACGCTTGTGCATTCTGAAAAAAGACTGACATTCCACCCTTTATCCTCTCAGCTTCTGCCCTCCGCATGCCAATTCCTCAACCTATTCAGGAACTATAAGCCACTTTATACTTCTCCTTGTCCATCTGACAACCTTCTGTCTCCATTTCCTCCCTCTCCAAGGAAAACTTCATGGTCCATCATTAACCCCAAACCTACATAGCTCTGCTGTAAACAGTTTACCTCACTCTCCTTTCATCTGACCCACCTGGCAAAATCCAACTCTGCCTTTTTCAGACCTGCCTTGAATAAGGGGATGATTCCTCTTGGATAAAATGACACGATTAAGTATGTTGGCGTCTCCATAAATTTCTCTTCTACAGCTACTGCTCAACTCCCACGTTGCCTGAGAATCTGGTCATTCCTCCTGTGTTACCATGAACGAGGAGCTCTTCTAAGCACTCGGGACACCCAGTGAAGGCAGCAAACAGAGCCCCCGCCTCAGCGGAGCTTTTGTGATTGTTTTCTCAGTGAACTCTCTTGCCCAAGTTCTCAGAACGATTCCACTTTCCTACAACTTCTCCACATTCCACACTCGTTGAGCACATGTGCTGGACCATCACAGGGGAATCAGAAGCCATCAGATGGGAACTGTTCATCACAAAAACTTCAAAACAACAAAACGAAAATGTGATTTCTCATCCCTTCCTTCCCCTTCCCTTCCCATTATACTGAAAGGTTTCCCTCAATGCTTTCCTTGATCCTCCCAAGCTGGGATCTGTCCTTGCTTTCCAATGCTCAACACTTTTCACGTGTGGAATATCTGGATTATTATCTACCTTCCCAGAGGACCGAAACCATGGTTGCCTCATCACAGCCAGGCACATCCAGCTGAGCTCAGAGTCCTCTGGAGGAACATACAAGCAATGGGAGGGATTTCTAAGAGGAGGCCCCACCCAGTGTGCCCTGGGGGCTGGGCCACACCCAGGGGTGGGGCCTGAGAGGCTGTCTGAGAGGTCTGTTTGGCTTAATGGTGTCAGCACAGGCCAGTTGGCCAGATGTCTCACTTCAGGCTTCTGGATCCTGTTTCCATTGCTTCTGGAAAACAAGAGTTGAGATTTAACTCAAAGACAAGTTCTCACGAAGGTTTCTGGATGCCCAAGTGACCTTCCCCCTGCCCTGCCTGTAGGGTCCTTCTCTCCATCTGCCTTTCCATCCTGGCCAGCCAGGCCTCGTGGCCTCTCAGCCCCAACCCCAACTTGAGGCCCAGCCTCAAAAGATGCTCAGAGGTCTGGAGGCAGGGCTGCACCTGCCAGACACTGCCCCTTTCCCGAGGGCACTTGAGGGACCTCCACCGCGGTGATCACAGCAACAAATAGAGTAACAATATTGATGATTATTAAGGCTTCACCTTGCACTGGCTGCCTGGCCTTGCACAAGTAACCTAAGTCTCAGATTTCATCTACTATGCATGGAGATACTAATATGTGCTAATAGAGTTGGCCCTGAGAGCTGGAATGAAGGAGTAAAGAGCTTTGAACAGTTAGAACAGTTAAACTTCTAACATTAGAAGTTTAACATGTGTTACCTATTATTATCACTCACTTAAAATGCTAGACCTCCTATTTATTATTTTAGAAGTATCAATTTGCCACGCATACATCCTTCCTTTTTTCCCTTTCTTCCTAATGAGTGTATTTATTTAGTACCCAATATGTGCCAGACACTGTGCTAGGCTCTGGAATACAATGAAAAGCAAAGAGGTAGAGTCTGGGGCCGGCCCCGTGGCTTAGTGGTTAAGTGCGTGCGCTCCGCTACTGGCGGCCCAGGTTTGGATCCCGGGCGCGTACCGACGCACCGCTTCTCCGGCCATGCTGAGGCCGCGTCCCACATACAGCAACTAGAAGGATGTGCAGCTATGACATACAACTATCTACTGGGGCTTTGGGGGGGGGGGGAAAGGAGGAGGATTGGCAATAGATGTTAGCTCAGAGCCGGTCTTCCTCAGCAAAAAGAGGAGGATTAGCATGGATGTTAGCTCAGGGCTGATCGTCCTCACAAAAAAAAAAAAAAAAAGAGGTAGAGTCCTTGCCTTCTTGAATCTTACAGTCTAGTGGGGAGACCAGGCAGAGATTAAACAGTCACCCAAGATCATGTAAATGTCCTGTGTTACATTCTAGGAAGGGTTTATGAGCTGGTTGATGGTGCCAAGGGTGTTTAAAACATGGGGATGTGGCCTCACAGGGGTCCCTCAGGAGCTGATATGGGCTAAGAGGTAAAAGGTGAGTAGGAGACAACTCGGCAAAGCAGGGAGGGAGGAGTGTTCCAGGCAGGGGAATCTGGGTGATGGGAGCAGAGAGTGAGGAGGGAGGAATGTGATGCAACAGGAAGAGGGAACAGCGAGGGAGGCACAGGCTATGCAGAGCTCTCTGGGCCAAATCAACTAGTTAAGTCTTTGGAGCAACGGGGAGCCAGGGGAAAATTTTAAGCTGGATTTACGTGTGTCTGTAGGGTATTCAGATTTTAGTAGTATTATTTGAGTTTCCGAAAGATTACTATGAATGAATTACTATGAATTAATACCGTGAATTAATGAGTTACTGTGAATTAATGTGAAGAATGGTTTGGAGGGGGGCTAAAGAGGATGTGAGAGGCCAGTGAGAAGGCTACTGCAGTAATCTACAAGAGAGATGGTGTCACGTGGACCACGCTGCTGGTGGCCAAGGTGGAGTGATGTGGATGGATGTGAGTGGCATTAACAAAGTTCCTAACATTTGGAGATGGATGAGGTTGAGGATGGCGCAGGGAGAGCTGGGTGTCACGGCTGACTTCACTAATTCTAATGAGATGGAACATTTTTCCTTTTGTTTCCCTCCAGTGCCCCAGGGCTCTACATTGGTACAACATGTGGGGTCTTTTACAGAACTGGAAGTCAGCAGACCCAACACATTTGAGAAAGGCTGCTTGGGCTACTGATTAGCCAGAATCAAAGAGGAAGTTGACCTTCAACCCTTGTATTTGTTTTGTTCCAGCTGCAAAAATCATTTTCCTTTGCTCTCTGACTCGAGTAAACAACATCCCCTGTCACCTTATCCCTTCAAGGGTCGGTTCCACTTCTACATTTTCACTGGGACACGACTCTCACCTACAGTAGAAAGTCAGCACCCAGACCTGTAGCTGTGACAATACTTGCTCCTCTCCAGAACTACTAGTACTTCTGGGAAACATGTCTCAGTCCCAATCACTCACTGGTCCTGAAGTGACCCTGTTATTTGGAAGTAGTAGAGGAAACGATAATTTCAAAACCCCCAGTGGCACTCTCTTTGGGCATCGAAAGGTGTAAGTGATAAAACGCTCACTAGACTCAAAGACCAGGGAGTAAACGGGGGCTGGATACTCCCCAGACTCTATGTGTCAGCAAAACACATCAGAGCTCAGTGAATAACCCAGGACCAAGTGTTCTCCTCAGTGGAATAATCAGACAACAGAGGTGATCAATTTAGAACAGCTAACTATCTTCTTCTGTCCCTGCTTTAGAATTTCCATTACAAACAAAACCCAATCTTCAGGCAGATTTAAGAGCACAAGACAAAGACTGCTAGAAATTGAACTGCTGTGAGCGGAGCCCATGTTTTATGCATCTTTGTATCCAAGCACACCCCTGGTGCTTGTCACGTGGTATATTCTCAGTGACTGTTAGTTGGATAAAGGATTCTTCTACATTTTCACAGAGTATTTCTATGGTATGGGGAGTTAATCACATTTTGCCCCACTAGGTGAGATGGATGCTTCCTGCACTCCGTATTTATTTTGAACACTATTTAGCTACAAGGATGTCCTAAAATGAAACCATAAGGAAATCAGTTTTAGTACGATTTTACATATACAGATAGATATACTTGTTGATTAGTGCAGATATGGATGCTCTCCCTGGAAGATGCTTTTGCAACCTGAATTGCAGTAGAATGAGGTTATTGACGTGGGAGGAAGGGAAAGTAAGATAAAACTCACAGCTTATATTCTAGACAGGATTGCTATTTTACAAATGGATTTCAGGTGCTTCTCCTGTAGCTGGCCCAGGCACTGGAGATTTAACGGTGGTTTGGGATTTGACATGACCCAGAACATGGTCCAGTGGTCCCCTGTTCTTTGAAGTAGCTGGTCTGTTTTTTTTTTTTTTTTGTGAGGAAGACTGGCTCTGAGATAACATCCATTGCCAATCCTCCTCTTTTTGCTGAGGAAGATTAGCTCTGAGCTAACATCTGTGCCCATCTTCCTCTATTTTCCATATGGGATGCCATCACAGCGTGGCTTGATGAGTGGTGCATAGGTCCGTGCCTGGGATCTGAACCTGTGAACTCCCGGCCGCTGAAGTGGAGCACACGAACTTAACCACTATGCCACTGGGCCAGCCCCTTGGTCTGTTTTCTTGATCTGTGTTCTGTACTTTTCCACCATCAGCTTCCTTTCAGGGCTCCACTCCTTCTGCTCTGTCCTGGTGGAACAGTCCCTTGATCTCCATTCTCACACTACTCCAGTCTCGACTTCTCCTTGTTGCTAGATTACTCTGTTACCAGTTCTCAAATCACGGTTCCCAGACCAGCAGCATTAGCATTGCCTGGAACTTATTAGAAACGGAAATCCTTGGGCCTCACCCTGGACCTACTCAAGAAGAAACTGGATGTGAGGTGGGGCTCGGCAATTTTGTTTCAACAAGCAGGTGATCTCCAAGGTGAGAACCACTGCCGTATGTAGAGTTCAGTTCTCAGCACATCACCCCTTTGCTCAACGCCCTTTACTGTCTTCCTGCCAACAAGCACGTGAGCATGTCCTTCTCTCCAAGGCCTTCTGCAATCGAGCACCAGCTCATGTGTCCCTGTCCACGTAGGGATAGGGACTGTCATCCTAATGAGTTACCCTCTCTTCCCTCTGCCCTCCTGCCTCCTCTCTCTGTTAATGTTGGGTCTTCTGCTAGGAAAGCCTCTCCCCTCCTTGTAGAAACCTTACTCATTTTTTAAAGCCCACTTAATAATAACCACTTTAGCCATTTCTATGGTAGTTCTTCTTGTGTTTACCTCTATTTATATAACTAATATGCAAATACTTCTATTTAAAAGTAATTTAAAAATGTTACCTACTAACTTCTTGCCATGGTAGATAAAATTTGAATAGATAAAATTGTGGGTGGATAAAATTTGGTCAACACCCCTCTGCCCTCTTCCCTCTTCTCAGTCTGTCCTCAGTTGAATCTCGACTCATGCCAAGTTCGTCTTGGCATGAAAGGCAACCCCTTTCCTGGAATGCTTTCAGATACTGTTCCTCACCTGCCCCCACAGAGCTTTGTATCTCTCTTAGTGCACTGTCCCCCCGGCCCTTGTATTACAGCCATGTCTGTATGTGTGTGTCTCCCATCCCCCCCAGTTTGTAAGAGCCAGGGAAGTCTCATCCATCTTTTACTTTCTCTGAATCCTCCCACGGCAAAGCATAGGGCTTACGATATAGTGCACACGGAGTAAATGTGGCAAATTTAACCATAAAGTAAAATATTTGCCCAACCTTTGAAGCTTGGTAGTGTGACAGCATTACTAGGAAGGAATCTTCCCTTTCCAATGTGGTTTTCCAACATTGTTGTGGGGAATATTAAACTGGAGTCAGGAGACTTGAGCCAGACTGTCTTCTTGGTGACTTCTTCTTAGACCTTGGCTGAAGCACTTAATGGCTTTGCTTCCAGTTTTCCATCTATGAAGTGGCAACAATAATATCTATGGACAGAGTTGTAGAGGACCAAATGCAACAGCACACTATCAAATATACAGAATTACATTGATTCCTTATATTTAAAACAAAAAGGCAACCCATTTTCTACTGTACATAGGGCTATCAAGAACATTAAAAACAACCTTTAAATAGAAAAGTTCATTTTTAGATTATCCAGGGGGCTTTCTTCCAAGACCAGCCTAAAATTTTTTGGGAGGAAACTGTATTCTCATTGTCTGAAATTAGAAGCAAGACAATTCGAACGTTTAGTACCATTTGCCTATTTCTACTTGTTGATGAGAAATTAGCATTACTACCAACCTTTCAGGCTTTAAAGGGATTTCAAGCTTTACCTTGATTTGATTATGGGAAAAAAAAATCAACCCAAGGCACACTTTCTAAGCCCTTCTCTGGCCCTACCCATTAGAAAATTGTGAGCTATTGTTCTCTCAAAACTTATTAAATCTTAAATGCACAACCAACTCTCAGTCACCAAGGTTAGTGGGACTACATGCATACATAAATATCTCTTACATTTATACAGTGCTTTTAACTTCTTCAAAGCACTTTTCACTATAGTGTATATATAAAACAGATGGATTTTTTTTAAATCCACAAAAAAGAAATCTTGGAATCAATAACTTCAACTTTGTACCTTTCCAAAGCTACTAGAACTACTAAATTGTCTAATAGGACTTTCATCACCCTACTGTCTTCTTGATCCCTCTCCACTAAAGGTGAGAAATGACTGAAAGATCTGGAGTAATCTCCAGAGAGGAAGCCAAGGAGGGAAGGAAGCCAAGGACCCGGGCCATCCACAAACTAGATCATTAACTCCAGGGTAATTGAGAATAATTGACTACATGTGTGACTATGGCCAGACAGTCCAGAAAGAGATGAAAAGGCATAGGAAATGATGCATGAGTAACAGTATTTACAGGGCTCTTGTCACTGTCATTCTCTCAACAAGCATTATTAAGCACCTACTGTATGCAAGGTGCCTTCAACAAAGAGGATGGACACAGCAATGAACCACCCAGGTATGACTGCTATTTTCAGGGAGATGACCTTCCTGAACGGTGCAGACAGACAACAAACGAGAACATAAACACACAGACAAGATAACTTCAGGTATCTTACTAAGCTCTGTGAAGTCCACAAACACAGGAATGTGATAGTCAGAGCCTTAGGGAGGGGATGTTATTGTAGATAAGGTGGCCAGGGAAGGCATCTCAGGGTATCTGAGCTGCAACCTGTGAGAGGAGCCCACCCTGTGTACATCTGCTAATCTGATGATGGAATGAGTGAACTCGCCAAGTATGCTAGAGGGAGGAGGGTCCAGGCCAGTCACAGCTCTGTGGTTATTCACTTTGTGTCCATTGGGGGATATTCCTAAAACCTCTCCAGGACCCCTGAATTACTGCCTCTACAATGCGGCTTGCTAATAGTGATCACCTCAACAGGGGTGCTCTGAGGAATAATGGGCAAACAGTTGTGAGGAGTTATATAAATGCTAAATAATGATGACAACAGGAACCTTTTATTAACGTCAGCACCGTGATCAGCAGCTCAGACTCAGATGCCTCAGCAAATGTGGAAATCAACACGGCTGCTCCCTGTGCACACCAGCACCATCCTTTAAAACAGAAAAAATAAATGAGCCGCTGGTCCTGATATCCAAAGTGGTTAGTGATCAACTGTCTTGAGAGAAAGCTGGTGTATGAAGCGTAAAATGGGAGCAGGAAGATAACGGCACACCACAGCCCAGCACAGGCAGAGGGTAACAGGTGAACCAACTGGATGCTTGCTGGTGCACATGTCACCCGCCACAAGGCGGTACTCTAACCTCGTCAGGACGGCGCTGCCACCACCAAAAGCCCGGGCAGATGGAAAGTTGGGTGACAAGGAGCCGGATCAGCAGCATCTCTGCCAGCAGCCCCCTCTGGCCCTCTTGGCCTTGGCAAGCCTCCCCTGAGGGGCACTGAGCAGCCAGCAGCAAGGGGCCCTACCTTGGAAAGGCACCAAGGAAGTGGAGAGGGAGAGAGGGGGGATAGGCATTGCATTTTCTCCTTTCTAGAATAAAATATCCCAATGCCGGGAGAGACTTCAGCTGTCTTCATAGCTGAGCCTCCCCCACAGAGATACGAATCCACCCCCTAGCAGCTCCTCTTCCATCCCCCCAAACCCCCCCCAAATATACCTTTACCACCACAAAAAATGAATTCTTTTTTTGTGGGTCCTACCTTCTCTTTGATATAAATATGCACGTGCCTAAATGTTCTTTCCTGTCTCCCACCACACATGGGCAATCACATTGTGTCACACACACACACACACACGCACACGCACACACCCCCAACTCCTCTGTTAAGCCCTGGCTCAGCTATTCTAGAGTGCCTGTGGAGTGCAGGTCACATAGCAGAAAAGTTCAAAGTATTGTTGCTTTTTCCCTGAAAAGCAGAAAGGAAGAAAAGACAATAAAAAAGAAAACGCTTATTTTAAGGCTGATAGTAAACACTTTGGTCCACGTTGCTGAGCAGGTGACTTTCCCACTGTGGGATGGGGAGATTCGAGATGATCTCTGAGGCGCTAAGAACCCACAGTGCAGACTTCACGTTTTGAGGTTTGACTAGAAATGACAGGGGTTAAAAAGAATATGGCAAGATAATCCTACTCTTCAGGAAATTATGGTTTAAATTGGGTGGGGGAGGATCAAGATCCTCCAAAAAATCTAACTGACTTTAACCAAATGGAGTAATAAATTGTTAAATTCACCAGGATATTATATTAAAGTCCTTTGGGCGAGCATGCTGCACGGGACATGGTAAGTGCTCAGCCAATTTCCTGATGGTAAGTGAGGCATTTCCATCTGCCAGTGTCTCAGGCTGCTCAGACCTGAACCATTTATTTAAGTAGACCATTGGTTCAAGTGTTTTGTTTCCCAAAACGGTCAATGGTGGAATCTAGAGAGAACTGTCCTCAGAAGATGTGGTCATTGTCACGGCCAAATCAGTCTGGAGTAGGTTGGTTTACTGGCAGGACTGCCTAAAGGGCTTCCAGATCTTTTCTGGAAGTGTTTTTAATGCCTTGGCAAGACTGAACTGTCAATCAGGTGGAAGCTAAAGTTATAAGGAGGGAAGGTACCTGCTCAGACCCTGTGCTTTTAAATTAAGCTAACGCATACTCAACAAAATCCAGTATCAAACCCCAAGGAACGTTCCCAATTATTGCCTTAGACCCTTCATTTCACTTTGCCTTGTTTTTTCTCAAATCTCTATTTCTGTTTTTACCTGGATTGATTTTCTTGACTCCCCTCTCCTCTCAGCTTCTGGCTCTGTGCTCCCCCTTTAGACTCGATGAGTAATTCGGGCTTTCCTGCTTTTCACCTTTGGCACTCCTTTGAAAACGGGTTAGGTTTGTCTTCTGGCTCTTTCTACTTCTGGCTGCTCAGAAGTTTTCACCCTACTCAGCTAAGTATTGATCCCAAGACCTGACTCACTGGCATCTGCGCCGAGCTTGACTCTCCCAGGCGGCAGCATGGGCAAGAGGAAGGAGCAAGCAAAGATCAAGTATGGAAACAGGAAGAATCTCTGGCTCAACTTAAACTGTTTAGGGCACTGAGGACTTGCTGGCTGTCCAGTCTCTGTCTCCTGCTTCCTGCGCTGTTTTTATTCCCTCCTGTCTCTGACTCTTTCCATTTTTATTGTCTCCACCTTCTAACTGGTCCATCCTCTTCTAGCATCCCCTTGTAAGACCTTAACGGGAGTGAGAGTAAGTGATATCCATTAGCCAAAATAAATCTGATAGCCAGGAGAAACTGCTGAATCGCTAGTGTCTTTACAGCACTGATCAAACACCATTTAACCATATTAGTTGGCAAACTGCTCTGGCTTCCCAGGGAGTCAGCTGGTAGGTAACTCAATAAATATCTGTCAAATGAATGAATGAATGCACACTAGTTGTGTAGCACTGCATCAGGTACTGTAAATAATACAAAGTGTAAGACTTCATCCTGGGCTGAAGAAGGACATCTTCTCATGCCCATTCACAAAAGGACTGTTTTGAAATATCACCGAGGGCCAGACCAGGTTCACTATTTCTTCTAGAAAACAAGAAGTCATCTCTTAATGCACAACCGGCTTCGTGTGGGCAAAAGGGAACATGAGCAAAGCCCTGGTTATGGCATAAGACACCCACGGGCTAATGAGCTGTCAAAGGCGAACAGCACATTACTGTCAGTGGATTTTCTACGTAACTGCTTCACAAACAGCAAAATGCATAAAACATAAACGAGGAGAACAAAGTGAGCACCCACAGAACCACCACCCATGTCAAGTCATACAACGTTGATATCACCCCAGAAGCCTCCACTCTCCTGTCTGATATAATAATCTTTTACTTACTTTTCTTTATAATTTCACCACCTTTATAAACTCCCCTAAAATGTTTAGTTTTACCCAGTTTTGAACTCAAAATAGATTAAAAAAGAAAAACAACAATTGCATGCACGTTCAACACTGGACTTGAAAAAGAAACCTAGTTTTTTTTAAATAAGATATTTTGAAGTGTAAAATTTCTACTGGTGATAAAGACATTCACTCTCGGGCCCGCCCCATGGCTTAGCAGTTAAGTGCGTGCGCTCCGCTACTGGTAGCCCGGGTTCGGATGCCATCCCCAGCACGCACCGACAGACCGCTTCTCTGGCCATGCTGAGGCCGCGTCCCACATACAGCAACTAGAAGGGTGTGCAACTATAACATACAACTATCTACTGGGGCTTTGGGGGGAAAAAAGGAGGAGGATTGGCAATAGATGTTAGCTCAGAGCTGGTCTTCCTCAGCAAAAAGAGGAGCATTAGCACCGGTTAGCTCAGGGCTGATCTTCCTCACACACACACAAAAAAAGACATTCACTCTCTAGTTCACTTTTGTGTTTGCTAGCTGCCAGTCACTGTACTCCTAAATACTTCAAAGGCATTCTTCCCAAAGCTGCCTTTGGTCTTATACTAATGCTTTCCTGGACTCAACTGAGTTTTGAAGGAGACTGAGCTCATCATGATGAAACAGATGTTGGCATTCCATGATCATCACTGTAATTATTCCTAACTTGTACTTTGCTTCAAAAAGTCTCTTCCCCTGCCCCCTAAAGTCTGTACTTTCAAAATGGTATCTACAGCTTTAATTATATCTGACAATAAACTTCTCTCACCACAAAATCTGTTCATGGACTGCACCCCTCATTTTCTTCAAATATCGTATTTGAAGAGCCATTTATATCAGGCTCTCAAAGAGTTATAATATTCGCAATGTTTTTTTTTTTTACCTGTTTCTGTAATTACCGTTCGTAAATTATTGCAAATCCAAGTTGTACAAATGATTGGATGCTGGTTGAATCATCTACCAAACTGGGGTGAAATGGTCCTTTAAACTACTGTACTGAACAAATCTACAGAGTAAAAACTGAAATGGAACTTGAGTGATTTGGTCTCCATAGAGAAGCCGATCAGATGCTGTAGTGTTAACAAGGCACTTTGGGTCCAGAATAATCCTGCTAATCACACTTCTTCCAAATTAATCAGCTAATCAGTCAGTTTCCATGAAGAAGAGAACTTCTTGTGGGTCCTGGTGAGATAGGATTTGGGAAGGCAGAGAGCAGCAGAGAAAGCTCCTGGTGATAAGATCCGTTAGAGCAAAGGACAGAAGACAAAAAGGAGAAGGCTGTATTTGTGAGAAGTGATCTGGACCATAAGTGCTGTAATTATAAGCTTACGACATTGCCACACTGCTTTGTGAAATGTAATATTTTTGTTGTTGATTAATTATTTTCCTTGATTCAGGTTTTATATTTTTCATGATGTAATAAATAGTGAGATCTAGTCTCATTTTTCTGTGTATTTGGATACAGTGAGTAGAGTGCCCTGGCTGAGTCAACAGTTTCACGCAGGCGAGACTTGAGAAACAACATGGGCAAGGAAAGTTAGGTCAGATTAGGAAAATCCTTAAAATGCTTATATTGGACTTTATCCTTCAGAAGTCATTCAGTGTTTTCTTTTTTTTTTTTTTTAATTGGGAGCACCATGAGGAAAACAGTGTTTTTGATGATTTCTAAGAGGATAAAGACCCTAAGCAGGGAGATTAGGTAAGATGATATAGCAATAATTCAGGCATTAAGAAATCAAGTTAGGCTGGTTCTGGTGGCAATGGATTGGAAAGGAAGGATGGATGCAGCATTATAAGGGGAGAATTTGGCTTCTTTCTCTTTGTTTTCTCAGCCACTTGAGCTTAATACTGTTTAGTCTTCCTGATTCATTTCCCTTCCCATTTATATTTTCCTTCTTCCCTTGATAATCGACTTTTTCTTTCTCACTTTTTTCTCTCTTCTTTCTTTTGCCTGGAATTAAAAAAATTACCCTATTACCTTCCTATACAGGATGATGACTGAATCAGTTGGGCAGATGTCAAATGGGAGATCCGGGTAGAAATCAACCATAAGATTTACTCACTAATTAGAACATGTTGCTGCTTTAATTTTTTTTTTTACTCTTTATCTTCAGTTAGAAAGAAGGAAAGAATAGACAAGAAATGTGATGAGGAAAAAAAAAGAGTAGAATGGGAAAGGGAGAGACAGAGACTTTCAATCATCCATTCATTCAAGTGCTGTGTTTCTACAGAAAGTGACAGAGCCAAAGAGATGGAGAAAATACAACAAAATAATTTGTGTTATTGTAATTGTATTGTATTTTTCCCCTTCTAACTCAGTTGGGTAAAGCAGAGATGCCAGGATGGGAGGCTAAAGACTAAGGTGAGATGGGCAGTCTCCTTCCCTCCCTTATTGTCATGTTGTTTCTCATATCAAAAGGTGGAGGCTACATCACCCTAGGCACCTAGGCCTCAGCGACTGGCTCAACCAATAGGATGCCCTGCAAGTGACTTTCTGGGACTTCTGAGGCTAGGTTGTAAAAAGCCTGGGTCTCCTGGAACATTTACTCTTGGGATGCCTTCTTTTTTTTTTTTTTTTTTAATTATTATTTTTAATTATTTTATTTTATTGTTATAAGCATTCATTTATAACATTGTGTAATTTCAGGTATACATTATTATATATCAGTTTCTGTAGAGACTGCATCATGCTCACCACCAATAGTCTAGTTTTTATCTGTTACCATACATATGTGTCCCTTTACCCCTTTCGCCCACCCCTTGGGATGCTTTCTTTTGGAACCCAGCCACCACTTTGAGAGAAGCCCAAGTCACATGGAAGGGCCACATGTAGGCCCTCCAGTTGGCAGCCCCAAGTAAGATAACAACCAGCATCCTCTGCCCTCCTAGGAGTGAACCATCTTGACGTCCAGCCCAATGGGGCCTATAGATGATTGCAGTCCCAGCTGACATCTGACTGCACTTCCTAGGAGACCCCAAGGAAGAACTGCCCAGCCAACCACAGCCAATCCACAGAACAGTAAGAGACAAGAATAAATTACTGTCTGACGGTACTACACTTTTGTGTGGTTTGTTATATAACAATAGGTAACTTCTTTCACCCTTACATGAGACATAAAGAATACTAAAATCAAATGTCTGAAAGATTCATATGCCATCCAGAACGCATGTATATTTTTCTTTTAAAGATCACTTTATTACTCATTAGCTTTGAAATTGGAATCTGAATAGACGTTGCTCAGAAATCTTAGGAAATGTTTAAGCGAATATTTTAAGCACTATCATATTTTGAGTACTGGTTCAGGATAAAGTGATATTGATGTGAAAGGAACAATTGATGTGTAATCAGAAGATGGAGTTTAAATCCTAGTTCTGTCATTTATCACTGTGTGACCTAGGGCAAATTATTCAAGATCTCTGATTCCTAGTTTCCAATGCTATAATGTATTTGAAAATATTAGTGAGGCCTGGCAAAATGCAGATATTCAATAAATTTCCATTTCTTTCCTTCCTATGAAAGTCCTGTGTTCATAAGTATAAGCACGTTGAAGCTTATCATACTGCTTCCTAAAACTGAATATTTTTATTTCCTTTGATAAATATTTCCTAAGTTTCCATAGTGTTGGCTTTACTAGTGTGATCTACCTCACTTTCCCTGTGGGATAGCTTGTTTAATAGATTTTGGGGACTCATTCTGTTGCTAGATTCTCACAAAGGCACTTTTGTGACAACCTTCTTTGGTTTTCAAGGACATGACTCTATTTCACATCTTGAATGTGGTTCCCTACATTGTTATATGTTAATAAATACATATTAAATATGAATTTTTAATTCAGTTTATAATATGTTTATGTATTTAAACTTAAGAGTTAAATTGATACAACAGATAACATTATCCATTTGCTTTGATTTGAGCTGCCAAGTGATTGAAAAAATTTTTAATTCAGAAGCGAATTACCTTACTGATTTGAATTTACCATTTTTGCATAATTAGGGTGAACTAATTTAATCTGCAGTTATCCTTTTAAATAACTGATGTCTGCTGAGATATTCAAGGCCACATGATTAGTGGAGTCATCCTGAACATCACTCTTGTCTCACAGGGTTGGAAAGTACAACTGCACCTTGTGAAGCTTGGAGATAGATGTTGCAAGCTTGACCTTTTCTCCATTAACATTGTTTTTCTGTTTTGTTCCCCTCACCTTACTGTAGAATGCTTTATGTTTTCTAGAGGGACACACACTGCATTTGGAGATGGTCCTCCTTTTGCAACTCTGTTCTGATTTTATGTTACGTTTACTCGGTGTTGAGCTCACATCTCAGTTCTTCAAAGGGAAGGCTGGTTATTCATTTGGTAACTTATGGTTGGAATCCCCAAGACAGTGCTCTTCATGGAGACTGAGGTTCCTTTAGCAAATACTGCTTTTTGATGATGCATTTTAATGAGGCTTTTAAAAATCTGGACACCAGACCATCAGCTAGAGTATCTGGAACCCAAAATTTTAGAAGAGTGTCTTTCAAACTGCAGGTCCTCACCCGTCAGTGGGATTATGAAATAATTCTGGGTGTTGTGACAAGCACTTAAAAAACAATGAAATGACGGGCCAGCCAGGTGGCATAGTGGTTAAGTTTGCACGCTCCGCTTCGGCGGCCCAGGGTTCACGGGTTCAGATCCCGGGCATGGACATACACTGGACTCATCAAGCCATGTTGCGGCAGCATCCCACAGACAACATAGAGGAAGACTGGCACAGATGCTAGCTCAGGGCCAATCTTCCTCAGCAAAAAACCCCAATGAAATGAAATGGAAGAGATAATATTAGAGTGCATTACATGTAATAAAGGTAAGTAAAGTTTCATAAAACTTTTTGTACTAGTTTTGTGCACGTGTGTACACCTGTTTACGATAAAAAGTTATTTTTATACATATTTTTTGTGAGTTGCTGTCAAAGAGTTTGAAAGCAACTGCCTTGGACTTAAAGCTATCTGAAACAGTTACACAATATAGCATTTGAAATGAAGCCCCAACAATACATTTAAAATATAAAAGTATAGGTAGGTTTTAGTTATATATTGTGTTTTTTTTTTTTTTTTTTGGCAAGGAAGATTAGCCCTGAGCTAACATCCGTTGCCAATCCTCCTCTTTTTGCTGATGAAGATTGACCCTGGGCTAACATCCGTGTCCATCTTCCTCTACTTTATATGTGGGACGCCTGCCGCAGCATGGCTTGATAAGCAGTGCGTAGGTCTGCACCCAGGATCCGAACCTGCAAACCCCAGGCCGCCGAGGCAGAGCATACAAACTTAACTACTATGCCACCAGGCTGGCCCTCCTAGTTACATATTTTAAAGGGAATGGCAAGTTACTTTTCCTGAGAAGCCTAGCCCTGGGATGACTGGACAGTTTCCAAAGGGCCAGGAGCCAGTTATCCCAATAAATGGTAGGAGCCTAAATGCTCTTTCCCTGGGAGGCTCTAAGGTAACAGGTTCCTCATCTCATCTGTGATGTTGCTGGTGCCCTGCTGCAGCGGCTG
Source organism: Diceros bicornis minor (assembly GCF_020826845.1). Lineage (NCBI taxonomy): Eukaryota > Metazoa > Chordata > Mammalia > Perissodactyla > Rhinocerotidae > Diceros > Diceros bicornis. Next base: position 10,277,442 of record NC_080761.1, read on the forward strand.
TTGGAAGTACCGTGTCTTCCCTAACCACATCAGAAGGACCCAGTTTTCCCAGGGTCTCGGTCTGCCAGAAAGATGGCATCGCACTTCTCCCCCATTCGTGGAACCTGCACCTGGCTTGGAGAGCTGGAAAACTCCAACCCTTACCTCCCCTTTTTACTAGAGAACCACCTTTTCCTTCCCACTGGGTCCTGGGAAGATGGGAGGCAGCAGTAAAGGTTATTTGTGTTTTATCCACACCAGGTGAGTTTGTGTTTTTGTGCGAAGGCTGATTCATGTAGAGCAGAGTTCCATCCCTGGAATTAGAAAATTAATCCTAATCACAGTAATGCAGGGTCCCCCTTTCAATCTGCTAATGAGCTGGAGAGAGGTGGCACATCTTCCTCCAGCTGACAGATGCCCCTTTTAGAGGACCTATGACATCCTCCCCAGGTCTTCACTCAGCTGGGCTAAAATACCTCAGAACCAAAAGAATCCTCAGGGCAGGAAGGGACCCCTTACTTTTCTGGCTCTTGCCCCTTGAAGTTTCCCAACTTCTTCTCACTTTGCAATATACTCTCTCCCATTAAAATGGTTGCCTATTAAACTCATTAGCGGATTCTGCCATATTGTGTCACTTCACTTGTTCCATCTGCTGATGGTTTTTAAGTTTTTTCCATAGAAACCCCTGACCTAAATCCTTTACTCTTCTTTTATAATGCTTTTTTTTTATTTTATTTTTTTTTATGAGGAGATCAGCCCTGTACTAACATCCGCCAATCCTCCTCTTTTTTTTTTTTTGCTGAGGAAGACTGGCCCTGGGCTAACATCTGTGCCCATCTTCCTCCACTTTACATGGGACGCCGCCACAGCATGGCTTGCCAAGCAGTGCGTCGGTGCACGCCCGGGATCCGAACCAGCGAACCCCGGGCCGCCGCAGCGGAGCGCGCGCACTTAACCGCTTGCGCCACCGGGCCGGCCCCTTTTATAATGCTTTTATTTTGACCTTCCACTGTTGAAAATTAACCAAACTCCTCATCACTGCCCCTCCCCCCAATCTCCATTAACATTTTCGTGTTATCCAGGTTTTTTTTTTTTTTTTGATTTTTATTGATATTTTAATGGTTTCTAACATTGTGAAATTTTGGGTTGTACATTTTTGTTTGTCCATCACCCCATATATGACTCCCTTCACCCCTTGTGCCCACCCCCCACCCCCACTTCCCGGGTAACCACAGTCCAGTTTTCTCTGTCCATGTGTTGGTTTATATTCCACATATGAGTGAGATCATACAGTGTTTGTCTTTCTCTTTCTGGCTTATTTCACTTAACATAATATGCTCCAGGCCCATCCATGTTGTTGCAAATGGGACGATTTTGTCTTTTTTTATGGCTGAGTAGTATTCCATTGTATATATATACCACATTTTCTTAATCCAATCGTCAGCCGAGGGACACTTAGGTTGCTTCCACTTCTTGGCTATGGTGAATAATGCTGCAATGAACATAGGGGTGCATAAGCCTCTTTGGATTGTTGATTTCAGGTGCGTTGGATAGATTCCCAGTAGTGGGATGGCTGGATCATAGGGCATCTCTATTTTTAATTCTTTGAGGAATCTCCATACCGTTTTCCATAGAGGCTGCACCAATTTGCATTCCCACCAGCTGTGTATGAGGGTTCCTGTTTCTCCACATCCTCTCCAACATTTGTTGTTTTTTGTCTTGGTGATTATAGCCATTCTAACGGGCGTGAGGTGGTATCTTAGTGTTGTTTTGATTTGCATTTCCCTGATGATTAGTGATGTTGAGCATCTTTTCATGTGCCTATTGGCCATCTGTATATCTTCCTTGGAGAAGTGTCTGTTCATTTCCTCTGCCCATTTTTTGATCGGGTTGTTTGTTTTTTTGTTGTTCAATTGTGTGAGTTCTTTATATATTATGGAGATCAACCCCTTGTCAGATGTATGTTTTGCAAATATTCTCTCCCAGCTGGTTGGTTGTTTGTTCATCTTGATTCTGATTTCATTTGTCTTATAAAAGCTCTTTAGTCTGATAAAGTCCCACTTGTTTATTTTTTCTTTAGTTTCCCTAGTCTGGGTAGGCATGTCATCCGAAAAGATTCCTTTAAACCCAATGTCAAATAGTGTGTTGCCTATATTTTCTTCTATGAGTTTTATAGTTTCAGGTCTCACCTTCAGGTCTTTGATCCATTTTGAGTTAATTTTTGTGAATGGCGATAGCACATGGTCCACTTTCATTCTTTTGCATGTGGATGTCCAGTTTTCCCAACACCATTTATTGAAGAGACTTTCCTTTCTCCATTGCATGTCCTTAGCACCTTTGTCGAAAATTAGCTGTCCGTATATGTGTGGTTTTATTTCTGGGCTTTCAATTCTGTTCCATTGATCTGTGTGTCTGTTTTTGTACCAGTACCATGCTGTTTTGATTACTATTGCTTTGTAGTATGTTTTGAAGTCAGGAATTGTGATGCCTCCTGCTTTGTTCTTTTTCTTTAGGATTTCTTTAGCTATTCGGGGTCTTTTGTTGCCCCATATAAATTTTAGTATTCTTTTTTCTATTTCTGTGAAGAATGTCATTGGGATTCTGATTGGGATTGCATTGAATCTGTAGATTGCTTTAGGTAATATAGACATTTTAACTATGTTTATTCTTCCAATCCACGTGCATGGGATATCTTTCCATTTCTTTATGTCATCGTAGATTTCCCTCAATAATGTCTTGTAGTTCTCATTGTATAGGTCCTTCACCTCCTTGGTAAGATTTATTCCTAGGTATTTTATTCTTTTTGATGCAATTGTAAATGGTATTATCTTTTTGAGCTCTCTTTCTGTTAGTTCATTATTAGCATATAGAAATGCAACTGATTTTTGTAGATTGATTTTGTACCCTGCAACTTTGCTGTAGTTGTTGATTGTTTCTAACAGTTTTCCAACAGATTCTTTAGGGTTTTCTATATATACAATCATGTCATCTGCAAATAGTGAGAGTTTCACTTCTTCGTTACCTATTTGGATTCCTTTTATTCCTTTTTCTTGCCTAATTGCTCTGGCCAAAACCTCCAGTACTATGTTGAACAGGAGTGGTGAGAGTGGGCAGCCCTGCCTCGTTCCTGTTCTCAGAGGAATGGCTTTCAGTCTTTCCCCGTTGAGTATGATGTTAGCTGTGGGTTTGTCATATATGGCCTTTATTATGTTGAGGTACTTTCCTTCTATTCCCATTTTATTGAGAGTTTTTATCATAAATGGATGTTGTATCTTGTCAAATGCCTTCTCTGCGTCTATTGAGACGATCATGTGGTTTTTATTCTTTGTTTTGTTGATGTGATGTATCACGTTGATTGATTTGCGGATGTTGAACCATCCCTGCGTCTCTGGTATAAATCCCACTTGATCATGGTGTATGATCTTTTTAATATATTGTTGTATTCGGTTTGCCAATATTTTGTTGAGGATTTTTGCATCAATGTTCATCAGCGATATTGGCCTGTAATTTTCTTTCTTTGTATTGTCTTTGTCTGGTTTCGGTATCAGGGTGATGATGGCCTCATAGAATGATTCAGGAAGTGTTCCATCTTCCTCTATTTTTTGGAATAGTTTGAGGAGGATGGGTATTAAATCTTCTTTGAATGTTTGGTAAAATTCACTGGAGAAGCCATCTGGTCCTGGACTTTTATTTTTTGGGAGGTTTTTGATTACTATTTCAATCTCTTTACTTGTTATTGGTCTATTCAGATTCTCCATTTCTTCTTGGTTCAATTTTGGGAGGTTGTATAAGTCTAAGAATTTATCCATTTCTTCTAGATTGTCCAATTTGTTGGCATAAAATTTCTCATAGTATTCTCTTATAATCCTCTGTATTTCCATGGTATCCGTTGTAATTTCTCCTCTTTCATTTCTAATTTTATTTACTTGAGCCTTTTCTCTTTTTTTCTTAGTTAGCCTGGCTAAGAGTTTGTCTATTTTGTTTATCTTCTCGAAGAACCAACTCTTTGTTTCATTAATCCTTTCTACTGTTTTTTTGGTCTCAATATCATTTATTTCTGCTCTGATTTTTATTATTTCTCTCCTTCTGCTGGCTTTGGGCTTTGTTTGTTCTTCTTTTTCTAGTTCTGTTAGGTGTAATTTAAGGTTGCCTATTAGGGCTTTTTCTTGTTTGTTAAGGTAGGCTTGTATCGCTATGAGTTTCCCTCTCAGGACCGCTTTTGCTGCGTCCCATATGGTTTGATATGGCATGTTATCATTTTCGTTTGTTTCCAGATAGTTTTTGATTTCTCCTTTAATTTCATCAATGATCCATTGGTTGTTCAGTAGCATGTTGTTTAATCTCCACATTTTTGTCACTTTCCCAGTTTTTTTTTCCTGGTTCATTTCCAGTTTCATAGCCTTATGGTCCGAAAAGATGCTTGTTATGATTTCAATCTTCTTAAATTTATTGAGGCTTGCTTTGTTTCCCAACATATGGTCTATCCTAGAGAATGTTCCATGCGCGCTTGAGAAGAATGTGTAGTCAGCTGTTTTTGGGTGGAGTGCTCTGTATATGTCTACTAGGTCCATCTCGTCCAGTTTTTCATTTAAGTCTAATATTTCTTTATTAACTTTTTGTCTGGATGATCTATCCATTGCTGTAAGTGGGGTGTTAAGATCCCCTACTATTATTGTGTTGTTGTTGATTTCTCCTTTTAGGTTTGTTAATAGTTGTTTTATGTACATTGGTGCTCCTATGTTGGGTGCATATATATTTATAAGTGATATGTCTTCTTGATGGAGTGTCCCTTTTATCATTATATATTTCCCTTCTTTGTCTTTCTTAACCTGTTTTATCTTGAAGTCTACTTTGTCTGATATGAGTATGGCAACACCTGCTTTCTTTTGTTTGCCATTAGCTTGGAGTATTGTCTTCCATCCTTTCACTCTGAGCCTGTGCTTGTCTTTAGTGCTAAGATGTGTTTCCTGAAGGCAGCATATTGTTGGGTCTTGCTTTTTAATCCATCCTGCCACTCTGTATCTTTTGATTGGAGAGTTCAATCCATTTACATTTAGGTTAATTATTGAAATATGAGGGTTGAATGTTGCTGTTTTGTCACTTATTTTCTGGTTCTTTTGCATTTCCTTTGTTTCTTGTCCCATTTGTTTTGGACTGCCAATTCAGTTTGGTTGTTCTGTCTTATGACTCTTCTAGTTTTCTCTTTGTTTATCATATGTGATTTTGTTTTGATTATTTGTTTAGTGGTTACCTTGAGGTTTGTGTAAAAAATCTTGTGTATGAGATAGTCCATTATCTGATGGCCTTTTAATATACACTCAAGAGGCAGTCAACAAAGATGGACTAAATCTTTACATGGGACATTTTCAAAAATAGGAGCTTTTGGATGAATTAACAAAACAAGGTAAATAAATTTGTTACCAACATTAGAATCTCATTCTAAAATATTTTCTACAGCTTAAAGCATAGCATAAAGCAGATCCCTTCTTAAGAGAAAGGGCCTTATTATAAGATGTCTTGAAGACCCTGAGATTGTCCTTAAGAGCAGTGCTATGGGAGGATATAAGGCACAATCTTTGGTCATCCCAATAGTTAATTTAAATGGAGAAAGTGAGATGGTCTCCCAAAACACTGGAATTGATTTTGCCCTCAGCCTCTCATCGGTTTTAAAGTATTAAAATCACAGAATATAGAGAAGGAAGAAACTTGGTGTTCATTCTCACTGCCTCATTTTACAAACCAGGAAATTGAGGCTCAGAGGCATAAGGTCATTAAGATAACTCAGTTATTTAGTTGGTTACTTGGGCTAGGGTGGTTTCAGAAAGGATGCAGAAGAGTAGAAGTATTTGAGAGCTATTTAGGGACTGTAATAATCAGCACTGACTGACTGGTTGGTGGTGGGATGAGAGATTGGGTACCAAGGGAGAGGGAAGATTCAAAGATGTTGCTTGAGTCTTAAGCTTTAGCATCCACGCAAATGGGAGGCACTAATTTTGAAGGAGGACATAAGAGGAAAAGTATCTGCACAGAAAGACTGCAAGTTCTGTCTGGGAATGCTGAGTTTTGGGTGCCTTTGTAAAATCCAAGACAATGTATTACAACTGAATAGTCACAGGAGGGGAACCATGCAACTACTGAGTTATGAAAACTTAGTAAAGACAGCGTTTCCAAGAGGACGTTATCATCATCCACAGCCGCTGTGGGGCCAAGTGAGACAAAGATGGAAAGGTACGCATTAGGCCTAGCCGTAAGGAAGTCACTGGTGGCCTTGGCAACTCCTAGAAGAAAACAGGGAAAAAGCTCCTTGACCTCAGTCTTCACAATGGTTTTTTTGGATAGGACACCAAAAGCACACGCAACAATAGCAAAAATAGACAAGTGGGATTGCATCAAACTAAAACGCTTCTGGACAGCAAAGGAAGCAATCAACAGAGTGAAAAGGCAACTTATGGAATGGGAGAAAATATTTACAAATTATAATAACAATTATAAGGGGTAAATATCCAAAATATATAAGAAAGTCATATCATTGAGGGCCGGCCCCGTGGCTTAGCGGTTAAGTGCGCACGCTCCACTGCTAGCGGTCCGGGTTCGGATCCCGGGCATGCACCGACACACCGCTTCTCCGGCCATGCTGAGGCCGTGTCCCACATACAGCAACTAGAAGGATGTGCAACGATGACATACAACTATCTACTGGGGCTTTGGGGGAAAAAATAAATAAATAAATAAAATTATAAAAAAAAAAAAAAGAAAGAAAGTCATATCATTGAATAGCAAAAAAGCAAATAACCAGATTAAAAACATGGGCAAAGAACCTGAGTCTCAAGAGAAGCCATACAAATGGCCAACAAGTGTGTGAAAATGTGCTCAACATCACTAATCCTCAGGGAAATGCGAATCAAGACCACAATGAGGTAACACCTCACACCTGTTAGAGAATGATGATTATCCAAAAGACAAAAGATAAGTGTTGGTGAGCATGTGGAGAAAACGTAACCTTGTACACTGCTGGTGGGAATGTAAACTGGTAAAGCCATTACAGAAAATGGTACGGAGGTTCCTCAGAAAACTAAAACTAGAACTACTCCATGATCCAGCAATCCCACTTCTGGGTATATATCCAAAGGAAATGAAATCAGGGTCTCAAAGAGATATGTGCACTCCCATGTTCATTGCAGTATTATTCACAATAGCCAGGAAAAGAAAAAATCTAAATGTCCCTTGATGGATGAATGATTAAAGAAGATGTGGTATATATACATACAAGGGAATATTATTCAGCCGGAAAAAGGAAATCCTGACGTTTCCCCAAAAGTGGATAAACCTTGAGGGCATTTTGCTGAGTAAAATGAGCCAGACACAGAAAGACAAATACTTGTCTTTGATCTCAGTGGAATCTAAAATAGTCAATCTCATAGAAACAAAGAGTAGAATGGCGGTTTCCAGGGGTGGGGAGACGGGGAACGGGGAGATGTTAGTCAAAGGGTACAAAGTTCAGTTATGCAAGATGAATAAGCTACGGAGATCTAATGTACAGCAACGTGACTACAGTTAACAATACTGTATTATATTCTTGAAATCTGCCTAGACAGTATATCTTAAGTGTTCCCACCACCCACACACAACACAAAGGTAACCATGTCAGGTGATGGATATGTTAATTAGCTTGATTGTGGCAATTAATTCACAATGTATCTGTGTATCAAAACATCAAGTTGTACACCTTAAAAAGATAGAATTTTATTTGTCATTATGTATCAATAAAGATGGGAAAAAATGCACAAAAGCCACGAACAGACATTTTACCGTCTAAGCATACTTAGATGGCAAACACATGAAAAGATATATAATATCCCTAGCCATTAAGGAAATGGAGGAGATGAGGAGATATCACCATACACCTACTACAATCACTAATATAAAAAATAGTGACAATACCAAGGACTAGGAAGGACAGGAAGAAGCGGATTTCTCATACACTGCTGGTGGAAATGAAAATGGTACTGCCACTCTGGAAAATATTTTGGCAGTTTCTTAAAAAACAAAACATATACTTACCATACAACTCCAGTCACACTCCTGGGCATTTACCCCAGAGAAATAATAATTTATGTTCACACAAAAACCTGAAACTGAACATTCATAGCAGCTTTATTTATAATAGTCCGAGCTCAGAAACAACCAAGAAGTCCTTCAATAGATGAATGGCTAAACAAACTACGATACATTCACACAGTGGAACACTATGTAGTAATAAAAGAAATAAACAATTGATACACACTACATCTTGGATGGACCTCAATCTCAACACATCAAATACTGTATGATTTCATTCATATAATGTTCTTGAAATGGCAAAATTATAGAGATGAAGAGCAGATTAGTAGTTGGCAGAGATTAGCTATGGTATGGGAGAGGGGATGGTTATAATCATAAAAAGGTAGCATGAGAGAAATCTTTGTGGTGATAAAAAAAAGTTTTTTTAAAAGTACATGTAAAAACCAAAAACAATCTCATAACATTTTCTTTTTAAAAAGGCAAGCCAGAGATGGAGAAAAAAAAATTTGCAAAACATATAGTCAATAAAGGTCTGAACTTCTACAGTAAGACCAAAAACCCAAAGAACTAAATGGGCTAAAGATTTGATCAGACACTTCATTAAAGGAGATTACAAATGGTTAAAAAGCACATGAAAAGAGGTTCAACATCATTAGTCACCAGGGAAAAGCAAATTAAAACTCAATAAAATACAACTAGACACCAACTAGAATGGTTAAAAATAATAAAACTTACCAAACCAAATGTTGGTAACCAACGAGCAATGAGGACTCTCAGACATTGCTTATGGGCAGGAAAAATAGTAGAGCCAACTTGGAAACATTTGGCAGTTTCTTCTACAGTTATATATACACTTCCGCGAAGACCCAGCAAGCCCACTCCTAAGTATTTACACAAGAGAAATGAAAACGTGTCAACACAAAGACTTGTATGTGAATGTTCACAGCAGCTTCATTCATAATCACCCCAAACCGAAAAAAACCTATGTGTCTACTAACTGAAAGGATAACAAACTGTGGTTTATGCACGCAAAGGAACACGACTCAGGACAGAAAGAATAAGCTAGTGATACACACAAGCACGAGTCTCAAAAGCATTCTGCGGAGTGAAAGAAGCCAGACAAGAGAGAGAATATACATTATGATTCCACTGACATGAAAGTTGAGAAAAGGGAAAACTACTGCAATGGAAAGCAGACCAGTGATTGCTCTGACGGGTCTGAGAGGTAGGGATGGAGGGAGGAGACTCACTGCAAAGGATAGAAGGATCTTTCTGGGATGATGGAAATATTCCAAATCATGATTTTGATGATGGTCATCTACTGTTAATTCTTCAAAACTCACTCACATGTACACTGAAAAGTGCTGAGTTTTATTTTCTGTTAAATACACCTCAACAAAAGTGATTAACAGTTAAAAAAGAAAAAACAGAATTTGCAGTCTAAAGGGAGTCACATGGTAAGGTCTGCTCACCACGGAGACGAGGTGGCTGTAGCTCTCCAGCATCGTCACATCTCTGTACAGGGTCCTCTGTGCAGAGTCCACCTGCTACCACTCCTCCCGGTGAACTCCACAGTCACGTCCGTGAACGACACTGACACCCGTAACAGCACATTTCTAATCAACTTGAGGGTCCAGAGTCAGTGACACAGAGAATACCTTTGGAAACTATGTCTTACTATGTTTACTGTTCAGAATTTAAAACAAAATGCTATAAAGGATGACTATCACAGGGCCCTAATTCTGTCTTATGCTTTGGGGATTCTTACATAATTAGTAAAAAAAAAAATATATTCTCAAGTTCTCATTTATATATATTTATTTTTAATTTACAAACATATAATGTCACTTAATATAATGAGAAAGCTCAATGCCTTATTCTTTATTTTTTTTAGGTAAAGTTATTATAAATGGGATTCCTGTATACCTTTCCCATACATCAAGGGATTATGCTGAGCACTCTGTGGAGTATACACACCCCAGCCTGGAGATCTCTGCTGGGGTAACAGGGAACCAATAAGAAATACATGTAAGCCTGGGAAGGTATGACACACCACCAGATTTATATTTCAGGAGCAATGCTCTAGAACAGGGTTTCTTCAATATGGCACTACTGACACTGTGGACCAGATGATGCTATTTTTGTGGAAGACTGTCCTATGTATTTTAAGATATTTATCAGTATCTTTGTCCTCTATTGATTAGATGCCAGTAGTATCCCCAGTTGTGACAATCAAAAATATCTCCCAATGTCTCCTGGGGAGCAAAATCGACCCTAGTTAGGAACCATTACTCTATATGAATAGTGGACAATATCTTAAGCAGCAAAACAGAAGACCTAATTCAAGAGATGACCTATACTAAGGCAAAGCAACAAAGATAAAGAATGGGAAACTAATCCTTATAGGAAACAAAATCTGGTCATTATTTTCTTGTGCAGCTATACACAGAGATGCTGCACAAGCAACTGGGTGGATGCCGAGGCCATACACAGAGACTGGAAGAAAAAAATGAGAGTCAGAGGCTGGGTCACAGTGAGGCAGATGTTTTTCGTTTGCATCCAAAACGCCTGTGGAACCTACAGATGGAATTATTTATTTCACCATTGGTTTCGTGATTTTGGAACAGAGAAGGAGGTCTAAAACAAAATTAAGGATTTAGGAGACATTAGTCATTAAGATGGTAACTGAAGTCATCAGAGAAAAAGGGCTGGCTCAGAAAGGACATAGAATCTGAGGAGAGAAAAGGACCAAGCACAGAATTGAAGGGAATAACAAAATTGAAGAGGCAGGTAGAAAAACAAGAGGCCATGAAGTCTGAGAAAAAATTTCTAAATGGTGGAAAGAGACAGCAGAAAGATTCGAGTACTGGAAATTAAGAGAAGAGAGAATCAGAAGCATAAATGACTCCTCTAGTTCAAGAGAACACACTGAGCACACGCAGGAGTCCCTGCCTCCAAAAACACACTCAGGTGAAATACAAAACCTGTTATAAAAGTATGACAAAAAAAGATTGCAGAGAAAAGTCCCAGCAGAAGGCCCGAAAATTTGGACAAATTTTGGGAGACAGAAGGTAAGACAATATTAGATAAGAATGACAGGACACTGTAGCCCACAATCTAATGCTAACAGAGAAGTGACTGGAAGGAGCAGGGTGCTGATGAGAGCCCAGAAAGACGTCCAAGCTTCAACTGAACAAGACCTGAAACAAAGTATGTGGTGGGAAGAACGATGAACAGAGTCAACTTCCTATTTGAATACAGGTGACATCATTCAAATGACTGAGGAAAAGCTGGACACTAATGTCACAGGGATAGCTCGCTAGAGGCCACCTGGGAAAAGACAGTTCTCTCTCTCACACCACAGAGCAGGATAAAATTAAAATGCTTTCAAGATTTATGTAAAAAATAAAATCACATTCCAGAAGACTACACAGAACAACGATTTTACAACGTTAGAGTGGGCAATACCCAACTCTGACTGAAAATCCAGGAATCAGAAAAGAAAAAATTGCTAAATTTGACAACATAAAAATCAAATGCCTTTCTAACAACAACAAAAAAATCATGAGCAAGGCAAAAATTCAAAAACCTGTACCAATTTTTCTGCAATTTACATCACAGAAAAACGGCTGTAAAGGTATACTGGATACAGTCATTAAAATCAGCACAGCAACAGGAAAATGGGTAAGGGATAAAGAGTTCAACAGAAAAGAAATATAGATGAATTACAAACAAAAAACGATGTTCTACCTCACTCAAGAGAAGAGAAAAAAGGTTGTAAAACTAAACTGAGAGATCATTTTAAAATCATATTGGTAAAAGTTCAAAGTGTGACGCATGCTCTATTTGCAAGGTTGTGGGGAGGAAACGCACTCTCAGACTGTTGGCTCTACCTTCAATACACCCACAATCTGACCGCTTCAAAGTAACTAACACTCTATGATGATCATTTCTTGCTAGGATTACAGAAATGGACTCTTATATTGTTCCTGCTTCCACCACTGCCCCCCAGAGTCTATCTTCAAACAGTAGACGAGTTATTTTATTAACTGTAAGTCAAAACTATCCTTTTGACTCAGAAGGATAAAAACCAAAACCCTCAAAACCCTCCATATCACCTAACTAAATGGAGAGAGATATTGTGTTCATGAATTGGAAGACTCCTATAATCATACGATCTCCCCAAATTGATCTATACTACAGATTCTATAGATTCTGTGCAATCAAAACCGAAATCTCAGCAGGTTTTTTGAGATACACAAGCTGACTTTTGAAACTTTCTATAAAGAAACAAAGACTTAGAATATCCAAGACAATTTTACAAAAGAACAAAGTTGGAAAACCTGCATTAACTGATTTCAAAACTTACTGTAAACAGACACTCATCAGGACAGCGTGGTATCAGCAAAAGGATTAACACAGATCATCAGAAGTAAACAGAGTCCAAAACAGACCCATACATACACTGCTGGTTGATTTCCCACAGAGGTGCCAAGATAATTCAAGGGAGAAAGGACAGTCCTGTCAGCAAACGGTGCTGACAGGTGGCTGTGCAAAGCTGGGGAGCACAAGCATGGCAAGGACATGTTCCTCTACTCCCAATATCTAGAGTCCGCTGCCAGCACAAAATATGAAGACCCTCTGACCCTAAACTGCTGGTTTCAGATTGGGCCAACCAGAACATATTCTGTCCTTTTCTGATTAGCAGGCTTTATACTAAAATAAAATTTAAAAGCTGATCAAAACAGGAAATTATTGATATAACAGATAAAAGACTGAAATCCAAATAGCATCAATCAGTTCATGAAAATACATTGAAAAACATAAATGAAAATGATTAATTTTCTATGAAAATGTAACGACAAAAGTTATATTAAAGAAAATACACATCCAGTATAGGCTTATGACTAATAAATTAATTCAATAATCAAAATCTTCACACAAAAAGTCTTTATAAGGCCCAAATTTATAGGTGAGTTTCACAAAATCTACATGTAACACAATTTTCTCATCTAAATTATTAGAGAAGAAAAGGAGCAGGCAAGTGTCCCATTTCCTTTTATGAGACTGTGCCCTTGATACCATAATTGGACAGAGAAACAGAAAGTATAGTCTAATCCAACTTGTGGATACAGAAATAAAAATCTTAAATATAGTATTAGCAAAAAGCCCTAGGAAAATATGTAAGAAGCAACTTACTATACTTAGCAAATAGGGTCTATACAGGAATTCAAGTTCATATTAGAAAATCCATTATATTGTTTATAGTACTTATAGATTAAAGGAAATAAGCTATAGCTTTATTCTAATAGACGCACAAAAGGTAATCAATATAATTCAACGCACATTCATGACTAACATGAAATCTTAGCAAACTGGTACCTGGAGGGAACCTACTTACCCTGACAAGGTTATCTACCAAAAGCTGACAGCAAACATCACAGTTTAAAGTAAAACAGGGTTTATTTTCCCTCAAGATTGACTTGATCTATTTCTATTTCTCCTTCGCCATTTAATGCATGGATCCTTCTAAACCTTGTAAATCCATTACAATATAAAGTGGGGAATGAATAAAGAGCTCACCTGAGGGATGTTCATTTCCTATGGCTCCTGGAAGAGTGTAGAGAACTGTGGTTCAGCTGGGGGACAGAAAGAAGACAGGGATCCTGAGATTTGGCCTGCCTTACAGCTCCTAGATTTAACTCCCCAAATCTCAGCACCCCAGTTGGGAATCATCCTCCCCATAGGCATGGGCCCTCTGGGCCTTGAAAAGGCACGAGAAGGTCATGTACAAGTGGCACCATCTATCTTTGTATGACTCTGAAATGACCACGGGGCTTAAATCGGCAGGTTTTTACTGAGTGAACAGAAATTTTTCTCGATTGATTTAACAATAATGCATGTGTCCTTCCGACTAACACAAAAACAGAAAAAACAACAGATCAGTTGAACTAAAGTACATCAAGGGATAAGCTACTATTCTTTCATTAAAATTAACTTAGCAGAAAAATACTCAGTATGCATCATTTATCTGTTTTTCTCAGTAATATCTACCCCCTGGTATAGACAATCCACAGAAAGCCTAGTAAAAGAGAAGGGATGCTTAAAGGCAGGAATTTTTAATTGTTTCAGCTGTGATGTATTTCTCAAAAGGCCCTTTTGATAAGATGCTTTTGGTGACTTACCTGTGAGAAAGTGAACAGCACTGTGTTCCTTCTGACTCTGTCACAAACAAACTGGGTTTCCCTGGACAAGTCACTGAAACTTTCAGGCCCAATGTCTTTAACGTTTTCAAAAAAAGAAGTAGACGACCTTGGAAAACCCTTCACGTATCATCAGGCTGGGATCCTGTGAGGTCAGGACAACGTCACTAGTGTCACACGTGGTGATGGACACCTGTGACAGCAGCGCAGCATCTGTAAAGAGTGGGGGACATTTAAGGGGACTGGAGACAGAACTTCCTCCCTCTGCCTGGTTATCCCTTACCCCTGGACCTTGCCCTCACAAGCTCTTCAACAAAGCAGCCTTCCCTGAGCAGCCTGCCCCTGGGCCACCCCAGCTCTCCCTGCTCTTCTCAAGGACGGCCCAAACTCCCCACTGTCACAGTGTGGTGGCTCCCTAAGGTAGATTCTGAATTGCTTCTGACCTTGCAAATCTAGGATCTGCTCCTTTCTGGGCTCTTCTGTCTCTGCTCTGAAGCTCTAGACAAGGGTCTAAGGTCAAAGGGGTGCTCTCTCCTAGGTAAGACTCCTGTTCACAGAGGGCCCCTACTTCCTACCTCATGAGGGTTGCTTTGTTTTAAGGCAACTGAGATGTGGGTCTGAGAAACAAATTCATTTTAGGGGCAAAAACCTGACTCTTGGAATTCAATATATCAGACTCAAAAGACAGATAGCCTGTCAATGCAGAAAGGGCTACCAATCTCTGCCTGATCCAAGGGACCTGAAGAGACACTAGAAATCCCAGGATACATGTGACACATGGTAGGGTTCCACCTACATTCACTTTCCCTTATATACCTGGGGATTTGGGGACAGGCCACTTTCCTAAGTGCTCTGAAGCCTGCAATGCCAGTTTTATATTACATTAAGCCATCCAAGGGAAAAACAGTGTCTTCTAACTGTAATAGCAACTCTCATTGAGCACTTAGTACCTGACACTTGTCTAAATACTTTACAAGGGATGACTTAGATCTACATTGCAAAACAACGCTGCAAAACTGTCAATATTAATATCATTTTCAGATGAGAACCCTGACTCTTACCCAGGTTCCTTCTGTCGCCCCTGCCTGCAGGTGACAGAGCTGGAATTTACCTGGGGCCTTTCAAGCTCCGGAGCTCGGGCTCCACCGCAGACCCGGGGTCACCGTCATCGTTATAAGCGCACTCCTCACCCCCACCTCCCGCCACCGACTTGGGCTTTTCTGGGGTCTGGCTGCAGCTGGGGCCCGGCACACAGTCCCCACACACCCAGGGCCGCCCCGGGCACCTGCTCCTGACTGAGCTCAGCCCCACATGCGCCCCAGGAGCCCCAGGGCCGGGGTCGCCCCCCGGCCTGCCCCTGCCGAGGGCTCGCCCGGGCGCACACACCAGCAGCGCCAGGGGCGGAGTGTGGGGAGATGGGGGTCCCAAAGACTTCCTGCTCTGGTCCCTAGGCACAGTCGCCCCCCTCCCAGCTGGTCCCCCGCACTCTCACCTGAAGTGCGCACCCTTGACTTTCCTAGTAGACCCACAGGTTCCCAATCCGCTTCCCAGGCGTCCACACGAGAAGAATGAGGACACGGCTACCGTTGCACATGCGCAGAAGGAGCCTAGAATCCCCTTCCCAGAGTGCCGCGCGGTGAACAACACAGATTTAGACCACGTTTCCCATAGACCTCCGCGTGCACTTTGGAAGTCATTTTTCTGGTGTTTTAGAAAGCTGGAGGATGATGTTCTTAAAAGTCATCTGCCCAGGTTCTTTCTGAGCCCTAAGAGGTTAAGGGTTAAACTTGAACTCTACCACCAGATGAAAAGGATGGTCGTCTATTGGCTCCTGATTGAAATAGCATTTTTTCTGTAAGTCATTTGGAGACAATTGGAGACACTTGAATATGGATTGGATATTGAAAATATTAAAATGACTGTTGCTTAGGTGAAGTGTTAAAAAAATTTGGAGTTAAGTAAGAAAATTGATTTTGTAAAAAAACAGTCGTGACAACTGAAGTATTTAAGGATTGATATTATATAGTTGTAAAATTATAATTTTATCATTTTTCAACCTGGGACCTCCACTCTTTTACACCCACCAGATCCACCAACCCTTGAGCCCTGTCCTGGCACCTGATAAATAAATGGCAAGCAATAGGAGATATTGGAGTATATGAGGAAGCCATTTGGTATAAAACTAGTTCGGCCTGACCTTGTTTTTTCCAAAAGGGCCTGTGGCCTTTGAGCATATCTGCTTTAAGCATTTACTATGTCAAAAAGACAAGAACAAATGTCCTTAAGATAAAGTAACTTCCCCCACATCAGCATTTCCTTAAGGATAAGCATCTCTCTCTCTAGGCTAGGGATTGATTGCTGACCTGCTGTGACCACCTAGCTGGAGACCACAGACCTGCTCTCTACTGTGTTCATCAATTGCTGTGTGAATCGCTGTGCTGGCTAGGCAGGCTAGGCAATCTTGTGACTGTTATACAAGGGACATTCCAATCATATGAGATACATGCTCTTTGACGATATATAACCACTCTGTACACCTCATGTCTCTGGTGCCCTTCCTTCCTTGGGAAAGGAAGGCCCTGGGCTATATGGTCCTCAAATTTGGCTCATAATAAACTCACCCCAATTTTGATTTATAGGTTGACTATGGATTATTTGTGTTGACATTTCTTGGCATAGTCAGCAGGGTTTCAGAGAAATCCACCAAAGACCACCTGGAATCTATACTGAACCGCATTCAGTGCCAATAGGGGCCTGTTGAGCACCCTCGGATCACTGTATTCTTTAGGTAACCCTGGTGAGCTCTCCTGAAACCTGGATCTCCTTATTTTAAGTCGATGGTCCAGAGTTTATATGAGCTATTTCAAGTCTTAAGACTAGGTGTGTTAAGGGGGTACCAGTACATACCCTAGGTAAGAGGAACCTAGGGGGGAATTCCTAGGAAAGAGAAACCTAGGGGGAATTTCCTAGGCCAGGGAAGCTTAGGGGGACCTTTTAGAGTGAATGGGGCAGGCTGACCTTTTTAATTTGGCTTTAAATTGGAAAGAATTGTGTTTATAAAGTCTGAACAAACTGCTTGATAGAGAAATGAGAGACTGAATGTGTTCAGCTCCAAAGAAAAGGGACATTGTTCCTCCCGGCCAAAAGGCCTTCTCAGGTGACTGAGAATCTCGGTGGGAGTGTCAGAGGCAACCCTCATGACGTGCAGTGGTCCCATAGGGAACTCCACTAACATTCACGTTAATCAATTAAAGGCTTGTCTGGGGAAGTGCTTACGAGGGTTGGTCACCCACAAGCTCCAAGGCCCCATGGTGGTCTTAGATGGCTGGTGGGAAAAACCATGGCACATAAGAGAGTGATTACAACCTTTTTTTTAGGGAGTGACACTCATAAGCAGCACACTTCTGACCCACTGCACTGTCCCTAGAAATTGTTCAGACTTTATAACAAAATGAAACTAAAAGAAAAGTGGGAAATTGAGCTTCTACAAGCCGGATAAGTTCCCAAATGGCCAGCTTCCCCTCTGAACTCTGGAGACTTGCGCAAGTGCTTAACAAAAGGAAATATCTAGCCCATCTCAGATTCCTAAGACTGAAAGAAAAGAAATGGGAAAAGAAGCTTTTGCAGACACAAACTGCTAAAATTTTTAAAACAGAGGCTATAAAATCTTTATTGCATCTGTCTGTTGTTTATGTGTATGTCTCTGTGTATGTTTTATGTGTGTGATATTTTCCTCCAGATGGTATGGCTAAAATTAAGAGCTCTGTTTAATTGGCTTAAAGTAAGTGCTTACAAAATTTCTAAGATTTCTAAATGCAACTAATCCAAATGTCTTTCAAGTTAACATGATATGAAATAATCTTTGGTAAATAAAAGCTTAATTAAGTTTGTTGGTTTGACTAAAATAGGCATGTCCTCAGAATTATCAGCACTGGATATGATGCAGACATGCCACCGTTATTATACAATTATTGGTCAAATAAGCTGATGTTATCTTTATTACAAAACTGGTTAACAAAAATAATAACTTAAAATAATAGCAGGCTAGGCAATCTCGTGACTATTGTAAAAGGGACATTCCAATCATATGTGATACATGCTCTTTGATGGTATATAACCACTCTGTACACGCCACTTCTTTGATGACCTTCCTTCCTTGGGGAAGGAAGGCCCCCGGCTATATGGTCCTCAAATTTGGCTCATAATAAACTCACCCCAATTTTGATTTATAGACTGGTTATGGATTATTTGTGTCAACCCACCCCTAGGGCCCAGTGTGGAGGTTCTACTGGGGGTGGAGACAGGTGCTCCAGGTGTAGATGTTTATAGGAAAGCTATTGGTTTTTATACATTGACATTGTTCCTTGCTGAATTCTTTTATTGTTTCAACAATTTTTTTCAAGATTTATTTTGTTTTCCTTTCTTCTTCATTTTTTTATTGATGTCGTAATAGTTTATAACATTGCAAACTTTTAGTTATACATTATTTTTTGCCAGTCACCATATAAATGTGTCCCTTCACCCCTTGTGCCCACCCCCCAACGCCCTTCCCCCTGGTAACCACCAAACTGTTCTCTCTGTCTGTGTGTTAGTTTATCTTCCACATATGTGTGAAATCATGTGGTGTTTGTCTTTCTCTGTCTGGCTTATTTCACTTAATGTAATACCCTCCAGGTCCATCCATGTTGTTACAAATGGGATGATTTTTTTTTATGGATGAGTAGTATTCCATTTTATATATATATACACCACATCTTCTTTATCCAATCATCAGTCAAGGGACACTTAGGTTGCTTCCACTTCTTGGCTAGAGTGAATAATGCTGTGATGAACATAGGGGTGCATAAGCCTCTTTGGATTATTGATTTCAGGTTCTTTGGATAGATACCCAGTAGTGGGGTAGCTGGATCATAAGGTATTTCTATTTTTAATTTTTTGAGGAATCTCCATGCTGTTTTCCATAGAGGCTGCACCAGTTTGCATTCCCACCAGCAGTGAATGAGGGTTCCCGTTTCTCTACCACCTCTTCAACATTTGTTATCTTAGTGATTATAGCCATTCTAATGGGTGTAAGGTGATATCTTAGTGTTCTTTTGATTTGCATTTCCCTGATGATTAGTGATGTTGAACATCTTTTCAGTGCCTATGGGGCCATCTGTATATCTTCCTTGGAAAAATGTCTGTTCATATCCTCGGCCCATTTTTTGATCTGGTGGTTTGTTTTTTTGTTGTTCAGTTGTGTGAGTTCTTTATATATTATAGAAATTAACCCTTTGTCAGCTATATTATTTACAAATATTTTCTCCCAGCTGGTGGGTTGTCTTTTCATTTTGATTCTGTTTTCATTTGCCTTGCAGAAGCTCTTTAGTCTGATGTTTATTTTTTCTTTTGTTTCCCTTGTCCATATAGACATGGAATTCAAAAAGATCCCTCTATGACCAATGTCAAAGAGTGTACTGCCTATATTTTCTTCCAGGAGTTTTGTAGTTTCAGGTCTTACCTTCACATCTTTGATCCATTTTGAGTTAATTTTTCTGTATGGTGAAAGAAGATGGTCTACCTTCATTCTTTTGCATGTGGCTGTCCAGTTTTCCCAGCACCATTTATTGGAGAGACTTTCCTTTCTCCATTGTATGTTCTTAGCTCCTTTGTCGAAGGTTATCTGTCCATAGATGTGTGGTTTTATTTCTGGGCTTTGAATTATGTTCCATTGGTCTGTGTGTCTGTTTTTGTACCAGTACCATGCTGTTTTAATTATTATAGCTTCAGAGTATATTTTGAAGTCAGGGATTGTGATGCCTCCAGCTTTGTTCTTTTTTCTCAGGATTGTTTTAGCTATTTGGAGTCTTTTGTTGCCCCATATGAATTTTAGCATTCTTTATTCTATTTCCATGAAGAATGTCACTGGGATTCTGATTGGGATTGCATTGGATCTGTAGATTGCTTTAGGTAGTATGGACATTTTAACTATGTTTATTCTTCTGATCTGTGTACATGGGATGTCGTTCCATTTCTCTATCTCATCATCATTTTCTTTCAACAATTTTCATTGTATAGGTGTTTCACCTCCTTGGTTAAATATATTCCTAGATATTTTATTCTTTTTATCGCAATTGTAAATGGGATTTTCTTCTTGAGTTCTTTTTCTGTTAGTTCATTATTAGAATATAGAAATGCAACTGATTTTTGTAAGTTGATTTTGTACCCTGCAACTTTGCTGTAGTTGTTGATTATTTCTAATAGTTTTCCAATGGATTCTTTAGGGTTTTCTATATATAAAACCATGTCATCTGCAAATAGTGAGAATTTCACTTCTTTGTTACCTATTTGGATTCCTTTTATTCCTTTTTCTTGCCTAATTGCTCTGGCCAAAACCTCCAGTACTATGTTGAACAGGAGTGGTGAGAGTGGGCAGCCCTGCCTCGTTTCTGTTCTCAGAGGAATGGCTTTCAGTCTTTCCCCATTGAGTATGATGTTGGCTGTGGGTTTGTCATAAATAGCTTTTATTATGTTGAGGTACTTTCCTTCTATTCCCATTTTGTTGAGAGTTTTTATCATAAATGGATGTTGTATCTTGTCAAATGCCTTCTCTGCGTCTATTGAGATGATCATGTGGTTTTTATTCTTTGTTTTGTTGATGTGATGTATCACGTTGACTGATTTGCGCATATTGAACCATCCCTGCATCCCTGGTATAAATCCCACTTGATCATGGTGTATGATCTTTTTAATGTATTGTTGTATTCGGTTTGCCAATATTTTGTTGAGGATTTTTGCATCTATGTTCTTCAGCGATATTGGCCTGTAATTTTCTTTCTTTGCATTGTTTTTGTCTGGCTTTGGTATCAGGGTGATGTTGGCCTCGTAGAATGATTTAGGAAGTGTTCCATCTTCCTCTATTTTTTGGAATAGTTTGAGAAGGATGGGTATTAAATCTTCTTTGAATGTTTGGTAAAATTCACCGGAGAAGCCATCTGGTCCTGGACTTTTATTTTTTGGGAGGTTTTTGATTACTATTTCAATCTCTTTACTGGTCTATTCAGATTCTACATTTCTTCTTGGTTCAGTTTTGGGAGGTTGTATGAGTCTAAGAATTTATCCATTTCTTCTAGATTGTCCAATTTGTTGGCATATAATTTCTCATAGTATTCTCTTATAAACCTCTGTATTTCCGTGGTATCCATTGTAATTTCTCCTCTTTCATTTCTAATTTTATTTACTTGAGCCTTTTCTCTTTTTTTCTTAGTAAGCCTGGCTAAGGGTTTGTTGATTTTGTTTATCTTCTCGAAGAACCAACTCTTTGTTTCATTAATCCTTTCTACTGTTTTTTCGGTCTCAATTTCATTTATTTCTGCTCTGATTTTCATTATTTCTCTCCTTCTGCTGACTCTGGGCTTTGTTCTTCTTTTTCTAGTTCTGTTAGGTGTAATTTAAGGTTGCTTATTTGGGCTTTCTCTTGTTTGTTAAGGTGGGCTTGTATCGTTGTGCGTTTCCCTCTCAGGACTGCTTTTGTTGCATCCCATATGGTTTGGTATGGCATATTTTCATTTTCGTTTGTTTCCAGATAGTTTTTGATTTCTCCTTTAATTTCATCAATGATCCATTGGTTGTTCAGTAGCATGTTGTTTAATCTCCACATTTTTGTCACTTTCCCAGGTTTTTTTTTCATGGTTCATTTCCAGTTTTGTAGCATTAGGGTCTGAAAAGATGCTTGTTATGATTTCAATCTTCTTAAATTTATTGAGGCTTGCTTTGTTTCCCAACATATGGTCTATCCTTGAGAATGTTCCATGAGCACTTGAGAAGAATGTGTAGTCAGCTGTTTTTGGATGAAGTGCTCTGTATATGTCTACTAGGTCCATCTCGTCCAGTTTTTCATTTAAGTCTACTATTTCTTTATTGACTTTTTGTCTGGATTATATATCCATTGATGTAAGTGGGGTATTAAGATCCCCTACTATTATTGTGTTGTTGTTAATGTCTCCTTTTAGGTTTGTTAATAGTTGCTTTATGTACATTGGTGCTCCTATGTTGGGTGCATATATATTTATAAGTGATATGTCTTCTTGGTGGAGTGTCCCTTTTATTACTATATATTTCCCTTCTTTGTCCTTCTTAACCTGTTTTATCTTGAAGTCTACTTTGTCTGATATGAGTATGGCAACACCTGCTTTCTTTTGTTTGCCATTAGCTTGGAGTATTGTCTTCCATCCTCTCACTCTGAGCCTGTGCTTGTCGTTAGTGCTGAGATGTGTTTCCGTGTTTCCTGGAGGCAGCATGTTGTCGGGTCTTGCTTTTTAATCCATCATGCCACTCTGTATCTTTTGATTGGAGAGTTCAATCCATTTACATTTAGGGTAATTATTGATATATGAGGGCTTAATGTTGCTGTTTTGTCACTTATTTTCTGGTTCTTTTGTGTTTCCTTTGTTTCTTGTCCCATTTGTTTTGGACTGCCAATTCAGTTTGGTTGTTCTGTCTTATGACTCTTCTAGTTTTCTCTTTGTTTATCATATGTGATTTTGTTTTGATTATTTGTTTAGTGGTTACCTTGAGGTTTGTGTAAAAAATCTTGTGTATGAGATAGTCCATTATCTGATGGCCTCCTATTTCCTTATACTAAGTCAATTCAATCACTTTCCTCTTCCCCTTCTAAGTCGTTCTTGTTATACCTTATTCTATCTTGTATTGTGGCTGTGTGTTTACAGTGATGAGGTTAAATTTATTTTTGGTGAATTCCTTCCTTTCATCTTTGATTTTAGTATTTAAGTGGTTGCTAACCTATTCCGGTAAAGATCTACTATTTTTCTGAGTTTATCTACCTATTTTTCTCCTTGCTCCAAGCTTTGTATTCCCTTTCTCTTCTTTTTTTCCAGGCCTGAGGGCCTTCTTGAGTATTTCTTGTAGTGGGGGTCTCGTGGCCATGAACTCCCTTAGCTTTTGTTTATCTGGGAGAGTTACTATTTATCCATCATATTTGAAGGATATTTTTGCTGGATAGAGTATTCTTGGCTGAAAGTTTTTGTCTTTCAGTATTTTGAATATATCATTGCAGTCTCTCTTAGCCTGTAAAGTTTCTGTTGAGAAATCTGCTGAAAGCCTGATGGGAGTTCCTTTGTACGTTAGTTTTTGTTTTTGTCTAGCTGCCCTTAATATTGTTTCTTTGTCATTGACTCTGGCTAGCCTTACCACTAGGTGTCGTGGAGAGGGCCTTTGCCTGTTGACATATTAGGTGACATATTGGCTTTGCTTACTGGTATTTCTTGCTCCTTCCCCAGGTTTGGGAAATTCTCAGCTATTATTTCCTTGAATAGGCTCTCTGATCCTCTTTCCCTCTCTTCTCCCTCAGGAATACCTATAATTCTTATGTTACATTTCCTAATAGAGTCAGATACTTCTCAGAGACTTTCTTCATTTCTTTTTAGTCTTAGTTCTCTCTCCTCTTCCATCTGGAGCATATCTGTATTCCTATCCTCTAAAATGCTAATTCTTTCCTCCATATTGTCAGCTCTGTTCCTTAAAGATTCCAGATTCTCCTTTATCTCCTCCATTGTGCTCTTCATCTCCATCAGCACTGATTGGTTTTTCTTTATGATTTCAATCTCTTTTGTGAAGAAGCTCCTAATCTCACTGAATTGTTTGTCTGTGTTGTCTCGTATTTCATTGAGTGTTTTTATGATAGCTATTTTGAAATCTCTGTCGTTTAGGTTATGGATTTCTGTGTCTTCAGGGTTGGTTTCTGGGTGCTTGTCATTTTCCTTCTGGTCTGGTGATTTCATGTATCTTTGCATTGTGGGTTCTGTGTTGGCTTTGTTTTTCCTCATCCTGGAAATCTCTGGTTGCAATTTCCACCCGCCGCCACTGTGTGGTGGTAAAGGGCTGTGTAATCTGAGCCCCCTGCACTCTGCCGCAGTTTTTCCGCTGTGCTCCACAGGTCGGATTGCTTGGTCTGGTCTGGTGGGCTGAGCTGCAGGGTCTGGTTTGCGGGGAGGGGGGGGCTCTCTCTTTTGCCCTCTGGGTCCCTGGCATGGGGGGCTTCTCGTTCGCCCCTCGTTATCCGCTCGCTGGGGTGCTCAGATGTTGATGGTGCCCTGTAGGAGTTCTGAGTCCTCTGTGTGGGAGTTTCCCACTGGCTGAGAGAGCGGGAAGAGCTACAGTTTCCCCGCAGAGGGCCGCCCCTCCCCCCTGTCTGGGAGCCACAGGGACTGGGATCGCTGATCTGATGGGGAGGGAGAGGAGTGCTTCTTACCTCTCCCCACTTCCTCCGGGGGCCCAGCACGATCCACTCTCACATGTGCGGCAGTGTGGATCTTTCTGATCTTGCTTTTCACTGTCTGGGATTCTGTTGTTGGTCTGTGACTATTCCCTTTGTTGTATCTTGTTGGGGGAAGAGTTCACGGGAAAGCTCACTCTGCCATGATGCTCTGTGTTTTGTTTGTTTTCTTTCTGGATTAGACCTTGCAATTTTCCTCCAGCATAGCTGGTTTTTTTATTCTCATTATGGGCCTGGAGTCAGTAAAGGAGGTTGTACAGACAGGCCCTGAGGAGAGTGTGCATCCCCTTTCAGGGGTGAGTTATAGTAGGATCACCCCTTAGGATTTGGAGAGAGAGAAAAGTGAGAGAACCACTGTCAGAAGTCAGTTAATCTTCACTTCTTTTTCTCAGCTCCTCACAAGCAGTGACTTTTAGTAAACTTTAAAGGCCTTAAAATTGCAGAGAGTGTTCCAGGTACAAGGTACTTGAACTATCTGGTAAGTCTCAAAGGCCTAATTTGCCAAGCAAAGTGTACAGAGCAGAGAATATCTGTTCTGAACAACAAGTGGTAGATATTTGACCATATTCCTCTCCTCTGATAATAACTTTTGGCTTCCTGGATGCTTGGTAAATCCACCTAAGTGGAGGAATACAATTTCTTCACCCTGATCTTGACCTCACACTGAGTCCATCCTAGTAGGGATTGGGGGAGAAGATGTACTTACCTGGCATCCATCCTCATATGGGTAGTGATCATTTTATAAAAGATTCAGGAGCATAATGTCCCTCTTGAAGATATTCTTGTATTCAAACCTTATCTTAATGAGTACTTGAGATACTTTCCCTCTATTGAGAGCCCAAATATATTGGATCACTTTTAAACAGTCCAGACACCTCCATCTGGGAACTATCCCTCTCGATTTCTGTCACTATAGATTAGTTTCATCTTTTCTAGAGTTTCATGCAAAAGGAATGATACAGTGCATACTCTTTTGTGTGGCTTTTTGTTTTTCATTCTGGATAATGATTTTGAGATTCATCCTATCGTTGAGTACCAGCAATGCAGGAACAGCCTCACACAGGGAGAAACAACTGCTTATGAGATCAAAGGGTACTCGTTATGCCCAATGAGTTTAGGCTATATCAGAATCCAAAGACATGCACTCATTCCAATTTCCAAGTTCCCAGACTTTCCCAATAAGTGTCCCAAATTTCATCTAGCATACCTTCTCATATTGTGGATCCAATAGTTATAATATTTTGAAGAAATAGTGGTCCCAAACTTCCCAAAGTTAATGAAAAATTATTAATTTACACATACAAGAAGCTTAATGAATCCTAAGTAGGATAAATACAAAGAGCTTTATACCTAGGCACACCATAGTCAAACTGTTAAAAGCCTCACACAAAAAGAAAATCTTAAAAGAAGAGAAAGACAACTTAATATGTACAGGAGAGCATCAATATAAATAATGTTTGCTTCTCATCAGAGGAAATGGCCTGTAGAAAGCAGTGGGATGACTGCTTTCACCACTGAAGAAACCAATGGCCAGCGTGGCCACTGCAAACCCCCTGCAGATTTGACTGGTTTTCACCCCACAGGTGCATATTCACTTTTGCTTATGCCAGCTGCCTGACCCTCCCCCTTGCTTCCCATTCCCACTGGTGCCTGGGACCCATGCTGGTAGCCAGTTCAAGCCTGTACAGCTGCATGAGTGCAAAATGCTAGTCTGGACCCCTGTGGCTGACCCCCACCAACACTCATGCATTTGGGGCTAGCCCCTCAATCTGTGCACTTGCACACCATCAACATCCATTGCCTGTATGCAGCCATAGCAAGATCTTACAGCCAAAGAAAAGAGAGGGAGAAGGGGTAGAAATCTTTTTGAAAGAAATAATGGCTGAGAACTTCCCAAACCTCAGGGAGAGGTTTGGACATCTCTGTTCATGAAGCTAATAGGAAACCTCAAAATTTCAATCCAAAATGATTTTCTCCAAGACATTTTATAATAAAACTGTCTAAATCAGACAAAGAGAGAATTCTAAAAGGAGCAAGAGAAAAAAATTTGTATCATACAATGTAGCCTCTGTTAGGTTATCAGCAAATTTCTCAGCAGATACCTTGCAGGTCAGAAGAGAGTGGAATGGTATATTCCAAGTGCTGAAAGAAAGAAAAATGCCAGCCAAGAATATTTTACCCAGCAAAGCTGTCCTTCAGAAGTGAAGGAGAGAAAAAGACTTTGCCTAATAAACAAAAGCTGAGGGAATTCACCACCACTAGATCTGCCTTACAAGAAATGCTGAAAGGAGTTCTTCAAACTGAAACAAAAGGAGTTTAACTAGTACATGAAAACATATGAAAATATGTAATTCACTGGCGAATGTAAATATATAGTCTTATTCAGAATACTCTAATAATGTAATATGGTGTTGTGTTAACCAGCTAACACTAGTATAAAGGTTAAAAAACAAAAGTATTGAAAATAGCTATAGCCACAACAATTTGTTAATGGATATGCAATATAAAAAGATGTAAATTATGACATTAAAACATAATATGTGAGGGGAAGGGAGTAAAAAAGTAGAATTTTTGTATACAATTAAAGTTAAGTTGTTAACAACTTAAAACAGACTGTTATATCTGTAAGATGTTTCAAGTAATCCACAGAATAACCACAAAACAATAACCTATTTTGTAGACAAACACAAGATACAGAGAAGGGAATCAAGTATACCATAATAGAATATCATTAATTCACAAAGAGAGCAACAGAGGAAGAAGGGAAGAAAGGAACTACAAAACAGCCAGAAAACAATGACCAAGATGGCAAGAGTAAGTCCTTACCTATCAATAATTACTTTAAATGTAAATGGGTTAATTTCTCAAATCTAAATGCATAGAGTGCTGACAGGGTAAAAAAAAAAAATAGACCCAATTATATGCTGCCCACCAGAGACTCACTGCAACTTCAAGGATACACGTGGGCTCAAGTGAAGACATGGGAAAAGATTCTATGAGAAGTGCAAACTAAAAGAGAGCAGAGGTAGCCATACTTATATCAGCCAAAATAGATTTTAAGTCAAAAACTCTTACAAGAGATAAAGAAGATCATTATATAAGTTTAAAAGGGTCAATTCATCAAGATGATATAACAATTGGAAATATATATGTACACATAATTGGAGCACCTAAATATATTAAGCAAATACTAACACATACAAAGGGAGTAGTAGACAACAACGCAGTAATAGTAGGAGACTTCATTACTCCACTTTCAATAATGGATAGATCATCCAGACAGAAAATCAATAAGGAAACACTGGACTTGAACTATACCTTAGACCCAATGGACTTAACAGACATACAGAACATTCCATCCAATAGCAACAGAACACACATTCTTCTCAAGCACACATGGAATATTCTCCACAAGAGATCATATTTTAGTTCACAAATCTCAGCAAATTTATAAACATTGAAATCATTACAAGTATCTTTTCTGACAACAATGGTATAAAACTAGATATCAATAACAAGAGGAAAGCTGGAAATTTCACAAATACATGGAAATCAAACAACACGCTCCTGAACAACCAATGGATCTAAGATGAAATCAAAGGAAAATAAAGAAAATCTTGAAACAAATGAAAATGGAAACAAAAATACCAAACCTTATGGGATGCAGCAAAAGCAGTGTTAAGAGGGAAGTTTATAGTGACAAATGATTACATTAAGAAAAAGAAAGATCTCAAATAAGCAACTTAACGTTACACCTGAAGGAACTAGAAAAATAAGGACTACCTAAACCCAAGTTAGCAGATGGGAGAAAATAACAAAGATCAGAGCAGAAATAAATGAAATAGAGAATAGAAAAATAATAGAAAACATCAATGAAACTAAGAGTTGGTTTTCTTGAAAAGATAAACAAAATTGACAAAACCAGCTTTTTTCTAGAAAAAAGAGAGAAGACTCATGTAAATAAATTAGAAATGAAAGAGGAAACATCACAACTGATACCACAGAAATACAAAGGATCATAAGAGAGTACTAGGAACAATTATATGTCAACAAATTGAACAACCTACAAGAAATGGGTAAATTTCTGGAAACATACAACCTACTATATCTGTGTCATGAAGAAATACAAAATCTGAGCAGACCAGTAATGAGTAAGGAGATTGAATCAGTAATCAAAAACCTTCCAACAGGGCCGGCCCCGTGGCTTAGCAGTTAAGTGCGCGCGCGCCGCTACTGGCGGCCCAGGTTCGGATCCCGGGCACGCACCGACGCACCGCTTCTCCGGCCATGCTGAGGCCGCGTCCCACATACAGCAACTAGAAGGATGTGCAACTATGACATACAACTATCTACTGGGGCTTTGGGGAAAAAAAAAAGGAGGAGGATTGGCAATAGATGTTAGCTCAGAGCCGGTCTTCCTCAGCAAAAAGAGGAGGATTAGCACGGATGTTAGCTCAGGGCTGATCTTCCTCCCAAAAAACAAAAAACAACCTTCCAACAAAGAAAAGCCCAGGACCAGATGACTTCACAGTTGAATTAACCAAACATGTAAAGAAGCATTAGTGCCAATTCTTCTCAAACTCTTCCAGAAAACTGAAGAGGAGGGACAATCCTAAACTCATTTTACGATGCCAGCATTATTCTGATACCAAAGCTAGATAAGGACACTGCAAGAAAACAAAATTACAGGCCAATATCCTTAATGAATATTGATGTAAAAATTCTCAACAAAACACTGGAAAACTGAATTCAATAGCACATTAAGAGGATCATACATCATAATCAAGTGGCATTTATTTCTGGAATGTAAGGGTGGTTCAACATATGCAAATCAATAAATGTGATACATCACATTAATAGAATGAAAGACAAAAATCATACGATCATCTGAATAAATGCAGAAAATGCATTTGACAAAATTCAACATCCTTTCATGATAAAAACTCTCGACAAATTGGGTAAAGAAGGAACAAACCTCAACATAATGAAGACCGTATATGACAAGCCCACAGCTAACGTCATACTCAATAGTGAAAGGTTGAAAGTTTTTTCTCTAAGATCAGGAACAAGACTAGGGTGCCCTCTATCACCACTCCTATTCAACATTGTACTGGAAGTCCTCACCAGAGCAAATAGGCAAGAAAAAGAAAGAAAAGTCATTTGAATTGGAAAGAAAGAAGTAAAATTGTCTCTGTTTGCTGATAACATAATCTTGTATGTAGAAAATCCTAAAAACTCCACCAAAAAACTGTTAGAACTAGTAAACAAATTCAATGAAGTTACAGGATACAAAATCAATGTACAAAAATGGGTTGCATTTCTGTATAGTAATAATAAACTATCTGAAAAAGAAATAAAGAAAACAATCCCATTTACAATAGCATCAAAAACAATAAAATACTTAGGAATAAATTTATCCAAGGAAGTGAAAGATCTATAATGAAAACTATAAAACAGTGATGAAAGAAATTGAACAAGACACAAGTAAATGGCATGATATTCTCTTCACTGAAACATCACTTGCCAAGGTCACCAATGACTTCCTTATAGCTAAACCTAAGGGACACCTTTCTTTCTTTGTCTTGGCCTCACAGCAGCTATAGATGATGATAACTTACTCTTGGAAACATTCTCTTTACTAAATTTTCGTAACTTAATAGTTTGTGGTTTTCCTCCTGTGTATATTCAATTGTAATACATTGTCTTGGATTTTACAAAGTTACCCAAAACTCAACACTCCCAGACTGAACTAGCCATTTTTCTCTGCAGATACTTTTCCTCCTATGTCCTCTTTCAAAATGAGTGCCTCCCATTTGCATGGATGCTTAAGCTCCTTCACCTCACATAATTTCCATTTTGTTGTTGTTGTTATGGTGAGAACTTTAAAGCTCTACTCTCATAGCAGCTTTCAAGTATACAACACAGTATTGTTAACTACAGTCACCATGTGTACATTAGCTCTCCGGAATTTATTCGTCTTATAACTGAAAGTTTAAATGCTTTGACCTACATCTTCCCATTTCCCCACCTCTCTGTACCTGGCAACCACCATTCCACTCTCTGTTTCTATGAGTTCAATGTTTTTAGCTTCCACATATAACTGAGATCATAGAGTATTTGTCTTTCTCTGTATGACTTATTTCACTTAGTATAATTCCCTTAAGGGCCATCCATGTCACAAATGGCAGAATTTCCTTCTTTTTTATGGCTAAATAATATTCAATCTTATATACATATGTGTGTGTGTGTGCGCGCATATATATATACCACATTTTCTTTAGCCATTTATCCATTGATTGACACTTAGGTTGTTTCCATGTTTTGGCTCTTGTGAATAGTGCTGCAATGAACATGGGAGTGCAGATAGCTCTTCGAGATGGTGATTTCATCTTCTTTGGATATATACTCAGAAGTAGGATTATTGGATCATATGTTAGTTCTATTTTTAATTTTTTGAGGAACTTCCATACTGTTTTCTATAATGGCTGCACGAGTTTACATTCTCACCAACAGTACACCAGAGTTCCCTTTTCTCTACATCCTTTCCAACATTTGTTATCTCTTCTTTTTTTGAGAACGACCATTCTAATAGGTGTGAGATGATATCTCATTGTGGTTTTGATTTGCATTTCCCTGATAATAAATGATATCAAGCACCTTTTTATGTACTTGCTGGCTATTTGTATGTCTTATTGGGAAAAATGTCTATTCAGATCTATCTGAAAAATTAACATGGTGAAAAGAAATGACATCCTAGTAGCAACAAGAACACCCAGATCTTGGTTTCTAATACCACTCTCCAATAAAAGCAAACAGGGCTGCTTGGAGAAATGTCTGATTCTATGACTGGGACAGAAACATACATGATGAGCCTGGAACATTTTGCCATACCAGGATGTAAGAAAATGAGAGGAAAAAACACTCCCCCATGCCAGAAACCCACAATGATGAGGGTATGTCAAAGGGACACAAGAGCCTAGTGAAAGAGCTCCCAATGGCCAAAACTGGAACAACGTGAGCAACAAAATAAAGTAGTATTGGGTTGTAACCCAAAGCGTAAGTAAATATCCATGAGTCTATACTGATATAAATAAATGAGTAAATTAATAAACAGGGGAGAATGGACAAATTTTCCCATGTAGAAGAATTCCAAATACTTACGTACATATTCCACCCTAAAGGAAGTGGAGCCTCTCTCTCCACTCCTTAAGTGTGGCTTGCACACAATGACTTCCTTCCAAAGAGTGCAGAATGCAAAGGGGGGAAAATAAAAAGTAACTTCACAGCAGAGAAACCTAACACGTACTATTTCAGCCAGGTGATCAAGATCATAAATCATGTCAATAGTATGATATGAAGTGAAGAAAATGATACTTTACCTCTGTGATCTTTTTCTCAGAAATCCATAACCCTCGCTTACTCATGAGAAAAACATCAGACAAATTCCAGTAGGGGGACATCCTACAATATACTTGACTAGTACTCCTCAAAACTGTCACGGTCACCACAAACAAGGAAAGTCTGAGAAACTATCACAGCCAAGAGGAGCCTGAGGAGATGTGACAACTAAATGTAATGTAGTATCCTGCATGGGATCCTGGAACAGAAAAAGGACATTAGGTAGAAACTAAGGAAATCTAAATAAACTGTGGACTTCAGTTTACTAAAATAATGACTAATAGTAACTAATAATTGGTCAATATTGATTCGTTAATTATAACAGTTGTACCAAACTAATGTAAGATGTAGCGATGGAGAAACTGGGTCTAGGATATAAATTCTCTGTACTATCCTCTCAATTTTTTTTTGTAAATCTAAAAC
Organism: Diceros bicornis minor; assembly: GCF_020826845.1. Taxonomy (NCBI): domain Eukaryota; kingdom Metazoa; phylum Chordata; class Mammalia; order Perissodactyla; family Rhinocerotidae; genus Diceros; species Diceros bicornis. The sequence continues at coordinate 10,309,779 of NC_080761.1, forward strand.
TGTTATAGAAAATAAAATCTATTAATTAAAAAAAATTAAAATTATCCCAAACCTGGGACAGAACTGTTTGCGTGATATAATTCACAGCCTCCTTCTGGAAAGAAATGAACAGTACAGGTGGGATGTTTAATTGATTTTCTGATAAACTTTAATGTGATATAGACTTGTTCTGGGAAACTAGTTCCTTACTCAGCCAGTAACTGTCAGTCAAGAGTCTAGTGACCTTTATGTAACCAGACATTCCCTTTTTCGGGGATATCTAGTATAACACTGTTTATCTTAGATAATCATTCTCTTTTCTTAAAAGTTTTCCTAATCAAAAATGAAAATTTAAATTGTCATAGTAGGGGCTTTCTCATAAGATTTTGGAATCTGCTCATTATCTAATTATCTAAAAAGTTGTTTTCAAACTTGTAAATCTCAGACTTGACTGATTTAGAGACATTATGATGAATTGTTTTCACTAGCTATTGCCAGTTCCTCTTCTTTTCTCCGCTTTCTCACATTGTAAAAATAAGACAACAAAAACAATTTAGAATAGTGGAAGGAAATTAAAAAAAAAAAAAGCAGTCTTGGATTTCTTCCCTTGAGTTGGAGAAAATAAAGCATCTGTTGAAGAATTTCTCTCTAGGAAATATAATATCCTCCTCATAGTCATGGAGCCTTGGAAAATAACTGTAAGCTCCCTTTTGAAAAATTAAGCCTTACTCTATGAATGAGAATGAAGGAAAAGGATTTTTAAAATTGCCTTTTAGACTTATTGGAAAGGAATCTGGAGGATTCCTCTAAAGTTGTGGTTTCTTTATGGAGCAAGGAGAAGGGACTGAAAGTTACTCTCAGCAAAGCCTGATCGTCTTGCTTCTCTGCTGGAAGTTACGTGGGGAGTGGGTGTCACTGGTCAGGATGCTGACCTTGGTGACTGATACGGTCTAAGAGGCAAAGAACCCAACATTCCTAAGGAGAGAGCAGGGTTCCTGTGTGAGCCTTAGCCATGGACAGTCTCTCCTAGTAATGTATATGGGCTGGGCAGTGTTTGGGACTCTTCTGGGTGAGACTAAAGCCATGAGTCTCCGGCTTATTAAACAAGCATTAATCCAGAAACCTGAACTGTTTTCACTAAAGATAGAACAAGACAAAGAACTCCCCAACCACTCAGGAATGGCATCATTTTATGAGCTGAAGATGAATGAAGCTAGAACAGGGTAGAGAGCTTGTTCAGTGGTTTGGTTGGGTTGGCAGTGTAGGGTCTGGTAGTCAAGACTAGACCCTCAGTGAGGACCCCAGTTCAAAGGAGCTATCGAATTGTCTTCCAGTCATTCTGTCATTTTTTAAAATGTATTTTCTTCTCATTTTTAATACCGAAATTTTATTTCCTAAAGATTTATAGACATTATCAAATATTTAGAAAACACACAAGAAAATTAAAGTCACCAGATATCTTACCACCAGCCTAATGTTTTTGCAGCATAATATACTTTAGGACTGTGCCCTCTGGTTTTTGTGTATGGCCTCACAGTGACCTTTGAGTCAGGTTTTATAATCGTCACCTTTCCAATGAGAACACTGTCCACCCAGAAGGGACAGATGCTCCTCTGTGTGCCCCAGCCCCTTCTCTTCTCTCACCATCGCACTGTCAGCAGTGACTATCCGTCTCTGTGTCTGCTTTCACAGCAAAGCAGCATAGATTTTGAACAGAGGATATCCAGGTCTGTCCGTGTGACCTTTTCGATCTATCATTCCTGCCCTAGTGCCATAAAGCTGGTGCCATATAAAAATGACCCCCATTGCCCATCCCCTCCATCCTAAATCATTTGCCCCAGTCATCTCTGTGACTGAGGTGAAACTGAAACTGAAACTGAGACTTTTTGGCTGCTGTCCCTGAAACTTGTTTTCTTGTCTACAACCTTTCATCAATAATATGATGTACAGTGCTGTTTCTTTGGCTCTGACTTCTGGTTGCCCTCCTCCATTCTAATTGGTCATCAGCCCTAACTTGGTCTTATAGATTTTGGCCATTCTAAATCTAGCCTATACTCAGGACCCTATATCTTCTCACAAGCCTCATGGTCATAGCATTCCAGATTACTCAAGCTCTGTGAATAGAATAGACTCATGGGAGTGACATGATGAAATCAGTAGATTAAAAGGGTTATTCTGTGTGATGGGAACAGAGATGGAAGGTGGAGAGAGAGATTTATCCAGCTTGACAATGCCCTACAGGTTGTCAGTCCAACCATTCTGTCCAGTACCTGGTACGTGGTTATAGTGTTCAAAGTATGCATATGGGATGAGTTCTGCTCCAAACATTCCTCTCGCTTTTCTGCCTCTCTTTTACCTTTCACCTCTCACATGAAATCCTTTTTCCTCTCTTCTGCATCCATTCAGATTTTTTTTTTTAATCCCTCAAGATCCTGTTATAACTTGATCCATCTCTAGGTCTCATCCCAAGAACACTTATTGTTATGAGCCTATCTTCTTAGCAGTGCAGGGCTTGTCCCCTGATGTCATTTGTTGTTTTATTTAGCTGTTCCATATCCATGGCATTATTGTTAGAGCCCCTAGGAGAGTGACTTTTCTATCCTCCTCCTTCCCCATCTATTCTTTTCAGGGACTAGAAGTGGGCCTTTCACAAGTTGATGTTCACTGCATGCTTGTTGATAGTTTGAAACTTACTGCAGTAATTTGAGTGTGAGCAGTGGTGGCTTGGATTAGGGTTGAGGTTGTAGGTATGATACTAAAGGGATTCCACTGGGAAAAAGTTCAGAGTCTGCTTCTGGGATGATGGGCTCAGGGCTGTCAATTAACACCCAGACTGTGGATTCTTTCCTGGTGAGGCCATCCCTCAGTCTGCTTCAGTCAAGAAGGCCTTTTGGATGAATTCTGGAAACCAATGTATTAACCACAAAGGCCACGTACCATGTGTTTTTATGGACACTGCACCTCAAGAGAGAACAGAAGGGCTGCAGAAATGCCAGATGTGAGAATGGAACGATTGGGGATTTTCCCTTCCTTCCACCCTCCCTTTCTCTCTCTCCGCTTTCCTTCCTTCACAGGTGCTTCTGTGACTGTGTCTCCCTAAAGTGTAAACAATGCTCCTTAGACATCAATGAGAGCACGGGAATTTAAAAAAATCAAATTGGTTTTTTTAAAGGGCGCAGTTTTTAAGTAGTTAAATTGCTTTGTAGTATATAAAAAACAAATATGTAATATTTGTAATATACACAAATAGAATGACTTATTCAGCCTCCTGTTTTTCTTGTGAATTACACCAGATTTCATTTAATTATGTGGAAATTACATAATAAATGCCTATTTGAAAGCTTAAGTGGCCACTAGTTTGTTTCCAGCTGGGTACCACTATTAGTAGAGTAAGTTTGGGCAGAAAGTGAACTTCCTTGAAAATTGGTATTAGAAAAAAGAGAACAGGGCTTAATGCTAAACAGTCAGTTTAAGGAGAGGAGATTTGATCAGCAAACCAAATCTACTTCCCAACCTCAAAGAGTCAAGCGTAAGCTTTAGATTGTTTTTCCAGTGACAGTGCTGGCAGCATGAGAGGCAGTACTGGGTAGTGGTTCAGAGCTCGCACTCTGGCTTCAAATCCCGGTTTAACCCCTTACTGTCAGTATGATCTTAGGCAAATCACTCAACATCTCTGTGCCTCAGTTTTTTGTTTTTCTTTCTTAATCTGTAAAAGAGAGGGATGTTAGGGTTATCTATTGCTGCCTAACAAGCCATTCAAATCTAATGGTTTGAATCATCTCCTTTTCTCACAAATCTGTGATTTGGGCTGGGATTTGTGAGGATTTCTGTAATCTACATAGGGGTGGTTTGAAGGCTGGTGGTGACTGGATGTCTGAGAACTGGCATCCTCTGAAGGCTCGCTCACTAACACATCTGGCAGTTGATGCTGGCTTCTGGCTAGGACCTCAGCTGGAGCTGTAGACTGGAACATCCACACTTGGCCTCTCCATGTGGCTGCGTAGCTTCCTCACAGTATAGTGGCTGGGCTCCAAGTGCAAGCATGCCAAGAGAGCGAGGCAGAAATGCATGATGTTTTAACGATCTAGCCTTGGCAGTCATATAGCATTCCTTCTACTATACTCTCTTTGTCCAGGCAGTCACAGAGGTCTGCCTGGGCTTAAGGGGGGAGGAGAAAGATCCTACCACTTCATGGGAGAAATGTCAATGGTACACTATAAGAAGAGCTTGTGGGATAAGAAATATTGTGGTGGCCATCTGTAGAAGATACAATCTGCTACAGTCTGCCTTAGAAGGCCTATTGTCTGTATGAAAGGGCTTATGAAGCATCACTTAGAGGAAGTTTGGGGCATGGTTTGATACTCAACTTCATATGGAAAGTCCAATGTCTACTTAAAACTTTTTTTCAAAATGCTTATCTTTAAGGGCCTTATTTTATTTAATATTTCTTAGCTAGTGGCTTAAAGTGACTCACCTATGGAGAAAGTAATGTACTTCAGAACATCAGTGTCCTTAAAGGAATAGTTTTTACCCACATAAATGTTGTGAGGCATATGCCCTTTTCGTCCCATGTGGGTCTTTTGTCTGTAGGGTCAACTATAGCAAAAAATACGCCCACATGAAAATTTTCCTTGGATACTGTTTGGGTTCAACTATGTTCAGAACCATGTATTAAGATGTATCTTAATTCTTTAGAATTCTTTAGAAAATTAGCAAGTTTGGCCAAAGTGAGTCAATACCTATTGAAGCTTAATATGGACAAAGAAAAGAGACTAATGCTAAATGTTAAACATGCATGGATTCCAAACTTTAAACTGCAAAGATAAATTCCTAAATTACCTAGCATCAGTGAAGTGGCTCTGAACTGGTGATGGAGTTGTGCTGAATCATGAACATCATCACCTAACCCCCACTAAACACAAAGGCATCTGTATGGCAGATGGTTACTTTAGCAAAGAATTCAGTCTACTGTTGTTGTTTTTTTTTTTATTGCGATATAATTGACATAAAAAATCATATTAGTTTCAGTCATATTCATCATATATTAGGTGTACAACGTAATAATTTGATATTTGTTTATATTGTTAAATGATCACCACAATAAGTTTAGTTAACATCCATCATCACACATAGTTAGAAAAATTTTTTTCTTGTGATGAGAACTTTTAAGATCTACTCTCTTAGCAACTTTCAAATATACAATACAGTCAGTCTACTGTGATCTCATCTACTAGATTTCAACTGGTATATGATGAACTCCTGGCACACTGTGAAGGAGCCCTTGTTGTTAAGCATGAGGACGGAAGTCGTGGTGGCTGTGTCTGGCAGATTGTCAATATCTTCTCAGCCTTGACAAATTGTCTTATTGCAATTTTGGACTGGCCAAGACCTAGGATTTTTAACATTAAAGAAAGAGAGAGAGAGAGAGAGAAAGAAAGAAAGAAAGAGGAAGGAAGGAAAGAAAGAAAGAAAGAGGAAGGAAGGAAAGAAGGAAAGAAAGAAAGAAAGAGGAAGGAAGGAAGGAAGGAAAGAAAGAAAGAAAGAGGAAGGAAGGAAGGAAGGAAAGAAAGAAAGAAAGAGGAAGGAAGGAAGGAAGGAAAGAAAGAAAGAAAGAGGAAGGAAGGAAGGAAGGAAAGAAAGAAGGAAGAAAGAGAGATAAGGGGATAGAGAGTATTGGCCAAAGAGTTTCCCTAGTTGAGAGAGTTCTTTTCTGTAATGATGTGTTCAGTAGCTTCACTGGAAAGTATGACACTTTGTGTTATAAATACATATTTATATATATATTTAGCTGTTTATATATGTTATATATTTATATATGTATGTATATTTATATATGTTATATATACAAATATATATATTTAGCTGTTATATATGTTTAGCTGTATATATACATATATATATAGCTAACAGCTATAAATATATACATATATTTAAAATAGTTGTTAACTAAGGTCAGGATTGGATCATAGAGCAAAGAGGGGAGGTAACTCAGATTCTTGAATGTATATTAAACAATTTTAGATGGGCAACCACTCCTTAGTTTTTATGCAAGTCACTTTGCCATTAAACCCAATTTAAATAAAATTACAGCCAGGTAAATGAAGGAATTTGTTCTCTAAAAACCATGTCTTTAATAAGTCAATGATACTAAAACCTGAGTTTATAGTGAGTAGGGGGTAATGCCCATTATCCCCTAAAACAATAACAACAACAACAACATACGCATTTTTCTTCGGACAATGTAGAACCAGAGTAAATTTACTAACACTTAGAGGTTTAGGGGCTTAATTAATCTTGACTAAATTGCAGTGTAGCTACCCAGTGTCTTGCAGAGAAGAGTGGGGGGTGAGGGAATATTTATCGAGTTTTCTCGCTGTTTTGTCAGGGTTGAGGGGATGGTATTCACCTGCAAAGGAAGATGATTTTCTTACTGGGGTGAATGTTTCTGAACTTTCTTTGCCAACCCAGGGCCCTAGGACACTGAGTTTGCCTGAAGAGCCAGGGCTAGCCTTCTAGAGTCAAGGGATGTTAGGAAGAGAATGCCCAGAGGTGAGGGCAGAGGTGAAATCAGAAGAGACTATCTGTGGCTTTAGGAGGCTGGGGCAGGGGTCTTATTTTAAGGTGCTCGAGGCTTTCATTTGTGAGTCAGGCAGTAACTGTTAAAGGCCCTAGCCTTCTCAGACAAGTGTGGGACTAAATACACATGAGCATCAGTCTGAAAGTCCGGGGCTCCACTGAAGAGGACATTTGGTGAGGAAATCACCATTGGGAACAAAGAGTTGGTATCAGAGGGTCTCTTAGTGAAGTTTAACAGATAAAGGAACTAACATTTATTGAATGCTTTCTTATATACATCTTCTCATTTAACATTATCATCATCCCTCAAGAAGTTAAAAAATAGTTGAGATAAAAGACAAAAGGGTTGCAGTGAAAGGCACCAACTTTATAAGGCTTGCTTTTGCATCTGTAGTGTGGGATGTTCTAGGCTAGAGAATTGGCTGATGTTAGATAATGATATGTATCAGACACCATAGTCCTTATCCATCCAGTACATGGATGTACTGACAAAGACCCTTTCCTTGACCAAACTCAGACTCCTCTGAGCCCTCTTTTCAATTAGGCATCAAGCTTGGTCTATAAAGACTGCAGACTTTCAGCACAAACAATTCCATTCACCTCTCCCCACACTAAGAGACTTGAACAAACTCTAGTGTGGTTTCTAACAGCTCAAGGCTATATACCTGGGATCAAGCCCCTGTTAAGTTCCTGCCTGGGAAAGCTCAAGTCTAGCAAAAGAATTTACTGCTTGTTTCAGTCAACACCTGAAGATAGGATCCCTGTCTCCCAGTCTCTGCGGGAGGGTAGGAGCCTAACTTTGATAAGTAGCAGCTAGCACACTGAGATGGCCTAATCACATTGACCAACCTCCCCACCCACTTTTTGTAATTTTCTACTTCCCCGACTCTTTTGAGCTCCTGCTTATTCTCCCTCCTTACTCCCTCATTTTCCCTTTAAAACATCCAGTCACCTCTATATGAATCAAAATTGAGCTCGGTTTATGCTGGACTCTCTTCCCTACTGCAGTATTTACTGAGTAAATCTGTCTTTACTACCTTTAACTAGTGTCCAGCTTTCTCTTTGACAGTTTTCATAATAAGTTTGAATGGCTCTAGCTGTGAGAGGATATTTCCCCCCATTTGTGCTATGGCTATACCATACCTAGCTTATGTGCCTTCTCAAATCCATTCAACCCCACAGATTCCGTGGTTCTTGGCTGCTTATCACAGTAACTCTAGGAACTTGTCTGATCTATCTGAAACCAGTGAATGTCCAGAGGGAATATGGAAGTGCAGGAGCATTAACAGCTATATGGGGCAAATTTGACTAAAGAGAGATAGGAAACAGGAAGGAATCAGCAGATAAATTGCCCACTGTCTTCTCCCTAACAGATGATTTCAAGACACAGTGGCTCCATATGGCCTGTCTAGAGAGGTCCTGTGACACTGAGCAATCCATCACGTGCCTTAGGAAGCTATGGTCATCTTAGTAATGCTCTATTCTGTGTTTGCCTTCTCTCCTTCCCTGACTGACTTCTCTTTTTTCCTCACCCTTGCTTCCTTGGGATTGCACTTCCCAATAAAACATTAGCACAAAGCTTTGCCTCAGGCTCTGTTTTTTAGGGAACTGAGGCTAAGAAAATGGATTCCAGGATTAGCCATAAAAAGCAAACTCTCAGGTTGGAATTCTGGAGTTGGATTGCCTACTTGACTAAAGGCAATAGGAACCCCATCGCTGGTGGTAAGTGGGGCGGTAATAACCCCTGGCAGTGGGATCACAATTAATGAAGTTTTGCCTGTGGCTAGTTGGGAGGAGATACAAGACAGACGGCAAGACATTGTGAGATCATTATGTGGAAAATGATAATTATAAGACTTGTTACATGAGGTTGCTGCTTTTGGTGACAGTGGAAATCTTATAAAAAGAAAATGATAGACTCTGGGCAACTAATTTCTAACTTAAGGAATCCTCTGAAAACCAGAGGTGTCAATGGCAGTCTGGCCTCAGGACAGAAGAGGTTGAAAATCAGATCCAGACTCTAAGAACAGTAGAGACATAGAGGAAATTAAATTTGTTGCTTCCATGAATATACTATATTAAAACCAGGACCCAGATGGGGAGGAGGGCACGAAGACCTGCAGTGAGGATATTTGAGTGGATAAATCTAAGAACCCTGAACTGAAAAATTCCCTGGAATGTTCCCGGGCCAGTGGAATCCACCTGCTTCCTTTGCCAAAGGAAAACAGCCTCCCCTTTCCTAGAGACTGTGCAATGGCCTCACCTGAAGCAGGTGCCTAACAAGATGATACTTATTCTCCTCAAAACCTGCCTCCACCACACCTCATTGCCTTCAAGACAGTAACCAGGATCATATTTCAGCACAACCTGAGAGGGAAGATACAGTCTCTGCTTAGGGAAGAAATAGACTACCTATCAAACAAATGACAGGATCTGGCCATTATATACCAGCAGGAAACAAGGGAACATGTGTAGGAGTGGGATTTTGAGGATATCAGATGGAGGGAATATAATGCTGGATAGGGGAGAATTCACTGGTATGGGGGTATACTCCAATGGCTCAGGATTCAATGTTCCTGGACCTAGAGCTGGTCTAAACACACTGTCAGGTTGGTCCCTTGAAACTTGGTCACGACAATGGCCTAGAGTATGTAAGGTGAAATTGCCAGTAATCTTGGCATTATACTGAGCAAAGAGGACATATGGATCAGGGAAGCAGAAATGTTAGAGTGGATTTGCTATGTACAACCTGAGAACCTGTCACTGATTATGTTCCCTGGAAGGACACAGAGCTCACTCCCACCTCTAAGGCAATAGGAAATACACTAGTGCTGGGTATACCCGCTTCTTCAGGAAGCCTGTTCTCTGCAGGCTATGCCTGCAGATGTGGCATGGAAATTAGGCTGCCTAACATCAATGAAGATGATGGGATTCCAGAATGACAGAGACCAGTGGCAGAACTTAATTTTCAGATGCAAGATGGACATAATTACTGCAATGGGCATCAAAATCAGAATAGCAATTAGAGTGCCTTGGCCTACATGGATCTATGGTGATCTTAGGGGCAAGACAGATGGAGAATTGACCAGGGCATTGCTTGATTTGTGTAACAGAAAATTGAGAGCTAGAAAGCTGACATCAGTGCTACAGTGAAAAAATAAGCCAGTTTCTAGAACTAAACTGTTATATAGACAGAGTCCATTGACTGAAGGAGAGACCAGGTGCCCTTGAGGAAGAACCTGGCAATGCCACCATAATATATATGATAAATATTTTTCTGATCCTTCCCTAAGGAGACCTTTGGTCATTTACCAGGGTAACTGTGTCAGGGGAAGGGGCAATACCTAGACTTTTCAAATCTGTTAGATATGAAGTCTGAGGTAACACTGGCACTGATATTAGGAGACTCAAAATGCCATCCTGGTCTTCCATTTAGAGTGGGAGTTATGGTATCCAGATGATAAATTGGTTATTAGCCCAAGTCCAATTCACAGTAGGACCAACAAGTCAGCAGACATGCCCTGTAGTTATTTCCCTAGTCCTTAAATATATAAGTGGAATAAGTATCAGCTAGAGTAGATATCAGAACTTTTACATGGTTTTCCTGCACTATGTGGATTAAGGGCCATTATTTTCAGAAAGGCCAGTGGAAATGCGAAAAACTGACCCCCCCCAAGTCAAGAATATAAATTAGAAACAATGCCTCACCAAGAAGGGTCTGCAGCAATTAGTGTCACTATCAAACTTGAAGGATGTAGGAGTGGTCGTCCCTACCATATTCCCTCTCAATTCACCTCTCTTTTCTCTCAAAACCAGATGGATGGGGGCCGGCCCGGTGGCGCAAGCGGTTAGGTGCTCGCGCTCCACTGCGGCGGCCCGGGGTTCGCTGGTTCGGATCCCGGGCGCGCACCGACGCACTGCTTGGTAGGCCATGCTGTGGCGGCGTCCCATATAAAGTGGAGGAAGATAGGCACAGATGTTAGCCCAGGGCCGTCTTCCTCAGCAAAAAAAGAGGAGGATTGGCGGATGTTAGCTCAGGGCTGATCTCCTCACACACACACACAAAAAACCAGATGGATGAAGGTGGATCATGGTGGGCTACCATATATCCAGTCCAGTGACAGTCCCAGTTATGGCTGGTGGGTAGGATATGGTTATCTTTACAGAAACATGTCAACTTATCCTCTGGTGTTTGCCATGCCGGTATTGGTTTAATGAATGCTTTTCTTATCCTCAATAATGCTAATTCTTTTCTCCATACTGTCAGCACTGTTCTTTAAATATTTCAGATTTTTCTTTATCTCCTCCATTGTGTTTTTCATCTCCAACATTTCTGATTGGTTTTCTTTGTAGTTTCAATCTCTTTTGTGAAGAAGTTCCTAATTTCATTGAATTGTCTATCTGTGTTTTCTTGTAATTTGTTGAGCTTTTCATGATAGTTGTTTTGAATTCTCTGTCATTTAGATTATATATTTCTGTGCCTTAAGGATTGATTTCTGGGTGCTTGTCATTTTCCTTCTGGTCTGGAGATTTAATATATTATTGTATATTGCTTGAGGGCATGGGCTTATTTTTCCTCATTCTGAAAATATCTGGTCACAGTTTCCACCTGCCACCACCAGGTGGAGGTCAAGAGCTGTATATTCTGAGCCCGCTGTGCTCTGCGGGCGCTCTGGCTGACTGGTTGTGCTGGGACACCAGACTCCAGGCGAGCTTTCTTTTGCCTGCCCAATCCCAGGGGCTTCTTGTGCTTTCCTTGCTATCTGCTCTCCGGGGGTGCTAGCTGGATGAAGGCACCCCCACAACAATTCAGTCCCCTCCATATGGGAATTTCCCACAGGCTGTGAGAGAACTTGGGAAGTGACAGTTTTCCTGCAGAGGGCTGCCCCCCCCCCCCAGATCTTCGTGGACCCTGTCCCAGGGTCGCTGTTGTTTGGGAAGGAAAGGAGTTCTCCTTACCTCCTTCCACTTCCTCTGGGGGCTCCAGCACCTCCATCTTCAGATATATGGCTGTGTGGGTCTCTCAGACGTCTTTTGTGTTGTGTGAGTGTCCTCTGTTGGTTTATGAATGTCCTTCTGTTGTATCTTGTGGGGGAGAGTCCATGGGGAAAGCTCACTCCGCCATGATGCTGATGTCACTTCCCCATGAATGCTTTTCTTTCCATCCCCACCTGTGGGTAGTATCAAAATCTGTTTGCCTTTACATGGCAGGAACAGCACGGAGTTAATGCCCTAGGGGGCAAACTTTTACCAACAGGAAAGAGGAGATGGAAAAACATTGTTTTCCTTCAAAGATTCCAAGATGCAGTAATTCCAAAATGCCTTTCTGGAGATATCCCACATTACCAAACAACTTGTTAAGTCTCTTTGAAAGGTGTGGTCAGCTCAGTAAACATGCAAAAGATTGTATTACCTTTTTTTCTCCCTTGCCTCACTTGCCTATTTGCCTCACTCTTCCCTCCCTGGGACTGAATCTCCGAAGAAGAATTAGCAGAAAGTTATGTTTTATGTTGTTTTCTAAGAAATCTGAGCTAAGAAAATGGCCCTCTATACTCTTCTTATCCAACATCAGGTGGTTGAACTTAGAAAAGGAAACAGATATGTAGGTAAGCAGATGGAAGTTTTGAAAGACAACTGCTCTCCATTATTTCTATGGAAATTAGTGGAGAAGATAAAGTAAAAATCAAATAGATTGCTTTTAAAAGTTAACCACAGATTGCATTTAAATGTATTTGCATAACAGAAATATAAGTTCTGTTTACCTCTGTAATAACTGGCCAGCTATCTTAGACTACAAATTAACTTACTATTCATTAATAAAATTAGTATTTCTTAGAGCTATAGACTTTCTGAATAGCCATATAGCATCTGATCATTTTTACTTACATTTATCATTTAGTTTGTGTCAGCAAACCAGTATCCATGAACTATTCTTTTAAGATTGCAAGTTCTAAATATTCTAATCTCTGCGCCAGAATCCAAATATGATTGACGTCCTGATGTGAGCTTTTTTATAATATGATTCACTGATGCACATTCTTGTGCCTGGAATTGGAAACAGGACTTGTTCTAACTCACTCAAGAGCTGGGCAGGAGATAGAAGGCTGCACCCCTTGCTATGAAGCTGACAAGTCTGCTCATGTATCCTTTATGTTTCATGGTGTCTTGGTTTTGCTTACGAACACTCTGAGATTCTTTACAGCAGTGCCCTTGGACACCTTACTTTGCTCCCTACATTCTTGTAAACTGAACCCTAGTTTGTCTGATTCTCAGATCCTGATTCTGTAATCCCGACATCCAGTTTTGGGGTTATGTATTAGCTCTTTGTTTTGCCAGCTTTCCAACGTAAGCTTTCCCTAATGGATTCTGACTTAGCTGGCCGGTCTGACCTCCTGATGCCACATGGCAAACATTGTTCCAGTTCTGACCACTTAGAATCTAACTTCTACTTTAGCTAGAACAACCTCTGCCTCCCAGCAAGGAGAAATTGAGCATTTTTAAATGAACTACTAGATCCAGAGCACCACTTGGTTTGCTTGTTGCTTGGTTTCCCTGGCAACAAGGCAATGGCTTTGCTTTTCTTTAGTCCCTGGGCCTGGGGTATATGACACTAAAGAAGGAAAATTCAGAGCCCCAAGGACAGGTTCCTGTTGGGTCCACCTAGTCAGCGGAGGTTGGGATGCAGATACAGACCCTGCTTTTGCAGACACTGGGGCTAGTAGCTGCTGCGGGCAGCTAAGCTCATCCCTATTCACCCATCCAGAGAAATTCAGAAGCAATTCAGCAGAACTCTCTGAAATTAAGCAGTCATAATTATTGATGAATATTCAGAGCTTTGGTTGAGAATTGGAGGAGAGGGTGTGCTGGTTGGTGCAAACTGATTGCATTTCTAACATACCACATTTTAGGAGATGTGGAAGGTGAAAGTTCCTGAAACCCAACAGCCATTCCAGAGGGGGAACAATGAAGGTCCACTTGCTAAAACTGGTAGGCATTGCTCATCTGCCTGGAGGAAGGATTGACACCTCTAGAGCTTTATGGGCTCTCCTGGGGGAAATGAGGGGAAGTGATGCAAACTTCCACTATAGTTCAGCCACAGCCTCAAGAGATGATTGTGCAAAATGAGCTAGCACAGGTCACCAGACTTGAGCTTCCCAATATTAAGAAGCCTCTGTACAAGGCTAGAGATGGGACTCGCACACACTATGCCTCCCCCTCTCTCGGGTGGTAGCAGGGTCACTCCCTAAGGCACGAACATGTGTGTGTGCAGATGTGTGCACAGGTGCGTGCCTGCCCCCTCTGTTTTCCAGCTCCCCCAAGCAGGGCACCTATATCCTTACAAGACATTATGCCTGTTTCTATACAGATTGCATTATTCATATTCTACTTGTATATTCTACTTCTAAAAAATACTTGCTTAAAGACTGTCTGTTGCACAAAAAGTATAGATTAATTTTAAGGATTTGTTACTGGCAATAACATTCAAGAAGACCTTCCTCTGGCAAGTGCCCTATTTTCTTCAGAGAAAACCTTTGAGAGTGTTTTGCAAATGATGCTTGCCCTCTAAAGCTGCCCCTGGGCAATCCTTGATAATAGTGGCTAATGTTTAATAGTGGCAGCAGGACTTCTGCCATTTGAGAGGCAGCAGAGTAGCTGAGAGCCTGGCTCCGAGTCAGATGCACCTGGATTCAAATGTCCACTCTGCCGTTTGCAAGCTTTGAAGACTTGGGCAGATTCCTTAATCTCTCTGCCTTAATTTCCTCATTTGTGAAATGGAAGTGTTAATTTCTTCCTTAAAGGGCTTTAGTGAGGATTAAAAAAGATAATAGATGTAAAGTCCTCAGCACATAGCAAGTGCTCAAATGCATGATATCAAGGTTTACTGAGCTCTCTCACTGTCCTCACGCTTATGAATGCTCTTTAAATATTCGCAGGACATTTCTTATATGTAAAAATGTTAATTACCAAAGTATCATATGAAAAAGCCTGTTTCATCTCTTGCTATTTTCAAATCATGTTTTTTTTTTCCCCAGAAAAATCTTGCAGTGTAGAAATATTTCCGTGTACTAGAAGTTGATTGCATTGTTTTGCTAAGGGACCCCCAAAAGGATAAACATGATTTGGTTGCTAGCTTGCATATAAACAATGAGTTATAGCTTACTTAGTAATGGCATGTTTTCAGAGTTGACTAGACTTTCAGCTTCACTGAGAAGATTGCACGAATCATTTTCTCCCCCCACCTCACCCTCACACACACACACACACACACACACACACACACAACAATTATACTGAAGCTGATAAAATCTAGTTTAATAATATGAATTTAGATAAACTTATTTCTCTGAGCTTTGGTAAAGAAGTGCACTTTTATTAGACATGCTTTAGTAGTTTTCATGATCAAAATGCCCAAAAAAGCTAAAATTAAACTTTGTTCCGACGTTTACTAGTTCTCTTCCATTTCAAAGCAGGTGAGACACAACACATTTGCTTTGACTTTACAGGAATCAACAGATTTATTGGCCAGTGGTCTCAGAATCCTTAAAGACCAAGCCAGAAGGAAGGGAACATATTTCTTGATCTCTAGAATGATCAAAAGGCAATGTAAGAAAGGTCTCAAGCAAAAAGGACACACAATCTTGCATAGTCCTATGAACCTAACAGTCCCTAAAGACATCACTGTATCGTCCTCTCTCATTTGAGAGTTGCACAGGCAGTCCCCATGTTGGAATGGCAGAATTCCAGTGGTTCATTTGTGGAAGTGAGTTGTGTGGAACTCAGAGTGCATTCTCCATAGAAACCATATTGTGCATGGTGGTTAGCTATGTTTAACCCGTAATGCTCTGAAGTAGAGTTCCAACAGAACTATAGGACTTGGCCACTGGGTGAACAGTATTTTTACAGGAAGATGTGTCCAGGGGTCCAACTAATGATGCTAGGAATGAGGGACTCTTCCTTCCTCCTCTAGCTCCCACTTCTAAGCCTCTGTTGCCTAGGGCAGGAAATCTCCCTACTAGATGTTTGGGGAGGAGGATAATGAGATGTGGAGCTGGAGGCTTTCAGAGTTGAGGGACTGGGGGATGATGTGCTGTGAGAAGTTGAGAATTCGTCCTCGCTCAGCTTCAGAGCAGCTCCTGACATACTTCCTTTCTTTTCATTCACTGTCCCCAATAATCGATCTTCTTCCTTTGCCCTCCACAGCCACAAACAACCCCTTCCTTCAGAGAAGAATTTCTCTCTCCTCATTTTGGATCAGAACAAGGAGTTCCCTCCACTTGCCTGGTCCTGAGGTGAATACACAAACTTTGTCAGATACTCTATGGAGTTAACAAGAAAAATTTCCCTCTGACCCCCTTCTTAGTACTGCAGTAGGTTCTAGAGGTTAAGGTCAAAACCCTAGTTAATGGTCAATCTTTGTCTCCTTCAGGAACTGATGTGAGGTTTATCCTTACTCGAGGGGGAATCATAGATTTAGGCCTTAATGGTAAACATTTCATCAAGAGATGTGGCTGATGGAGGTTCAGGGGTGAAGAGCATGACAATGGGGTTTGCGTGGCACAAAATAGGGTACAATGACAGTGTGAGTAGCACCCTCTAGTGTCTAGGAGAAGCTGTGAGTGGGGGAGGTGCCCGGGAGAAGGGGTGTGTTACAGAGCCTCTCTCTATTCCTTTGCTCTAAATCCACTCCTGCAGGAGCCACAAGTGCTGGGTTCAGCTGCTCAGAGACTTCTGAGTAAAGGGCTTAAGGTAATTCAAAGACAGCATCCAGGAATGAAACCATGACTAAGATGCCACCAAAAGGGACCAGGGAGAGAAGTGAAATCCAAGTGGCAGGCAATGAAATAGGCAGTGGGGGAAGCTGGGCCAAAGCAAGGAATTCCAGTGGAGCCTGGAGAGACTCCAGCTGCTACCTGAGGGAGCGCTATAAGCGTTTCCTTTTCTAGGATTCTCACACTGTAGGAGGGAAGGACACTTTTGAGGGCACTGATTAGACTTGCATATCATTCCTCAGATCACCACCAGCCTTGCCTGGGCTAAGGACATGAGTGTCAAAATAGGAGTGAGAAGCACTTAAAGCATTCTGGAGGCAGACATCTGAGCAGGTGAAGCAAGCAGAAGTAAGAGCCACAAGGCTCAAGAATCAGGCAGAGTTAGTCATTGGCTGCCTACATGCCCTTAATTTTTGTGACTTCAGATGCCTCCTTGGTTTGGAACTAGTGAGCCCTTCTGACTTTGACTACTCTGATCTTTTGTTGAAGTTGATATTTGTCATGATGCTGACCCCATTCTAAGTACAGACCAGGTTTCACTCATTGGCACAGCCCTGACTCCCTCCTGTCCTATGGAGTGTGATGAGATATGAGGAGAACCCAGTCAGCTCCTGGACTTTCTTCCCTTCTGTCATTTATTTATTGAGCATCCGCTATGTGCCAGACACTGCATTAGATGCTGGGGATATAATAGTGAACAAAACTGACAAAAATCTCTGCCCTTATGGAGTTTACAGTCTAGTGGAAGAGGCAGAAAAAACACCAAAATTAATAGGAAAAATACAATATATGATATATAGTGCTAAAGCCAGAAACAGTGATTGGGTGGTTAAAATTGTACATAGGGTGGCCAAAAGGGGTGACTTTTGAATAAAAATTTGAAGGAGATTGTATTAGTCTGGTATAGCTATCATAAAAAGATACCACAGACTAGGCAGCTCAAACAGCAGACATTTATTTTCTCACAGTTCTGGAGGCTGGAAGTCCAAGATCAAGGTGCTGGTAGGGTTGGTTTCTGGTTAAAACATCACTTCCGGGCTTGCAGATGGCCCTGCCACTTACTAGCTATGTATTTTTGATAAAGTTACTTCACCTCTTTGAGCCTTGGTTTCCTAATCTGTAAAATTGGAATAATAAAGAACCTCCATGGAAGAGCTAGAGTGAGGATTAAATGAATTAAGGCACAAAATGTATTAGAATAGTTTCTGCTCCATAGTAAGTGGCATAAAAATATTAGCTTTTATTATTATAAATGTTTGCCTTCTTAGCAACTATACATATTGCAAACCAGCCAATCTTTGGTGACTCCAAATGTGTGAGTTGCCATCTCCTTTCCTATAGGGTACACATGGGCTTATCGGGCTTTCATAGACAGCAAACAGAGTCAGAGATCAAAGGGAAAACTAAATAAAAAAGAGTCTAATAGGAAAAGACAAGAGCCCTTTGATGGGAACACTTGGTTTGAATACCAAATCCACAGGGCCAGAGGCAAGCTCAAAGTTTGAAGTGTAGAGAGCCAAAGGTTTGGAGTGAGAGAGAGGCAGGGTGGAGTTCAGAGGAAGACGGAGAGTTGAGAGTGACTAGGCCAGGAATAAATGAGAGCGTGTCCAGGATGGCTGATGCAACGGTTCACCTCCCCACTCAACCCCATCGGGAGAGCTCCATTAAAGGCCCCAGACAGGGTCTAGGATATGCTTGCAGTGGGAGGCTGATTCTCACCACCATTAATCTATATTAAGTATAGATTCTGCCTCCGTAATCTATATTAAGTATAGAAGGAACCAAGATACCAACCAGGAGGCCTCTAATACTTTGCTCTGGATTCCAAGCCCAGGTTTTTGGGGCTGGGAGATAATATTTGGAGGTGGGTAAAGATCTAGATGGACTAGGCTTAGCAAGGATCAATGGAAGTCAGGATGAATATGCAGGCGTGAGAATAATTAAATATGAGCTTCTATAGGGTAGACAAAGATTTTGACTATGCTAAGGAAAATATCTTCCAGTTTTGTACAGGGTTGAGTGGAACAGATGTTTCATCCCCACTGCTGCCTTAACCCAATGGTCACTGGTGCATCTGAAGGTATTTCATACCTCTCCATTGGTGGTCTGTGGCTTTTCTACTTGTCAACCACCAGGGTGTTACTAATAATCAGCTAATTCGGGAATTTGGGGTAAATAATGATCTGAAAGCTAAAAGAGCTATGGAATGGTGTATGTTGGGTGGTGGAACAATGCAGTGAATTATGACATGAGATTTTTGTGGTGGTAAGGAACATTGACCACCAAACTGTCTGTAAGCAGTGTTTACAGGCTGGCGTGGAGGCACAGTGCCCTTTGCTTGTGTTTGTGGAGCTTGAGGGACCATTCTGTAGGGAAGCTTCCTATTGTCTGGTTTTGTTGTATAATAAAGAATTTGGCTGATCTTTGTCCCTGGTTCTTTGGAGGAAGCCTCTAAGTCCTTGAATTTCCTGAGTGATAGGAGGGTCTTTGTTATTTTTGGTGGGTTCCTGGATATTTTCAGGGTGAGGGCTGGCTGTGCTGGAAAGACCCAACCATGTGATTGTGGTTTGGAGATTTGAGCCACATGATCAGCCTAACTTTCCAAGCTCTGGAGAGGGAAGGGGGGCTGGAGATTGAGTTCTATCATGGGGCCAATGATTCAATCAATCATACCTATGTAATGAAACCACAATAAAAAACTCCGCACACTTGAATCTTGAGTGAGCTTCCTGGGTTAGTAATCAGACATCAGTGTGCTGGGAGGGTGATGTGTCCTGAGGACATGGAAGCTTCAGGTTTCCCCCCAGATCTCATTCGAGGTGTCTCTTCATTTGGCCAGTTCTGATTTGTATCCTTTACAGTAAAACTGTAATCGTAAGTACAGTGCTTTCCTGAGTTCTGTGAGTTGTTTTTCCAGTGAATTATGGAATCTGAAGGAGTAGTGAGAACCCCCAAAAGTTTGTAGCCAGTTGGTCAGAAATGTGGGTGTCCTGGGTTACAATGCAGGTTTCTAAGTCAATATTAGGATAGCTGAACCATACTACCAAGTTAAAATGTGACAAGATAAAAAGGAGGACTAAGCATGATGTGAAGCCAAGCTAGTTAGGAAGGACTCAGTTTCATCAGGACTTTTTGTAAAGTGTTCACAGCCTCTGGTATATAGCTATGCTGGGTTTTGAGGTGTGCAGTGCATGCGTGGGTGTTTGTTATGTTATCGTATAATGTTTTCCTCTATATGAATATAAGCTACATGTAGGCAAGGATTTTTTGTCTGTTTTGCTCAGGCTGAATCCTTAGCACCTAAAATGTGCCTGGAACACAGTAGGTGCTCAATATTTGTAGAGTAAACAAGTAAACTCTTTCATAGTTAAAAAAACAACAATATGTTAGGAGCAGAGTTTCCTCCTCTTCCCTGGTCAGGGTGCCAGTATTTCCCTAGCTTGCCCAATGTTTCCCAAGACTGCCCCCCGACCCATAACCTTCCTAGTGGGAATAAGTGATTTCTGTCACCTTAAAAACTCAGGTGACTCCTCTCTTTTCTGGCATGAGACTTGAGGATTTCTGTGGCGGTGAAGTTTTGGCATCACAGCCCAGCCCACATTCACTTCTTTGGAATTGCATCCTGCCCTCAGTCCTGGCTAGGGAGTGAGTCTAAGTGGTCACATGGTAACTCTCTGCACATCTGCTCTGGTCTCCTTTCAGTAGGTCACCTTCTGTGCTTGGATATGTTCCAAAAACAAAAACCCCCTACGTCTACATGACTGCACAGACCAGTTACCATCTGATTGAGTCTTTTTATCTTAGTTCTAATGTTCCAGAAAGAAAGTTTGGCTCAGCCAAGTCCTTTGAATTGTTCCTTTAAGTTAGGTACAATTCTTCTTCTCCAATTAGCTGCAAGTTCCTGGGAGTGGGAGAGAGAGAAGAGGAGAGTCTCCATGGAGAGGTGGCACTATGTTGGATGCATCAGTTTTGTTGTCATGGATCTGAGGCCAGGTAGCCAGCATTGGGGTAGAGGTGACCAAAATCCTCAACTTCCAGAAGAACCTACTTCTCTTCTTGAGGCTGTCAGTTATTTGGGTGGTAGTATAGATAAACATGGAATGAACTTTTAAATTACTTGGTGAACTCGCAGGTATTTCCAGACATTTTTGACTGTCTTAGGGACCTGCTTGGGTGGCCAAGTGCCATGATAATGTGTTCAGACTAGCTGGCCAAGGTGCATCACCTGGAAGGCATTCTTCCACTTGTCATTTGCCTTATGTGAATGAGGCTCTAGACACTGGAAATTGTGGCATCATTGATTCACCTGATACTGGCTCAAGACAAGGTTGACATGAGGGAAGCCACTGTAGAAAATAAACCCTATTGTAACTTTGAATGACCTCTGACAAACTAACTCAGCTGGATATACACCCTCCAGGAAATCTAACTGCTCTGTAGATTTTACGACCCCTACTTGTGCACGTACCTCTCAGCTGTGATAAGATGATGACTTTGTTCTTTTGAGTTCCTTAGGAATATGATGACCCCTGAACGGAGAGTCTATGCTGATAGCCATCATCAATGAAAACTGAAAGATCTGGTGTGGCGATTCCCAGTCTGTAACACCCGATGGTCAACATTTCTAACCCACTCTCCTGTAACCCGATGGCCTATATAACTGCTGTAAGATTTTGTGCCCCGTTACGATGGTTCTTTGAGACATTAGTCAGCCATCTTCCCCCTTGTTAGCAAGCTGTAATAAACTGCCCTTTCTTTTCTGCCATCTTGCCTCTTGACGATTGGCTTTTGTCTTGTGGCAAGCAGGTTGTGCCCTTTGTGCGGTAACACTTCCACCAACAGATCTGGTCAGCAGGAGTGGGACATGGTCTCATTTGGTGACTGCATTGAGGCCCCAGTAGTTTTGATAGAGTGGCACTCTTTTTTTTTTTCTTACATTAGAGTTCATGGGCAAGAACTGAAATTCCGTGGCCTAGATGCAACTGACCTCTTCCCCTAGCAGAATCAACAAAGAGCATTATTGTTCCCTTGATGGGTAGGGCCATGAAGCACATTGCCTAGCACTATCAGAAGACCTACACAGTTCTGGGTCAGTGGTCACTGCTCACCTCTCTGCAGTCCATGCAAGCCATGAGAGTAGGTATGTGATATAGTTTCTCTCAGATCTGGAGCTTAGAAGTAAAGTAGCCTCCAGAAGTTGCTAGTGCATTTCTCTGGGTATGATGCTAGCAATATGCTGGGGTATGTAGGATAGTAATGAACAGGGGCTTGGCACTCTACTCCCATCCTTGCCAGCTGCATGGGGAGTGTCATCTGTGAGAGTTGGAACTTTCAAACCTTGTCTCTACCTTCCACCCAAACCCCTTCACTCATATGGGCAATGGAAGGCCAAGAAAACTGAGAACCTTATGGAATTTTTTTCCAATATATCTCCTAACCTGTGGTTCTCAGGGGTTGAGCCAGACCTAGGGATGGGGCATCTTTGAGGGTTCACATATTCCAGGAACTTCTGGAAATTGCATCCTGCAGTGGCCAAGTTAAAGTTAAATAGGCTGAAGTTAGGCTACAAAATCCAAATAGGGCTAGATGAGCAGAGGTGACCAAGTTATGAAGATAGACAGACTAGAGAATGAGGGGAAGCAATGTATGGGAAAGGTAGAAGCAAGTGGAAGAAAGGAAATCTGGAGGAAACATTTGATCCAGAATCCATATACTTGTGGAGGCATTGTATTTGGTGTCCATGGCTATTGATGCAGGTGTGCTGGAATCCAATAAAAGAGATAAAGCAAAATGAATGTGCAGCTCCAGCATTGTTAGCACCAAGTCTTTCTGATTCTACATCCTTATCAACTTGCAAATCTTTCCATCCCTCTCTCCCATGCAGTTGTTTCCTAAGTCTTGGAGAGTCTACCTTTTAAACACTTCTCAATCTATTTCTATGGTGACCAGAGTGATCTATCTAAAACACAAATTTGATTTAAGTATATTCAATGCCTCCTCATTTCCTACAGGATTAAATGCTAACGTCTGAGATAGCATACAAGTTACTTTTTTACTTAAGTACCTTCAATGCCTCCCTATTTCCTACAGGATAAAATAGTAATGTCTGAGATAGCATATAAGACTATGATCTTGCCCCTGGTTTATCTCTCCATCCTCATCTCTCACCATTTCCCTCTCTCTCTCTCTCTCACCACAATGACATTGGTATTTCCTGGAACATGCCATTCTATTACATTCCTTCATGACTTGTTCCTCTGGGTATTGCCTGGAATGTTCTACTCTTGTCTGTCTGGAAAATTCCTACTAGTCCTCTAAGACTTTCTGCCTCTCTGAATTCTTTTCTGACTTTCCAAGGCAGAGTTGATCACCCTTCTTCACAGACTTCCTTAATTTTAGTACCTATTTATGTGAATTGTAATGATTTGAAAATCTGTTTCTAGGGAGCATGGACCATGTCTAATTAATTTCTGTGCCTTCAGAGCCTGGCAGAGTGCCTGACACATAGTAGGGTCTCAAATTATCTTTGAATAGGGAAGTAAAATGCTTTGTTTAAAAGGAGGAGGAACTTGTCAACAAGTTCATGTTGTTGATAATCTCTTGGACTCAAGATTTGATGTTTGAAGTATGTGTTATTGATTCCTTCATTAGTTCAACAAGTATTTATTGAACATCTACCCTAAGCCAGGCATGGGAATACAATGATGAACAAAAATATATATGTTCTTTACTGCTCTCAGGGAGTTGAGGATTTATTGGAGGAAACTGTTACTGCATTTGTTTGAATTATTAAATAAAATAGAACATATTCTGGGTTGGCCCATGATGTCAGTCTGAGAATTTTCCTGACACAAGGCTTTCTGCATTATGGGGTCAAAGCCTTTGCCTGTTGGACTACTTGGGCTTTATGCATGCTTCAAGTTTGTCTCTAGTTCTTCAGCATAGAAAACCATTTTGGTTGACAACAAATTAAAAAACAAACGTACTTATCAATAGCTACTTTAAACGTCAATGGACTAAATGCTCAAATTAAAAGGGATAGGGTGGCTGATTGGCTAAAACAACAAGACCCATATATATGCTGCATACAAGAGACACACTTCAGACCTAAAGACACTCACAAAATGAAAGTGAAGGGATGGAAAAAGATACTCCACGCAAATGGCAATGAAAAGAATGCTGGGGTAGCAATACTCATATCAGACAAAATAGACTTTAAAACAAAAACTGTAAAAAGAGACAAAGAAGGGCATTACATAATGATCAAGGGAACAATCCAACAAGAGGATATAACACTTGTAAATATCTACGTACCCAATGTAGGAGCACCTAAACATATAAAGCAATTATTAACAGACATAAAAAGAGAAATAGACAGTAACACAATAATAGTAGGGGACTTTAACACTCCACTTACACCAACAGATAGATCATCCAAACAGAAGATCAATAAGGAAACATTGGCCTTAAAATGACACACTAGAACAGATGGACCTAGTAGATATATACAGAGCATTCCATCCAAAAACTGAAGAATACACGTTCTCTTCAAATGCACATGGAACATTCTCCAGGATTGATCACATATTAGGCCACAAAACAAGTCTCCATAAATTTAAGAAGATTGAAATAATACCAAGCATCTTTTCTGACCACAACGATATGAAACTAGAAATCAACCATAGGAAGAAACTCAGAAAAGCCACAAATACATGGAGATTAAACAAAATGCTACTGAACAACAATTGGATCAATGAAGAAATCAAAGGAGAAATAAAAAAATACCGGGAGACAAATGAAAATGAAAATACGACATGCCAGAATTTATGGGATACAGCAAAAGCGGTTCTAAGAGGGAAGTTTACAGCGATACAGGCCTATCTCAACAAACAAGAAAAATCTCAAATAAACAATCTAACAATGCACCTAAAGGAACTGGAAAAAGAAGAACAAACAAAGCCCCAAATCAATAGAAAAAGGGAAATAATAAAAATTAGAGCAGAAATAAATGAAAGAGACTAAAAAAAAATAGAAAAAATTAATAAAACCAAGAGACGGTTCTTTGAAAAGATAAACAAAATTGACAAACCTTTAGCTAGACTCACCAAGAAAAAAAGAGAGAAGGCTCAAATAAGTAAAATCAGAAATGAAAGAGGAGAAATTACAACAGACACCTCAGAAATACAAAAGATTATAAGAGAATACTATGAAAAGCTATACACCACCAAATTGGACAATCTGGGAGAAATGGATAAATTCTTAGAATCATACAACCTTCCAAAACTGGATCAAGAGGAAATAGAAAATTTGAATAGACCAATCACCAGTAAGGAGATCGAAATAGTAATCAAAAACCTCCCCAAAAATAAAAGTCCAGGACCAGACGGCTTCCCTGGTGAATTCTACCAAACGTTCAAAGAAGACTTAATACCTATCCTTCTCAAACTCTTCCAAAAAATTGAGGAGGGGGAGAAGCTCCCTAACTCATTCTATGAAGCCAACATTACCCTGATACCAAAACCAGACAAAGACAACACAAAAAAAGAAAATTACAGGCCAATATCACTGATGAACATCGATGCAAAAATCCTCAACAAAATACTAGCAAATCGCATACAACAATACATCAAAAAGATTATACACCACGATCAAGTGGGATTTATTCCAGTTATGCAGGGATGGTTCAACATTCACAAATCAGTCAACGTAATACACCACATTAATAAAATGAAGAATAAAAATCACATGATCATCTCAATAGATGCAGAGAAAGCATTTGACAAGATACAGCATCCATTTATGATAAAAACTCTGAATAAAATGGGTATAGAAGGAAAGTACCTCAACATAATAAAGGCCATATATGACAAACCCACAGCTAATATGACCCTCAATGGTGAAAAACTGAAAGCTATCCCTCTAAGAACAGGAACCAGACAAGGATGCCCACTGTCACAACTCCTATTTAACATAGTACTGGAAGTCCTAGCCAGAGCAATCAGGCAAGAAAAAGAAATAAAAGGGATCCAAATTGGAAAGGAAGAAGTGAAACTGTCACTATTTGCAGATGACATGATTTTATATATAGAAAACCCTAAAGAATCCACCAAAAAACTTTTAGAAGTAATAAACGAGTATGGTAAAGTAGCAGGATACAAAATCAACATACAAAAATCAGTTGCATTTCTATACACTAACAACGAAATAGCAGAAAGAGAAATTAAGAATACAATCCCATTGATAATTGCAAAAAAATACCTAGGAATAAACTTAACCAAAGAGGTGAAAATCTGTACACCGAAAACTATAAAACATTGCTGAAAGAAATTGAAGAAGACACAAAGAAACGGAAAGATATTCCACGCTCTTAGATTGGAAGAATTAACATAGTTAAGATGTCCATACTTCCTAAAGCCATCTATAGATTCAATGCAATCCCTAGCAAAGTTCCAAGGACATTTTTTACAGAAATAGAACAAAGAATCCTAAAATTTATATGGAACAACAAAAGACCCTGAATAGTTAAAGGAATCCTGAGAAAAAAGAACAAAGCTGGAGGTATCACACTCCCTGATTTCAAAATATACTACAAAGCTATAGTAACCAAAACAGCATGGTACTGGTACAAAAACAGACACACAGATCAATGGAATAGAATCGAAAGCCCAGAAATAAACCCACACATCTATGGACAGCTAAACTTCAACAAAGGAGCCGAGAACATACAATGGAGAAAAGAAAGTCTCTTCAACAAATGGTGTTGGGAAAACTGGATAGCCACATGCAAAAAAAATGAAAGTAGACCATTACCTTACACCATACACAAAAATTAACTCAAAATGGATTAACGACTTGAATGTAAGACCTGAAACTATGAAACTTCTAGAAGAAAACATAGGCAGTACGCTCTTCGACATCGGTCTTAGCAACATATTTTCAAGCACCATGTCTGACCGGGCAAGAGAAATAATAGACAAAATAAACAAATGGGACTACATCAAACTAAAAAGCTTCTGCACAGCAAAGGAAACCATCAACAAAACGAAAAGACAACCTAACAATTGGGAGAAGATATTTGCAAATCATACATCTGATAAGGGGTTAATCTCCAAAAAAATAAAGAACTCATGCATCCCAACAACAACAAAACTAACAACCCAATTAAAAAATGGGCAAAAGACCTGAACAGACATTTCTCTAAAGAAGATATACAGATGGCCAACAGGCACATGAAAAGATGTTCAACATCATTAACTATCAGGGAAATGCAAAGCAAAACTACAATGACATATCACCTCACACCTGTCAGAATGGCTATAATTAACAAGACAGGAAACAACATGTGTTGGAGAGGATGTGGAGAGACGAGAACTCTCATACACTGCTGGTGGGAGTGCAAACTGGTGCAGCCACTATGGAAAACAGTATGGAGATTCCTCAAAAAATTAAGGATAGAACTACCATATGATCCAGCTATTCCACTGCTGGGTATTTATCCAAAGAACTTGAAAACACCAATGTGTAAAGATACATGCAACCCTGTGTTCATTGCAGCATTATTCACAATAGCCAAGACGTGGAAGCAACCTAAGTGCCCCTCAAGGGACAAATGGATAAAGAAGATGTGGTATATATACACAATGGAATACTACTCAGCCATAAGAAACGATGAAATCCAGCCATTTGTGACAACATGGATGGACGCTGAGGGTATTATGCAAAGTGAAATAAGTCAGAGGGAGAAGGTCAAATACCGTATGATCTCACTCATTAAGTAGTAGATAATAACAACAACAAACAAACACATAGAGACAGAGATTGGATTGGTGGTTACCAGAGGGGAAGGGGGGAGGGAGGAGGGCGAAAGGGATAATTTGGCACATGTGTGTGGTGATGGGTTGTAATTAGTATTTGGGTGGTGAACATGATGTAATCTATGCCGAAATAGAAGTATAATGATGTACACCTGAAATTTATACAATGTTATAAACCAATGTTATGGCAATAAGCAAAAAATTAAAAAACAAACAAACAAACGTAAAATAGTTGAACATCTTGTTTTAATCCAAGCAAGATTTTGACTTCAGAAATCTGTGGAGGGTTGAGATACATCGGTGACTTTACAGTTTACCAAGTACTTTTGCATTTACAGTGGTATTTGGTTTTGCTGATAGCAAAACCAAAGGCATATAGGGGGAGCATTCAAGAATCAACAAAACAGGGCCGGCCCATGGCTTAGCGGTTAAGTGCGCGCGCTCTGCGGGCTCCGCGCGCTCCGCTGCTGGCGGCCCGGGTTCGGATCTCAGGCGCGCACTGACACACCGCTTCTCCAGCCATGCTGAGGCGGCGTCCCACATACAGCAACTAGAAGGATGTGCAGCTATGACATACAACTATCTACTGGGGCTTTGGGGGAAAAACAAATAAATAAAATTAAAAAAAAAATCAACAAAACAGGCTTTCTTTCTTAGGCTGGAGGGTCTACCTTTAGGCAATGAGACATTATCAATATATACCCAAGCAAATAAAGGTCCTAGACCCCCTGCTCAAAGCTGTAAGACACAAACTTCTACCTTAGGCAGTGTTACTGGAGGAATGAAAGAGCTGACAGGTCCTGGCATTTTCAAAATGGAAAAGGAAACAAAACAAAGTAAAAAGATCAGAGCTCCTGTGAAAATCAGATATGAGAAAGTTCAAACAAACTCAAATCAGGTTCCTACAGGTTCCTACTAACCTGACATCTGCTGAGAGTCGGGTTCCGTGTCCTTCTCGGTTGCGGTTAACTACAAACAAGGACAGACTTGGAGTCAAGGAGACCACTGATGTACAATTAGTTAGGTCCATTCAAAGGCATCACAGCCAGCAGTACAGGGGATAGGCACTCTGTTTTAAATGCTGCTTAAGACAAGAGGTTTATCTTTCTTGAATTTGGCTATTCTGTTTCCCCTCCAGCCCCTCAGCTAGAGGTGGTAACAAACTAGGAATTGCTGCAGAACAGAGAAGAAATATTCTTCCTTTTAGGTGGCATGCTGCTGTGGCAGAGACATGCTGCCACAGGACTTGAACTTAAAACCCCTCATTTTGATATATAAAAAGATTAGAAACAAAGCACAAGGTAGAGTTACAATTTCAGCTTGAGGCCAAAGTAGCTAACAATCTCCTAAACTGAAGCTCAAGTTACTTTGTTTAATTAGGAGCTTTAAAACAAAGTCAAGTTTTATAAAACTTATAGGATTATGTAACAATTAGCATACTAATATTACTCCCCCCCCCCACCCCGTTCTGATGGTCTCAAGAGAAAAACGAGTTTTCTTGATCATCTTTTTAAAATAAAAATCGTGGGCAGGTGGAGTTTTCAAGGTTCCCTCTGAGATTTGGGGAAGGAAGGAAGGAAACGGGAGGTGATAAAATTACAGATGATTTCATACCTTTTTCCAGTTCTAAACAGAAACCTACTTCTGCCTTCTGATAGACTGGTTTTCCAAAAAAGAGTTTGGGCTTTGCCTAAGAACCCTCCAGAGCCATGGTCCCGTCCATTTAAATGCAACCCCAGGAAGGTTAGTATAGCGATACATTTCATCTATAAACTTCAGTGTAAAATAACTGGATACAAACCGTTGGGTTCTTTCTCTCAACGGCAGCAAATATCTATGTACAAATGGGCATTACTTTTCTCAAAATTGGACTCCGTCCATTTCCTGAATTAACTTTCCAATTGTGGTTTGGCTACTTGTTTTCGATGGGTAGAATTGCAACTGTGATGAGGGAAGGGAATTCTTGCACTGGTTAGGTGGTCAGGCAAGGTTACCAACGGGCTCGTTCCGGATCCAGAAAGCGGAGCAGGTCATCTCCACTCCCCAGAACCGGATCATCTCTACACCCAGGAACTGGATCGTTCCCACTCCCAGAAATCCCCACTGCCCGCTCAAGATGGAAGGCAGTCACCGCCCAGCTCTCTGCCACCTGCAACTCTGGACTTGATTGTCCCCATCAGACCTTCAAAGGATCTGAATGTGGCCGACTTCTTCATGTCTCCAAGCTGCCTGCATATGGCAGAGCCCATAGTGAACAGGGCAGCTGACGTCTTTTGTTTCATGCAGGCGTTGGAGACCTGAACGTTGTGCCAGCTCTCGGACAGACTCTGCCTCAGCCCCACCAACGCCGTGCGGCCCGGCTTCCTCCTGAGCTCCACGCAGCGTCTCTCTTTGGCTGCCGGCGCGTGCTGTAGCTTTACAATTTCTGCCTCCAATTTAGTGAGCTCGGATATGAGCTCCTTTTGCTCGGCCCCTATGAGCGCCTCTGGTTGGGCAGTCGGGTGGATTAATATGTGCCCTTAGAGGTCTCTGTCATGGCGCCTGGCATGGACTGAGAAAAAAGATCTTCGTTAAGAGGGTCTAGGTCTAATTCTTGGTAGAGAGAGTCGAACTGGTGGCCAGTGGAGAAATAATCTTGGCCAGCAGAGTCGCAATCTAGGCCCGCGGAGTCAGACTCTCGACCGGTGGGGTGGGACTCGAGGCTGGACGGATCCATATGTTGGCCGGTGGAACTGACGCCTAGGCGGTGGGTGGACGCGTTGGCGGGCGAAGCGGACGCCTCTGCCCGCGAGGCCCATTTCTGGGGGTGTGTGGGGCAGGGGTGGGGGGAGGGCCGCGTCGGGGTCGCGGAGGCGGGGCTTCCGGTCGGAAAGCGGCCGTTGGAGGGACACGGCCTCGGCTCGGCGCCGCTTACTCTGGCTTTGGTGGTTGGATTTCACAGCGACCCTGTGAGGTAGGCAGTCCGCGGTTATTATCAGAGAGAAAAGGTTTCTTCCCCCTTGTCACAGTAAGTGACGGGTCCCGGCCTTCAAACCACGTCTGATTCCTCTTACGGACCTCCTTCTACCACACCCACACCGGCCATCCTCAAACCGTTGAAAATCGGTTGAACCCTTTGTACCAACAGAAGTTGACAAAAAAGCCCATACGTCACTCTCCCCATAGATATTCTCCAGCATGAACTCGAATATTTGCTGCCGTTTACAACTGCAAACGTTATTCCTAGCAGTCCTCACATTTCAGTAGTTGAGTTGATCTTCATTTAGGACGAGGGTGACGTTTCCTTTCAGCAGCCCTCCTACATAGGCTAATTAGCTTTTAAAAAAATACTTAGGTATATTTATAGAATAGAATTTTCCTCTCTGAAGTCCAAACATACTATCAGGATATTAAATTGGAGCTTATTATTCAACTATTATTCACTCTCTTTGGTGGTGTATATAATTGTGGCAAGAGTCCCTGGGGGAATCAAATTAGAATTCAGAATCTGGTTGAATCTGAAGAGCCAGCATCCCTCTCCTCCCAAGTGGTCATTTGTGTGAGTTGATATGCATGGGATGAAGGGGCTTGTTAGAGGAATTTTGTGCATAGATCCTCAGAGGTAGAAAAGGAATGACAGGGAGATGGAGGGGTGGAGAGAAGGGAAAGGGAAATGATCAAAAGATGTAGGAACATCCCTAGATTAAAAATGAAGATTCTTCCTGATGGAAACTTGAAGGCTGTATATATAAAGGCCGACAGTGGGTAGCAAGGGCTCCTTAAACACTGTATTTTGTTCCAGAGAATGGACTTTTCCATTGATGCTTGCAGAAACACTAGTGGTTCCAGAATTTCTCCTAGACTCTGAACCAGAAACTGCCCTTTTAATGCTGAAGATGAAGGGGAAAGAAGCCCATGAACTACGCTAAATAAAGGGCAATATGGGCAGACTTTAGGGGGAATTTTACAATGGAAGTTGTCCTCATCCCCTTTTTTCATTTGGATGAGGAAAGTGGGGGGAACAGATTCTCCCTTCCCAGAAGTTTTGACATTTGTCTTCTTTTTACGTGTTGGAGGATAGCGTGTTGGAAGATAAGTCCTAGGGGCAACAGTGGGGAGTAATCTAAGAGAAGAAAGTGGGCAAAGCTGGCATGTGAGCGAGAAAAGACTTGGTCAGTTACAGGGTGATGGATGTAGGTTGTTTGTGCTCTGCCAAGGAACCAAGGGCTTGGTGTGTTTCTCTAGTCAGGATCTAGAAATTTGGAGGATGCCTTTAAAGGGAGCAGGGGATTGTAAAAAGACAAGATTGACACTTACTTCTCACTATCCTCCTCCTTCCCAACCAACACACTTCCTGAATTGCAGCAATTCCAACAAAGACATAGACTGCTGCTAACATGTCTGCAGGGGACCCAGATTACTTGACCGTTAAGTAAGCAGGAAAATTTAGCAAGAAAATTTCTCTAGAAGATGCTCAAATTTTGAGTACCAGGAGATACGCCTTGCCTGAAGCGCCTGGGCACAGAGTGGACATCTACAGAAAGGACAGAGCTGAAGCAAATGGAAGGGCTGTCCCTGAGCATAGAGGACTCCCAGAAATAACTGGAGACCTGGGGAGGGGTGCTGAAGTCCTGAAGATTGACACTGAGGGTTTAGAACCAGAAAAATGTGGGGGCCCAAGCAGTTTGATCCATAGACTCCAGAGGCTTGGGGGCAATCAGGCTATTAATAGAAAACTCATGCTTTTTTAAGGTTATGACCATTGTGGTGGCTTTGCTAAGGCCTGGACTCTGCTCCCTAGTTGCTTAGCTATTCTTGTGTTAAAACTGCCATGCCTATTATGGCAACAGTATAATTACTTTATTTCCTTGATTCTGAGACACAATCAATTCTAAGACATATTTTTGTTTTAATAAGAGGTTTCTAGGAGGAAAAACCTACTATATTAAATCGTCCATTGATTGTAAGATGCAATCCCAATTTTAGAATCATTAAAATGCCGCAAAATGTGTATTTCAGAATTGAAGAAATACAATAGTAATGCAGCAAGCTACAAACACTAATGGCTCTGCTTGATTCTTCTACTGGAATTCAGAATGGACCTTCATTTGCACTGGTTCCTCTTCCCTTTCTAAAAGAAAGGACAGAAAGGAAATTAGCATTTCTTAAATATCTGCTATAATAATAAAAATAACAGAGACATCTAATATTTATTAACTGCTTATTATGTGCCAGGAATTGTTCTAAGTTCTTTCACATACGTTCTTTCATTTAATCCTCATAATAATCTTGAGAGGTAGGTATTAGAAATACTGTTAATATCTGTGAGACTCAGTTCCTCCATTTTTGCAGATCAGGAAACCAAGATGCACAGAGAATAACTTGTCTGAGGTAACATAATTATTAAGTAGCAAACTTAGGGTATTAATCTATAAACTTAGGGCTGCTTCAGTTTTTTTTAAATTCATTTTTAAACTTTTTATTCTCTTTCTTAAAAATTTTGAAAGATATCATGTATATAAATGTATATATATGTACCTTTAAAAATTATAAATATAAGTAACTATGTACTCACCACTCAACTAAGAAATAGTATGTTCCCACTGTTTTTGAAGCTCACTACATTTCCTTCTCATTCTCTTTCCTTACCCCTAGTTAACCTCTACTCCAAACTTGGGGTGATCATTCCTTTTTTGCCTTATAAGTTTTTACCACCTATGTATACAGCTGTAAATAATGTATTATTTAGTTTTGCCTGCTTTTGAACTTTATTTTTGCTGAGGTATAATTGACATATGACATTATATTAGTTTCAGGTGTACAACATAATGATTTGATATTTGTGTATAATGCAAAACGATCACCATAAGTCTAGTTAATATGTCACTGTTTTTGAACTTTATATAAATGGAATCATATCATGTATTCCTCTGTGACTTGCCCATTGTTTTTTAGATTCTTCCATGTTGGTGGTGTTGCTATAGTTTATTCATTTTCACTGCTGTATAGTAGTCCATGGTATGCATATAGCACAATGTATGTAAACATTCTATCTGTGAAAATTGTTTGCTGAGACGTTGACTGACTTGAAGATTGGTTTCTTTGGCTTCAGGCCTGTCTGAAGTCTATTCCTGTACATACACTTAATGTTTTCGTGTACATGTGACTTCATATTTGTTCCTAATAGACTCTTTCTTCCTGAAATATATCCTGAAACATATCTGAGGTCTTCTCTCTCCAGCTTCATTTCTTCTACTTGCCATCATGTACTTTATACTCAGGCATACTAAATTACTGCAGTTCTGAAAACAGCAAGTTCAGCATGCTCTTTTGCCTCTAGGCCTTTGTCCATGTTGCTTTCTGACTGGAATGCTTATTTCTTGGCTAACTCTTGCCCACCTATCAGGTTTGTCTGGTTACAAAAGCCTTCCTCTATGACAT
The DNA here is from genome assembly GCF_020826845.1 of Diceros bicornis minor. Lineage (NCBI taxonomy): Eukaryota > Metazoa > Chordata > Mammalia > Perissodactyla > Rhinocerotidae > Diceros > Diceros bicornis. The sequence goes on from NC_080761.1 coordinate 10,343,338, forward strand.
TCTAGTGTGGGGCTTCTTCTTGAGCTAACAGAGGGGGCTTCCAGCCATCATCTCAGGGTTTAGTCAGAGTTGGTTTTCCAAATGGTCCAACGTACTAATGAATAAAACCTCAGAGTTGCACTTGGTGCCTGGAAAGAGTGTATATAAGGTCTGTTTTGTATAGTAGTAACTGTAATGAACAGGAAACATGGAAATACCACTTAGAATTGTCAGTACCCAATTTAAAAATATCCTTAGGTTGGAGGTAGGGCACAAATCACATCCTGGGTGGTAAAAAAAGAAATGGGTGAATACATATTATTTTATTTGCCTTCAGGACTTTTGGCTAGATTCCAGAGGACTTTCTCCAAGAACAAGATACATTAGATGGAAAAAGCCAAATACCATATGATTTCACTCATATGTGGAAATTAAAACAACAACAACAACAACAACAAACAGACACATAGACACAGAGAATAGATTGGTGGTTACCAGAGGGGAAGGGGGGAGGGAGGAGGGCAAAAGGCATAAAAGGGCACATTTATACAGTGATGGATGGCAATTAGACTTTGGGTGGTGAACACCATGTAGTCTGCACAGAAGTCTAGACATAATGATGTATGCCTGAAATTTATATATTATAAACCAGTGTTACCTCAATCAAAAAATTAATTATAAAAAAACACCCCACTCTCTTTGCCTGGAGTGAGCTCTCTGGCATGAGAAAGAAACCTCTCATTTGGTTCCCTCTTTGTGTTTTTTGACACCAGCTGCTTATCTTTTGACATCTCACCAAGAAATACCTCAAGGGATGGTTGGAGATGGGAAGTAAAAATAAAATTAGTTGATTATATACTTAAAAAAAATAAGCTTTTGATTTTTGAGTAGTTGTAGATTTGCATAAAAGTTGCAAAGATCGTACAGAGTTCCCATATCCCCTCACCCAATTTCCCCTTTTATTAACATCTTACATTACTGTGCTACATTTGTCACATCTAAGGAACCAACATTAGTATATTTCTGTTAACTAAGTCCCATGATTTGGATCTCCTAGTTATTCCCTGATGTCCTTTTTGTAATCCAGGATTCCATCCACATGCCACATTAAATTTAATCCTAGTGTCTTCTTAGCCTCCTCTGGTCTGTGACAGTTTTTTGGACTTACCTTGTTTTTGATGACCTTGACAGTTTTGAGTAAGTGTTGGTCAGGTATTTTGTAGAATGCCTATCAATTTGAGGTGGTCTGATGTTTTTCTCATGGTTAGACAGGGGTTATGGGTTTGGGGGAGGATGACCACAGAGGAGAGCACCATTCTCATCACATTGTATCAAGGATACATGCTATCAACATGACTTATCACTGAGTCTAAATACTTTTTAATATCTTTAGTTAAGTGGTTGGATGGTGAGAGCATAGATGTTTAAGTTGGAAAAGTGAATTCAGATCATAGCTCCGTCATTTATTAGTGTGTGACTTGGGAAACAATCTCTATTCCTTCGTTTCCTCATCTGTAAAGTAAGGATAATAATAGTATCTACCTCATTAAATTAGTAAATACATGAAAAGCACTTAGAGCAGTATCTGGCACAGAGAAGTAGGATGTAAGTTTTGACTATTATTGATGTTATTGACTAACACGAGATTTGTGTATTTCTGTTGTATATGTCTTCCTGTCTTTCTTTGCCTCAGAAAATTATACTAATGGTTTTTAGTGATAAAAAGAAATCCCATCAACCTGGGTTTTAAATTTTGAACATGGGATGATCTTTGTCTTATTGTCTCTTGGAGTTTCGAATTTTCCCTAAAATACCATACTTTCCCTTAAAATTTGCATTGTCTGCCAATGAGAATCTTTTGCAGGAGACTCCTTTGAGTATTTTCATGATCATTTTGTTTGTATAATTCAGTTGTTAAACTTGTGCTATATTCTCTTATAATTTGAAAATTCTCTTTGGAGTGCTGGCTCTTTTAGCCATTGATCCACTGATATATTTCTGGTTCCCCAGGCCAATTCTAATTAATAATCTATGAAAAAGAGTTATTACTGTTTTTTTCCTTTTGGCCCAAGCAAAAGAATCCCAGGGTGTGTTTCAGCATTTATTAATATTACAAATGAAGATTTAATATTGTTCACTGCATAGTTAATTGTTGATCTTAACACCTCCAAATAGGGAGGACAATTGCATTTACAAATCTGTATGTCAGTTTTCTGATGCGTTTTCCAGTTTTCTATTTGTAATTCTCAGTGATAATTTTGAATACTGATTCTGAATATTAAAATATATTCTTTTGCTGTTAGGATTTCTGAAAATTTCATTTGAAACTTTGCAAAATGTTTTATACAAATCCAAATATGCATATTTTATTTATTTATTTATTTATTTATTTATTTATTTATTTATTTATTTATTTATTTATTTATTTAGTGAGGAAGATCAGCCCTGAGCTAACATCCATGCCAATCCTCCTCTTTTTGCTGAAGAAGACCGGCCTTCGGCTAACATCTGTGCCCATCTTCCTCCACTTTATATGGGACGCCGCCACAGCATGGCTTGACAAGTGGTGCCTCGGTGCATGCCCAGGATCCGAACCCAGGCCGCCAGCAGCAGAGCGCACGTGCTTAACCGCTATGCCATGGGGCCGGCCCCCAAATATGCATATTTTAAAATATTTTTGTCTAATGTCTTATTTTTTTCCCGAAAATGGTATCACCCTGGCTGTTAGTCTCTTTTCTTTTTGCTTTGTTTCTTGGCAAGTTTGGCCAGTAGAATAGAGACATTTGTAGAGAATCTGTATGTGTCTGTGTGTGTGTGTGCATGTGTGTGCAAGTGGGAGCCCATGCATAGGCATGTCATGTGTTGGATCAACAAAGAGAACGTCTACATTTACCTTTAGCAGCAGAAGAAATTCTTACTGAATACTTACTATGACCCATGTACTCTTTTAAGCACTTCCCATACAGTATCTCATTTGATTCTAACCCTGTGAGGTTGGTACTGTTATTGTTCCCATTTTTAGAGGTGAGGAAACTGAGACAGAGAGAGGTTAAGTACTTGCCCAAATTCACAGAGCTAATAAGTGGCAGAGCTGGAATCTAAACCTAGGTCTCTCTGACTCCAAAGTCCATTCTCTTTCTCTACCATTCATTGCATGTTCCCTAGAACATCCCCATTATACTATTTTTTTTCTTGAGATATGGCATATATAACTCGCATAGTATCTTTCTGTGTATGTGTTTAGGAATATATCCTTCTAGACTTAATTTTTAAAGTGAGATATAACATACATAAAGTGGCCAAATCTTGAGTGTATAACTCAAGGTATTTGTATATATGTACATACCCGTGTAACCACCCCCATATCAAGACACGGAGTATTTCTAATACTTCAGAAGACTATCTCATGCCCCTTTCCAATCATAGCCATTCCTCTCACACAGGTAGTGGCTAATCTGGCCTTGATCAACATAAATTTTGCCTGTTCTTAAACAGCCTGTAAATGGAATAATATAATAAACACTCTTTTTTTTGTGTGTGGCTTCTTTTATTTAAAATTATGTCTGAGATTTATTTATGTTGTTATGTATTTATTTTGTTATGTATTTTTTATTTCTATGTATAATATCCTTTTAAAGCTAACATTTCCTTCTAGCTGCAAAAGTAATACATTTTCAAAGCAGAGAATTTGGGTAAATAGGAAAAAGCACAGAAAGGAAATCAAAATGACTAGTAACTCCACTATCCAGAGATAATTATTGTTAAAGCATTTGATTATACCCTGTCAGGCTTTTTTCCCCTATGCATATATGATTATTAGATTCAAATTATATATACATTTCTGTCTTATAACCTGTTATTTTCTCTTAACAGTTTATCATGAACATTTTCGATGTCATTAAACATACATTTTTTACAATATTTAAAAATATTTTTAAAAACACTTTTATTAAAAAAATATGTTTTTTGGTGGTGTAGGGGAATATGCAAAGTATTCACAAGACACAAAATTCAAAAGGTACAACAAGGTAGGAAAAGTCTCTCTCTTATACTTACCCTAGCCACCCCTCCACCTCCTACCCCACCCCAGGATCCAGAGTTATGAGTTTCCAGTATATTATTCTGAAGCTGTTTTGGGCACATGTAAACAAATATGTACACATGTTACTTTTTCCCTTCTTATGCACAAATGTTAGCATACTTCACTATTTTGCCCCTTGCTTTCTTTACTTAATAAGGTTTCTTGGAGATATTTCCACATCAGTTTCAAAAGCTTCCTTGTCCTTAACGTAAAATAAAATGCTTACTTCACTCATATTAAGTGAAATATAAATTATGGCTACACTGAGAAACCATTTTTCATCTGATTGGCAAAAATAAAATGGCATTCAGTGTTGTCAAGGGTATAAGGAAATAATAATAGTCAAGCACTATTCTAAACAGTTAACTTTTTTTTTGCTGAGGAAGATTCACCCTGAGCTAACATCTGTTGCCAATCTTCCTCTTTTTGCTTGAGGAAGAATCGCCTTGAGCTAACATCTGTGCCAGTCTTCCTCTATTTTGTATGTGGGTTGCCGCCACAGCGTGGCTGCCAATGAGTGGGTGTAGGTCTGCACCTGGGAACTGGACCCAGGCTACTGAGGTGGAGGCTGCTAGGCCACGGGGCTGGCCCCTCCCCTTTTTAAAATTGAGGTAACATTGGTTTATAACATTATCTAAATTTCAGGTGTACATCATTATATTTCAATTTCTGTGTAGATTACATCCTATTCACCACCCAAAGACTAATTACCATCCATCACCATACACATGTGTCTAATCACCCCTTTCACCCTCCTCCCTTCCCTCTTCCTCTCCGGTAACCACCAGTCCACTCTCTCTTTCTGTGTTCGTTGTTTTTATCTTCATTTTATGAGTGAGATCATATGGCATTTGACTTTCTTCCTCTGACTTATGTTGCTTAGCATAATACCCTCAAGGTCCATCCATGTTGTTGCAGATGGTGAGAATTCATCTTTTTTATGGCTGAGTAGTATTCCATTGTGTATATATACCACATCTTCTTTATCCATTTGTCCCTTGATGGGCACCGAGGTTGCTTCCAAGTCTTGGCTATTGTGAATAGTGATGCAGTGAACGTAGGGGTGCATATATCTTTACACATTTGTGTTTTCATGTTCTTTGGATAAATACCCAGCAGTGGAATAGCTGGATCGTATGGCAGTTTGATTCTTAATTTTTTGAGGAATCTCCATACTGTTTTCCATAGTGGCTACACCAGTTTGCACTCTTACCAGCAATGTATGAGAGTTCCCTTTTCTCCACATCCTCTCCAACACTTGTTATTTCTTGTCTTATTAATTATAGCCATTCTGAGGGTGAGGTGATAACTCATTGTAGTTTTGATTGGCATTTTCTTGATAATTAGGGATGCTGAACATCTTTTCATATGCCTCTTGGCCATCTGTATATCCTCTGTGGAAAAATGTCCATTCAGATATTCTTCCCATTTTTTAATTGGGTTGTTAGTTTTTTTGTTGTTGGGATGCATGAGTTCTTTATATATTTTGGAAATTAACCCCTTATCAGATGTATGGTTTGCAAATATCTTCTCCCAATTGTTAGGTTGTCTTTTCATTTTGTTGATGGGTTACTTTGCTGTGCAGAAGGTTTTTAGTTTGATGTAGTCCCATTTGTTTATTTTTTCTATTGTTTCTCTTGCCCAGTCAGACATGGTGCGTGAAAATATGTTGCTAAGACCGATGTCAAAGAGCGTACTGCCTATGTCTTCTTCTAGAAGTTTCATAGTTTCAGGTCTTACATTCAAGTCTTTAAGCTATTTTGAGTTAATTTTTGTGTATGGTGTAAGATAATGGTCTACTTTCATTCTTTTCCATGTGGCTGTCCAGTTTTTCCAACACCATTTATTGAAGAGACTTTCCATTCTCCATTGTATGTTCTTGGTTCCCTTGTCAAAAATTAGCTGTCCATAGTTGTGGGTTTATTTCTGGGCTCTCAGTTCTGTTCCATTGATCTGTGTGTGTGTTTCTGTGCCAGTACCATGTTGTTTTGATTACTATAGCTTTGTAGTATATTTTGAAATCAGGGAGTGTGATACCTCCAGCTTTGTTATTTTCCTCAGGATTCCTTTGGCTATTTGGGGTCCTTTGTTGTTCCATATAAATTTTAGGATTCTTTGTTCTATTTCTGTGAAAAATGTCATTGGAACTTTGATAGAGATTGCATTGAATCTGTAGATTTCTTTAGGAAGTATGGACATCTTGACTGTTAATTCTTCCAATCCAAGAGCACGGAGTATCTTTCCATTTTTGTGTCTTTTTCTATTTCTTTCAACAATGTTTTATAGTTTTCAGTGTACAGGTCTTTCACTTCTTTGGTTAAATTTATTTCTAGGTATTTTACTCTTTTTTGTTGCAATTGTAAATGGATAGTATTAATTTCTCTTTCTGCTACTTCATTGTTAGTGTATAGAAATGCAAGTGGTTTTCGTAAGTTGCTTTTGTATCCTGCAACCTTACCATATTACTTTACTATTTCTGAAAGGTTTTTGGTGGATTCTTTAGGGTTTTCTATATAGAAAATCATGTCATCTGCAAATAGTGAGGGTTTCACTTCTTCCTTTCCAATTTGGATCCCTTTTATTTCTTTTTCTTGCCTGATTGCTCTGGCTAGGACTTCCAATACTATGTTAAATAAGAGTGGCAAAAATGGGTAAACAGTTAACTTGTGATAAATCATTCAATCCTCGCAGCAACCCTATGAAGTAGGTTCTATTTTTATGCCCATTTTACAGAGAAGGAAACTATTGCACAGAGATTATAACTTACCTAGGACACTCTTATACAGTACTGGGGAAGAGTAAACTGATAGAATTTCTATGAAGAGAAATTAAGGCAATAGCTAGCTATCAAAATCATTTACTGGGGCCGGCCCAATGGCTTAGTGGTTAAGTTTGCACACTCTGCTTTGGCAGCCCGGGGTTCGCGAGTTCGGATTCCGGTGCAGACCTATGCACTGCTCATCAAGCCATGCTGTGGTGGCATCCCATATACAAAATAGAGCAAGATGGGCACAGATGTTAGCTCATGGCTAATCTTCCTAAGCAAAAAGAGGAAGACTGGCAGCAGGTGTTAACTCAGGGCTGATATTCCTCACCAAAAAAAAAAAAAAAAATCATGCATTTACTCTTTGACCAGAATTTCACTTCTAGGAATTTATCTTATCATATACTCCATGTGAGAAATTATACGTATATAAGGTTATTTTTTGTAGTAATGTTTATAGTAGGAAAGTGTCAAGAGCTGAGCTGGAGAGAGCTGAGCTGCCAAAATCAAAGTAACAGTCAAGTGTTTCATTACTTACTCTTCTAGTATAAGCAAGAGGCTGACCAAGAGAAAGCATGGGCTCCCCCAGTGTTCCATTCTTCCCCATGGAACAGTACCCAGCAAGGGTCAGTGCAGATGTGAGGATGTGAGGATATGAGGACGTGAGGATATGAGGATCTTCACACTGCCAAGGGAGCCCTGAACAAAAGGTTTCTGCCATTATTGACCCAGGGGCTGGGAGGAGGGAGAGGAGAAGAGAATGGGAATGGAAAAATAGTATTGAGTCAGAGTGGAGAAAAGTGTCTTCAAGATTCCTCTCCCCCTACATAAGGAGGTCTCAGCAGAGGTGTCTGGGAAAGGCTCCTGATAAAGAGGCCTCCAAATGGAGGTTCCTGTGCTAGGAATGCAGATATATGTAAGAGCATGGTTGCCTGGGGGGCTTGAGTCCTTGACTACAACTCCCTTCCGAGACTACAGGGCACTGGCTGTGCACCAAGTCTGGTGAGGGAGGGCAGCTTTTCCCAAGAGACTTGCAAGGTAAAGCCTGTTTAATTGCCTGTGGTTGGGCCTGAGAGATGACACATAGGTTTTTGGCCAGGAGTCAGACTCATCACTAAGATTATAAACAATTTAAATGTTCTTCAGTAGGATATTGGTTGAACAAATTGTGGTAAACCCATACAATGTCTTAGAGTATAGAAGGGGAACATGATTTTCATTGGTAGCAAAGTCACGATCCCAGCTGGAAATAGATGATTTACTTAAAATGAATAATTTAAGAGAGTTTAGGAAGGATTGAGGGATACTGCAACAGCCAGAACTAGCAACAGGGAAGCCATTACTATCCCTAGGCCTGAATGGGTGCAGGAGGGAATGGTTATAGCAACCTCTTGAGAGCTCTGGCCTTCTGTAGAGGCACATAGCCAGTGCCAGACTATGGCCCAGCAGGGAGGGGGCAGGAGGAATAAGTACCCTGACCTCTCTCCTTCCATGTTTGATCAGAACATCCATCTTTTGCTGATGCTTTCCATCTGCCAAACCTAACCCGAAGCCAGAGGGTAAGGGAACCTGTTAGAAGCAGTCTATACAGATTAACCTTACAGGCACAGAGTAGGGAGAAAAAGAGTGGGGAAAATGTACAAGGGTGGAGATTGAAGCTGTACCCAGCAAGGGTTAGGTGGATCAGTGCAGATGTGAGGCAAACAAAATATCTAACTCAATGATTTCATTGTATAAATATATAATTATTTAATCTATCATCTGTTGTTGCTTCCAGATTTTCTTTCTTCTTATTATAAACATTCTTTTATTTATTTATTTATTATTATTTTTTTTGTGAGGAAGATCAGCCCTGTGCTAACATCTGCCAACCCTCCTCTTTTTTTTTTTTTTTTTTTTTTGCTGAGGAAGACTGGCCCTGGGATAACATCCGTGCCCATCTTCCTCCACTTTATATGGGACGCCACCACAGCATGGCTTGCCAAGTGGTGCATCGGTGCGCGCCTGGGATCCGAACCGGCGAACCCTGGGCTGCCGCAGCGGAGCGTGCGCACTTAAGCACTTGCACCACCGGGCCGGCGCATTCTTTTATTTAAATCTTCGCATGCCTATTCTTATTTCCATAAGATATATTCTTAGTAGAGTGGCTGGGCCCCACTTTTAAGATTTTTGATATATATAACCCTCAGAAAAATTTTAACAATTTACCCTCTACCAGCAGAACGTGAGAGAGTTTGTTTTTCAGCATTCTCATTAACATTAGTCTTTACCAATTTAATAGGGAAAAAATTACATTTTGCTGTGTTAATTTATATTTCTTTGGTTACTAGTTGAACTTAAAAATAAAAAAAATCTTCATTGGCCATCTGTGGTTTTGCTGTTTTGTTAAATTATCTTCTTGTTTTAGTACAAAATCCTTACTGTCATTTGTGCCTAGTGCCCTTCAAACCATAGATCCTCTGTTTTACCCTCTCTAGAGGATAAACCTTCAATATTTTGTGGTGATCTTTGCCATGGTTACTTGACTAGAGTTGGGGGAGAGTTGTAGGAGTGTCTAACTCCCTGACCAGAGTTTCAACCTACCTTCCTGTTTTTAGTTCCGTTTTCACACCACCACCCTCTTCTTCCTACTTCCAGAGACACCTGGTGCTGCCAGTTCCTGAGCCTTTTGGTGGCAGTGCAATGCAGTTTGCTTTGGTTGTTGACTTTCTCCACTGCCAGCTTAGAATTCAAATTTCTCAGGTCTCCCAAGTAAGTTACTACTCTTCCCTTTGCTTTCCCTGTTCCTCATTTTTGTGGTGGTGATCTCTTCTCTTGATCTCTTTATCCTTATATATTATGCCTTAAAAGTATATAATTCCCTTTCCTGTCATTTTAATGAGTTTATTGGAGGGTGTGGAGTTTTAACAGCAAGTCCCAAGGTGAATTTGTATCTTAAAGTTGAAAGTGTTTTACTGGGCCTTATTTGGTTGGTAAATACTACAGATGTCTCATAGACTCAGAAGGGATAGGAAGGATAGCTGTTTAGACCAGAGAGCCTTGAAGTTGCCTCATATCAGTGTGAGGAAAGCTCCTCTATTGATGAAAATTGTTTCCATGACCTCTTAGAATATCTCTGCACTCACATTCATAAAGGTGTTAAACAGTTGGGTTGTTCATGCAAAAACGTTTGTGAACTTGATTATTAGCATGCAATCTAATGAATCAGACAGGTACACATTTATTATAGTCACAGTTTAGGTTAAACCTCTCAGGAACATAGCAAAATATTTAATAACTGATGATGCATGAGCACTGACAATCAGAATGGACAGTTGCTGGAATAGGGTCCAGGAGGCATTCTGCTGGCCATTTATATGCTGGATCATGAGGTGATCTGGGCCACTGAGGAGGCCTAGGAGGGGTTAGGGTGAGGGGGACACTTCGAGGGCTCAGTGCAGCTGCTGTTTGCCAACTAGTATGGAAGTGTTTTCATATTTTACGGTAGGTATGGTCAAAATGGTACATATAACTAATTATCAGTCTTGAGCCTTTCCCTTTTGCTTCAACCATGTTGCTTGTATGTGAATTTTTTACCCTCTCTAGGATGCTCTAGATGTTTCTTTAATCCATGTTTTACCTGTGTCGTCTGTCACTGCCTTATTTCCTCTTTTCAACATCTTTCCTAGCTTTCTACGGATAATGGATCCTGTCTATTAGATTCAGGCCCTCACTAGTTCCTGAGCCAGTCCTGAAGATGGTGGCTGTCTAATCAATAACATCAGCAACCTAGTGCTTGCTTTCCAACAAGAGCCCTGACTGTGTAGGTAATCCCTGAGTTGTAACTTTCCCTTCCATCCCCCAACTTGGCTTTATTTGTAGGGTGGACTTTTGCCTCAGTTTCCCTCCCCAGTATGCTTGGTACCTGATACCTTTTGGTGCATCCTACATCCTTTGATTCCCTCTCTCCCTAGTCACTTTCTGTATTCTTGCTGCAAATGGATAGATATAGCCTGGAATCATGATATAGCTACCTATGTGGCTTTGAGCACACCTGCCCTCTCTGCTCTGCTCTCTACCCCTGGATTGTACTCTTTTGGTATTGATGCTTGCCCAACTCATGACCAAGTATTGCTGTGCCCTTTGGATGCTATATTATTGACTGTCCATCTGCTCCCACAGGACCATGTTTCACACCTTGGATTGGGCAAATTTACCACCCTAAAAAGAAAAAAAATCAATGTTCTGTTAGCAAGGATGGAGGAAAGAATGGCTGACAGGTTAGATACCAAACAGCTTTTGGCACACCATATCACATACTGGCACTGGAGGTTCTGAACTAAACAGGCCCTCCAAAATATCTAATTATGAAGCTTATGGTGGGCAAGTGCCACCCAGGTACTCAGAGCTTCCAATTAGCTTTTTAGTCCCCCTCTCTTAACTATGAGAAGACAACCGAAGATTATCAGACATTTGAGGAAGGCTGTATACACAAAAGAAAGATACCAAATCATGCAAACATAAAAAATAACTTGGAGGAAACCAAGGCAATGTAGGGACAAGAAAAAAAGTTTTATTATTGTTAATATTCTCAGAGAGATAAAGCATAAATGATTCCTCTAGTTCAAAGGAACACACTGAGCACACACGTTTACATCCCCTGCCTCCAAAAACACACTGAGGTCAAATACAAAACCTACTATAAAAGTATGACAAAAAAGGACTATAGAGAAACATCCCGGCAGAAGACCTGAAAATCTGAACAAATTCTGGAAGATAGAGTGTAAGATAGTATTAGATAAGAAAGACAGGACACTGTAGCCCACAATCTAACGCAAACAGAGAAGTGGGCAGAAGGAGCAGGGCGCTGATGAGAGCCCAGAAAGACGTCCAAGCTTCAACTGAAAAAGACCTGGAACAAAGTGTATCGTGGGAAGAATGATTAACAGAGTAAACTTCCTATTTGAATACAGCTGACATCATTCAAATGAGTGAGGAAAGGCTGGACACTAATATCACAGGGATAGCTCGCTAGAGGCCACCTGGGAAAAGATAGTTCTCTCTTTCACACCATAGAGCAGGATAAAATTAAAATGCATTCAAGATATAAATGCAAAAAATAAAATCACATTCTAGAAGACTACACAGAAAAATGATTTTACAGTGTTTGAGTGGCAGATGCCCAACTATGACTGAAAATCCAGGAATCAGAAAAGAAAAAAGTATAAATTTGACAACATAAAAATCAGATGCCTTTATGACCAAAAAAAAAAAAAAAACAAAAGTCATGAACAAGACAAAAATAGAAAAAACTGTAAGAAAATTATGCAATTTATATCACAGAAAAATGGCTATAAGGGTATACTGGATACAGTCATTAAAATCAGCACATCAATAGGAGAATGGGTAAGGGATAAAGAATTCAACAACAAAGAAATATAGTGAACTAAACTGAGACCATTTTTAAGTCACATTGGTAAAAATCCAAAGTTGGATGCACACTCTATTTGCAAGACTGTGTGGAGGAAACGCGCTCTCAGAATGTTGGCTCTACCTTCAATTACACCCACAACCTGACCACTTCAAAGTAACTAACACCCTTATGATCATCATTTCTTGCTAGGATTACAGAAACAGACCCCTATGTTGTACCTGCTTCCACCACTGCCCTACCAGAGTCTACCTTCCAACAGTAGACAGAGTTATTCTTTCAAACTCTGACTCACACCTATCCTTTTGACTCAGAATGATAAAAACCCAAACCCTCCATATCACCTAACTAAATGGAGAGAGATACTGTGTTCATGAACTGGAAGACTCATTATGATCAAGATGTAATTTCTCCCCAAAGTGGTCTATACCACAAATTCTATAGATTCTGTGCAATCAAAACCAAAATCTCGGCAGGCTTTTTTGAGATACACAAGGTGATTTTTAAAACTTTCTATAAAGAAGCAAAGGACATAGAATATCAAAAACAGTTTTAAAAAAGAACTTGGAAGACTTGCATTACATGATTTCAAGACTTAGTGTAAAGAGACACTCATCAGAACAGTGTGGTATTAGCAAAAGGATTAACACAGATCATCAGAAGTAAACAGAGTCCAAAACAGACCCATACATACACTGCTGGTTGATTTCCCACAGAGGTGCCAAATTCAGTGAAGAAAGGACAGTCTTGTCAGCAAATGGTGCTGACAGGTGGCTGTGCAAAGCTGGAGAGCGCAAATATGGCAAGGGCATGTTCCTCTACTCCAAACGTCTAGAGTCCGCTGCCAGCACAAAATATGAAGACCCTCCAACCCTGAAATTCTAGGTTTCAGATTGGGCCAACTAGAACATATTCTGTCCTTTTTTGATTAGCAGCCTTTATACTAAAATAAAATTTAAAAGCTGATCAAAAAAGAAAATTACTGATATAAGAGATAAAAGACTGAAATCCTAAGAGAGTACTATCAATCAGTTCATGAAAATACATTGAGAAACATAAATAAAAATGAAGTTTTCTATGAAAATGTAATGACCAAAGTAATACCAAGAAAAAAATACAAAGCTGGTATAGGCTTATAACTAATCAACTAATTCAATAAAATATTCAAGCAAAAACTCTTCATAAGGCCCAAATTTATAGGTGAGTTTCATAAAAGCTACATGTAACACAATTTTCTCATCTAAATTATTAGAAAAGAAAATGAGCAAGACCATTTTCTTTTATGAGACTATGACCTTGATACCACAATTGGACAGAGAAACAAGAAAGTACAGTCTAATCCAACCTGTGGATACAGAAATAAAACTACTAAATATAGTGTTAGCAAAAAGCCCTAGGAAAATATGTAAGAAGCAACTTACCACACTTAGCAACTAGGGTCTATACAGGAATCCAAATTCATATTAGAAAATCCCTTATACCGTTTACAGTATTTATAGATTAAAGGAAATAAACTATAGCTTTATTCCAATAGATGCAGAAAAGGGAATCAACATAGTGCATTGCACATTCAGGACTAATATGAAATCTTAGCAAACGGGTACCTGGAGGGAACCTACTTACCCTGACAAGGTTACCTACCCAACGCTGACAGCAAACATCATAGTTAAGAGTAAAACAGGGTATATTTTCCATCAAGAATGACTTGACCTATTGCTATTTCTCCTTCTCCATTTCCTGCATGGATCCTTCCAAACCTTAAATCCATTACAATACAAAGTGGGGACTGAATAAAGAGCTCACTTGAGGGATGTTCATTTTCTGTGGCTCCTGGGAGAGTGTAGAGAACTGTGGTTCAGCTGAGGGGACAGAAAGAAGACGGGGGTCCTGAGATTTGACCTGCCTTACAGCTCCTAGATTCACTCCCCCAAATCTCAGCACCCCAGTTAGGGATCATCTTCCCCAAAGACATAGGGCCCTCTGGGCCTTGAAAAGGCACGAGAAGGATCATGGGCAGGTGCCACCACTGTCTTTGTGTGACTCTGAAATGATCGTCTGCAGTTTTTTACCGAGTGAACATAAACTTTTGATTGATTTAACGATAACACATGTCCTTCTGACTAACACAAAGAAATAAAAACAGGTTAACTGAATTAAAGTACACCAAAGGATAAGATAGTATTCTTTCATTAAAATTAACTTAGAAGAAAAATTCTCACTATGCATCATTTATTTATTTTTCTCGTATTATTTACCCTCCGGGTATAGACAATCCACAGAAAGCCTAGTAAAAGGGAAGGGATGCTTGAAGGCAGGAATTTTTGTTTGTTTCTTTCAGCTGGGATTTATTTCCCAAAAAGCCCTTTGGTAAGATCTTTTTGGTGCCTTACCTGTGAGAGAGGGAACTGCACTGTTTTCCTTTTGACTCTGTCACAAACAAACTGGGTTTCCCTGGACAAGTCACTGAAACTTTCAGGCCCAACGTCTTTAAAGTTTTCAAGATAATGTCATTAATGTCACATGTGGTGATGGACACCTGTGACAGCAGCGCAGCATCTGTAACGAGTGGGGGGCATTTAAGGGGGCTGGAGACAGAACTTCCTCCCTCTGCCTGGTTATCCCTTACCCCCGGACCTCGCCCTCACAAGCTCTTCAACAAAGCAGCCTTCCCTGAGCAGCCTGCCCCTGGGCCACCCCAGCTCTCCCTGCTCTTCTCAAAGACGGCCCAAACTCCTCACTCACAGTGTGGTGGCTCCTGAAGGTGGCATCATCATTAAGTCTGGCTCATTCCAGGCAAGGGGATCAGATCTGCTTCTGACCTTGCAAATCTAGGATCTGCTCCTTCCTGGGCTCTTCTGTCTCTGCTCTGAAGCTCTAGAGAGAGGTCTAAGGTCAGAAGGGCACTCTCTTCTAGGTCAGACTCCTTCACAGAGGCCCCTCCTTCCTACCTCATAAGGGTTGCTTTGTTTTAAGGCAACTGAGACATGGCTCTGAGACACAAATTCATTTTAGGGGCAAAAACTTCACCCTTGGAATTCAATATATCAGACTTAAAAGGCCGCCTGTCAATGCAGAAGGAGCCAGGAACCTCTGTCTGACCTTTGTACCTGAAGAGACACTAGAAATCCCAGAATAGTGGCACATTGTAGGGTTCCATCTGCCTTCACTTTCCCTTATACCCCTGGGGATGCGGGGACAGGCCACTTTCCTAAGTGCTGTGACGGCTGCGATGCCAGTCTTAGGCAGGCGTGATATTAGACGAAGCCCGAGACTGAAGTAAGAACACCTGCCCCTGAATCCAAACTCCCTCACTGCTAGCTCCTGACTTGAGCACATCGTTCCACCCCGCTGAGCCTCGGTTTCTGTTCAGGTGGTTGTGAGGGTACGGTAAGCCTCCAGCGAAAAAAGACAAAGCGTCTTCTAACTATGACAGCAGTTGTCACTTACTCAGGGCTTACTACCTGCCACTTGTCTAAATACTTTACAACGCATGACAGACCTAAGTTCCAAAACGACGCCGTGAG
The DNA here is from genome assembly GCF_020826845.1 of Diceros bicornis minor. Lineage (NCBI taxonomy): Eukaryota > Metazoa > Chordata > Mammalia > Perissodactyla > Rhinocerotidae > Diceros > Diceros bicornis. Next base: position 10,359,096 of record NC_080761.1, read on the forward strand.
ACAGTCATTATTAATATTTTCAGATGAGAACCTTGACCCAGGTTCCCTCTGTCGCCCCTGCTTACAGGTGACAGAGCTGGGACTTACCGGGCCTTTCAGGCTCCAGAGCTCGGGCTCCACCGCAGACCCGGGGTCACCGTCCGCGTTATAAACGCACTCCCACCTCCCCGCCCCCGCCGCCGACTTGTGCTTTTCTCGGGTCGGGCTGCAGCGGGGCCAGGCACACGGTCCCCGCAGACCCCGGGCCGCCCGGGGCGCCCGCTCCTGACGGGCTCAGCGGCACCTGCGCCCCGGGAGCCCGAGGGGCCGGGTCCCCCACCGGCCTGCCCCCCGCCGAGGGCCCGCCCGGGCGCACACAGCGGCGCTGGGGGCGACGGGGTCCCAGAGACTTCCCGCTCCCATCCCGAGGCATAGGCTCCCGCCCCGCAGCGGTCCCCAGGAGTGTCACCCCGCGGGCGCACCCCTTACTTTCTGAGACGACTCTCAGGTACCCTAAAGGCTTCCCCGGAGTCCAGGGAAGACGAATGAGGAGGCGGGGCTACGGCTGCACATGCGCAGAATGAGCCTAGGATCCCATTCCCAGAGTGCCGCGCGGTGAACCGGAAGGATTGAAGACTACATTTCCCGTAGGCCTCGGCGTCCGCCCTTGAGGCCCTCTTTCAGCGTCTGCGCGGTTCAGACAGCGGGGGAATGATGGTCTTAAAAGTCTCGTGCTCAGGTCCTGTCCGAGCCTGAAGAGGTTAAGGGTTGAACCTGAACTCTGCCGCCAAATGCAAAGGGTGGTCCTGTATTGGCTCGTGATTGAAATAGCATGTTTTTCGTAAGTCATTTGTAGATAAATTGGGGAAACTTGAGTATGGGTGGGATACAGAAAATATTAAAATTACTGTTACTTAGATGACGTGAAAAAATTTTGGAGTTATGTGGGCAATTTTATTTTGAAAAAAAAAAAAGGCATGACTGAAGTATGTAGGACTGAAATTATATAGCTGTAAAATTATAATATTTCAGTCTGGAACCTCCAACCGTTTACCGCCACCGGATTCAGCAACCGCTGAGCCCCGTCCCAGCGCCCCTGGAACCCCGTGTGGAGGTTCTGCTGCGAGTGGAGACAGGGACTTTAAGTGTAGCTGTTTATAGGAAAGCTGTTGGTTTTTAAACATTAACATTGTTTCTTGCCGAATTGTCTTAGTGTTTCACCAAATTTTTATGTTAATTATCTTGGATTTCCGTGCACGTAGCAAGTTTGCTTGCTTTTTGCTGACATTTATTATTATTTGTCATTTTTTAACGAATTACAAATAAAAGCACAAAAATGCTGGTCAAACTATATTAAATCAATCATAATAAATTTTAACATAAAGGCCACTAAGGTAGAGAAAGTGTTCATTTGTTCATATGTTCGTTTAACAAACACTTATTGAAAACCTCTGTGCAATAGACATTCTAGATGGTGGGATAGCAACATAAAATAAAAGAGATTAAATTCCCTACTCCCATGGAGTTTATGATCAGGGTTGTTGTGGGGACCTATTAGTCAGGGTCCCCTCAAGAAACAGGTGTCAATTGTCAAGAAAAAATGGGACACTCGGGAAGAGTCTAGTAAACAAGGCTCTAAAAACATGGGTAGGGTTGGTGAAGCATCCTGTAACTAGTGATGGTAGGGAGTCATTATCACACCGGGCCTATAGTGAGGGTAGGTAATATTACCAGAACCTGGCACAAAAGGCCACCTTTATGAGAGCTGTGGCCTTAGGAAGAGAACCGTTGTAATGGCCATTACATGGCTCAGCACAGAGAGCCAGAGGAATAAATACCCAAACTTCACTTGTTCTCCTCCCTCTAATGTCCTAGCCTCTGTTAAGCATTTGTAAACCCCATTCAATAACTATTCTGAGAATTCCATCCACATACATCTCCTCCAGACCTTTTTATCATTTTTCCAGTCTTATTCTTGTCTAGCCCCCTACTACTGGTCAACTCATTGAGCTACTGGACATGAATCAAGATAAATCTAAACTCAGGACATGTCTCTTCTTTTCACAAACTAAATATACCTCCTTAAACTCTGACCCCTGGGAAGATTTCTTTTCACCGCTCATTTCAGAACCACTCGTAAGTGAGACTGTAGTTGCCATATCTTCCAAGGATGCCAACATACATGGTAGACTTAGTTTGAAGGAGATTTGACTGGTATATGGCCACAGGTCTCCCTTGGGAGGACCACAGCACTTTTGGGGAATGACTAGTTGTATATACTTGTGACTAAGTTACGAGGAATTTTGTCAAAAAGACCCAGTCTCCCCTTCAGTTGAAGCCTCCTGTGTATAAAGTAGGATATATCAAGGATTGGGAAAGAGGATCTGAATCCCTCTTATGATGACTCATGTTAGTTTTCTGCCCATGAGACTCAGAATTTCATATATATAGATATATATCTAAAGAAGTATCTTAGTAGGGTGCCCATCAATTTCATTTCAATAGACTTCATGATCAAAGAGCCACCACCACAGTTTCCTTCAGGTCACCACAAAAGTTGGCTACACATCAGAAATGTGGAGAGTTTTAAAAAATATTTGTCAGGATCCTTTTAAAGAAATATGTATTTCATTGGTGTCAAATGCAGCATGGGCTGCTTCTGAGTCCACAGGGAGTATTGATAAATTTGGCCCTATCCAAACATAGTAATTCATCCTTCCTGGTCTAATTTCCTAAGGAGCCACCCTCATATATGCTAGCTATTTCTACTTGTACTATTGAGCAAGATCTTGAGTTCCTTTTGTGTTTTGTGTTTTTATTTCTGGGTTAGACCTTGCAATTTTCCTCCAAGAATAGCTGGTTTTTTATTCCCATTTTGGGCCTGGAGTCAGTAAGGGAGGTTGTACAGACAGGCCCTGAGAAGAGTGTGCATCCCCTTTCAGTGGTGAGTTATACTAGGACCACCCCTTAGGATTTGGAGACAGTGAAAAGTGAGAGAACCACTGTCAGAAGTCAGTTAATCTTCACTTCTTTTTCTCAGCTCCTCACAAACAGTGACTTTTAGTAAAACTTCAAGGCCTTAAAATTGCAGAGAGTGTGCCAGGTACAATGAACTTGAACTGCCTGGTAAGTCTCAAAGGCCTAATTTGCCAGGCAAAGTGTACAGAGCAGAGAATATCTGTCTGACCAACCAGTAGTGGTGTTTGACAATATCCTTCTCCTCTGGTAATAACTTTGGGCTTCCTGGATGCTTGGTAAATCCACCTAAGTGAAGGAACACAATTTCTTCACCTTGATATTGATCTCACACTGAGTCCATCCTAGCAGGAATTGGGGGAGAAGATGTACTTACCTGGAATCCATCCTCATATGGGTAGTGATCATTTTATAAAAGATTCAGGAGCATAATGTCCCTCTTGAAGATATTCTTGTATTCAAACCTTATCTTAGTGAGTACTTGAGATACTTTCCCTCTATTGAGAGCCCAAATATATTAGATCACTCTTTAATCTGTTCAGACAGCTGCATCTGGGAGCTGTCCCTTTGGATTTCTGTCACTATAGATTAGTTTCATCTTTTCTAGAGTTTCATGCAAAAGGAATCATACAGTGCATACTCTTTTGTGTGTAGTTTTTTTTCATTCAGGATAATGATTTTGAGATTCATCCTATCGTTGAGTACCAGCAATGCAGGAACAGACTCACACAGAAAGAAACAACTGCTTATGAGATCAAAGGGTACTCATCGTGCCCAATGAGTTTAGGCTATATCAGAATCCAAAGACATGCTCTCATTCCAGTATCCAAGTTTCTAGCCTTTCCCAATAAAATTTCCAAATTTCATCTAATATATGTCCTCAAATTGTGGATCCCCAAATTCCCAAATTTGGTGAAAAATATTAATTTACACATCCAAGAAACTTAATGAATCCTAAGTAGGATAACTACAAAGAGATTTATACCTAGACATATCATAGTCAAACTGTTGAAAGAGAAAATCTTAAAAGAAGCAAGAAAAAACCAACTTACTATGTACAGGAGAGCATCAATATAAATAATGTCTAACTTCTCATTAGACAAAATGGACCACAGAAGGCAGTGGAATGATGTATTCAAAGTACTGAGAGAAAAAACTGTTAATGAAAATTTTTTTACCCTGCAAAACTATCCACCAATTTGAAAAGTAAAACAAGGACATTTCTAAATTTAAAAAGACTGGGAGAATTCCTTGATATCAGAACTGATTTATTGGAAATACTGAAGAAAATTCTTTGGGATGGAAGAAAATGATACCAGACAGTAGCTCAAATCAACTGGAAGAAGTGAAGAGTGCTAAACGTAATAAATATCTGGGTTAAAAATAAAAGAATCTATAAATGTATTTTCTCATTTCTTCTGTTAAATTCTTTAAAAGACATAAGATTGCATAAAGAAATAATTATAACACTTGTTGGTTTTGTAAGGTATATAGATGTAGTATATATGAAAATAATAGCACAAGCGAGGGAAGGAATAGAGTTATATTGGAGAAAACATTCTATATTTCATGGGACAATATTAATTTGAAATAGACTGTAGTAAGTTAAGATACATATTGGAATCTCTTGAGCAGACACCAGGAAAACAGCTCAAAATATAGTGAAAAATAATCAATAGAGGAATTAAAATAATATACTAAAAATTTTATTTAACAGAAAATTTGTAAAGAAAGAATAGAGGAAGAAAGAAGACTGAAGTCATAGAAAACAAATAGCCAAATGGAAAATGTAACTCTGACCATATCAGTAACTGCACTAAATGTGAATGGTCTAAAGAAGTCAATTAAAAGACAGAGATTGGCAAAATGGCTAATAAAGCAAGACACAGCTATATGCAATCTACAGAAGACACACCTTAGATTCAAAGACACACATAGGTTGAAATCAGAAGGATGGAAAAGATATATCATGCAAACGGTAACCAAAAGACTGCTGGAGGGCTTGTATTAACAATGGACAATGTAAATTTTAAAACTAGAAATATTACTAGAGGCAAAGAAGGCCATATCAATATGATAAAATATCAATACATCAGAAAGACATAAGAATTATAAATGCATACAAACCTAATAATAGAGCTTCAAAAACATGAAAGAAAATATGATGGAAATGAAAGGAGAAATAGACAATTCAACAACAATAGTTGGAAATTTCAATTCCCTACTGTCCCTAATTGATAGAAAAAAAAGAAAGAAAGCAGCAATATTATAGAAGAGTTGAACAATGCCATCAACCAAATCAATGCAAGTGACGTATAAAACACTTCAGTCAATGACTAAAAATATACATTCTTTTCAATAGCACATGGAACATTCTCCAGGATAGACCATGTACTGAGCCACAAAATAAATATCAATAAATTGAACAGGAATTAAATAATATAAAATATGTTCTCCAACCACAATGGAATGTGAGATATCAAGAACAGAATATATTTGATATATCTGCAAATATTTGGAAATGAAATGGCACACATCTGAATAACATGAGTCAAAGAATAAATTGAGGGGCTGGCCCAGTGGCGTAGCGGTTAAGTGCACACGGTCCACTTCAGCGGCCCGGGTTTCGCAGGTTCAGATCCTGGGCGCACACCTATGCACCGCTTGTCAAGCCATTCTGTGGCGATGTCCTGTATAAAGTACAGGAAGGTGGGCACAGATGTTAGCCCAGGGCCAACCTTCCTCAGCAAAAAGAGGAGGATTGGCATCAGATGTTAACTCAGGGCTGATCTTCGTCACAAAAGAAAAAAAAAAAAGAAAGAATAAATTGAAAGGAAAATTAGAAGGTACTTTGAAGTGGATGAAAACTTAAAAATAGTATATCAGAATTTATGGGATGTGCCTAAAGCAGTGCTTAGAAATAAATTCACCGTATTAAACACCTATAGTGGAAGAAAAGAAAAGTCTCAAATCAGTAACCTAAGTTTCTACTCTAAGAAACCAAAAAAAGAAGAAGAAACCGAAATGAAAACAAGTAAAAGAAAGGAAATAAAGGTTAGAACAGATGTCAATGAAATACAAAACACAAAAGTCAATAAAACCAGAAATTGGTTCTTTAAAAGATCAACAAAATTGACAATTCTTTAGCTAGAATTCCCCCAAAGGAGAGAAGATACGATTTACCAAAATTAGAAATAAAAAAGGGCCATCCATTCAGAAATTAAAGGATTATAAGAGAATACTATGAACAACTTGATGGCACAAATTAGACAATTTATAAGATATAAACAAATTCTTAGATCCAAATTTCCAAAACTGACTCAAAAAGAGATAAAAAATCTCACTAGAGCTATAATAAATAAGAAAATTAAATTAGTAATTAAAACCCTTTCAGGAAATAAAAGCTCAGATTCATATGACTCAACTAGTGAATTTCATTGACTATTAGAGGAAAAAATAATCCCAATCCCTCACCATCTATTTCAGAAAATATGGAAGGAGAGAACATGTCTCACATGATTCTCTTAAGCCAGTTTTACCTTGATATCAATGGCAAATGAAGACATCACATGCAAAGAAAAGACCAATATTCCTCATGAATATAAATGAAAAAATCCTTAACAATATATTAGTAAACGAGAGCGACATCACCAATATGGCTGAGTAGGAGACCTTGGCCTCCATCCTCCCACAAAGATCAACATTTAGATGCTATCCATGAAAAAAAAAGAGCTCTGGGAGAGCGCTAGAGTCCACTTAAGAAACTTTAGCAACACAGTGAAACAAAAAAATTTGAGAAGCATCACACAAAAAGGGAAGGAAGAACAGCCTCATTTTTAGTGCATCACCACATCCTCCAAGCTGGCATTGCTGAGCACCAAGAGGGAACTCCCCAGCTAGAAAGAGTTCTCTTTTCAGATAAAGGGAGAGTGGAGTGAGCGACCAGCTTTCCAGCCTTTCAGGGCATACATGAAGCATCTGCTTAGGTTTCACCCCACTCAGAGACTGGCAAAGCTGAGATGGCTATATAGAGATGGCTAGGAAAAAGGAAGAAGAGCAGGGTTTACCAATATCAGCCACACTGTGGGAGCAACCACAGTTCTGTGACCTGTTCTGTAGGTGACCCCTGCAACTTTCACCACTGAAGAAACCAATGGCTGGCACAGCCACTGCAAACCCCCTGCAGATTTCACTGTTTTTCACGCTACAGGTACATATTTGCATTAGTTGATGTTGGCCACCTGAGTCCCTGCTCCCCACTCCCACTCCTGCTTGAGCCTGGGAACCATGGTGGCATCCAGCCCAGGCCTTTGTGGATGCACAATCTAGACCTCCATGGCTGACCCCTACCACCTTGCATGCACTCAAGGCTAGCCCCTCAATCTATGCACTTGCACGCTACTGGCCTCCATTGCTGTGTGTGCCCATAGCAAGATCTTACAGCCAAGGAAGTGAACTCCAGTAGCCACGGCCCCACACTGTTTGTGGGCCTCAATTTGGCCATATCTCCTGTCACTGGCCCCCACCACTGGGCTCACCTGGAAGTAGATCCCACAGTGTCCACCTGCACACCCCCAGCCCAACTCTCATCAGCAGACTCCACTGCCATGTGCACACCTGTGGAGAGACCATGCAGCCACAGGAGTGCACACCAACTGCCAGGGCTCCCACAGCTGCTTGTGGGCCTGCATCCAGCCCTGTCTCCTGTCACTGGCCTGCACCACTGGGCTCACCTACAGCTATCCTCTCCAGCTGTACACCTGTATGCCCCTGGCCTGACTCTCAACACTGGCCTCCACTGCCATGCACCTGTGGGGAGAACCAGCAGCCATGGTAGTGCACACTGACAGCCAGGTCCCCCATAGTTGCCAGGGTGCCCACAGTTGACCTTGGCCTTTGCTGCTTACCTTGGCTCCCAATACTGTAGTGTGTGTTTGCAACTGGCTCTGCCGCTACACAGGCACCCACAGTGATCTCTGAAATTGAATGTGTACACACCACTGGTTCCACCTACCACCACTGCCTTCCCTGGTCCCTAGCTGCTGGACCTGGAGGTGCCTCTGAGAACCTCAACAGCCCTTGGAGCCTCTGCGAACTCCTTGCAGTGCTCGCCAAGGACCACACAATTGTTGACCATGCCTGGGACCCAGCAGCCTGACCCAACAAGTCAGCACACACACCCCAAAGCTGGAGCCACCACATGCTCTCACACTTGGCTCCAGCATGTCCCTATCCAAAGGTGAAAGTCTTTCTTTACCAAAGTCAGTCCACAAAGTCTGGATGAGGTAACTATTTCTTTAAATGCACAGACATCTATGCAAGGCTATAGGGATCACAAAGAATCAGTGAAACATGACTCCACCAAAGGAACACAGTAAACTTCCAGTAAATGACCCCAAAGAAATGGAGATACAGGGATTTCCTGACAAAGAATTCAAAATAATTATTCTAAGGATATTCAGAGAGCTACAACAGAACATGGATTAACAATTTAACAAAATCACAAAAACAGTACAAGAACAAAAAGAAGTTCAACAAAGAGATAGAAAACATAAAAAAGAACCAAACAGAAATTTTGGAGCTGAAGAAAACGATAACTGAACTGAAGAATTCAATAGAGAGCTTCAACAGCAGACTGGACCAAGCAGAAGAAAGAATCGGTGAGCTTGAAGATAGAGCATTTGAAATTATCTAGTCAGAGGAGCAAAAAGAAAAAAGAATAAAAAAGAATGAGGAAAGCCTACGAGACTTATGGGACATAATTAAAAGAGCAATCTGCACATCACTGGAATCCCAGAAGGAAAACAGAGGGAGAAAGGGGTAGAAATCTTTTCTAAAGAAATAATGGCTGAGAACTTCCCAAACCTTAGGGAGAGATTTGGACATTCAAGTTCATGAAGCTAATAGGTCACCCCAAATAGCCAAAGCAATCTTGAGAAAGAACAAAGCTGGAGGCATCACAATCCTTGATTTCAAATTTTATGACAAAGCTATAGTAATCAATACGGTATGGTAATGGCATAAAGGCAGACACAAAGACTAATGGAACAGAATAAAGAGCCCAGAAATAAACCCATGTATATATGGTCAACTAATCTTTGACAAGGAAGCCACAAATACTAAGTGGGGAAAGGATAGTCTCTTCAATAAATGGTGTTGGAAAAATTGTATATCCACATGCAAAAGAATGAAATATCACCCTCCTCTTATGAAAATTAACTTGAAATTAAGAATTTAAATGTAAGACCTAAAACCATAAAATTTCTATGTGAAAACATAGGGGGAAAGTTCCTTGACAGCAGTTTTGGCAATGATTTTTTGGATATGACACCAAAAGCAAAAACAACAAAAGCAAAAATCAACAAGTGGGACTACATCAAATTAAAAAGCTTCTCCACAAAGAAATTGTCAACAGAGAGAAAAGGCGACATATGGAATGAGAGAAAATATTTGCAAACCATATATTTGATAAGGGGTTAATATCCAAAATATATAAAGAACTCATATAACTCAATGGCAAAAAAACCCAAACAATCTTATTAAAAAATGGGCAAATTATCTTAATACACATTTTTCCAAATAAGACATACAAATAGCCAACAAGTACATGAAAAGGTGCTTAATATCATTTATCATCTGGGAAATGCAAATCAAAACCACAGTGAGATATAACCTCACACCTGTTAGAATTGCCATTATCAAAAAAGAAGATAACAAATGCTGGCAAGGATGTGGAGAAAAGGGAACTCTGGTGTGCTATTGGTGGGAATGTAAATTGGTACAGCCACTATGGAAAATAGTATGTAGGTTCCTCAAAAAATTAAAAATAGGACTAACATATAATCCAATAAGCCTACTTCTGGGTATATATCCAAAGGAGATGAAACCACTATCTTGAAAGGTATCTGCACTCTCATGTTCATAGGAGCATTACTCACAAAAGCCAAAACATGGAAACAACCTAAGTGTCCCTCTATGGATGAATGGATAAAAAAGTGAGAGATATATATGTCTCGTGTTTTATTTTTTTAAATTTTATTTATTTATTTTTTCCCCCCAAAGCCCCAGTAGATAGTTGTATGTCATAGCTGCACATCCTTCTAGTTGCTGTATGTAGGACACGGCCTCAGCATGGCCGGACAAGCAGTGCGTCAGTACGCGCCCGGGATGGAACCAGGGCCACCAGCAGCGAGCATGCGCACTTAACCGCTAAGCCACGGGGCCGGCCCCTCATATGTTTTATATATAAAATAGAATATTATTCGGGCATAAGAAAGAGGGAAATCCTGTCATTTGTGACAACATGGATGGCCCTTAAGGGTGTTATGCCAAGTGAAATAAGTCATATCGAGCAAGACAAATACCGTATGATCTCAGTTATATGTGGAAGCTAAAAACATCAAACTCATAGAAACAGAGAGTGGAATGGTGGTTGTCAGGTACAGAGAGGTGGGGAAATGGGAAGACGTTGGTCAAAGGGTACAAACTTTCAGTTATAAGATGAATAAATTCCAGAAAGCTAATGTACACATGGTGACTGTAGTTAACAATACTGTGTTGTATACTTGAAAGTTGCTGTGAGAGTAGAGCTTTAATGTTCTCCCCATAACAACAACAACAAAATGGAAATTATGTGAGATGAAGGAGCTTTAGCATCCATGCAAATGGGGGGCACTCATTTTGAAGGAGGACATAGGAGGAAAAGCATCTGCAGAGAAAGATTGCAAGTTCAGTCTGGGAGTGTTGAGTTTGGGTGCCTTTGTAAAATCCAAGGCACTGTACTACAACAGAATATACACAGGAGGGAAACCACGAGACTACTGAGTCATGAAAGTTTAGTAAAGAGAGTGTCGCCAAGAGGACGTTATCATCATCCACAGCCACTGTGAGGCCAAGTGAGACAAACATGGAAGGTGTGGATTAGGTTTAGCCGTAAGGAAGTCACTGGAGACCTTGGCAAGTGATGTTTCAGTGGAGCGGTGGGGCGAGGAGCCAGACTGCATTGCGCTAAATGAGCGGGAGGTGAGGAAGCAGAAAAAGTGAATATAAACAAGTATCAAGAAGTTCGGGGCAGTCAGGGGAGGGAGAAGTAGGGCAGCACCTTCAGGGGGAGATGGAGAGGGAGGGTTTTATGTGATGTGGGAGAGAGCTGGGTATGTTTCAGCGCTGATGCTAAGAGGTCCATTTTCCTACTGAAGAAATTTTTCTCTTCTCTGGTTCCTGCCTCTGTCTAAACGTCTATGTGGTTCCTGGAAATCTCAGAGCAGATCCTTTAGGAGAATCAGAATTCTCTCTCACTAATCCATCATCAACTAACTCCTAACAATCAGCTTTTGTTGTCAGCTCATAAGCCACATTCCCCTCTGACGACTTTCTGGATGCTCACACTCACATTAGATCAAAACATCTCTCGAATTTGTTAATGGGGGTAAAAAGAGCAGAACTAATCTTCCCACATCTCAAATTGGCCTGTATATGAGTTCAAACTGAGAAATTAACATTTCAGACCAATTTTTAAAGATTTGAAGAAATCATTATTTATGATTCATATTAATCACACATTTAGTTACTGACTCTATAGATACTTCACTATTATTTATTGATTGACTACTACATAGCAGGTGTTTGGCAAGAAACACCTAAAGATGATCCGAAAGTCTTGATTTTTAAGTATTTTACATTTTGACGAGAAACTTCTGGGGTTTATGATGATTTTCTACATTTTTAGTACAATGTTCTCTGCTGTGTCAAAACAGTGCTCTTTAAGGCATAGCTGAAACTTTTTTTTTGATACCTACATCCAGATCCCTTTCTACTTCTAAAATAGCTCTGCTGCGTGATTCTTACTAGGAAAACAGGGCCCCACTTCCCACTGTGGGAGTTGATGCCTTCTCCCGATGACCACTGAAAGCTGAGATGTGGACGACTGGCCTGAAATCAGCCGGAGGGCCTCTCATCCAGGGTGTCACATCCTGAGGGAGGGGTAGGACACCCCAGGGACACTGAGAATCACTCTCGGTGTTGGCAGCAGTGCTGAGTGTCCAGTGGTGTCCATGGCCTTGACCTGAGCAGCCTGCTCCTGGGAGCTGGCCCTGGTGTGTCCCCGGCTGCCCGGCCCCTCTTGGTCCTCACCTCTGCTCAGAGGCCGCTTCCTGTGGAGTCACTGAGCTCTCTGAGACTCTGCTAAGAAAATTCTCTTCTGCTTAGGTTAGCCAAGGCAATTTCTATTGTTTGCCATCAAGAACCCTGACTGATTCAGAGGGTCACAATGGAATATGAAGCAACGAATAAAACTATTTACATTCAGCTAACATTTCTGGACTGCTGGCATTGTTCTAAATGCTTTAAATAAATGATGTCACCAAGTCTTCCAAACAACAGGATGAGGAGGGCATGAGAGTCTATTCTTTCAAGTATCATCTTAAGCGCCTCCTCTTCTATGAGGACTTTTCTGACCTCTTCTGCCTCTTGCAAGAGGACTTGATTCCTCCTTTGTGTCCATTCTATGTCCTGTATATATAATATTACATATATAATATCACAGTATATAATATAATGTATTCTATATAGTATGTAGTATATATATTTTTTATTTCCCTACCACTTATTATGCTCTTACTATGTGTCAGATACTGGGCTTCGCAGTTCACTCACATTATCTCATGCCATTCCCCCCAGAACTTTATGAGTTGGATTTGTTGTCTGTTTTACAGAAGAGGAAATGAGAACAGGAAAGGTTCGGTAACTTTTCAAGGCCTTACCTGTGAGTCACATAGTAGAGATGTGCACGTGGTCCATTTGTTCTGTTCTGAATTCTGACCCTCTGCTCTTATGAACGGCCTGCATGGCCTCAACATATCCTAGGGTTAGTGTTCCCTCCTGCTCTGGACTGAGGCACAGTCTGCCTGTCACTTGTCTTTTTTTCTCACTGGCCTGGGAAGGAAGGCAGATCTCTGTTCCTTATGGCACGTCATCCATTCCTCTGCCTGTGACAGACACCATGAGCCCAGGATTGTACTCTATCCCAGTGAGCCATCTCAGGAACCCCTCCCCCCTTTCTACAGGAAGTCACTCCCAGGTGGTTAGAGATGAATCCTATTTGCCAGTCCTGGCCTAGATCAACGCCTCTCACACAAATGTGCTGAGCAAATTGTTGTTAGTGTGTTGCTATTTTCTTCATTTTACAGATGAAGAAATAATAATTAGAGAATTAAATAATAAGCCCTTCAGCTGGGGATATTCGTGCCCACCTCATTGGGTTTTTGTGAGGATTAACTGAATTAATGCACATAAAACTTCAAATAGTGTCTTGGCACAAGGTGAGTTAGTTATTAGCACTACTCCTCAAAAGCACACAGGTTATATCCAGAATAGGTAAATCCATAGAGAGAGAAAAACTATAAGGGGCTGCAGGCGCTAGAGGGAAGAGAGGAATTGGGTGTGACTAGGTACGAGACACGAGGTTTCCTTTTGGGGTGATGAAAATGTTCGGAACTAGATAGAGGTGTGGTTATGCAGCATTGTGATTGTACTAAATGCCACTGAAATGTACACTTCAAAATGGTTAATTTTATGGTTTATGAATTTGCCCTCAATTAAAAAAAAAGAGTCACAGAGGTTGAAATGGATGGGGCAGGACCAGGGAGACCCTGGGAGTGAGTGCTGCCTTACATTGTGCTCTCTGGGCAGCTAGCTCACCTCGCTTAGGGCCAGCCCTGGTGACATAGCCAGAATTTGGACCCAAGCCTTTAGTTCTCTAAGTAAAGTGTTCTTTCCACTTCAATGTGTAGCGTTAGAAATCAGGGGAAGTCCATCCTCATTGATGGATAGTTGTGATTTGTGTGCTGATAATTGCAGATGGAGAGGAGTGTCCCCACCTCAGGCAGGAAAACAAATGAATTTTTTTATGTTTAAAATTTAATTTTGAATGATTACAATTGCTCCTTGGAATATACTGAATTATGGGAAGAATTTCCTTTTTTTAAAAATTATTTTATTGAGGTCATGTTGGCTTAGAACACCGTGTAAATTTCAGGTGTACATTATTATATATCAGTTTCTGTATAGACTGCATTGTGCTCACCACCAATGGTCTAGTTTTTATCCGTCACCAGACATACGTGCCCCTTTACCCCTTATACTCTGCCCCCAACCCCTTCCCCTCTGTTCTCCTTATCCATGTGTTTGTTTATTTTCCACGTATGAGCTAAATGAAATAAGCCAGACAGAGAAAGACAAACAAATGAATTTTTAAGGCCCTTGATAGTTTAGCAAGCAGGTTTAGAGAACAATGGGTTGCAAGTAATAGGAACTTCCCGCCCCTGAGTAATCCACCTAATGTGCATAGTAAAGGGACTCAAGGGGAGGGGTGGGCCGGGCAGGAACTCCTGAAAGTTCACAGTCAGAAACTTCTCTTCCTGCACTTGGGTCTGTCTTACTGACTGCAAAGGAAACCCAAAGACTTCAGAACTGCATCTATCAAACGCAAAGTGACATCATTCTCCTCCCTGCTCTGTAATTAAGCGTGAAGCGACTGGGAGAGTCCTCGTGAAAACAAAATCTCAGATCTCCCATTGCTAATCTCCTTGCAGTTTGCTTTATTTATAACTGTGTAAATGTGTTGCAGCAACAACTCATTTTGTAAACACAGCCACCTCACTGCTCATTAGTAAACAGGAAGATATTAATAAACAGCCACCTGTCATTTTAAGGCAACTTGACCGACAGAACTTGGCCAGGAATTAAGTGGCAAAAGCAGGTTTTAATTTGTTACGTTGCGCCTATATTTATTTTAAAGAGATTCTGAGGTGGCCTTGACCTGATTTCTGGGTCAAGTGGGAAGCCAATGTCCTAGTGGGCAGCCCAGATGTCCACCATCGATCTCCTTGTGGCCTGGCCCTGATACACCAGTGGAGCAGAGGGGAGGGCACAGGGGTTACTTCTATTGCTTATAAAACCTTTAAGACATCTTGAAAACCTTTTAAGATATTTTTTTCTTTCTTTCAGCATGCATTATGAACCTTCAGCCTCTGCCACTGGAGACACAGAGATAAATGCTATGGTTTCTGCCTCCAAGATGTAACAATCTAATGGGAAGATGGTCACCAGAAAAGCTAACTGTAATGTAGGTGATGAGGACCATTCTAAAGTTTGAGGACTAAGCAGAGGAGAGGGGATGTTTAATTACGTTGGCCAGCCTGGGGATCGGGGGTGCGGTATGGGGTGAGATTAGTGAGGGGTTGAGAGAAGGGATGACATTTAACCTGGACCTTGAAGGATTTCCTTGGAAAATGAAGGGAGTGGGAGTGTGTGTATGTGGGGTGTGTGTGTGATGTGTGTGTGTGTATGTGTATATGTGTGTGTAGTGGGGACAAGGAAGAAAGTTTTCCAGAGCAATGGAGGAACACAGAACTCTGTGCTGAGTTGAATTTAGAAAGAGACAGAGACTTAGATGATTGGAATGTGGGAACCAACTGGAGGGCAGGTTGAGGAAAGAGTTAGTTGGACAAATCTCACTTCCCTATCTCATTAATGAGAAAGAAAAAAGACATGGAAAATTTAGGTGGACCACTTTAAGTTCACAAAATAAGAATGCAGAGAGTAATGGAAAAATGATGCAAAGGGGAAAAATGATCCTTTGAGATGCTAAGAAGGACAATGCTTTCTGTTTTCCTAGAGTAGAGATGATTTTGTCATGAATTTAGATTGCAGTTGTCAGAGTATACACCATTAAGGGCCTGTCTTAGCAAAGATGGGAAAAGAGCTGGTTCTTTAATGGTCTGTGCAGACGTGTCCATGTGGGTGAAGCGGGCTGAGGCTGTGGCCTCCATTTGTGAGCTCACACAGGATCACTGTGTCTTCAGCTTTCCTTTTCAGCATTTTTATTTCCAGATTTGTTTTGGTGATTAATTTATCCTATGATTCTATATATTCATTTTAGGTGAATAATATTTGTGTGTAAATACATTTTTTATACTCTTAAGGCTATTTCATTGGTCCGAGGTTAATTTTTTCTCCTTGAGGGGTATAATTCCATTTTTGCCAGGAGACTCAATGAGGAAATTCTACTTTATCATCAGTTTTCTGTAATTTGAGTCTTATATATCAATTATAATTATATTTGCCAGAATTTAGAAATTGAAATATACTGTATGTGCTGAACATCTGCCATTTGCCAATCCCAATGAGCTTTTCACCTGTCTCCATCCTGCTCTGTGTCCAGCACGTTCCTTGCCCATCGATGTCCAAGGCGCCAGCAAACCAGAGAGAAGCTCAGCTCCATCCCTCCCTGGGCTTGGGCAACCTTCCCTCCCCTGTCCTCCGGCAGGCCTAGGGGTGCTAGGGCTCCCCATTGTTGCGAGCTCAGGGATTCACCATCTGTTTGGCTTGCTTCCCTCAGTCCTGCCCACAGCTGTGCAAACTCCTCAGTTGCTCGCTTTGAACATTCCCCGTTTCCTGCAGGACACGACTGATGCTTTACTTATGTTCACAGAAAGTATATTGAAGATACATATATGATGCTTTGCATTCATATAGTAAGTTTATTAAACAAAGTGAATTCAGTGGGGTACAATCAGGAAACAGCTTTTTTCTTTACATTAAAATGTAATGTAAAACTTTAAAAATGTTCCCACAACTAACAATGTTCTTTAGGACTTTGTCTTCCTCACCTCTTTTTTTCTTTTTTTTTTTTTTGCTGAGGAAGATTTGCCCTGAGCTAACATATGTGCCAGTCTTCCTCTATTTTGTATGTGGGTCGCCACCACAGTGTGTCCGCCAACAAGTGGTGTAGCCAAACCCCGGCTGCCAAAGCAGAGCGCCCTGAACTTAACCACTAGACCATGGGGCTGGCCCTGAGTTTAGTACCCTTTAATAATTCCTGAGAGGCTATGTCTAGTGCCTCCCCAAGAGGACACTGTCACTTAACAGCTTTGAAGCTTTAGCTAAAATTGTGAGATGTCAGGAAATGTCTAATCTCACATCCTATTATGTTTGCATACATTGAAAGGCATATTAAGAAAAGAAAAAGAGGACTATAGATGGAAGGAAGGAAGTGAGAAAAAGGAAAAGTTAGCAAAAAAATAGAGGGAGAGAAAAATAAAGGAAAGTAGAAAGAGAGACAGAACAAGAAACAAGACCCCTGACCTAGATGTCCTGAAATTCTTGCTCATGTCTTGCCTTGTATTAGTTGACTCTCAGTCAATCATTTTCCTTGAATGCTAATGTATATTTCATTTGGAAAGTGTTCACTGTAGTGAAATAAGTGATAATTTGAAAAAGAAAAATAGGCATTTAGGAACACTGTACTAAATTTAAATTGCTAAAAAATATTGTTTACTTGTAGCAGATACTGAAATTGTTGGTCTGACATCCATTTCAGCTTCCTTGAGTGACAACCATGAAGTTTAGGAGGGAGGAACCTTATCTTGAGATCCAGAGGAGGGCCCTGCTTGGTCTAAGCCACTCAGAATAATCCCATTTCCTTGTCATAGTGATTGATAGGGTTTAAGCCAGTCAGAGCATAGCATTCCCCTAGCTACGGAGATTGTATCTGGGTAGCCCAATCAGAGCCAAGCTTGGGACTTTTGTATGATGGTTCTAAAGACTGGCCTTGGCCTCTGCTCTGCCCTTGGATGTGAATGCGGAGCTGCCATGAATGCTGCTGGCAGTCATTTTATGAGGCCAGCCCAAGAACAAAGCCAACATTTGAAGGCAGACAGAACTGAGAGAACTGCAGAAAAACTGAGTCAGAGCCTGGACCAAACCAGGCCTGGGCCAAACCAGGCCATTTTCACATATGAAAATCCTATGGACTTTTCAGTTACGGGAGCCAGTAAAGACCCTTAATTGTTTAAGCCAGTTGAATAGCTTTTCTGTTATTTGCCACAGAAATAATCCCAACTGATAATGCTTTTGTTGCATGTGAGTAATTTAAACTGATTTAAAGCAGACAGTCCTCATTAAAAGACAACACATTTATAGCTTCTGAATATGAATACATTTATAGTTTCCGTTATATACACATCATAAGCTGAACCTCACTGTCTCATTCACACAGAATAAGGGCTATGGAATTTCAAGGAAAACAAACCTTTAATATTAAAGTTGCTTGAAGATAAGGAAAAAATTATAGGTAAGCCAGAGCTGAAATAGGCTCAAAGAATGACAGCTAATTTGGCATAAACTTCTGCCAAGCTGGAAGAATAGAAATGAATGAAAACTGATACCAGTTTAAGTCTACTATGTATTTGCCAGTTACTTTCACGTACATTTTTACACTGAGTTCTTACAATAACCTTCTGAGGTTGCTATTACCCCCTCCCCCATCTCCCCTCATTTTACATTTGTGGAAACAGGCTAATAAAGGAAAAGTAATTTGTTCAAGATCACATAGTTATTTAGTATCAGAGGCGGGATTTGAGTCCAGATTATGCTCTTTCTTCAACCTCGCTGTTTCCTTATAGGATATAGCAGGAAATGACAGGGTCTGTGATGCCAGCCAGAGTTGGAGCAACTTAGCTGAAACCGTGATATGCTGGTGTCAGAACGCAGTTAGCAGTTGCTTCATGTGCTGGAGGTCTGTTATGTCGCACACCCTAAGCTTTAGCTTCTCAGTATTATTTAATTTACAAACAAGTCTGGCCCTCTGCCTTGGGAACAGCAAACACAAGGGAAGCATTGGATTCAGTGGTGGTTGCTTCCACAGAACCTAACGAAACATAGGATGCCCTACTCTGACGCGCTGCTTCCTTCTAGTTTTCCTAAAAAGATTCACGAACCCTCTGCCAATAAGATAAGCGTTGGGGGAGATGAGTTTCTGCATTGTCATTGTAGGATTGCCTTTTGCAGCTGAAACTTCACCACTTAGTCAAGCCTTCCCCTGCCATCTGCTTGGCTCCTCAACTGCTGCAGAGGTTGAGGGGACCTGCTGAAATTATGGAGAGCCATATCTGTGATAGAAATTCCACGCCGTGAAATCTCCTCTCATTCTCCCAGCTGTTGCGCACTGGCTCCAGAAGACCACACCTTTAGGCTCACCAGGGGACTGTCGCAAGGTACCAGGTCTTCAAAGGCAGCTCGTTCATCAACAGATCACTGTTCACAAAAATTCACACGAACCAACTTCATAACCCATCCTTGAAAACTCACCTTGTCCCCAGCGCTGGGCCAATCGAGTCTTTAGAGAGACTGAGAGACTTTAAGGAAACTTCTAACAGGTTTGATGACTCAGTATCATCTTAGTCCGTTGGTGTAGGTGACAGTGACTTGCTGGTGCACAGTAGGCATTGTTCTTCAGGCCTAATTGTTAGACTGTTACTGAGTTTTTGTGAGCAAACCCACTGTCTGGTGCTGCTGTTCTAGAACGACATCCCTTTTCTCTCTGTGCTCAAGTCTTTTGTTTATCAAGGACTGAAGTGCTTTTATTATCGGTTCAGCCCTTGTAAAGGCCTGAGGAAGTTTTTGATACTTGCTTCCACGTCTCCCTAACATTTACTCCTTCATTTTTCATTCATTAATTCATTCAATATGTTTGGTCATTAGAGAATTTTTGCCAGGTGTTACTGCTGGTCACGGCGATTCAGTGTCTTAGATCATGCTCCCTAGACGCAGAGACTGAGATGGGAATTGTTATGCAAGTGGTACACTGAGGGAATGCCATAAAGGGAGGGGGGAAACAGCACAGGGCAGGGGAAGAGCTGGGCACTGGAGTGATTTCAGGGACCATCTGAGAGTGAATTGTATGTACAGGTTATTCTCTCCATCACAAGGGGGTTGGGCGGTCAGACCCCTGCTACCAGGCACTGATGGCTATGGACCCCCTGAGGGTGGGATGGGTAGAGGCTGCTGTAAACCCCCAAGCACCCCAGACAGTCTGTCAGGCAAGGACAGTTCCTCTGGAGACTTGAGGTGTGAGCCAGTAGTGGCCAACCCACTGACATCTGGGGGTGAGTGCACCCCGGTGACAAAGGATCTGGGTGGGGCGTAAAGAGCGTCTGCTGCACCATGATACCTGGTGCTTAGTCTCTGAGTGACTCCATAGAAATAGGTGGTGATAGCACTCTGCACAGGAGGAGCAGATAAACCAAGCCAGGCGTGAGCACGTGGGGGAGGGGGCGGAGGGGAAACAGGGGTGGTTGTCAAGGAACATTCCCCAAGGCAGTGACTCTTACACTGAGTCCTGAAGGGTGAGGCAGATGATGGGAGAGGAGGAAGTTTCAGGCAGAGAGTACGAGCATGAACATCGGTGCCCAGGGCTGCGTCATGACTTCTGTGTGCCCTGGGCGCTTTGGCCTCTCCTGGGCCCCCTCCTCCATAAAAAAATACATAAAAAATTGCATTTTATGACTGCATTGGTATAAGTATGAATATAATCCAGGTTGGATTTTCTTTAGATTTTGAAAGAGATTGAAACATTTTCATGGGCCCCTAAAAGTACCCTGGCCCTGTGCCTCTTGTGCCTCATGGACACATGGGCCCCGTTAGTGAAGGGAGGAACGTGTGGGAAGGAACCCTGAGTGGTTCAGCGCTGCTGGATGCTAAGTGTGCGGCTGTTTCTGTCTCCCTGCCTTTCCTCCCTTCCCCTGCCTGCGCTTCAGCTGACCCTTATCACCTTCTCCTAAGACATGCTCTGCTGAGACTGGACTGGGATGAACAGTGTCTCCCCCAAACTCATATCCACTTGGAACCTCAGAATGGCATTACTTAGAAATAGGGTCTTTGCAGACGTAATCAGTCAAGTTTATGTGAACATCCTGGAGTAGAGTGAGCCTTAATCCAAGGACTGGTGTCCTTATGACAGAAGACACAGAGAGAAGAATGCCATGTGATGATGGAGGCAGAGATCGGAGTGGTGCAGATACAAGCCAGCAAATGCCAAGAATTGACGGCATCCGCCAGAAGGGAGGAGAGATCGTGGAACAGATTCTTTCCTAGAGCCTTTAGAGGGAGCACAGGCCTGCCGACACCTTGCTGTTGAATTTCTAGCCTCTAGAGCTGCAAAAGAATACATTTCTGTTGTTTAAGCCACCCAGCGTGTGGAACTTCATAATGGCAGCCCTGGGAACCTAGTCCAGACTCTCTGCAGAGCTTCTCCTCTGAATCTCAGGTGTCCCTGGTTAGGACTCTCTGGGCACTGTTGGGCCCACTCAGTGACTCTTTGCTCCTTGCTTTCTGCAGCTGCTGTCGGCTTCCCAGCACTGATAGTCCGTCAGCGCTGAAGAGCAAGCAGAGGAATGTACAGACCAGGGAGGTGGTAAGGTAGCTTTTATCTCGCCAGAGTCGTGTCCTTCCTTCTTTCATTGCATCCCACTTACTATCAGCAGTGCTGGATGCTAGAAGAAAATGGAGCAATGTCCTCAAAGTTCTAAAGAAAAATGTTTGCTTTTGGGGACAGGAGGAGGAGAGGATGCTAGATGCTTTTATTGTTTAATATCTTTCTTTTATCCTTGATTCAGAAAGAATAGCCATAAATACCCTGTCCATAAAACCAGGCTTTTCCAGTTTTGTAGCGAGTTAACAAAAAAAATGGTTAATGTGTAAATACTGTGTAAAACAATAGGTTGCATGTGTACTACATGCAAATGTGAAGATGACACACTGTAATATCTCATAAGCTATGTGCTACTGGAGGGGAAGGACCATATCTTTTTCTTCTTGATGCTCAGCGTCTGGTACAGGGCCTGGAACATCATAATCTTCCAGGAAATGTTGGTGAATGAATTAATCTGCCATTGTACTGATCACCAAGGTGATTTAGCTCATCAGGGCCACTGGGCAGATGTCCCTCCCTGCATCACATGCACGAGTCCTAAAGGGGCATCTGCTGGATGGGACCACGATTTCATTGGTGGGGGTGTATGAATGAATAGCTATGTTCTCCAGGTGGTACCTCCAAACAAGTCCTCAAGATCAAATACTCTCTACTTATAGGTCAATATGGGTGACTAAGGCGTTGTCCTTTATATACAGTAACACCAGTACAAAATTATAATTTTACAATAATTGTTGTTTGTGATTGAAAACACTTCATTTCTAGTAGGTTTACTGGATATGGAGGGTAGTTTTAACATTCACTGAGTGTTTACTATGAACCCGAACTATGCTCAGCACTGTATATGCGATTTCTCCTTCAACCATCACAACCTACCTATGAGGTTATTATTATCACCACTTTACTGATGAGAAAACTGACATTCGACAGATTGGTTAACTTGCCCATAAGTGGCAGAACTGGGATTCAGATAGCTGTTTTCCTAATTGCAAAACATACTGCTGGTTAATCTCCAGCTTTAGTGTACTAAAAACCATCTAGGGGAGTTTGATAAAAATACAGATTCTTAAGTCTCACTCCTAGAGAATCAGCAAGTCTAAGGCAGCCTCAGGAATATATATCTGTAAGTTTCACCCAGATGACTTAGATGCAAGTGGTCCACAGACTAGACTTTGAGAAGCACTACTCTAGACTATGAGATGTCAAATACACAGTGGGAATTACTTCTTATTTAACGTCTTTGATTTGACATGATTTTCTTCATTGTGGACACCCAGTTGTTCCAGCACTATTTATTGTAATGATCATTCTTTCCCTACTTCTTGTAGTTTCATTTTGTCATAAATCAAGTGTCCACATATACTTAGGTTCTGAACATGGCCCTCCTATTTTTCTATATAACTCTTATCATCATCCATTGTAAACACTCTTGGAGAAATTCCACTGTGGACCAAAGGGCAAGAGACCTTGGAAAACCCCATGGATCATTTTGTGACTGGACATAATATCCGTTAAATTTAGAGATGGCTATTTACAAAGCAATGCCCAGCATTTCCTGGGATCCTCATTTAAATACATCTATTTGGCCTACCAAGTACAATTTCTGATATTGAAAAAAAATCTGTCTACAGCTCAGTAACACCCAGGAATTACTCTTTTTTCCCTCTCCGTTTTCATAGCTCTCCTTCCCCAAACCCCTTTCATCAAATCAGCAGTTCAGGATTTTGGAAAACGAGTCATCTTTTACTAAGAGCGTCTTATCTTACATTTAGAATTCATTAGGAAAGAGAGATAAAATACAGACATGGTAGTATTTACCTCTCAGGTGTTCTGCTTTTGAACAAACCTTTTCCCTCCAAGCAATTTGCTTTATTGCCTCAAATAAGGTGCCTATTGTAAATTTAGCTTCATTCAATCCAATTTAAAAATGAGAAAAACAATAGATTATACATATTTGTCCACTGGAACACAAAACTTCCGTTTAAATATAGTTTGATGCCAACAAGTAATTTGGGTATCCTGTCAAGCAAACTCTTAAAAACATCTTTTATTTTTATAGTATTACATGATACAGGTTAAAAAGGTAGTATTTATGATGAATCACAGGTGAAGAAACTGAGGCACAGACATATGAAATTATTCAGCTAAAACCATGAAGGAAACTGTATGAAAAATTCAAGTTTCCACTGCATTGCTTTTCAGTGAGTTCTGAGGTTGGAGGCAGTTACCCAGCTGGATTCCCAAGAAGGCCAAAGGCTTTCTATTAGCAATGGTTCAGGCCCCCGACACCAAGTTTCCATTTACATCTGCATCATGGACAGCTGAGCGGTGACCCAGCTGGTCACAGGAAGTTTGTGGGCTTTAGGGTTGCTATCTGAATGATTACAGAATGGCCAACTCAAACCCTGAACAGTAAGTTCTCAACAGCACAGGAGTGTTTCTCCAGTACAGGGGATGAGATGAACTCAGACTGGGCTGTGCTGTGTGTTTACATCCTTTCTCCATTCTGTCAGTGAAAAGCCCCACACATAAGTGTTGAAGGAGTTTCAGTTGTTCTGGAGTCAGCCACTCAGCTCTTGGTCCTCAGCTGATGACTAATTGGTAGTTAGTCACCTGGGGAGAAGCAAATGAAGTTGGAGGCCTAAGGAATCACCCACAGCCACTCGGGAAAGAAGTTCACGGGCTTTCTTCCTTCTGCACAGAGTTTAATTTCTCTACCTTTTGAGCATAATTGGCTGAAATTTTCCTCCAGTATCATATGTAATTCTCCCAAAGATATGCTGAGCACTCTTGTATTTTCCTTGTACTAGCACAGTTGTATTTTATTGTTATATTGGGGGAAAAGGTCATTATGTTAATTGTTAACTGAAGTTGATATTTTCTTGGACAGCCACATCCCTGACAGGGCAACAGACAGTGCTGGGAAAAGGATGTGAGCTCACCTGAGGGTGGAATGGGAGTTCCCTTTGAAAATGTTTCTCAGGCTTCCCTGATACTAAGAGTTACCTGGGGTGTTGGTTAAACATTCAGATTTCCAGACTTCTCCTTTGGGGATGCTGATGCAGGGGTGGTTGGGATCTGCCCCTGGAATATGTATTTTAACAGCCATGATTGTTGTCCTTAGAGAATTGTGAGAAACACGGCCCTATGAAGTATGATTTTGAAAAGGAGATCAGAGACAGGATGTCCCTGATTCCCACATGTCTCCCATCATTCCTGTGAAGGCATTTCTCTCTCTCTGATTACTTTCCCAAACCTCTATTCTGTACGTCCCACTAACTGCCATTCAGTTCCACTTGCGTGTGTTGTTCTTACCTCAGACTTATCATGTCCTTGTCTCTTCACCTCAGCCTACAATTCCCACCCCATTTCGCGTCATTCTCTTCCACACACTCTCAGTGACAGTGGTAGCAACTATCTTGGTTGCTTGTACATCCTTCCAGGATGTACCCAGCTCATCAAACCTTTTGACTTTGTTCACATTCCATTTCCTGCATAGGATGCCTTGTCTCTCTATTTTGCCCATTGCACTTTCATTTCTTCTTCAAGGGCTCAAAGGCCACCTCCTTAGATTCTGTCTTCTGTCGCTTCCCCAGGCGGAGTTAATTCTTGCCTCTGTTCTCAGCACTCTGGATTTCCCTCACCTGTAATGTAGGTTGTGTTGTAATTATTTGTTCACTTGTCTGTCTCTCAGGAGGCAGCACGGACAGGGATGACGTCCTTGTCTCTGCATTACAGTGCCTAGCAGAGTGCCAGGTACCTGGTAGGGATGTTATCACTATTTGCTAAGTGAATTTTAGACTTCTAATGACTATATATTAAATGATTATTATCAAATAAAAAAGATATGGATTAATTTATTTCTATAAGTCCACATATTCATTCATTCATTCATCCATTTATTCAGACAAATATCTATTGAAGCCGTATTATATGCTAAGCATTAGCAATTCAGTGATAAGCAAAAAATAGACATGATCCTTGCCTTTATGGAGCTTTGAATCGAGAAAAATATGTTAATAAAATAATTATGTAATGATTAAATGATTTGCTACAGTGAAAAATACCAAGAAGGGTAGGCATATGGGGGCAATGAAGGCATATAATGGGGGTGGGGGGTGACAACTGATCTGAGTTTTGATTACGAAAAGGAATTATCTAGAGAGAAAGGGGAATGAAGAGCCTTCCAGGCTCAGGGAAAGGCCTGTTCAAAGGCCCTGGGGTGGAAGGGCATATGGTAAGAACAAGGGACTGAACGATGGATAGTATGTCTGGAGCAGAGAGAGCAAGTGGACTTATGGCAGAGAAAAGGCTGTCACATAGGGCATATGGGTTTTCATAGGCCCTGTGAAGAAGTCCTATCTTTATTCTAAATGCAGTGGGAAACCAGTAAAAAACGGAGTGATTCTAGTGAGTATGTTATCACATTTTTATGGGGATTTATACTGGCCAAGTAATGATTTGCTTGACTATTTATTTTTGTTTTGACCATGCAAACTCCTTCAGGACAGAAACCATGTCTTATATTTCTTAGTGTTCCCAGAATCTAGTACCATATAATAAATAGAGTGGGTGACCAAGAGATGTGTGTTTCTTGTTTTATTTCAGATTCTTGAGAGTGAGGCTTTGTGGAAACTCACTTAGAAAGGAACTTAGTTAACCAAATCCATTGGATAAGCTTATAATGACATTACAATTCGTGTTAAAATTGTGAGATACGTGTTTGATACAGTGAATGGACAGGCAGTAAGCCACTGTTATCTTAATCAACCAAGACTGTTTCTTAAGTCTTTGGGAAGCTAATAGTCAGGGTTAGTTTCAGAGGAACCTGCTTCCCTCGTCCAATAAAGTTATTTGATCACTCATGATGCTTGAAGTTTTACTATTACAGAGTCATTACTAGGGCCTTAAAGACCCTTTGGTCTTTAAGAGTTCACTTTGAAAATATAAATACCTAATTGGGGGTAAGAAATATATTAATATTTATCAACTGATGTCTTTGGGATATTTTGATGGGGATTCAAATATAATGAGATATATGTACAGTTCTGTACATATGGCCCATCCCCAGGCGATGTGCTGCCTCGGGCCCTTCCCTCAAACAGCTTGTTCTTACAGGTGGAAACATCCAGAAGCCCACCCTGGGTCATATGTGCTTCTGTTTCCCACAGCCCCACCCTCTGGGGCTTGTTGAACCCTGAAAATTACTCTCATGAAATCTTTACACGGCAATGAAGGAGGCATGACCACTCTATTTAATATATGAAGAAACAAACAAATAATATATGAAGAAACAAGCTTAAATAATTTGTCTGGTATGAAATCACCAGGAAATGAGAATTAAGCTTCAAACCAAGGTATGACAGACTGTGCCCTGGTGGTCTCTTCACCATGGCCCATGGCTAGAAAAGCTGTAGAATTAGACACCGTGTACATGTACATATATACACATACTACACGTATGAATATGTGCATATATAAAAATGCTTTGACACTTCATTTCAAATGTCTGAAATGACACCTGTTTGACACCTATCTCCCTGGACACAGTTTCCCCCTCAATATACCCATTAGGCCAACACCTGGCGGCCAGAGCTCAGAGCACAGAACACCCAGTGTCCCTTCAGAGCTTCTTATAAAGTCACGTACTCAGGTCCCTTTGAAAGAGAGACTCTGAGCTCTACCACAGGGCCTGGAGGACTTTTGTTCTTGCAGAGGCCCCTGTGACCACCACAGCCCAGCCTTCTACCAGGACACCACTGGCTTGAGGGGGAAGGTGAGTAGGGGCTGTGTTGCTAAGTACCCAGCCCTGCCTGAGCTCACACCACAAACATGGGCAGGATGGGCACAGGTGGGGGAGGAGGGGGGCTCTGAATAGCCAGAGCTCTACAGTCCAGTGCCAGTGTAGGGGGGGTGAGGGTGGGGCAGCCACGGCCACACTTACCTTGAACAATACAGGCACCCAGGTAGGCAGCGTCTGAAAAGGAGCAGAGCAGTCAGCCGTGGAAAATGTCTCTCTTAATTTGCAGGAACAAGAGGTACCTGCAATACAAAAGGAGAAAGAGTTGCCCTCAGTTTTGGCTGAGGCCTGGAAGAAGAGGAATGATTGTTCCTGCCTATCTACTGGGTCACCAGAGCCCTACCCAGCTCCAAGGAGTGGCCGAGACATGCCAAGCCCCTCAGAGGACAAGCAGAGGAAACTGAGAGGGGCCCTCTGAGTCCAGAAAATCTGAAGTGTCTGCGGCAGCTTCCAAAGCTGGGTGGCTGGCCCTTTTCAAAGATACACGAGAAGGACTGAGGAAACCCACAGGGCCCAGCAGTGACTGTTCCTGGCAGGAACTCCCACATGATGACAACCACGGCCACTGTCACCACCACTCACACCTCAGGTACATGCTGCCCAGGTTCTGTGTGAAATGGAGAGTCAGGAGATGGAGTCAGTCAGTATACGGGGACCAGTCTTGGGGGCAGACAGACTCACAATAGTCAATCTCAGAATCTCAGAAAGACTTGGTTGTGAGGCCAGGAGCCAACGTCTTCACAGCTAGAGCTGTCGTCTGTTTAGTGTCCTCTCCCCTTTCCGGGGACGGCAAACTCAGACGCCACAGAGCCAGGCAGACCTGATAATGAGTGAATTGCGAGGGCTGAGGGGTCGGGGGGCAGGATGGAGAGTGCTGGCTCCCGTGAAGGGGTCGCCCTGCGCAGCTCTAGCCAGGGCTCCCACAGAAAGGCAGGCCACAGGCCTCCAGCTTTTCGAGAAAACCAAGGAGACTGGATTTAGAAGTGAAACCCTTTGAATTCTAAATGTTGCAACAAATTCTGTTTTTGAAAACGCTGTACTATCAACAAAAAATACACGATTCAGCCGGGGGAGGGGACAGGCGAGTTAGGAACCCCTGGCTCAGGCCCCTCCTGTCACTGTCCCCTCTGCCCTCTGTGCTGATCAAGCCCTCCTCAGATCTGTTGTCTTTCTCCTGTCAGCCAGGTTGGTTCTCTCCTTCAAGGCTCAGGCTCGGGTCTACTGGTTCTGACTAAAGTAACTTTGCAGATGTGTACAGCTTCTTCCTGTGCTCATTTGAGAGTTTAACTCTCAGAGGTCCATCATTTTTTTTTTCCTTTCCAGGTTCTTGGGATGGGGAGGGGACACCACTCAGTCGGTTCCAGGTACCACCTCCAGTGCTCAAACAATCTGACCTTTACTCAGCCCGTGAGGACCATAGGCACAACCCCATCCAGAGAGTGTCAGTAAGGAGCTCAGATCACACAGGCGCTGCCACCCCCAGGCGCTGGAGCTCGCCTTCTCTGGGCGCTGGTTCCCCTAAAGCACACTGGACACCCTGCAGGGCTCAGGGGCTAACTGGTGTTTCAATTTGAGGAATCTTTATCCCACACCTGCTTTATATGTGCACTGTGCTGGGCACTGGGGACATGGTGGAGGCTCAGATGACACTCTCTGTCCCCAACTTTGTATGGAATTGTGTGCAGGGAATAAAGGCAGTCCCTAATAAATCTCATATCTGGAGTTTGGTGTGCATTTTTTCAGAGGAATAAGATTACACTTGGTAGATAAGAACCCACAGCAGCTCCCTAAACCAGTGCCTCTCACACTTTAGCGAGCACGTGAATGACCCGGTGGAGATCTTGTTAGAATGTGGATTCTGGTTCAGTGGGTCTGGGTGGGGCATGAGAGCTCATATTTATAATAAGCTCCCTGGTGATGCTGTGCTGCAGGCCCATGGACCACACTTTGAGTAACAATGTTCTAAACCAGAGGTTCTCAGCCCTGATTGCACGTTAGAATCACCTGCCGAGCTTGTGAAACATACCAACACTGTGGTCCCTACCCCAGACCCAATTAAATCAGAATCTGGGTCCTCACAAAAACTTGCACAGGAATGTTCACAGCAGAATTATTCATAATAGCTAAAAGGTGGAAAAACCCAAATGCCCATCAACTGATGAGTGGATAGAAGAAAGTGGTATACCCATACAATGGGATATTATTCTGCCATAAAGAGGAATGAAGTATTGATGGTTGCTACAACATGGATGAACCTTGAAAAAAAAAAAATATTTTTTTTGTGAGGAAGATCAGCCCTGAGCTAACATCCATGCCAATCCTCCTCTTTTTGCTGAGGAAGACCAGCTCTAAGCTAACATCTATTGCCAATCATCCTCCTTTTTTTTCCCCTTTTTCTCTCCAAAGATAGTTGTATGTCATAGTTGCACATCCTTCTAGCTGCTGTATGTGGGACGCCACCTCAGCATGGCCGGACAAGTGGTGCGTCTGTGTGCGCCCAGGATCTGAACCATGGCCGCCAGTAGTAGAGCGCACACACTTAACCGCTAACCCATGGGGCCGGCCCCAGAAAATATTAAGCTAAGTGAAAAGAAGTCAGTCACAAACTACCACATATTGAGGCTGGCCCTGTGGCTTAGCGGTTAAGCGCATGCGCTCCGCTGCTGGCGGCCTGGGTTCGAATCCTGGGTGTGCACTGACGCACCGCTTCTCCGGCCATGCTGAGGTCGCGTCCCACATACAGCAACTAGAAGGATGTGCAACTGTGACATACAGCTATCTACTGGGGCTTTGGGGAAAAACAAAAAGAAGGAGGATTGGTGATAGATGTTAGCTCAGAGCCAGTCTTCCTCAGCAAAAAGAGGAGGATTAGCATGGATGTTAGCTCAGGGCTGATCTTCCTCACAAATAAATAAATAAATAAATAAATAAATAAAACTGTTTTAAAAAAAAATACCACATATTGTATGATTCCACTTATATGAAATGTCCAGAACAGGCAACTCCATAGAGACAGAAAGTAGATTAGTGGCTGCCAGGGGCTGGGGAAGGGAGAATAGAGAATGAACCCTTGGGCACTGGGTTTCCTACTGGGGTGATAAAAATGTTCTGGAATTAGATTGTGGTGATGGTGGCACAACTTTGTGAACATACTAAACCCACTGAAGTGTACACTGTAATGTCTGCCCCCAAATACTAACACTTTTGAGAATCCAAATTGTCTTAGTAGAGTTCTCAAATTTTGACATGCTTTAAAATTACCTGGAAAATTGTCCAAATATTTTTAAATATTTAAACAAAAATATTAAAACTTGGTAGATAAGGGATAAAGCTAGGCACCAGCTATTTTTTCTCAGGCATGTTCGTTGATTCTCATTATCCTGCATATCGTTCTACACAGAGCCTCCTGAGACCTCTGTCCTGCTACTTCCTCTTGGATGCTTGTCCCTACTCTATTCCAGCCTCACCCCAAGAGCCTGACCTCTCTGGACCTCCCACACGCAATGCTGCCCCTGTTTTCACCTCACACATCTTTCCGCCCTCTCCCTGCAGCACCCATCGCCTACCGCAGCCCTGGGTTAGCCTGCCCCAGAACAACCCGCTGACTTCCCTGCACTGGCAAGACAGAGTCTGCTCTTGAGGGGTGGGAGAGGGAAGGGGGAGGAATAGGAGGGGACAGAGGAGGGAGGGAGGAGGGACAGAGGGAAAGAGGAAAAGGGGTGGGGGGAGGGAAAAGAAGACAGTTAAGGGATAGATATGTTGGTTGCTAGTGTGCCATCCATGTTCAGTTTCTTCCTTCTCCCACTTAAAAACCCTGCCCGGAAATAATTTCTTCATATTTGAAAAAGAAAAAAGTCCCTTGAATGAAGACAAGTGACATAATGTGCTCTAACCTGATCTCCAATGAGAAACTCATTTATCACCTACATTTCAGAGCCCTGGGAAAGTGGACATGAGGGATAGATGGATTTCAGGGCAGGCAGTGAATTTCTGAGGTGCATTTCAGGAGCTCTCCTCCAACCCAGAAACAACGCAGGTTGACTACAGCCTGGCATGGTGACCAGGACAAAACATCATGCCACCCAGGACCACCAGTCAACACTCTCCTCACAATGCCCCAAGGGGATGACCACATATTTTACGGAGATGTTTTCTAGGAGGACTTCGCCAAGAGCTCATCAGGAAAAAATAGGCAGTTCAAAACACCAGAGCTTGAAAATGATTACCCAGAAAATATATTTATTTTAGGGAGTTTGAGGGATGGAAAAGAATAACGCAATCTTCAGTAAAGTGACCAGCAAGATTCCAGTTTTGAAATATACCTGCTTCACTCATCCCCTCAAGACTGTACCTCCCACCCTGAACCATTTACTGTAACAACTCCCACAATCGAAAGGAACCAGGCACCTGGTGATTATGTTACCAGATACTTAACCATCTAATTCCACTGCCCCTCTTTGAAAATGAAATAGGAGGGTAAGATGATGGGGAGGGGGAGACACAGGAGGCTATAGGAAGAGTGACTGTAAGGGGGACCCAGGCCAGCAAATAAGAGAGAAGTTACAGAGCTCTCACGGGAGAGAGAAGCCCCCACCCTCCCACACATCTTCAACTCCCTCCATTTCCTCCCTGGCAGGAGAAACTTTGTCAAGAAACAGAATCTATCTTCGGACATTTCATACAAAAGTGAACCCACAGATCAACACTTACATTTCATTTGCTTGAAGATGGACTTGTTAGGTTCAAGCCAGTGCTGGGGAGAAAAAAAGCGGAGATTCTGGGTCAAATGGCTGGACCATATGATGCATACCTAATAACTAAAAGGAATTTAACAAAGATATTCTTTCTCCAAAGTACAACTTTGGTTCCCATAGACATTCCTCAGGGTTCCACCCTCTGAAGATCAACATGAACAATTTGGCAATAATAACACCGCAGGCAAGGGTGTAAATTACAGAGAACCAACACTGTCTGAGGAGTAGTTGAGTCACACCATTGCTGGGAGAGAAGCATAAGGGAGAGATCACGCACTGAAACGGGAGGTTCTAGAGGCTTCAGTTGACTCCTAGGTGATTCTTTGAGCTCCATTGCTCTGAGCAAGCTGCAGATGGCTAAAGATTTTGACATCCATGACCTCAAAGAGTCACAGTCCAAGACAGCATGAGCACCCTGCTCCCCTTCCGGGCAGCCGCCTTTCAGGTCAATGGTGGGCCAAGCCACCATTAGCCCTGTCACAGAGAGGCATTTCTTCCTCTAAAGTCAGGAGGAACAAATGATTTTTAAATATCTAATTTCAGATGGCTGAGGCCATCAAGAAGAAAAATTAGCTCTGTCACAAAACAAAGAGGCCCCAAGACCTGGGAAGCTCAGAATCGCGTTACTGATAAGTGTTTGAAGCAGATACCATGCTGGCCCCGGTGGCCGGCTCTCTCCACACCACATGTGAAGGTCACTTCAACACACTGAGAACCAGGCAGCTTTTGATGTCACTAACCATGATGTCCCTGAAGCTGCTTAGGGAAAGTCTGCAAGTGTTTATACAACTGCAGTTTAGAAAAACGATAAGAGGGGTGCCACTAGGTATCCATCAATGGGTCAAGGAGCCCTCACTTATGGGCTGCCCCCTCTCCTGCTTGATACAGAGAGGAAAGAAGAGGGGGGAACCTACCATCAGTTAAGCCTGTACACCTCGCTCTGTCTCATTTGTGTCATTCAGTAAGCTCAAGGGTCTGTCTGATCCCCATTGTTTGATGTAAATGAATAACCATAAAGTTTAAGAAGAACTAGCACTGGCTGAGTGCTTACTAAGTGCCCGGTGCTGTTCCATGAGTTTCCACGGGCTGTCACCACCATCCCATTTACAGATGAGAAATCTGGGCTCAGGATGTTACACAGCTCGCCTAAGGTCCCCAGTGAATAAATGTGGAAGCCAGCGTGCAGTACGATTCCAGAACACAGGCCCGTGACGTTGGCCTTGTGGCCTCCTGATGGGTCAGTTTGCTCTAAAATGTATTATTCTCCTCCCTGAACATTTTCTCTTTTCCCAGGAACTGAAAAGTTGAGTGGTCAAATCAGTAGTTTCCAGCCCAAGATGTCAGATCTGTGCAGGCTTCAAAAACAAGAATTGGGGGGTCTTTTAACTATTTCAACACCATGGAGAATCTAACAGAAAACCATACATTTACTCCTGACATGCTGCACAAACTAAAATAGCAATTTCTTTGCTTCTGGACAAAATTATATCAACTCATTTTGGGAACTCTTGTTATCTCCTTTTTTCCCCATTTTTTTAATGTGGTAAAATATACATAAATGAAATTCACCATCCTAACCATTTTTAAGCATACAGTTGAGTAAATAAATACGTTTATAATGGTATGCTACCATTACCACCTTCCGTCTCCAGAATTCTTGTCATCTTGTAAAATGTAAACTCTACACCTACTAAACCATAACTACCCAGTGCCCCCACCTCCTGGCCCCTGGAAACCATTATTCTACTTTTGATTATTCTTTCTAATCAGAAATTATGCTTGGTCTTTACATGGTTATAATTGAACAGCGGAAAATGTATTGATTACACCACTTACCAGCTATACCACCTTGTGAAAAATGTTTAACCTCTCTGTGTCTCAATTTCCACAACTATAAAATGGGAATAGTAATAGTACCTACCTCGTAGGGTTGTGTTGAGGATTTTAAAAATTAATAAATGATAAAACACTTAAACAGTGCCAGGCATTTGAAAAATACTCAATAAATGCTTATTTGCTGATGCTGCTGTTGTTATTTAATAAGCACAGTTTAATTGGGAGACCACATCTTTCAATATATGGGACTCGCGGAGAAGAATAATAAAAGGGGCCTCTGGTGATGAAATTACTTTTCTAGAAATAAATAAATAGGATAATTTAGACCTAAGGGGAGAAAACAAATAGCAGCCAGAGATCAATGCCTATTGTTATTGTCTCACAGAGGAGGATCACCAGTCATCTTGCCAATAAAGTCTGAAATATAAATATGTTTTCCAAATTCTCTTTGCTTGGCGTCCTTTGAACTCCTTAGCCTTCTCTGCCTAACTTCAACCTACCTCTCCACCTTCTCTCTGCCTCCAGGGATGACAGGTGAGTTTCATTTGTGTGCCCACACCAGTTAGTCAGGGGCCCTCTGCCAGGGCTGTGTGGAGGATTCCAAGACTGGGTGAAGGCTCGGTGGGAATGAGAGCCATGAGGGACTGGCTGTGTCTGCCATGTCATGATGGATTGACTGTGTCTGCAAGGAGGGGTAGGAAATATTTATGTCATGGCTGCAAGGTATTTACCATCTGTGCCCTAAATCAATTGTCTCCCCTACATGAACTGGCCTCCTCGTTGTCCTATGAAATACTCCTGCAGTTTGTGATCCGTTCCGACTTTCCTTCCCCTCTCGGCCTATTCACATCCTGCTCTTGCCTCCCAGACCTTGTGCGTCTCAATTACCTACATCCACAGTGTGATCACGACATGCTTCTCCAGGACAGCCATTCTTCCCCAGTGGGATAGTTACGGGGTATAGAGCCCTAAGGAAAACAAGACAGCAGTCACCATGTTTCAAGGAGTTACAGGAAATCATTTCTTCAAAGAGATTAAAACTCAAGCTGTTAGTATGTATTAACATTTAAATCCTGACTGGCCTATGGCCCAGCTAGTCCTTTATTCTCTAATTTGCCCATGTGAACAAAGAGGGACGTAACAAGGATTTTCACTGCACTTTTATGTAAAATTACAAAATATTAGAAATGACATTAATAGCAATAACACTTTAATAATGTTATAATATATAATAATGTAATAATAATAACAACATTATCAGAAAAATGGTAAATAAACTGTGGTCTGTTCATATTCTGGATGATTCTGCAGCAGTGTCTTATATGAGGTAGATCTTCATGTGTAACACGGTTAGATCTCCAAGGCACAATGTGGGATAAAAAAGGTGAGGTGCACAATGTATAATGATGGCTACAGTTAGTTCCCACATCACGCACTGAAGTGCCCCACGGAAACAGCCAGACTAGACCACTGTTGGACACCGGGAGAAGCATGAGCTGGAGAACGATCACAGTTGCAACATTAGATCATGCAATATTCTTTCTGATGTCATACTTTTTGCAAAGCTGGGTTTCTAGCAGTTGCTGTGATGAAAAGCAAGCACCTGGCAAAAACAGGTGTGGAACAGGCAATGGGTGCGGCAGTGTCTGATCTGATCCCAGGGTCTGAGAAGCCATGGGACGCCCAACAGGCACACACCTCCCCTTAGCAAGTAACTGTGGTTAACAAAGAGCTGAAAATACTATTTTCATGTGTGTAATGTTTTAAACTGCTACTAAGGCCGTAATGGCTATGTCAGGACATAAACACTCATTAACTTGCTTGGATCTAACTCTTATTAGACGGAACTGTTAGATATTCTTTTGACCCAGGGCACCAGGAGATAATTATTAAGATACTAAGGGAGCCATAAACCAAGAAAGTTGGGGAACATCTGAACTATGGTATCGTACAATTAATATGTTTTCCTTTTTAAATAAAAAGTAAAAATACTACCATATATTTTCAAAGAATACAGAATAAGCATCTAAATGTACTTCTAAAGACCTGAAACGATACACAGTAAACTACACCTGCAAGCGTGCTAACAGGGAGAGAACAGGAGTTCAGTGGTGCTAGTTAAAGGAAACCGTGACTTTCCTGATGTCTCATCTGTGATACTGTAACTTAGACTTTTCACATGTACTGGTGCATTACACAAATAGATAAAAATCAATTAAAAAAAGAAGAAAGCAAGCTAGCTCTACTCAGAGGATAAAGGTGGATTTCACGTAATTTAGACTCAAGAGGAAGAATTTCATACACAATAGGCAGACGCCAAATCCAGCTGAGCACCCAGGGCTGACACTGCGGTCCAGCTCAGGAGCCAGCAGGCCTGGGGTTTGAATCCCAGCTCTGCCACTTACTAGTGGTGTGACCTCCAGCAATTTCCTGCTTCCTCACTTAACAGCATCACCATGAGGTTTCAATGAGTTACCTCACTAAGAAGCCCTTAGAACAGAGCTTGGAGCACAGTGCAGGCTCCATAAACCCCAGCTGCTCCCATCTTCCTCGTGTTCACTAAGGGAGGCTCCTAGGTTGGTGCAGTGGCCCCTCTCGGGGAGCCCACAAGGTGGGCTCCACCTCTTCCTCTCTCACTCCCCACCCCACCTGCCTCTGCTCCACAGGGACAGAGAGTTCTCCTCCCTTATTTCATTCTGCCTTTTGGAGTTAGGGTCGGGCAGTGAAGTCGAGTCTGGTCTACACCAACAGCTCCTGCTGTTACTGTAGGTACAGACAGATTAGACACCTGTGAGAAAATATAACCATGATGCGGTGGCTTGGTGCTTAGACAAGAGGCTCAGAACATTTATTGCGTTGTTACTTTCCTTTCAATTGCTACTTGGAATATATGCTATTTTTTAAGTCTGTTTCCTTACTGGAGACTGATATTCCCTGAGAGAGGCAGAGAGGAAAGCCTGCCAACCGAATATCTGAATTTGTGGCTGTTTACTGTAGCTGAAACCATCATTTCCTCAACTGTCATTTAGAATAAAAATTCCAAAGACTAAGGAAGCTAAGACTCAACCATCGACTCTACCTGCTGAGCTTGGGGAGAGGGATGAACCCAAGGATGCCTCCCTCAGCCTGACTTGAAGGGATCAGGAAGGTGTCTGCAGAGTCACTGTCAGGGCTCTGCCCAGGTCCCCTCGGGTGCCTGTCCCTTTCGGTATACAGCAGTCCGCCTCTTTTTAGGAAGGCTGCCCTCAGCTCACTGAATCCACTGCAGGGTGGAGAAGTGCCTCCCCACTCCCCCCGCCCCACAGCGGGGCAGCTCTTAACCAATAACTGACAGGTGTGGGAGGACAAACACCTCTGCTCCCTCGCCCCTTGGCCAGGACAACACTCAGGCACGACCTCCACTGCTCCAGGGCTCCTCTGTGGCCCGAGCCCAAGTTCCCCTCTGCACGACTGTGCCGACTTCCACACTTGCAGGGTTCCTTCTCTTCCCTGTCCCAACCCCTGCTCTCCTACGAGTCTCTTCCTGGGAACACTTCCTACTAAGACTGGAATTTTCATCTCAGGATCTGCTTCCTGGGAACCGGACCTAAGGAAGCCTCCCTAACCCTCCCCTAGAAACTGTCCACTGTGGTTTAAAATCCTTTCCTTGGGGGTTTCTTCCTTCTGCCTTAGGCTTGAGCCCTGGTAACCTGCAAAGCCCCTGTGAGACGGCCCAGCTGAACAGGGTTATCAGTAATGATGATCTGGCCTGACCACTTTCCAAGCCATTTCTTACAACAAATGCATTTTGATTGACAGCAGCTTGAAGAAAAAGAGGAGGAGCAGAAGGAGGCTACACAAAAGGGGCGAAAACAGAGAGAGGCCTGAACCCTCTAGACCCTGATTCCCTCACCTGTGACCTTGCGGGCAGGAGTAGCAGAGTCCAGGACCCTAAGATCCTTCAGCTCTCACGTCCACGTTCTCTGAACCTGAAGGATGAGAACGTTGCCAACAGATGTTTCTTTCTTTTTAATTTGCAAGGCCCAGCTGCACTAAGCCCTAAGAGATCATTTTCTCCACCCCATCACAGAAATGGTGCCTTCTTTTGTAGTTTCTGATTTTGGCTGGTTTGGGGAAAAAGAAGGTGGGTTTGAAGTGGTGATTTGTGACTAAGCAGAATGATTTTGAAATTGGTAGCTGCTGAGACAAGGAAAAAAAAGGCTCCCCAAAGTAAACAATATAACACCTGGTTTTCTCCAAATGTGGGGCTTCTGTTGAAATTGATTCAGCCTATGATTAAAGCATAAATTACACACCTCCCTATTATCCCTTTCTTAAAACCCTTGGTGCCCTGAACCAAAATAATCTGCAGCCCAGAGAAATGTGTCAATAACCAATGGGGCTTTAAACAAGAATGAATGCACCTCCCCAGAGAGGAGATTGTTTTTCCCCTCTGAGTAACCAGATCCAAAATCTGACCAATTCCCAACATGGCCCTGAAAAAGATGGCCTGATTCTCACATCTCACCCGAGCAAAGCCCCAGAGTAACTCAGTCCCTGCATTATGTAGCCAATTTACGCCATTTCTAGGCCCTTTGGCCTCTGCTGGGGAAAAGAATGCCGTCTGAATGAATGCTGCCTGACAGTGATCTGGACAGTGAAGTGAGAGCCAGGCCTAGTGACTTAGCTATAGTAACAATGGTTTCCACTCCAGGTTCAATAAAATCTACCACACAATGGCAACAACAACCATATCTGTAGATCAGGTACACTCCAAAGTTAGTGTCTTTTTGGAAGTCAATCTATGTAAGAAAATCTTCATTGCTTCTGCATAGTGTTTTTCACTCCTTCAGCCGTAACTGTCTTTGCATTCTAGGCTCTTAGAGATGAGTGAAATAGAAGTAAGAGTCAGGAGAAGAAACACTGTAAGAAACACAGGCAGAAATAGGACACCTAAGAAAGCAGAAGCATCGTTTTTTTGTTTTTTTTTATAAAGGACCAGATAATAAATACGTTAGTCTTTGTGGTCCATATGGCCTCTGTCAGAGCTACTCGACTCTGCCACTGGAACCTGAGAGAAGCCACAGACAATACATAACTGAACAGAAGTAGCTGTTTTCCAATAAAACTTTATTTACAAAAACAGTTGTGGGCCATCCTGACTGTTCTGTTCCAGCCCCCGCTCTATGTCCATGCAATCCTTAATGTTCACCTAAAGAAAAAAACAGTAGTCATCTGAAAATGCAATAGAGGTTGTAAAAACATTTATTGCTGTTTATTTTAAAGTACACTAGGATACCAAAATGCAATCATAAGGGAAATTACGGGATTCCTTCAAGCTTTTTACGATGGAATTTACCACTAGTAAGAGTTGCCGTCAAGTCATATAAATTTAACGTCATCACCAAACTGTTCTAAATTCAAAGATCTTCTGGTTGCCAGACCCATGGACCTTTTCAAACTCTTTCAAGCATGGAATAGTAAACAGATCAGTTACATATGTTGATAATGTGGGCTAATTCACTTAAAAAACAACTCTGTATCATTGGCACTAATAGTATGCCTATTTTACACATAAAGAAATTGAGGCATAGGTTAAGGGGTCTGCTCAAAGTCATACAACCAGCAAGTGGCAGGAACAGGATTTGACCTTGTCTTCTTCCTGGTGACAAAGCTCTTAGCACCTGAACAATGATGTCTTTTGATCCTCCCTGTTGTTTGAAACTGTAGCCCATTCCCCTTTATTAAGTCTCTCTCTCTCTTCATTCTTTTCTTTCTGCTCTGTACATTCCTGCTCTGTCTCCTTCACTGCTTTCTCCTTCTGGAGCATGCTTTAAAATATGGATGTTCTTTACCTTTGAGATTCTCCTCTTGTTCTATATCTCTCCCTCAGCTCTGCAATCGATTCCATACTTGCAACTATACACTGGACATCTCCACCTCAGCATCTCACAGGCATCCCAAACTCAACATGTCCAAAATGTAACACCTCTGCCCAAAACCCACTCTCTTTGTACAGTTATTTGGTGAGCAGTTCCCCCTACCCTTGGATCCAAGTGGCCATGTAAGGTGTTGAAATACCCTGCTGGAGAGGCTATGTGGAAAGGCCCTGAAACCAGATGAGTTAAAAGCACCCAGCTGATATGCTGTCCAACTGATGTGGAGGTGACAGGTGACAGTATTGCCTTTTCCTGCAGTCAATACACTCTGCCTTTGCTTTGAGGACATCAAGAGAGAAGATTTCAGCAGACCATTGAAATAACATTACTTTTTTCAGAATATATTTAATACAAAGAGCTGGCACGTGTAATCTAGGCCTAAAAACATCAGAGCTGGGCCACGGTATTCAACAAACTGGTTCTCCCTTCTATTCCTTTTGTGTCTGATTTTCAGGGGACTCTGAATGGCTTTCTAGATGAGTTTGATAGAGAAAAGTGTGGGATTGTTCTTCCAGCAGAAAAGGTGTGGCTGTCAGCTGGAATCTGCTTGGATTTCATAGCAAGATTGTCATGGGGCCTGATATTTAGCACATATGTATGTCTGCGTGTGACCATCCAATTCCTGCTCCAACAGATAAGAAACTCACGGAGCAGTAAATTATTTTCTCGCTTTTTTTCCTCTGGTGAGGAAGATTGTCCCTGAGCTAACATCTATGCCAATCCTCCTCTTTTTCTTTGAGGAAGATTGTCCCTCAGCTAACATCTGTGCCAATCTTCCTCTATTTTGTATGTGGGATGCCGCCACAGCATGGCTTGATGAGCAGTGTGTAGGTCCATGCCCAGGATCTGAACTTGTGAACCCCGGGCTGCTAAAGAGGAGTGCGCAGACTTAACCACTACTCCACTGGGCTGGCCCCTCCCTTTTTCTTACACTAAATTGAATAGAACAGTACTCTACATTTGGGTGATGTTTTAACAGTTACAGCATGCTTTTACATACATCATCTCAACAACGCAGCAGAGGATGGCAGTTGAGGAATTATTATCCCCATTTTACAGGTGAAAATCAGGAGGCCAAGTGACTTGGTTAAGGTATTGCATAATCAGAAAGTGATAGAGTTTGGGCTTAAAAACATTAGATTTTAAGTCAAAGCCTCCCACTACTTAGGATTACCACTAACATAGCTTCACACAATATTAAGAAAACAGTCAATATTTTTTCAGTGTTTACTATGGGCCACGAACTATGCACTTGATATATATTCCAGACTTAATGCATAAAACAAGCCCATGAGGTCTGTGCCATTATTATCCCCACTTTACAGATGAGGAAACTGAGGCACAAAGAGATAAAGTGACTTGCCCAAGATCACCTGGCTAGTCAATGACAGAGCCAGGGTTCAAACCCAAGCAAGTAGTGCTCCAGAACACAAACTCGCAGCCACTTTGCCATGCTGCCACTGCAACAAGAGTGGAGGTGCCTGCTCTATAGGAGATGGCGTGTAGCCCCCAGAACCCACCAGTTCAGTAAGGACTGAACTGATATGTAGCTACACAAACTACGGGGAATTATCCAATAATTTCTCTTATTCTGGAATTTGATCATACAAAGACTGCCTGAAATAAACCAGGGTTTAGATAACTTCTTATTAAACTCTCCTGACAGTATTATTGTAACAATAATTATAACTCAGTATGACCTAACTCAATATGACACTACCACTTGCTCAGCCATCCCCACCCCACACCACAGACACAAACACACACATCTCTCCATTCCTTCCATAATGGCAAAGCTGATCTCCCATTATAGGGAGTGAAGAGTGAAGACACCAGATGCACACATTCCCAGACTCTTTTCCAACTAGCGCATGGGTATATGACCCAATCCTGGCCCATGAGATATGATGAGAAGACTTATGGGGGCCTCTAGAAAAGGCGTTCCTCCACGATTAAAAGAAATGCATGAGTAAATATCACTTTTTATATGGTGGATGTGGTAGTGCCTACTGACATCCAGAATTACTGCAGCCACCTTATAATCATGATGACTACAGTGACATAGATGGCACGCTAAGGATGGCAGAGTGGAAAGGTGGACAGCACCTGGGTCCATGTAGAGCTGCTGAACAACCCGGAAGCTGCCCTACCTCTGGACTTCTCCTTAGGTAAGATAATAAGTGTCCGTATTATTTAAGACAATTTAGCTGGGCAACTGTCTTACTTGCAGCCAAAAGCATCCTAACTCTCAAGTCTTAAGAGGCAGTGCTACAGAGAAGATCTCTGGATTTTGAGTCAAATGACCTGGCTTCTGATTCACTTACTTCCCAGGTGACCCAAATTGCTTAATCTCTCTGAACCTCATTTTCCACATCTATAAGATTGAGAGAACACTCAGTAACACAGTAACATCAATAAAATGGAGCTAACACAGGAGAGTTAGGAAAATCACCTGAGATAATGTGTATAGAACCACTCTGTCAATAGCAATGTTTTACTCAAAAGTAATTGGTTTTAGATAATCATTAAACTATAGATTTTTTTTAATCTGGAGCCATCCATCTGCCAAACTTCCTTATTTTATGAAAGAAGAGACATTGACTCCAAATGTCAAATGACTCACTCAACTTCACACAACTGATTGGTAACGTAAACGAAACCACACGTCTCCTGATTCCCAATCTAATGTTGTCAGACTACCCTCATGTTGATAGGTAATGAGCTAGAATAAATGTTGGGCACTCGTTCATTCAGGAAGTGTTTATTGAACACATACTATATGCCAGAAAACAATTCTCAATAAATTTAAGAAGATTGAAATAATACCAAGCATCCTTTCTGATTACAATGGCATGAAACTAGAAATCAGCTACAGGAAGAAAACCAGAAAACCCACAAATACGTGGAGAATACACAAAATTCTACTGGAACAACGATTGTGTCAATGAAAAAATCAAAGGAGAAATAAAAAAATAGCTGGAGACAAAGGAAAATGAAAATATGACATACCAAAATTTATGGGATACAGCAAAAGTGGATAGCAGTACAGGGTTACCTCAACAAACAAGAAAAATCTCAAATAAAAAATCTAACAGTATACCTAATTGATGTAGAAAAAGAAGAATAAACAAAGCCTCAAATCAGTAGAAGAAAGGAAATAATAAAAATTGTAGCAGAAATAAATGAAATAGAGACTAAAAAAACAAGAGAAAAAAATCAATGAAACTAAATCTTATTCTTTGAAAATTTAAACAAAACTGACAAAGCTTTAGCTAGACTCACCACAAAAAAAAGAGAGAAGGCTCAAATAAATAAAATCAGAAATGAAAAGGGGGAAATTACAACAGACACCTCAGAAATACAAAAGATTATAAGAGAACACTATGAAAAGCTACACACCAACAAATTGGATAATGTAGAAGAAATGGATAAATTCTTAGAACTATACACCCTTCCAAAACTGAATCAAGAAGAAATAGACAATTTGAATAGACCAATCACCAGTAAGGAGATCAAAACAGTAATGAAAAACCTCCCCCAAAATAAAAGTCCAGGACCAGATGGCTTCTCTGGTGAATTCTACCAAACATTCAAAGAAGAATTAATACCTACGCTTCTCAAATTATTCCAAAAAATTGAAGACGAGGGGAAGCTTCCTAACTCATTCTATGAACCAACATTACCCTGATACCAAAACCAGGTAAGGACAACACAAAAAAAGAAAATTACGGGCCAATGTCATTGAAGAATATTGATGCAAAAATCCTCAACAAAATACTAGCAAATTGAACACAACAATATGTTAAAAAGATCATACACCATGACCAAGTGGGATTTATTCCAGGGATGCAGGGATGGTTCAACATCCACAAATCAATCAATGTGATATACCACATTAACAAAATGAAGAATAAAAATCACTTGATCATCTCAATAGATGCAGAGAAAGCATTTGACAAGATATAGCATCCATTTATGACAAAAACCCTGAATAAAATGGGTATAGAAGGAAAGTACTCAACAGAATAAAGGCCATATATGACAAACCCACAGCTAATATCATTCTTAATGGAGAAAAGCTGAAAGGTATCCATCTAAGAACAGGAACCAGACAAGGATGCCCACTTGCACAACTCTTATTTAACATAGTATTGGAAGTCCTAGCCAGAGCAATCGGGCAAGAAAAAGAAACAGAAGAGATCCAAATTGGAAAGGAGGAATTGAAACTGTCATTACTTGCAGATGACATGATCTTAAACCAGACAGCCACATGCAAAAGAGTGAAAGTAGACCATTATCTCACACCATACACAAAAATTAATTCAAATTTGATTAAAGATTTGGATGTAAGACCTGAAACCATGAAACTTCTAGAAGAAAACATAGTACACTCTTCGACATCCTTCTTAGCAGTATATTTTCAAGTACCATGTCTGACCGGGCAAGGGAAACAATAGAAAAAATAAACAAATGGGACTACATCAAACTAAAAA
Source organism: Diceros bicornis minor (assembly GCF_020826845.1). Lineage (NCBI taxonomy): Eukaryota > Metazoa > Chordata > Mammalia > Perissodactyla > Rhinocerotidae > Diceros > Diceros bicornis. The sequence goes on from NC_080761.1 coordinate 10,403,123, forward strand.
GCTTCTGCACAGCAAAGGAAATCATCAACAAAATGAAATGACAACCTAAAAATTGGGAGAAGATATTTGCAAATCATATATCTGATAAGGGATCAATATCCAAAATATATAAAGAACTCATACATCTCAACAACAAAAAAACTAAAAACCCAATTAAAAAATGGGCAAAAGATCTGAACAGAAATTTCTCCAGAGAAGATATACAGATGGCCCACAGGCACACGAAAAGATGTTCAACGTCACTAATTATCAGGAAAATGCAAACCAAAATTACAATCTGATATTACCTCATGCCCGTGAGAATGGCTATAATTAACAAGACAGAAAATAATAAGTTTTGGAGAGGATGTGGAGAAAAGGGAACTCTCATACACTGCTGGTAGGCATGCAGACTGATGCAGCCACTATGGAAAACAGTATGGAGATTCTTCAAAAAATTAAAAATAGAACTACCATATGATTCAGCTATTTCACTGCTTGGTATTTATCCAAAGAACATGAAAACACTAATGTGTAAAGATACATGCACCCCTACGTTCATTGCAACATTATTCACAATAGCCAAGACTTGGAATCAGCCTAGGGGCCCATCAAGGGACGAATGGATAAAGAAGATGTGGTATATATATAAAATGGAATACTACTCAGCAATAAGAGAGGATGAAATCTGGCCATTCGTGATAACATGGATGGACCTCCAGGGTATTATGCTAAGCAAAACAAGTCAGATTGAGAAAGTCAAATACCATATGATCTCACTTATAAGGAGAAGATAAAAAGAACAACACACACAGAGAAAGAGATTGGATTGGTGGTTACTAGAGGGGAAGGGGGGAGGGAGGAGGGTGAAAGGAGTGACTAGGCACATGTGTATGGTGATGGATTGTAATTAGTCTTTGGGTGGTGAATACGATGTAATCTACCCAGAAATTGAAATACAATGATGTACACCTGAAATTTATATAATGTTATAAACCAATGTTACCACAATAAAAATATACAAATAAAAATAATAAAAAAAAATAAAATAAAGTTTACAGTTACAAAAATAGGCAAAAGATTCGAACAGATATCTGTAGGTACTACTACACACCTATTAGATAGCTAAAATCCAAAATACTAACAATACCAAATGCTGGCAAGGATGTGCAGCAACAGAAACTGCCATTCATCACTGGTGGGAATGTAAAATGGTACAGCCACTTTGAAAGACAGTTTGGTAGTTTCTTATAAAGCTAAACATATGGTTACCATACAATCCAGCAATTGTGCTCCTAGGTATTAATCCAAATAAGTTGAAAACTATGTCCACACAAAAACCTACACACAAATGTTTATAGCAGCTTTACTCATAATTGCCAAAACTGGAAACATCCAAGATATCCTTCAATAGGTGAATGGATAAACAAACAGTGGTATGTCCATACAACGGAACGTTATTCAGCAATAAAAACAAATGAGCTATCAAGCCATGAAAAGGGCAACTTAAATGGATATCGCTAAGTGAAAGAAGCCAGTCTGAAAAGGCTGTATGCTGTATAATTCCAGCTATACGACCTTCTGGAAAAGGCAAAGATGATCATAATAGGGGAAACTAGGGCCTGAAGGCTGAAAGTAAGATGTATGGGGACTCTCCGTACTTTCTGCACAATTTTTCTGTAAACCTAAAAATGCTCTAAGAAATTAAATGTGATTAAAAAAATGATCAATCTTTTGTGAGGACACAGCGAGAAAGCAGTCATCTTCTAGCCAGGAAGAGAGCTCTCACCAGAACTGAATTGGCTGGCTCTAGAACTGTGAGAAAATAAATTTCTGTTGCTTAAGCCAAAAAAAAACAAAAAAAAGAAAAGATCATTGAAAATATATTCTGAACACTATTTATAGAGTTCCCTGTATGAAACTCTTGCATTCAGTAAATATTATTTGGGGGTGTATTACTCCATGCGTTATTAACTGGTCACCAGAGAGCACTCAGCTGTGGCAACCCCACATAGCACCTGCCTGTGCATTGACTTGCCCATTGGACCATCACAATTCATCTGATGGTTAATTTAACTGTAATTTGTTTTTGTCAGTGAGATGCTTTGTTTTTCAGGTGAATGTAAAATATTAATTTTCTGTTTAAATTAATTTTCACAATTATTTCTGCTAACACAAAAATACATTTGATTTTTCATTTTTGATATTACTTGCTAATAAATGATTGGTTTTTATTAATTCTTTCCATTGTTGTTTCTTGTTTTTTTATTTGAAAATTTCAATTAGCCAAATTGAGGTTATCGCTGGAATTTCTTTGTATTACTAAAAAAATGAAGACTAAACATAATTTTATTACTTCTACTCATTAAATGTACCTTTGCAATTTCAGGAGATTGATTTTCAATATCTTTTATGCTATACAAGGGTAGTAATATTTATATTTTGTGTCTTTTTTCAGAATTTTTGTTAAAGTCTCAATTTGTTCATTTTGTTTACTGCACACTTTATTTCTTTGAAAAAATTTTTTTTTTTTGTGAGGAAGATCAGCCCTGGGCTAACATCCATGCCAATCCTCCTCTCTTTTACTGAAGAAGACTGGCCCTGGGATAACATCCGTGCCCATCTTCCTCCACTTTATATGGGACGCTGCCACAGCATGTCCTGAGAAGCCCTGCATCAGTGCGCGCCTGGGATCCGAACCCGGGCCACCAGCAGCAGAGGATGCACACTTAACTGCTATGCCACGGGGCCGGCCCCTGTTTCTTTGAATTTTTGATGTTAATTGGTTAATTTCTTACTGTGGTAAGATACACATAACATAAAATCTACCATCTTAACCATTTTTAAGAGTACAGTTCAGTGGTATTAAATACATTCATAATGTTGTACCAGCATCACCACCATCCATGTGCAGAACTCTTTTCATCTTGTAAAACTGAAACTCTATACCCATTAAAAAATAGATCCCCCTTCCCCTCTTTCCCTAGCCCCTGGCAACTACCATTCTACTTCCTGTCTCTGTGATTTTGGCTACTCAGTGTACCTCATATAAGTGGAATGATACAGTGTTTGTCTTTCTGTGACTGGCTTATTTCACCCGGCATAATGTACTCAGGGTTCTTCCATGTTGTAGCATGTGTCAGAATTTCCTTCCTTTTCAAGGCTGAATAATATTCCATTGTATGTATACCACATTTTGCTCCATTCATTTATGGTTGGGCACTTGGATTGCTTCCACGTTTTAGCTATTGTGAATAATACTGCTGTGAACCTGGGTATCCAAATATCTCTTCAAGACCCTGCTTTCAATTCTTTTGGGTATATATCCAGAAGTGGAGTTGCTGGATCATATGGTAATTCTATTTTTAACTTTTTGAGAAACGACCATACTGTTTTCCACAATGAATGTACCATTTAAATTCCCACCAACAGTGAACAGGGGTTCCAATTTTTCCACATTCTCTCCAAAACTTCTTGTTTTCTTTTTTTTTTTTTTGATAGTAGTCATCCTAATGGGTGTCAGGTGGTATCTCATTGTAGACTTGATTTATAGTTCCCTAATGATTAGTGATTTTGTGCATCTTTTCATGTGCTTATGGCTATTTGTATTTCTTCTTTGGAGAAGTGTCTACTAAAGTCTTTGGCTCATTTTTGAATGGGGTTGTTTGTTTTTGTGTTGTTGGTTTAGTAGGTGTCTATATCTTCTGGATATTAATCCTTTACCAGATATATGATTTGCCAATATTTTCTCCCATTCTGTGAGTTACCTTTTTACTTTGTTGATAGTGACTGTTTTAAATAGTGTCTTTGGTGCAAAAAATTTTTTACTCTTCATGGAGTCTAATTTGCGTATTCTTTCTTTTGTTACCTATGGTTTTGGTGTCAAATCCAAGGAATCATGGCCAAATCCAATGTCATAAAGCTTTTCCTATGCTTTCTCCTAGAGTTTTATTGCTTTAGGACTTACATATATGTACTTGATCCATTTTGAGTTCATTTTTGAGTGTTAGGTAACAGTCCAACTTCATCCTTTTGCATATGGATATTCAGTTTTTGCAGCATCATTTGTTGGAAAGACTATTGTTTCCCCAATGAATGGTCTTGGCAGCCTTGTCAGAAATCATTTGACCACATATCTGGTAGTTTATATCCGGGCTCTCTATTCTATCCTATTGGTGGTTACATCTGACTTTATGCCAGTACCACACTGTTTTGATTATTGCAGCTTTCTGTAGTTTTTGAAATTAGGAAGTGTGGGTCTTCAAGTTTTGTTCTTTTTCAAGATTGCTTTGGCTACTCAGGGTAACTCAAGATTCTACATGAATTATAGGATGGGTTTTTCTATTTCTGCAAAAACCATCATTGGGATTCTGACAGGAATTGCATTGAATCTGTAGATCACTTTGGGTAGTATTGACATCTTAATATTAAGTCTCCCGCTCCATGAACATGTAATGTGTTTCCATTTATTTATGTCTTCTTTAATTTATTTCAGCATGTTTTGTGGTTTCTGTCATACAACTTTTTTGCCTCCTTGGTTACGTTAATTCCTAAGTGTTTTCTTCTTTTCATGCTATTACAAATCAAACTGTCTTTGCAATTTCCATGTCAGATTGTTCATTGATTGAGTATAGGAATGCTACTGATTTTTGCATGTTGACTTTGTATCCTGCTACTTTGCTGAATTCATTTATTATTTCTAACAGGATTTTTGTGACATCTTTAGAGTTTTCTATATCAAAATCATATTATCTGCAAATTGAGATAAATTTACTTCTTTGTTTCCAATTTAAATGCCTTTATTTCTTTTTCTTGCCTAACTGCTCTGGATAGACAACTGCTCTGGCTAGACATTAGAGTACTATGTTGAATAGAAGTGGCAAGGGTGGGCACACTTACCTTGTTCCCACTCTTAGAGGAAAAGCTTTCAATCCTTCAACACTGAGTATGATATTCTCTGCAGGTTTTTCATATGTGGCTTTTATTAAGTTGAGGTAATTTCCTTCTATTCCTAGTTTGTTAAGTGTTTTTATCGTGAAAGTGTGTGGAACTTGGTCAAACACTCTTTCAACATCCATTGAGAGCATCATGTGGTTTTTTCTTTCATTTTTTTAATATGGTGTTTTACACTGATTGATTTTTGTATGTTGCAACATCCTTTCATTCCAAGAATAGATCTCACTTGGTCATGGTGTGTATTCCTTTTAATATGCTTCTGAGTTCAATTTGCTAACATATTGTTGAGATTTTCCTTTAATGTTCATAAGGAGTATTGATTTGTAGTTTTCTTTTCATATAGTGTCTTTGGTTTTGGTATCAGTATAATACTGGCCTTATAGAATGAGTTAGAGAGTGCTCCCTCATCTTCAATCTTTTGGAAAACTTTGAAAAGGACTGAAAAGATATTAGTTTTTCTTTAAATGTTTGGTAGAATTCACGAGTGAAGCCATCAGACCTAGGCTCTTTTTCAGGAGATTTTTGATAACTGATTCAATCACCTTACTATTTATAGGTCTATTCAGATTTTCTAATTCTTTGTAATTTAGCCTTGGTAGTTATATTGTGTTTCCGTTTTCTTTCATTTCTAAGTATTTTCTAATTTCCCTCGTGATTTCTTCTTTGATCCACTAGTTGTTGAAGAGTGTGTTTAATTTCCACAATTTTGTGAATTAAGTTCCTTTCTCATTTCCTTTTGTGCATATTATATAGCTGTTTCCTTTGTTATTACCATTGGGATTACATTTAACATCCTAAAGTTATAAAACTCTAATGTGAATTTGTACCAGCTTAACTTCAATAGTATACAAAAACTATTCCTCTACACCTCTGTCCCCAATGCTTTTAGTTGTTGATGTCACAAAATTATATCATTATGCATTGAGTGCCCCAAACCATAAACTAATAATTCTTTTTTTTTTTAATTTTTATTTATTTATTTATTTATTTTCCCCCCAAAGCCCCAGTAGATAGTTGTATGTCACAGTTGCACATCCTTCTAGTTGCTGTATGTGGGACGCGGCCTCAGCATGGCCCGAGAAGCAGTGCGTCGGTGCACGCCCAGGATCCGAACCCAGGCCGCCAGCAGCGGAGCGCGCGCACTTAACCGCTAAGCCACGGGGCGGCCCAATAATTCTTTTCAATTCATTAGCCTCTTAAATTATGTAGAAAACAAAATTTATAGTTACAAACTAAAGTTACAGTAATACTAGCTTTTAGATTAATCATTGTTTTCTTTTAATGTATTAGTCCCTTAAATCATGTGGAAAGGAAAAGTAGAGTTACAAATTATCATTACAATAATACCAGGTTTATAGTGGTCTGTGTATTTATCTTTAGTGAGATCTTTGTTTCCTCATACAGCTGTGAATTACTGTCTAGTATCATTTCATTTCACTCTGCAGGACTCCCTTAAGCATTTCTTGCAGGGCACGTCTAGTGGTAAGGAACTCCTTCACTTTTTGTTTATTTGGGAATGTCTTAATTTCTCCCTCTCTTTTGAAGCAAAGTTTTGCCACATATAGATTTCTTAGTAGAAATTATTTTTCTTTTATCACTTTAAATACATCAGCCCACTGTCTTCTGACCTCCAAAGTTTCTGACGAGAAATCTGCTCATGATCTTACTGAGACTTCCTTGTGTGTGATAAGTTACTTCTCTCTTGCTGCTTTCAAGATTCTCTCTTCTCTTTAGCTTTCAAAATTTGATTATAATGTATCTCAGCATGGATCTCTGATTTCACCTTATTTGAGCTTCCTGGATGTTTATACTCATGTCTTTCATCTAATTTAGGACTTATTCAGCCATGGTTTCTTCAAATGTTCTCTCTCTCTTCTCCTTCTGAGACTCCCACAATGCATATGCCAGTCTGCTTGATGGTGTCCTACAGGTCTGTCCCTCAGGCTCTGTTCACTTTTCTTCAATCTTTTCACTTTCTCTTCCTAAGACTCAATAATTTCCATTGTCCTATCTTCAACTCCACTGATTATTTCTTCTGCCTGCTCAAATCTTCCTTTGAGTCCCTCTAGTGAATTTTTTCTTTTAGTTCTTGTACTTTTTAGCTCCAGAATTTCTTTTTTTGTTGTTGTTAGGATTCTACTCTTTACTCATATTTCTATTTTGTTCATGTATGGTTTTCTTGACTTTCTCCACATCTTTCTTTAGTTCTTTGAGCATCTTTAAGACAGTTTTCTTTAGTCTTTGCATAGTAGATCTGCCATCAGGTCTTCTACCTGGACAATTTCTGTTGATTTATTTTTTCCCTTTTCATGGACCATACCTTCCTGTTTCTTTGTATGCCTTCTGATTTTTTGTTGGAAACTGGACATTTGAATCTAATAATGTGGTAACTCTAAAAATAGATTTTCCTCCTTCCCCAGGAAGACTAATTTTTTGTTATTGTTTTTATATATTGTTTTGGTTTGTTTATTTTATTTGTCTTTTGTTTTCATTTGTTGTAGGCTGTCTCTGTTCCAGTGATAAGCCTGAGGTGTAAATTTAAGGTCTCCTCAAGTCTTTTCTGAGCCTACACCTTTCCCTGGGCACGCACAGTCACTTTCTAATTTTCTCTGTATGTGCCACTGTTTTTGCAAGTCCTAATCTTTAATGAAGAGAGGGGATAAAAGGTGCTGGTCCCTTAAGTCTCCTGGAAGTTACTTTAGCGGGAGGGGCAGGGGCTTGCAAGAATGAAGGGAGGTGCAACAACAATAGCTACCCTTTTCTTTGTTTGTACCTCTGTGATCAGAAGCATCAATCAGCAATCAGAGCACAGATGCCCGAAATTTGGAGGACAGGGTCCCTATTGCCCACGCTGGTGCCTGCAAGCTGTGTGCAGGCTGCTCCAGGAACAGGTGCAGGCCTTCTGCCATGGGGCTAGGGGGTGAGGATGGTAGCTGTTACTATACTAAGAGCCAAAATTTAAAAAAATTAACTACAATTTACAATTTCCTGTCCAAGCCTCTCCTGAAAGTTGCAAGCCTTCAATAGACTTCTGAGTTCCAGTATACTTACTTCAGAGAGATTCTGCCAAAGCGATTACTGTCTAGGTGGGAAGATAGATTCCTGGTGCTTCCTCCTCCACCATCTTCCCAGAATCCTCCCCTGTAGTTTGTTTTAAAACATTCTAAAGTGACCAGGAATATATTAACAAAAGATTTTCTGAAGCCATAAAGGCCTCTCGTTCCACTGACTGTTTTATATTTAAATGTTTACTTTGTACATATATTTACTTATGGAAAATTTTTTAATTAAATTTCAAAAGCCATGAGATTCAACAGACAGACACAGCAGTAAAAAAAAGATTTTGAGTCACTAATTAGGAATTTATAAGGAATATCTCCAATTTGGATTTCTCTGCCCTGGTAAGTCTTCTCTTCCTCAGCTTCGATGTCATATTTGCAGTTAGCAGATGAAGCAATGGCCCCGTGCAACATACACCACCACCCCAGCCCAATTCCTCTTTAATGTATTAAACAGAGAAAGATACAATCATTTCTCAGCATCTGAATACTCCAAATAAGAAGTGAAGTTCTTCTATAAGATTAGTAAAAATATCAGAATGCTGGTTACAAAGTCATGAAATTAATAGCTACAGCTAAAATGCCTCACACAAATGCAGAATAGCCCTTTTCATCTGCCTGCATGGAAATTGTCGACAGCCTAACTGGCACCATGGAAAGTAAAGGGAACAGAAAAGAGCCCCCATCAGATGGTGCTCTCAGCAGACACATGGATGACATCTCATACAACGGAGAAACCACACTAATTCTGAAGTTCAGCAATTGATTGATGTAACTGCAGATGTGAGGAACTGTGTCAGTTAATAGCACTGAATAGAAGGCCCAGAGAGAAATGCTTAGAGGATTAGTATTTGTTCCACAAGCAAAGGGCCAAATCTACTACTGCAGACGAATTGAGGTGATAAATGAAAATATTTAAAAAAATGAAATACGATGGAAACATTGCAAGTGTTTGTGTATTCGTGATTTTGCTGCAGTGTCAGGAAGATGTCAAGACCCTAAACAGCATGAATTTTCTGAAATCTTGAGATGCAACTAACACGTGTTGTTTTATTCAGAGTGAAGCTCTCATATGGAAATGTTTGTCTGTAGCTCCGAGTTGAACATTGAACGATGAAGCCAAAATGGGAACATCTAACAAAATACAAGCTCCTAGCGTCCATCTGGTTTCAGCTTTCAGTGAAGCATGGGATCAGAGTAGCAGTCTGTTTGCACACCACAGTGTATTGGCATTCAAAGTAAGAGTTGTCAAGAATGTGTGAGTTGAAATGAGGATTTTTTTACAAATTGATCTCACCTTGTAGATTTATTGAAGGATATGCCTAGTTTAAATAAAACAGCTTACATAACTAACATTTTTGTTTACCTGAAGTTAAATTAAAAGCTGCAAATTTTTTAAATTTAAAAATGTGTAAAATGTGTGTGTGTTCACAAGTATTGAGGAGTCAAAGCTCAATGCCAACTTTGGTGAAGTGAAGTTAAAACGGTTCACATGCGATATTTAGCCGATATTATTCACGAATTGTTAAGGTTAGGATGAAGAGATCAATAGGTGCTGAAAGAAAAAGCTTCACCTTTTGAAATAATTTATTAGTCAAAACTTGATTGTGGTAGCGTCAAGATTGTAGTACGAAGTTTCACAAGAAACTTCCACAGGATTTGAAGGTAGCCTTTTCAAGAATAAAGTATAAAATTTGATCTAAAAGAAGTTATATATCAAATTGTCAAAAGTAATCAATTTGTACACTTTAAAAGGGTACACTTTTCTATATAAATTATACCTCAATAAAATAATTAGGTTCACAGAAGCAAACTCAAGTTTCTAATTAAAAAAAACTGAAAATATTTTATTTAGAAGTTGACACTTGTTCAATAATTATCTTCCCGAATATTTTGTATTTTATCTATCATATTATAAATATATACTGAATTTTTTCACCCAGTCCCATATAGATGGCCCCAAATGCCTTCCAACTCATCCCAGTGTGCTATACAAATTCTACAAATGCCAAGAAATGAAAAACTTATATGTGGCATAGATTTCTAGCTATCCATCAAAATACATTCTGCCCTTCATTCACAGGGTGTAGGCTGAATTGTTGTTTCCTGTATTAGAATTACACACCCACACCTTTGCCGTATGAGTTCGCAGCATCTCCCAATAGAGTAGGCAGAGTATTTTTCCTCACCCTGTTGATGTTGGGCTTAGTCATGTGACTCGCTTTGATCAATGGAATGAGCGTGAAAATGACAATGTGGCCCTTCTGGGCTGAGTCTCCAGAACATCAAGCATTTCTGCTCACTCTTGTGCACTTCTCTCACGAGAAGAACATGCCCCAGAGAGACACTGCCTTTTCAGCCTGGGTCCCAGAACACATCCATGTGAAGCAGGCCTGAACCCACTCACAGCCTGGCACATACCTAGCCAATGTGTAGCCTTAATCAGAGCCTTCCAGCCCAGCCTAGCTGAACAGCAGGTAACATGCAAATTTGTGAGGGTGAGAATAAATGCTTGTTGTTTAAAAGCCACCAGGTTTAGGAGGGGTTGTTACACATAATTATTGCAATGACCATTGACAAACATACATACTAATGTAAAACTGCTGGACACACGGCTACCTCGCTAGACTCTGTGTCCCCTGAAGTTGGATGTAGACATGTGACTAACTTATTACCAATGAAATATAAGAAGAAGTGTTAGATGCCACTTTCAGATGTAGACAAGACTATGAATGTGCTTCCTCTTCTCTCTTCCCACTGGCTGGGACCCAGATATGGCAGCCACTCAGCTTTGATAATCCGTATGATGACAGTGCCCTAAGGGACGATGGAACAAGGACTTGGAAGGACTCTGGGCACCTGGATGACCTAGACTGCTCCCTTTGGAACTGTCAGATGAAAGAGAAGTAAGTTCTAAATTCTTCCAGGCACCGTATTTTGCGTGTTTCTGTTACACCCATTTAGTTTTACCCTTACTAGTGGAGTTGGGAAACACTGCCTTCTCTGGGAAGTTCTGTGATGTTATTCCCAGAAACTTAGCCCCAAGTCTGCTTCTCTATCCCACTCCCCACGCCCCAGTGACTTTATAAGCCTACCAATATCCTTTGAATACCACTTCTTTTGTGTCTAATCAGTAGAGTCGCTTCCAAAGATTCCACGTGACATAGCAGCAAACAGAAGATATAAAAGGAGACAAAAGCCCTGTGGGTCTTTCCTGTGAAGTTCATCTGGAAAAGTTTATGACACTCATCATGGCCAAGCTCCTGCTGAACTTCTTTATGAAGGCCTTCCAGACCCCACAGAACCTCCCTTCCTCACTCTCTTATTCAAGCCTATCAAACCCTTCAACTCTTTGTTCATTCAACAAACTTTATGGAAGAGCTACTATGCACCGGACACTGGGGAACAAAGACAAATAAAAGCGTATCAGTCAGAATTTACAACCTTATGCTTCAGTAACAAATGACCCTAAAATCTCAATGGCTTTAAACAATTTGTTTCTTCCTTATTCTGCATGACCATCCTGTGTCGGATCCACTCCAGGACCCAGGCTAACAGAACAACCTTGAGTATTTGCTGGTAATCATGGCAAAGGGCAAAAGGAAAGACTATGGCAGACCACACGCTGGCTGTTAAAGCTTTGACTCAAAATGATACATCTCATTTAATCAGCCAAAGTCAGTCCATGGCCAAGCATGACTTTAATAGAAGGGAGTATAATAACAATAGCAGGGAAGTATAATCCTTGCCACAGAGAAAAGCAGTGTATCTTTGCAAACAAGAAGACAGCCTACCACAAGGAAGGGCCCAGCCGGCCCTCTTTTCCTCCGCACTTCCACTATATCTCTTACGTAATTCTCTACCTGCACCCGCTGTGCTGTATCACAAGTAACTGTGTGTGTGTCCATCCCTTCCCCACTATTGTGAGCTTCACGAGACAGAGATCATGTCTTATGCATCATCCCAGCCTAGCACATTGCCTGGTTCCAGGTAATTCTTACTTATTTGAAGAATAAAGGAGTAAATGAGTGGATGGACTCAAGTACACCTGGTCTAGAGAAGGCGTGAGATCTGCAAGTGAACACTCACAGAACAATCTTGCTCAATATTTAGGAAGTACTAATGGAGTGACAATGGCTGCTTCCATCCAACAGGCTTCTTCACCCAGAAGGTACAAAAGTACCTCTAAATTGAGATGAGCATGGGCATGGAATTAGCATTCATGACGAGTGGGTTCTTAGATGTGTCATCCTTTACTATTGACTTTGTTTTCAATCTTTGAAGGAAGGTAGGGCAGCGAGAAGATGAAATAGCACTAACTGTGGCAAAGGCAGAGAGGTGAGAAGCTGATGACAAAGCAGGCTGTCACAATGAGCTCACCGATGGAGGCTGCCCACAAGCTGGGAGACTCTCACTCAGGCGTCAGCAAGCTTGCTCTTGAGAGATGATTCAAAAGCTTAACAAATACTGCATCCCTGGTCAGACCACCACACGGCATTCAAAAGCTGTGCTCAAGGTGACTTCAACCAAAAAGAAAGACAGGAACATAAGACTCTGCTGCCAGGCCAGCTGGAACTTGGTTCTTTTCTATACCTTAGCTGCCTTCTCCACCACACCTGGCTCCAAATGACCTTTAGCCATTTCCAAATATTGAAACCAATCTCTCAGGGCAAGAATCTGCTGTCATTGAGCCACAGCTCTGTGAAAGATGTGTTTTATCTTTTTTTTGGGGGGGGGAGAGTAAGATATCAATGTAAAGCTTGCAATAATAATAGAATTATAGAATGGCAGGACTGGCAGAAACTTAGACCAGTGGCTTAGACCCCCTTGTTTTGCAGCTCTAGGCTGGAAGTTCCTTGAGGATATACCCCATGTCTGTTTGTATATCCAGTGCCGAGCACAGGGTTTTGCCTATAAATGGTGCTCAATAAATGTGTATTGAATTAGAGAAGAGGTAGGGAATTAAGAAAATATTTATTCAATGAAAAAAAAATTTAATGAGGAGGGAGTGAATGAATGAATGCATGCATACAGTGTGGAAACTGAGACCCAAAGAAATGGAGTTTTGTGCCCAAGATTACGTGGTATCTTGGAAGCAGAGCTGTGATTAAAGCCAGGCCCCCCAGCATCCAGCCAGGGCCTTTTCAAGTGTCATGAGGCTGTGTTAACCCCTGTCTCAGCTCGGGGACTCCCAAGTTCTTTTCTCTCAGCCTCCACCTCTACTCTTCCCAGGATAGGTTTGGGGACTTTCTCCCCACCCCACCCTCACTCACTGGGTGTCTAGGACCCCATGCTACTTCTCTTGGGTTTATAGGTGTCCTGAGGGAGAGCAGGGTGGGGGGACTGTCCTTGCAATGCGACAATCCTGCAGCACAGCCTCTGAATAAAGCGTTGGTGACTGTGGAAGTAAAGGCTTCACAGACCCCAACACAAAGCCGGGTTAGCTGGTTAGCCCCTGGCTCAGATGATGAATGATGTTCACTCAAGTATGAGCACTGAGCTGGTTCCCAGCTGGCTCCTGGGTGCTCAAACAAAGCCCACAATGCCCCTCCTGGTGCCCCCAGAGGGACTCCTCCTCCCTCTGGCTCCACTGACCACCTGTTCTCTTGACGTCCCGCCCCAGCTAGTCTATGAGTGGGAACCTCAGCTTCCCAAGACTTTGGCTATATCTGAGGCCTCTCCAGTCACAGAGGGCGTGGGCATTTGAAATGCAAAGCCAGGAAGAAGGCTTCTTTTCCCTGTTTTCTGCTAAGGAGGGAAAAAATAACAAATGATGGGGCATGGTGATAGGGAGACTAGCCAATATCTCAAACATTATCCTGCCACAAAGCGCTTGAGGGTCTTCAGAACATTTTACAGGGATTACTTTATTAGACTAAGAATATATCTTTAGAAGGTGACTACTTCAAACAATCACGTTTGCTTGTACACATTCTGACATGTTTATTTAAAATTAGTCTCCTGACGGTATTCCTACCTTGCAGTGCCAACTCAGTGTGCCCACCTCTGATGGAACTCCATCGCCACGAGCACCTCCTTAGTCGTTACCAGTGTAAAATTTGTTGTCTCAATATTAAAAGGCTGTTGCCAGTGAGAAAGGAATGCTCAGACATCAGTCCCATCTGTCCCTCAGGGGTCTCATGGCTGAGTCTCTGTCTGAGTCAGTCCTCAGGCATCTGGAAGTACAGTGGCCACATCCAAAGTGGAGACCATAATCAAAGGTTTGTTAACTGACTTACTGAGGACATTGGCAATGCATCCAATTAAAAAAAAATAATCCCCGCTGCCATATAGACCTCTAACTGTCTCCACTTGCTGCCTAAATAGTCCTCTCCAATTTTACTCCACGTAAGTAGAAAGAAAGGGAAAGAAGACTTTCTAAATTTTATAAATTCCTAGTAATTGCCAAGCTCTGAAACGTCCTAGGAAATTCCCCGTGTCAAGGCCAGCAGGCTCAATGTCTCCCTACGTTTGCACTTTGTATGACTAGAAAGTCTCTTATTAGAACCAACCTGTCTAAAACCTGACCACTTAATAAAGCCAAACTGAAAGCAGTACGTGAACACAAGGGCTGGTTTTCCCAACTAAAGCCTAACAGAAACCTGTGTCCTTTAGCCCAGCATTTCAGGGAAAGCGCATCTCTGGGCATCCGCAGTTACCCAAATCTTCCTATGGCCTGGTCAAAGTTGAACTGGCCAATGTTGGACCCTTTGTAGAGAGAGAAATACACCCATTCTCCATGCTCAAGAGCCATCACCTCAGTCACCAGATAGCTCTGATTGCTATCACAAAACACATATACTTCTTAAAGAATTTCTGCTTAGCTTGTCAAAGGGGGAGTTGGGGGGGACCTGTACAAAGTGTAGCCCGGGAAACCTGCAGAGCCGATTATTCACTTTTTAACACCAAGAGGCCATCAGGTGGAGCAGGCTGGCCAACCTGGGGGCACTGAAGGGGCCAAAGTTGAAAAAACAACCACCTCAGAAGGCAGAGGCAGCACATGTTGGAACTACCTTCTATTTAAGGATTTTTGGCTGTCCAGTTGGAGCTGGCTGGTAGTCAGGTTGTTGACACCAGAGATATTTATCTTAATTTTCCCCGTGTAGACACTGTGTGAACTTGTTAATCCAGAGAGCCCATTTCCTGGGAATAATAATAATAATGAGATTTTATCAGGTACATGATTGTTCCAGTTGCTTTCCTTACTCCGCTATTCTACTGAAGTCTTCCAGAGACGGTTGATACTATTTCTGAAATGGAAGCAAGAGGCAGAGACTGTTGCCCATCACGTAGGCAGCCCTCTCCCGGTCCTTCGAGTACTCACTGGGCCCCACTGTAACAGGTCATCACATGTGGATACAAAAGGGCCTCAGGTTAGAGATTTTTCTATTGATTTCAATGTCACTTTGGATGACAGAAAGCACATTCTAGCAATTGTTTACCCGGAGGTGAAGTGTAAGGAAGTTGATTTCAGCAGTGGGTCCAGCCGAGGCTCCTCTGCTCCCGCTTGGAGCCTCCGTGCTAGCCACAGGCTCCCCAGCCTGGGGAACATTTGGCCCTTCAAAGATACTCCCCAGAGCCCCGTGGCAAACCCTAGTTCCATTCCATTCACATCTGGCTGGTAAATGGTCAGTCAGTCTAACACATTAGTCTGTGATAGGGAAGTAATGGGTGACAATGACATATGTGTTGTCCCTCCAAATAAAAATAATGTGCATTTAGAGGCCCATCCCAAGATGGCAGAGATCCTCCTGTACATTGTGGACTTGCAAGATGACATGGATGATTATTATATCTACTGTACTTTGAACCTGTAAAGCACATTCACCTACTGTTATACTTAAAACATCAATTCAGGAGTGACATCAGCATTATGGCAGAGTGAGCTGTTCCCCTAGGCTCTCCCGACTAAGATATAATGAAAAGGACACTCATCAACTAACAGAGAGCATCCACACAATAGATATCTGAGAGATCCACAAAGCCATATGTCTGAAGGTGGGGTTGCTGGGCCCCCTAGGAGGCAATGCAATGAGGTAAGCAGATCTCCTCTCCTCCTCTCAGTGGCAGCAATATTGTGCATGGGACCTCACGCAGTCACCAGCACATGACTCTGAGAGGGGAAGGGGCAAAAGGCAGCCCTCCATGGGAGTGCCTTCACTCTTGGAGTTGCTTCCCAGCCTGCAAGAATGTTCCACACTGAGGCAGCTAAGCCACTGTGGCGGCATCCCCACCAAGCCAAGCAGTCCAGGTGGGCAGCCAGTGAGTGCAAGAGCAGGAGCACGAGTGGGAAAGAAGACACTCCCTCCTCCACATCCCACCTGGCACATCAGCTTGACCAATCAGGCAGGGCAGAGGATCCCCACCAAACGCAGACAGCCCCATTGGAACAACTTCCAACACACAGGCACAACTGCCAGGGGTCGTGACAGACTCAGAAAACACAGTTTCTGCCCTGTGACAGGTGATGACAGGTGGAATCTGCAGATACTACCACTATGCGACAGCAAAGGTCCACCCCATCAAACAGCATGAGGAAATATATTAACACTCCAAACCAGAAGGAAGATGACAAGTATCCAGAAACCAATCCTGAAGTCACAGAAATTTACAATCTAAATGACTGAGAATTCAAAACAGTTATCATAAAGAAACTCAACGAGTTACAAGAAAATCCAGGAAAATAGTTCAATGAACTCAGGAATAAAAGTAATGAGTGGAGGGAATTCTTAACAAAAGAGATTGAAACTATAAAAACAATCAGAAATGTTGGAGATGAAGAACAGAATGAATGAGATAAAAAATAATCTGGAATCCCTAAAAAATAGAGCTGATATTACAGAGGGAAGAAGTAGTAATTTAGAAGACATAAATATAGAAATGCTTCAGGTGGAGGAGGAGAGAGAACTAAGACTAAAAAGAAATGAAGAAATTCTCCAAGAAATATGTGACTCGATTAGGAAAGTCAACATAAGGATTACAGGTATTCCAAAGCGAGAAGAGAGGGCGAAAGCAGCAGAGAGCTTGTTCAAAGAAATAATAGCTGAGAACTTCCCAAACCTGGGGAAGGAGCTGCAATTACATATAAATGAAGCTAATAGAACTCCTAATTACATCGATGTAAAAAGATACATTCTCCCAGGCATATATTAGTGAAACTGGTAAAAGTCAATGACAAGGAAAAAAATATTAAGAGCAGCAAGGCAGAAGAAAATGACCTTTCAGCAGATTTCTCAGCAGAAACCTTACAGGCTAGGAGAGAGTGGACCTATCTATTCAAAATTCTGAAAGACAAAAACTTTCAGCCACAAATACTCTGTCCAGTGAAACTAACCTTAAGATACAATGGAGAAATAAAAACTTTCCCAGGTAAACAAAAGCTGAGGGAGTTCATCACCACAAGACCTCCCCTACATGAAATGATCAAGAAGGCCCTCATACCTGAAAAAAAAAAAGAGTTTAAAAAGCACTGAGCGGGGCCGGCCCCGTGGCTTAGCAGTTAAGGGCACGCGATCCACTACTGACAGCCCGGGTTCGGATCCCGGGCGCGAACCAACGCACCGCTTCTCAGGCCATGCTGAGGCTGCGTCCCACATGGGGCAACTAGAAGGATGTGCAACTATGACATACAACTATCTACTGGGGCTTTGGGGAAAAAAAAAACGAGGAGGATTTGCAATAGATGTTAGCTCAGAGCCGGTCTTCCTCAGCCAAAAGAGGAGGATTAGCATGGATGTTAGCTCAGGGCTGATCTTCCTCACAAAAATAAATAAATAAATAAAAAGCATTGAGCAAGGAGATAAATAGACAAAATTAGTAAATTGCAGCTCTTTATCAGAACAGGTTAGCAAACACTTATTATAACATCAGAGATAAAGGGAAAGAAAGCATCAAAAATAACTATAAACACTTCATTTTAATCACAAACTCACAACACAAAATGGAATAAGTTGTGACAACAGTAACTTAGATGGGGAAGAGAAAAAGGGTGGAAACAGCTTAGACTAAGGAGATAAGAGGCTATCAGAAAATGGACTATCTCATCTACGAGATCTTTTATACAAACCTCACAGTAACTACTAAACAAAACATCAGAAACAGAGACACAAATGATAAATAAGAGAAAACTGAGAAAACCAGCAGAGAACATCACCAAACCGAATCAGCAGTTGGAAATACATGGGACGAGAAACAAGGGAAATACAGAACAACCAGAAAAAAAGAAATGAGGGCAGTATTAAGCCCGCATATATCAATAATCTCTCTAAATGTAAATGGATTGAATTCTCCAATCAAAAGACACAAAGAGGCTGGATGAATTAAAAAACAAGACCCGACGATATGCTGCCTCCAGGAAACACATCTCAGCTCTAAAGACAAACACAGGCTCAGAGTGAAGGGATGGAAGACAATACACCAAGCTAATGGCAAACAAAAGAAAGCAGGTATTGGGGGCTGGCTCCATGGCCTAGTGGTTAAGTTCCGTGCCCTCCACTTTGGTGGCCCAGGTTCGTGGGTTCAGATCCCAGGAGTGGACATATACCACGTGTCAGCCATGCTGTGGCAGTGACCCACATATAAAAAAATAGAGGAAGATTGGCACAGATGTTAGTTCAGGGCTAATCTTCCTCAAGCAAAAAAAAAAGAGGAAGATTTGCAATAGATGTTAGCTCAAGGCTAATCTTCCTCAGCAAAAAAACAAAAAGAAAGCAGGTGTTACCATACTTATATCAGACAAAGCAGACTTCAAGATAAAAAAGGCAGTGAGAGACAAAGAGGGGCAGTATATAATGATAAAAGGGACACTCCACCAAGAGTACATAACACTTATAAATATATATGCCACTAACACAGGAGCACCAAAGTACATAAAGCAACCACTGACAGACCTAAAAGGGGAAATTAACAGCAACACAATAACAGTAGGGGACCTCAATACTCCACTTACATCAAGGGAGAGATCATCCAGACAGAAAGTCAAAAAGGAAATAGTGGAATTAAACAAAAAACTAGACAAGATGGACTTAATAGATACATATAGAACACTCCATCGAAAAACAGAATAGACATTCTTCTCAAGAGCACTTGGAGCATTCTCAAAGATAGACCGTGTGCCGGGAAACAGGGCAAGCCTCAGTAAACTTAAGAAGACTGAAGTCATATCAAGTATCTTTTCTGACCATAATGCTATTAAACTGGTAACAAACTGCAAGGAAAAAGCTAGGAAAGTGAGAAATATGTGGAGACTAATCAACATGCTACTGAACAACCAATGGATCAATGAAGAAATTAAAGGAGAAATCAAAAAATATCTGGAGACAAACGAAAATGTAAATACATCATACCAACTCATATGGGATGCACAAAAGCAGTGCTAAGAGGGAAATTCATAGCAATACAGGCCCACCTTAACAAATAAGAAAACCCTCAAATTAGTAATCTTAAACTACACCTAATAGAACTAGAAAAAGAAGAACAAAGAAAAGCGCAAAGTCAGCAGAAGGAGGGAAATAATAAAAATTAGAGTCAAAATAAATGAAATAGAAACCAAAAAAACAAAAAAAAACACACAACAGTAGAAAGGATCAAAGAAACTAAGAGCTGGTTCTTTGAGAAGACAAATAAAATGGACAAACCCTTAGCCAGATTCACTAAGAGAAAAAGAGAGAAGACTCACATAAATAAAATTAGAAATGAAAGAGAAGAGATTACAATGGATACCATAGAAATACAAAGGATTGTGAGAGAATACTATGACAAACTAGATGCCAACAAATGGGACAATCTAGAAGAAATGGATAAATTCTTAGACTCATACAACCTCCCAAACCTGCATCAAGAAGAAATAGAGAATCTGAATAGACCAAACAAAAGTAAAGAGATTGACACAGTAATCAAAAACCTCCCCAAAAATAAAGGTCTTGGACCAGATGTCTTCTCTGGAGAATTCTACCCAACATTCAAAGAAGATTTAATATCTATCCTTCTCAAACTATTCCATAAAATTGAAGAAGACAGAACACTTCCTAACTCATTCTATGAGGCAAACATTACCCTGATCCCAAAACCAGACAAGGACAACACAAAGAAGGAAAATTACAGGCCAATGTCACCAGTGAACATCGATGCAAAAACTCTCAACAAAATATTGGCAAACCGAATACAGTAATACGTTAAAATATCCTACATCATGATCAACTGGGATTTACACCAGAGGCGCAGAGATGGTTCAATAACTGCAAATCGATCAATGTGATACACCACATTAACAAAATGAGGAATAAAAATCACCTGATCATCTCAATCAATGCAGAGAAAGTATTTAACAAGATCCAACATCCATTTATGATAACAACTCTCAATAAAATTTGTATAGAAGGAAACTTCCTCAACATAATAAAGGCCATATATGACAAACCCACAGCTAACATCATAGTCAACAGTGAAAATCTGAAAGCCATCCTTCTGAGAAGAGGAACAGGACAAATGTTCACACTCTCACCACTCTTATTCAACATAGTACTGCAGGTTTTGGCCAGAGTGGTTTGGCAAAAAAAAGAAATAAACAGTATCCAAATTGGCAGTGAAGAAATGAAACTCTCGCTGTTTGCAGATGACATGATTCTACATGTACAAAACCCTAAAGAATGCATCAGAAAACAATTATCAATAATCAAAACTACAGCAAATTTGCAGGGTACAAAATCGACTTACAAAAATCAGTTGCATTTCTATACTCTAATAACGAACTAACAGAAAGAGAACTCAAGAATACAATCCCATTTACAATGGCAACAAAAAGAATAAGATATCTAGGAATAAATTTGACCAAGGAGGTTCAAGACCTATACAATGAAAAGTATAAGACATTATGGAAAGAAACCGATGATGACATAAAGAAATGGAAAGAAATTCCATGCATATGGATTGGCAGAATAAACACAGTTAAAATGTCCATATTACCTAGAGTAATCTATAGATTCACTGCAACCTGAATCATAATCCCAATGACATTCTTCATAGAAATAAAACAAAGAATCTTAAAACTCATACGGGGTAACAAAAGACCCCGAATAGCTAAAGCAATCCTGAGAAAAAAGAATAAAGCTGGAGGCATCACAATCCCTGACATCAAAATATACTACAAAGCTATAGTAATCAAACAGCATGGTACTGGTACAAAAACAGACACACAGATCAATAGAACAGAATTGAAAGCCCAAAAATAAAACCACACATCTACGGACAGCTAGTCTTTGACAAAAGAGCCAAGAACATACAATGGAGAAAAGAAAGTCTCTTCAATAAATGGTGTTGGGGAAACTGGACAGCCACGTGTAAAAGAATGAAAGTAGACCATTATCTATGCCATACACAACAATTAACTCAAAATGGATTAAAGACTTGAAGGTAGGATGAGAAACCATAAAACTCCAAGAGGAAAATAGAGGCAGTACACTCTTTGACATCGGTCTTAGAAGCATCTTTTCGAATACCATGTCTACTCAGGCAAGGGAAACAAAAGAAAGAATAAACAAATGGGGCTACATCAGACTAAAGAGCTTTTGCAAGGTAAAGGAAACCAGGAATAAAATGAAAAGACAACCCACCAACTGGGAGAAAATCTTTGCAAATCATATATCCAACAAGGGGTTAATCTCCAAAATATATCAAGAACTCATACAACTCAACAGCAAAAAAACAACCTGATCAAAAAACGGGCAGAAGACATGAACAGACATTTTTCCAAAGAAGATATACAGATGGCCAACAGGCACATGAAAAGATGTTCAACATCACTAATCAGCAGGGAAATGAAAATCAAAACTACAATAAGTTATCACCTTACACCTGTTAGAATGGCTATAATTAGCAGGACAAAGAATAACAAATGTTGGAGAGGATGTGGAGAAAAGGGAACCTTCATACACTGCTGGTGGGAATGCAAACTGGTACAGCCACTATGGAAAACAGTATGGAGATTTCTCACAAAATTAAAAATAGAAATACCATACGACCCAGCTATGCCACTACTGCGTATTTATCCAAAGAACATGAAAACACAAATGTATAAAGATACACACACCCCTATGTTCATTACAGCATTATTCACAATAGCCAAGGTGTGGAATCAACCTAGGGGCCCATCAAGGGACGACTGGATAAAGAAGATGTGGTATATACACACAATGGAATACCACTCAGCCATAAAAAATGATGAAATCTGGCGATTTGTAACAACATGAATGGACCTTGAGGGTATTATGCTAAGCGAAATAAGTGAGAGGGAGAAAGTCAAATACCGTATGATCTCATTGGTAAGTAGACGATAAAAACAACAACAAACAATCACATAGAGATAGAGATTGGATTGGTGGTTACCAGAGGGGAAGGGGGGAAGGGGGTGGGTTAAAGAGGTGATTAGGCACGTGTGTGTGGTGACGGATTGTAATTAGTCTTTGGGTGGTGAACATGATGTAATCTACACAGAAATCGAAATATAATGATGTACACCTGAAATTTATATTATGTTATAAACTAATGACACTGCAATGAAAGAAAAGAACTCTTACAACTCAATAATAAAAGACAAATAAGCCAATCAAAAAATTGGCAAAGGATCTGAATAAATAGTCCTCCAAAGGTATGTAAATGGCCAATAAGCACATGAAAAGATGCTCAACATCACTAATCCTTAGGAAAATGTAAATCAAAACCACAATGGTATACCACTTCACAGCGACTAAGATGGTTATAATCAAACAGATAATAACAAGTGTTTGCAGGATGTGGAGTGATTGGAACCCTCATACACTGCAAATGGGAATGTAAAATGATGCAATCACTTTGGAAAACGGTGGCAGGTCCTTAAAAGATTAAACATAGAGTTACCGTATGATTCAGCAATTCCACTCCTAGGCATATACCCAACAGAAATGAAGACATATATCCACACAAAAACTTGCACACAGGTATTCACAGAAGCATTATTCAAAGCAGGCAAAAACTGGAAACAATCCAAATGCTGATACAAGCTATAACATGGATGAAACTGGAAAATATTATGGTAAGTGAAAGGAACCAGTCATAAAAGACCACATATTGTATGAACCCACTTATATGAAATGTCCAGAATGGGTGGGCTGGTTGGGGAGAAGTGGGGAGGACTGCTGGTGGGTAGAAGGCTTCACTTTGGGGTGATGAAAATGTTTTAAACTTGATTTTGGTGAGTTGTACAACTCTGTGAATATACTATACTATACTTTCAATAGTATGGTATATGAATTGTATCTCAATAAAGCTGTCATAAAAATAAAAAGTAGGGGCCGGCTCGGTGATGTAGTGGTAAAATTCGCAAGCTCTGCTTCGGTGGCCCGGGGTTTGCAGGTTCGGATCTCAGGGGAGACCTTAAGCACTGCTTACCAAGCCATGCTGTGGCAGCATCCCACATATAAAGTGGAGGAAGATGGACACGGATGTTAGCCCAGGGCCAATCTCCCTTGGCAAAAAGAGGGGGATTGGCAACAGATGTTAGCTCAGGGCTACTCTTCCTCACCAAATACATAAATGCATGCATGCATGAATGAATGAAATGAAGCAAGGAAGGAAGGAAGGAAGGAAAGAAGGAAAGAAGAAAGGAAGGAAGGAAGAATAAGCAATGTCTTAATCGAGTCTTGGGTTAAGACCCAGATCATAAAACGTTGAGACTGGAAGCATTCCGGGTTTAGTGAAACATATCCAATGGATCTTCAAGAAAGCTTCCAATTCTTAAATTCAGTTAAAGTGATGTTGCAGAGTTTATTTTCTCTTAAACTTGCTTCATTGGGGAACACGGCATTTGTTTAAGCTTGGATATTTTAATAAAGAGTTGACTTTTTATTTTAAAATTTCAGGATGGGAAAAGATGTTAACTCCTCTCATGGTGGAACACACTCAGATCACCAACTTTCCACGTGACAGTGCTCTCCCGACAATCTTGCATGAGGTTAAAACTCTACTGAGTGGAATTTGTTAACTGAACAAACAAAAACACAACAAAGTTACTCATGGTATATGTCCTTGATAATAAACTTAACGTGAATTAAGCAACAGAAGGAAATATTGGTGAGATGCTCCATTTCAACTTCAAGGCCCTGGAATTGGTAGCTTTTGGAGAGATTCCAAACTTCATTTCATAGTGTCACTGAGTCAGATCTCAAACTTAAGATCCTATCGTGACCTAGAATTGAGATCAAGTACAATTAGTGAAGCAGCTGAGAAAATTACTCAAACAGATCCAGAAATCAATCTCAAATTGTAAGAGAAATTGCAATTGATGTAGACACGCCTGCAGCCTTTGCACACACAAAGTTTTAAACGCAGAACACGTCTCACTCATAATGAAGCAGTGTGTCTTAAGAATTGAAATTGTTCCACTAAACACTAAGTCCTTTTCAGGTGATATTTAGAATCTTCACTGGCCATGACTTAGGACTTGTTTCCAGAACCAAGAGTAATTATTTTCCATCCAAAATAATTCTGTGACTTTAAAATCTCCTCTGTTTTTGAGAATTAATTTAAGTGAAACTATATTTTCCTATTTTTACTGTTTTTTCTGCACACAAACTTGTCATTATAAAAATTTAGTTTGCTCAGATTATTCTTCCCCTAAAAAGAACATGCTGACTAAATTTCACTTTGGAAAACTTCAATGTTAATAACTTAACCCTATACCACCCTACTGACCCCTCATTCCCCTAAACACAGAACCAGCCATGTCCCATCCCCGCCACCAGAGGAAGGAGTAGAGGTCCTTCCTAGCAATACGATCAGCAATTTTAAAACGCAAAAACCTTCTTTTCTTCCAATTTTCCCATAGTACTGAGCACATCTCTATTACATTTTGTCCAAAGGAAAAGTACATTTTTATCATTTTTTCAAAGAGTAATTGAAATTGTGTGAGCAAATCCACTGGACACGCTCAATCCCCCTCTTGCTCTCAGCAGCATTAGAAGGTTGGCAGCTCTCTGGAAGCTTTCTCTTCTTCTCCCACCTCTCTGGCCATGACTCCTCAGTCTCCTTTGATGATGACTCCTCTTCTACCTGACTTCTAACTGTTGGGACTCCACAGATTCTGTCCCGAATGGAGCTCTTGACCTCCCCCGTGATCCTCCTCCTCCTCCACTCCTCCATGTCTCAGAAATAGCATCTCCACCCACCTGATTTCTTAAACCAGAAACCTGGGAGTCATTTTTAACCCCTCTCTTTCCCTTCTGGTCTCCACATCTCACCAATCACCAAGTTCTGTCAACCTACCAGCTAAATGCATCTTGAATCCATTCTCTTCTCTCCAGCTCCCCTGCCACCACCCTGGTCAAAACCGTCAGCCTCCCAGAACACCCCAGCCCTAATCCCTCCCTCCTTCAGACTGTCTCATACTCCTCCTTCAGGTACCACATTCTCAAGGAGATCTTAAGCTTTTGAGTCCCCAGACTTTTTAAGTTTGCCTCTCTTTTCCTCCAATTTCTAATTATTTAATGTGTGCCTTTTTTTTAATGATGATTGCCTCTTCCTCTACACCAGCACTATCCAATAGAAATAGAACGTGAGCCACACGTGTACTTTAAATTTTTCTAGTAGCCATAGGTGAAATTAATTTCAAAACCTTTTACTTAACTCAGTATATTCAAAATACCATTTTAACGCGTAACCACCATGAAAATTATTAATGGAATACTTTATATCCTTTTTTTCGTACTAAGTCTTCAAAATCTGTTGTGCATTTTCCACTTACAGCATATCTCCGTTTGGATTGGATGAACTTAAGTACTCAAGTAGCGATATGTGACTAGTGGTCACCGTATTGGACACTAGACTAACCTCCCAGAGGGCCAAGACCACGTCAGCTTTGCTCACCATCATAGCGCCAGCACTTAGCAAGTGCCTGAGTATAGTAAGTAGGCAATAAACGTTTATTAAATGAATGAATACGTAAAATCTCCATACTCTTCTCCACAGGGTTGCTTTCGGTGAAGTGCACGCTACTGGTAAGTCTTCAGCTTTCACCACAATCATTCCCAGAAATAACTGTGTTTATCTCTTCTCCATGCATTAAACTGCTGTCGAAGACACTGTCCATTATCGTGTCAGTGTTTCTTGCGTGGAAAAAAAGGCTATTAAATTTTCCTAGAACTTTCTTTTGACAATTGCTATAATTCATCCTTTCTGAGAGCAAGAACCTATAACCTCCTTCCTTCTACCAGGAGCTCCAAGAAAGGAGGCCTAGCCCCATCAAATACATTATGTCTTTTGTATGTTTTAGTCTTCATTTTAATGATCTTGGTTTTTCTGCTTTACCCACCTTATTGTTTAAATATGTTCCTTATTGTAAGCCTTGCTCCTTATTGTAAGCGTCTCAAATCTCTTTTTAAAAAGAGTCTAGGTATACATTTTTAAAAGAAACAAAAGTGCGCACGCTCCGCTGCGGCGGCGTGGGGTTCGCCGGTTCAGAACCCCGGGTGTGCACCGACACACTGCTTGGCAAGCCATGCTGTGGCGGCATCCCATATAAAGTGGAGGAAGATGGGCACGGATGTTAGCCCAGGGCCAGTCTTCCTCAGCAAAAAAAAAAAAAAAAAAGAGGAGGATTGGCAGATGTTAGCACAGGGCTGATCTCCTCACAAAAAATAAATAAATAAAATAAAATACACAGTTATGAAAATTATATATGCTATAGTTGTGTGGCTGATTTGCTCAGCATCCATTCTATCTTCTTATGGTAATAGCACCTGATCTCCTTTGGGGGACTAGCCTCTCCCCGATTGGCCACAGTCTGGGGAATGGTTCATTAGGGTACCACGTACAATCAGAGCCAAAGGAAGGGCACCAGGCCAGCTACACAATCAGACGCTGTGTCCTTGGAATCAGCCCCTGAGCAGAGGGGCAAGACTAACAAGGGTGGGATCCATTTTCTCTGGGCACTGCCTGAATTGTCCAGTGGTTCCTGCCCTAGAGCCTCCTGGTTCCTCTCTGTTTCTCAGTCTGTTCCCCAACTGCCTGTGGATACTGTGGGCTCCCAGCCACCCTTCCAAGTTTCTCTTGACTTGAGTTCACGTAGAACTCCGACTTAAACGTGTGCCCTGCGGTATGAAACCTGGAAGGCAGGGGCCTGGGGGTGGAGGAAGGGTTGAAGGGAGGGGTAGGGGGGCCATTTCAGGCAGAAGCTGTTTTCTGGTGCTTACAGAAGCATTTCAATATTGTAGTACCTGGTACAGCGCATTAGTTGGGAACTAGCCAGGTACCAGCCCTGAATATGTGCTCAGAGACAGGTCCAAGAGGAAACACCTTAGACCTTTAGCTTTGGTCGCCTTGGGGAGAGGAGAAGAGAAGTATGTTCATCTCACACTTTACACAAGCCCATACGGCCTGAAATTTTTACAACCAACATATTCTACTTTGTGTGATCTTTTTTAGACCCAGCTAAACGGCAAAGATTTGCTGCTATCTATGAGCTTCTGGAAGACCATCCCAAGATCTCAGTAAATTATTACCAGATATTGTTGTATAAAATATGAGATCCTACACTTTTATTGTTCCAGACCACGGTACAAATGATGGATAAACAAGAGGAAAGGAAGTTTGGGGCCAGCTAGGTAAGCATCCAATCCCGGGACCTTAAGCCAAGTAGCAAGATGTTGAAAGAGACCCTTGAAAATTCTCACCCTGGCATCTCTTTCTCTCTTCCCCTCCGACAGAGGGAGGCACAAAGGTGAAGTAGAATGTCCACAAAGTTGGGCAATGCTTGGAGTATCCTCTGGTTTCCCCAGAATGCCTGTGGGGCTGGAGACAACAGGGACAGCTGGTCAGCCCCTGACCCCGCCACAGTGGGAAGCTCAGCCCCAGGTGAGACGCTCCAGCCTGGGGCCTGAGGCAGCTCCCCTAGAGCAGTGCTGCCCGAGTGTGGGCCCTGGAGCCGCAGCAGCAGCACCCGGAGCTACTAGGAAAGCAAATTCTCAGACCCACAGCAGCTGACTCAGAAAGAGTGACGGTGGGGCCAGCAATCTGTTTCAACAAGCCCTGCAGGGGAATCTGATGCTCATAAAGTCTGAGAGTCTCTGCCTTAGGACATGTTTTCTTTAAGGGAACCCATTGCTGGAGGCCACTTGAAGGAAGGAGCCTGCTGTGTGAGGCAAGGTGCTCTTTACTCTCCAGGAGGAAATGAGCTTCCTCCTGGAAACCTGGGGAGACAGGGGACATTCAGGCTACTGTTGGTGTGTTCCACAACCTGTATCACAGGGGCTTTGAAGCTTCTAACATTATTATATGAATGTAATGAAATACATAGATAATGACATAATGAAACCATAATGAAAAATATAGAGTTTTTTTTTAATCTGAGAAAAATGATAATGGCTAATATGACATATGGGAAGCCATATTGTAGAAAAGAAACCCTATTGTAACTTTGAATGATCCCTGACAAACTAACCCAGCTGGATATGCACCCTCCAAGAGATCTAACCGCTCTGTAGAATTTACAACCCCTGCTTGTGCATGTACCTCCCAGCTGCGATAAGATGATGACTTTGTTCTTTTGAGTTCTTTAGGAATGTGATGACCCCAGAATAGAGAGTCTATGCTGATAGCCATCATCAATGAAAACTGAAAGGTCTGGTGTGGCACTCCCAGTCTGTAATACCAGAAAGTCAATATTCCTAACCCCCTCTCCTGTAACACAGTGGCCTATATAACTGCTATAAGTTTTTATGCCCCCTTAAGATGGTTCTTTGAGACATTAGTTGGCCATCTTACCCCTTGCTAGCTAGCTGTAATAAACTGCCCTTTCTTTTCCACCATCTTGCCTCTTGACGATTGGCTTTTGTCTCACGGTGAACAGATCATGCCCTTTGTGTGATAACAGAAATGAAGATAGAGAAGAGCAAGACGAGATGGAAAGTTGGACCTGGGATGATTTAAGAAGGAACTTTCCTTTCTGAAGAAACACATCCTACCCTCACAGGCCTCCTTTGTGCCTGGAGTTCCACCAGCAGATCCCCGCTCCTGGGCGTGGCAGCCTGGAGATTGTCAGCTGACACCTCAGTGGGATGAGAGCATCTGAGAGCCCAGAGCAAGGTCCTCTGGGGAAGAAGGAGGTGTGAGGTGCTGAAAGGGAAGGTGAGAGATGAAAGGATAACTGAAGTACCCCCTTGGCTGTTCTTCCTGACTCTAAACCCTGATGGGGATGAAAGAGTGAACTCTTGGAAGGAGGCTAGGAAGTGATGTTTCTTGAAACCAGTGTCTTGAGAGATTTCAAGCAAGTTTCATTTGTTTTCAAACTTGTGCCATAACTCTTCCAATTTCCCTCAAGAGGCAATATGAGGGAGGGCCGGTGCTCCTCTCAGGACTAGCTTAGGACTCTGCCATTTATTGGCTATGTGGCCTTGGGAAGTTACTTAAGCTCTCTGTGCATCAGTTGTCTGGTCTGTGAAATGGGGCCTAACAGTACGCGTAAGATGCCTGGCATATAGTAAGTGTTAGCTGTTAGGTGAAGAAGGGATGTGAGTGAGTCAGGAAACCTACAGGGCAGCCACAGGGCAGCCTCATTCTGTACAATTAGAGACCTCTCCCAACTAGGAGGAGTGAGGTGGTGCCTTTAACACAGCAGACCAGTGGCCCTGGATGGAAGCCTGAGGCCAGAAGAACCCAACAGAAAGGGGGCAGTCTTGGAAGAAATACTAAATATAACACAATAACAGAAACTACTACATATACACCCATAAATACAGATTACAGTTCCCCAGATCCTTTGAGGTTGGATGAGGCTATGCAGCTAAATTTTGACCAATGGAATATAAGCGGAAGTGAGCTTACACTGTCTTCTTCCTCTCTGCTGCCTGGAATGGAGACATGATGGCTGGAGCTCCAAGCAGCCATCTTGGACCTTGAGGTGACCTTGAACCTGGAAGCCTGTGCTAACATAGAGAGACGGAGAGACAAGAGCCTGAGTCCCTGATGATTTTGTGAAACTGCCACCAGTCCCGAACTGCCTACTTCCAGATTTCTTTACATGAGAGAGAAATAAACTTCCAACTTTTTTAATCCACTGTTATTTTTGGCTTTTTTGAAACAGGCAGACAAACGTAATCCCAACTGACAGAAATTTGACACAAGTTATCTGATAAGATTTTGTAAGTTTATGAGTGCACATCCATATCAGGGAAACTAGGTATTTCATCTCAGTTCCTGTAGCAAGGGATAGGGAATATCCCAAATGGCAAACGAAAGATAAAGAGGGAACTTTCACAATAATAAGAGAACAATTTCAATGGGAAGATCTTTTGAAATCTTAAATTTGTATGCAGTTAATGCCTCAGCTTCAAATTATGTAAAGCAAAAACTGAGACTATGGGAGAGAGAAATCCACAACCAATGGTGGAGGTTTAACAATCTCTCTTAGTAACTGACAGAGCAAGCCAACAAACAAACAAAAGGAGGTAATGATGTAGAATGTTTAAACAACCCAATTCCCTCCTGGGTATATTCCAAAGAAATGGGATCTTATGTCCACCAAGATGTGTTCAGGAATATTCACAGCAGCCTTATTTATAGTAGCCCAGATCTGGACACAACATTATGGTTATCAACGGCAGAATGGAAAAATGAATTGTGTTGTGTTCATCAACGGAATAGTACACAGCAACGAAGAGAAATGGACTCCAATATACTCCGCGCATTAATCACATAGATGTGATACTGAATGAAAGAAATCAGTTATGGAGTACATATTCTATGATTCTGGGTGCATGAAGTTCAAAAATGGGTAAACTGATCTATGATGATACAAGTCAGAATTGTGTTTAACCCTGAAGTGTTATAAGCTGGAAGCAGCGCAGAAAAGAGACTCTTGGGTTGCTGGAATGTTCCATATCTCTATCTGGGAGGTGATTACATGGTTGCATGTGTACATGCAACATTCATCACATCTATCTGTACATTTTATTGTATATGTTATACATCAATAAATAAAATAAATTGAAGAGGCATTATTTGGAATTTTTATACAAATTAATAAATGCATATCTTTCCAAATACCTAGCATTTTATTTTCTTGTTATAATTATTTAAAGAAAAAGCAATTTTTTTTTCACCAAGCACCATGCATGCACCCCCAATTCCCTCCAGTTAACACTTGGGTGCAATAAAAATGTTTCATTATCTCTATGTGTCTTGACCTGAAAAGGCTTGAAACACCTGCTCCAGGTAAGAAGAAGCCAGCTAGGTTATTTGGGCAGAGCCTGGGGGTAGTAGGATGAGAGATGGAGTATGCTGGGATTGGACTGGGGAAGGACTAGGCTAAGAGAGGTGTAATGGCCAACTTTATGTGTCAGCTTGACTGGGTGACAGCATGCCTAGATATGTGCTTACATGTTATTTCTGAGTGTGTCTGTGAGGGTGTTTCCAGAAGAGACTATCATGGGAATCAGTGGACTCAGTAAAGCAGATGGTCCTCCCCAATGTGGGTGGGCATCATCCAACCCACTGAGGGTCAGAATAGAACAAAAATGCAGAGAAAGGCTGAATTCTCTCTCTGCCTGACTGGCTGAGCTGAGACATCGATCTTCTCCTGCCCTTGGACTAAAACTTACACCATCAGCTCTCCTGGTTGTCAGGCCTTCAGACTCAAACTAGAATTAACACCACTGGCTTATCTGGGTCTCCAGCATGCAAATGGCAGACCATGGGACTTCTCAGCAACCATAATTGCATGAGCCAATTCCTTATATCTCATTATATATATATATACACATATATATATGTATATATATAAACACACACATATGAAACAGAAATATATACACATATATGAAACATATATATATATACACACACACACACATACATGTATATGTGTGTGTGGATATACATCTTATTAGTTATGATTCTCTAGAGAACCCTGACTAATACAGGAGGCCATCCAGGTTTGTCTCTGGGACGCAGGGATGGGGAGATGAGTCCCAGGAGAAGGAAGCAGCAGCTGGCATGGAAATGGGGGGAGGGGTGAGTGAGAGAGAGGCCCGAGGAAGACACGGGGCTCAAAGGGAAGAAGGAATAAGGGTCGTTTCTGGGCACTAAATACCTAAGAGAGTGACACTTTCTAAACAGAGGCAGAGAAGCCACAGGGAAGTTGGGGAATTACAGCCATTTGGGGAATTATGATGCTTGATTTGACTTTGCTGGTGCTGGCAGACACCTTATAACCTGCGTTGAGCTGTGCTTCGTGTGTGTGGCCTCCTGGTAGGTGTTGTGCTGGCACATATGTATGCGGATTCTTCTCAGGAAACTCCACATCCTCTCAGAATCACCTCTGACTGGGCACATTCTGACCAGCTTCACGCAGGTGTCCCTGAGGTCCCCTCAGCTCCCCAGCACCAGGAGCCTCTCACTCCCCACCCCAGGGCTTTTCTGCTGATGCTACAGGATGGAGCTTCCACCAGGCCCCACTGGGGTCTCACACGTGCAACCCTGAAGTGTGGAAGAGTTGACACCTTGCAGACAGCCCTTGACTCATGTGGGACAGGAGTTAATGCCGAGCATGTGTCCCCTGGGGACAGTTCTGGGACACCTTCCATTGGCCTCAGCCAGTGGTGGTGACTGACTTGATAAGGCATCTTGCATTGGTGCTCACTCCTTCCCTGTCTCACCCCCGCCCTTCACTCCTGCTCCAGGGAACACCCCTAAATCGACTGCTCACACTCAAGTTCAGGCCTCAGGCTCTGCTCTTACAGGAACCCAAGAGCCTTGGCCAGGACAGAGAGGGCCTGCAAAACTTTCTAATTTTCTGTAAGAAGATATTGGACTTACTCTCACCTTCGTGTCTGCTCTTAACCTCTCAGTAAAGGTGTTTGCTTGAGGACATAACTCTGAAAGCTGAGGATGGACTCTCATCAGCACGTGATGTAAGATGCTGTCTTCATGGAGGTCTTGCAGTCTGTCCATTCCTCCGCATGCAACTTGACTTCCTGGTCAAACCAGACCACTGAGAGTGCTGGATCAGGGGACACGTTGTCTTGGCCCCGTGTGGACTGTTTTTAGTGAAGTCCCCGTGGGCCTCCTGCCACTGCCTGCTATGGAGGGATGTTTAGGAAAGAGCCATGTGAAAACTGCTATTGAATGGTCTGTGATGAAGGAATAGCAGATGTCGTCCTCAACATCTCTCAGTGTCCCCTATATAAGGAAACCTCTCTCAGGCTGAAGAGACAAGAGAGGCTGTGCTCTTCTGAGAAGCTTGGGTTTACTTTATGATTATTTTCCCTACTTTCTCCTGGCTGCTAAGGAGCTTGCAGCCGCAGCAACTAGAGAGGGCCTTTGAAATGCACCTTGTGCCCTCACCCTACTCCCAGCTTCCCCTTATTTTCCTCGTTGTACTTCCCTTTACCCTACTTTCTCAACTATTTTATTTTGTCTTCTTATGCATATCCTTACAGGCTGCCACAACTCCTCTTTTAGGATACAGATGGGGCATAAATAAATAAGACAGGACGTGGATGATGGAAGCAGTCCACTAAGATGGAGAAAGAGTGCAAAAAGTAAAGGCTGAATAGACATTACTGCAAGAATGATATACAACAGCCAACAAGCAAATATAAAGATCCTCAACATCACTGATAATTTGGGAAATACCAATCAAAACCACTTAATGGTACCCATTTAGATGGCTACCATTAAGAAAGAAAGAAGAAAGGAAGAGAGAGAGAGAGAGAGAAATAAGAGAAGGAAGAGAGAGAGAGAGATAGGAAGTGAAGGAGGGAGGAAGGAAGGAAAGGAAAGAAGGAGGGAGGGAGGGAGGAAGAGAGAGAGAGGGAAAGAAAGAAACAGAGAGAAAGGAAGAAAGGAAGGAAGGAAGGAAGGAAGGAAGGAAGCAAGAGCAAGAAAGAAAAAGAAAGAGAAAGAGAGAGAGAAAGAAAGAGAGAAAGAAAGAAAGAAAAGAAAGAAAGAGACAGAGAGGAGACAGGGAAGGAAGGTAGGAAGGAGGGAGGGAGGGAGGGAAGGAAAGGAAGGAAGGAAGGAAGGAAGAAAGGAAGGAAGGAAGAAAGAAAGAGAAGAGAAAGAAAGAAAGAAAGAGAAGAGAAAGAAAGAAAGAGAAAGAAAGAAGGAAAGAAAAAGAAAGAAGGAAGGAAGGACAGAACGGAAGAAAGGAAGAAAGAAAAAGGAAAACAATTGGTGAGGATGTGGAGACAAGGGAACACTTGTGCACTGTTGGTGAGATTGTGAAATAGGGCAAAGAATTGAAAGTCGGGTTTTGAAAAGATACGAACCCATGTTCATAGCAGCTTTAGTCACACTAGCCAAAAGATGGAGGCAACCCAAATATCCATCGACAGATGAATGAATAAGCAAAATGTGGTATATACAGACAACAGTATGTTATTCAGCCTAAAAAAGGAAGGAAATTGTTCACATGCTACAACATGGGTGAATCTTGGGGACATTATGCTCAGGCAAATAAACCAGTCACACAAGGGCAAATACTGTATGATTCCACTTATATGAGGTATCTAAAGTAGTTAAATTCATGGAAACAGAAAGTTCTAACAGAGAGAATGGAGGTTACCAGGGGCTGAAGGGAGGGGGAGAATGAGGAGTTGTTGTTGAACGGTACAGAGTTTCAGTTTTGCAAGATGAAAAGTTCTGGACATTAGTTGCACAACAATGTGAATGTACCTAATATTACTGAACTGCACACTTAGAAATGGTTAAGATGGTAAATTTTATGTTATGCGTATTTTACCACAGTTTTTTAAAAAGTAAAGACAAGGAAGACAAGCTTATCTTTTCCGTTTTGCTCAGTGTGTTTCCTGATCTCGAGGAGAAAGAAGCTGGTGGTTTCGTTTGGATCTGTTGCATCCCATCCCTGCCATTCAGGAGAGGGAAGAGGGTTTACATCCAACCAGCGAAGGTAAGAAGAAATTCAGCCACCTGGCTCGGATGTTGACAAATATTCAGGATTTTGAACAAAGAAGCCTTTCACTTGGCATGATAATCCTTCTCAGATTTCCTTTTTCCTGAGTAAGACTGCCACACAATTATAACGGTTCTTGAATCAGAAGCATATTTCAACTTCTAGAAACTTCTCTCTCAACATCTACCCCCTTGTTCTTATGTACTCATGATAACGTACCTCCCACACACAACTAAAGAAGTGAAATTTTAAATGAAGTGTTTTCTATTAAGGATCCAGGTTATTTAACATATCGTGTAACTACAGCAGGCTAATGGTGCCAGCACAGAAGACAAGGCCAGTGAGTCAGCACTTGTCTAGCTCCCCTGAGGCCGAGCCCTCTGTCAGATGATTCACGTTCACTCACTCTTGTTCAGTCACGGTCGCTTCACTCTTCTTTTCATTCTCAACCTAAGGCCTACTGGGAGGTTCCCATTCCATGGGTTTTTGAAGTTTTGGATGAGGTTAAAACATGATAAGTTGAGTTGAGATGTCTGGTTTCAAAGCCATATGATAAAAGCCAGAGTTAAATTAAGAAACAAGACCAGTAAGAATGTATAAAATAAAGTGAATTTTCTGTGGAATTAAAAGTGAAAAACTGCTCATTCCCTCGACACACACCACCCCACACCCAAGTATAAAAACCAAGTTAAATTTAGACGGTAATCACACCTCCTCTGTGACCTTAGGAAAACCTTTGACTTTCATCTCATTTTTTCCACCCATAAAATGATCATTAATAATATACTTTTCTGACTCAAGACATCCAATCCTGCTTAAAGGAGAGAAGATGAACCAGGGGTTACCAGAAGCACTGAAGTTGCTATGTGATAGACCAGCAGGCTGGGAAGAGCCTTGTTACCCAGTCGACAATGATGACAGTCAAGAGGCCTTCCCAGTAAATGTCCATGGTGGGGACAGATCCCAGTCCATGGATCTGGAGCTGTGTTCCTCCAAATATCGTCCACAAACATAGGTGATCCCCAAAGATCTATCAAGTGGTCTTTTGATAGTTTGGCCATTTCAGAGGAAAACGTAATCAAATAATTTTGTTTACATGGATTTCAGAAATTTGAAACGTAATATTAAATCACAATTTTCACAGACATCCGATTACGTTCTTAATAGTCATTATGTATTTTTTAAAATAGTACATAACATTTCAAAGATTCTGCTATTTAATTAATCTTGGAGTACTTTTGCCTCACAAACATGTTACTCTTGATGTAATATCATATCATCTAATATGGTAGCTAAGATAGGAACAGACTTAACAATTAAACAATTTTCTTCTAAATTGGTATCAACTAACATACGCCACCAGGATTTCTAAAGCATTTTGCAGTTTATGAATGCTTTCAGCTTCATTTCAACAACTCTATGAGGTAGATAGAACAAGTATTCTCTCCTTATTTAGAAGAAACTAAGCCCCCCAAATTTAAGTGGTGTGCTCAAGGTTGAGATAGCTTATGATCCATTAATGTAGCTCCACAAAAATTTGAAATTTAAAGCAAGAGAACAGAGAAATGACCATTCTTTTCACAAAGATACATGATTTAGAGAATTTGGTTTTGTTTTTCTTTCAGATTACTTTGTACTGAGGATGAGGGACTATTTCCATTTGAACTGCCATCAAAAAATAATTTTTTGTTTCATTATACTGTTTGTGGACTATCTTAGGCATAATACTTTCAAAAAAAAAAAAAGGATTACTTTATGATACCAATAATGCAAAGGAAGGATGGGTTTTATTATTTCAATTGGCTTGCTTAATAGTTCTCAAGTGAGTTGTCTTTCCTATTCCTTCAGGGCAAAAATTTCTCAAGTTTTAATGCAGAAAAAAAAAGGATATCAGGATATCTTAAGAATAACGGACAATTGTGCAAACAACTGACTGTGGAGTTGGGCTCTTTCCCAACAGTTGATGGTTCTTCATTTGTTCAAGAATAAAATCAAAGGCATGTTGTTGGGTATGTATTGACACCATATGCAAATACTTGTAACAGAACATGAAGAAAGACTTTTCAGGGCTGAATGAAGCCAGACTGGAGTAGGAATCCTCCTTCACGACAACACATGTGTGACGTGCTGTTGGGTCAGCACCTGAATGCAGTCACCCAGGAGCTCTGTCCCTCATTTTCACACCATCCAACACCATCTGACGGAGCCCCCAGCACATGCCGTCATCCTGATGACTTATCACTGTGAATTTGTACTCTACATTCATAGAGGTAAAGTCTAAGGAAAAGAACCAACAAGCTGTTGAACTTCACCTATAACTTAAGCTTTTCATCAAGTCTTATATAGATGCCTCATGAGAGATATCAAAGAATGTCATCCCTCTCATCAATATGAAAACATAATCATTTTTATCATTAATTTTTAAGATTCATGCTTATTTGTATTATTTAAAAATTTGTGACAAATACATTTTTAAATTAACTGAAAATTTTGGGTCCACATGTTTCTTGTGGACCCAATACCCATTAGAGGCCCTACAGAGAGAAAAACTTCAGAATTATGACACAGGGGTTTGCAAACTATGTTCACAAGGAACATTCATTTTTCCATGAGATGGACCAACTAAAATCATACAACGGCAATTCGCATTTTACCAATCCACAGAATTAAAGTAAGTTTATGGACAGAATTCAGAATTTTCTCGATTATGTTTTTCTGCCATACATTTTCTTACGTTTTTTGATGCATGCTAATCTTGTCTATATATGAGCATCACCAGTAAATGATTAAAACGATAAACTGATAACAAAAAAATGTTTACTGAATCTTTTCACTATGTATTTTTTTCTGATATGTATAAAACTTTTTTCTGCTGGTAAAATGATTCCTAGTTGACATGACAGAAATAAATATGAAAATATTTCAGTGTATTATATAAAAAGTGCCGTGACTTCTAGCTTGCCTTGAAAAAAATTATTTCAGAAATTATGTTAGATAAAAATCTTAAACTTCTCCAGGGCAAAAAGAAAATACTACAAATAAAGTAATAAAAGACAAATTGGAAAAATTATATTACAAACAAATACACAAAGAGGCTTTTACAACACAGTAAGAAAAAGAGAGACAACCAATAGAAAATGGAGAAGGGACATGAATTGGCCTTACTCAGAAGAGGAGCTACAATTCACTGGTCTCCTGCAGGTCTGCGCTGATTCCTGGGACAGGAAACCGTGAACCAGCAGAGTAAGGACGGTGGCTCCCTAGACTCTTCTCTGCTTGTGGTGCACATCCACTGAGCTCATTCAATACTTTTTCACTCTGAATCCATGCCCTGCAAGCAATCTTCTGATTAATCATTTGTTTTCTCAAGGTTTTGGAACATGAATGGGATGAGTTGAATTGTAAATCACAACTGCATAAAGAAGCTCTGGGGCCTATACAACAGTCTCATGAAAAGAAACTAACGCATGAGGGAATTGGGAGATGTTAAGGGTACAAACTTGCAACTAGTAGATAAATAAGTCCTGGAGATCTAAGGTACAGCACAGTGATTATAGAAAACAATACTGTATTATAAAATTCACAGTTGCTCAGAGACTACGTCCTGTGCCCACCAGAAAAAAGAAATTATAAATACGTGACATGATAGAAGTGTTAGCTAACACTATGGCGGTAATCATATTGCTCTCTCTCTCTATATATATATGCCTAAAATTTACACAGTGTTATATGTCGATTATATCTCAATAAGAAAAAAGAAACTAACACTTTGTAACAGAAATTTATAGACAACAATATGCCTTCATTTTGTTACACAACCTTGGTTCGAAAAGTTAATTAGAACAGAAGCTAACAGCCTTAGCCAGAAGTTAATGAACAACTCTTAAAACAGCAGTTCTCAAAGTGAGGTCCACAGAACACTGAGGTCCCTTGGGAGCTCGACAGCTTCCCAAGACTTAAAGACTTCTCTGATGAGATCAGTGTTGATGTTACCAATGTGATTTTTTGATATATTGCATGATGAAATGCATCAACATCTAGATAAATTTGCATCAGTGAACCAATGTTTACCAAGTGATCAATACATGATGTTACAAAATCATTGCATGAGTAAAATATCCATTCAAAGTACAAGATAGATAAGCGGATTTTAATGTAACAGTACATAAAGTTCATTTGTATGGTTTCAGATTACATTTTAAGAAATTACCACTTCTCCAGTTTTGATACATCAAAGTAGAATATAGAGAACTCTCTTAAAAGTCTGCTAAAATAGCCCCACACATCCCCATTTCCTGCACATGTCCATGTGAGGCCACATTTTCTTCATATACTTCAAAGAAGAATAACATATTGACTGAATGCAGAAGCAGATATAGCAATTCTCCAGTCTTCTATTAAGCCAGACATGAAAGAGGTTTGCAAAAATGTAAAATAATGTCACTCTTCTCATTAATAACTTTTGTTTTAGAAAATATAGACATTTTTGCTAAAATATGTTATTTGTGCTAGCAGGTAAAGGGTTTATTATTTTTATTTTTAAACAAATTAATAAATATTTTAACATTTCTCAGTGGTAATTTTTAATACAGTAAATATCAATAGATATAATCCTTATACAAAAGCTCTTTGGATTCCTGCATAAATTTCAAGAGTCCAAAGACCAAAAACTTTTAGAACTACCATCTTAAAAGACTGATGGGTGGAAGCTGAGGTTTCTTTTGACCCTGCCGATGGGGAACTGAAGTAAGTCATCTGTGGAGAGGGGAGGGGGCTGTGGGTAGATGGTAACCTGAGATTTGAGAACAGGTGAGAAAGTTTGAGATGGTTACTATGGAAAACCAGAGGGCACTGGGAATATAATGCGATGGTGCTCTCGGGGCTCCTCTTAGGTGTTTCCTCTTGGACATCCTTTCTGATGCCAGTGGCCATGTGAGCAGGGGCTTTCTTGCGCGGAGAGCTGTTTCCAGATTACCCAAAGCTGCTGGGCCTCATGCCGTCCTCAGTGTCCTAGAGCCATGCTGAGATCAAGCAAAGGCTGGCTGAGTGTCCCCCACCCATGCCCAGTCTCACATGGCTCAGTTCACCTGTGTCCCGGGGGTTCAGGCCCCGTCCCAGAGACCCAGCATGGTCAGACTCTGTGCTGCTCACTGCCTTCTTTCTCCATTACCTGAGGCACCACGAAGACCCCCTCTCCTCACAGAGCCTCTCCCTTCACATTTATATCAACTCAGGCAAATGGTGGTCTTGAGAGGGGCCTCACCATCCAGTAGTTCAGCAGATACAGCCAGACTCTGAACTTAATTTTGGCTTAACCCGGACCTCCATGGTCAAGGAACATTCTCCCTGACTGTACTATGACTTCTTCTCCTTGGCGTGCCTCTCAGACCTCTTTCTGCTCCCAGAATCTTCTCTTCTTAGTTCCTTATTAGAACCCAGAGGGGAAAAGTAATCCTCATGTGTCAGGCAGTCATTCCACTGTGGTGATGAGTCATTCATTCTCGTAACAGTTATTTACACAGTACCTGCCACGTGCCAGGCACTGCGCTAATGATGGGGACACAATTGTAAGACGTGATCAGGACCCTCATGGAGCTGACAGTCGAGTAGGGGACAGACATTAGACAGACATTTAAAATAAATGTCTGCGTATAAATTGTGATGAGTGCTATGAGGGAAGAGAGTGGGTTCTAAGATCAGCAGAGATTGGGTGAGGGGCAGTCAGGGAAATCCTCTCTGAGGAAGTGGAAGGAAGCCCGTGTGAGCTGGGACCTGAGCAGAGCTAAGAGGATCGAGGGGGGATGGGGTGCAATGGGAACGTTCCAGTCAGAGAGAGCAGCACATGCAAAGGCCCAGGAGGGAATGAACTTGATCAGTTACAGGGATTTAACTAAGGCCAGTGCAGAGTGACAAAGAAATGGTATAGCCCAAGATGAGAGTTGGGCAAGGGTGGGATGACATGGGACTTTGTCGGTAATGTTAAGGTGCTTAAATTTCATTCTAAGCGTGATGATTCCCCATTACAGGGTCTTGAGCACAAGAGGGATGGTCTAATTCTAAAAGATCCACTGAGTGCCAGGTGTGCCATGGATGTTGGGGGTGGGGAGGTGCAGGGTGCCTCAGGAGTGGAAGCCGGATGAGCAATAGGAGGCAATTGCAGCAATTCAGGGAGAGACCAGGCACCTTGGACTAGAGGGCTGGCATGAAGATAGGCAAGGTGGGGACACTAGGGAAGTGTGTCTCTGTACGCATACAAAGGCATGGCACTGGAGGAGGGGCAGAAAGAGAGGAGAACATGACCCAGCACGGAGTGCTGAGGAGACCCAACATTTAGAGACAAGGGTCAGGCTGTCATTGGGTGAAGTTGGTATGAATGACCATAGTCTCCAACAACTATTGAGCACTTGCCATGTGCCAAACTCTGGGCTGAACTTTACATGTGTTGTCACATTTATTATTACATGACCCCTACGGTGGAGCCTCAGCACCCGATGACCATGGGAACTTCCACACCAGCCTGCACTCGCTACTTCCAAATGTCTTCCACACGAGGAGATAGACACCTTGGCCTTATATAAGCCACTCTTGTTCCCGGTCTCTGCTACAAGCAGCTGAACCTAATCTAAACCAACAGGGGAAGACGCTGGGATAAGTCATAGAATCCATGTAAGAGGCGAAGCTTCACGCTTTGAGATAGGCCTGCACCAGGACAGCTCAAGCATCCTCAACAGGAGGCCTTCTGCTCTAGGGCACTGCCACTCACCCAACTGGCCTGGGCATCTTCCAGGTTCAGTTCCAGATTCCAAATTCCCAGGAGAGAAAATGTGGTTGGCTCAGTGTGGATCACAGGTCCACCCCTGGACCAATTGGCTATGGTCTGGGGACAGGGTCACATAGCAAAAACCTTGCTGCTTGGCTTCTGCACCACCACTCCTGGGTCCACTGCTAAAGTAGCTTGTAGCATATTCAGGTCAGAGTGACCACAGTCAAGGCGTTAGCAGTGGGACTCTGCACGTGCCCCTAGGGCCTTTGAACTTGCTCCTCCCTCCCTCTAGGATCCTCTTCCTCCTACTCTTTGCCTGGATAACTCCTTTAACCCCTAAGATCTTGCTAAAAATGTCCCTTTTTCAGGGAGGCCTTTCTTACTCCACCCCAATCCAAACTAGGTCCCTCTGTTACGGCACCCCATTGTCTTCCTTCGTGTGAAGGAAAATGCTTACGGTGTATGTGTTATGATCTGCACAGACCTGCCTTCTCCACCTGTCTGTAAGATCCTTGAGGGCAAGGACCACATTTGTTTTGTTCCCCGCTCTACCTGCCAAGCATCAAAAATCAAGACTAGCACACAGTTTGTGCTCAATACATATCTGTTAATTTAATGAACCAGACCAAACATATCACCTTTTCAATGTTCTCAATTATCTGGAGTCGCCTTTCTCGGGATGTAACCTGATTCCTTCAACCTCTGGCCCAATGAGCCTGTTCTGACTTTCCTGGATGCCTTAAATTTGCATCGGGGAAGAACCTGCTATTGTAGGAAAAGCTCTGGACATGGCAGCAGGAGACAGGGCTCAGGTCTCAGCTCTGCCGTCAACTCAAGTCACTTCACGGAGCTGAGACTCAGTTTCTTAATTCGTAAACGAGGATTTTGACGAGATGATTCACAAGGCCCTTCTAGCACAAATGTCTATGATTCTCCTTTCCCATAACAATTCAATAGTCTGTGCATGGTTGGAATTTCCCTAAGTATATGAAAAGAGATAGATGTAAAGTATATATGGAGAGAAAGAATATATGTTCTGAACAAAATTCAGAACAGGCCAGCTGTTCTTTAATGTCAATCATCATGGACAGAAAGTGATCAAAATGCGATAAAAAGTACAGGGTTGAAGATAATGAGAAAAACTGCACAAGAAAGGGAAAATATAAGTCCTTCTGGTAACACCGAATGAATGGCAGGGGCACCTGAATCCCTGGTGTGCAGAATGCTTTATCTTGTAGAGGGATGGGAAGGAAAGGTGTTCCCCCACCCTGACCTCCCACCTCACCTGTCAGCTCAACCCACGCTGAAGCAAACCTCTCTAACTCGAGTCCTGATTTCTTCTTTTTTTTTTTTTTTTGGTGAAGAGCATTGGCCCTGAGCTAATATCCATTGCCACTCTTCCTCTTTTTGCTGAGGAAGACTAGCCCTGAGCTAACATCTCTGCCCATCTTCCTCTATTTTTCATATGTGGGATGCCACCACAGCATGGCTTGCTGAGCGGTGTGTAGGTCCGCACCCAGGATCCGAACCCATGAACCCCGGGCCCCTGAGGCGGAGCATGTGAAAATAAGCACTACACCACCGGGCCAACGCCCTGATTTCTTCTTATTGAGATGTAATTGATATGACATTGTGTAAGTTTAAGGTGTGCAAGGTGTTGATTTGAAGCATTTATATATAGCAATATGATTACCCCCATAGTGTTACCTCACACCTCTTTCATATCACATAATTATCATTTCTTTTTTGTGGTGAAAATATATAAGATCTAGTCTCTTAGCAATTTTGAAGAATGTACTGCAATATCGTTGGCTATAATCTCTGCCATGCATTAGATCTCCAGAACTTATTCATCTTCTAGTTGCAAGTCTGTACCCTTTAATAAATCTCCTCAATTCCCCCATACGTCCAGCCCCTGGTAATGACCATTCTACTCTCTGTTTCTATGAGTTTGGCTTTTTTAGATTCCACGTACAAGTGATATCGTAAAGTATTTGTCTTTCTCTGTCTGACTTACCTCACTTAGCATAATGTCCTCAAGATCCATGCATGTTGTCACAAATGGTAGGATTCCTTTCTTATTTCTGAATAATATTCCACTGTATATATTTGTATATACCACATTTTCTTTATCCATTCATGCATTGATGTATACTTAGGTTTTTTCCATATCTTGGCTATTGTAAATAAGGCTGCAATGAACATGGGGGTACAAATATCTTTGCAAGTTAGTATTTTCATTTTCTTTGGATATATAACCAGAAGTGGAATTGCTGCATCATATGGTAGTTCTATTTTTGATTTTTTGAGGAACCTCCATAGTGTTTTCCATACTAGCTGTACCAATTTACATTCCCCCCAACAGTGCACAAGGCTTCCCTTTCCTCCATACCCTCACCAACACCTGCTATTTGTTGTCATCTTGATGATATCCATACTAGCAGGTGTGAGGTGATATCTCATTGTGGTTTTGATTTGCATTTTCCTGATGGTTAGTGATGTTGAGCATCTCTTCATGTGCCTGTAT
Organism: Diceros bicornis minor; assembly: GCF_020826845.1. Lineage (NCBI taxonomy): Eukaryota > Metazoa > Chordata > Mammalia > Perissodactyla > Rhinocerotidae > Diceros > Diceros bicornis. The sequence continues at coordinate 10,447,345 of NC_080761.1, forward strand.
GCCTTCTTTGGAAAAATGTGTATTCAGCCTCTCTGCCCACTTTTTAATCAGACTGTTTTTTGTTTGTTTCTTTTGGAGTTGTATGAGTTCTTCATATATTTTGAATATTAATCTGTTAACTGATATATGATTTGCAAATATTTCCTCTTATTCCAAAGCGTTTTTCATTTTGATAATTTCTTTTGTTGTGCAGAAGCATTTTAGTTTGATGTAGTCCCATTTATTGATTTTCACTTTTGTTGCTCGTTGGGGTCTTAATTTCTTAACTGAATCTCAGATCCTAGTCAATGTTTATTGTTGAGGACCACCGCACCCCACCCAGAGAAATAACCCACACGAGCAGGAGTTTGGACTGTAGCTATTCTATATGCATGACACATTGAAATGCCATGCTGTGTAACTAATGAATGGCACACTGCAGAAACATGCTTCTCCTGAAGAGCTCAGCATATTCATCACCTCCATAACTTTGGGTCTTTGTGTTAAATGTAAAATCTTTATTAACATCAAAATTTTGCATGTACATAAATATATCTCTCTTCAAATGCATTTAATCATATTTTTAAAAATAAGTTATATACTGTACAAACAAGTGGGCTTAGATTTTTCCATGTGAAATGTGCAATAGGATGCTATTGAAACTAAGGTCATAGCATTAATCATGTTGGCTCATGTGATGTTATGGTTAAAACCGAAAGGATTTGGGAATTCCAAAATTCCTAGTACACAAAACAGTGCAATGCTGCCATCCACTAGCATTTGTTCAATAAGAAATACGGCTATAAAAAATTATTCCATTTTGCAAGATGAAAAAGTTCTGGAGATCTGCTGCACAACAATATGAGTATATTTAACGCTGTGGAACTGCACAGTTAGGGGTCAGCCCCATGATTTAGCGGTTAAGTGTGCTTGCTCCACTGCTGGCAGCCTGGGTTCAGATCCCGGACACGCACCTACGCACCACTTGTCCGGCCATGCTGAGGTGGCATCCCACATACAGAAACTAGAAGGATGTGCAACTATGACATAAAACTATCTACTGGGGCTTTGGGGAGAAAAAGGGAAAAAAAAGGAGGAGGATTGGAAATAGATGTTATCTCAAGGCCGGTCTTCCTCAGCAAAAAGAGGAGGATTGGCATGGATGTTAGCTCAGGGCTGATCTTCCTCACTCACACACACATAAAAGCTGTATTTGGAATTGCACAGTTAAAAAAGGTTATTATGGTAAATTTTATGTTATGTGTTTTTTACTACAAATAAAATTTTAAAAAGATACAGAGAAATTACTCCATTATAGATTCTGTCTGTGGTAGCCAGCCTCCAAGATGGCCCCCATCAATCCCTATCTCCTGATAGTCACACCTGTGTGTAGTCTTCTCCCACATTGTTCCAGAAGTGATGGTGTGTCACTTCTAAGATTTGGTTATAAAAGTCTGAAGCTCTCATCTTTGTCCCACCCCCCCAAACTCACTCTGGAGGAAGCCAGCTATTATGTTGTAAAAACACTCAGGCAGCCTATGGAGAGGCAGACGTGGCAAAAAACTGTGGTTTCAAGCCAAGAGCAGGCAAAGACCTGAAGCCTGTCAACAACCATGTGAGTGAGCTTGGAAGCAGGTCATCCCCCAATCAAGCTTTCAGATGAGACAGCAGCCCTGCTGACAGCTCGATGGGCAGTCCCAGATTCCTGGCCCTCATAAATTGTAAGATAATACATGTTTGTTGCTTTAAGCTGCAAAGTTTTTGAGGTAATTTTTAATCCAGCAATAATAACTAATACCCTATATGATGACCATTGATGTTTGTAATGATGACCCAGGGTACTGAAATATCCTGACACATTTTCTGAATCTTCAATAAGAAGTTGCAGACAGCCAGACAGCCTCCTGATACTGTTGAGGGCTCACTATACTCAAATTCCCTGGATGACATCGTTTGTGACCCTCACTCCATAAGGAAGTTTGATTAAGCTGAAACCCATATCCCCCTACTCTTCAGAGTTACGAAGAGTTTATTACAAAGAAGAACTGAGAAAGAGTAAAATGGGAGCCAAATAAGGAGCAATTCAGCAATTTTTATTCAATTAGATGTATTAACTCTTAAAGAAAATTTAGAAAAAGTGTATCACATGAGTAAAATTTTGAAAGGCTGGCATTCTTCGAATTAGCCCAAGCACAGTCAACTAACTTTTCCTCAAGAGGTTAAAGAAGAGACTATTTTTGTAAGAGTTTTGCAGTATAATTGTATCTTCCATTCAAAGAGAATTTGGAGGAGAAGCTTAGTTATCTGGAGAATTTCTACTTGTAAAAACTATCATTATTATTGTATTGATCAAAAGGTAAGAGAAAATGTACCCAGAGTGCATTTAAACAAAAATAACAAAATAAAATAAAATAGGTAATGCATGTTGTCATTTAAAGTGTTGCCTGAATCAACTGACCATTGGTAGAGGAGATAGAAGAGATAGAGACACGCTAAAAGACAAGCAAAAATGTATTTTTGTTTTGTTTTATTTTAAAGTGGAATTAACTTTTTCAACTAAAATGTAATTCTTATTCAGTGGCAAGTATTCACAAACTAACGCCAATGAAGGCGTATTGTGCAACGTCATTGGTGTCAGAGACAGTTACCCTCAGATGCAATGTCAGCAGAAACACTAGCAGCCAGTTAAGGAGTAAATGAAGCTGGAGGAGATGAAAGTCAAGATCGATTCAGATTCTTAGCATATCAGATATTCCTCATTCCTGCTTTGCCTGCTCACTTTGCTGAGTCTCTCACTGCTGCTCTGACTTGTAAATTAGGCAGGAAAGATCCCAATTGTGTGTGTGCATGATGTATCCTACATATAGAAGTATATAAAATATATTTGTACAGTTTAAAGTGAAAAAACAAAATAAACACCTTTGTATCTGTATTAGTCAGGGTTCTCCTGAGAAACAGAACCAATGGGATATGTATAGATATGTAGAAGGAGATTTATTATGAGGAATTGGCTCACATGATTATGGAGGCTGAGAAGTCCCTTGACCTGCAGTCCTGCAAGCTGGAGGCCCAGGAAAGCCAGTGGTGTAGTTCCAGTCCAAGCCTGTAGGCCTGAGAACCAGAAGCACCAAAGTCCAAGGGCAAGAGAAGAGCTCAAGCAGAGAGAAGGAATCTGCCCTTCCTCTGCCTTTCTCTTACAGTAGTCCCCCCTGATCCATGGGGATACATTCCAAGAACCCCAGTTGATGCCTGAAACTACAGATGGAACCGAACCCTATATCTATACTATGTTTTTTTCCTATACATACATATTTGAGGTGTGACAGCAAAACTAGCACGAATTTGTTTTTCCTTCTTCACAATTTCCAAGAAGATTCATTCATATCATAGATTTTAGCAACCTCAGCATATAAATTTTTTTCTTTCCTTATTTTCCAGAACTTTCATCTTTTCACTTAAAGGAAGCACTTTATGGCTCTCTTTGGTGTATCCCAATTGCCAGCATCACTATCTTTGGGCATTGGGGCTATTGTTAAGTAAAATAAGGGTTACTTGTACACAAGCACTGCGATACCACGACATTAGATCTGATAACCAAGACAGCTCTTAAGTGAATAATGAGCAGGTAGCCTGTGGATATGCCAGACAAAGGGATTTGGATGCCTTTTATTTTTATTATTATTATTATTATCTTTTTGCCTAATTGCTCTGGTGAGGACTTCCAGTACTATGTTGAATAGTAGCTCTGGTAGTGGGCACCCTTGACTTCTTCCTGATCTTAGAAAGAAAGCTTTTAACCTTTCACTATTGAGTATGATGTTAGCTGTGGGCTTGTCATATATGGCCTTTATTATGTTGAGGTTTGTTGCTTCTCTACCCAATTTGTTGAGTGTTTATCATGAAAGAATGTTAAATTTTTTCAAATACATTTTCTGCATTTATTGAGATGATCATATGATTTTTGTCTTTCAATCTGTTCATTCTATTACTGTGATATATCACATTTATTGAATTGCTTATGTTGAACTATCCTTGCATCCCAGAAATAAACGCCACTTGATCATGGTGTATGATCCTTTTAATGTGCTGTTGAATTCAGTTTGCCAGTATTTTGTTGAGAATTCTTGCATCAATATTCACCAAGGATATTGACCTGCAGTTTTCTTTTCTTGCCGTATCCATATCTGGCTTTGGTATCAGGGTAATGCTGGCTTTGTAAAATGAGTTTGGGATTTTTCCCTCCTCTTTAATTTTCTGGAAGAGTTTGTGAAGCATTGGCATTAATTCTTCTTTAAATGTTTGGTGGAATTCAACAGTGAAGCCGTCTGATCTTTGGCTTTTCTTTGTTGGGAGTTTTTTGGTTACTGATTCAATCTCCTTACTTGATGTTAGTCTGTTCAGATTTTCTATTTCTTCATGATGCAGATTTGGTAGGTTATATATTTCTAGGAGTGTATCCATTTCTTGTAGGTTGTCCAACTTGTTGACATATCATTGTTCATAGTACTCTCTTATGATCCTTTGTATTTCTGTGGTATTCGTTGTGATGTCTCCTCTTTCATTTCTGATTTATTTGTGTCTTCTCTCTTTCTTCTAAAAAAGGTTGACGTTTTGCCAATTTTGTTTATCTTTTCAAAAAACCAACTCAGTTTCATTGATCTTTTCTATTTTTTTTCCTATTCTCTATTTCATTTATTTCTTCTCTGATCTTTGTTATCTTCTTCCATCTGCTAAGTTGGGTTTGGGTTGTTGTTTTTTTTTCTAGTTGCTTGAGGTGTAGTTAGGTTGCTTATTTGAGATCTTTCTTTTTTTTAATGTAGTCATTTGTTACTATAAAATTCCCTCTTAAAATTGCTTTTGCTTCATCCCATAAGTTTTGGCATGTTTATTTCCATTTTCATTTGTTTCAAGATATTTTTCTGTTTCCCTTTTGATTTCATCTTAGATGTATTGGTTGTTCAGGAGTGTGTTGTTTAATTTCCATGTATTTGTGAAATTTACAGTTTTCCTCCTGTTATTGATTTCTAGTTTTGTACCATTGTGGTCAGAAAAGATACCTGGTATGATTTAAATGTTTATAAATTTTCTGAGATTTGTTTCAAGACCTAAAATATAATCTCTTCTGGAGAATGTTCCATGTGTGCTTGAGAAGAGTGTGTATTCTGTTGTTACTGGATGAAATGTTCTGTAAATGTCTGTTAGGTCCATTTGGTCTAGGGTATAGTTCAAGTCCAATGTTTCCTTATTGATTTTCTGTCTCAGTGATCTATCCATTATTGAAAGTGGGGTAGTGAAGTCCCCTACTGTTGTTGTATTGTTGTCTATTACTCCCTTCTTATCTGTTAGTATTTGCTTAATATGTTTAGATGCTCCAATTATGTGTGCATATATGTTTACAATTGTTATATCCTCTTGATGAATTGACCCCTTTAAAATTATATAATGACCTTCTTTATCTCTTGTAACAGTTTTAGACTTAAAATCTCTTTTGTCTGATATAAGAATGGTTACTTTGCTCTCTTTTAGTTTGCATTTACACGGACTCATTTCCCATGTCTTCACTTGAGTCTAAGTGTGTCCTTGAAGTTGAAGTCAGTCTCTTGTAGGAGGCATATAATTGGGTCTATTTTTTTTATCCTTCAGTCACTCTGTGCCTTTATATTTGAGAATTTAGTCCATCTACATTTAAGGTAATTAGTGATTGGTAAAAACTTACTCTTGACATCTTGTTCATTATTTTCTGGCTGTTCTGTAGTTCCTTTGTTCCTTTCTTCCTCTCTTGCTCTCTTCTTTTGTGAACTAATGATATTTGATAGTGGTATATTTGATTCCCTTCTCTTTATCTTGTGTATATCTTCTATAGATTTTTGCTTGGTGGTTACTCTGTGGCTTACTTGAAACACTTTATAGCTATAACAGTCTATTTTAATCTGTTAACAACTTAGCTTTGATCACATACAAAAATTCTACTCTTTTACCCCCCCAACATTTTATGTTTTTAATTTCACAATTTATATCCTTTCATATTGTGCATCCATTAACAAATTGTTGTAGCTATAGCTATTTTTAATACTTTTGTTCTTTAATCTTTTTACTAGTGTTAAGTGGTTAACACACCACATTACGGCGTTAGAGTATTTTGAATATGACTATATACATACACTTACCAGTATATTATATATTTTTATATGTTTTCATGTTACTAGTTAACTTCCTTTCATTTCAGTTTGAAGAACTCCTTTCAGCATTTCTTGTAAGGCAGGTCTAGTGGTGATGAACTCCCTCAGTTTTTATTTATTAGGCAAAGTCTTCATCTCCTTCATTTTGGAAGCACAGCTTTGTTAGGTAAAGTATTCTTGGTTAGCATTTTTTTCGTTCAGCACTTTGAATATATCATCCCACTCTCTCCTGGTCTGCAAGACATCTGCTGAGAAATTTGCTGATAGCCTTTGGGGGGTTACCTTGTATGACAGAAATTGTTTTGCTGCTTTTAAAATTCTCTCTTTGTCTTTGATTTTAGACAGTTTGATTATAATATGCCTTCGAGAAGATCATTTTGGATTGAAATCTTACAGTGATCTTTTAGCTTCATGAACTTGGATGTCCAAATATCTCCCCATGGTTTGGGAAGTTCTCAGTCATTATTTTTTTTTTTAAAGATTTCTACCAGGGCCAGCCCTAGTGGTGTAGTGGTTAAGTTTGGCATGCTCTGCTTTAGCTAACTAGGGCTGGTTCCTGGGCATGGACCTACACCACTTGTGGCCATGCTGGTGTGGTGACTCACATACAAAATAGAGGAAGATTGGCAAGGGAAGTTAGCTCAGGGTGAATCATCCTCAGTAACAAGAGGAAGATTGGCAACAGATGTTAGCTCAGGGTGAATCTTCCTTAGCAAATAAATAAATAAAAAGATTTCTACCCCTTTCTACCTCTCTTTTCCTTCTTGGATTCCAATGATGTGCAGATTGCTTCTTTTAATTGTGTCCCATAAGTCTTGTAGGCTTTCTTCAGTCCTTTATATTTGTTTTTCTTTTTGCTCCTCTGACTGGGTAATTTGAAATGATCTGTCTTCAAGCTCATGAATTCTTTCTTCTGTTTGGTCCAGTCTATTATTGAAGGTCTCTATTGAATTCTCCAGTTCAGTCATTGTTTTCTTCAGCTCCAAAATTTCTGTTTGGTTCTTTTTTATGTTTTCTATCTCTTTGCTGAACTTCTTTCTGTTCTTCTAATATTTTCATGATTTTATTAAATTGTTTATCTGTGTTCTCTTATAGCTCTCTGAACATCTTTAGAACAATTATTTTGAATTCTTTTCCAGGCAATTCTTGTATTTCCATTTCTTTGGGGTCAGTTATTGGAAGTTTACTGTGTTTCTTTGGTGGAGTCATGTTTCCCTCATTCTTTGTGATCCCTATAGCCTTGCATAGGTCTCTGTGCATTTGAAGAAACAGTCACCTCTTCCAGACTTTATGGACTTACTTTGGATAGAACTTCACCTGTGAATGGGGACATGCTGCAGTGTGACCCCAGGTCTAGTGGTGCAGCACACCAAGTATGAGGTTGTACGGTGGCTCCAGTTTTGGGAGGGGATGCTGACTCATTGGCTCAGGCCACTGAGTCCTTGTTGTGGTCGACAACTGTGTGGTTGTTGGTAAACATTGCAGGGAGTTTATAGAGGGTCCAAGGGCTGTTGAGGTTCTCAGAGCCTCACCTCAGCATCTAAGGGCTAGGGCAAGCAGCAATGGTAGCTGGAGCCAGTAGTATGTATGCACTCAGCTTCAGGGGTAATTATGGGTGACTGTATAGTGCAAGACCCAGTTGCAAACGCACACATAGTGTTGGAGGCCGGGGTAAGGAGCAAGGGCTGAGGCCAAATATGGGCACCCTAGCAACTATGGGAGCTCTGGTTGTTGGCATGTACTACGATGACTGCTGGTTGTTGCCAAAGGTCCACGGCAGTGGAGGCCAGTGTTTAGTGTTAGAACAGGGGCATACAGGTGTACAGCTGGAGGGCCTAGCTGTAGGTGAGCCCAGTGGTGCAGGCCAGTGACAGGAGACAGGGCTGGATGCAGGCCCACAAGCAGATGCAGACACCCTGGAAGTTGGTGTGCACTCCTGTGGCTGCATGGTCTCTCCACAGGTGTGTACATGGCAGTGGAGGCTGGTGATGAGAGTTGGGCTGGGGGCATGCAGGTGGGCAGCTGCGGGAGCTAGTTTCAGGTGGAGGCCAGTGATGGGTGATAGGGCCAAATTCAGGCCCACAAGAAGCTGTAGGGGCCTTGTACTTCCTCAGCTATAAGATCTTCCTATGGGTGCACATATGGCAATGGAGGCTAGTGGTGTGCAAGTGTACAGATTGAGGGGTTAGCCCTGAGTGCATGCACTGTGGTGGAGGTCAGCCACAGGGATTTAGACCGTGCAGCTGCAGAGGCCTGGGATGGCTGCCAGCATGGGTCCCAGGCTCCAGTGTGATTGGGATTGGGGATCAGTGAGGGACTCAGGTGGCCAGCATCAGTTAATGGGAAAATGTACCTATAAGGTGATAACCAATGAAATCTACAGGAGGTTTGCAGTGGTTATGCTGGCCATTGGTTTCTTCAGTGGTGAAAGCTGCTGGAGTCATCTACAAAGCAGGTTATGGAACTGTGGTTGCTCCCTCTGTGTGGCTGATATTGGTAAACTCTGCTCTTCTTCCTTGTTCCTAGCCATCTCTATACTTCTCAGCTTTGCCAGTCTCTGGGTGGGGTGAAAACTAAGTAGGTGCTTCGTGTGTACCCTGAAAGGCTGGGAAGCTGGTCACTCACTTCACTCTCCCTTTCCCTGAAAGGAGAATTTTTCTGGCTGAGGAATTCCCTCTTAGTGCTGAGCAATGTCTGATTGGAGGATGTGGTGATGCTGGCCAAATGAAGCTGATCTTCTTTCCCTCTTTGTGTGGCTATTCTCCAGTTTTTGGTTACGCTGTGTTGCTGAAGTTTCTTAGGTGGACTCTAGAGCTCTCCCAGAGCTCTTTTTGTTTGTGGATAGTAGTCTAACTGTTGATTTTTGTGGGGGAAGGGAGGCTGAGGTCTCCTACTCTGCCATCTTGGTGACATCACTTACTTATATATTGTTAAGGATTTTTTCATCTGCGTTCATTAGGGATACTGGTCTTTTCTTTGCATGTGATATCTTTACTTGCTATTGCTATCAAGATAAAATCTGGCCTAACAGAATGATGTGAGATATGTTCTCTCTTTCTATATTTTCTGAAATAGATGATGAGGGATGGGATTATTTCTTCCTTTAATACACAATGGAATTCACCATTTGAGTCATCTGAATCTGGGCCTTTCCTGAAAAGCATTTAATTACTAATTTAATTTTCTTATTTACTATAGATCTATTGAGATTTTCTATTTACTTTGAGTTAGTGGTGGAAATTTGGATCTAAGAATTTGTCTATATCTTACAAATTGTCTAATTTGTGCCATAAAGTCATTCATAATATTCTCTTATAATCCCTTAGTTTCTGTATGGATGGCCCTTTTTTCTTTCTGATTTTGGTAAATTGTACTCTCTCTCTCTTCTAGATGCTAGCTAGAAGACTGTCAATTTTGTTGATCTTTTAAAGGTCAAGTTTCTGATTTTATTGATTTTTATGTTTTGTATTTCATTGACATGTGTTCTAACCTTTATTATTTCCTTTCGTTTGTTTTCAGTTTGGTTTCTTCTTCTTTTTTAGTTTCTTAGGGTGAAAACTTACGTTACTGATTTGAGACTTTTCTTCTCTTCCACTATAGGTGTTTAAATTTCTTTCTTTCTATAAATTTCTTTCTAAACACTGCTTTAGGCACATCTCATAAATTTTGATATACTATTTTTTAAATTTTCATTCACTTCAAACTACTTTCTAATTTTACTCCCAACTTATTCTTTGACTCATGTGTTATTTGGATGTGTGTCATTTAATTTCCAAATATTTGTACATATCCCAGATATATTCTGTTCTTGATATTTCACATTCCCTTGTGGTTGGAGAACATATTTGACATTATTTAATTCTTTTTAAATTTATTGATATTTATTTTATGGCTTAGGACATGGTCTATCCTGGAGAATGTTCCATGTGCTATTGAAAAGAATGTGTATTTTGTAGTCATTGACTAGATGTTCTATATATATCACTTACGTTGAGTTAGTTGATAGTGTTGTTCAAGTCTTCTATTACCTTGCTGACTTTCTTTCTGTTTTTCTATCAGTTATGGACAATATGGAACTGAAATTTCCAACTATTATTGTTGAATCGCTATTTTTCCTTTCATTTCTGTCAGATTCTTGTTTCACGTATTTTGAAGCTCTGTTATTATGTTTGTATGTATTTATAATTTTTATGTCTTTCTGATGTGTTGATATTTTATCATTTGGATATGGCTCTCTTTGCCTCTAGTAATATTTCTTACTTTAAAATGTACACTGTCCAGTGTTAAAACAATCCCTCCAGCAGTCTTCTGGTTACTATTTGCGTGATATATCTTTTCCATCCTTCTAGTTTCAACCTATATGTGTCTTGGAACCTAAGGTGTGTCTTTTGTAGATTGCATATAGTTGGATCTTGTTTTATTATCGATTTTGCCAATCTCTGTCTTCTATCTGGGCTGTTTAAATCATTCACATTTAGTGCAGTTATTGATAGGATCAGAGTTACATTTGCCATTTTATTATTTGTTTTCTATGACTCCAGTCTTCTTTGTTCCTCTTTTCTTCCTTTACTAACTTCTTTTGTGTTAAATAAATCTTTTAGCATATCATTTTAATTCCTCTATTGATTATTTTTTATATTTTTGAGCTATTTTCCTAGTGTGTGCTCTAGAAATTCCAATATGCCTCTTAACTTATTACAGTTAAGTAACTTAGTACAGTTATTTAACTTACTTCAAATTAACATTAACTTAATTTCCATGAAATATAGACTGTTTTCTCGAATATAACTCTATTCCTTCTCCCTCCTTTGCTATTATTTTCATACATATTACATCTATATGCCTTATAAAGCTAACAATACAGTGTTATAATTATTTCTTTATACAATTTTACATCTTTTAAAGAATTTAACAGAAGAAATCAGAAAATATATTTATAGATTCTTTTATTTTAATCCAGATATTTATTACTCTGTAACTCTTCATTTCTTCCAGTTGATTTGAGCTACTGTCTGGTATCATTTTCTTCCACCTCAAAATATTTCCTTTAGTATTTCTCATAAATCAGTTCTGATATCAAGCAATTCTTCCAGTCTTTTTAAATTTAGGAATGTCCTTTTTTTTACCTTTATACTTTGTGGATAGTTTTGCTGAATAAAAGTTTTCATTACCAGTTTTGTCTTTCCATATTTTGAATGTGTCATTCCACTGTCTTCTATGGTCCATTTTCTCTGATGAGAAGTTAAGATATTATTTATATTGATGCTCTCCCGTACACATTACGCTGTTTTTCTCTTGCTTCTTTGAAGATTTTCTCTTTGTGTGTGGCTTTCAACAGTTTGACTATGATGTGTCTAGGTATAAATTTCTTTATATTTATCCTACTTAGGGTTCATTAAATTTCTTGGACATGTAAATTAATATTTTTTCATCAAATTTGGGAATTTTGGGGCCATTATTTCTTTAAAAAATTACAGTAACTATTGGATTGACAATTTGAGGAGGTATATTAGATGAAAATTTGGAAATTTTATCGGGAAAATCTGGGAACTTGGAAATTGGAACAATTACATGTCTTTGGATTCAGATATAGCCTGAACTCATTTGTCACAATGAGTTCCACTTGATCTCATAAGTTGTTTCTTTCTGTGTGAGTCTGTTCCTGCATTGCTGGTACTCAACTACAGGATGAATCTCAAAACCATTATCCTGAATGAGAAGTCACACACAAAAGAGAATAAACTGTATGATTCCTTTTGCATGAAACTCTAGAAAAGACAAAACTAATCTATAGCGACAGAAATGGAGAGGAACAGTTCCCAGATGGAGGTGTCCGAACAGTTTAAAAAGCAATCCAATATATTTGGGCTCTCAATAGATGGAGATTACCTCAAGTACTCATTCAGATAAGATCTGAATACAGGAATATCTTCAAGAGGGATATTATGTTCCTGCATCTTCTAAAAATGATCACTAACCATATGAGGACAGATGCTAGGTAAGTACACCTTTTCCCCCAATCCCTGCTAGGACGGACTCAGTGTGAGTTCAAGATCAAGGTGAAGAAATTGTATTCCTTCACTTAGGTGGGTTTACCAAGCATCCAGGAAGCCCAAAGTTATTATCAGAGGAGAAGGATATGGTCAAACATCACTACTGGTTGGTCAAAACAGATCTTCTCTGTTCTGTACAACTTGCCTGGCAAATTAGGCCTTTGAGGCTTACTAGGCAGTTCAAGTTCATTGTACCTGACACACTCTCTGCAATTCTAAGGCCTTTAAGCTTTACTAAAAGTCATGGCTTGTGAGGAGCTGAGGAAAAGAAGTGAAGATTAACTGACTTCTGACAGTGGCTCTCTCACTTTTCTCTCCAAATCCTAAGGGGTGACCCTAATATAACTCACCCCTGAAAGGGGATGCACACTCTCCTTAGTGCCTGCCTGTACAACCTCCCTTACTGACTCCAGGCCCATAATGGGAATAAAAAACCAGCTATTCTCGGAGGAAAATTGCAAGGTCTAACCCAGAAATAAAAACACAAAACACAAAAGGAACTCAAGATCTTGCTCAATAGTACAAACAGAAATAGGTAGCATATATGAGGATGGGTCCTTAGCAAACTAGACCAGGAAGGATGAATTACCAGGTTTGGATAGGGCCAAATTTATCAATGCGAGTATACTCCCTGTGGACTCAGGAGCAGCCCATGCTGCATTTTGTACCAATGAAATATATATTTCTTTAATAGGATCCTGACAAATATTTCTTAAAACTCTCCATATTTCTGACATGCAGCCATCTTTTGTGGTGACCTGAAGAGATCTTTGGTGGTGGCTCTTTGATCATGAAGTCTATTGAAATGAAATAGATGGGCACCCTACTAAGATACTTCTTAAGATATATATCTATATATACATATGAAATTCTGGGTCTCATAGGCAGAAAACTAACACAAGTCATCAAAACAGGGATTCAGATCCTCTTTCCCAGTCCTTGATATATCCTACTTTATAGACAGGAGGCTTCAATGACAGGGAGGCTGTGTCCCTTTGACAAAATTCCTCATAACTTAGTCACAAGTATATACAATTAATCATTCCCCAGAAGTCCCCAAGGGAGATCTGAGGCCACATAGCAGTTGAATCTCCTTCAAACTGTATGGTGGCATCATTGCAAGTTATGGCTGCTGCAATTACAGTCTCAGTTAGGGGTGGTTCTGAAATGTGTGGTGAAAAGTAATCTTCCCAGGGGGCCAGAGTTTAAGGAGGTATATTTAGTTGTTGACTTTGTGAAGAAGAGACATGTCCTGAGTTTAGATTTATCCTGAGTCATGTCCAATAGTTCAATGAGTTGACTAGTAGTAGGGGGTTAGACAAGAATAAGAATGGAAAATTGGTGACAAAAAGGTCTGGAGGAGATGCCTGTGCATAATTCTAGGAATAGTTACCGAATAGGGTTTACAAATGCTTAAGAGAAGCTAGGATATTAGAGGGAGAACAAGTGAGGTTTGCGTCTTTATTCCTTTGGCTCTCTGTGCTGAGCCATGTAATGGCCATTACAAGGTTTCTCTTCCTAAGGCCACAGCTCTCATAAGAGTGGCCTTTTCTGCCAGGTTCTAGTAATATTATCTACCCTCATTCTAGGCCTGGTGTGATAATGACTCCTTACCATCGCTAGTTTCAAGATGCTTTACCTATCCTACCCATGTTTTTAGAGCCTTGTTTATTAGACTTTCCTCGTGTCCCACTGTTTCTTGACAATTGACACCTGTTTCTTGAGGGGACCTTGACTAATAGGTCCACACAACAACCCTGATCATCAACTCCATGGGGTTAGGGAATTTAATCTCTTTTATTTGATGTTGCTATCCCAGCATCTAGAATAATTTCTATTGCACAGCAGATTTTCAATAAATGTTTGTTAAACGAACATATGAACAAATGAACATTTTCTCTCCATTAGTGAGCTTTATATTAAAATCTATTATGATTGATTTAACATAGTTTGACAGCAATTTTCTGCTTTTATTCATAATTCGTTAAAGAATGGCAAAGAATTACAAATGCCAGCAAAAAGCAAGCAAAAGTCGTGCACGGAAATCCAAGATAATTAACATAAAAATTTGTTGCAACAATAAGAGAATTCTGCAAGAAAGAATGTTCCTGTATCAAAACCAACAGCTTTCCTATAAGCATCTACACCCGGATTCCCTGTCTCCACCTCCCCAGGAAAACCTCCACACTAGACTCCAGGGGTGGGAGAAGGGGCTCAGGGGTTGGTGGGTCCGGTGGCTGTAAAGGGGTGGAGGTCCCAGATTGAAAAATTAAAATTATAATTTTATAATTATAAAATTATAATTTCAGCTATATAATTTCAGTCCTACATGCCGCAGTCGTCATGCCTTTTTGTTCCAAAATTAATTTGCCTACATAACTCAAAATTCTTTCACACTTCATCTAAATAATTTTAATATTTTCAATATCCCATCCATATACAAGTTTCCCCAATTCGTCTGCAAATGACTTACGAAAAACATGCTATTTCAATCTTGAGCCAATAGAGGACCACTCTTTGCATTTGGCGGCAGAGTTCAGGTTTAACCCTTAACCTCTTCAGGCTCGGAGAGAACTTGCGCAGGAGACTTTTAACACCATCATTCTCCAGCTCTCTGACACGCGGAGACGCTAAAAGAGCGACCTCAAACGCGGAGGCTGAGGCCTACGGGAAACGTAGTCTCGAATCCTACCGGTTCACCGCGCGGCACTGTGGGAAGGGGAGTCTAGGCTCCTTCTGCGCATGTGCAGCCGTAGCCCCGCCTCCTCATTCGTCTTCCCTGGACTCGGAGGAAGCCTTTAGGGTACCTGAGAGTCTCCTCAGAAAGTAAGGGGTGCGGTCGCGGGGTGACACTCCTGGGGACCGCTGCGGGGCAGGAGCCTATGCCTCGCGATGGGAGCGGGAAGTCTCTGGGACCCCGTCGCCCCCAGCCCCGCTGTGTGCGCCCGGGCGGGCCCTCGGCGGGGGGCAGGCCGGTGGGGGACCCGGCCCCTCGGGCTCCCGGGGCGCAGGTGCCGCTGAGCCCGTCAGGAGCAGGCGCCCCGGGCGGCCCGGGGTCTGCGGGGACCGTGTGCCTGGCCCCGCTGCAGCCCGACCCGAGAAAAGCACAAGTCGGCGGCGGGGGGCGGGGAGGTGGGAGTGCGTTTATAACGCGGACGGTGACCCCGGGTCTGCGGTGGAGCCCGAGCTCTGGAGCCTGAAAGGCCCGGTAAGTCCCAGCTCTGTCACCTGTAAGCAGGGGCGACAGAGGGAACCTGGGTCAGGGTTCTCATCTGAAAATATTAATAATGACTGTCTCACGGCGTCGTTTTGGAACTTAGGTCTGTCATGCGTTGTAAAGTATTTAGACAAGTGGCAGGTAGTAAGCCCTGAGTAAGTGACAACTGCTGTCATAGTTAGAAGACGCTTTGTCTTTTTTCGCTGGAGGCTTACCGTACCCTCACAACCACCTGAACAGAAACCGAGGCTCAGCGGGGTGGAACGATGTGCTCAAGTCAGGAGCTAGCAGTGAGGGAGTTTGGATTCAGGGGCAGGTGTTCTTACTTCAGTCTCGGGCTTCGTCTAATATCACGCCTGCCTAAGACTGGCATCGCAGCCGTCACAGCACTTAGGAAAGTGGCCTGTCCCCGCATCCCCAGGGGTGTAAGGGAAAGTGAAGGCAGATGGAACCCTACAATGTGCCACTATTCTGGGATTTCTAGTGTCTCTTCAGGTACAAAGGTCAGACAGAGGTTCCTGGCCCCTTCTGCGTTGACAGGCGGCCTTTTAAGTCTGATATTATAATGAATTTCAAGAATCAAGTGTTTGCCCCTAAAATGAATTTGTTTCTCGGAGCCACACCCCAGTTGCCTTGAAATGAAGTAACCTTTGTGAGGTAGGAAGCAGGGGCCTCTGTCAAGCAGTCTTACCTGGAAGAGAGCACCTCTCTGACCTTAGATCCTTGTCTAGAGCTTCAGAGCAGAGACAGAAGAGCCCAGGAAGGAGCAGATCTGATCCGCTTGCCCGGAATGAGCCAGACTTAATGATGATGCCACCTTCAGGAGCCACCACACTGTGAGTGGGGAGTTTGAGCCGTCCTTGAGAAGAGCAGGGAGAGCTGGGGTGCCCCAGGGGCAGGCTGCTCAGGGAAGGCTGCTTTGTTGAAGAGCTTGTGAGGGCGAGGTCCGGGGGTAAGGGATCACCAGGCAGAGGGAGGAAGTTCTGTCTCCAGTCCCCTTAAAGGCACCCCGCTCGTTACAGATGCTGCGTTGCTGTCACAGGTGTCCATCACCACGTGTGACATTAATACCATTATCCTGATCTCACAGGATCCCAGGATGATGATACTTGAAGGATTTTCCAAAGTCGTTTACTTCCAACTCTCGAAACCTTTCAGACCCAATGTCTTTAAAGGTTCAGTGACTTGTTCAGGGAAACCCAGTTTGTTTGTGACAGAGTCAGAAGGAAAACAGTACAGTTCACTTTCTCACAGGTAAGTCAGCAAAAGCATCTCATCAAAAGGGCCTTTTGGGAAGTACCTCACAGCTGAAACAAACAATTAAAAGTTCTTGCCTTCCAGCATCCTGTGTCTCTCTCTCTTTTTTTTTTTTTTTGTGAGGAAGATCAGCCCTGAGCTAACATCCGTGCTAATCCTCCTCTTTTTGCTGAGGAAGACCGGCTCTGAGCTAACATCTATTGCCAATCCTCCTCCTTTTTTTTCCCCAAAGTCCCAGGAGATAGTTGTATGTCATAGTTGCACATCCTTCTAGTTGCTGTATGTGGGATGCGGCCTCAGCATGGCCAGAGAAGCAGTGCGTCAGTGCGCGCCCGGGATCCAAACCCGGGCCGCCGGTAGCGGAGCGCGCGCACTTAACCGCTAAGCCACGGGGCCGGCCCATCCTATCTCTTTTACTAGGCTTACCGTGGATTGTCTATACCAGGGGGTAAATAATCCTATGAGAAAAATAGATAAATGATGCATAGTGAGTGTTTTTCTTCTAAGTTAATTTTAATGAAAGAATGCTGTCTTATCCTTTGGTGTACTTATTTCAACTAATCTGTTGTTTTTATTTCTTTGTGTTAGTCAGAAGGACAGGTGTTATTGTTAAATCAATCAAGGAAACTTCATGTTCACTCAGTAAAAAACTGCAGATGATCATTTCAGTCACACAAAGACAGTGGTGCTGCCTGCCCGTGATCCTTCTCATGCCTTTTTAAGGCCCAGAGGGTCCTATGTCTTTGGGGTAGATGATCCTTAACTGGGGTGCTGAGATTTGGCGAGGTGGAATCTCAGGACCTCCATCTTCTTTCTGTCCCCTCAGCTGAGCCACAGTTCTCTACACTCTCCCAGGACCCACAGAAAATGAACATCCCTCAGGGGAGCTCTTTCTTTATTTCCCACTTTGTGTTGTAATAGATTTAAGGTTTGGAAGGATCCATGCATGAGATGGAAAAGGAGAAATAGAAATAGATTAAGTCAATTTTGAGGGAAAATATACCCTGTTTTACTGTTAACTATGGTGTTTGCTGTCAGCGTTGGGTAGGTAACCTTGTCAGGGTAAGTAGGTGTTATGAGAGGTTAGGGGATTCGATCGGAGACGTAAAAGACACTCTCCACTCCAAACAAATGAACTGAAGGTATATTTTATTATGTAGAGGATAGTAAAGGTGATAGTCTGCAAACAGATCCGCATAGGTCAAATATTAAGAGGGAAAAAACATCAGCTCGACTGGAAAGGGAAAACATCCACATCGGCTGAAGAGAAATGACACAAATCAACCGGAAAGAGAAACACCAGGTTGACTGAAAAGAGAACACATCAGATCAATTACTTCATATCAAATCAATTACTTCACATCAAATCAATTATTCACAATATTCACGCCCCACTGCCGGGAGAGTCCTGTCAATCGATGAGGCTGGGCAAGGATCACACTTCCTGGGCAACGCGTCGCTTCCATAGGTGGAACTCTCACTAGGTCTCAGTTTCCAGCAGTTTTTATGCCATCAATAATTTTCGGAGTAAGCAATTACAGAGTTTGCAGAGGAAGCATTTAGTGTTTCCATGTACAAATGGTTATCAGTGGCGTATGTGCATTGAGCCCCCTGGCTAACGTCCCAGCCCAGTAATTGTGTACGTGCATTGTTCTCTCTGGTTATCGTCCTACCCCGGCACAGATGGTCAGTCCATCCCCTGCTACGCGACTCCAAGAGCCTTGAAATGTTACAATTTGCAACTCTCTCCGTGGGAGAAAGGCCAGTTCCTGGGAAAAGGCCAGTTCCCACCACACAGAAAGCAGCTTTATATTTCTTTGTGTGCTGGTGGCTATAGGTCAGTGGAGTGGCCAAACATGGCTGTACTCATGTTAAGACAGTAGAGTCTCTCCAGTTTGCTAAGATTTCATATTAGTCCTGAATGTGCAATGTATTATATTCCTTTTTGTGCATCTATTGAAATAAAGCTGTAGCTTACTTCCTTTAATCTGTAAATACTGTAAAATGATATAATGGATTTTCTAATGTGAACTTGAATTCTTGTATAGACCCTAGTTGCTAAGTGTGATAAGTTGTTTCTTACATATTTTCCTAGGGCTTTTTGCTAATACTATATTTAGTATTTTTATTTCTGTATCCACAGCTGGATTAGACTATACTTTCTTGTTTCTCTGTCCAATTATGGTATCAAGGTCATAGTCTTATTAAAAAATGGTCCTGCTCCTTTTCTTTTCTAATAGTTTAGATAAGAAAATTGTGTTAGGTGAAGCTTTGTGAAACTCACCTGTAAATTTGGGCCTTATGAAGACTTTTTTGCTTGAAGATTTTGATTACTGAATTAATTTGTTAGTCATAAGCCTATATTGGATTTGTATTTTTTTCTTGGTATGACTTGGGTCATTACATTTTCATAGAAAACTGTTCATTTTTATTTATATTTTTCAATGTATTTTCATGAATTGATTGATAGTATTCCCTTAGGATTTCAGTCTTTTATCTGTTATATCAATAATTTCCTGTTTTGATCAGCTTTTAAATTTTATTTTAGTATAAAGCCTGCTAATCAGAAAAGGACAGAATATGTTCTGGTTGGCCCAATCTGAAACCAGCAGTTTAGGGTCAGAGGGTCTTCATATTTTGTGCTGGCAGCGGACTCTAGATATTGGGAGTAGAGGAACATGTCCTTGCCATGCTTGTGCTCCCCAGCTTTGCACAGCCACCTGTCAGCACCGTTTGCTGACAGGACTGTCCTTTCTCCCTTGAATTATCTTGGCACCTCTGTGAGAAATCAACCAGCAGTGTATGTATGGGTCTGTTTTGGACTCTGTTTACTTCTGATGATCTGTGTTAATCCTTTTGCTGATACCACACTGTCCTGATGAGTGTCTGTTTACAGTAAGTCTTGAAATCAGGTAATGCAAATCTTGCAACTTGCTTCTTTTTAAAAATTGTTTTGGGTATTCTAGGTCCTTTACTTTATAGAAAGTTTTGAAAATCAGCTTGCCCAGCACCGAAGAGCCTGCTGAGATTTTGGTTTCAATTGCCTAGAACCTATAGAATTTATAGTGTAGATCAATTTGGGGAGAATTTACATCTTGATCATAATGAGTCTTCCAGTTCATGAACACAGTATCTCTCTCTTTTTGGTTAGATAATATGGAGGGTTTGGGTTTTTATCTTTCTGAGTCAAAAGGATAGTTTTGAGTTAGAATTTAAAAGAATAACTCTGTCTACTGTTTGAGGATAGACTCTAGTGGGGCAGTGGTGGAAGCAGTACAATATGGGAGCCCATTTCTGTAATCCTAGCAAGAAATGATGATCATAAGGGTGTTCGTTACTTTGAAGTGGTCAGGTTGTGGGTGTAATTGAAGGTAGAGCCAACAGTCTGAGAGCGCGTGTTTCCTTTCCACTACCTTGCAAATAGAGTGTGCATCAAGCTTTGGATTTTTACCAGTGTGGCTTAAAAATGATCTCAGTTTAATTCACTGTATTTCTTTGTTGTTGAACTCTTTATTCCTTACTCATTCTCCTATTGATGTGCTGATTTTAATGACTGTATCCGGTATACCCTTATAGCCCTTTTTCTGTGATGTAAGTTGCACCATTTTCCTACGGGTTTTTGTATTTTTGTCTTACTCGTGACTTTTGTTTTCGCCATAAAGGCATTTTATTGTTGTCAAATTTAGCAGTTTTTTCTTTTTTGATTCCTGGATTTTCAATCATAGTTGTGCATTTCCCACTGTAACGTTGTACAATCGTTGTTCTGTGTAGTCTTCTAGAATGTGATTTTATTACTTGCATTTAGATCTTGAATGCTTTTTAATTTTATCTTGCTCCGTGGTGTGAGAGAGAGAGATATAACTATCTTTTCCCAGGTAACCTCTAGCTTTCCCTGTGACATTAGTGTCTAGCCTTTCCTTACTCATTTGAATGATGTTGTTACTGCACCAGGTCCGTTTTTGCCCACAGACCAGAAAGCCAAACACCGAGATGATGAGATTGCAGAGAGAGAGTGTGTTTATTAATCATGAGGCAGCCAAGTAAGGAAACGGGAGAATGAATCTCAAATCCGCTTCCCTGAAAATAGGGACTCAGGGATATTTATGGGGTAAGGGGCAAGGTGGTCTGAAATGACTGGGTGAGGAGAGATGAGGTAATTAATGATCTGCTCAAGCGTAGTCAGCCTTCATGCCTCTTTGTAGGACACATGTTCACAGAATGACTGCATTATCATGACCTGAGGGTGGAGTTTTAACCTCTTGACGTCAAAATGTTGCTTATCGGACATACATCTGCGTGGGCCCGGTTGCTGGGTTGGTGGTCTCAACCAGCCTGAAGTGGACAAGGGGTTCCAACTCCTGAAGAAAATAGCTCGAACACCCATTACCATGGTGACCCAGCCTCCAGGGATAAGTTGTCTATGGGAACCTAGTGGGAGTCAGCATATTGCCTAAACAGCACAGTTAACAATGGCTAAGTTTACCATACAGATTTAAGTCCTCGCTGCCCTCTGTTCTCATACGTTTCTAGATAAGGCCATCCTCTCCTTCTTCCTGGTACAGAGAAGAAGATACCTTTACAAATGGAGATTTCCTTTCCAAACGTAAATGTCTCTAAAAAAGGGTAACCAGAACTAAGAATGGGCTTAGCAGGGACCCTCCCGGATACCCAGAGATGTCTATGATGATGGCCTGTTCTAGGGGCCGGCCTCCCATTCCAAACCCTTTTGGTCAGTTGGTGGAGGTGGGGGTCAAAGTGTCTTTCAGGCAGAGACATATTTTGAGGTGGCCAATTCCTATCCCCCATAGTTACTAGCTGCTTAATCATCAATGGCTAACTGTTTGCAGGTTTCAGTGTCACCCATAGTCAAATAGGAAGTTTACTCTGTTCATCGTTCTTCCCACTACACACTTTGTTTCAGGTCTTGTTCACTTGAAGCTTGGATGTCTTTCTGGGCTCTCATCAGTGCCCTGCTCTTTCTGCCCACTTCTCTTTTTGCAATAGATTGTGGGCCACATTGTCCTGTCTTTCTTATTTAATAGGATCTTACCCTCTGTCTTCCAGAATTTGTTCAAATTTTCTGGCCTTCTGCTGGGACGTTTCTCTATATTCTGTTTTCGTCATACTTTTATATTAGGTTTTGTATTTTACCTGAGTTTTTTTTTTGGAGGCAGGAACTGTAGATATGTGTGCTCAGTGTGTTCTTTTGAACTAGAGGAATCATTAATGCTTCTAATTCTCTCTTCTCTTAATTTCCAGTACTCTAATCTTTTTGCTTTCTTTTTCCACCATTTAGAAATTTTTTCTTGGCCTTCATATCATATTCTTTTTCTACCTGCCGCTTAAATTTTGCTATTCACTTGAATTCTGTACTTACTCCTTTTCTCTCCTCAGTTTCTATGTCCTTTCTGAACCAGCCATTTTTCTCTGATGACTTCAGTTATCATCTTAATGAATAATGTCTCCTAAATTCTAATTTTCATCTTAGACCTCTGTCTCTGTTCCAAAATCATGCAACAACAGTGAAACAAATAATTCCTTCTGTAGGTTCCACAGGCATTT
Source organism: Diceros bicornis minor (assembly GCF_020826845.1). NCBI lineage: Eukaryota > Metazoa > Chordata > Mammalia > Perissodactyla > Rhinocerotidae > Diceros > Diceros bicornis. Next base: position 10,469,592 of record NC_080761.1, read on the forward strand.
TGGGTGGGTGCAAATGAAAAACATCTGCCTCACTGTGACCCAACCTCTGACTCTTATTTGTTGTTCCAGCCTCTGTGTATGGCCTCAGCATCCACCTCGTTGCTTGTGCAGCATCTCTGTGTATAGCTGCACAAGAAAAGAATGACCAGATTTTGTTTCCTATAAGGATTAGTTTCCCATTCTTTATCTTTGTTGTTTTGCCTTAATATAGTAATTCCTTAAATTAGGTCTTCTGTTTTGCTGCTTAAGGTATTGTCCACTAATCATATAGAGCAATGGTTCCTAACTAGGGTCGATTTTGCTCCCCAGGAGACATTTGGCAGTGTTGGGAGATATTTTTGACTGTCACAACTGGGGATGCTACTGGCATCTAATCAGTAGAAGACAGGGATACTGATAAAGATCCTAAAATACACAGGACAGTCTTCCACAAAAATAGCATCATCTGGTCCACAGTGTCAGTAGTGCCATGTTGAAAAAAACCCTGTTCTAGAGCATTGCTCCTGAAATATAAATCTGGTGGTGTGTAATACCTTCCCGGGCTTACATGTATCTCTTATTGGTTCCCTATTACCCCAGCACAGATTTCCAGGCTGGGGTGTGTATAATCTGCAGAGCGCTCAGCATAATCTGCTGGTGTATGAGAAATGTATGCAGGAATCCTATTTATAATAACTTTACCTAAAAAAATAAGGCATTAACGTTCCTCCTTATATTAAGTAACAATATATGTGTATAAAATAGAAATAAATAAATCGGCATGAGAATAATTTTTTTTTTTACTAATGATGTACGTCTCCTCAAAGCATAAGACAGAATTAGGGCCCCGTGATAGTCATCCTTTATAGCATTTTGTTTTAAATTCTGAACAGTAAACATAGTAAGACATAGTTTCCATAGGTATTCTCCATGTCACTGACTCTGGACCCTCAAGTTGATTAGAAATGTGCTGTTACGGGTGTCAGTGTCGTTCACAGACGTGACTGTGGAGTTCACCGGGAGGAGTGGCGGCAGGTGGACTCTGCACAGAGGACCCTGTACAGAGATGTGACGATGCTGGAGAGCTACAGCCACCTCGTCTCCGTGGTGAGCAGACCTTACCATGTGACTCCCTTTAGACTGCAAATTCTGTTTTTTCTTTTTTAACTGTTAATCACTTTTGTTGAGGTGTATTTAACAGAAAATAAAACTCAGCACTTTTCGGTGTATAAATGAGTGAGTTTTCAAGAATGAAAAGTAGATGACCATCATCAAAATCATGATTTGGAATATTTCCATCATCCCAGAAAGATCCTTCTGTCCTTTGCAGTGAGTCTCCTCCCTCCATCCCTACCTCTCAGACTCCTCAGAGCAATCACTGGTCTGCTTTCCATTGCAGTAGTTTTGCCTTTTCTTGACTTGCATGTCAATGGGATCATAATGTATATTCTCTCTTTTGTCTGGCTTCTTTCACTCAGCAGAATGCTTTTGAGACTAGTGCATGTGTCTGTATCACTACTTTATTCCTTCTGTCCTGAGTAGTGTTCCTTCGTGTGCATAAACCACAGTGTGTTATCTTTCAGTTGATGGACACATGGGTTTGTTCCGGTTCGGGTGGTCATGAATAAAGCAGCTGAGAACATTCACATACAAGTCTTTGTGTCGACATGTTTTCATTTCTCTTGTGTCAATACCTAGGAGAGGGTTTGCTGGGTCTTCTGGTAAGTTTATATGTAATTGTATGAGAAGCTGCCAAATGTGTCCAAGCTGCCTCTACTGTTTTTCATGCCCATGAGCAATGCCTGAGAATTCTCATTGCTCTTTGGTTACCAACAGATGCTTTGGTAACTCTTACCTATTTTTAACCATTTTAGTTGGTATCTTCTATCTTATGGAGTTTTAATTTACATTTCCCTGGTGACTAACAGTCTCGAACTTCTTTTCATATGCTTTTTTTTTAACCATTTATAATCTCCTTCAATGAAGTGTCTGATCAAGTCTTTAGCCCATTTTTTGTTGAGTTTAGTTTGTTTTTTTGGTCTTATTGTTGAGTTGAAGTTCAGACCTGTATCAAATACATGTTTTGCAAACTTGTTTTCTCCATTTCTGGCTTGCCTTTTTAAGAAAGAAATGTTTTCAGATTGTTTTTGGCTTTTACATATACTTTTATAAAAAACTTTTTATATGACAGAATTATAGATTCACAGGAATTAGCACAATTGTATTCTTCAAAAATTTCCCCCAATGAGTATGTCTTACATAACCATAATATAGTCTCAACACCAGTAAACAGACACTGGTACCACATGTGTGAATAGCTGTGTGCCATTTTATCACATGTAGAGATTCGTGTAAGCACCATCACAATCAAGATACAGAACTATTCTATCACCACAAAGGTTTCTCTTGTGCTGCCTCTTTATAATCATACCCGTCCCTCTCCCACACCTTCCCTAATCCTGCCCACTACTAATCTGCTCTTCATCTCTATAATCTTGCCATTTTGGGAACATTATACAAATGGAATCATAGAATATTTGATGTGAGATTGAGATCAATCCAAGTTGTAGTGTGTATCAATCATTTATTTATTTTATTACTATAGAGTGTTCCACTGTGTGAATGTATCATAGGTTGTTTAGCCATTCATCTGTTGAAGGACTTCTTGGTTGTTCTTGTCTTGGGCTATTATAAATAAAGCTGCTGTGAACGTTCATGTTCAGGTTTTTGTGTGAACATAAATTATTATTTCTCTGGGATAAATGCCCAGGAGTGTTACTGGGGTTGTATGGTAAGTATATGTTTTGTTCTTTAAGAAACTGCCAAACTATTTTCCAGAGTGGCAGTACCATTTTGCATTTCCACCAGCAGTGTATGAGAAATCCAGTTACTTCCCGTCCTTCCTAGTACTTGGTATTGTCACTATTTTTTGTATTTGTGGTTGTAATGGATGTATAGTGATATCTCTCATGGTCTTAATTTGCATTTCCTTAATGGCTAGTGATGTTAAATATCTTTTCATTTGTTCATATGCCATCTATATATCCTTAGTAAGGTGTCTGTTCACGGCTTTTGTGCATTTTCTCCTTCTTTCTTGATATATAATGACAAAAATTGTATATATTTAAGGTATACAACTTGATGTTTTGCTATATGTATATATTGTGAATTAATTTCCACAATCAAGCTAATTAACATATTTATCACGTAATGTAGTTACCTTTTTTTCTTTGTGGTGAGAACACTTAAGATCTATCCTCTTGGCAAATTTCAAGAATACAATACAGTATTGTTAACTATAGTCACATTGCTGTACATTAGATCTCCATAACTTATTCATCTTGCGTAATTGAACTTTGTATCCCTTGACCAACATCTCCCCATTTTCCATCTCTCCAGTCCCTGGAAATCAGCATTCTACTCTCTGTTTCTATGAATTTGACTGTTTTATATTCCGCTGAGATCCCACAGTATATGTCATTCTGCTTCTGGCTTATTTCACTTAGCGTAATGCCCTCAAGGTTTATCCAATTTGGGGCAGATGTCAGGATTTCCGTCTTTTTTTTTTGGCTGAATAATATTCCATTGTATGTATATATACCACATCTTCTCTAATCATTCATCCGTCAGCGGACACGTAGAGTGTTTATATATCTTGGCTATTGTGAATAATGCTGCAATGAACATGAGAGTGCAGACATCTCTTTGAGATCCTTATTTCATTTCCTTTGGATATATACCTAGAAGTGGAATTGCTGGATAATGAGGTAGTTGTGTTTTTAGTTTTTTGAAGAACCTTCATAGGGTCTTCCAGATGGCTCTGCTAATTTACGTTCCCGTCAACAGTGTAGAAGGGTTCTGTTTTCTCCACATCCTCGCCAACGCTTGTTGTCTTTGGTCTTTTTTGATAATCACCCTTCTCTAACAGGTGTGAAGGGATACCTCATTGTGGTTTTGATTTGCGTTTCTCTGAGGATTAGTGATGTTGAGCACATTTTCATAAACTTGTTGACCATTTGTATAGTATCTTTTGAGAAATGTCAACTCAGGTCCTTCGCTCATTTTTTTTTTTGGTGAGGAAGGTTAGCCCTGAGCTAACATCTGTTGCCAATCCTCCTCTTTTTGCTGAGGAAGATTGGCCCTGGGCTAACATCTGTGCCCATCTTCCTCTGCTTTATATAGGATACCGCTATTGACAAGCGGTGTGTCGGTCTGTGCTGGGTTCTGAACCTGTGAACCCTGGGCTGCAGAAGCAGAGCACGTGAACTTAACCACTACGCCACTGGGCCGGCCCCCCTCTGCCCATTTTTTTAATCTGGTTATTTACTCTTTTGCTATTGAGTTGTATGACTTCCTTATATATTTTGGATATTTACCCCTTATATTATTATTATAATTTGCAAATATTTTCTCCCATTCCATAAGTTGCCTTTTCACTCTGTTGCTTGTTACCTTTGCTGTCCAGAAGTGTTTTAGTTTGATGCAATCTCAATTGTTTATTTTTGCTTTTGTTGCCTGTGCTTTTGGTGTCATATCCAAAAAACCATTGCCAAGACTGTTGTCATGGAGCTCTTTCCCTATGTTTTCTTTTAGGAGTTGCCAAGGTCAACGATGATTTCCTTACAGCTAAGCTTAATGGACAGCTTTTCATCTTTGTATCGCTTGGCCTCACAGTGGCTGTGGATGATGACAACTTCCTCTTGGAAATACTCTCTTTACTAAACTTTGATAATTCAGTAATCTCGTGGTTTTCGTCCTCTGTACATTCAATTGTAGCACATTGTCTTGGATTTTACAAGGCGCCCAAAATTCAACACTCCCAGACTGAACTCACAATCTTTCTCTGCAGATACTTTTCCTCGTATGTCCTCCTTCAAAATGAATGCCTCTCATTTGCCTGGATGTTAAAGCTAAAGACTCAAACAACATCTTTGAATCTTCCCTCTCGCTCGGTACCCAATCTCTCATCCCACCACCAACCAGTCAGTCAGTGCTGATTATTACATCTCAAATACTTCTACTTTTCTGCATCCTTTTTGAAACCACCCTAGTCCAAGTAATCAACTAAATAACTGAATTATCTTAATGACTTTGTGCCTCTGAGCCTCAATTTCGTGGTTTGTAAAATGAGGCAGTGAGAATGAACACCAAGTTTCTTCCTTCTCTATATTCCGTGATTATCAGAATTTAAAACCCAGGAGAGGCTCAGGGCAAAATCAATTCCAGTGCTTTGTGAGACCATCTCACTTTCTCCGTTTAAATTAACTCTTGGGGGTGACCGAGATTGTGCCTCATATCATCCCATAGCACTGCTGTTAAGGGAAATCTCAGGGTCTTCAAGACAACGTGTAATGATCCCCTTTCTCTTAAATAGGAATCTGCCTTATGCCATGGTTTGAGCTGTAGAAAGTATTTTTAAATGAGATTCTAATGCTGGTAACAAATTTATCTACGTTGTTTTGTTAATTCATCTGAAAGCTCATATTGAACATGTCTCATGGGAAACAAAAAAGTTCCATGTAAAGATTTGGTCCATCTTTTTGACTACCTCTTGAGTGTTTATTAAAAAACCTGGATAACAGGAAAATGTTGATGGAGATTAGAGGGAGGGGCAATGATGAAGGAGTATGATTGATTTTCAGCAGTAGCAATGTCAAAAGCATTATAAAAGAAGAGTAAAGGATTTAGGTCAGGGCTTTCTATGGAAAAAAAAATTAAAATCCATAAGCAGATGGAAAAAGTTAAGTGACACAATATGGCAGATTCCACTAATGAGTTTAGTAGGCAGCCACTTTAATGGAGAGAGAGTAGCTTGCAAAGTGAGAAGTTGGGAAACGTAAAGTGGACAAGAGTCAGAAACGTAAGTGGTCCCTTCCTGCCCTGAGGATTCTTTTGGTTCTGAATTGTGTTAGCCCAGCTGAGTGAAGACCTGGGGAGGATGTTATAGGTCCTCTAAAAGGGGCATCCATCAGCTGCAGAAAGATGTGCCATCTCTCTCCAAGTCTCATTATCATATTGAAAGGAGGACCCTCCATTACTCTTATTAGGATTAATTTTCTAATTTCAGGGATGGTACTTTCTACATGAGTAGACCTTCACACAGAAATACAGACTCCCCTGGTGTAGATAAAACAGAAGTAACCTTTACTGCTGCCTCTCATCTTCCCAGGACCCAGTGGGAAGGAAAAGGGTGGTTCTCTAGTAAAAAGGGGATTTAAAGGCCGGAGTTTTCCATCTCTCCAAGCCAGGTGCAGGTCCCAGGAATGGGGGAGAAGTGCGGTGTCATCTTTCTGGCAGCCTGAGACCTTGGGAAAACTGGGTCCTTCGGATGTGGTTAGGGAAGACGCAGTACTTCCAACAGCCACTGCAGCAGGGCAACAAGATCACAGATGAGATGAGGAACCTGTTACCTCGGAGCCTCCCAGGGAAAGAGCATTTAGGCTCCTACCATTTATTGGGATAACTGGTTCCTGGCCCTTTGGAAAATGCCCAGTCATCCCAGGGCTAGGCTTCTCTGGAAAAGTAACTTTCCACTCTCCTTAAAATATGTAACTAAAAGGTATCTATACTTTTATATTTTAAATATATTGTTGGGACTTCATTTCAAACTGCTATATTATAAAACTGTTTCAGATAGCTTTAAATCCAAGTCCATGGCTTTCAAACTCTTGACAGCAACTCAAAAAATAGATGAAATAATTTTTATGTAAACCAGTATACAAACACATGCACAAAACTAATACAAAAGTTTTATGAAACTTTTCTTCCCCGTAAACCAGTATACAAACACATGCACAAAACTAATACAAAAGTTTTATGAAACTTTTCTTCCCCTTATTACTTGTAAAGCACACTAATATTATCTATTCTGTTTTGTTTCATTTTTTTTTAAGTTCTTGTCACAACACCTAGAATTATTTCATAATCTACTCACGGGTCAGGACCTGCAGCTTGAAAAACACTGTTTTAAAATTATGGGTTCCAGATACTGTAGCTGGTAGTCTCGTGTCCAAATTTTTAAAAGGCTCATTAAAATGCATCATCAAAAAGCGGTATTTGCTGAAGGAACCTGAGTCCCCATAAAGAGCATTGTCTTGGGGATTCCAACCATAAGTCACCAGATGAATAACCAGCCTTTCCTTTGCAGAACTGAGGTGTGAGCTCAAGACTGAGTAAACGTAACATACAATCAGAACAGAGTTGCAAAAGGAGGACCATCTCCAAATGCAATGTGTGTCCCTCTGGAAAACATAAAGCAGCCTAGAGTGAGGTGAGGGGAACAAAACAGAAAAACAATACTAATGGAGAAAAGATCAAGCTTGCAACATCTATCTCCAAGCTTCATAAGCTGCACTTGTACTTTCCAACCCTATGAGACAGAGTGATGTTCAGGATGACTCCACTAATCATGTGGCCTTGAGTATCTCAGCAGACATCAGTTATTTAAAGGGATAACTTCAGATTAAATTAGTTCACCCTAATTATGCAAAATGGTAAATTCAAATAAGCAAGGTAATTTGCTTCTATTTATTTCAATTTAAAATTTTTCAATCACTTGGCATCTCAAATCAAAGCAAATGGGTAATATTATGAATTATATCAGTATGACTCTTTAAATACATAAATGTATGGGCTGATTTAAAATTCTTATTTGTTATGCACTTATTAAAATTTGCACTAGAGTAGGGAACCACATTCAAGATATGAAACACGGTCATGTCCGTGAAAAGCAAAGAAAGTTGTCACAAAAGTGCCTTTGTGAAAATCTAGCAACAGAATGAGTCCCCAAAATCTTTTAAGCTATTCCACAGGAAAAGTGAGGTAGATCACACTAGTAAAGCCAACGCTAGGAAAGCTTATGAAATATTTATCAAGGGAAATATTTGATAAATAATAAAAATATTCAGTTTTAGGAAGCAGTAAGATAAGCTTCAACATGGTTGCACTTATGAGCACAGGATTTTCATAGGAAAGAAAGAAATGGAAGTTTATTGAATATGTTTTGTCAGCATCACTAAATACTTTCAAATACATTATAGCATTGGAAACTAGGAATCAGAGATGTTAAATAATTTGCCCTAGGTCACACAGTGACAAATGACAGAACTAGGATTTAAACGCCATCTTCTGATTACACATCAATTATTTTTTTCACATTGATATCATTTTATCCTGAACCAGTACTCAAAATATGATAGTGCTTAAAATATTTGCTTGAACATTTCCTAGGATTTCTGATCAAGGTCAATTCAGATTGCAGTTTCAAGGCTTATGAGTAATAAAGTGATCTTTAAAAGAAAAAAAGTATGTGAAAAATATACATGCATTCTGAGTGGCATATGAATCTCTCAAGCATTTGATAAACTATTCTTTACGTCTCATGTAAGGATGAAAGAAGTTATCTGTTGTTACATAACAAGCCACACAAAAGTATAGTACTGTAAGACAGTAATTTATTCTTGTCTGTTACTGTTCTGTGGATTGGCTGTGGTTGGCTGGGCAGTTCTTGCTTGGGGTCTCCTAGAAAGTGCAGTCAGATGTCAGCTGGGACTGCAATCATCTATAGGCCCAATTGGGGTGGACGTCAAGATGGTTCACTCCTAGGATGGCAGGGGATGCTGGCTATTATCTTACTTGGGGCTGCCAACTGGAGGGCCTACATGTGGCCTCTCCATGTGACTTGGGCTTCTCTCAAAGTGGTGGCTGGGTTACAAAAGAAAGCATCCTAAGAGGAAATGTTCCAAAAGACCCAGGATTCTTACAGCCTAGCCTCAGAAGTCCCAGAAAGTTACTTCCACAGCATCCTATTGGTTGAGCCAGTTACACCTAGGGGGAGGGGTATAGACTCCACCTTTTGATATGAGAAACAACATGACAATAAGGGAGGGAAGGAGACTGCCCATCTCATCTTAGTCTTTAGCCTGCCAGCCTGGCATCTATACCTTACCCAACTGTGTTAGAAGGGGAAAAATATAATAAAATTACAATAACACAAATTATTGTGTGGCATTTTCTCTGTCTCTTTGGCTCTGTCTCTTTCTCTGGAAACACAGCACTTCTTGAATGAGTGAATGAATGAAAGTCTCTGTCTCTCCCTTTCCTATTCCACTCTTTTTTTCCCTCATCACCTTTCTTCTCTTTTCTTTCCTTCTTTCTAACTGAAGATAAAAGTTTAAAAAAATTTTTTTAAAGGAACAACATATTCTAATTAGTTAGTAAATCTTATGGTTATTTTCCAACCACATCTCCCATTTGATATCTGCCTGACTCATTCAGTCACCATCCTATATAGGAGTATAATAAGAGAATTTTTTTTTAATGCAGTGAAAGGAAAGAGAGGGAAAAATGGGAAAGAAAAAGTAGATTATCAAGGGAAGAAGGAAAATATAAATGGGATGGAAATGAATCAGGAAGACTGAATAGTATTAAACCCAAGTAGCTGAAAAGACAAAGGGAAAGAATCCAAATTCTCCCCGTATAATGCTGCAACCATCCTTCCTTCCTTTCCAATCCATTGCCACCATCACCACCCTAGTCTAACCTTTTTTCTTAATGTCTGAGTTATTGCTATATCATTTTACCTAATCTCCCTGTGTATGGCCTTTATCCTCTTAGAAACCATCAAAAACTCTGTTTTCCTCATGGTGCTCCCTGTTTAAAAAAAAGAGAGAGACATTAAATGACTGCTGAAGGATAAAGTCCAATATAAGCATTTTAAGGATTTTCCTAATCTGACCTAACCTTCCTTGCCAATCTTGTTTCTCAAGTCTCCCCTATATGAAACTATTGACTCAGCCAGGGCATTCTACTCACTGTATCCAAATACACAGAAAAATGAGACTAGATCTCACTGTTTATTACATCATGACAAATATGAAACCTGAATCAAGGAAAATAATTAATCAACAAAAATATTATGTTTCACAAAGCAGTGTGGCAATGTTGTAAACTTCTAATTATAGCACTTATGGTCCAGATCACTTCTCATGAATACAGCCTTCTCCTTTTTGTCTTCTGTCCTTTGCTCCAATGGATCCTATCACCAGGAGCTTTCCCTGCTGCTCTCTGCCTTCCCAAATCCTATCTCACTAGGACCCACAAGAAGTCCTCTTCATGGAAACTGACAATAGATAATTAATTTGTAAGAAATGGATTAGCAGGATTAACAAAGTACCTTGTTAACCTTACAGCATCTGATTGGCTTCTCTATGGAGACCAAGTTGCCCAAGTTCCATTTCAGTTTTCACTCGTAGATTTGTTCAGTACAGTAGTTTAAAGGACCATTTCACCCCAGTTTGATAGATGATTCAACCAGCATCCAATCATTTGTACAACTTTGATTTGCAATAATTACAAACAGTAATTAGAGAAATAGTTAAAAACACCATTGCTAAGATAACTCTTTGGGAGCCTGATATAAGTGGGATTTAAAAAAATAGGATATTTGAAGATAATGATGGATGTAGTCTGTGATCAAACATGTTTTGTGGTGAGAGAAGTTTATTGTCAGGTATAATTAAAGCTGTAGATAAAGCTGTAAAGTCTGAGAGTACAGACTTAGGGGGCAGCAGAAGAGAGTTTTTGAAGCAAAGTACAAATTAGGAATAATTACAGTGATGATTGTGGAATGTCAACATCCATTTCATCATGATGAACCCAGTCTCCTTCAAAGTTCCATTGAGTCAAGGAAAGCATTAGTATAAGGCCAAAGGCAGCTTTGGGAAGAATGCCTTTGAAGTATTTAGGAGTAGAGTGACTGGCAGTCAGCAAACATAAAAGTGGCCTAAAGAGTGAATGTCTCGATCACCAATAGAAATTGTACGCTTTAAAATATCTTATTTAAAAAAACTAGTTTTCTTTTTTTTTTTGTGAGATCAGCCCTGTGCTGACATCTGCCAATCCTCCTCTTTGTTTTTTTTTGTTTTGCTGAGGAAGACTGGCCCTGAGCTAACATCCATGCCCATCTTCCTCCAATTTATATGGGATGCCGCCACAGCACAACCCACCAAGCATTGAGTTGGTGCACGCCCAGGATCCAAACCAGCGAACCCCGGGCCGTTGCAGCAGAGCGCGCACACCCAACCACCTGTGCCACTGGGCCAGCCCCAAAAACTAGTTTTCTTTTTCACATTCCGTATTGAATGTGCATGCAGTTGTTTTTCTTTTTTAATTTATTTTGATTTCAAAACTGGGTAAAACTAAACTTTTTAGAGGAGTTTATGGAGGTGGTCAAATTAAAAAGAAAATTTAGTAAAGATTATCAGACAGGTGAGTGGAGGCTTCTGGGGCCATGTCAATGTTTTATGACATAACATGGGTGGTGGTTCTGTGGGTGCTCAGTTTATTCTCTTCATTTATGTTTTATGCATTTTGCTGTTTATAAAGAAGTTATGTAGAATATCCACTGGTAGTAATGCAGTGTTCACCTTGGATAGTTCATTAGCCTTTGTGTGTCTGTTATGCGATAAGCAGGGCTTTGTGCATGTTCCATTTTGCCCACATGAACCTGGGTTGGAAGAATCAACATAGTTAAAATATCCTTACTACCTAAAGCAATCTACAGATTCAGTGCAATCCCAATCAGAATCCCAATGACATTCTTCATAGAAATAGAACAAAGAATCCTAAAATTTATATGGAACAACAAAAGACCCCGAATAGCCAAAGGAATCCTGAGAAAAAAGAACAAAGCTGGAGGTATCACAATCCCTGACTTCAAAATATACTACAAAGCTATAGTAATCAAAACAGCATGGTGCTGGCACAAAAACAGACACACAAATCAATAGAACAGAACTGAGATCCCAGAAATAAAACCACACATCTATGGACATACAAAGGAGAAAGGAAAGTCTCTTCTATAAATGGTGTTGGGAAAACTGGACAGGCACATGCAAAAGAATGAAAGCAGACCATTATCTTGCACCATACACAAAAATTAACTCAAAATAGTTTAAAGACTTGAATGTAAGACTTGAAACCATAAAAATCCTAGAAGAAAATATAGGCAGTACACTATTTGACATTGGTCTTACTAGCATCTTTTTGAATACCATATCTACTTGGGCAAGGGAAAGAAAAGAAAATGTAAGCAAATGGGAATACATCAAACTAAAAAGCTTCTGCAAAGCAAAGGAAACCATGAACAAAATGAAAAGACAACCCACCAACTGGGAGAAAATATTTGCAAATCACTTATCTGACAGGAGGTAGATCTCCAAAATATATAAAGAACTCATACAGCTCAACAACAAAAAAACAACCTGATCAAAAAATGGGCAAAGGATATGAACAGACATTTTTCCAAAGAAGATATACAGATGGCCAACAGACACATGAAATGATATACAACATCACTAATTATTAGAGAAGTGCAGATCAAAACTACAATGAGATATCACCTTACACCAGTTAGAATGGATATAATTACCAAGATAGAAAACAACAAATGTTGGAGAGGATGTGGAGAAAAGGGAACACTCATTTACTGCTGGTGGGAATGCAAACTGGTGCAGCCACTATGGAAAACAGTATGGAGATTTCTCAAAATAATAAAAATAGAAATACCATGCGATCCAGCTATCCCACTACTGGGCATTTATCTAAAGAACTTGAAATCGATCCAAAGAGATTTATGCACCCCTATGTTCATTGCAGCCTTATTCACAAACCAAGATGTGGAAGCAACCGAAGTGCCCTTCTATGGATGAACAGATAAAGCAGATGTGGTATAGATATACAATGGAAAACTACTCAGCCATAAAAAAAGACAAAAGCGTCGGATTTGCAACAATATGGATGGACCTTGAGGGTATGATGCAAAGTGAAATAAGCCAGACAGAGAAAGACAAACACTGCATGATTTCACTCATATGTGGAAGATAAACAAATACATGGATAAAGAGAACAGATTAGTGGTTAACAGAGGGGAAGGCGGCTGGGGGGTGGGTAAAGGGGCACATGTGTATGGTGACGGACATAAATTTAGACTACAGGTGGTGAGCATGATGAAGTCTATTCAGAAATTGATAAACGATAACGCACACCGAAATTACGCAATGTTGTAAACCATTATGATCTCAAAATTACTGAAGAAAAAAATGAATTCTTGTTTTCTAGAAGAAATAGTGAACCTGTTGTGGCCCTCGGTGATATTTCAAAACAGTCCTTTTGTGAATGGACATGAGAAGATGTCCTTCTTCAGCCAAGGATGAAGTCTTACACTTTGTATTATTTAAAGTACCTGACACAGTGCTGCACAACTAGCGTGCATTCACTCATTCATTTGACAAATATTTATTGACTTACCTACCAGCTGAATCCCTGGGAAGCCAGAGCAGTTTGCCAACTAATATGGTTAAATGGCGTTTGATAAGTGCTGTAAAGACACTAAAGATTCAGCCATTTCTCCTAGCTATCAGGTTTATTTTGGCTAATGGATATCACTTACTCTCATTCCTATTTAAGTCTTACAAAGGGATACTAGAAAAGTATCGACCAGTTAGAAGGTGGAGACTTAAAAATGAAAAGAGTCAGAGATAGGAGGGAATAAAAATAGCAGAGGAAGGAGGCAGAAATTGTACAACCAGCAAGGCCTCAAGACTCTGCACAGTTTAAGTTGAGCAAGAGATTCTCCCTGTTTCCTTGCTTGCTCTTTGCTTGCTCCTTCCTCTTGCCCATGCTCCCACCTGGAGGAGTCAAGCCCAGCACAGATGCCACTGAGTCGGGTCAAAGCTAGGGGATCAAAAGTTGGCTGAGTAGGGTGAAAACTTAGCAGCAGCCAGAAGTAGAAAGAGCTGGAGGAGAAACCTAACCTGTTTTCAAAGGAGTGCCACAGGTGAAAAGCTGGAAAGCCAGTATTACTCAAGTCCAAAGGGGGAGCACAGAGCCAGAAGCTGGGAGGAGAAGGGGAGTCAAGAAAGTCAATGCCAGGTAAAAACAGAAACAGACACTTGAAAAAAAAAAACAAGGCAAAGTGAAATGAAGGGTCCAAGTCAATAATTGGGAATATTCTTTGGGGTTTGATACTGGATTTTATTGAGTATGGGTTAGCTTAATTTAAAAGCACAGGCTCTGAGCGGGTACCTTCCCTTCGTATAATTTTATCTCCCACCTGATTGACACTCTTGCCAAGGCATTAAAAGCACTTAACAAATGATCCAAAAGCCCTTTAGGCAGTCCTGCCAGTAAACCAACTTAGTCCAGACTCATTTGGCCATGATGATGACCACGTCTTCTGAGGACAGTTCTCTGTAGATTCCGCCATTGACTATTTTTGGAAACAAAACACTTGAACCAATGGTCTACTTAAATAATGCTTCAGGTTGGAGCAGGCTGAGACACTGGCAGATGGAAATGCCTCACTTACCAGGAGGAAATTCGCTGAGCACTTACCACGTGTGGTGCAGCATGCTCCCCCAATGTACTTTAAATAGAATATCCTGGTGTATTTCACATTTTAAAGTTACTCCATTTGGTTAAAATCAGTTAGATTTTTTGGAGGATCTTGATCCTCCCCCACCCAATTTAAACCATAATTTCCTGAAGAGTAGGATTATCTTGCCATATTCTTTTTAACCCCCCTCATTCCTAGTCAAGCCTCAAAACATGAAGTCTGCACTGCGGGTTCTTAGCACCTCAGAGATCATCTCGATTCTCCCCGTCCCACAGTGGGAAAGTGACCTGCTCAGCAACGTGGAGCAAAGTGTTTACTATCAGCCTTAAAATACGGGTTTTCTTTTTTATTGTCTTTTCTTCCTTTCTGCTTTTCAGAAAAAAAGCAACAATGGTTTGAACTTTTCTGCTATGTGACCTACACTCCACAGACATTCTAGAATAGCTGAGCCACGGCTTAACAAAGGAGTTGGGGTATGTGGTAGGTGTGTGTGCTTGTGTGTGTGTGTGTGTGTGTGTGTGACACAATGTGATTGCCCATGCGGGGTGGGAGACAGGAAAGAATGTTTAGGCACGTGCATATTTATATCAAAGAGATGGTAGGACCCATAAGAAAGAATTCATTTTTTGTGGTGTTAATGGTATATTTAGGGGAGGGTTTGGGAGGATGGAAGAGGAGCTGCTAGGGGGTGGATTCGTATCTCTGTGTGGGAGGCTAAGCCGTGAAGACAACTGAAGTATCTCCCGGCATTGGGATATTTTATTCTAGAAAATGCAGTGCTCATTCCCCCTCTCTCCCTCCCCACTTCCTTGGTGCACTTCCAAAGTAGGGCCCCTTGGTGCTGCCTGCTCAGTCCTTGCCCAGGGGAGGCTTGCCAAGGCCAAGAGGGTCAGAGGGGGCTACTGGTAGAGATGCTGCTGATTCGGCTCCTTGTCACCCCACTTGACGTCTGCCCGGGCTTTTGGTGGTGGCAGCGCTGCATCCTGATGGGGTTAGACTTACCACCCTCTGGCGGGTGCCGTGTGCACCAGCAAGCATCCAGTTGGTTCACCAGTTACCTTCTGCTTTGCGCTGGGCTGTGATGTGCCGTTATCTTGCTTCTCCCATTTTACGCTTCATACACCAGCTTTCTCTCCAGACAGTTAGTGGATCGCTAACCACTTTGGATATCAGGACCAGCGGCTCATTTATTTTTTCTGTTTTAAAGGATGGTGCTGGTGTGCGCAGGGAGCAGCCGTGTTGATTTCCACGTTTGCTGAGGCATCCAAGTGTGAGCTGCTGATCACAGTGCTGACATGAATGAAAGGTACGTACTGTGATCATTGTTCAGCATTTATGTAGCTCCTCACAACAAGCCATTATTCCTCAGGGCAGCTGTCAAGATGATCAGCATTAGCAACTCCATTGTAGAGGCAATAAGTCAGGGGTCCTGGAGAGGTTTTAGAAATATCCCCAAAAGGATACAAAGTGAATAACTATAGAACTGTGACTGTCCTGCACACCCCTATGACTGGTCTGGACCCCGCTTCCTCTAGCATACTTGGCGAGTTCACTCATTCCATCTTCTGATTAGCAGACATACACAGGGTGGGCTCCTGTCACAGGCTGCAGCTCAAATACCCTGAGTTGCCTTCCCTTGCCACCTTATCTACAATAACATCCCCTCCCTAAGGCTCTGACTATCACATTCCTTTGTTTATGGACTTCACAGAGCTTATGCTATCTGAAGGTATCTTGTTTGTGTGTTTATGTTCCTGTTTGTTGTCTCTCTGCACGTTCAGGAAGGTCATCTCCGTGACAGTAGCAGTCTTGCCTAGGTGGTTCATTGCTGTATCCATCCTCATTGTTGAAAGTATCTGGCATGTACAGTAGGTGCTTAATAATGCTTGTTGAGAGAACGACAGTGACAAGAGCCATGTAAATACTGTTACTCACACATCATTTCCTATGCCTTTTCATCTCTTTCTGGACTTTCTGGCCATAGTCACACATACGGTCAATTATTCTCAGTTACCCTGGAGCGAATGATCTAGTTTGTGGATGGCCCAGGTCCTTGGCTTCCTCTCCTCTGGAGATTTCTCCAGATCTTTCAGTCATTTCTGGCCTTGGTTGAGTGGGGTCAAGAAGAGAGTAGGGCAATGAAAATCCTATTAGAAAATTTTACTAGTTCTAATAGCTTTGGAACAGTACAAAGTTGAAATTATTGATTCTAAGATTTCATTTTTTCCTTGTTTGTGGATTTCAAAAAAAAAAAAAAAAATCCATCTGTTTTATACTGCAATACAGTGAAAAATGCTTTGAAGAAGTTAAAAGCACTGTATAAACGTAAGATATAATTATGTATGCATGTAGTCCCATTAACCTTGGTGATTGAGAGTTGGTTGTACATTTAAGGTTTCATTAGTTTTGATGGAACAGTAACTCACACTTTTCCAATGGATAGGGCCAGACAAGGGCATATAAAACGTGCCTTTGGTTGATTTCATTTTTCAACCATCAAATCAAGATAAAGCTTGAAGTCCCTTCAAAGCCTCATGTACACCTGAAACTACACAATGTTATAAACCGATATGACCTCAATAAAATGATTATTTAAAAAAAAGCTTGAGGTAAGAATAAAGTTCAAGTAAGAATAGACAAATGGTCCCAAATGTTTGAATTTTCTTGCTTCAAATTTCAGATGATGGGCATACAGTTTCCCCTGAAAAAATCTTAGGCTGATCTGGGAAGAAAGACCCCCTGGGTAATCTAAAAATGAAGTTTTCTGTTTAAAAGTTGTTTTTAATGTTCTTCATAGCCCTATGTGCAACCAGAAAATGGGTTGCCTTTTCATTTTAAACATAAGGAATCAATGCAATACCTTATATTTGATAACCTGTGCTATTGCATTTGGTCCTCACTACAACTCTGTCCATAGATATTATTCTTGCCACTTTATAGATGGAAAAATGGAAGCAAAGCCATCAAGTGCCTTTCCCAGGGTCTTAGAAGAAGTCACCAAGAAGGCTGGTCTGTCTCAAGTCTCGTGACTCCAGTTTAATATTCCCCACAATAATGTTGGAAAACCACATTGGAAAGGGAAGACTCCTTCCTAGCACTGCTGTCGCACCACCAAGCTTCAAAGGTCAGGCAAATATGTTACTTTATGGTGAAATTGGCCACATCTACTCAGTGTGCCCTATATCACAGGCCCTGTGCTTTGCCCTGGGAGGATTCAGAGAAAGCAAAAGACAGGTGAGACTTCCCTGGCTCTTACAAGCTGGTGGGGATGGGAGACACACACATACAGACGTGGCTGTAATACAAGGGCCAGGGGACAGTGCACTAAGAGAGAGATAGAGCTCTGTGTGGGCAGGAGAGGAGCAGTATCTGAAAGCATTCCAGGAAAGCATTCATGCCAAGATGAACTTGATCTTGGCATGAATCAAGATTTAACTGAGGACGGATTGAGAAGAGGGAAGAGGAGAATGGGGTGTTGACCAAATTTTATGCACCTACAATTTTATCTATTCAAATTTTATCTACCATGGCAAGAAGTCAGTAGATAACATTTTAAAATTACTTTTAAATAGAAGTATTTGCATATTTGTTATATAAATAGAGGTAAACACAAGAACTACAACAGAAATGGCTAAAGTGGTTTCTGTGGGGAATGGAACTGAGGGGATAGGAAGGATTGGGGTTGTGAAGTGGGAGAGGGCCTGTTGTCTTTCTTTATAAACCCTTCAGTACTATTTGATTTTAAAGGCACAAGTATGAATTTCTTAGATAAATATTGATTATTAAGTGGGCTTTAAAAAATGAATAAGTTTTCTACTGGGGGGGAGAGGCTTTCCTAGCAGAGGAGCCAACGTTAACAGAGAGAGGAGGCAGGAGAGCAGAGGAAAGAGTGGGTAACTCATTAGGATGACAGTATGGAACACACCTACGTGGACAGAGACACATGAGCTGGTGCTCAATTGCAGAAGGCCTTGGATAGAATGACACGCTCACGTGCTTGTTGGCAGGAAGACAATAAAGGGCGTTGAGCAAAGGGGTGATAGGCTGAGAATTGAGCTCTACGTACAGCAGTGGTTCTCACCTTGGAGATCACCTGCTTGTTGAAACAAAATTGCTGGGCCCCACCCCACAGCCAAAGTTTCTTCTTGAGTAGGTCCAGAGTGAGGCCCAAGGATTTCCGTTTCTAACAAGTTCCCAGGAAATGCTAATGCTGCTGGTCTGGGAACCGAGATTTGAGAACTGGTAGTAGAGTAATCGCGCAACAAGGCGAAGTCTAGAGTAGAGTAGTGTGAAAATGGAGGTCAAGGGACTGTTCCACCAGGACAGAGCAGAAGGAGTGGGGCCCTGACGGGGAGCCGATGGTGGGAAAGTACGGAACAGCAATCAAGAAAACAGACCAATTGCTTCCAAAGACAGGGGACCGTTGGACCATGTTCTGGGTCATTTCAAATCACAAATCATCGTTAAATCTCCACTTGTTGGGCCAGGTACACAAGAAGCACCTGAAATCCATTTTTAAAATAGCAATCTTGTTTAGAAATTAAGCAGTGAGTTTTCTTACTTTCCCTTCCTTCCCCATCAATAACCTCATTTTAGGGCAATTTAGGTTGCAAAAGCATCTTCCAGGAAGCATCCATATCTGCACTAGTAGTCAGCAAGTGTATCTAGCTATATATGTAAAATTCTCCTAAAACTGATTTCCTTATTATTTCATTTTAGAACATCCTTATAGCTAAACAGTGTTCAAAATAAATACAGAGTACAGAAAGCATCCATCTCTAGCGAGTTGGGCAAAATGTGATTAACTCCCCATACCGTAGAAATACCCCATGAAAATGTAGAGGAATCCTTTACCCAAGCAACACTCACTGAGAATCTGCCGCGTGACAAGCACCAGGGATGTGCTTGGATACAAAGATGCATAAAACATGGGATCTGCTCACAGCAGTTCAACGTCTAGCAATCTTTGTCCTATGCTCTTAAATCTGCCTAAAGATTGGGTTTTATTTTATTTTATTTTTTTGTGAGGAAGATCAGCCCTGAGCTAACATCCATGCCAATACTCCTCTTTTTGCTGAGGAAGACTGGCCCTGAGCTAACATCCGTGCCGATCTTCCTCCACCTTTATGTGGGATGCCACCACAGCATGGCCTGACAAGCGGTGTGTTGGTGCGTGCCCAGGATCCAAACGCCAGCAGTGGAGCGTGCGCACTTAACCGCTATGCCACAGGGCCGGCCCCTGGGTTTTATTTGTAATAAAAATTCTTAAGCAGGGACAGAAGAAGATAGTTACTTTTCTAAATTGACCAGCTCTGTTGTCTAATTATTCCTCTGAGGAGAACACTTGGTCCTGCGTTATTTCACTGAGCTGAGATATGTGTTGTTGACACAGAGTCTGGGCCTGTTGACTCCCTGGTCTTTAAGTCTGGTGGACGTTTTATCTCTTACACCTTTTGATGCCCAAAGAGAGTGCCATTTGGGGTTTTGAAAATATTATTTCCTTTACTGCCTCCCCAGATGATAGGGTCACTTCGGGACCAGTGAGTGGTTGGGACTGGGACGTATTTCCCGGAAGTACTAATAGTTCTGGAGAAGAGCAAATATTTTCACAGCTGCGGGTCTGGGTGCCGAACTTTCTCACTGTCAGTGAGAATCATGTCCCAGTGAAAATATAGAAGTGGAACCAACCCGCAAAGGGGTAAGGTGACAGGGAGTGTTGTTTACTTGAGACAGAGAGCAACCGAAAATGATTTCTGCAGCTGGAACAAAACAAAGACAAGGGTTGAAAGTCAGCTTCCTCTTTGATTTTGGCTAATCAGTAGCCCGAGCGGCCTTTGTCAAATGTTTTGAGTCTGCTGACTCTTCCAACTCTATAAAAGACCCCACGTGTTGCACCAACATAGACCTCTTGGGCATTGGAGGGAAACAAAAGGAAAAATGTTCTGTCTCATTAGAATTAGTGAAGTCAGCCGTGGTACCCAGCTCTCCCTGCCCCATCCTCAACCTCATCCATCTCCAAACGTTTGGAATTTTGTTTAGAATTAGTGAAGTCAGCCATGGTACCCAGCTCTCCCTGCCACATCCTCAACCTCATCCATCTCCAAATGTTTGGAATTTTGTTAAATGCCACTCACATGCATCCGCATCACTCCGCTTTAGCCACCAGCAGCGTGGTCCACCTGATGTCATCTCTCTCGTAGATTAGTGCAATAGCCTTCTCACTGGCCTCATATCTCTTTAGGCCCCTCCAAAACGTTCTTCATATTAATTCACAGTAACTCATTAATTCACAGTATTAATTCATAGTAATTCATTCACAGTAATCTTTTGGAAACTCGAATAATACTACTAAAATCTGAATGCCCTACACATACACATAAATCCTAACTTAAAATTTTCCCCTGGCTCCCTGTTGCTCCAAAGACTTAACTAGTTGATTTGGCCCAGAGAGCTCTGCATAATTTGTGCCTCCCTCACTTTCCCCTCTTCTTGTTGCATCACATTTCTCCCTCCTCACTGTCTCTGCTCCCATCACCCAGATTCCCCTGCCTGGAGCACTTCTCCCTCCCTGCTTTGCCAAATAGTCTCCTACTCACCTTTTACCTCTCAACCCATATCAGTTCCTGAGGGACGCTTGAGGAAGACACCCTCTTCCCTGGTGAGGCCAAATCCCCATGTTTTAAACACCCTTGGCACTGTCAACCAGCTCATGAACCCTTCCTAGAATGTAACACAGGATATTTACATGATCTCGGATCACTGTTTAATTTCTGCCTGGTCTCCCCGTTAGGCTGTAAGATCCATGAAGGCAGGGACTCTATCTTTTTTTTTGCTTTTCAGTGTATTCCAGAGACCAGCGCAGTGTCTGGCACATATTGGATACTAAATAAATACATTCATTAGGAAGGAAGGAAAAAAAGGAAAGAAGGAAGGATGTATGAGTGGCAAATTGATACTTCTAAAATAATAAAGAAGAAGTCTATGATTTTAAGTGAATGATAATAATAGGTAACACATGTTCCACTTCTGTTAGAAGTTTAACTGTTCCAACTGTTCAAAGCTCTTTACTCCTTCATTCCAGTTCTCAGAGCCAAGCCTATTAGCACATATTAGTATCACTGTACATAATAGATGAAGTGTGAGACTTGGGTTACTTGAGCAAGGCCAGGCAGCCAGTGCAAGGTGAAGCCTTAACAGTCATCAGTATTGTCGCTGTGATCACCTCGGTGGAGTTCCCTCAAGTGACCTCGGGAAAGGGGCAGTGTCTGGCAGGTGCAGCCCTGCCTCCAGACCTCTGAGCATCTTTTGGCTGGGCCTCGAGTAGGGGTTGGGACAGGACAGGACAGGACGCCTGGCAGGCCAGGATGGAAAGGCAGGTGGAGGGAAGGATCCTTCAGGCAGGACAGGGGGAAAGTCACTTGGGCATCCAGAAACCTTCATGAGAACCTGTCTTTGAGTTAAATCTCAACTCTTGTCTTCCAGAAGCAATGGAAACAGGATCCAGAAGCCTGAAGTGAGACATCTGGCCAACTGGCCTGTGCTGACACCGTTAAGCCAAACAGACCTCTCAGACAGCCTCTCAGGCCCTGCCCCTGGTTGTGGCCCAGCCCCCAGGGCACACTGGGCAGGGCCTCCTCTTAGAAATCCCTCCCATTGCTTGGCTGTTCCTCCAGAGGATTCTGAGCTCAGCTGGATGTGCCTGGCTGTGATGAGGCAGCCATGGTCTTGGTCCTCTGGGAAGGTAGATAATTAATCCAAATATTCCACATGTGAAAAGTGTTGAGCATTGGAAAACAAGGACAGATCCCAGCTTGGGAGGATCAAGGAAAGCGTCGAGGGAAACCTTTCAGTATAATGGGAAGGGAAGGGGAAGGAAGGGATGGGGGGGTCACATTTTCGTTTTGTTGTTGTTTTGAAGTTTTTGTGATGAACAGTTCCCATCTGATGGCTTCTGATTCCCCTGTGGTGGTCCAGCACATGTGCTCAACGAGTGTGGAATGTGGAGAAGTTGTAGGAACGTGGAATCGTTCTGAGAGCTTAGGCAAGAGAGTTGACTGAGAAAACAATCACAGAAGCTCTGTCGAGGCAGGGGCTCTGTTTGCTGCCTTCACTGGGTGTCCCGAGTGCTTAGAAGAGCGCCTGGTACATGGTAACACGGGAGGAAGGACAGGATTCTCAGGCACTGGTGGAGCTGAGCAGTAGCTGTAGAACAGAAATTTATGGAGACGCCAACATTCTTAATTGTGTGATTTTATCCAAGAGGAATCAGCCTCTTAGACAAGGCAGGTCTGAAAAAGGCCGAGTTGGATTCTGCCAGGTGGGTCAGGTGAAAGGAGAATGGGGTAAACTGTTTAGTGTACAGCTATGTAGGTTTGGGGTTAATGATGGACCATGAAGTTTTCCTTGGAGAGGGAGGAAATGAAGACAGAAGGTTGTCAGATGGACAGGGAGAAGTGTGAAGTGGCTTGTAGTTCCTGAATAGGTTGAGGAATTGGCATGCTGAGGGCAGAAGCTGAGAGGATAAAGGGTGGAATGTCAGTCTTTTTTCAGAATGCACAAGCATTTCCTGGTGATACGTTCTTAGGATATGGCCATAACTGACCTGGAATGGAGGTAAAGGGCTCTAAGATGAGGAGGGGTATTCAGTGAGAGGCCAGATTATTGGCTGGATGTTGGGGCTTCTGACTGATTCCTCCCACTTTGAGTTCCTGTCCTGGGCCTCTTTCCTGTCCCAAGGTCTCCACAGAATTGGCATTTCCTGCAACTCTAAGCTTCAGTCCATGATATGACTCTGGACAAGAAGGCAGAAATGGGGTGTTGAGAGAGAGGACTGTAGTAGACATCCATTTTCTTTTTTGTTTTGATTTTGTTTTGACACCCGGCATTCACTTACCTTCTGGAAATAGTCCTTCTATTGCCCTCTGGGGAGCGAGGGCATTCTCAGTATCAGTCCAAGAGCAAGTGGAGTTGTCTGTCCTGACACTCTTACTATCACGATGGGTATGTAACTCAGGCTTGGCCAAAAAGATCGGTCCATGCTTTTTGGCTACAGTGATTGGTCAGGGATGGGCATGTGACCCAGCTGGAGACAGTAAGGCACAGTGGGACGTTTGAAGGGACTAGTGGGAGAGACAACCCATTTTAGCTGCACTTGAAGCTTGGAAGATGTAGCTACGAACTTGCCAGACAGGAACTGTTACAATGAAGCCAGTCCAGAGTATAGAGGCAAGAAATGGATAGAAACTGAATCTTAATGGCATCAACCGAGCCCCAGCAGCGCCCTCCTGCCTGAGGGCAGCCTTACTCCCAGACTTTTTCAGGTGCCTGAGTCAACAGATCCTCTTTGTATTTGCTGTCATTTACATCCAAAGAATCCCTCCCACTATAAGGAGGCTCTCCACCCCTGGCTCCCTGTGCTGAGCTAGCACACTGGATATGTATTACCTCCTCTGTCCTTCAGCTTGTGCCCTTCTGTAAAGGAGGATAAAAACCTACTCCAAAGGGTTGTAAAGATTAAACAGGATAATGTGCATAAAAGCATAAGTTTGTTCCAGAACACTGAAGTACAACAAGCAGTACTTAATTTTTCTAAATTAAATTAAATCTGGCTCAAAGCGCCCATTTTAAAGGGCGGGAAGATATCCAACGTTAGTCATTACTGGGGGCCTTTTGCCTGTTTAGTTTAGTGTTCACTGTCAAACAAATATGTAGGAAAGAGCCTGTGATCTTGAGTCCATCTTGGTTGCCCCTGCGATGTTCATTGTCCAAGCCCATCCGGCCTGTTAAAAGGCCAGTGAGTGGCCGCACAGCCTCTGTGCCAAGTGTGAGCCATGCAGTGTCTGCTGCGGCTCTCAAGATGAGGGGACTTGTTGATTAGTCATCTCAGCGACATCACTTCATCCTATAAAACATTGTGCTGTCTCCTAGAGGACTTCCACACAGAATGTATCTACTTAAGGGACTCGTCTCTACATCCTCGTTCTCTAGGCATTGGAGCCACTGCTACCTTTAGACAACTCTCTTTCTTTGAACCCAGCACCTGTGTCAACCTCTGTCTCCTCTCTCCTGGGGACACCCAGCTAAATTTTCCTCCCACGTGAGGGTCTGAACAGGACTGTACAACAGGTGCCTCACAACTTCTGTTTGGGGCCAGGAAACATGAAAGCCATTAAGAACACCTGAGACCAGAAGCCCAGAACTTTCTGTAAGACAAAAGGGGAAAGTTAACTTTTATTCCTTCTGGAGTCCCCTCTGGCATTGGTAAATTATCCTGCTTCAAATGAAAGTTGTCTCAAGCTGGGCAAGAATCCCTGCAGAGGAGAATTACCCAGTCTTGTCTTTGTCAGCCCAACCCCCTCCCACAGTGAAGCATTGCTAAACTTGCATCATAATCCATTCCTTTCCTACCCACTGGCCCCCGAGAAGGAAGGAACAGATCCTGAGTCTCCTGGGAGAGATAAGGAGACAGACTCCACAAGTCTCTGAGCTGCCACTGGCCTCCCTAATGAAGACCAAACCTGTCCATGTGACTCCAGGAAAATAACAGCCAAATGTAGCCTCTGATCCAGGGCCTATGGAAGTTCTAGAAGAACAGCCTCAAGAGAAGAGCCCCTTTTCATAGCCTGGACCCCTTCACTGTGACTGCAGATTGGGGCACACTTCTCAGTTTTAATCCCCATGAAGGCTGCCTCAGGGAAGCTGATTCCCTGGCACCTGGCACCAGAGAAATTCACAATGCCTGAAGCTGGGATCTGGGGTTCCTGTGCCCAAACCACATTAAGGTGCCAGTCAATTCATGCATTTTGTTTGCCCTGACATTAGGTTTTGAGTGTGGGCTTGAGGTTGTAAAAATTCCGGTAGCCCATTCCCATTACCTTCTATGTCAGTGACAGTTCTTCAGGCACTAGAAAATATCATGTAAAAGAGACCCCCCTGAAATTGCACAACACTGTCATCCCTGGGTGTGGGCACAAAGCACATGAAATCTTTTTCTAGAGAAATTGATCGTCATCTCTGTAATCATTGTTCAGCTAATACACTTTCCTTCTTTTGATGGCAGTCCTGCTTTCCCATAGGAACTGGAGTCTGGGAAAAAGGAAAACTGTCCTAGAACTAGAAGAAGAGTGCGAGATCACTCCTGGATGGTGCTGCCACCTCATTTGGACAGGCCACTTCCTAAATGTGCTGTGTGTGCAAATTCTGTCTCATTGCCTCATCTAGTGTTCCTCTAAATGGAAGCAAATAGCTTGGCACCAGGTGTGACTTGTTATGTGACCCTAGCCAGTAACTGAGCCCCTTTAAGCCACCACCTCTCCTGGTTAGAAGTCCTCGGGCCCTGGGTACATGGAAAACATGCCAGAATGGGAGTGACATGCTCTGAGTTCCCTAGTACTGGCTTTGCCATCAATTGTATGACTCTTTCTCTCTGATGTTCAAGTTGTGAGAATCACATGTGAAATGATGGATGTCCTATATTAAATATATTAATAAAAGCAGAAATTAAACCTTACAACCTGTAGGATTTGCTTCCTGTCTATAATCCTGTCTATCTCTGTAGGAGCTAAAGGCTGCTTCTTTAGACTTATGGTCTAGGATCTAGAGCAGAGTGCAGAGACTGTGGTGGAGCCAGGGTGAGCCATATTCCACCTAATTTTTCCTCCCCTCTAAGTCTGAATACTGGCAGTGGTGAGTCAGGTGGTTCTACGGGCTCCTTTCACTCTCCCATTCATGAGAACCCCACACTACCTTTACCTCCATGCCACCTTTCCCTCCTTTGGACGCTCCACCCTCTTTGATGTTTTACCAGCCTCCGCTCCACTTAGCTGTTAAACAGCTTTGACCTTGATGACATGGAGATGGATGAGGACAAGGATCCACTTGGCACATTTGGCCACTTTTGTTTCTGTGAACTGAGTAAGGTGTCCAAGCAGAAACCCTGGTGTTAGGAAGACTTCTAAGAAGGTTCCAGTGATCCCCACCTCCTGATATTCACACCCTTGTGTAAAACCCTCCCCTTGAGTGTAGGCTGGACTTAGTGATCTGCTTCTGACTCACAGAATAGGGGAAAGGTGATGTGATGGGATGTCCTTCCCATTATTAGTTTACAAAAGATTGTAACTTCTGTATTGCTAGCAGACTCTCTCCTGGCTTTGATGAAGCAAGCTCCCATGTTGGAGAGGCCCACATGACAAGGAACTGAGGTGGCCTCCAGCCAACTCCAGCCCATAGCCAGCCAGGAATTGAGGATCTCAGTCCAACAGACCTTGAGGAACTGCATCTTGCCAACAACTACATAAGTGAGCACGGAACTGGGTCCTGCCCAGTCGAGCCTTCAGATGAGACCCCAGCCCCAGCTGACACCTGAATTGCAGCCTTGCGAGAGACCCTGGAGCAGAGAACCCAGGTAGGCCTTGCCTGGATTCCTGACCCACAAAAACTGAGTTAATAAATATGTGTTTTTTTAAGCAATGAAATTTTGGGGTATCCATTACACAGCAATAGATAACTAACACACCCCTAAATTACTGTAACCTTAGTGTGAGATGTGGCATGGCTGGGAAGGCAGACACCAAATAGGAGGACACCCTCCTGACAACATTCCTGGAGATTCTGTCTTCATGCTCAAAGACTATGCCATGTTCTCTTAGCTGCAGTGGTATCATTCTGCTCTACCAAGCCCTGATCAGTCTCCAGGAGGTGAGGTCTAGGTAGTGTTGGGTGGAGTGCATGGCCAGGATGGGGTGGTGAAGAGTGATGATTAGGTCATTCTTCCCCTCCTCATTTTTTGATTCCTTTCCTACTCACTCCACCATTACATTTTCCTTACTGTCTGTCTCCTTTTCCCCCAAATTCTGGGTGGCTGCCCGATGACCATTCATACAGATGATGGCCAGGTGATCTGTTGGTCTTGCAATAATGCTGTCAAGCTAGGTATCCTGAGGAGGTTTCCCTGAGGAGCGGCTGTTCCTGTTCCTCAAGGTGCCCTCACAAGCCGGGAGACAACATTGTCAAGCTCGAAATATGCCTTCCAGACAGATTAGCACCCCACATATAGCAGATTCTTTAGCTGGACCCACCCAGTTTCCAGACCCTGCCCTGGCCACTCTGGTGTCCACAATCACAAAACCCATCCATACACACCCCCCATTGACCGCCCACCTGTGAGATACTGTGGAATTGGCAACTTTCTCTAAATGAAAATAAGCCACTGTTTTCAGGGAAATATTTGTATCCCTGGACTTTTTCAGATCTGCACGTTCTATCCTCCCTACTGCTCCAGGAATGCTAGAGGAAGGGAGAGGATGAACTGCTACCCATTTTCATTAGGGTCGAGTGAGGGGTGGGGACATGACTCATCACCCCAGACTTCATGAGGGAGAGAAGGGCTCTTAGGAGCAGGTGACATTTATTCCTCACCAAGAGATCCATGAGGAAGATTTCTCCCAACCCCCCATATCAGGGCCTAAACACTCCCACACTTGCAATTCCAAAACTTTCTGAGGCAACAAAGGGGAATTCTGGCTGTATTTTTCCAGAGGAACTGGTCCCACCCTGCAGCTGTGTATAGTTCGGGACAGTGAGGGAGCAGATGAAAAGATAGGTTGAGCCAAGTTCTGGACTTGAAGGGTTTTTCTGTCTTTGAAAAGGCCTGAAAGTTTTTAGAGTGAACTTCTTGTACTTTTTATGAAAAAATAAGGTGTTTTGAATAGAGGACATCTAAACAGGCTCAAATAAAGGACCCAGGATAGAACTGAGAAGACCACTGTCAGGCCCCTTACAAGGGACTGGTCATCTTGTAGAAACCAAAAGAGGAAATCAGTCAGAGCTGACCTCCTTCCTTCCTTTCCCTGAGCACAAGCCCCGGGATACCCCAAACAGACGCCCCCAGCGCACCACCCAGAGAACACCACTCTCTGTTAGCAGAAACATTTACTGAGGAGGATCAGTATCCTCTGTTGTGCTAAAGAAAGGTCCTCCATCGGAAGATGTTTTATCATGAAAACTGCGAGCCTTTCTCAACAAGGACTAAATAATTTCTTTGGGGACATTTTTCTCTGGGATTCTTGGAGAAGCGTTTTCTGTTTGAATAGAAGAGTCAAATCTCTGAACACAGTGCCTTCATCACAGGTGTGGGTGGCCAGAGGGACCTGGCATACCTGATGCATGCAGGTGGGGCTTGGATGGGGCTCAGGCTCCCTGGAGGGCTGGGAAGCCGGTTGACTCTGGCATAAATGCTGGTCCTTGAAGGCCACAACTCTCTGGAGATGTCTGATCCCGTCTCAGTTCTAACACTTGTAAGACAACTCTGGTGAGCAGAGACAGCATCTTGGCTGCGGGACTTGGTACTTGCCCATTCCCCTTGCTGTGGGTCAGAGAGAGCCCCATAGTTGGAGGGATGCCCCTTGTCAGGCTGTACCTGGGCCTGCAGTTCCTGCTCCTGCTGACTTAACTCCATGGCCTCAGGCACGTACCTACATGCCAGTTTTTCCTCTAGGATCTTCCCAGTGGCTGTCGTGAGCTCATGAGCTTCAGGAGGCCCACAGCTCAGAAGGAGAGCTGCACTTGCAGCGGGGTCTTGGTGCTGCTCAAAGGTTGACATGAACTTGGGTTTTGCTGGGGACTTTACTGCCCTGTGATTTTTCTCTTGGAATTGATCCACTGAAAAAAATTGCCTCATCTTTTTTCTGAATTAACTTTCAGGAGGAAACTGTTCATTCTGTGACAGAGACAGGGAAGTGCCCTCTAATTCTCTGTCCTCAGTAGAGTGGCTCTTCTTTCTGGCTTTAGGTGTCCCAGCTCCTGAATCCTCACTTCCACATTCTCCTGTTTTGGAGCCCAGAGGCCTCACTGTCTTTGCAGCTGGTGGGAAATTCTTATCCTTGCATTTCCATGAGACTCGTTCAGAGACCCAGGGCTCCTGCTCCTGCTCCGTGCTGATCCGGGTGTCCTCCAAGTGGACATGCAGCACCTGGGAAGCTCCTTGTCCCCACTGGAGATGCTCTGGGACTGAGGGAGGACTTGGAAGGCAAGCTCTCTGAAATAAGGAACATGTCTTGAGCCTGGCTATGCTCCTCACTCTCCAGTTGAAACTTTAACTAAGGAGCTGTTTTATAATGTCTGATAGTTTAGAATCTTGGGGAACCGATATTTTTGGTGAGGGATATTCAGTGTGATAATGTGGCAAAGAACATATACTTGACATGAGCCTGCTGGCAAGAGAATACTGAAATTCTGAATTTCAGCAAGGCTAGAATGGTCAGTGCCTTTGATTGTTGGCACACCAGTGAACAACCCACCAAGGCTATCTGGAGGTGAGTTCTCCGGAACAGACTTCAGTAGGGTGGAAATCAAGTTAGATTGAGTCACAGTTAACAGGCAGTCTGGTGGTGGTGAAACAGACAGGGTTGGTGGTATGTGATGACAAGCCAATGAATCAGTGGAATTCATTGGGACAAATCTGGTAAACGGTTGATATCTTGGGAAAGGGTAGGGTAAACAGAGAAGATGGTATGTAGAGACAAAGTGGCCTCTGGTTGGAGAACAGAATCCACTGTCTGAGTGTCATGTGGTGGTAGAGGGAAGGACAAGGGGTTGGGGTGAGATATGGTCTGCTGGGAGTTTGGAATCCAAGGGAGGAAAAGGCTCTGGTGGCAGAGAGTGACCTGTTGGTGAGGGTGAAAGAATGTCATCTATGGGTGTCATTAGATTAGGCAAGAGAATAGAGGGGGCAGGTAAGGAAGGCTCTGACAGAGGGGCTGGTATTAGGTCTCCTAAAGGGTCTACTGAGAAGGCAGAGGACTGGGTGAACCATGACTCAGTCACAGAAGCTTTGGAAACCAAAGGGGAGATCGAGGGAGTAGTATATTCCAGGGTTTCCAGGGACATCAGCCAATTGACCTCAGAAGTTGCACTATTACATACCTCATGGAAGGAGTCTGAACATAACAGTTAATGAAAGCAGATGGTATCATGATGCGGGTCCAGGGGGCTGCAGGAGACAGGAGGTACAAAGCTGCAGCCAGAACCAGAACAAACGTAGTGGACCCTGGCAGGTCTGGGAAAGGAAGGGGCAGCCAATGCATACTGTCCTTACACGTTTCCCCACTTCCTTGATCTCACAATATACCTTATTTCCCTCTCTCCAAGGCTTTCACATTCTGACTCTGAGGATTTTCCCTCCCATGTCAGTCCCAGGCTTCACTGAGTCCTTAGAAATTCATAGACTCTACTAAAAGAGGGATACAGGAAAGAAGAGTAGTGTTTAGTCACCTTTGCAGAAGAGAAAGCACCTTCCTTGCCTCCTCTGCTTTGCTCTGACAAGCTGCCCAACCTGGGAAACCAGGAGAGTGATGAAGATAGAAGGAAGAGATCTTTTAGGAGGCTGAGTAGAATGTCCTTTATGGTATGCTTGGTAGATTGGACTTGGAGAGTCCCAAGAATTAGGATTCAAGATCACGTGGTTAATGATAATAATAACAAAGCTCACATAATGTATGTTGTTTTATCATTCACAATGGACTTTCCTGTGAGGAACATGAGTCAATGGTTACTTCAAAGGGGAGTCTGATCATCCAGGAAGTCAAAGTACTTTCACAAGGTCAGGAGACAGAAGTTCTGACTCTTGACATCTCACATGGCCACCTATTGGGTGACACCCATTGCCCAGATCCATCACTGCTTCATGCCCAGGGAGGGGCAGAGCAGGAATCTGAGAAGTGTCTCGGGTTCTGACTGCCTTCCCATCAGCCTCTCCTCTGAGGGCTCTGTTTTCTGAGAGGGACAGTATCTAGCAACTGACATTCTCAGAGATCATGGACCTGGGATCTCAGGGAAAGGACAGGAAGGGTCACCCTTGGAGAGCTCAGGTGGAATAGGTAGAACCCTAACCTCTCCATGTTCCACCTTTCCTTCTCTTGACTCTGCCCTGACGCTGAGAACAAAAAGAAAAGAATGAGAGACTGGGGCCCATTTCTCTCCATTCTCTAGGAAACTCAGATATCCATTATCCAAGAATAATATGACTGTCTATTTTAATTAATAGAACTGTGTGTTCCTTCCTTTAATTAATTTTTAAAGGTGATAAAATATTTTCAATTTTTCCTTCTTAGAAAAACTCAAAGAAGGATTTTTGTCTATGAGGTCCACACTTGATATTCTCAGAAGTTCTCTGCTCAAGGAGGGTGTAGAATCAGACCAACAGGCATGTCTATGCTCCCTCAGATAGGACCCTATATCCTGGGACAGAGCTCAGGCTCCAGCCTCTGCTCAGTGGCTCAGCCCTGCTCTCCTGATCTGCCCAACATGAAGGGAGGCTTGGATGAGTGATGCCTGACATGGGAATGTGACTCATGATCAAGTGCTGGGAACTCTGTTCTCCTGCACAGATCCCAAATTCTGTAAATAACCCAATCCAAGGCCATGAAATCACTGTCTGAGGTTTAGTCCAGAATCTTCCACCACACTCAGATGATCTGTGAGCTTCAGTTGGAAACTTTAGTCCCCTCTGAACCCGTAGTTCTGCCCGTTCTCTTCCCCTAGAAGATTGTTCTATCTTCTTCTCAGACTTCCTATTTTAGATGTCTCTCTAACCCAACCAAATTCATTTGGAAATGTGAGAAGAGGAACGGGAAAGTAAATAATCATTCTTTGAGGGGTGACTTCTGGTTCCAGCTTCAACTTAAAGAGCTTTGGAGTTGTCACTCCAGTCTTTAGAAGGAGCAAAAAGCTGAAAGAGCTGAAAATCAATGACTTTTCTTGGAGCTGTCATAGAATTGAGGTCACAGGGCAAACCACTACTTGAAATGTTCAGAGAAGGTGAGTGCAGAGAATCAATAAAGATCAGCTTACCTGGAGCAGAAGCCACTGGAGTCATAAACGGGTAGAAACACTTCAAAGGACACTTTGACAAATCCTGAGGGATGCATGTGGGGTAGCATGAGAGTGAGAAACTCCTGGGGTCACTATCTTGGTGGGGCCCCCAACTTATTCATGAATTTTACCTCCAGGAACCCCACCAGGTTCTCACAGTGAAAAGCCATAAAGAAACTTTGATGTTTCTGGTGGGGGAGGATAGGGGTGGTAAGAAAGGTAACCACTTTTGAAAACATATTGAAATATTCCC
Source organism: Diceros bicornis minor (assembly GCF_020826845.1). Lineage (NCBI taxonomy): Eukaryota > Metazoa > Chordata > Mammalia > Perissodactyla > Rhinocerotidae > Diceros > Diceros bicornis. The sequence goes on from NC_080761.1 coordinate 10,502,087, forward strand.
TGAGTATTCTCCATAACAGAAGCCTGCTTAGCAGGGGAAAAGACTGCCAAGCCTTATCTCACATGGGTGAAGGGAAATTACCCAACTACAGCCCCTTCCAGCCTTCCTGTCTCACCTAAAGAGTGAAAAGAAAAAAAGAAACACTTGTGAACATCACAACCCAGGGACACAGGCCTCCTAAAAGACTGAGATTTAATCATGTTCTCTCCCCCAACAGCTTACCACCACATTCACAGGAGTCCAGTATAGTCATGGGATCATAGCTGAAGGAGCTGCAAGGCATAGGCTCTATTTGAGGAGGCGATTTAGGGAAACCTAAAGACACGAGGGCAGCTGAAATCAAGGACGCTAGAGAAAATTGAAACCTCTGACATGTATAGCTATAGTAAATATTAAGCACAGCCCAGCACCTAGCCAGATTAACATAAAACTTCACACTAAAGGTCTATTTACTTCAGTTCCTGTTAACCAAAACATCATGTCTGCTTTGAACAGGAAATTACAATGCATGCAAAAAGGCAAGAAAAAGCTGAAGAGACAGAGTAAGCACCAGATCTACATTTAGATGTGACAGAGATTTTGGAATTATCATTCATTGAATCTAAAATAACTGTGCTTAATATGTTAAGGGGTGTAATGGAAAAAGTAGACAACACACAAGAACAGATGAGGAATGTAAGCAGAGAGAGGGAAACTCTTAAGAATGAATCAAAAGGAAATGTTAGAAACTAAAAACACTGTAAGAGAAATTAAGAATGCCTTTGATTGGCTCATGTGTAGATTGCATATGGCCAAGGAAAGCATACATGAGTTTGAATATATGTCAATAGAAACCTTGCAAACTGAAATGCAAAGAGGAAAAGAATTGTTAAAATATTTTAAAACCCACAATATCCAAGAACTGTGAGACAGTTTCAAAATGTATAACATACATGTAATTGGAATACCAGAAGGAGCAAAAGGAGAGAACAGAGCGGAAGAAATATTTGAAGTAATAATGGCCAAGGATTTTCCAAAATTAGTGACAGCTTAACCATAGATTATGGAAGCTCAGGAAAAAATAAGCAAGGTAAATACTAAAAAACTCTATACCTGGACACATCATATTCAAACTGTAGGAAACCAAAAGATAAAATCTTGAAAGAATCCAAAGAAAAATAAACACTCTACATCTAGAGGAAGAAGGATAAGAATTGTGGACTTCTCATCATAAATCACACAAACAAGAAGAGATTGTAGTGAAATATTTAGTAAAAGAAAAAACAAAGAACTCCACCCCCCTAGGATTTTACTTCTATTGAAATTATCCCTCAAAAGTGAAGGAGAAATAAAAAATTTCTCAGACAAAAACTGAGGGAATTCATCAGCAGTAGACCTGCCCAGCAATAAATGTTAAAAAAAATTCTTCAGGGAGAAGGAAAATTATAACTTGGATCTACATAAAGGAAAGGAAGAGAAGGACTAAATGAAGCTAAAATAAAACCTTTCTTTTTCTTCTCCATTGATCTACTACTACTAATAATAACAATAATGTGTTAGGTGATTATAGTAGAAGGATAAGTGAAATGAATGAAAACAATGTTACAAGGACTTAGAATAGTTGTAAATGTATGTTACAAACTCTAGGGCAACCACTAAAATATTTTTTTAAAGTAGAAGAATCAATATGCTAAGAGAAGAGAGAAAATGGAATCATATAAAATGCTTATTTAAAACCAGAAAAGGCAGAAAAAGAGGGGAAGGAAAAAGAATAGGTAAAATGAATCGTAAACAGTTACAGACATTGTAGATATTAATCCAAGTATGTTAAAAAAATCACTAAACATAAATGGTCTAAATTCAGTAATTAAAAGATTATCAGAGTAGATTAAAAAAACAGGATTCAGTTATATGTTGTCTACAAAACACCCACTTTAAATATAAAAATACAGATAGATTAAAAGGCACAGAAAAATGTACCATGCTAACACTAACCAAAGAAAAAAGGAGTAACTATATTAATTTCAGACACAGCAGACTTCATAACAAGGAAAATCATCAGGGATAAAGAGGAACATTACATAACAACAAAGAGGTCAACGCTCCGAGAAGACACACAATCCTTAACATATATACATCTAAGAACAGAGTGTCGAAATATGTGAGGCAAAAACAGGTAGAACTGCAAGGAGAAATAGATGAATCCACTGTTATTGTTGGAGACTTCAACACCCCTCTATCAGAAATGGACAGGTTCAGCAGGCAGAAAATCAGTATGGATATAGTTGACGTGAACAGCACCATCAATCAAGTTGATCTAGTTCACATTTGTAGAATACTTCATCCAAAAACAGAATACACATTCTTCTCAAACTCACATGGAACATTCACCAAGATAGACCACATTCTGGGCCACAAAACACACTTTAACAAATATAAAATAGAAATCATACAAACTATGTTTTCAGAGCATAATGGAATTAAACTACAAATTGATTAAAGAAAGATAGCTGGAAATCCCAAAATGTTTGGAGATTAAACAACACATTACTATAGGTTAAGGAAGAAGACTCGAGAAAAAAAATATTTTAAACCAAATGAAAATTAAAATACAACTTATCAAAATTAGTGAGATGCAGCAAAAACAGTACTTGGGGGGAATTGATAACATTGAACACACCTGTTTGTAAAGAAAAATTTAATACCTCTGAGGGACTCTGGTTTACTTACCTGATTGATGTGTCTGTGTTTCCAAAATATTGGTAAACATGGATTCCTCTTTAGGTAGCATAGCAACAGGAGAAGGAGCACCATCCCACCCAGGAAGGCAAGGATGGGAATACCTAGGAAGGTGAGCTGGAGCTCAGCCATGGTGCAGTAAGGCTCCTCAGATAAAGAAGATGGTCCACATCATCAGAAGTGCATTGCTGCCTCAGGCAGCTGGGCATTAAGAGTACATTCTAGACTTGAGTTCCAGGCCCACATCAGAGATCTTTAACACAGACACCAAAAGTTCTTGAAGGCAGGGGAGGGGACAACACAGGAGAGATGAACCCACAACCCTTCCCCCACCATCCAGCCCCACAGATCTGTCTGTCCCTCCAGGGCCATTTAGATACCTCCAACCTACCTTCCAACTCCAGCCATTCACCATACCATATATTTACTATATATTGGTGTTTTAACCAGGTAAAAGGGGTCGGATCGGTCAAAGAATAGCATCTTTCCTGCCCAAAGGACCACTCAGAGCAAATATCTAATAAGTAAGCAATGATTGTTTATTAATAGAGATATACAAAATTAGGCTAAAACAGCTACAGCGAAAGAAAATCAGTAAAATACGAGAATACAAGAATGGGAAAATGAAAGTAACATCAAGCCGGGTACTCACAACAACTCCGCCTTTAGCCAGGGAAGTCCCAAGAGCACGGCCAGGCGAGGAGTGCCGGTTGAGAGAAAGGATCCTGGGCAAGGCGTCCCCTCCACGGGTGAGACTCCCGCCCAGGCAAAGCTAAGCAAGGGTTTTTATTTAGGATTTCATCAACGGCACATATGGGACCATCTGGTGTTTCTTTTCTTTAGATGTTAGGTGTTATCCAGCGTGTGCATGCACTGTGACTCACGGTAATCGTCCGGAGCCAACACAGATGGCCAGTCTGTGCCTGTTCCCGACTTTCCTTGAGTCTTGAGACATAAACAATTGCAGTTTGTATTGTGGGAGAAGGGCCAGTTCCCATCACAAGCAACTGCTTTGTATTTCTTTAGTGCAGATGGTTTCTGAGGGTCACAGAGTGGCCATCATGGCTTCACTCATGTCAATTCATGTTTGGCCGTGGCCTCTCCATTACCCATAGGAAACCAGCCGCACAGCCAGTGAACTTCGTACACAATTAAGAGCATAAATCCCATAAAGAGTATACCCAGAAGTACTACAAGTAGTAAACCATCTCAAAACAATGATCCTACATTTTAGGGTAACCAGTTAAATAAACCCTTAGAATAAGAAATAGTATCTATTTGATTTTGTAGATCCTTAATCACACATTTTATAGCTGGGATTTCATCAGAAACATTAAAACAACACATCCCGGGTATTTGGGTACAGGATAATTTGTGCAATAGGAACAGATAATCTAAAGCAGCCCGTTGAATCGGGGCTTCTTAACTCTTGTAATTCTTTTGAAATGGCGAATAGAGCTTTAATAGTATCATTCATCACATGTGTTAATGAACAGGATAAATGTTCTACGTCAATAATTATTTATAGTTAATTTAGGGTCAGGTAATAGCAAAGCGGCTAGAGTAGCAACAGTAGATATTGGTAATAAATTTACATGTGGATTATAATCTGTGGCCAGTGCACGAGTCTGTCGATGTGTGTCAAGGGGATAATGTGCTAGCAAAGGAATAATAACTCCCATTCCATAAGCCATAGAGTTTTCAGGAGGAATATGGGAGAAAGCTTTATCTCTGCATAACCAGAATATTTCTGCGGACAGAGTTAATTGCCCCGGGCAGGGTGTTATAGTAGTATTACAAAAATTTGGGATATAAGTACAATTGAGACAATAACAGGTGGTGGACGTGGTCCCAGAAATAGGAATAGAAGATATAGGAAAGATAGTAGTTGTATTAGGAGAGGGTTGGGACGTATAAGCCAGATAAGCTTATTCCTAATAAATTGGCGTGGAGAAGACTATTGGGGTCATCATTATTACATAAGCAAAAGGAGGTAACATTTAGCACATTTTTAGCCAAATGCATCCATATATTGGAATTTCCTAAGGCACTTGTGGCATTTGGTAACATGCTAACAAATTGAGATTGATTCAAATAAGGGGTACCTGGCTTTCCTTTCTTCCATTTAATACAGGCATATGTACCTCCACTACGTAGAGTAGCAGTAGGCAACACGATAGAATAATTAGTATTGAGACGATGAGATTGATCTGAAATGTTACGATAAAGGGAAGTAAACATCAATTTATGTGACCAAATAGTTTGTCCATTCAGGGTCCAGGTTATTGGTCCAATTGGTGTGGAACAGTTGGTCCAACACTGCAGATGTAGAGGGTCCCCCACGGTGACGTTCGTTGGAGCTTGCATCCTCGGGAAGCAGGAGGTGACTATAGGCATCGTGGAGATTAGACAGTGCATCAGCAACATCATGTATTCATGTAAAGAGATAGCATGTTTAGGAACATGATATAGCTTGGTATCTTGTGGATACATTATTATTACTGTGGCAATAGGTCCCTGTGCCGTTATTTCAGCAACTTTGGGAGACGTATTCGGGGGATATGTCACCCAAACTTTGGCTCCAGGTTTCTATTCATCTGTAGATCCAAATCTCTGTAATCCTCTTTTTGTTAATATTGTAGGGGGATTCCCCATTTCTATTTTTGGATTTCATAAAGGGAGTACTAGTAATTGTCCAATTCTGTCCCCTTGATTTAGGACAATATCAGTAGTGCTGGTATTTAACAAGATAAATTTTAATTCTCCTTGATAATTAGGATCTGTTACTCCTCCCAGAACATCTATCCCCTTGGTAGCCAAGCCTTAATCTTCCTTGCAATAGCCCAAACGTGTTGGGCCGGAATTCTATCCCTATTTCAGTGGAGATAAGTTTTTGTCCCCCTGGTGGTATATGAATCATAGCAATAGTTGTTAAATCTAATCCTGCAGCCCTGGCCATGGCCCTGGATGGGGCTATGGCCCTATCCAAAAAGGGCCAATATTTTAAGGTAACAACTCCTTGTGAACTGGCTTTTATTTGTGCGGGGGGCGGGGGGGGGCAGGATAATAATCGTAACAGGGGAGTGTCATTTGGCCCTATAGGCCTATTATTTAATATATTTAAGGCTGTAATAAGATGAGTATGCCAATCTCAGAGGGACCCATTGCCCAATTTATGTAGTTGTTGTCTTAGGAGCCTGTTCATTCGTTCAATAAGACCAGCAGCTTGAGGGTAATAGGGTGTATGATATATCCAATCAATATAATTTTTTTTTGCATATGTTTTTACCAACTTACCTGTAAAGTGGGAACCATTGTCACTTTGTATTTGTTGGGGGGTACTGTAATATTGACGAATCAAATTTAAGAGTTTTATAGTATTTTGTTGAGTAGCTGCATGGAATGGGATGGCTATTAAATATCCAGAAAAGGTATCAACAGAAGTACAAATATATGTACAGCCTCGTGATCTCGAAAGAGGTCCAATATAATCTATTTGCCAAATTTGAGCAGGGAAGTTTCCCCGTTTGATTTGCCCGCGATATGGATGTGGAATTTCTCTTCTGTTAAGCTGTTGACAGATAGTACAATTTTTATGGCAGAAGTGATATCATCATGTGTGACAAGGATTCCCCTCTGTATTGCCCACCTGTATGACGTTTGTTCCCCCAAATGTCCACTTTTTTTGTGGACCCATCTCACCAATCCTGGATTGGTGGCTGTGGAGCATATTTGTACCAGCTGATCCACTTGAGCGTTACATTTTTTTTCTGTTGAGATCAAGGGGCTATGAACATCAACGTGGAAAACAGTTATTACAGTAGTTTGACTCCAAGTCCATATATCCTCCCATAAAGGTTGCCCCCATATTTGTTTGTCCCCTATCTTCCATTGTTGATGCCTCCATTGAGGCGTCCAGGTGGCCATTCTCTGAGCTACTGCCCATGAATTTGTATATATATGGCATTGTCACCCTTGTTCTTGTTGTATTGCTTGATATCCACATATAATTCAGCATGTTGGCTACTCATGTTGTTCCCTGTAGTTATGATTGTTTGTTGGGTATTTGGGTTATATGCTGTCGCCTTTCATTTTTGTTGTCCTCCTCACATTTTAGCTGATCCATCTGTAAACCAAGCATGCTTTTTTTGTTCATCAGGTAATGAATCATAAGGTCCTCCCCATTTAATGGGAGATTTCGTCTGGGGAGAGACTAGTGGAGGGGAGGGTTCTGTATTATGTACAGAGACCTGTTTATGTAATAACGAAATTCCTTTAGGCCCAGGTTTTGCCCTATCTTGTATATACCATTTTCATTTTATGATATTGGCTTCCTGAGCATGGCCGATTTTATGGGTGATGGGGTTACTTTGTATCCATGACATAATCGGAATTTGGAGTCTTAGCAGTACTTCAAGATTCAAAGTTAGGCCTTCAGAATCTGTGAGGGCCCAATAGCATGCTAATAATTGCTTTTCAAGAGGGGTATAATGCTCACTAGCTTCTGGAAGTTTTGGGCTCCAAAATCCTAAAGGAAAACGTTTAGATCCTTGTTTTTGCCAAAGGCTCCAATTAGCATAAGAGTTGGTAACATCTACTTGTATTTCTATTGGCCCTTCTTTTATAGGCCATAAATCTAATGTTGTTTGTGTGGCCTGTTTGGCAGCTTCAAAGGCCTCTTGTTGCATTAAACCCCATATAAAATCATATTTTTTCCTGGTTATTTTATATAGGGGTGCCAGTAAATGGCCCAGATGGGGTATGTGTGCTCTCCAAAATCCAAACAATCCAATAAATTTTTGTGCCTCTTTTTTATTACAGGGGGCTGCCAAATCCAATATTTTTTGGCGGACTTGAGGTAAAATTTCCTGTCATCCTGCATTCTATAATATACCTAAAAACTTCACTGTAGTTGCTGGTCCTTGTATTTTAGAAGGGTTAGTTTCCCATCCATTAAGGTTTAATGTCTCTATTGTTTTGACCAATTGTTTTTGTATATTTTCTTCCACTAATCCTTGTAATAAGATATCATCTATGTAATGAGTCAATTGGACTTCTGGAGATAAATCCATCTTTTCTAAGGTTTTAGCTACTTGTCTGTGGCATATTGTAGGGCTATGAATATATCCTTGAGGTAATGGAATAAATGTATATTGATATCCCATCCATGTGAAAGCAAATTGCTCTTGTGCCTCTTCCGAGATAGGTATGGTAAAAAATACATTGGCCAAGTCTACCATCACATACCATGTACCAGGATGATGCTGTATGGATTCTATGAGAGATACCAAAACAGGAACAGCCACCTGTACTGGTGGCATGACTTTATTTAGCTCTCAATAATCTACTGTCATCCTCCATGTTCCATCACTTTTCCTGACAGGCCATATTGGGTTATTCCATGCAGTGGTGATGTGCCTCAGCATGCCCACCGCTAAATACTCATTAATGGTATCAGTAATCTCTTGTTGCCCACCAGGTATTCGGTATTGTTTCCTGTTAATAACTTGTGTGACAATAGGTATGGGTACTGGGTCAGACAATTTTCCTACAATTACTGAATGTATTTTAAAAATCAGGGCTCAAATTGCAAATTGATATCTCCCATCAGATAATTCTAAAGTGAGCCCCTTTAATATGTCAATCCCTATTATATGTTCAGGTATGGGGACTATCATAACCAAATAAGTGCGTTTTGGCAGTTGTCCTATTTGCATAACTATATTGGCAGCGGTGGCTTGAATTTCTTTTCCTCCCAATCCAGTAATGGTGTTAGAGGTGCCCTTAAATTTGGCAGGATTCCCACTAATCAATGTGGCCTTCGCTCCCGTATCTACTAAAGCTCGTACCGTTGTGATAGATCCATTCTTCCAAAATATTTTAATTGGTACATGGAGACGAGCGTCCCATCGAATCGTAGCTGCACTTTCTACAGACACGCGAGCTTGACCTATCCTTCAGTCCCATAATCCAGCCAAAAGGGGATCTGTCATCAAAGGGGCGCTGGGTATTTTGGGCTCCTCAGAGGGAGTAGTCTCGGGGGTTATGTCCTTTCTTGTTTACCTTTTTTATGCTTAATCCCTTTTCTTTATATAGCTTCCATAAATCTTTAGTATCCACCCCATCTATTTGATCTTTGGGGACTCCTGCATGTAACAATGCCATGAACATATCCTTTCTAGATACTTGATCTTTCTTTGCATCTGACTTAGGAGGATGGGGCTTATTAGCTTCCCAATCCCCTAGATCTCCTAGCTGCATAATTTTGTCTGTTATCCCTGCAATAGGGTTTTTGGTTTCGTTCATGAGCAATGTCATTATCACTTGTTTATATGTGGGAGGAGCAGTTTTAATCAATTTGTTGCAAGCTTGGATGCTTAAGCCCATCTCATTTAGGGCTTCACCTGTCCCCCCAAAACTGCTCATTTTATGGTCTCCTCCCTTAACTTCTGTACACAGTCCCTCAGAGTATACCAGGGTCTTTCCGTATCTGGCCACATATCATCCATAGGATATTTATCTTGAGCCCCTTTGACTGCCAATGCCAATAAAGTAGTGCCATCATTTTGTTGGCCATGATCATTCATGGAGTGGGCATTCATGCTCCAATCTCGAAATGCTCCTGTATAACTAGATCATTAGAAAGAGTCACAAATTTGAGTGCATCTCCAGCGTCTAGGTTAATGCCAACGGCTCCCATGTCATATAAACAGACTAGCCAGGTTAAAATGGATTTGCCTGGCTTCTGGGTGGCTCGTGCCAAGATGTCAGAGATTTCTTGTTGTGTGAAATCCTCTGCGACATCCCTTCTAACCAGATACTCACCATTTGATTCCATTCGTCTACGCCATAAAGGGCGGACTTATGAAGGTTTGGGCTGGATCTCTGTTTCGTCGTCAAAATCAGTACCCTCCATGTCATCATCCCACATATCACCGTCCCAGGTATCAGGATCCCATTCGGGACCTGCAGAGGCTATAGCCATATGAACCTTTCTCACATTCACCTTTCCTTTCCTTTTCTTATATTTATATTTGGCCACTCTCACAGCTGCCTTATCAGCTATCTGTTGGTAGTTATGAGCTTGGTCTCCTAGCACATAATTTTGGCATTGAATCAGCGATAGGCGCAACTGCAGATCAGCAATCTCTTTCTCCAAAAGCGCCTTTTCTTTCTGGACCTTATCTCTGTCCTCCATGGCTCGCCGGTAGGCAGTCAACAGACACCATCCCCGTCGTGCCAGGAAAGAAACATTGTCTTTCCCTTTTCTTTCTACTGATTGTAGTGCCTTAGCCACATCCAAACGTTCATACCGGTGAAGCCGGACATCCCAAGACTCACATAGACCCGATCTACGAGCCTATTCAGCAGCCAAAACACAAAGAGGGGGCTCTTCCCATCGGGTATCTCAACAGGCGTTGTTGTCACATTGGACATTTGAACAGGAAAGCCATTTCTTCACCGAATTCTGCTCACAGCGCTAATTATGTTTTAAACAGGGAAAAGGGGTCAGATCGGTCAAAGAATAGCATCTTTCCTGCCCAAAGGACCACTCAGAGCAAATATCTAATAAGTAAGCAATGATTGTTTATTAATAGAGATATACAAAATTAGGCTGAAACAGCTACAGCGAAAGAAAATCAGTAATATATGAGAATACAAGAATGGGAAAATGAAAGTAACATGAAACCTGGTACTCACAACAACCATGCCTTTAGCAGGGGAAGTCCCAACAGCACAGCCAGGCGAGGAGTGCCGGTTGAGAGAAAGGATCCTGGGCAAGGCGTCCCCTCCACGGGTGAGACTCCTGCCCAGGCAAAGCTAAGCAAGGGTTTTTATTTAGGATTTCATCAACGGCACATATGGGAACATCTGGTGTTTCTTTTCTTTAGATGTTAAGTGTTATCTAGTGTGTCCATGCACTGTGACTCCGGGTAATCATCCGGAGCCAACACAGATGGCCAGTCTGTGCCTGTTCCCGACGTTCCTCGAGTCTTGAGACATAAACAATTGCAGTTTGTATTGTGGGAGAAGGGCCAGTTCCCATCACAAGCAACTGCTTTGTATTCCTTCAGTGCAAATGGTTTCTGAGGGTCACGGAGTGGCCATTGTGGCTTTACTCATGTCAATTCAATTGGTGAAATTTTCTGTTCATTCCACCTCTTACCCAGATATTACCTGAGACCCTTTTACTGCTTGGTGACCTCCCTTTGGACCCCACATCATCCTTGAAAGTCTGCTATGCCCAGGGATTTACACCCCCAAGATCTACTCTGCCCTCAACTACAGCTTCCCCTCATACATAATGTGTTTTTACCTGTATGAAACCAGAAATATACTCAGCAGCAGCCCCAACCCCCATATCTCCTCAAAAGAATCCACTTTCACCAAAAAGGATGAGAGAGCAGAGTAGCCTGTAACCACAAACAGAAAGCATGAGAAAGAGGGAGACAAGGGCATGGCACACCCATGGACCCATGGCAAACAACTTAAAAATCTTTAGTAGTTCTTTTTTTCCCCAAAATCTCCCTTAGGCTGTTCAGCCCCTAAGGTTTTCAAACCTAGGCCCCTCCACCCATACAGTGTCTTACCCTGCTGCTCCCTCTTTCTTCTCTCTGCCAAATCCCCTCTCTCCCCACAACATTTTAAATTTCTCCTTAGTTTTACAGAGCAGTTGTGCTGGACCATAGCTCACGGGACCAAACTCATCTTGGTTTAGGGAGTGGGCTTCTCTTTAGCATAACTTCTAATGAGCACAATTGTAATTATTTTTAGTGTTACTATTTGTTGTTGTTGTTTTAATCACACCTTTGGTTACTTCTTCCATTAAAGGTTTTATGATTTTTTTCCCTTCTACTTTCTATCTTTTCACCAAAATTCCTATTAACATCTCCATACCTTTTTAAACAAGAATGTCATTTTTGTTGATGGTGTATATGCATTTATTTCATCTCCCCATGCTAGCTAGTCATTTAATAGTTGTAACCCTTACAGCTTCATTATTTAGTGCTTAACTGCTGCAATGAAGCCCTGTGTCATTTTGAAACTCCCTTTGCCTGCCTGCATTCCCTCACTGATTCTGATGAGTCAGTCTGGGCCAGAGACGCCCAACCTTTCCCTCCCACATGAGAGCGTTTACCAATAACGGCAGCTCCTTTCTTTCCCTGTCTTCTCCTGCATCCACAGTTTCACCATCGTCTCTACCCAAAAGGAAGGGACATTTCAAGCCCACCCCTCTCACGTGCCCTCCCTCAACTGCAGGAGGTGTCTCTGCTCAGAAAAAATCCCTCTACATATCTTTGAATCTCTGGCGTTGTTTTTTTAATACTTAGTCTGGTCCTGACTGCCCCTAAGGTCCCTATGACACAATTATGAAAACGTCCTTTAAAGTCTGAGCAAGATAAACTCCACCAAAAAAATTTCCAGGTGAGGAGGGGTTATGAGAATGGCACATTGAACATATTCTTCAAAAGTGGCCTTGTCACAAAAAAGAAAAGCTGAGAAACTGATCCAGATTAAAGGAGACTGGAGACACGCGACAACTAAATGCAGTGTGTGATTCTAGACTGAATCCTGTAAAGGAGGCTTAAAAAAGAGCCACAAAGGACATTACTCAATAAATTGAAAAACATGGAATATGAATGGGAGATTAGTTAAAAGTTTTATGTCGAGGCTGGCCTGGAGGCACAGGCAGTTAAGTGCGTGTGCTCCGCTGCGGCAGCGGCCCGGGGTTCACCGGTTCGGATCCCGGGCGCGCATCAACCGCACCGCTCGCTGTGGCGGCAAGCCATGCTGTGGCGGCAACCCATATAAAGTGGAGGAAGATGGGCATGGATGTTAGCCCAGGGCCAGTCTTCCTCAGCAAAAAGAGGAGGATTGGCAGATGTTAGCTCAGGGACCATCTTCCTCACAAAAAAAAAAAAAAAGTTTTACGTCAATGTTAAATTTACTGAAGAGGATAACCTGTTGTATGTAAGAGAATATTTTTTTCTTAAGAATCATCTAATGAAATATTCAAGGAGCAAGTGCGTGATGTATGAAACGTATTCTCAAATATTCAGTAGTGTATACATATTTTTCATATATGTGTATGTGTGTGTGTTCATATAGAGAAAAGGAAGGGAGGGAGGAAAGGAGACAGAAACAGAGGAGAGAGATCGCAAATGGATCAACATATTAACAAGTAAATTTAGATAAAAAAAGGGTATATGGTTGTTTATCATCCATGCAACTTTTCTACAAGTTTACTTATTTCCAAATAAGTACATTTCAAAAATGGATCATTGACTCTTTGTCCTGAATGTTACCTAACCTTTAAGATTTCTGGCTTTGACTCCCGCAGCTGCCACCACCACCATACCTAGACCTCGGAAGTGTGCAATGCCAAATTTAAAACAGTTGTCTCAGGTTCTGTCCCAGGCAAGAAACCCAGAATCCTCTTTGCGCATTTGAAGATGCTAACATTTCAACAGGGTTTTACAAAATACTGGAAAAGAGCACTCCCCCTCCAAAAAAAAGATTTTTAGAGACAGCCCTGATGACCTAGTGGTTAAAGTTTGGCACACTCCACTTTGGCGGCCTGGGTTTGGTTCCTGGGCACAGAACCATAGCACTTGTCTGTCAGTAGCCATGCTGTGGTAGAGGCTCACATAGAAAAACTAGAAGGATTTAAAACTAGAATATAGAACTATGTACTAGGGCTTTGGGGAGGAAAGAAAAAAAAGAAAAGTGAGAGGAAGATTGGCAACAAGTGTTAGCTCAGGGCAAATCTCTCCCAGCAAGAAAAAAAAAAGGAAGAGGTTTTTAAAAATTATACACAATATAAAACGAAAAAAGAATAAAAAAATTCAACATGTTTATAGCATGGAACCCTTAATTTCTTTCTTATCTCGTGCCAGCAGGTCATTCATCTTCTGGAGTTTTAAGTTGTGAATTGGTTTGCCAGCACTTTGTCTGCCCTGCTAGTCAGTTACAACTCCTCCAGTGGATTTCTATCTTCCAAAAATGTGTTGACATCTTTTGTCATATCTTCTCCCCTTCTTGTCATCCTCAAGCGCTTATTCTTTTTAAATCCTTTACTTGTTTTAACAGCTTTGTTGAAATATAGTTCACATACCATACAATTCACCCAAAGTGTATAATTCAGTGATTTTTAGTATATTCACAGATATGTGTAACCATCACAACAGTAAATTTCAAAACATTTTCATGATTTCAAAAAGAAACCTCGTGGGGCTGGCCCCATGGCTTAGTGCTTACGTTTGGTGTGCCCCACTTAGGCAGCCCGGGATTCACAGGTTCGGACCTATACCACTTGTCAAGCCATGCTGTGGTGGCGACCCACATACAAAATAGAGAAAGACTGGTAATAGATGTCAGCTCAGGGCTAATCTTCCTCACCAAAAAAAAAGGAAACGTCATAACCTTTAGCTATCATCCCTCCCTCCTCTCATCCCCCTAGCCCTAAGCAACTACTAATCTACCTTTATATCTCTCTAGATTTCCCTATTCTGGACATTTCATATGAATGCAATCTTATGTGGTTGTGACTAGCTTCTTTAACTTAGCATAATGTTTTCAAGATTCATCCATGTTGTAGCATGTATCAGTACTTTTTATTGCAAAAAAAATATTATGTTGTGTGGATAGACCTTATTTTATTTACCCAATCATCAGTTCATGGCCGTTTAGATTGTTTCCACCTTTTGACTAAAATAAATAATACTGCTATGGACATTTGTGTACAAGTTTTTGTGTAGACATATGTTTTCATTTTTCTTGAACATATATATACTTAGAAGCAGAGTTTCTAGGTCATATGGTAACTCCATGTTTAGCTTTTGAGCAACTGCCAGACCATTTTCCAAAATAGCTGCACCATTTTTCATTCCCACCAGCAGTGTATGAAGGTTCCAATTTCTCCACATTCTCACCAACACTTGTTATTATCTGACTTTTTGATTCTAGCCATCCTTATGTGTGTGAAGTGCTATCTCCTAGTGGTTTTGATTTGCATTTCCCTGGTGCCTAATGATGTTGAGCATCTTTTCATCTAATCTTTTACTTTTAGTGGCATTTTGCGAAGGAGAGGAGATAAACAAGTGTGTTTGATCTACTGTGTTTAACTCAAAACACAATAGCTCACTGTAAACGTATGACAAGAAAAGATTTTCTTCTAAATATTTGAAAACTCTCACATAGTGATGACAAGTCCTTATCAACATGTACGGTCTTCTACTTCTATACTCTTTGCTTGCTGTAGTTACTGTGTGATTAAGGGACTGCAACACCGCACTGCATTTGCTCAGTAAGATTACTTTCTGTGTGGGGTTGAGGGAGGAATCCACTCAGATGACTCCTCAGGCTTGACTACAGGGCAGAGCAGAACTGATGGCCGAAGCCTCTAAAGCTCAATGCTTTTCGTCACCGATGCTGTGTCCATCTGCTGTGGATCAGTGTGCTCCACAGGTGGTAAATATCAAAGAAGTGTGAGAGCTGTGACAGGGGCACAAAGCATACGTCTGGGAGATGGATGGCAGGATGATCCAATGGGCTTTTGCCCTTTAACCACAGTGTGGGAGATGGGCCGTATCACACGTGCCAGATGACATCTGTGAAAGCTGAGTGAGGGGTATGTGGGAAGTCACACTGCTCTTGTGCGTGTTTAAACATTTCTGTGATAGACAGCTTAAAAAAATAAAAGAAGTTGGGTGCTTCATAAGGAGAGGGAGGGGATGAGAGGATGCCTGGCAAGGGGGGCTCAGTCCATCAAGATGAGGGTTTAGGTCTCTCAATAAGGACATTTCAGGAAGTGCAATTCCTTTGAGGTTAGGAAGAAACCTCTTTTCATATAACAGGAAAGAAGGAAAGGAGGAATGGGAAAGTGTTTTCATGAAAGTTTTGATGGAAGTTTCCCATCTCATGGCTTCTAGCTCCTCTATGAACGGTGGTCCAGCACACCTGCTGAGCAAGTGGAGATGGCCTGAGTTTGAGGAAAGTGAAGGAGATTTGAAATAACTTTGGGTAGCATCAGAGAGAATAAACTAAGGAACCAGTGACCTAAGTTCCGTTTGCTTTGTTCACGTGTTAGTAAGCATGGGATAATTATTTGTAGAATGAATGAATGATTTCCAGGTAGTGCTGGGGCTAAAGTTATCATGGCACCAGTGGACTTGATTGTGAGAATTACTTCAATAGTGATCAGTTACTTATAGGAAGCCGTTCCTGGAAAAGGCAGAGAGATGGAATTTTTCCAGACAGGAAGGATTAAAGAGGATTGGATGGGGCCCGTTTGTAGTGGAGCTTTTTAAATGTTGGTTACCTGGTTGACCATCAAGTCTACCTTGGAGAGGAGGGAAATGAAGACTAGAGCTTGGTGGATAGACGAGGAGTAAGTGGAAAAATGAATGGCCTGGAGTTGAAAAATTAACAAGGGTCATATAAACCGGAAGAATCATGGATGAGGCCAGAGGGTGGAATCTCAGATTGTGTTAATCCAGATGGCAGAAGCGTTCCTGGTAATAAGCTCTGGAGTGTGCGGCAGTAACTGCACTGGAATGGAAGTAAAAGATAAGACGATGTAGAAACTGGGCTATTGGCTGGTCCATCCATATGGATGTTAGAGAGCTCCATGGCCTCCTCACCTCTTCAGGTTCTCTGCCCTGGGCCCCTTCCCATCTTTTGTCCCTCCCAGGGCCTCAACCGAATCTGCATTCTTTGACCCTAAGCTTCAGACATTTTAGGGTTAATGGCGTAACTCTGGACAAGAAAATATAAATGTGCGAGTGAGAAAGGGCTATGGTAGATATCGGTTTTGTTTTGTTTTTTAGCACTCAGCATTCACAAGTCTTTCTGGAACAACTACCTCAAGTGCCCTCTAGGACACTCACCCCATGTTTGAGTCCCAGTCTGTATAAGTGCAGTTGCCTTCCCTCCAGACCCCTACTGTAAGGGTGGGTAAGTGTGCAGTCTGTGGTGAGCCCCCCAAATATCTGCAACCTGCTGCATAGTCTAAGACTCACCTCTGGTTCCTGAGCTGCAGGTGTTCTGAGAGAGACCTACCATGGCTCCACCAAGGCCGTGGATATCAAAGATGGCACCACCATGCTGATAGGGGAACCTTACACACTAAGGGCAAGATCCTGTGTATTTCCTTCAAGCACGGATAGAAGGAAGGCATCAAGATCACCCTCCATTAAGAGGGTGATGCCATGCCTGACAACATCCCTGCAGATATTGTTTAGTACTCAAAGAACAGCCTGGTACCTTTTTGGTATAAGGCATCAGTGTGCTATGCAGTGCTCAAATCAGCTTCATGGAGGTAGTGCCTGGATCAGTTTGAAGAAGAGGGGGAGCAGGACAGGGTCACAATATGGGGATGAGGCATAATGCTTTGTTCCACCAGCAAGGCCATTCTTTCCCCTCTTCATTTTTCCTTCCCTCCCCACTCCCTCTAAAGCATCTTTTCCTTGTTCTCAGCTTCATTTTCCCCTGGGAGGTAGATGGCTGCCTGGGCAGCATTCCTACCACTGATAGCTCAGTGATGCTTTTGTTCTGTAACAAAATGTCATCTGTTGGCAGTCTGAAGAAATACTCAGGGAGGGGAACCACTTCTCCCAGCTGCCTTTCCAGTAGGGAAACCTCAGTGTCAAGTCTAAAGTATGCTTCCCCAACACATTACCATGACTCACGTGACAGATTCTTAAGTAGCATCTATGCTGTTCCTAGTTCCTCCCCACCAGCCCAGGATCCACTGTAGCAGTACCCCCCCAAACACTCCCATTCAGGGTTCATCCACCTGTGGGATCCTCTGGTCAGTGACTTCTAAATCATGATGAAGCCACTGTTTCTTCCTCACTGTTATTTTCTGAGAAATATACCTGTCCTTGACCCTCTTCAGATGTAGAAGACTTGTCTTCCCTACTGCTCTGAAGGGAGCAGAAGCATTCAGTGAGGGGAAGCTGTGGACTGCTCTACATTTTCATTAAGGCTAAGCTAAGAGGCAGGAGACGGAGTCCATCTCAAACTCACCAGGGAGGAAATGGGCTTTGTGGGGCATGTGATACCTGTCTCTCATCAAGAGCTCCAGGGGACTGGTGACCTTTTAGAAGCCAAAGGAAGCAATTAGTAAGAGCTGAACTGACTCCTTCCTTTCCTGAAGCACAAACTCTGAGTTACCTGAAACCCATGCCCCCAACACAGCACATGGAAAGATACCACTATTATTAGAGAATCATTTATTGGGAAGAATCAATATTGTCCACAAGGAAGGAATTATTTTGGGGTGGGAAATTTTCCTCTCTGGAAATTCTGGAGAAGCATTTTCTGTTGAATCAGCAGAGACAGATCTCTGAACACAGTGCCTTCAGCAGTGGTGGGAACAACTGGAGGTCCCTGGTTGGCTTGACGCCTACAGGTGGGGCCTGGATGGGGCACAGGCTCCCTGCGGGGCACGGATGAGGGATGCTTTTGATCCAATAGCTGGTCCTTAAAGGCCACAACTTTCTGGAGGTGTCTGTCCTCGTCTCTGCTCCGTCTAACTCTTGGATAACTCTGGCCGGCAGAGAGAGCTTCCTGGCGGCAGGACTTGGTGTTTGTCACTTTACAGGAGGGAGCCCTGTAGCTGGAAGGATGGCCCTGGATGGGCTCTGCCCGGGCCTGCACTTCTGCCTTCTGCTGAGTTTTCCCAAACTTCCTCAGGGCAGGAAGGGGCTCTCGAGGACAGGTGGTATCTATCACATGCCAACGCCCCAGTTTCTCCTCTGGGGACTTCCCAGCGTCTGTCATGATCTTCTGAGCTGTGGTCGTCTCAGTCATGGCAGCTCTCCTTGTAACTAGGCCTCTGCTCTGCGCGGGTGATATGGGGCTGCCCTTTTCCTGGGAATTTTCTTGCTTTTTGCATTTTATCCCAGGATTAAACCATTGCAAAAGGTCATTCATTTTTTTTCTGAAGGTTTTAGGAGGAGGCTGTCCCTTCTGTGATGGGGTCTGGGAAGACTTGCTCCCAAGCATCTCCTCTAATGCCATGTCCTGAGTAGGGAAACGCTTCCTTCTAGGTTGGGATGTCCCCAACCCTGTGTCCCCTCCACCACACTCTTCTGCTTTGGGGCCTGGAGTGCTCACTCTCTCTGCAGCTGGTGGGAAATTCTTATCCTGGCACCTCCTTAAGACATGCTTAGGGACCCAGGGCTCCTGCCGCTGCTCCACACCGATTCCTCTGTTCTCCAAATGGACATGCAGCACCTGGGAAGCTCCTGCGTCCCCGCTAGAGACACCCTGGGCATGAGTCAGTGAGGCCTTGTCAGTCAAGCTCTCTGAGGCAAGGGACCTGTCAGTGGGTTGGCCTCTCACCTGCCTCTGCTCCCTCTTCTCCAGTTTAAACTTTAATTCACTCAACAGCTGTTCTTTAAGGTCTGATGATTTGGGAACTGGTCTTCTTGGTGGGGGGCTTTCAGTGGTCCCAGTAGTTTCTACTTTACTCTCATTCACATTTATCATTTGGGAGCTTCCTGGCTTGCTGGTTGTCAAGATGTCACCAGTTTTTGATTGAAGAGCATTGAGCTCCTTGGCCCTGAATATCTCCCTAGACACGTTGAGCATGGAGAGAGGTTCTGACTTCTTCTCCATCTTTTTGGCCTGTCGTGTTTCTACTCCATCCCTGGAAATCACATTCTTTTCCTTTGGTTCATGTCCGGCCCCAGCTTGCCTTGCAGGCAGCCTTGGGGGGCATCTGTTGCCTAGTTGAGTCTGTCTCTGACTTGCTTTGCCTGTGATGCTGTGTGTGACAGGCAGAAGGGTCTGTTTGGCACCCTTACTTCTCTGAACATCCTCTGCAAGCTCTTGGTTGATGCCAGAGGGTGATTGTCTCGAGGACCCCTGTCCTTTCTTGCCCACAGATGAGGTGGCAGGGCCAGGACGATCCCGGACAGGGGCTGAATTTGTTGTTCCCACTTTGTCTCCATGAACAGATTTAGAGCTTCCTCTAAGGGGCTTGAAGCCCCCAGATTTGGAGTCCAGCTCAGAAATCAGGTTGGTTGAAGAGGGAAAGTGGGAACAGGATAAGGACTGGGATGCGTCTTCCAATTTAGAGATCCGTATGGATTCAAGGACCCTGCAGGGAAGGCCCCACAGCATTCTCATATGAAACTTTTTAATATGGGCTTCCAGCATCTGCCGTGCACTGGAATCAATGAAGGAAAGCTCCTGGAAAGTATCCAGGGTGTAGTTCCCACCCACTGATGGTTTCAAATTTCTCTGTTTTTTTGGGGTGTGGGATTTTTCAGAAAGCAGCAGTGTCTGCTTGATAGCATGCTGTGAACTATGCACAGTCCCAGGAACCCGACCCTCATTGATTTCCTCAAACTTCTTACTCAAATATACTTTCAGGACATTTTCAAGTTGTTTCTGAACTAGACTGCCCCCCGAGGCCCTTGAATTTTTCCCTGACAGACTCGCCATGTGACTACCTAGGTCTTTCTCAGAGTCATACCCCAGATCCTTATCTGAAGACCTCTCTGAGTCACTCAGCAGATGAGCTTTTGGGCCATTCTCTGGGCTGTGTTGCTGATCCTTCCCCCCATCCTTCTCTAGCTGAAGCAGTTCTGAGCTCCTTTCATGGAAGCTTTCGGGTTGGCTCAATCTGACATTTAGATTTTTGTTCACAGAGACCCGTGAGAGTCCACGATCACTCTCTGACTCAGGTATCTCTGAAAAATTGCTCGGAGGTATCATCAGTGACAGAGAGTCACAGATCCTGCAGGGCAGGCCCCACTGATGTTGGATGAGCCGCTTTCGAAGGTGATCATCTAGTTTCCCTCGAAGCTCCTCACTGAGAGGAAACTCTCCAGGAAGGATGGATATTGAAACATGGGCTTGGGAGCCCTGGTGATAAGGAGAGTTGGGAGCTGAAGGACAAAAGTCTTCCTGAGATCTGTGGACCACAGAGGGTAAACCCCACAAACTTTCCTGTTGCTTCTGCAATACGTTCCATTCCAGGTGTTGAATTTCAGATGAGGTGAGAGACTCTGATTCATTATGGGGTCTATGGAAACTCACTCCATAGGTCTCAGTCTGGGCTAGAGGACCAGATGGTACGATTCGGGGTGAGGATTGAAAATGGGCCTGGGGCTGGACCGGAGTGAGAGGTAGGGGTTGGGATTGGGGCAGGGTTTGAGGCAAGGATTGAGGCTGGATCTGAGGCAAGGACAAAGGTAGAGGATGGGGAAGTACTGGTGGTTCTTGGTCCATGGGGGCATTCGAGATTCTATTGAAAATGATGATTGAGGAACAGTCACCCGAGACATGGTCAGCAGTGGACAAGGACTCGCTGTGCAGAGATGGGAGACCCCAGAAGAGCTGGACACGTTTTTGCTGTAAATGGTCCTCTGGGGTCTTAGGATACAGGGGCTGCTGGTGCACGTGCAGCTCTTTTGGTTTGCCTTTGCTGCTCCAAAAAGGAAGAGAGACTGCCGGGTCATGTTTATGAGCAATTGACTCCAACATTTTCTCTGAGGAATTTAGTTGGTAGTCTGGCCTAAGTTCTTTTGGAAAAGAACCCCTTTTCTTTTCCTTTTCCTCCCGTATCAGGAAATCACTCCTCTTTTGGACTTGTCTCTCTAGGAGTGCCAGGATATCGGGGCTGAGAAATGAGAGGTTACCAGGCTCTCCAAGGTTGGTGGCAGGGTCTCCCCCAAAAGAGGCCTCTGAGGAATGGGGGGCAAGAAACTCTTGATCAAAATCACATTGTGCCAAGGTGGAAGGGAACAAGTCTTTGCCATGAGCTTGCCGTGAGGAGAATTCTGAAACTGACAGGCTTGAATTGTCAGTGCCTCTGATTATTGGGACACAGGTGGACAACTCACCAGGGCTATCTGGAGATGAGTTCTCCGGGACAGGCTTCAATAAGGCGGAAATTGATTTAGATTTAGTGGTAGTTAAAGGGCGGTCTGGCGGTGGTGAAACAGACAGGGTTAGTGGTGTGTGATAACAAGCCAGTGAATCAGTGGGATTCATTGTCTGGGACAAATCTGGTAAAGAATTGATATCTTGGCAAAGAGTGGGGTCAAGAGAGAAGATGGTATGCAGAGACAAAGTGGCCTCTGGTTGGAGAACAGGATCTGCTGTCTGAGTGTCATGTGGTAGGAGAGGGGGAGAGGCAAGGGGTTGGGGTGGGGAATGGTCCACTAGGAATTTGGACTCCAACGGAAGAAAAGGCTCTGGTGGCAGAGAGTGACCTGGTGGTGAGAGTGAAAGAAAATCAGCTGAGGGTGTCATTGGATTAGGTGAGAGAATGGAGGGGGGCGGTGAGGAAGGCTCAGGCAGAGTGGCTGGTATTAGGTTTCCTGGAGGGACTTCTGAGAAGGCAGAGGACACAGTGAACAATGACTCAGTCACAGAAGCTGTGGAAGTCAAAGAAGACACAGAGAGAGTATCGTCTTCTAGGTCCTCCAGGAATAGCAGCCGATTGACCTCTGCAGTTGTGCTGTTACACACCTCACAGGAGGAGTCTGGACATAACAGTTGACGAATGTGGGTGGTATTATGATGCTGGCCCAGGGGGCTGTGAGAGACAGAAGGTACAAAGCTGCAGCCAGGACCAGAAGAAGGAAAGGAGGATCTACTGGTCTGGCAGGGAAGGGGCCACTTGAAGCCTGCTGCCCCTTCACATTGTCCCACATCCATGACTTCACAATACACTCAAGAACCCTCACCCCAAGGCCTTCATTCACATACCTGTTCCTATGGTTACCCCCTCCCATGACTAGGGCAGGCTGCACTGAATCCCTGGAATTGCATAGAATATGCTAAAGAGGGATCAGGAAAGAGAGAGAAAGACTAGTTACCTTTTCAGAATAGCAATCTTCTTCCTTTCCTCCTCTGTTTCCCTCTCGTAATATCTCCAACCTGGGAAACCAGAACAGTGGGTTTTGGAGGGAGTAGGGAGAAGCATGGTTGTTAGACAGGAGTCCCTTTATAGGAGACCCTTGGGATATTAGACTCTGAAAGCCCAGAGAATCAATAGATGAGGTCAAATCATCGGTGATGATATTAACAAGGTTCATATGTGTATGTTGCTTCATTTGTAAAGTACTTTCACATACATTATTTCATGTGATGCTCAAAAACACCATGTGAGGAACTCAGGTCAATGGTTACCTCAAAGAGGAATCTGATCATCCAGGAAGTCAAAGTACTTTCACAAGGTCAGGAGACAGAAGTTCTGACTCTCGACGTCTCACATGGCCACCTATTAGGCAACTCCCATTGCCCAGGCCCATCACTGCTTCATGCCCAGAGGCGAGCAGAACAGGAATCTGAGAAGTGTCTCAGGGTTCTGACTGCCTTCCCATGAACCTCTCCTCTGAGGGCCCTGTTTTCTGAGAGGGATGGTATCTAGCAACTGACATCTTCAGAGATCATGGACCTGGGATCTCATGGAAAGGACAGGAAGGGTCACCCTTGGAGAGCTCAGGTGGAACAGGCAGAACTTTACCTCTCGATGTTCCGCCTTTCCTTCTCCTCTTGGCTCTGCCCTGACGCTGAGAACAAAAAGAAAAGAATGAGGGGCTGGGGCTCATTTCTCTCCCTTCTCTGAACTCTAGGAAACTCCTAGAGGTATCCAAGAATAATATTACTCTCTATTTTAATTAATAGAACTTTGTGTTCCCTCCTTTAATTAATTTTTAAAGGTGATAAAATATTTTCAGTTTTTCTTTTGTTGGAAAACTCAAAGAAGCATTTTTGTCTATGAGGTCCACACTTGATATTCTCAGTCAGAAGTCCTATGCTCAAGGAGGGTGTAGCATCTGAGATCAGCAGTCCCATCTGTGCCCCCTCAGATAGGACCCTGTATCCTGTGACAGAGCTTGGGCTCCAGCCTCTGCTCAGAGGCTCAGCCCTGCTCTCCTGATCTGCCCAACATGAAGGAAGTTTTGGTCAAGTGATGCCTGACGTGGGAATGTCACTCATGATCAAGTGCTGGGAACTGTCTTCTCCTGCAGAGATCCCAAACTCTCTAAATAACCCAATCCAGGACTACAGAATCACTGAGTCTGGGATTTTATCCCAGAATCCTCCACCACACCCAGGTGGTCTGTGAGCTTCAAAGTGAAACAGTCCCAGCTGAATCCCCAGCCCTGCCTGGCTCATTCCCCTGGAAGGATGATTTCTACCCTCTACTCAGACTTTCCATCTTGGGTGTCTCTCTGAGCCAACCAAACTCATTTTAAAATGTGGCAGTAGACATGCAAACAACAATAAAGAGTCCCTGTTGGGGGCTTGCTCAGGGTTCCTTACCTTTTTGCTGTCTTTGGTTTTCCAGAAGTTTGGTAAAGTTGGAATCCCCACCAGGCAGCACAGAAACAGAATGAGCAACCCCAACCCACACAGGAAGGTGAGGTTGGAGTCAGTATCCAAGAATGTTGAGCCAAAGCTCAGACAGGACTCAATAGGGCTATTCAGAAATGAGAGAACGTTCCATTGACTGAACTCCATTGTCTGAATCGCAAGACTGCCTAAGGCAACTGAGCTCTGAGAGTGCAGGTGCCTGACTCTAGTCCCAGGCCTGCATCACAGAGCATTGAAGAGTCACAAAGGGTTTCAGAGGGTGGGGGAGGGGACAGCATGAAGAGGTGTGCCCACAGCCCCTCCCCCGTCCACCAGCCTGGCAGATCTCTCCACCCCTCCTGGGCCCTCTAGGTCCCTCTGCCCTGCCTGCCATCCTGTTTTCCAACTCCACCCTTTCACCATATCATATATGTACCTTAAATTTTCTGCTTGTTCCGTCTGTACTCCAGATAGTACCTGAGTTCTTCCTACTGTTTGGAGAACCTGACTTGGGTCTCACCAATTCTGTTGCCTTGAAAGTCTGAAACGCTGCCTGGAATTTCTGCCTGTCCCCAGACATTTACACTCAGGATCGTATACATCCTCAAATCCATCTTTCCTATGGAATGTTTTTGCCTTACATGAACCCAGATATAGAATTTAAAGTTCTGCTACACTTACTCAGTTTTGTGAATATTCAATAGCGAATTTTAGTTTTTTGCTTCAGTCAGCCTTTACCATCTTCATTCAGAGAGGCTGACAAATAATTAAAATGAATAATTCTTTATTCAGCATTCACAAGACTAAAATCCATACAGGTGTGCGTCACTTAATGATGGGGATACGTTTTGAGAAATGAGTCCTTAGGCAATTTCGTCGTTGTGCGAATATCATAGAGTGTACTTATGCAAACCTAGATGCTATAGCCTCCTACATACCTAGGCTCTATGGTACTAGTCTTATGGGACTACCATCATACATGTGATCTGTTGTTGACCAAAATTTTATTATGAGGCACATGATTGTATTGGGGATAGAGTCTCTTATGGCACTAGGTCCATTTTTGCGCACCGCCCAGAAAGCCAATCACAGAGATGATGAGATTGCAGAGAGAGAGAGAGGGTTTATTAATCACAAGGCAGCCGAGTGTGGAAATGGGAGAATAAATCCCAAATCAGCTTTCCCGAAAATAGGGACTCAGGGATATTTATGGGGTGGGGTAAAGGTGGTCTGAAATGACTGGGTGAGGAGAGATGAGGTAATTGATGATCTGCTCAAGCGTAGTCAGTCTTCATGCCTCTTCGTAGGATGCGTGTTCACAGAATGGTGGCATTATCATGCCCTGAGGGTGGAGTTTTAACCTCTTGCCGTCAAAAGATCGCTTATTGGACACATGTCTGCTTGGGTCCAATTGATGAATTGGTGGTCTCAATCCAGTCTGAAGTGGACAAGGAGTTCAATTCCTGAAAAAAATAGCTCAAACACCCATTACCATGGTGACTCAGGTTCCAGGGAGATGTTACCTATAGGAACCTAGTGGGAGTCAGATAGCATATTGCCTAAACAGTACAGTTAACATTGGGTAAGTTTATCATGCAGATTTAAGTCCTCGCTTTCCCTTTTGATAAGTTTCTAGGTAAGGCCGTCCCCCGCTTCTTCCTGGTACAGGGAAGAATGTACCTTTACAAATGGAGATTTCCTTTCCAAATGTAAATGTCTCTTAAAATGGTAACAGAACTAAGAATGGGCTTAGCAAGGACCCTCCAAGTACCTGGGGATGTGTATGGTGATGGCCTGTTCTGGGGGCAGGCCTCCCATCCCAAATTCTTTTGGTCAGTTAGTGGGGGTGGGGGCCAAACTGTCTTTCAGGCAGAGACATATTTTGAGGTGGCAAATTCTGATCCCCCATAGTTACTAGCTGCTTAATCATCAAGGGCTAACTGTTTGCCGGTTTCAAGTAGGGGCATCGGTGATGTGGAAGTGAACTGCCAGATGGCCAGGTCCTCCGTTTTGCTTATGTTGTCGCCTCTAGAACTGAATTTTGAGTATGATGGCAATGGTTGTGCTGCTGACTGTAGCTGAATCTGTCTGGAATTTGGTTTCACAATAAAACTTAGTACTTTTCTCCCTAACCTCTAGGACACTGTGAAGTTTAATGATATCATGAGGCTTGGTGCAGTGGACTTTGAGAGATATGTTGCTCTGTCATACAAGCTGAGACAGTGGCACTATCTACCCAAAGCCTTTGTGTTTTAATAGACCTCTCAAATCAACTTTTCAGAAACAAGTCTGTAGCTGGAAAAACCTGGGACCCTGTCACTGTAGCCGAATCAATGAACACAGTGACCTGGGATCGAGGAAAAGAAAAATGGTTTAATTTTGCCAGCAAAATGGGGCTGCGGTGGGCTCGTGCCCCAAGACCCACAGTCCTCCTGAGGCATTAGGAGTTGGGATTTTTAAAGGAAAGTCTGTGGGAAAGAATGTACTTTTCGTGACTGTGATTATTTGCTGAGTAGGAGTATTGTATGGGTCCCAGACCTTCTGGCACCAGGCCAGCTGTTATCTCTATCTATAGCAGGAGATTTAGGGCCCCATAGATCAATCTTCCCATGCCATGCAAAATTGGGCCCTAGAGAGAGGAAGGAAACTGCCGCCAATTAATGATTACAAAGTTTACAAGGTTTTATTTATTTATTTTTATAATTTTATTTATTTATTTCCCCCAAAGCCCCAGTAGATAGTTGTATGTCATAGCTGCACATCCCTCTAGTTGCTGTATGTGGGACGCGGCCTCAGCATGGCCAGAGAAGCAGTGTGTCGGTGCACACCCGGCATCCGAACCCGGGCCGCCAGCAGCGGAGGGTGCGCACTTAACCGGTAGGTTTTAGATGGAGGAGGGGGAGCTGTGGCTTTGCAGTTCAGTGTTTTCGCATTAGCCTGCCTTTGGCCAAGATAAAGGAAGCTACGGGTGTCCTCCGTTTGTTTGTCTCCGTGTGATGAATGGTAGAATTGGCACCAGGGAGCCAAGGAGTTGGGGGGCTTCAGCTTCTTGATAACTTTTGGATATCAGTTTCCCTGTAACAAACCTCAATTACTCAAACTGGTAATTACCCAGAACTTCAGTGCATAATGATTTATTACCTCCATTTGCCTTGTGGAATTCAGGGATTCAAAGGCTAAAGCAATCAATATCTACATGTGAATGGACCTTAGAGAAGCAGGGAAGGGGAATAAGGGCTTTTTAGTTTTTAACTCCATATATGCTGGATTCAACACAGGGGAACTGATATCAGGGCCAGCATCAAGTTCTTTTTGTAAGGCCAGGATTTCGTTAGAACATCAGTGTACCTAATATTAAAGTAGTGCTTTCTGGTTTTCCATCAAATTTTCCAGACTTCTTTATTTGCCCTACTGCTCAATAAATTTCTAGTTACTAGAGGGAACATGAATGAGAAAGAGAGCCTTTGTTGAGGTTATGGAGTGAGGGTGGTTTTCCAGAATATTCCATGATGATTTGAAAATTAAGAACTCTATGCATGACACGGACACATTTGCACTGCCCAGGTTGTATGAGACTTTTCTTATTTCCCTCTAGTGCTTTCTCCACTCTGCCCTGTGGATTTCTACAACATCATTTTCACATTTGGCAATTGTTCCTCATTTAATGAATGATGACTATGGCAAATGTTGTATTAGAAATATTTTAAAATGAGTAAAGACATTGTATTATTAAATGTAACTGCTTTATTTCTTCACATATTCACAAAAGATGCCATAGATCTTATTTGAAGTTTTAATAAATTAGAAAAATCACCACCAAGGAATAAGGTTCTGATTATTCAAGTGGCCACACTAACCAAAGACTGATCCACCCATTTTTTTTTTTTTTACCTCTTCCTCTGAGAGATGCTCATCTCAGTGCTAGTTTGTCTAATAGAGTCTAAATCAAGGATCAGCAAACTATAGGCCAAATCCAGCCAGCAGCCTTTTTCTGTGAGTAAAGGCAGCCCCGCCCATCCACGTGAGTACTGTCCACGCTGCTTTTGTGCACCTCAGGACCTTTGCACCTGCTGTTCCCATTACCTAGATTATCCCCTACCCCTATCAACCCTCTTCTCCAGGCTGACTCCTACCTTCCTTTTGGATTTTTAGGTAATCCTCCCTTGAAGTTAACATTAAGTGTTTTCTAACCCTGCAAAGTCGCTATTAGGTCTTCCTATTATAAAACCTCATAGCCACCAGTATTTTTCCTGCATAGTACTTGCCACAACTGTAAGTGATGAAGTTATTTTTGTGTATCTTTCTCTAATAAGCTGTCTAGTAAGCCCAATGTCTGAAATTATTCCCGGATAGTATTAATTAATTAATTAATTTTTTTGTGAGGAAGATTAGCCCTGAGCTAACATCTGATGCCAATCCTCCTCTTTTTTTTGCTGAGGAAGATTGGCTCTAAGCTAATATCTATGGCCACCTTTCTCCATTTTGTTTGTGGGATGCCTCCAGAGCATGGCTTGATGAGCAGTGCATCGGTCTGCACCTGGGATTCTAACCTACAAACTCCGGACAACCAAAGCAGAGTGCGCGAACTTAACCACTGCACCACTGGGCTGGCCCAATTAATTGCTTTTTTCCCCAGTGTATGAGCCTTATTTTCTTGTTTCTTTGCATGTCTTGTAATTTTGGTTAACAACTTGACATTTGAAATAATATAATATAGCAATCAGAAAATTTTTATTACTCTGGAAATCAGATTCTCCTCCTCCCCAGAGTCTGTTGTTTCTGTTTTTAGTTTTTGTTGGTGTTTGTTGTTTAGTGATTTTTCTGAAGTAATTCTTTAAAGTCTGTATTCTTTATCATGTGTGGTGGCTGATGTCTCTGCTCAGTTAGCTTAGTAGTCAGCCAGTGATTAGACAGAATATTCCCTAAATATCTGGAACCATTACTTCCCCCAATCTTTACCGAGCTACTTTCTGTGTTTATTGGGGAATGCCTTCAGCATTCATCCAGGCATGAATGTTTCCAACTCTGTCTTGGCTTCCACTTCCTATTTGCACAGAGCCTCAAGGGCAGCCAGTGACAAGTATTTTGGGCCATCTCAGGTATTTTCAGAGCTTGCATACAGGCTTACTTATGCACATGGCTTTCTATATTCCCAGGAATATGTTGGAACTTTTAAAAGCATAATGCACACATCATTTCTCAGCCTTTCCTTTTGAGTTGTTTGGTTAGTATATTGTTTGTGTCAGCTGTTCTCCATTGCTGTAAGCAGCTGTGCTATTAAAATTCTCACCAATTGCTCCCTAAGGAGAAGCACTTAGCACCACTAAGTTTGATTGAGGTCAAATAAAGACAAACCATTTGAGTGGGGTTTTCCAGGGAACCAATAGTCAGGCAAAAAAATGACAGTTCTTTGGGAATGAGGTCCTGTCTGTTCCTCCCAGTACCAGGAATGTAGGCTGTTATTTTTAAGGTGACCACTGAGCTGGGGAAGGGGGATGGGACTAAGGTAAGTTAAAACACTACAAAGCTCACTGTTCTTACAAAGATTCGGCTGTTTTGTTTTGCATAAATTCACCCAGGGTTGCTTCAAGTCAGAGTTCTAAAGAAGTTGATTGGCAATTTTTGCCAGTTTTTTCATTGCTTTGATGGAGGGGCCCATTTTTGAAGGTCTTTACTATGCTATTTTTACAGATCCAGCTTGGAAATCTTCAGTTATCATGAAAATCTTCAAATGAGGAGCAAACCATTTCTCTCCAAATGGCAGATAATAAGATGTTCTAGAATGAGACAGCATTTTGAAAGTATATATATGGAATGATAGCTCCATGAATGTTAACTGATGTTTTACCAAAAAAAGTCTCATAATCAAGTAAGTTGCATAACATTGGGTTGAACAATGTTTAACAGACTTCCTTATTGCAGGACTTCTCAGTGATTCTGATATACAAGTCATCTATCATAAATCTCTATGCAGAAGATAATATGCCACATTTTTTAAATTTACCAAAAAATTAAACTATTTTTTCTGCAGGTGCTTTGTGGGACTGGTGTTCCAAAGACTAAGTGAAACACACTGTCTGAGATGTCATTCCTGTCCTCTAAGGTTCTGTAGTCTGGATTTGCACTGTCTAATATCATAGCCACTAGCCACATATGGCTCTTGATCACTGGAAATGCAGCTAGTCTGAATTGAGATATGCTGTAAGTATAAAATACTGGATTTTGAAGACTTAGAACAGAAAAAAATATTTTTTTAATTGATTACATATTGAAATAATAATATTTTGAATATATTTACTTTAAATAAAATATATGATTATTAAAATTATTTTGACCTATTTTTTTTTTTTTTTGTGAGGAAGATCAGCCCTGAGCTAACATCCGATGCCAATCCTCCTCTTTTTGCTGAGAAAGATTGGCCCTGGGCTAACATCTGTGCCCATCTTCCTCCACTTTATCTGGGATGTCACCACAGCATGGTTTGACAAGCAGTGCATCGGTGCGTGCCTGGGATCCAAACCTGCAAACCCCGGGCCACCGCAGCAGAGCGCGTGCACTTAGACGCTACACCACCGGGCTGGCCCTCATCTATTTCTTTTTACTATTTTAATATGGCCACTAGGAAAGTTAAAATTATACATATGGATTGATTTGTATTTCTGTTGGAAAACACCTCTCTAGACCTTTCCTGGAAATATCTTATCGTTATTTGAAACCAGGTCATAAACTCTGTATCTTGTTTATCAACTCTGGGAAGTTACAGGTTTATGTATCTTTAGCTCTTAAAATAGTGTATGTACGGTACAAAAGAGACAGAGAAAGTCATTATATTTCCTTAATACTGAGTTTTCTTTCTAAAGAATCCTGATAATAATAAATGTGACCAAAAAAAATGAAGATATTCAAAAAGGAGAGTCTGGCTAGTGTATACCTCCTGTTCTGGGGCTGGCACTTCTAAATATTAAATGTATCAATTATACCTGATATGTATTGCTGTTTGAACAAGGATTCTGGCTAATTAACATTACTTACAGGAATGGCATGTACCCTGACAATGATACTTACGATTACTTGTTTCTTACATTGTGCATTTGACTTTACTTAACATTAGTGAAGGTAGCCCTGCACCCAAGCATAAGGGAGAATTCTCCTCAGGTGGGTAAATGTAGGGCCCTTTGGAATGACTGGAGTGGCCTCCATTGGAAGAGTGGTCTAATAGTTCCAATATCCTGGGGAAGGGCAATTATGATTTGAGAGTGTAAAAAGGAAATGCTGACTGAGGAGGAAAGAAAGATGGTGGTTAAGAAAGCATGAGTTGAGAGGTGTCAGAACCAGTCAACTAATACCCTGGGAGGTAGCCGTGTAAGGAAACTGAACAAACTAAACACCAATAGGAACTATCTTGAGATCCCAGTCTTGGGGCACACTGCTCAGAATTGACGTATTGAGACCATTCTCCCTTAAAGAACCCAGTGGGCTTCAGCAGAGATCTGGATACATAAGCATCACTGCCGCAGGAGACCCTGGAATCTACTGAATTGAGAAAGATGAGTCTTCAGCATCACCCCTTGTGGAAGCAGGAAGCAACAGCAGTAGTGGACTCATGAGCTTCCAGTCTCTTCACCTGGGTGAAACTGGACAGACCTTCCCTCCTCTTTAGACTATGTAAGGCTCCAGGGTTCCGGGATAATTTAACAAGAAGGTACACCAACTAGGAAGAAAATGGATTTCCTATAAATGAGGCAATTCCTGCCTTGTGTAAGCAATTCACTAGAAAAGTAAAGTGATATGGACCATATTTTAATTCCAAGTTTGTGGGGGAGTTCATATCAGACTATACACAATACACCATTTGTATATATCCCTCTTGGCAAATAACTCTCCCCTCAGTTGATCGGATAAATTTCCTCCATTCATATTTTCATTTATCATGTATTTTCTCCTTCTAGAATCTATAGAGATTCATTTTGGCCTATAACATCATAGTCTATGTTATAGATTCACAAGGTGCCCATAAAATGATAAACTGAAATGTATAATTAACATTAACAACATTAACATTTCATAATAATACATTTTCTTAAAGCAACTGGATAAAAAAACAAGATTATTTGTAAATGTCCTACCCTCTTTTGCTTATCCCTGTAGAGCTTAGGTCCAGATACTTGAGCTGGTGGCAGCTTCTTGCCAATGCATGGACTCCTGCATTAGTTACTGTTGGCATGCACTCACATCAAGATACCTGTAGAATTTAGGTAAAAGGATTTAGTAGGGACTTTTCACAAATTGGCACACTCAGCTTCCCCTGTCCTAGCTAACAGGACAAGAGTTGGTGGGATTCTATGTGAAGAAACATTAGCTTCATATTTAACTAACTAGCTGAGAGGACACTTCAGTGGACTTTGATGTTATAAAGAAGACACACACCAATGTAACTCAAATCACGTTGAGCATTGCCCAAGTCTCATTTTCCTAACAAAAAGCTCTGTCTTCTATTCTCCTCACATCTACTTGCTGAAGTAACATGAGCTCTAAGTATCCAAACAAGTTTAGCCTTACCTAGATTTTCACAGAATGTTCTGATCATGAGTTATTTTAAAAAGCTGTTAAAGACAATATAAACAAGATGTCCATGAGCAGAGTTCAAATAAAGCTCAAATGTTTTTGCTGCTTTTGTTCTGTAGGATCCCAAAAAAGGGAAATCCCAACTCCAGTCTCGGGAAGGCGCGGACCCACAGACACAGAAGACCGAGCTTGATGCAAACGCAAGAGGTTTATTAGGCGGAGCTCCGGGTCGACACGTATCTCTCCCAGGAGACAGAGGAGTCGACCCTGGACCTTAAAGGGCAAATTCTTATATAGGGTTTGGGAGCACAAAGCGGGAAAAGGTTGGCGCAGTCTTACATGATTGGCTAATTTAAAACATTTAAACAGTTACATTTTATGGCGCGAATTGCTATGGCGCGAAGCGATTATCAGGTTACACACACGCGTCCCCATCTGGACCCCCTCCACCCCGACCCTCCCAAACTTATCTCTCTGGAGCACTCTCTTGTTCTCAATTTTTCCCCGAACAGTTTAGGGCGAGTCTTCTATGAATAGAGTCAGTCAGGATCGATAAACGTTCCCCCTTATACCAGGAATCCTTAGGGTGTGGAGGTGCCCGTATCTAAGGTATTAACTTTTTAATTTTTAATATAATTTTTACTTCCTTCAGTTCAAGTATTTTAAGTATCAAAATCAAGAAAGTGAATCAAGACTTTTCTCAATAAAACTATTTGAGAAATCATTGTTGAATTTTTACAGGAGCAAAACTAGCTTCAACTTTCATAATAGGGAAGAGCTTATGTACAAACATCTATACAGATATAATAATAACTATTTTACTTTTTTATTGTTTATATTATTTATATTTTATATTATTAATCTGTTTTCCTCTTCCATCTCTAAGTTCACTTGTGAAGTAAGTTTACAACTCTTCAAGTTTATAAGATAAAAATCACCTCCAGAGTCTTCTCTTCTAGGGTCTTATTTCCCGAAACCACCACACGTTACCTGCCTTGCTTCTCCAAGGAAGCAAATGGCCATTTCTGAAAGCCTCTGCTTGGCTTGGATGGGAGCCATGGGTTAGAGCCTGTAATGAGGGGTGCGCTGCTGGCAGCAGGAATGGCATTGCTTGCCTTTTACTCCCTTTGCCTTCTTCTAAAGGAAAGAGGACATTCTTGGGAATTGGAAAGTTCACTAGATGGGTTCAGATGATGGAGTCAAAAGTATTGGCTTCATGCACTTGTTCTATGATGTATTCCATGACATTCCTTCCCTTCCCTCTTAGAAAGCAAACTTTCATAGAACCAGGGTACCTTTATCTATTTATACTGTATATTAAAGATTAAAACAGTTTTCTCTTTTAGGAAAAAATAGCATAGGATGTACAGCCAGATGACTTGATGTGGAGGCCGACATTGTCATTTACTAATTAGGTGAATTTGGGCAAGTTACTTAATTCCTTTGAGCTCTGGTTTCCCTTGGAAAAAAAAAAAGAGAATAACTGCTTATCATTTAGAGTTGCTATGATGATTATACGTGTGTCTGTGGGAGTGCTAATCAATAGAAAGCAATCTTATTAGAGAGGTGGCAGATTGATGGATTTCCCAGCTGTTACTCTGTCTCCCAGGTTTTCAGTAGCAGCAGGAGTGACTATTTTGTGCAGTCCTTGATGCCCCTGCTGGTGTCATTTGCGGTCCCAAAGTTCTCTTCCACGAGAGAGAGTTTGGCGTGAACATTGCTCAGTTGCTAATACTTATTGAGTGTGGTGGAGAGAGCATTTGTTAGTCAGATGACTGGGGATCTAATTCCAGCCCTGCCATTGCCTAGTTGTGTGAGCTTGGGCAAGTCATTGCACCTCTCTGGGTATCGATAATATCCTCATTTTTTAAACAAGTGTTTGGACTAGAGGATCTTTAAGGTTTTCTTCAGTTCAAAAATTCTAAGTCTCTCGTTAGTTTTGAAGTTATATAAGTTATTGATCCTTTTTGACTCTTAGGTACCTCAACTATAGAATCAGCAGTGGCTATTTATTTTTAGTGGCTGCAAAATTTTTTGATATTCCTTCCATTGAGAGGTGAGATCTATGTGCCCTCCTCTATAAAACTGGGCATGCTTGTCACTACTTCAATCAATAGACTGCAGAGGAAATGACCCTACATGAATTCCGAGGCTAGTTCATACAGGATGATGCAGCTTCCTCCTTGTTTCCTGGGATAGTCATGCTACAGCCTGAGCTGCCATGTAAGAAGTATCTCTATCCTGAGGCTGCCACGCTGTGATGAGGCCCAAACTATAAGGAAACGCCATGTGTAGGTTCCCCAGTTGACAGTATCAGCTGAATCCAGAGTTCAAGTCATCCCTGTCCAGATGCCATGACATGTGAGTGAAGGTGCCTCCAGATTCTAGACCCAGCCATTAAGTCACCCCAGCCTTTGAGTCTTCCCTCTTGAGGCCTAAATAGGTTCTGGTACCAATTCCAGAGTTGGGGGGAGTTCCCCACACCAACAAGCAATTCTGCAGGAGACCAGCTGGGAGTCCTACAGTTCAACTCAATTCTGACACTATCTAGTTGGAGATAGCATCAGGTCCCACAGATTAAGCGTCCAGTCCTACAAGACTGCCCCCCACCAGCACCACACTTCAGACATCAGTCACAAGCCTAGGTTGTCACCTGTGCTTCTGACCTGACCAATTGGCTACAAACTGGAGGTTCCAAAAACCCCCTCCCACTCAGGATGACAATCACAACTTCAGCTTGTTACCTGTACTTCGGACCAACTGCCTATAAATCAGAGGTTCCCACGATGTCCTCCTTTGATTCAATTAATTTACTAGAGTGGCTCACAGAACTCATAGGAAAATTTTATTTACTAGATCACTAGTTTATGATAAAAGGATATAACTCAGAAACAGTCAGATGGAACAATCGGTATAGGGTGTGGGGGATCAGAATTGGCCACCCCAAAATGTGTCTCTTTGCCTTGGCTTGATTATTTTTAAAAACAAAAGACTCTCAAAGAAATGTTGGTCTTCCCCCTAACTGCCTAAAATAATTTAAGATAAAAAGTCTGGGGCCGGCCCCGTGGCTTAGTGGTTAAGTGCGCGCGCTCCGCTACCGGTAGCCCGGGTTCAGATCCCGGGCGCGCACCGAGGCACCGCTTCTCCGGCCATGCTGAGGCCGCGTCCCACATACAGCAACTAGAAGGATGTGCAACTACGACATACAACTATCTACTGGGGCTTTGGGGGGACAAAAAGGAGGAGGATTGGCAATAGATGTTAGCTCAGAGCCGGTCTTCCTCAGCAAAAAGAGGAGGAGTAGCGTGGATGTTAGCTCAGGGCTGATCTTCTTCACAAATAAATAAATAAATAAAAAGAAGCAGCTACACTTATGTCTCTTCAAAAAAAAAAATAAAAAAGCCTGTCCCCAAGACGGGCCATCACCATAGATAACTCTGGGCATTGGTAGACTGTAAGGGTCCTTGCTAAGCCCATCCTTACCAAAGTTCTGTACACCAAACATTTGCTTTTCCATTTCCGTGTGAATTGCCTTCTTCTGCTTTGAAGTCCCAAACCACTACCCCCAACACCCTCCTTTGTCTTGAGCTGCAGATGCTATTTAAGATGGCAATCTCGGCCAGATGGTGGAGTTACTCAGTTTTCCTGGGTCTCTCCCATGTATACATGTTATAAAGCTTTGTTTGATTTTCTCCTGTTATTCTGTCTCATGTCAATTTAATTCATAGCCCAGCCAGAAGGACCCAGAGCGGGTAGAGGAATTGTCTTCCTCCCCTACAAGGGCAAGGGCACGGAGCCTCTATGCCCTCTCCAGGTGCACCTCTCTCCCCAACTCTCCTCGCCTTCACCAATCCGGAAGCTCTCTCAATTCTGTCCTTTTGGGGTTTTATGGAGGCTTCATTACATAGTCATGATTGACTAAATCTTTGGCCACTGGCCATTGACTCAACCTCCAGCCCCTCTCACCTCCCTTGAGGTGGGGAGCAGGACTGAAAGTTCCAACCCTCTAAACTCCTGCTTTGTTCCTCTGGCAACCAGCCCCATCCTTAGGTTGCTGAAGGGCTTTCCACTAGTTGCCTCATTAACATAACAAAAGACACCTTAATCACTCTTATCACAGGAAATTCCAAGGGTTTTAGGAGTTCTGTGTCAGGAACTGGGTCAAAGCCCAAATATATATTTCTTATTATAAATCACAATATCACAGGCCCCAGACATGGTGAAACAGAGACAAGCTGTCCTTCCTGTGTCCTGTCTAAATTCACAAACCACAGAATCTGTGAGTCTTGTAAAATAGTTTTTACACCACTAAATTCCAAGGTAGTTTATTATGCAGCAACAGTAACTGGAACAGAGACTAATAATGCCATATTATATAAACATAGGAGGTTTTTTGCAACTCTGTAATTCTGGGTTAAAAGAAAGTGAGGAAAAAGGTCATGAGATGGGACTAAATTAAGCAAATAGTGCTGTGGCTCAGACCTTAGAACATCCCCTGTAGTGCCACGCATTTCACTGGTGAATACTCCTGGGTAAGTGGGCTTCTGTTGTGGAAGGCATCTCCTTTATGACTGCTCTGCCTTGCCTTCCCTCTTCCCATCATACCAGCTCTTGCCTAGACTGGATGGTGAAAGGAAGAAGCAGTAGAACCATTTAATGATATTGTGAGACAGGCCCTTTAGGAATCTAGAATGGTCACAGCGCTGTTGAAATCATATCCTAAATTTGTCCTTCAAAAAAACCTTTGGTAAACAAAATCTCATACATCCCCAAACTGTGTATCCATTCCTTTCTGTTTCATTCCATTCCAGTCAGTGTTGACGGGTGAGGTCACTCCATGGAAGGATGCTGGCTGCTTTGCCAAGTCACAAAAGTGTATCAGGCAGAATCCTGGCTTCTAACTAATCCATTGACAAGAGTATATTGGTCATTCTGGTGACTTAAATAAAGAAAAATCTAAAGACCAAAGCCACAGTCCTAAAGAACAATGTGACCACTTTGCTCGGATCTGCTTAGGATGCTAACAGAGCAGGAAGTACCTGAGGGTTCGCAGATAGGTGCTGATTTCCACGAAGCTCAGGTCTGTTATGTGAGAGCAGGGGCTGAGGACCAGACTGTCCAGTTTAAGACACTGCGTCACAATGAGGTGGACGATCCGATCCCTCACCTACAGGAGGAAACAAACAAGAATTTATTTTCAAGCACGGGTCTCTCTGCACAGAGAAAACAGGACAATACATCAAGTGTGTTAGAAATATAAGTGTGCATTTGTTCAGATGCATTATAACCATCAGCATCAGCATCATATTAATAGTTCTCATTTGAGGAGTGCCTAAAGTGTGTCAGATTCTGAGCTAGGCACTTTATATGCACTAGCTCTAATCTTTGCAGTAATCCTACAAAATAGATGTTAATATCCCCACTTTACAAATAAGGAAATTGTGGGTCCGAAAGTTAAATGTCTTGTTGAGACTGTTCCTAAGTAACTGGCAAAGTTAACAGTTAAATCTAGGGCTAATGGTTCCAATGCCCATATTATTTCTAATGCACTTTCCGTTGAGAACTGACTGATGAGAGTCAGTCATCTGATTAATAAAATCAGCAAGTAAGAGAGACCTTGATAAACTGATGATATAAAATGGAATTAGTTATAAGATTCGAAAATGAACAAGTTTAGACCAAGTAGGTTCAGTTTTAAATTATTATTAGAATAAAATGAATTATGAAACTCTGAGAAATTGAAGTGTTATAGAGGATCAAAATGTACCAAGCTGGAGCCTAATAAACTTAGGAAAATCAAATCAAATATATGATTAACCCCAAGATTTTATGTGATTTTTCTGCTTATTTTAACCACTGCTCATTGTGTGTTTATTCTTAACCATCATGTTAATGACTATGTAGTACTCTATTAATAGGAAGATTTTATTTATCTCCCTAATATCATCATTATAAAAAATCACTAATAAGCACCTAATTACAACTAGGATGGTGCTAAGCACTCAACACAGACTCAGATTTTCCCCCTCACTATTTATGTTAGAGCAAGATCTTAGAAGCCCTAGCCTTTCATATACACGTGGATATTCACACCCACAAAGAAGGGCAAATCAAGTCCTGTACATCCTTCACCCACCCCTACTATCCATCTCTATGTCTTTACTAATATCTATATTATCTGTCTGTGTTCTATCATCTGTCTGTCTAACCATCTATGATATATTATAGTTATGCTGTAATATCTACTCCCTTGACTCATTATAGTCTGATTTAAGTGCCCATATACAATTATGCTCCTTATATAAGCAATGAGTACAAAAGCCCAGTTTGCAAACCTTGGACTCCATCTGGGCCACAATGCTAGTCTCAAGAGCAAAGAGAGAATGCCCTTCTTCCATGGTGACTCTCTTAAGAACTTACTGCAAAGCATGACATTCAGAGATCATAAAGGATCTTTGACATTCCAGGACACAAAAACATGGAAAATCACAGGAAACATCCTGTCCAGGATACCATGTTTTGCTAAGTTATTTCCTCATACACACAGGTGATCCACACTTCAAGGAAACCCTATGTAAGAGAAAGTCAAACTTAGAGAGTAGGCAAATTAGGAAGTAGCTACTCATTATACAAATAATTCCAGGCAAAGTTCCTAAATATAACAAACCCTCACTATGCATGCAAAATGAGATTTGATTCACAAAATTTCAACTGACACATCATGTACTGTGATATAGCCTGGTCTCACCCCAGGCATTAAGTTAACTCAAATTTACAGAGCACTGACCACGTGCCAGGAGCTGTGCTTTGCTTCATGATCAATAGCTAGAGCCCCAAAGACCTTTTGGGGCTGAGCTCCAAGTCTGTGATCTTGCGTGTCTGTTTTAGTGCCAGAATCTACAGAATACCCATTGGAATATATAAATCAGAGAGGCATGGAAGTGCTTATCCCATATTGTCCTTAGACTAACTAAAGAACCTCAAATATTATAGTGACACAGCATTTATTAAACCAGATTCACATAATTTGAGCAATAGGCTCTGCCCTTGTATACCATCCATCATCTTATTTAGGATATCAAGGAATCTAACATGGCATACATAAGGCTAAATTAGGAGCTCTTCATTAATTAGATGTGAATGACTAGAAATTGAGTAAGATTAAGCTATTGTTGCTATGTGAGCTTGGTGTTTTCCGTAATAAGAGACTAAGAATGAGAGCTTATTTCTTCCCAAAATTTTGAGTTTGTGAAAGACTTCCCCAAACATATATAAATACATCATTAAGCAAGCTGAGAGCAGACTGTCAACTTTTAATGGAGAATTCCTTTCAAGGACACGACATTTTGATTAGAAAAAGAAAAAAAGAAATGTAGTATTGTTTTTCTCTCATTACTTTATTCAGGGCAGTGTTCAAGGCAAGAACACTTCAGAGCCCAAGATGAAGCTGGCAAAAGAGAAAACTGAGCACATAAAAATTTTAATTCAACTGCTCACATCAGAACATCCTTTCACTGGCTTCCAATCAACCAGTATCAAAAGGCATGATGACAATCCATTCTCAGCCAGAAGTACTGTCCACCCCAAGTTCACAGAATTGAAATCAACACTCAGTGTGTGAAAATCAGCCTATGACCCATTGTCACATCACCTTTGGCTAGTCATATCTGGAGGGAGAAGTCAGACTCCCTTCTCCTTCCACATAGATGGGAGCCAGTGGGATACAGTGGGGGGAAATCAGCAAACCTGGATCCAGGCTTACAGCTTTGTGACCTGTACCATATCTCTTTCAACTCCTGAAACCTCAATGACTCTACCTGTAAAATCGGGATACTGCCACTTCTCACACAGGAAAGATGGGAAGCTAATGAAATAGTGTGTGTAACAAGTGTCTTCTACGGTTTCTGGACCACGGGAGGGGCTCAATAAATGATAGCTATTTTCATTATCTCTTATTTGTTCAATAGTTTGATTGAATTACTGTTAAGTACTAGTTCAGTTACAAAAGTGGCAAAAGATCCAGTCACGGGTCAACTTTTAGACTATTACCTACTCCATAACAAAATAGCAATGTTTCCTTAGGGAAATCATATTTGCTCCTCCAGTTTCAAATATTTCTTCTTTTGAGTAGTCATAATCCAATGTTCAAACTCTTTATATCACACAGCAAATATGGGATTCTTTCTCCCCTTAAACACACATTTCACAGCATTACTTATGATGAAGTAAGAAAGCCAGGGAAGCATTATTAGTTTTATGTTCTGAAAATGTAGGAATATAGACACCAATGACAGTCAGTCTGAGCCCAGGAAGTCTCACCATATTGAGGCCAGCAACATTAAGCGCAATTACCACTCCTAAGTTCTCCAGGCTTCTGACCAGGCAGGCCTTGGAAAGCTTGGGGACTCTCCCGATGTTCAGGATCCGTGGGTGTGGACATTGCAGGCCCAGGGAACCTACGCTCCTGGTGGTAAGAGCGAAGCAGCCAAATACTTCCATTTTGTGGAGACAAGGGAAGGTAAAAAAATCAGTAAAATATTATACTGTGCTCCCTGATCCATTGCACATGAGCAGATCCCTAAAGTCACCTGAGTCACATTTTTACTTATTTATGTGGAAAGTCTGTATTTTAATGTCATATTTGAGAAGTGACTATATAGTGCTGATAACATGAAATGAGTTGGTAAATTTAATCAACGGATGAATAAAATTCACAAAGCATGGTATCCTCAGCAAATCCAAGCCATGTTGATTCTCCTTATTCATGATAGTTATGTTCTATAAAGCTGCTGAAAAAACTGGATTAGCAAGTACTCAATCATTGCTCCCAGGGGAAATGCAGGGTTAGGTTCCTGGGGGCCTCTGGTTATAATATTTTTATTGACTGAACAATACATAACCTTGTTTTATCTGTTTCTGTTTAAAAGCACCTTATTTAATATATATTATTGATTCATTAACATTGAACTCATGGCCAACAGCACTGTAACTCATGCCTAAACAAAGTTAGTCTGACACACAGATTTTCTCCCTGAAGCATTTCTCAGCCTTCTTGCCCTTAGGAACACTAGACAGCACTTCAGTACTATGCTTGGGGCCCATTTACAGCAAAATCACTAACAAAAAGCACAAAAATGTGAAAAACATGGCACTAAATAGACTGTGAAAAGGACACTGCTTTACAGCATGAGAGCTGAAACACGAAGGCAGAGCCACTTCCTGTAGGATCTCAGCTGAGAACACGCACCTTGGGCTACTCAAATTTGTCACCACTCTGCATATGTCCACCAGTGACCAGGAAATCACCACAAGTATTGATTTTGGGGTTACAAATAAATTTTAGTAAGTAGGCTAATTTACAAATATGGAATCCATAAATAATGAAGATCGACAATACCAATACACTAAAATAGCAATAGCATATATGGATAAAGGCAGCTTACAGCAGAAGCAGCAGTACCTTAGTTTGTGCTAGTGACACCCAAATTACAGGATAGCAATGCTCAGAGCTCGTGGAGATTTATCAAAAATATGTTCACATTTCTTACAAATTGATAGTGCACAAGAATGTGGAACCGTCCCTCATTCTCAAATTACAGGACATATAAAATCAGTCTGATTGCTTTAAAGCATTAAGGCTTACAGGAATTAGTGTATCTATTCTAGTAGCTGGTGCTATTGGTGTATTTTTCACCTATTTGTCTGATTTGGGTTACTGCTTGCATGGGTTTTAGAAGCCTCCACTTGCAAAATTTCAGTCACAGTAAGGGCAGAGGGAAGAGAGTAGGTCATAACATTGTCTTCTTGGTATAAGGTTGCAAGCCCATGAGTTGGCTTTGAAGGAATCAGGAAACTCCCCCCAGCTCGTTTTTTCGTATGACTTTCAGGTAAACGATTAACTAAGGCAGCAGCTCTCCAAATGAGGTTCCTGAATCAGCAGACACTTGTTAGAAATACAAATCCGTGGGGCCCACCCCAGACCTAATTTATCAGAGCCTCTGTGGGTGGGGCCAACAATCCGGTTTAACAAGCCCTCCAGGTGATTCTCATGGCTCTAGTTTGAGAATCACTGACCTCAGGAATCTTCCTAATCATGTCCAGGTCACTTTAGTAGTTAACAGAGGCATGTGAGTCCTGGGTCCATGATTACATCTTGGATAATTGAGTTCATTACTAAATAATGAAGCTTTAATCATATATTTCTCAGAACCAGTACAAAATAATAAAATACCTCTTTAAACTGATAGTATACTTTTAGGACATTATTTAAAATCAATTCATATTAAAATTAATGAGTTATTGTGAAGTGTTTTAACATATAGCCTATTAATTTATTGCCCCATCCATTTATATAGGTTAATTTGAGCTACAGAATTTTTCTTTTTTTCAGGGAAAGATTCTCCCTGAGCTAACATCTGTTGCCAATCTTCCTCTTTTTTTCTTTTCCTCCCCAAAGCCCCAGTGCATGGTTGTATATCCTAGTTGTAAGTCCTTTTTTTTTTTTAAAGATTTTATTTATTTATTTGTTTTCCCCCCAAAGCCCCAGTAGATAGTTATATGTCATAGCTGCACATTCTTCTAGTTGCTGTATGTGGGACGCGGCCTCAGCATGGCTGGAGAAGCGGTGCGTCGGTGCGCACCTGGGATCCGAACCCGGGCCACCAGCAGCGGAGCGCACGCACTTAACCGCTAAGCCATGGGGCCAGCCCTGTAAGTCCTTCTAGTTCTTCTACGTGAGCTACTGCCACAGCATGGCAACTGACAGACTGGTAGTGTGGTTCCGTGACCGGGAAACGAACCTGGGCCACCGAAGTGGTGAGAGCGCCAAACTTTAACCACTAGGCCATCAGGGCTGGCTCAAGAATTTTTTTTTTAAAGGCAATAGGAGAGTGAGTATTTGGGTGTGAGGTGTGTTTATGTTGTGTGGTTGTGTGTTTGTGAGTGTATTTCTGCATATGTTAGCAAAAGTCTGAAAGAAAAATCTAGCATATTACAATGTTCAAATTATAATGAAATATGATATAAACCATCATAAGAACATTTTTTCATAAGGAAATAATTAATTTCCCAG
Organism: Diceros bicornis minor; assembly: GCF_020826845.1. Taxonomy (NCBI): domain Eukaryota; kingdom Metazoa; phylum Chordata; class Mammalia; order Perissodactyla; family Rhinocerotidae; genus Diceros; species Diceros bicornis. The sequence goes on from NC_080761.1 coordinate 10,545,765, forward strand.
TTATCTAAATAAATGTTTACTATATTAATTGTGCTACAGCCAAGTAATTCATAGTCCACTGGAACTTGTTATTGTGAGATATGATCTATATTGACTAGAAGTCAGATTTTACTGAAAATTATCAGCGAAGTAAGGGAATCTGTACTTTAGTGTCAAAAGGCCATCACCTTTTTGCAGCCTATGTTCTTAGCACCAGTCTTTTACCTCTCTGAAGCTCAGTTTCCTCATCTGTAAAGTGAGGATATTGGACTTGGACAGCTCTGTGGTGTCTGATCTAAAATTCTACCGGAGGTGGAAACTGAGCTGGAAATGCAAGAGTTAGCCTGAGCACGCGAGAGTCAGAGAAGAGGAAACACTTGAGATAGAGTCAAGTACTGAGAGCCTCAGATATACAGTCATGCGTTGCTTCATGACAGGGATATGTTCTGAGAAATGCGTCATTGGGCAATTTCATTGTTATGAAACATCACAACCTTGATGGTATAGCCTACTACACAGCTAGGCTATACAGTACTAATCTTATGGGACCACTGCCATATATGCAGTCTGTTGTTGACCAAAACTTCATTATGTGGCACCTAACTGTGTTCTTTCACTGTTGACTACTGCAAGATTGGATGGGTCATGCAGGACCAGCAGGAATGATGGACCTAAGGGAAGAAATACTGCAGAGGCATCAACATCAGGGTGCAAAGGAATGCTGCCTTCCTATAGTCCTGGGGGAATGTATTTGAGATGCTATTCATACCTAAGAAAAAGTATAATTCCCCCTGGAATTCAGCCCACCTCAGGAAGCCAGCAAGATAACTGAATGATTGCCTACTGCCATTCAGTTATGATGTCTTTCATGTGCTGTCGACCTCACTGCCTGTCCCCTATTCCTATTCTTTTACAGAGTTTGATCTCCAACCTGATTATCTGACCTTGGACCTTCACCTGCTTCCTACTAAGTTTGTCAGATCTTCCAGCAGCAAGGCCTTGATATTAGTCCCAAGAGATTTTACTCAGCTTTTACCACCTTGTTTTAAAATGTAGGTTTTATTATTATCCAGGAATGGTGAGGCCAACAGATTAGGAGATGACTACCATTGAAAAGAGTTTGTTACACTCACAGTTCCCAAGAGAAAGGGCACACCACACCACAAGGGGCCACTGGGGGAAGCACTAGTGTCAGTCAAGAGGCAGAGGGAGTGAGGGGAAAATGTAGACAAGAGCCTTTGTTGTGGTTTCCAAAGGAAGGAATGGGTGAGGCAGAGTAAGCAGGCTTAGGATTGGCCAGTTTGAATAATTTTGGAGGGCTCTAGGGCATGGGGGTTTCCCTTGTTGTCTGGTACTTAGCCCTGCAGTTATAAGGACAGGTAGAGAGAGGCCTGGAGTGTAAGAGCTAGGTAAAGGAGGTAGTTCAGGGGTATGGGCTGTGGATTGGTTGGTTTGCATATGAAAGTCTCACTTGCAGGTAAATCCCTAACTATTTCTAGGAAATGGAGCCTTGGGAGGGACAGTGTCTCCAGGGTCAGCAAGGCCCCAGATATCAAAACATCAGAATAAAGAGATATACTTAATACACATCTCGAGTGGCCATTTTCCTCTGGTTAGCCTCAACTTTCTGTAGTTGGTCCCCAGGTAAGACACTATCAAAAGAAGGAAGCCTCTGCTCACAGCAGTTGAAGTCAAATCCCTAAGGAATAGCTTTTTACTTGATATGGTCATATATGCTACAGAGTGCGAAACTGAGTTAAATATTTGTAGGAGACAAATGTCTGAAAGCCATTGTCACTATTCAATAACCCCTGAGAAGTTCATTTAACCACTCAAAACCTCTGGGCTTTTTTTAATGTACTCAATAGTGATAATAATATACATCAAATTTTTATGATAACCAAATGAGGTAGGGCACTTTAAAATTATAAAGCACTCTGTAAGTTTTAGCATTTATAGTTATTTTAACAACATGAAAATAGATTAACAGAGGCAAATACCACAGTATTTATGGATGAAATAATATATCTTGGATTTCTTTAAATCATCCCAGCAAACAAACAAAAAGTAGAGGGGATTGATGATACAAGATTGACAAAATACTGGTAATTTTTGAAGCTGGATGATGGGTACATGGGAATTCTTTATATAATTCTTTTGTGTATTTGTGCACATTTTCATAATAAAAATTTTTATTTATTTATTTTTTTGGTGAGGAAGATCAGCCCTGAGCTAACATCCATGCCAATCCTCCTCTTTTTGCTGAGGAAGATTGGCCCTGGGCTAACATCTCTGTGCGCATCTTCCTCCACTTTATATGGGATGCCGCCACAGCGTGGCCTGACAAGCTGTGCCTTGGTGCGCATCCAGGATCCAAACCCAGGCCGCCAGCAGCGGAGAGCGCACACTTAACTGCTATGCCGCGGGGCCGGCCCCTAATAAAAATTTTAAATGCAAGTTGAGAAACATAGAGAAAAGAAGTATTAGACTTTAGCAATCAGTAGAAGATTGCTATTCTAAAAAAAACCCAAACTCTGCTGTGCAATATTTATTTTTTCTATCATGAATCAAAAGCCCATCCTCTGTCCTTCGAGTCCTGGATTGCTAAGGTGACTTGATCTTTTCAATGGTTCCAAATATCTCCAGGCGAAAACTGACTTAGGTTAATCAAATTCTTATTACAATCCATTTATGTTAAGCAATGGAATTCCTAATGGTAAAATTATAATCAACATGTTATGACTGTTTTATGATGAGAGGTCCTATCCAATTAGGGAATTTCCCTAATCAAAGGCCCTTCACTCTCAAGAGAGCTTGACTGAATAGCAGTGGAGGTTGCTTAATTAGTGAGGTTAAAACATCCTTCAGAAACAAGGTCAAGATGACATTTCTATCTGTGCCAAGTTGATGAAAGAATCCTCGAAATACCACTCAGAAATCTTGGTGTGAAAATTCCTCTAAGACTTATCAACAAAAAAGAAAGGAAAATATATTGATCTTATTGGACTGAATGGATTTTTCTTTAGGCACATTCTAGGTGTTGGATTCACATAAGCATTTCCTTAAACTTTCCATTAAGTGACCAACTTTTTGCTTGAGAAAACTTTCCCCAAATTCATTATTTTTGTTTGAAGAAATAAGAATCCTTTAAAAAAAAATCCATGAACCGTAACTATAAGCCAATCAACAGAGGAAATTAAAAAAAGTATCAGTTCTCTGAGTCTTCTTTTCATGGTATCTGTAAAGCCGCTGAAAGAGACTGCAAAAAGCACTGAGTCCGTCTGTGCAATAAAAGATGAGCCATGTTAAGAGACCCTTTAATCAAAATACCATATACAACACCAGAGCACCTGACAATTAACGCGTCTGCTAGAGGGAAGGAGAGAGGATGAATCTACACAAATATACCCGGTGGTATCAGTCCATTCAAACTACAAAAAATTATCTCCTGTTTCTTCCCATAAAAAGAATACTTCAATGATGAATCCTGAAAAGTTCTTTCCGTTGTCTGACCGAATAATTCTGCATTACCCAAATGATTAAATTCTTGGTAGACTGCATCAACTTTCAAACCCCTCATTTAATTTTGTGTACTTTAATATAGCCTACAATTATAGGAAAATATTACCCACTCTCTAAAAACATTTAACTGCTCAAACTAGCATCAGGATATCCAGAAAGTGTAAAATAAAACATGTCACATTATTTAACACTTGCCCTAGTTTGCCTTGGACAAAAGACCTCTTTACACCCTTCCTACACTTTCAAACTTCATGTTAGTGCCAAGTGTAAACAGCAGTTCCGCTAAGAGAAAGAAATGAAAGCCTCACATTCACTGAATGTCTATTTTGTTCCAGGTAAATGGGTTTCATAATGTTCATTGTTAACAGAGAGGAAAATGGGCTTCAGGATCTGCTATGTATCTTACTCAAGCTTGAGCATCTATAAGAGGCTAAGTTTCAAGACTTTATGCTCTTTCTACCTCTTTTGGCTACTTCCAAGGCCAACCAGAGCTTTACAGTACCAGTCACATTTTCACAATATCTGCCACTTCCCTCCAATTTCGAAGAGTCACAAAGCTAAATGAGAGAATATAGATGCCTGCCTGGAGGAACACTATGTGAAAAATGAAAAAATAAAGAGTGGAGGGAAGCCATCATCAAACAACATGAAGACCCATCTGCTAAAATTAGTTTCAACTTCACCCATTCAGGGTCACTGAAAATTGATAAGGGGTATACCTTGCCTCTCACTCCCCATGCTTATTTTTCAAATCTTAATCGCCCTCCATGTGCTTCTTGCCCCCACTCCATAAGCCAATTAACCTAACTGAAATTATTAACCCAAAATAAAATTCTCCTTTCTCAGCCTGAGTTTTCCCAGAATTGCAAATAATCCATCAGAGAAAAGCTTTGTGTTTATAAAAGAAAAATGCATGGTATTAAACGGGATCATGTGCTTGAAAGTACCTTGTAAACTATTCTAAAGCCTGTAAACGTATGAAAGTGTATGATTGCATTGTTATAGATCCCAGCCAACTTATGGCAAGTGAGTATGATGCTAGGATATAAAAGCTGCAAATACTCATAGCCAGGAATTTTGGTTATAGGCTGAATAACAATAAGGGTTTTACACCATCCATCCCATGCCTTGACTGCAGGGCTGCAGCCTAGAAGAACACCAAGGCCAAAATTGCAGCGCTGGGGCTATCATCAGCTAAGAGAAGTTGTCTGGACGTGAGGCCCAGTGCCCACTCTCCTAAAAGAGATTAACTGAAAACCCACCAGGCATTTTCACCAGCAATACCCAAAGTATGAGGCTCTGGCCGACCATTCTCTCCTCCACTCTCATCCCTTCTGCTTGGTACTTCTGGGCCCTTGACCCAGCCCATCCCTTCCCTACCCCATCTAAACCCCTGAGCTGAGCTCTAGGGAAATATTGCTCCATTCACTAAATCCTTTATGAATTTATTTGTTTCTTTCCTTAATCCTCCTACCTTTCCTTAAGGGAGACCCCCAATATAAATACTTTCTCACATCTCTCACAAGTAGAGACTGTTCATTCTCTCACTGCCATGTAGCTCAAAATCAGAACAGAAAGTTTTTGTCCTCTGTGCTCCCCATCATCTCTTGCCAACAATTATCACTTCCCCTCACATCATGCATGACAGCCTCCCCCCTTCCTCTTAGCTGTCATTTACCGCCCTTGTAGTTACATATCAACTTCACTTATCCCTCAGTCACCACCATTTATGAAAGACTTGAGCATGTGATCACAGTCTTCCTGTCCACCACAAGTCCTGCCAATTTCCTGGGTGACTTCAGTAGGCAAATGGATGACCTACCTAGGTTCTTGACCTCCTCATCACTTACGACCTTCCTCTGCACCCCATCAGCCACCCACTCCATTAGCATGGCCTTGGACTTTGTCATACCCTGAAATTACTAACTAGGGCATCCCTCATTTAGACTCCAATTTCTTTTCCTTCCAGCTTATAACTTTTCTAACTGCTCCCGCTGTGACCATTCTTCCGCCTCATCAGGGACTCCAAATAACTGTCTTCTTTACTTTTACTCCTACCATCAGCTTTCTAATTTCTCCACTTTATTCTCTTTTTTTTCTCCCAAGGGCCAAATGTCCCACATTTATTTACATATGAAATGTGGTTAATACAGTTATGTTGGATGTAGTGCATAACACCTGACAGCAGTAAGAAGTTTTGAGCAACTGAATGTTGACTACAGACAGTATGTCATGAAAGTATCTGTATAAACACAAAAGATTCACTTTATTCTCTTCTTGCTTAAATTCCATGATCCACCATTTCATTGATAATCTAGCCAGTATTCCAAAGCCTTGTCTCACTTTTCTGTCATAATCAGAAATCCACATAAACACTCTCTATGTTCTCTGGCCTTGCACTGCAGCAAGTCATACAATATACTTACATTTTAAACAAATGATCAGCATCCTGATACATTTGTCTGGCCAACGCATGACACTCTCTAAAACTACTATTTCAAATCTATGTCACTCTTCTTTAGACATGTCCTTATAGCTCCAGCTTCCCCATTCCTCAAAGCCAATGACCTACTTCATGCTCAACACTCCACTACCATATCCTTCCACATATTTTTTTCATCTTTCTCCACTCTTCTTACATTGGTTGAGCATCTCTCATCCTTTCAAAAGCCAATTCCTAATCTTTGGATCCCGTCAACTCCAGCCTATTCCAGAACCATAAACCATCACCTATACTTTTGCCATCCTATATATCCAATCATTCTGTCTCAAATGGATCTTTCCCACTGAAATTGAACATGTTCAAGTCTCATCAAGGAAAACCAAAAGGTTCTTTTAACTTCATATTCCTTTCCAGTCATCACTTTATCTCTCTTTCTTGCCCTTCTAAACAAAATCTCTACTTTCTATCTCTATTTTCTTATTTCCCATTCACTCATCATTTCATGCCAATGTGGTTTTTCACTCTGTCACTCCCCCAAAACAACTCTCATGCAGGTCACTAATGATTGCTAGTAGATAAATCCAACAGACATATTTCAATCGTCATTTTGTGTACTTTAAACAGAACTGGACACTGTTAACCACTGCTTATTTTTTAAAACATTCTATTCTTTTTATTTCTTAAAAAAAAAAACAACGCACATTCTTTTTCTGGTTTTCCACTTATCTCTTTGGTTATTCCTTCTCAGTCTCTTTTGCAAACTCAGCTTCCTCTATCTGATCATTGACTATTGGAGTTTCTCAAGGCTAAGGGTTCTCCCTTTACACTATAATCTCTCTCTGGATGTCAACCATGGCCATAGCTTGTCAGACTTACATCTCTAGGCAGATCCTGCTCTGAGCTCCAGAATCCTATATCCTAATACCTACTCAACATTTCCACTTATATATCCCAAAGCACTTCTAACTCAGTATAGCAAAGTAAATGCTCAAATCTTGCCTCCCCAAATAACGTTCACTTCCAAGTTTTTTCTATCTGTTCATAGAAGCATTATTTGTAATAAGCCAAAATTGGCCAACCTAAATGCCCATCGATAATAGACTTGATAAATACAAAAAGTGTGATAGATCGATGCGATAGGATACTATATATTGATTAAAATGAATGCACCATAACTATGTGCTTTAACATCAGTGCATCTCATAAACAATGTTAAACAAAAGAAGCAGATCACAAAATAATATATACAGAATGATTCCGGTTATATAAAATTTTAAGAGAAGCAAAATTAAGCTAATTTTTAAGGATGCATACATACGTGGAAAAAACTCTAAATAAAAGTAGGAGAAAGGTTCTCACAAAGGTCAGGCCATTGATGGTCTATTCTAGCGGCAGGGTGATGTGTGCAGAGGGTTCATATGCAACAGACGATATTCTGTCTCTTAAGATAGGTGGTACATACACTAGGGATTTCCAATTAGTCTTTATGCTTTACAATTATCTTTCAAATTGTCTGTATGTTACAAATATCATTCTCTATGCACGAGATTTTTCAAATACACACAATTTTTTAAAAGATAAAACTAAGAAAGACTTTGTAATGGAAATGTTTTTTATGTAAGCATCTGAAAAGAGGGCTTTGGAATTATGGAGATAGGGGAGGAAGGGTTTCAGAGGCAAAAGAGCTGGCTACTCTTCCTTTAGGCTGTGCTTGTTATAAGATATAGGATGAGTAAGCAGAATCACTGTGTAAATGTTTAAAGTCCCTACGTAATAACATGTGTACGTCTGGGGCTCAGTGGAGACATAACACATGCATGAACATGAGCTGTGGTGAACAATAGTTCCTAGAGATGATTGTAGGTAAGCTGAAGCAAGAGACTGAAATCAAAATCAGATGTTTTTGTAAAAATATCTTCCGGTTGTAGGAGGGTCTAAAAATGTGCCCGTGATGAAGTAATACTTACTTAACAAAGACAGCAGTGGAAGATGTGATGGATGTGAGTCCATGTGAAGATCATAATGTGTTAACAATCTAAAAGCATATGTTATGTCAATATTTATTACATAAAAGCAGAGGTGGTTAGGTAGCATCACGAGAACAAACTAGGTAAATATTGTGATACAGAGAGTGCAGGCCTTTCTTGAGAAAAAATCCACAATTGGGCTGGCCCGGTGACCTAGTGGTTAAGTTTGCACGCTCTGCTTTGGTGACCTGGAGTTCACAGGTTCAGATCCCAGGCGTGGACCTACATACCACTCATCAAGCCATGTTGTGGCAGCGTCCCATATACAAAATAGAGGAAGATTGCACAGATATTAGCTCAGGGACAATCTTCCTCAAGCAAAAAAAAAAAAAAAAGAGGAAGATTGGCAATAGATGTTAGCTCAGGGCCAATCTTCCTCATGAAAACAAAAAAAGAAAGAGAAAAAATCCACAATAAAGCCAACAGAGGAAAACAAAGAGTGTTCAGAACTTTAAAGTTTAGACATAGATATGCTGGAAAACATATGTTACTCCAGCAGAAACCAAAATTCTTAAGTTCTCATGGCTGCAAAAGACTCAGAGCTAGAAGCAATCCAGAGCTGGGTAGCAATTCGGATTTATCTAATTTCTTAAGGCAGACCCCTAGGAATCATCTGGTATCTTCTGTCCCTCATGTTCTATTCCAGTTTCTCAGCAACTTCTACCCATTTTAATTCATAAATATCTAACTTCTCTCTGAGTTTTCACCGTCACTGCCCTTGGATAGCATCGTCTCTGGTCTGCACCACATCAATAATGATTACTAGACACGAGCCCTGCTACTCAAATCTTGTGAAACATGAGGGTAACATCAGCACTATGTGGGAACTTGCCAGATGTGCAGATTCTCAGGCCACTCCCAGACCAACTAAATCATAATCTGCATTTTAACAAGACCCCTGGGTGATTCATATATACATAAAAGTCTGAGAAGCACTGGACCAAAGGACATCAGAAACTTCCTCACAATTCTATGGGCCAATGGTAGCATAGAACCAAATTAGTTTCTACTGATATGAAGGTAAAGAGAAACAGGAGCCCTCACTTGTCAAGAATACATTTAAACCTTTAAATTCTCCAATGAGAAAGAGTACTGCGAGCTCATGCTTCAATTTGTTGACATTATTTGTGTCTAAGCGTTCCTGAATTGCAATTTCTGTGTTTGTGGTTTCATTCTAAGGGGTAGGAGGGTGGAAACACAAATTCTCCTGCATCTTCTTGTGGCCCCTAGTCTAACATTACAAACACCAAAAGGATCAACAAATTCTTGTTATTCAAGCAAGTAGAGTCTTCAGGAATAGTAATGTAAATGAACCAGGATATCTATGTCAAAAATCTGTGTATGTTAAAAAACACAGATGAATCTCAAAAACATTATGTTGAGTGAAAGAAGCCAAACACACAAAAAAATACACACAGCACTATACTCTCATTTAAATAAAGTTCAAGAAAAGGTAAAACTAAACTATGGAGATAGAGGAGAGAAGAGTGGTTACTTCCAGGGAGAGGGAGAAGATTATGACTACAGAGAAATATGAGGGAATTTTCTGGAGTGAGAGAAATATTCTATATCTAGATGTGGGTAGTGGTTATGTGGGTATATACATATGCCAAAATTCATTGAGTTGTACACTTAAGATTTGTTCATTTTACCCCATGTAGATTATACTTCAATAAGAAAGAAGAAACAAAATTCAGTAAATGAAAATCATATATTAAACATGGTTTTTATAAAAGGGAAAAATTGGATGTACTTCAGCACAGTATTTTGAAAGCTCTGAGTTACCAAATCATAGCCTAAGCCAGAGGCCAGAAAACTATGGCCCATGGGCCATCTTGTTTTTGTAAATAAAGTTGTATTGGAACACAGTCACATCCCTTTGTTTACAGAGACTGTATATTCTTCAAAGCCTAAAATATTTACTATCTGGCACTTTTTAGAAAAAATTAGCCAAATCCTGACCTAGACCAACAGTTCATAATTTTTTCGGGATTCATGATTGTTTTAGAGAATCCAGTGAAAGCTATTGATTATCTCCTTAAGAAAACACACAACTTCTTAAATATAAAATGTTATTTATAATTTCAGGAAGTTCATATGTCCTCTGAAGCACAGTCATCAATTCTAACTTAAGACCCCCTGTTTGAAGTTTTCATCAGAAATTATTAAACCACTCTACTAAGAACAATCCACAGGTTGGCTCTCTTTTCTTTGAACCACAAATAATTGAACTTCCATTTCACATTCTTGTTTGCTCCATGGAACTACTCATGGTTATAGCCAATAACAAAGTTGCCCAGATTACAATATTCAGTCCTGCATCAATTAATTTTGTTTTCCCTCTAGGTGACAGTCTATATACTACTTGAGAAGTCTTGAGAAGTCTTTCTGAAAATGTATATAGTTTGGTACCGAGATAGACCAAGAACACCAGAAGTGATGAACAGGCAGTCCCTAGCCTCAGTACTAGAAAAAAGCACAAAGCAATAGCTTACAGACAGAGGGGTGAGCAGTGTCACAATCACATAAGAAGAATATTGGCACATTTTTTCGGGAGACCAAGAATATAGAGGAAGAATATAGACCAAGAATGTAGAGGAAGTAAAAACACGTGGACCAGACAGTGGAGCGTGTGTGGATACTGTGAGCAATTTACAGCAGGGCCTCACCTGTGCATCTACTTAGTCCCTACAGCACCTTGCACATTGTAGGAACCCAATAAGCAATAAAGAAATGAATAAATTAAACCAATTTATAAACACAAAAGTCATTATTTTATAAACGGTTTAGGCTTCCTGGGAGCAACGTGATAGTTTGATTTATTTTGCATTGCAGAAAAAGACAATTATGAGTGGGGAATACTCCCTCTGTTTCTGTAATTCTGATTTCATATTAATGCGCTCACACAACATCTATCAAAGGTCTAGTTGTGGGAGGCTTGCCAGCTTCTTAGCACCATTTATTGTCCTGAAAGAAAGAACTCACAGGAGTCATTTTATGGAGACATGGCATGTTTTGACCAATTCCTGAATAATAAGAAAAAGTCTTCACACGAAATAAAGACACGCCAGTCAGCATCATCTCTGATCTAATGCTAGTTCTACAATTTTTCATTACTGCCTTCCTCGCTTCTGTATGAACAGTGGGCGGCATTCTACAAATGCTGATTAATGCTAGGACTTCAAATTGCCAAAAATTAAAGGAATGTACCCCATGCTGACAATTTGTTAATCAAAAATTCTCATTTCTACCACTGTGCAAGCTTTAGCCCACCTTAACTTTCTTCCCACATGCAGTGTTTTACTTTCTCGTCTCAAGGAGATTGAATGCTTTTTTCCCAACAGTAAAAAGGTTTTATGGGTTCATCAAGAGGCTAAATCTCTCTAATTCCAATGAATCAACTTCCAAAGTGGAAGGAACATATTTCTGTCCATATTTGCTATTCTTTATATCAATTTGATAAGAATCCACAAATCCATGCTGGCATTGAATTCTTATAAGTTTATCAGAAAAGCATTTTATTGCTCACACAATTACATTTTTAAAGAAAATTAAATGTTGCATTCATTTCTAGTCGTTAGCACTATTAAGGCCTCAGAGCAATTGACATACATCAGCCCATGCAAAGTGGCCATCTCAATGTGGACAGATGATGACTATTAGAACAACCATATTTAGGAGCCGCAATGGACTCAAAAGAATACAAAGCAGACATTAGCCCCTATGGCTCCTAAACCACAGGGGACATGGTGGTTCTCACCACCCCTTCCCACTTGACTTGAGGTCAAGGGGCACTTCCCTCCCCCATCAGAGTATACCAATAACTTATTCCAAAAAAATCCCTTCTCCCTACTGTTCAACCTCCACTTCTCATAAAGGCTGAGGGTAGGTGTTTGCCAATCCTGCCAAACTAATATTACACTCTCTCAATATGTCCTATATGGGTAGTCTAGCACCTTGATTTAGAATGAAGGTGGGGGTATTTGTCTCAAGCCTTATATTTTAAAGACATCACAGAAGACAGGATATAAAGCCTAGGGTGTGTAGAAGGGGGGAGTCAGAAGAGAAATGTGCCCATAGAGCCAGGACCTAAACATCTCCACCTTCAGTGAAACAATAAAATGTGCTCTGACCACAGAAATTGCTCATCTCCCCTGAGTATTTATAATCATAAATTGGCCCTCACACTGCTTTGTGGCCTAAATTTATACCACCTGTTTGGTCTGAAAAGCCCTAAGTTCAGAATCATTTCTTTTAAATGATTCTGGGTTAGCAGTGTTCCAGAAACCAGGAAAGAGAAAAAGCAAATCCTTACCGGAGAAAAGTACGTTCACCCCAGGTGTTCCCAAGGGAACTTGAACATGAGCTGACATTTAAGAATGACAAATCACAAGAGGAAACATGAACAAGAACTGCTAGAAACAAGTAGCAAAGTCAGATGCACAAAGCCTGCAGGTATTAGAATTTCTGGATGCAGAATACAAAATAATAATACATAATATCACTAAAGAAATAACATGGAGTATTGAAAGTGTTCGTAAATAACAAGAAACTATCAAACTTGATGAGGCAGATTTGAAAAAAAAAGAAAACCTCTAAGAATGAGAATGTAATAATTAAAATTTAAAACTTGATGGATTAAATGGCAAATCACATGCCATGGAAGAGTTAATGAAGGAGAAAAAGATCTGAAGACGATATGCAAAACGCAAATGTTTACAAATGCTGACAAGGTATCAATTCTTCCAAAATAACTTAAAGTTTAAAAAAAAAATTTAATAAGAAAATTTCAAAGAGAATTTTTGAAATTTTGAAAGACTTTTTAAACTAAAAACAATGCAAGAAAATATGAAGGAGATTAAAACTATTTAGTTTTTATAATTCTGAAGTTTTTATAATTCTGAAGATAAAGCTTTTTAACTGTAAATGGCAAACTGGAAAAATACTTGCAATAGCTGTGATAGAAGGTTAATATCCTTTATATTGAGAGCTCTTAAAAGAAATAAAACCTCTGAAATATTTGTGTGGAAAAAGTACGAACATATATTCCACAGAAGAATAGAGGCAAATAATCGATAAACTTACGATAAATAAATGTTCTAACAAATGTTCAACTTTGCTATCAGAGCAGAAAAACAAAATCATGTGTAACTCAAATCTATCAAAGCAGCAAATATTTTATTTAAAATTATAATAATGCTCAATGCTAGCAAAACAAGGTTAGATTACACTTTTACATTCTGCTGTAATGCATACGGCTACCACTTTCCTGAAAGCTATTTTGCAGTATTTACATTCATGCCCTTTGATCCAGTAATTCCACTTCTAAGACTCTGTCCTAAGATTTTGCATCATATTATACATAATAACAAACATTTAAAAACTATCCAAACATCTGTTAGTAAATTTATACATTTGTTTTATGGAACCATTAAAAGTTATGCTTTCAGAGGATATTTAAGGAATTGAGAATATCCTTTCAGTGTAGTTAAGGAAAATAAATGCTAGAAAACTCTATTCTTGTGATCAAGGTTTTGTTTTAAAAAAATTTTTCCACACAGAAAAAAGACTGATAGGAAATACATACGATGTAAACATGCTCATCACTGGGTAGTAGAATTAAGGGCAATTTACATTTTCTTCTTTATCTAATTATGTATGTTCTAATTTTTTTTAAATACACTGTTTTTATATTTTAAAATAAGCACTGTCTTTAAAAATCCTTATAGGGACCGGCCCCGTGGCTTGGCGGTTAAGTGCGCGCACTCTGCTACTGGCGGCCTGGGTTCGGATCCCAGGTGCACACCGAGGCACCATTTCTCCAGCCGTGCTGAGGCTGCGTCCCACATACATCAGCTAGGAAGATGGGCAACTATGACATACAACTATCTACTGGGGATTTGGGGAAAAAAAAAAAAAAAGGAGGAGGATTGGCAATAGATGTTAGTTCAGAGCTGGTCTTCCTCAGCAAAAAGAGGAGAATTAGCACGGATGTTAGCTCAGGGATGATCTTCCCCACACACACAAAAAAAATCCTTATAGATTTAGAGTCAATTTTCAACAAATATTTAAGAAGTAAAATAAAATATAGATAAATAATCCGATATCTAGATAGAAAACAACTGTGTTATCTTAAAAGTAACAAATGGGGCCAGCCCCAATGGCCTAGTGGTTCAAGTTTGGTGTGCTCCACTTTGGTGGCCCGGGTTCAGTTCCCAGGTGCAGACTTACACCACTCGTCTGTCAGTGGCCACGCTGTGGCGGTGGCTCACATACAAAAAGAGGAAGATTGGCAACAGATGTTAGCTCAGATCGAATCTTCCCCAGCAAAAAAAAAAAGTACTAAATGAGATTTCTTACAAAAACCACTATGTCCTCAACACAGCTTTAACAGAAACCTTACAATTGAAGAAATACAAATAGCTAACGTATGGATAAAGATGGAACCAAGTAATCAAAGAGAAGAGGATTAAAGCAATTGTGCAACAGCATAACATCTTTTTTTCCCTATCAAATCAGTGAAGTTCACTTTCTGCCCACCCCTCAACTCCCTACCCTACCACCAAAGAACAGTGACTGGCAGGGCAATGAGGAACAGGCATTCTCTTCCACTGCTGATGGAGTATAAATTAGTTCAATCCTTGAGAACATCTGGAAATGTGAATCAAGATTTTAAGGTGTTTTCATGTGGTTAGACCCAGAAATCCCACTTTGGAGAGTCTAGCCTAAATACATAGCTGTTAAAGGCAGGAATCTACATGCAAAAGGATGTATCACTGGGGCAGCATTTACTTTAAAATATTGGAAATCTTCTAACTGTTCAAAATTTGAGATGGCTAATAAGTTCTGCAAATGTTAAAATGATACTAATGGCAAGTTTTCAATAACATAGGAAAATCTTTGCTAAAATGTTGAAGACAAAAAAGCTACAACTATTAAAAAAATACCAAACCTATGCATTAAAAGCAATTAGCAGAAAGTATACCCAAGTAGTAACGGTTTTAACAAAGAAACAAGAAAAATGTACTGGACCTTTTCTAAACCAAAGGATTGATATCAATATTCTGAAGGAAGTGAAGGTGAGACTTGAAACTGTGGCAACAGGGACCATTTTGGAATTCCCTGCCAAGATTTCATTTCTAGTTTTATCTTTCCATTTATTGCTGACTTATGTCAAAATTGTCCAAGGACTAGGATTCAAAAGACTTGAAATAATTCAGAGAAACCACAGGCTGCTGCCAATTTATTTAAGAAATGTTGGCTTTCTTAATTTACTTGTATACTTTGCCAAGCAGAATTCAATTTGATGAGGTTTTTATTGGCCAGCTACAGCCTTTTTTTTATCACAGGGTCCACGCTCCTTGGTGTTTTTCTACCAAACAAACTATTACACAATTTACAGGCTGTTGACCTTGGGAGGAATCATGGTGTTTCCCCAAATTATTTTCTGCATTGTGCCAGATCCTGCAAATGCAAAGGTATTCTTGCTTTAAAAGTTGTCTAAGGAGGGGCCAGCCCAGTGGCGTAGTGGTTAAATTCACGTGCTCTGGTTGGGTGGCCTGGGGTTCGCAGGTTCGGATCCCAGGTGTGGACCTACGCACTGCTCATCAAGCCATGCTGTGGCAGGCATCCCACATAAAATAGAGGAAGATGGGCACAGACGTTAGCTCAGGGCCAATCTTCCTCAGCAAAAAAAAAAAAAAAGTTGTGTAAGGAGACATGGTTATCGTTACAGAAACACTGGGCAATAAAGAGTATATGCTACAGGCATTCAGAGAGGAGGATAATCAATAAAACAATTAAGGTAGCATTTATTGAGCATATACTAAATCCTAGTCACTAAAAGTTTTATATACATTATCTCTTAACTTTCACAACCACTATTCCTGATAATCATTATGACTCACACTTTATAAATAACGTAACTGGGGCTCAGAAAGTATATAACTTTCCCAAAGTCTCATAACTAACGAACAGATATATAAGATTCCCATGTTTTTTTTTTTCTACTATTCAAAGAAGGTTTCAAAGAGAAGTAAAGGTTTGAGAAAAAATTGAGTAATACGCCAAAAGGTAAAAGGATAGATATTCTGTAAACAAATTAACATCCCTCTAATAATACTTCCTCCTCATAACAAGTTGACCAATTATCTGGATCAGTTTATTGGAATATTTTTCTCCTTATAAAGTAGAAAGTCTAAGGCACCAGAAACAACCACAATCTTCAGCAAATATCTAGTCTCTCAGTTACTCTTTCCAAAAACACAATACAAACTGATTCCTATGCTTCATGATTTATAAAATTATAAGGAAGAGAATTGATCAGAGTGAGCATGTCTCAAAAAGATTCTTGAGAATATATCAAACTCCCAATTCACATTGGAGCCATCATCTGCCATGTTTTTAACATATGATCACACCTGATGTACTATTCATTTAGACTTTCCCAGGCAGGTAACATTGGGTAATTTTATTTAAAAAACAAACAAAAAGTTGGAGAGAAAGCAGCAGCCTCTCTCTACAGGGAGTGACCGAGATAAAAGTTCTTCTTGTCCAGGAGTGGTTTATGCATAGAACCTAATGCAGCTTGGTTTCCACACGGGGTAAGACTCACCAGACTCCTTTGGAATGTGCACAAATCAGAAGCAGACTCAAATTAGAGGAATAAAAACCTGTCACCCTCTGAATCACTTCACCTCAGAAATATGGAAGAGGCCCACACTGCTGTCCAGGAAGACTCTTTTCAATGTCTTCTGCAGGGTGTGGGAGTGTAGCTGCTGCCCTGAGAGACCAGACACAGGTCTCTAATGCCACCTCATCAGAGGACTCCTCACACCCTAGGCTTGGTGAGCCCTCTGGTTACAGAAGTCACACCTCATCAGTCCCTTTGGAATCCTATAATTCTGGAGCACCTCTGTGCAGGTGCCACCTGCTACTGTTCATCTTCCTAGATGGGTGGGTAATTCCTTCCCCAAAGTGTGGGAGAATGGTAGCTACTGAAAATATGGTCATTTGATGATCTTTCCAGAATGCTGGGGTAAATACATGGTACTAACTCTTTCAGCCCAAGACAGTGGAAATCAAATCATGATGGGAAAGTCTCTAGTTATTGGTGATTAGCTCTGAGGTTCTGAACAGGAGGAGAGAGGGAAAACATCTTCAAGACATTTCCTTGAGTTGTGCTATAACACAAAGGACTCCACACTTGAAACTGTACATCTAGCTTCTGTACTTACTGTGTGCCAGTTAGCAGATCACTTAGTGTCTCTGGGCCTCTGTTCACTCAATGGACAAATGTGGATAACGCCTACCTCAATGAGTACTTGATGAAAACACCAAATAATGTAATACAAATAAGACAACAGATTGCACTCTGCAAGCTGACAGGTGATACATAAATGTAAGGTACACACAAATGAGAAATTTATCATTATTACCTGTTTCCATGCTTTTTAACTAAAGCTTTAATGGCTTTGTCTGTAATCTGACATGCATTAATGGAGAGTCCTTGAAGGATGAAAGTTTACGAGAAAAAAACAAAACAATTACATCACAATAACGTCTTTACTTAAAAAGAAGGATTTTGTACCAAAAGCTTGCAGTTGTTAGTCATTCAAATAGCCTCGAAAATATTTAAAGAGGAATTTTGTTTTGGTAAATGATGTACTTTAATTTTGATTTATGAACTTTGGGGGGGGCTCAATGAATCAGGCACAAATATATATCTTTATTTCTCGGATTTCTTTTCTGTTGCTTTGATTTTGTCTTTGTAGCAAATGTATTTTCATTTCAAATTATTTTTATTATTAATTTTTTTTTTTA
Organism: Diceros bicornis minor; assembly: GCF_020826845.1. Classification (NCBI taxonomy): domain Eukaryota; kingdom Metazoa; phylum Chordata; class Mammalia; order Perissodactyla; family Rhinocerotidae; genus Diceros; species Diceros bicornis. The sequence continues at coordinate 10,563,558 of NC_080761.1, forward strand.
GTGAGGAAGACTAGCCTTGAGCTAACATCTGTTGCCAATCCTCCTCTTTTTGCTGAGGAAGACTGGCCCTGGGCTAACATCTGTGCCCATCATCCTCTACTTTACATGTGGGATGCCCGCCAGAGCATGGCTTGATAAGCGGTGCATAGGTCTGCACTAGGGATCCGAACCTGCAAAACCTGGGCCGCTGAAGCGGTTGCACGAACTTCACCACCACGCCCCCAGGTCAGCCCCCATTTCAAATTATTTTATCGAGGCTTTGTTGTCTCCAAGGAATATGGTTGTGTAAGGGATATGGAATGCTCCTGGGTATGGTCATTTAAAGTATAGTTTCCTTCATCACCACCATGTTATTAAGCCAAGAACAGGTTCCTACAGAGATAAAGGAAAACATACAATGACATCATGGTCATTATAGAGATTCTCTATGCTCATGACCAGGCCAAGCTTCAGCTAGAAATTGACCCAGAAATGAAATATAGTGAGTCTTACATAGCATTCGATTTTATCGAATTTTATCGAATTTACCATTAGATTTATCACCAAATATAGTGGGACATAAAAGCGACTGTGCTTTCTATATGACACATTCCCTCCCATTGGATGCACAAAATCAGAAAAGCTGAGAGAACATCTTACCTGACACCAAATTATATCAGCAGTATGGATTCTTTGTGAAAACAAGGCTCAGTTTTAAAAGGCTGGAACTTTACTTGATGTAATATAAAGTCCTTATCTCAAATCATCCCATAAGGAAACTTTTCACATTGAGAAGCATGAGTGGAGGACCCTTGACAAAGTCACATGTCATAGAAATGGTTATCCTGCATTATGGCTCAGAACAAGGGAAGAAAACTGAAGCAACAGCCCTGACAATGAAGACTTCCCTCCCTATCAGTCACGCCACCTGCCATTCTGAAGCAGGCCTGGAGGAGTGGGCAGTTGCGCCATCTTCCTTACACAGGCAACTGGATGAAATTATTGCTATCTCTCAGCGCAGCCACTTCCTGGTTTTCATCTGTTATATACGCATAGACACCCTCAATGATGGATCCCTGTTTCACTTTCACCTTCCTTACCAGGTAAAGACACTGATATCTTCAAAATGATATTAAATGTATTTCCCAAACAGTTCCTATGGACCCCACATGCAGAAAGTACATTTGGGATGCTTGACCACACACATGCTTTTGCTGCTTTGGATGGGAAAGCTGTAATGACTCATTGCCTTCTATATCCGACATAAATTGACATCAAAGATTCTATTAAAAAATCTGAAAGTCTTGCCTACTGCTGGCAGAGTTATCATAAACTTCATCAGAGCTAGGAACTGGGTGGTTAGAGAGGCTGGTGGAAAACTGAAACTACTTTGGCCACAATTCTACTCTAGGAAAAAGAGATTAGAGAAGGTCACTGTGATATCAGGATGGCTGTTCACAAATGTCTGGTTTTCTCTTTCCTTCCAAAAGTGTGATAGGGTTGAATTCCCCATTCAATGGAGCTTGTAGCTCTGACCATGAAAGGTAATCAGCTGCTTTACGATCCAGCGCAGGCTTCTCCACATGCTCTTCCCTCCTTCCGTGACAGTTGCCAGTGTTCCAGACTGTGCCTTCTATATTAACTTGGCCTTGGAGTGAGCACGATGAAGCTAGAGTTCAGCCTCCAACCCACCCCAGACAGACATGAGCAAGTAATAAACCTTTATTGTTCCAATCTACTGACTGAGATTTGGAGGTTGTTACAACAACATAATCTAGTTTTTTCTGACTGATACAAGGACTATGCCAACTTTCTATCACTAGAGGAAGTGCTTCTGTAAGCAGAGCTCTGCAGATAATCAGAAACATTGCAGAACTCATTTATAAGTTTCTTCAACTCAGGCAACACTTAATATTGAAATGTTAATCTATAAGCCATTTTTTGCTGTCATAAACAGTACCAGTGATGAAAACCTTGCCAGGGTGACCTCATTGCTTTAGGAACAAAGGAAGTGAAACAATATCAATTCAATTTAAGAGCTTCTGAGAAATCCAGAATTCCTTTATATATGTCTGATAAAGAGACCTACTAGAATTCTGATTCCATTTACGCACCTCTGTAAGTCACGGCTCTCAGCTCTCAGTTTCTGCTACCATCAGAACAAAAAGTCACAACCATTAGGATGTTAAAGATGATATTTATATTCAGGAGCCGCCTTTATATTAGAGTTGCTTTGGGACAGATTTAATTTTTGCTCTATACTTTAATCAAACAATTTGGAATTATTTCCATTTCTTGGGAATGAAATTAATTTTTGCATGAAAAATATTTATGAGATAAATTTGTAAATATTATGTTCTAATTTTTCTGAAGAAAATAAATTTTCAAGGCAATATATCAATATATGTAAGTATATCATATCAATTAGCACACACATATGTATATCAGTTGATATGCATAATATACATACATATTTATATATAATGATATACATATCAATATATGCAAAAGCTTTTTCCATGTGTTTACGTGGCTCATTACGGGTAGGGAATCCATCACTTTCATCTGATTCTCAAAGAAATTATTACCCATAACATTTTAAGCACTTCTCCAGAGTAGGGGTCAGAAAACTACGGCTCATGGGTCAAATGTGGCCTGCCACCTGATTTTGTGAACAAAGTTTTACTGGAACATGACTATGACCATCTATTTACATATCGTCTCTGGCTGCTACCAAGGCAGAGTTGAGCCGCTATGACAGACTGTGAAGTCTACAATATGAACTACCAGGCACTTGAGAGATAAAGTGTTCCGATCCCTGCTCTGGACTCTGCTCCATCTAGAGACCTGGCTCTCCCGGTTCTCAACTGAGACTAACAGGGCTGACGCTTCAGAAATCACATAATTAGAGCCAAACATTAAATCCCGAAAAAACATCCTCATTGTTCTTTTTCTGCAGGAAACAGATAAAAGGCAGAGGCCACTCAGACTCTGCAACCCCACTGTCTAGGTTCCAGTACGGACTCTACTACTTACTAGATGTGTGAAGTTAGGCAAGTGACCTAGCTCACTGTGCCTAAGTTCTCTCTTCAGCAAAATAATAAGAATACTTACCTCTCAGAGATGTTCTGGGGATTAAAACAACACAGCTATAACACTTAGAACAGTGGTTTATAAGAACAAGAAGTGTTATTTAAAAAATTTTATTATCAATGAATTAATTGGGGGAATGGCAGGGTAATTTTTGGTGCGTTACCTTGAAGCTCCTGGTATGAGAGCCACCACGCCCACATCTGTGGCGCCAGACCAACTTATGTCCACTGCTGTCAGTCTGTTGCAAAGGGCCCCTGCAAGGAGCAGGACCTTGTCTCCTGTGAGCCCAGGACCACTGCAACTTGTCACATTCAGCTGCTGGGTGATGAACAAAGCATTCATTCGAAATGCTTCAGAATCCCTTGAGAAGAGGGCATGATCAGAAGGAGATTTTAGTAGCTAAGAGAGAGGGTTAGGGAGTGAGATCAATCAACCTAGTAGCCAACAACAGTTGAAGTGTAAACAGCTCCGCAAAGGAGGAAGAAGAACTTGTCTAGAGCAATTACAACTAGTATGTTTCTGTTTCTGCCAGCCCATCTTCCTTCAGGCCTGTTTACTGAATCCACCACACCTTCCTCTGACGGCTGGGGATTACCCCCGGGGAGAGAAGTAACTCATCATCCACACAGCCAACGATTGTGTAGACATTCAAAGTTATTTTTATGAAGAGCTTTTAATTAATTGAGAAAACACTTAAGTGAAAATGATGACTACAAAATGTTTTATGTATTTTATAATCTCTATTATGTTCCTTTTTGCTGTTCTAAAATGTTCTTTAATAAATATGTATTAATTTTGTAGACTAAAAAATGTTATTTGCCAGCAAGGCAAAACTAATTTATAGCGGAAAAACTCAGAACAGTGATTAGCTCTGGGGGATGGCAGTGTGCGGATTGAGTGGGAAGGGGCATGAGGCAACTTTCTGGGGTGGTGATATCGTTCTATACCTGGATAGGAGTGGGTTATCCAGGTTGTACACATTTGGCAAAACTCCATAAAGTGTACACTTATAATACGTGCACTTTATTATATTTAAATTTTACCTCAAAAAGGAAAAAAAGGGACTGTAATGATATGCATGCTGAAGTGTTCAGATGTGAAATATACCAGATGTCTATAACTCACTTTGAAATTAATTAAAAAAAAAAAAAAGGATGTGTTGATGGACAGGTAGAGGAATGGATAGTGTCAGGGGAAGAGGGAGAATCTCCCTCTGCCCTTTTCCTTAAGGTTCTTATGGCTGGCCAAATAATTAACAAGATAGGTTAGCAGGAGAAAATAATACCAAGTTTACTAACATGTATACATGGGAGAAAGCAGGGACACTGCGTTTCTCAACACAATAGCAGAAATTCTCGTCTTAAATACCATGTCCAACCAAAGACAAGGAGGATGTTGGGGGTGGGGGTGTCAGTTACAGGAGATCATCACTAAAGCACTGTAAACAAGAGTAAGGTTTATTATGCAGTTTTAAGGCCTCACCTTCCACATTGATAAGTCTCTAGAAATGAGGTCATCCCCCCTCTTCCCAATACAGAGAGGGAGATACCTTTACAAATGGAGACTTCCCTTGTAAATGATTGTCTGGTAACTCCTCGGAGGGCCATCCAGAGCATGTGACCAGAGAGACAGAACTTCCGATAAGATGGGCTTGTTGATGCCTTTTCTATTGTAACCTCTATCCTACATTATCTTTATAGCCGTCATGATAATAACTCCTTCCTGAAACAGATCTTTTGTTTTAAATTCTTTAGGCAGTTTGGGAGGGGAAACTCAAATGTTCTTCCTGAGTTCTCTGAGTCCTTATTGTCTTCAGCTCGAAATAATCCACATACCAGAGTGGTGCTTCCTGGGGTAGCTTGCCCTGAGCACCATCAATAGATTTGTGATAAAGTGAATATAGTGTCACCTAATCATAAAGCAAGGTGGTAAGTATAGCCGTTAACTGTACAATTCTTTCAATTTTTAAGTATGTTTTAAACTTTTCATTAAAAAATCATAGGAAAATCCAGCCAAGACCTAGGTCTGGTCTGGCCCTCAGTCCACATGGGAGCTTCACACCGTAGCCGAGAGCACTTTAGGACAGCATTGCCAACAGAGAGTGGCTGCAGTGGGAAATGCTGGTTTGTTCACCTTCGGCAAAACCAATTTTTGAAAACTAAGAATTCTAAAACAGATATTTGGATATAAGTGCTCTTTTTTATTAAAAGGTTATTCATTTGAAATAAATAGCCAGAGGATATTACCCATTGGATATGTCACTCTATTATTTTTTACTGAGCTGAACTGGATTCATGGAACCCTTAGAATCTAGGCAGTTTTGGACGTCATTCTCCATAATGGAGGCCTTCCTGAGACCCCAGTCCACATTTGCTTTTATTGACCCCTCACATACATAACAGGAGCTACTCCCACTTGATATAAAAAAGAACAGACGTCAATCCTTCTAAGCTAGAAGTTTATTATCCTAGACAGCAGGAATTTTCTACCAGTAGAACCTGAAAATTTTGAGAGCCTAAATTAAAGCTGAATTATCTGAAATCATAATGACCTTGAAGTAGCTTCCCACGCCTCAGATGCTTCTGATTTCCCACTCCCATTTCTGCTACAACAGCACGAGAGGCTCAAGTTGGGGCATTACACCTTCAGCTTCGCTCTTTCCCCAGGAGGACTCCTGACTGCTGCCTACTGCCCTGGACGGCAGCCCTCAGCCTTCTGGAACTCAAATGACCAACACTGTCAGACATTCCCTGTTCACCATCAGCACCAAAAGTACAATGTGCAACATTATTCGAATTAAAGATTATCAAAATTAATTTTTTTATATATCATGCTTTTTCTTCCCTTAATGATAACTGGGGCTAGTCTGGGCCACCACAGACGCAGGCCATGGATCCCCAGCCCTGCCTATTTGTGTATAGAAGACTTTTAGCCCTATTTGTGCCCTGGACTCCTTTGGCAGACTTGTGAAGACTATGGACTCATGTCAGAATAATGTTTATAAATGAATAAAATACAATATGTAGGATTGCAAAGGAAACCAATTATATTGAAGTAAACATCAAAATTTAAAAATTTTTGTGCTATAGTAACATATTTGCTTCTTTATTAATACAGTTTATAATATGATCTATTATATTATGATCTAGCTCCTCATCCAGTAACTACTCTAGTTTTGAAGACATAGACATAAACTACATTTTGAGATTCTGCAACAACTTTAATGTGAAATGAAAATAAGTCTGCTTTCTATTGGTGACCAAGTCACAGGTATTGCTCACACTAGAAGGTTAGTTGCCAATAGTCATAGTAGAAGGAGATGCTAAATTTCTGCAGGGAAGAAGTGAAAATAAACAGATGATTTTTTTCCCAAGGTCACAAACCCCTTGAATTTTATCCAGGGGCCCCAGGTTGAGAGCCCCTCGCTGAGAGTTTATCTATCCTTCTGTTAGGACAAGCTGGGAAAGCAAAATGGGGAAAAAAGAGAAAAAAAAGAAAAAGGCTGAGAGAGAAAGAAAAAGAATAGAGGTTGAGAGATTGAGACCCAGCGTAGAACAGTTCAGCAGCGTGAACCAAAGCGTGTGTATGTGCTGGCAGTGAGAGGGGAGGAAGAAAGAACGGGAACAAAAATGAAAGGAGAGACTGGATAGAGAAAGAGAGCTTCAGTTCTGAGGCACCAAAGTGGGGGTTAGTCCCAGTGGTGTCCTGATCCGGGTGTGGGGCCACTTTCACAGGCAACCCTTTGTCTGCGAGCAGCCCTGAAACAGGATACTACAGCAAGGATGTGGGAAACCTGGCAAGTCTACCATTGCATGCCCCGCAGCCTGCAGTAGCTGCTGACTCACAAAGCTAATTTAGAGATATTTCCCTAACTTTTTGTGCATGTCAACAGGAACCAAAGCTGTTTGTGGTTTGGTTGTGGACAATATTTCTCATGATATTTCTTAGATGAGTTGATATTTGCTCCTATTCATTGATCTGAAACTCAAGGAATGGAGTGCCTACTACCACAAAGGAGATTTTTTGCAAAAATTAATGGAATTATAGCCAACATCTCCACTTCTCCTACTCTGTAATTTACATAAAGACATAATGTTTCATTAGGAAGCATCTTAGCAATTCTGAAACTCTTTAAAAATAAGGAGAGCTTCATTGTAATAGTTTTTATTCCATATTATTTTGTTCTTTTAAACCCATACCCTACTAATTTCTTAATCACTATTTCAGCAAAGAGTGTGTTGCATATACATGGATATTCAGAGAAAAGAGTTCAGATCAATGAGTTTTATCCCTGTGTAGGTCAGTTACCTTTAAACAAAAACAAAGAGAAAAATCCAGTTATGCTCCATGTCACAGTCTATATACTCTTAACTTCTATTGGATGACTTTCAAATATGTAGTGTGTTTGGAGAAGATGGCTTTGTGAAAAAATCAGTAAAAATTCATCGCTAGTGTGGGAATAAATTTTACGTGCCTTGATTTAAAGTCAATTAAAATTTAACAGCTATTGTTTTAAATTCAGATATTTTGTTACTATCCTAGAGTATTTATTTCTAAGAGAAGAGTGTCCTCTTCTTGTTTAAGCCCATAATTCACACAAGAGTGAAATATTAAACCGAAGCTTGTTCATTACTTTCAGAATGTGTGGCTCCTCCCTAGGCAGGCTTAGCCTGGAAATAAGCGTATATGGAGAACACATGGGGTAGGAAAAAATACCTAGGAGGCAGTGTAGCCAAGTTTTGAGAGACTTATCAACAAGCTCTCCATTCCTGAGGTCATGGTTTCTGTGTGATGAGTTAGCTTTCATTTAATCCCTCAGCTTTCAAATGTTGAAAATCTAGTACACAGTGTTTTGGGAGTCACCTCTTGCTGGGTGACACTGTCCTCAAGGTAGATCTTTTGGGTAAATTATTGCCTATCAGTCCAACAAGGCCCTTCCTTTTCGCTAACAGCCCATCTCACAATCTTTCCCGCCCCCAACCATGTATGCAAAAATAAGCTCATTTTCTCCACACTATTAGCATTCATGGCATGCTATATACAGTATTTCATGTATGCAAGTACTTTTTTATTCCTCACAATGGGATGTCTTAGTTTGGGTTACCCCAGAAGTAGACCCTGGGACAAGAATTCGAGTATTGGGAGGTTTAGGAAACACCAGTAGCTTATTGATATGTCCCTCAAAACTTCGCTACACTGCCAGGATGCCATTCAGTTTGATAAGGACCCATTTAACACAGAGAAGACTTTCCAGGGTCATTCTGGATTGCAGTGGATCACTTCTGAACCCACTCCAGTCTAGACACATAAATGCCAAGAGATTCCACACAACCTGATTCAATCATTGGCACTGATGTAGAAGGTTAGAGCACTAACCCTCCCTGAGCCTTAAAAACTAAACATCTAAGTGGGTACACCCTGGGCTATAGGATTTAAAATAACAGTACCTTTTAGTATAGTCATGCCAAATAATCTCTTTGTGAATTGCATATCTGGACCTCCCCAGAATTTGTGAAGACAGATCTTTTTTTTTAAATTGAGGTAATATTGGTTTGTAACGTTATATAAATTTCAGGTGTACATCATTGTATTTTGATTTCTGTATATATTACATCATGTTCACCACCCAAAGACTAATTGCCATCCATCACTATACACATGTGCCCTATTAGACAGATCTTTTTTGACCAGTCTGTCTTTTTACTTAGAAGCAGCTCTGGTGATAATTGCCTAAAGCAACATTCATGAAGTATGTTTTGTGGAACCAACATTGAACAGATTCCATGGAGAAAAGAGCGTTCTGTAGTAGAATGTATTTTCCAAAGATGGTAGCAAAATATCTCCTGTCTACATGGTCTTATGGAACTTTGCGATTTCCTCAAGATGTGGGATTGAATTCCCCTGATCTCGTGATCTTGTACTCACTTGTAAGTAACAGAATGCGGTGAAAGTCATGCTGCATGATTTCCAAGGTTATGTCATAAAAGTCACTGCATTTGTCACCTTGTGAGTTGAAATACCTTCATCTGACCTACCATGTATAAGTCCTACTGCCCTGTGGTAGCCATACTATGAGGAAGCCCAATCTAGCCTACATGGAGAGACCACAAGAAGCCCTAAGGTGACATGAAGAGAGATGTCCAGCCAGTCTCCAGCTGCTCCTGCCACCTGCTGTTCCAGCACCAGCCACCACCTGACTATGCTGCATGCAAGACCCCAAACCAGAACCACCCAGGTGAGTCCTCCCCAAATTTCTGATCCACAAAAACCATGAGATAATAAAAATTATTGTTGTTTTAAGTGCCTAAGTTTTGGGGCAACTTGTTTCACAAGTTGAAGAGGTTCCATACCAAAATTTGGGCAAAACTGGGGTTAAACCAAACTCTGTATGTTTTTGTTTTCCCCTTTAGTATTTCTCAGAGACTTCATATGCTAATGAGCATGTGTATCTCTAAGAAACACATTTAGAATACAGTATTTCCCAATTTATTTCCCCAAGAAACCATTGTCATAGCTACTTTCGAGGGATAACTTGAGGAAACGCTGGGATAAAATGATACTGTCTTTTCATGTGTAGGTTTCCCTTTTCCCTGGTGATCTGAACTACAGAAAATGAAGATTTTACTTTACTGTGATAATAAATTGAAGAACAAACAAATGGTTATTGGCCAGCTCAGAAAGAGTCAGCTCTTGGTAACTCCCGTGTGTGACGTAAACTCATGCCAGCACTATCAGAGAGCAAACAGCATAAACTCTGAATGTCACTCACTATTTGCTGTGCCAATAATAGCTCCAGGATGTGCTGTTCTTCCAATGGGTATGACAAACATTTCGATGCACTGAAATTTGCATAACCCTCTGGCTCTTCTGACCATCTCACTTAGATTTTTGTCCCTAATCTCTATGATGAATGTAGGATTTATACAGAAAATTCCACTCCATTGTAATATCACTTCCCTACAAAGCTTTAAAACAGAGTGCTTCTCCTGTCCAGAAAATTCTGAAGGGCCAGGAATGAGGATTAAGCTGCTAGTGATTCTCGGGAAATTTTTCCCCACTTTGTAACTGTTAAAAAATTAGAGAACAACATTGAAAAAGTGAGAAATAGCTCATTTTTCTAATCAAATGTGTGAAATGGGAATTAAGGCAAAGGGATCAAACCTCAGTAAATATAGAACAGGGGAGTATCACTCTGATGTGATAAAAGAACAGGAGTGCGGAGTTGTTCTTCTGAGTCCCAGTTAGTCACTACATGACTATCAACGCACGACATCAAGTGATCTGATCCATGACTCAGTTTCTCCACGAATAAATCATCACTTGTTTTTCCAGCCATTTTAACTAAGGAACTTTAAATACAAAGTCAGAGCTGGGACTAAGGTGAGGCCAGTGAGGCTCCCCCCTTGGGCATAACATTTAAGGAGGTGTCCAAAATCTCAGTTATCCAGATATATAATATTCAGTGCAATAGTTTTTAAAAATCGAAATTAATGCAAACAAAATCTATGATGAACAAAATGTCAAAACTTTCAATAAAAACAGGATCAATATTACTGCTTTTCCTTTTACCTCAAGCTCCAGTATGGTTCAGTGTGGCACTGTTACTGAGCCCTAAAAGTCGGATAAATTGAGCTCCATCATTTCATCACACATGATAATTGTGACAGACAAGAAATCAATGCTTACCTTGTTTTAGGTTCTCTCATGCAACTGAAAAACATTATTTTATATATAGATCCTATAACTGACTTAAGCAAATTACTTCAGGACTCTGTACTAGTCAAAATTCTGATAGCCAACTTTAACAGATATAGATATAGATATGGGTATAGAGATAGACATATAGATATAGATGTATGCTTAGATACAGCTTATATCCAGAATGTACTGAAATGGGGTTCTTCCATCACACACAGGCTTTCTCATCCCTCTTTTCCCCCTCCCTATTCTCGGTCACCCGATCAGCAGAGGTGGTTTTACTGGACCTTCACAGGTAAGCGTAACAGAGAACACACAGGATAGGAGCTCAACTTACACAGAGAAATCCTATGAAGAACACATAGTTTGCACCTCTTCCCAACAGGTCTATCATTTTGACCAGACTAATTGGGAGTAGATTCTTTCCTCCAACAAAGACTTTGTTCCTCTTTGATCACAACAGCTTTTATACATGGCATATGAGACAGGGCCTCTGTTCAGTTTAAGGACAAAGATGGGACCCAAATGTATTAAAAGCCCCTTGCAAAATGTCCGGGCCAACAGATTACACACAGATTTTTTTTTAAATTACTCCTTTTTTTTCCTAATTATTAAAGTAATATACATCCATTATAGAAGAATAAGTAAATGAAAGAAGAAAATAAAATCCACCTGCAATGAGATTGTAAAATGGTGTAGCTGCTTTGGAAAACAGTCTGGCAGTTCCTCAAAATGTTCAATACAGAGTTACCATATGACCCAGCAATTCCACTCCTGGGTATACAGCCAAGAGAACTGAAAACAACATATATCCACACAAAAACTTGTACATAGCAGCATTGTTCATAACAGTAAAAAAGTGGAAACAACCCAAATATGTATCAACTGATGAATGGATAAACAAAATGTGGTATATACATACAATGAAATTATTCAGTCATAAAATAAGAATGAAGTACTGATACATGCTATGACACGGATGAACCCTGAAAATATTATACTAACTGAAAGAAGCCAGACACAAAAGACACATATTGTATGACATGAAACGTCCTGTATAGAGAAATCCATGTAGACAGAAAGTAGATTAGCGATTGCTAGAGTCTGGGGCGGGGGTGGAAATGGGATTGACTGCTAATGGGTACAGGATGTCTTTTTGTAGTAATGAAAGTGTTCTAAAATTAGATAGTGGTGATGGTTGTACAACTTATTGAATATACTAAAACCCACTAAATTGTACACTTTAAAAGTGGGAATTTTGTGGTTTGTAAATCATATCTCAACAAACCAGTTATTCCTTTAAAAGCCACCTATAAGTCCAAGACACAAAAAAAGTACAATTAATATTTCAATGTTGCAAATTATCTCGTAATGAATAGCCACCTGTCAATCAACTCAAAAATGGTCCATCTGTTGTCCATGCAAACACACCCTGAATGCCTCCAAGCCTTGTTCTCTGCATCCAGGAAACATCACCTGCTTTGTCTTCACAGGCATGTTAAGGTAGACAGTGCTTCAAGAACATTTCTTCCAAGCCTTCCCTCAACCCTTATGAAACTGGATATCCTGCACTCTGCTCATTAGTGAGCATGTCAATGTCAGTGGAGAGTCCATCGGTCAATAAGTAATTATTACAGTTTCCCTGGGCTACTAACAGCTTTACTAGGCCCATGAGAATGTAAATTATACATACATATAACTTATATATAAAATAATATATAATTTAATATTATTATATATAAAATTATATATTGTAAATATACATATTATATATAATTATAGGTAATAAATATAACATAAAAGTAGAGACCACTTTATATATTTTAATTAGAGCTATATTATGAAAAATATATAAAAATAATAATAGTAAGACCATAAGTCCACCACTCTCATAAATTGCTTTTATTTCTGCAGGCATGCATACTGTCTTCTATGTGCTTATATAATTTTTATAGTGCAATCATAATATAATAATAATACGCATTCTGTTTTTACTTAGTCTCCCTGCATCTTTAGAATTAATATTATTTGCATGGTTTCATAACATACCCTTGTGCGAAGTGAAAATGCATATAACCATTCCCCTAATATTAATTATGGTAAAGTTAGATTGAACACCTTCAATTTGGAAATATATATATGAATATGGCTATATTAAATATTTATATCTACTTAATATGCACTTATGAAGTATTTAACCTTGGCTACTTCGTTAAGATAAAATTTCTGCATGGGGGATGATAAGCTCTTATTACAAATTATCATATTTCCCTCTAAAACATAACCAATTTATAGAGGCTTTATGAGGAATATGTACAGTTCTATGACAATATTGCAGATACTTATGACATAATTTTAAAAACTATTTTAGCTGTCCAGAGTTGTTTATTTCACATATTTATGTTTGCAATGATGAGGTTTTAGATGTTTTCTTTCTATTTGTTCCCCCTTAATCATTTATTCATTCAATATTTATTACATCCCTGTAATGTGTGAAATATAAGGGAACATCCCCGTCCTCACAGAGCTTACAGTCAGTGAAATGCATTCATGTCCTCTCCTTCATTTACCCTCTAAAATTTGGATGCCTTCTCTATAAGTATGAATTTTTGAAACTATTGTACATATCAGCCCCTTTGGGATTTTTTAATGGTATAGCAATTTTAAATATGCATAATCTTGAAGTTATCAATCATCCCTTTACAATTTGTTTCATTTCTTCAAAAATGAAATTATCTTTCTTCTGTATGTTGAATAAATGTTCTAATTTTTGTCAATTTTTATTACAATTTGATAGATTTTTATATTTCAGTCTTTATTCCATATGGACTGCTTGTGGAACATGATAAAAGCAGGAAGTCACCTTAATTATTTTACTGAAATGTTATTCTGTTTCTATAATACCTTATATTAAACAATCCTTCCTTAACCTCTTTAAACATACACATACACAGTTTTGCATACATGTAATTGCCTTATGTTGGTACTCTCTAGTCTGTTGTATTAATTGGTGTTCCTATTTTTATTGTAGCAAAATACTGTTTGGGGAATTGTTGGTTTATGGACTCAACCTGATAATACACATTAAAAAAGAACATAGTCACTGGATGCAAATGAATAAGTAAGATAATAACTATGTAATAAAGGAGATAATAATCATAAAAACTAAGTAAGTTGGAGTAGGGAGTTAAGAGTTGTAAAATATTTGTATTAAAAGTTAACAGTGAAAAATGTTAATGTCTTAAAGTGAGATTTCCTGAAATAGTGGGAGATAATTTAGTAGACAGAAAACAGGACACTGGTGAATGTTGAGAAAGAAGGAGAAAGAGCTAGAAGCAGCAAAACAGTAACAGATGGGTTCAAGCTGGGAATAAGAAAAATAGAATAACACAGATAAATATTGAAAAGCTTGCTGACAGAAGTCAGAAGTTGATTTAGCTGGGGCAGGGTCCACTGGAACTTGCTTTATCAGAATGATAAGGAAAGGCTTGAAAAGGTTATTTAGGCACAGTTGGGGCCAGGCAGAGAAAGGAGGCTGGAAATTCAGTAGGGAGCAGTGGAGCAGCCACAAGGGATTTTTATATATGAAGTAGCGAAAAGGAATGGAGGGAGAGCAGCACATGCTAAGAGGCGGGGGGGGGGGGGGGTGGGGGGGGTGGGGGGGTGGGGGGGGAATGGATGCAGGTTAAGCTGGCAACAAACTGTTATGTTTCTAAAAAAGAAAGATAAAACATATTTAAAAGACTGACTGCTTTGGTGGAGGATATACGAAACTTGAACATTATCCTCAGAAGGAGCTGACCTATTTTAAGATATAAATGCAATTTCATTTTTAGTTACTTTACGAAGACCACACAGGATGAGAAATTAAATAACAACAGCAATGATTTGTCCAAAACTACAGGATTGGTGACAATGGTACTTGTGTTAATCTGCTTTTTCCAAACACTGAAGGCCTTTAAAGCTTCCTGGGCAAGTTGCTTTTCTACCTGTATCCATTACCCAAATAATCCCAGCAGGCTAGTTGGGGCTGGAAATGCCACCATCATCTTTCCTGTCCATAGGGTCTCAAGTTTACTCTTTGGGCACTTCCACTTAAATGCCTTACGATTCTTAGCCACAACGTACCCTAAAAAACTGAAATTGCCAATCGTGAAGATGGTTCTCTAAGGAAAATACTAGAATAAGGAAGTAATTATACTGGGAGAGAGATCTAGAAAATAGTGCCTATCAAGCAGGCGGGGGGATAAAAGCAGTCGTATCCTGAAAATTAATTCCAATTTAAGTACAACACCATAAAAATGCCCAAACTGGCAAACAAAGGACTAGAGTGGAATCTATTTTGAGGGGACTTTTACAACGTTTCTTCCAAATCAATAGGGGCGTTTATTTTTATTGAATGTTAAAACATCAGCAACTCAACTCTTCTAGAGCAGAGCCAATCTTCTTCTTCTTCTTTTTTTTTTGTGAGGAAGATCAGCCCTGAGCTAACATCCATGCCACTCCTCCTCTTTTTTTGCTGAGCAAGACTGGCCCTGAGCTAACATCTATTGCAAATACTCCTCCTTTTTTCCCCCCTTTTTTCTCCCCAAAGCCCCAGTAGATAGTTGTATGTGATAGCTGCACATCCTTCTAGTTGCTGTATGTGGGACGCCGCCTCAGCATGGCCCGACAAGCGGTGCGTAGGTGCGTGCCCGGGTTCCGAACCCGGGCCACCAGTAGCAGAGTGCACACACTTCACTGCTAAGCCATAGGGCCGGCCCTGCCAACCTTCTTAACCATAGCTTTTTCCTATAGCTCCAAACACATCCTGGGCTATTTTCCTAGGAAGCCTGCATACCTTTCAGAAATCCCCTATGGAGCCATGTGACCTCTTGCTCTGTCCATGGCCTCAAAGCACTGTCTGAATTTTTTAGACATCACCTGCTGTGCAACAAACCCCACTTCAAACTCTTAGAAGCTTTTATTTAAAAAAAAAATGTATTATTGGTGTTATGAAAATGATAAGACTTATCTGTGGTTGCCGCCTCCTTACTCTAACAGTCTCCTCCCAGATAAAAAGGCCATGAGTATTGAACGTGACACGGCACACAGTTATTGACAGAGCAATCATTTGGTGACAGTCTCTGCTTTGGGGGCAGGGACCACAGAGCACCAGGCCCTCAATGAGTCTGCAAATGGCGATGTTGCAGAATTTTCCCAGTTTGCATCTTCCTGAATGGTAATCAGGAAGCCCAAATATCAATGATTTGGGCTCCAAATCAGGGACAGGACACACCAGCTCCTCTAGCAGCTTACTGATCAGAACAGCAGTATCAACATCACCAGGCAGCTTGTTAGAAATGCAGAATCTGCATTTAACAGGATCACCAGGAGATTAGAATGCATATTAAAGTTTTAGAAGCACTGTACATTAAAATTTGAGATTCGCTGCTCTAGCACACACTGCTCCAAGATATTTCTTTGTATATAGACTATAGCAGAAGTTTTTTTTTTAGGGATTTAGGCTAAAAACATTAAGGGTCATAGGACAAAAATTCCCTCTGAACATTAAAATACAGTATTAGTTTAGTCAATATTTAGATATTTTTAGTATACGGTGGCTGGTTGCTAATTCCCTCTTCCACTTTCAAATACCAATATGATGGGGAAATTAAAATAGCAGCAGAAACTAAGAATATAAATCAATGATATCAATGATGTTTTTTAATCATTGGGGGGAGTTAGTCCTAACCCCAATGTAGATGAGTCATACTGAGAAATGATGGCCAGTGAGCTCATATACGGGTCTCTGAAAGACAGCAAAACAGCTGTAACAATTCACCATTATCTTAGGGACCTAGTTCCTAAGGGAATCTTCCTCCCTAAGGGAATTCTTCCCTGAGAACTCTTCAATGCTTCATTGCTAGATTGACTTTGGAGCCTATAACACCCAGTAACTGAACTTGGCCATGAGCTCACGGGCTCAGCAATAGTGCATGGCACCCGATGGTGTCGAGTCGAGTGAGTGAGGGCAGAAAGAGGAAGCAATCCACTTTGGAGACTGGGCTTACCCATGTTCTACTTCCAACAAAGCAACAGCTACAGGCTGATTCAAAATTTTCAGTAATAAATACACTAGCTGATAGTTAGAAAATCAGGTAATGGGAACAGAAGTGGCCCTGGCTCAATAAAGTATGTTGAATTGGATAAACGTCTTCTAGACATTAAAAACTTAAACGCATGTTAGGGACATGTGCATCTGCTTGACCTCCAGCTTATATCCTGAAAAGAGAATTCTGACGGTACCTTGATGGACAGTGAGCGAATCCAAACAGAATATGTGGGTCCTATCAGCTGGCAAACATCAGACTGGAATCAATACTCCTTGTTCAAAGTTGAGTAATCAGCAAAATTATGTAACGTGCAGCATTTGAAAATCAAAAAAGGCTATTATTGCTCCAAAGATGCAGAGAAAAATTATTAATACTGAGAAATTAGATAAAAATTTTAGAAAGCACTTCCGTTTTCAAAAACACAGAAAAAAATAACTTTTAAAAATTAAGAAGAAAATGATGAAAATAGAACTGAGATGCCAGGCTCATATAAAAAGGTAGATAGCAAGGACACAAAAGAAATTTAAAGAAAAGAATATTGCAATAGCTAACTAAAATCCATCTCTAAGGCAGTGCAGAGCAGACGACGCACTGCAGCAAAGAGAACTAATGTGAACAGGGACCTACTAGAGAATAGAATCAGTGAGATCAGGGGCCAACTGAGAAAGGTCCATACGGAAACAGAGATGAGGACAATAAGATAAAAAGAGATAGCAATAGATTACAGAGCACAAAGATCCAATTAGTTCGCCATTGATATCGTTGAGAAAGAAAGCAGAAAAAATTAAGCCATAACAAAAAAGTCAAACATATAAAAAGGTGAGACTTCTGGCCATGGCTGAGTGAGGAGGTCAGCAAATCCTCTTCGCCAAAACAACTGTAAATAATAATCTGCAAAATGTTTATGCTTAGAAAACAGCTGAACTTCGAGTAGGAACACAGGGAGTCTAGGGCAGCTCCAATCACTCCCCTAGCCCCCCAGCTCAGGAGGCATGGGGTTCTGCCAGGCAGGGGGCAGGCTGTGCTTCAGTGGAAGGGGATTCATTCCATTTGGAGCAGTGGCAACACCTACGTCCAATGTCACTGTTGGTAGAAGTGATGATCTCAGTGATGAGTGAGCATGGAGGGCCATACCTGCCCCAGGTTGAGGTCATGACTGGGCCAAGTATATTCCCCACTTAGGCTTGGCTAGGGCTGGAGGGTGGGAGCAGGGACTAATTGTAAATGAACACAAAGAACTTCTTGGGAAGATGGAAATCTTCTGAAACCAAAAACTACTGAATTGTACACTTCCCATGGGTAAATTTTATATGAAATTTATACACCAATGAAACTGTTTTTAAAAACTATATACAAAAAGGAAAACTTTCTAGGGTGAAAAAATGTCTGAGTCTACAGCTCTAATGAGCTCACCATGTCCCTGGCGAAAATTAATTTAATGTAGCTTCATCTTTAACTTGTCTTGGCAACAGTTTTATTTTCATGATAAAAATTGTATAAGCAATATGATCTTATCCATGCAGGAAAAGAAAGCCAAACACACAGATTACTTGCAAAGGAAAAACAAGCACACAGAACCCAAGCTTCCCCTGTGCAAAAGTAAATGTCACAATATCAAAGGAAGACATTTTTACAGAATTTTAATAGGACAAGTTGAGCTCTCTGAATTTTAAGTTAAGCTAAGATGTAGCTCTTGCCAAGGAAATAGAAATATAATCAAGTGTGCTTATTTGATGTACAGAAGAGTGAGTTTACAGTTACAGTTGATTCCTCTGAATAGCAAACTACATGCATTTCAGATGGAGTTGGATTTGTAAACAATATTTTTCCGATGATACTTCATAGAAACACAACTATTGCAAAAGCTGAGCCTCAAGTTCAATTGCCTTCAGTGACAGGCAAGTAACATAAACAAAGGGAGAAGGCCAGGTGCATTACCATAGTATGCCAGAGTCATCATTTTGGGGTTTTAGTGCTGCTCTTGATACTTAGCTTTGCATCAGGGAAACTATAGGGAGTGATGAGGACTGTGGTAAACTGGAGAGGGTTCCAACAGATTGACACTTTTCAAGAATGGGAACCTGTGTTGCTGGGTCTTTTAATTTTTCAAGGGAAATCAGAAATCTAGATTTTTATATTAAAAAATCTTCAGTTACCTCAACTGAAAATAAAGCATTTTTGTCCAGAATCAGTGGACTTCAGGCTGTTTTATGCTGTAGAAGACTTTTTTCAAATTAAATTCTCCATAGAACATAAGACTATGAAACAGACAGAACTAGATTCTCTTTCAAATCCCAATGATTTTAAGGGATCCTAAATAAGAACTGGCTGAGTAATAAATGGCTGTTATTTAACTGTTCTATATATTTAACTTATGCCATTTAACTCAATTTAACATGTATTAAGTGACTGTTATGGACCAGACACTGTGCCCAAGTCATGATCTGTGCCTTTATGGATATGTGACCCCACAATTGACAGTCACACATACTTATCAGAGCAGGGAATGCAGAACACCACAGAGGCTACAGCACGTATTGTTTGTGGAGTGGGGGGCTAGGGGGGAGAAGTCAGCCAAGGGGACATTTCCACTGTGCCTTAAAGGATGGGTTGAGTTTTTCCAAGCAGAGATGGGACAGGTAGTGAGTTTCTGGAACAGCATGAAGAAACACACAAGGGTGTGAAAGTGCACAGTACATCCAGGGAAAATGAGACAGCTGGTGCGCAGAGGCAACAGCACCCAGAAATGAAGTGTTAACCTGTTTCCTGGTGCGTAATCAAGTTACAAGAATCAGTCACTTTCTTATAGTATTCGGCATGAAGGGGGAGAAAAACCAGGGCTTAGAGGGGCATGGATGCAAATCCTAGCTTACACATGTAAGTCGTTTATTCAATTATCCACTAAAAATTAGAGTCACAAGGATAACCACAAGCCAAATCCTCTTACGTTTTATCAATACTTAAAACACAAATATGTACAGATTTTTACACAAAATATTAATATCATGAGTTTGAGTCTCATCATTTCTAGTATTAATTTCTAGGATTAAAATCTGTTAACTCTTAAAGACAACAATTTAAATCATCCCAAACAATTTTGAGTCTACTTTTCCAAGCAATCTTTGGGGCTTCCTCCTGAATTTGCCAAAACTCTTTAACAAGCAGAAAGATTGGCTGGAATGTAGACTGAATTCTTGTTCAAAACACAAGTGAGACAGAGCCTTATTTGTATCTTTAACAAGACCTATAAAATTTGTAGAAGGAGGTAACCAAACATCCCACATCTCTGGAGTTGAGTCATACCATGGCGTAATTTTCAAGTCACAGTTGAGCCTATCAACCCCATTGAGGGTTACTATACCACCTGAGAGAATTCCAGATTAATTTCACTCTTCACATATTATATTTTTAAGACACAGTGTACTTTTTTTGTTTTTTTGGTGAGGAAGATTGGCCCTGAGCTAACATCTGTTGCCAATCTTCCTCTTTTTGCTGAGGAAAACTGGCCCTGAGCTAACATCTGTGCCCATCTTCCTCTATGTTGTTTGTGGGACGCCGCCACAGCATGGCTTGATGAGGTGCATGGGTCCATGCCTGGGATTCCAACCTGCAAACCCCGGGCTGCCGAAGCGGAGAGCGTGAACTTAACCACTACGCCACCAGGCTGGCCCCCATTACGCTGTATTTTTTAATATGTGTTAAACATGATAGTTGATTTTCCCGTTTAGGTCAAGAGACCTTGGAACTTGAGAGAACCCTGCATTCTTTTCAGATTCTTCTTACCTGATAGGGCCCCAAAGCTTTTCTCAATATTAAAAAGACAGCTAATTGGATTCTCTATCTTCTAAGCCTGTCTCACCACAACTTTAAGGTAGGCCTATTGACAGGGCCTCGCATACTTTGTTGTGCAATAAGTAAGAGATCCAAAGATGGCTAAACATAATATTGAAAAGGATTTCATGTAAATTCAAATACCCACAGTTCAATGAGATAAAAATAAGAAAGGGAGAAAATAGGAAAAACAGAAAAAAAAAGGTTAGGAAAAACAAAATGAGGGCAAAGTTAGGTTAGTTTACAAAATATAAGTCATAACATTCCATGTCCTATTGAGATGCTTAATCTCACAAATTTGAGTCTGGATTTCCTAGCAGCCAAGGCGAAGAAGAAAGCACAATCGCACATTTCATAAAGTAAACACAAACAAGTTACTCAGAAGAATGACAAATATACCTAGGTCCAAGTTTTTTGAGAAATGTATTTCATGGGTCCTCATAAAAAGTTCAATTTATAACGTAGCTATAAAGAATGCTGTGTCTTACAGTTTAATAATCCATGATATTTGAAGCAGACAAATGAAGTGCTAAAAAAGCAAAAAGCAGAGGTTTTGAAGGTGACACTCCTTAGGGAGCCATATGGTGGTTCACAAGTTAAGTCCTCACAGCCATCCATATAAAAATGCAAAACAACTGGTTTTTTTTTTTTTAAGATCCCTCAAAATACGCCAAGTATATGAGCAATGACTGGCAATTCAGTGAATCCCTGTGGGCCTCAGTATCGTCAGTATGAAAAGGGGGGATGACAGGCAGGTGGAACAGCCTAGATAATCCCTTCTAGCTCTGAAAAACTGTTTGTGATTCTTGATTACATTTTACTCAGCCCCTACTGTGTGCTGTTTCCCTGGATAAAAAGAATTCTACACACACACACACACACCCTTTCAATGAGTATTTCACAATTCTGCTATTCTAGAGAGTAGATTTGCTGCTATTTGCCTGTTATTATAGCTGGAAAGAATTCAATATTTGCACATTAATTGATCCATGAATGTCAACAGAGAACAAATACCCTCTGTCCTCCGAAACTGTTAATCTCTGAACTCAGATAAAGGTTGGAACCTCTCATCAAATATTTAAAACTCTTTGACAGCTTCTGTCAGACTGAAATTTTCAAACTAATATGTGCATGGGTACATATGCTAAATGAGGCGCTTAACACCCCACTGTTTTAAAGTGTCTTTGTACTCAGACTCCCAGGACTATTTCCCACCATTAAAAACCTTTAGCTGAAGACACTAAACAACTAAAATGTTGGGCTTTTGAAAACCTGGGGACAAAATTGTGCAGAAAAGACAGAGCCTCCAGCAACTGGATGAGAATGAAGGAAGTGAGACTAACAAAAAATTAATCTTAAGAGGAATTTTAAAAGGTAATAGTAGAATCCTCAAGGTATTTTACAATATCATTATGCTCCATACCTCCCAGATGCCACAAACATGTAGCTTTATATATATATCACATATGTATCATTATATATGTGTATATGTGTGTGTGTGTATATATATTTCCCATAATGTATCGGGAGGAAATATCTGTAACTCTGGCTTAGAACATTTTGCAATCCCATTCTTTACAACTAGAAAGAAGAAAAGAATGTAACTAAATGAAAAGCGTATTCCCAATCATTTTTACAGCTGCAGGAGCCTGACACTTTTCAATAAATGAAGAGTGCTTTAGATAGGTTGTCTTGGTGACCCAAATACTATGCACAGTGTTGCTGTTAATGACATGATTTTCTAAAAACATGAACAACTCTTGGTAAATTTCCAAACAAAACAAAGCACATTCGTTCTTCAATAAACCTGGTAGATGCATTTCTGAGAAATTCAGTGCATATTAAAACTGCAAAAATTACTTTGAGTGTATGTGTAAAATAGTGTTAAGGTCTATGCTCAGATAATTATAAAGTGTTTTTTCACTTGCATGAATGTCCAATCAGACATTAAAAATATTATTTGGAATACGTGTTATGGGTTTAACAGTGATTCCCAAAACTCTGTATTTTGAAGTCTGACCTCCAGTGCCTTAGGATGTGACCTTATTCGGGAATAAATTCATTGTAGATGTAATTAGTTAAGGTCAAACTGGAATAGAGTGGGCCCCTAATGCAATATGACTGGTCTCCTTATAAAAAGGGGACATTTGGACCCAGATTCAAGCACACAGAGAGAATGCCACATGAAGATGGAGGCAGAGATCGGGGTGATGCTTTACAAGCCAAGGAACATCAAAGATTGCCAGCAAACCACCAGAACCAAGGAGCGAGGCTTGGAACAGATCTTGCCTCACGGCCCTCAGAAGGAACCAAGCCTGCTGACACCTTGATCTCAGAGGTCTAGACTCCAGAACTGCGGGACAATACGCTTCTGTGGTTGAAGCCACTCAGTTCGTGGTACTTTGTTATGACAGTCCTAGCAAACTAATACAACACGGGGGAGAGTAAGATGTTTCAAAGGATATCTTTTTATAGCATTTTCACTTTTTTGTTGTTGTTGAGGAAGATTGGCCCTGAGCTAACGTCTGTGCCCATCTTCCTCTATTGTTTTTTTATATGTGGGTTGCTGCCACAGCGTGGCTGACGAGTGGCATAGGTCCATGCCTGGGAACCGAACCTGGGTGCCAAAGCGGAGTATGCCAAACTTAACCAGTAGGCCATGGGGCCAGCCCTTCATTTTCACTCTTTAATCCGAGTGAATGTAGTGCTCATTCCATAGATAACATTTTTTGTATAATCCCATACAAAAGAGATACTGTTTTATATGGAGTGAGGAGAGAAAGGTAGGTAGGAAGCCATTAGCACCCAATCCATACAGTTCCCCTTGGAGGGGAGAGCGTTACGCAGTGCGGCCTGTACTGATACCTGAAGAATGTCCCCACAGTGCTGAAAAAGCCACTTCAGCCCAAAGTCTGTCACAGCCTGGCCGGCATGGCGGCAGTGGTGCAGGCTGAGAGAGCGGGGCTGGCGGTGAGCCAGAGCCACCAGCCAGTCATCCTCCAAGACATGGCAGTCTGAGATCTGGACTTGCTTCCCTGAGGGGTAAAAAAATGATAATAAATAAAACCAAGGACCTTAAAGAGCTCCACTTTGAGAACACCTTCAGGAAAGGGCCTGTCCCCGAGTGTCCTCTCATGTGCCACAAAGGTTACTGAGCACCAACGTGTGCTAGGGGGGCGACAGGGAGATGTAAGCACACAGATACGGCACCTGCCCTCAGACATCTCAGGGGCTGGCTGCAGGACCCTCACCTTAGTCAGATGGTCACATGTACAACGTAGTTAGCAACCCTCATAAATGCTAAAGCACAAGATGCTGGGAGATTATATGAGGGGTGTCAGGGTTCTGCACCCAATTACAATGTCTGGGGGGCTTTTCCCCAAACCACCAACCAATTCTCCGACACCAGCTGGGTGTCCTACAGTTCAACTCAATTCTGACACCATCTACCTGGAGATAGCATCGGATCCACAGGTTAAGGTTTCAGTCCCACAAGACTGCCCTCTACTTCAGATGCCAAACACAAGTCCAGGTTGTTGCCTAGACTTCTGACCAACTGGCTATAAATCAGAGGTTCCCAGAACCCCTTCCTTGGGTTTGGTTAATTTGCTAGAGCAGCTCACAGGACTCAGGAAGCTCCTCTGCTCACTAGACTACGGGGTTATTACAAAGATATCAAAGCGTGTGAGCCAGATGAGGAGACACATGGCTCGAGGGCCCACGCAAAGGAGCCTCTCTCCTCATGGACTTTGGGGCCTGTCGTGGTGGCACGTGGAAGCCTTCTGGTTCCCAGCCTGGAAGCTCTCTGAATCCCCTCCTTTTGAGCGTTTTTGTGGAGGCTTCATTGCATAGGCATGATTGATTAAATCATTGGCCACTGGTGATTGATTCAACCTTCAGCCCCTCTTCCCTCCCTGGAAATCAGAGACTGAAAGTTCCAACCCTCGATTTGTGGTTGGTCCCCCTGACAACAAGCCCCCAGCCTGAGGTGCTTTCCAAAATCACCTCATTAACATAAAGGCAGCTGCAGTGGAAAGGGGCCTGTTATGAATAACAAGACAACCATTTCTGGCTCTGAAGTATTTTCAGGAACTGAGGACAAGAGACCAAATATTAGAACAAAAGATGCTCCTGTTGCTCGTGTCACTCAGGAAATTCCAAGCGTTTTAGGAACTCGGAGCCAGGAACGGTGGAGGAAGATATACTTTTACATCTTCCTTATATCTTTCTTATCAATCACAGTATCGCAGGGTGACATTAGAGTTAGAGAAGGCTTCCCCAGGAAGAGACAGTTACACTGAGAGGTGAAGGAGGGTGGGAATTCACATGGCAAAGGGGTAGGACGGCACCTGGGGAGATTGTTCTGATGTGGGAAGGAGCCTGGCACAGGGAAATGAATAAAGGCTGGTGTGACTGGCATTTAGACAGTGAGCTGGGAGTGACCCAAGATGAGACCACAAGGCAGGCAGGGGTCAGACTGCGCGGTCTTGCAGGTCATGATGAGGGCTTGAACCCAGTGGCTTTAAGAAAGGATCAGACTCGAGTTTAAAAAAAAGATCACTCTAGCTACTGCATGGAGGTAAGGTAGATCATCTTAACACCCCCCTCCTCTGTAGGGCAAAATTATTTTCAATAACAATTATTATTTTCTAGCATTGTTTAGCTTTAGAGCAATACCTTAAAAAAATGTACTTTCTAGTTTAAAGACATTATTTAAGTTTAGCAAATCACTTCATGTATAAATAAAAAAGTACACATACTAAAGTTTTGTTGTTTTAAATTTTAAACATATCAAGTCCCTATGGGGTCACATAGCATAATAGAATGGAAATAACTCAAGTTCTGGTTCTTCACCTTTATAAGCACTGTGCCACCATTGTTCATTTGGATAGACTGTTTGAATGCGTGAATTGTAGTTACAGAAGGATGGAGACATGAACAACAACTAATCAACAACTACAGTGAGCTCCTCTGATCCCGAACCATCATGAACTTAACTCTCAAACAAATGCAGGTTGATGAATCCATACATGTCAGGGCCTGCTATGTAACCGGGAGGTCTCTGAGTTAATTTCCATGTAGAATACAGTGTTTATTAAAGCATTAAAATGAGCTAATTTAAAGTCTATATATTATTAAAATTCAACAGCAATTGCATAGAACTTAGACCATCAAAAGATCTTTTTCAGGGGCCGGCCCGGTGGCGCAAGCGGTTAAGTGCGCGCGCTCCGCTGCGGCGGCCCGGGGTTCGCTGGTTCGGATCCCGGGCGCGCACCGACGCACTGCTTGGTAGGCCATGCTGTGGCGGCGTCCCATATAAAGTGGAGGAAGATAGGCACCGATGTTAGCCCAGGGCCGTCTTCCTCAGCAAAAAAAAGGAGGAGGATTGGCGGATGTTAGCTCAGGGCTGATCTCCTCACAAAAAAAAAAAAAAAAAGATCTTTTTCAGGGATCAGTACTTTATTGCCAACATTGCTTAGAATTGCTTGTGCATGGTGATAATAAAAAAACAGACTGACTTTTAATAGGTATTATTGCTTTTAAATTCTTTACAGTCAATGCACCCACTTACTGACTGCACCCTGAGCAGATCTTTCCTTCCACTCAGCCTTCAGGACACCGTTGGTGTGGAGAATGCATTGAAGGAGAGCAAGGGATTTGGAGGAGGCCAGTAGGAGGGAAGCCCATGGGAAAGAAAATGGGGTTGAGAGAAATGTAGGTGTTAGGACTTGATGACTGATTGGATATGCAGGTGGGGAGAGGAAGGAGGCCATGTTAGCTCCAGTGTTCTGGATGGGACGCCCAGGAGGACGGTGGGCTCATTGGTATGCAGAGGGGGACTGAAGCCACAAGCATGGATGCAATTGCCTGGGGATAGAAAGTTTCATAATACTTCCAAACCCTGATGAACTCTAATATTTAGAAGAGGATCTGTTGACAAATATTATTTCCATTTTGCAACTGGAAAACCAAAGCAATGAATGGTTGTATTATCTTTCCAAAAGAAAGTTAGGAGAAGAGCCAGAGTTTATTTTTGGCCTCATCATGTGCACCCAGTCACTTAGTCAAACTGCATTTTAAGAAGGAACCATCTTTGGAGATGTTGAAAAGAAATGTAAGGGCTTGTCACTCTGCCACACCAGGGAAGAATTTTCCACAGACATCATCAGTCTCGGGGCAGCTGGAAAGGAGACTCAAAAATCAGGAGGTGTGAAAAGGAGAAATGCAGACTTTCTTTTCTCCAGAAATAGATTTTTTTACTTTAAATACGGTTTGAGGAAGTCCAGGAAGGCTGCCAGAGATGTAGAAGAAAACCTGGAGAGCACAGCATCACCAAAACCAAGAGGGCAGGGTATTTCAAGGAAGAGAGAGAGGCCTCCTGTGCTGGTATTTGTGGCTGCCTCCCCAGGCAGGGTCATTTCTCCCCGATGAGACTACGATCTTGAGAACAGGAGTGGATTTCACACCTTCTGATATCCGTGGTGCCTAAGCACAGGGTCTTACGTGTGGTCGGTGCTCGATAACTGCAAGGTGAAGGAAAATCAGCTGGAACAGAAGGAGCACTAGGCTAGGAATCAGTTACCTGGATCTAGACCCAGCTCTAGGAAAAACTGCACGTGCAGCCTTAATCAAATAATTTAATTCATCTGAGATTGGTCTAAAAGATTTCTTTCAGCTGTAAAATTCTACAGAAAGGATGAGCACTTTCAGAATAATTAAAATGTTGCTCTCCATTCACTGGAAAGAATCACAGATTAAAAAATCAGAGTTGGAAGGGGCCTTACAGACCATCTCTCTTCTGGAACCCCCTCATTCTAAGGAAGCCCAGGTTGAGCATGAGCCTATACTTCCATAGAGGCGAGTCAGGATTCAAACCCACATCTCCCTCCCAGGCCATTGTTCTGTCCCAAAGGTCTTTTGTCTTTCTTCATGTGTAGAACTAAAATGGCAATGTTTTATAGGGTTTTTTCCCAGTATTCTCTGTTTAAAAGTGCCACTATGCATAGTTCACTCCTGGAAATTCCACATTCATGTTCTAACATACTGAAAATTATCAACGAAGGCCACTTGATTATCTGAATATATGTGTGTATACACACACACACACAGAGGAAACTATAACTGAAGCCTAACTCATTTCTGAGTCATTTCCTGTCAAATACTTATTTATTTCCCATCAATCTCTCTCACCTCTTGCACAGTAATGATAGTGCCGGCTGTAAGAGAGATACATAAAAAAACTTCGGTACTGTTGACAAGACCAAACCGTGCTAGCCACATTCAGCCCTCTATGGCAGCTAGTGACACTGCACTCAGAACGAAATACAACACACCACTGGAGAATTTGGTAGACCAATGTCTTCCACTCTGGCCTGATGAAATACTCTGTGCTGCTTAATTTTGCCATAACAAATGGCTTCAGAAAACTTGTTTTTGCAGAGATTTCTGTATAATACAAAATATAGTAGAAATTAGAAATAAGTTTGATCAATTCCAACTCAACTGCTATGACTTTAGTCAAGACATAGTTTAGCAGTTCCCATCAATTCTCTCTCCTACAGTGAGATATTATCACTAACATCCCCTCTTCCCCTTACACACCATGTGTATATTCTCTCTCTCCTCTCTCTCTCTCTCCCCTTCTATCTCTTTATCTCTTTAAGACCTACTGCTTTCCCCACGACAAGCATTTATTAAATGCTTATCTACCTCATTAAATACATTTTCATTTTATTTTAATATGTGACTGCTTATAAGAAATTTGCTGTTCCTTGCACATTCAAGGGCACCCACTATTTACCTTAAATCTTCCAAGGCACTACAAAATTGTCCCTGAGTTTAACAAGACCATCTCTAATGCTATCAAAAACTCAGAGAAGGTCTACATCAATTGCAAGTTGCCAGGGCCCCTTTGCGTTGTGTCTCCATCGTGGGAACCCTGAGCTGCCCTCATACTGCCTCTGGGGTGACAGCAACCTTTCTTCTCCAACCCACTAATGCAACTATTTGTCTAAAGCTCTCGAATCCCACCCCATGCCATTGCATTCTCATACCAGACCCATTGCATGAGGCTGTTTAACAGTTTCTCTTCTTTTGATATTCTCTTCTAGTACTCAGTACTAGGGGACCTTAAGAGTAAAACCTCAAAAGCAGCACCTAACCATGTAGTAAAGACTGTGTGGCATATTCCGGGCAGGTATGGTAGCTCCAGGTAGCTGAGTACCTGGCAGTTGTGAGATAACCTTTCCACTCCCCGTTAGGGAGGCTGCATGGAATAGTGGAGAGTACATGGGATCTAGAGTCTGAATGCCTGGATTAAGCTCCTGGCTCTGTTACTTACCGCTTTCTGTCCTTTTAGGAGTTGCTTAACCTCTCTGAGCTTCAGCAAATAGGGACCCTGGATAGCTTGGTGGGTAAAGAGTAGACTAAAATAGCAGACCCATGTTCTAGTCTACATTCTGCCACTAACCAGCTCTCAGTCAATATGGCCTCGGATGCAGTAGTTATAAAACAAGGACACAAACATCTGCCCTGTTTGCATAGTGTTGCTGTTGCAAGAAAGGAGAGATGGGATGTGAAAGCCCTGTGACCTACACAGTCTTCTGAAAATTGATTGAGTGACACCCCCTTGGGCTTCCTTGCCTTACCCACTTGCCTATCAGATCCCATTTAAAAGTCCGAACCTTTCTAGAACCCTTTCTCAGCACTGCAAGTACCATCCACAGTCATATTTTCAGTCATGCCATTTCAGATGGGCTAGAACACTGGGTCTCCCTGTGCTTTAGAGCCACAGTGAGAAAGCTTACAGCTAGGCAGGAAGCCGATCCCCCCGTTCCTGCCCTCACATCGTGTTCTCACTGCCTGGGCACACATGACTGCCTCTGAAACACTGAAAATTCAGGAACTTTTAAAGCACACAAAGTTGGAGTTAACTTTCTGGCAGTTCTTGATGGCAGCTGGCCACCCCTCTGCCTACCCCATGGCAATCCCCACACTCCCCAGTTTCCTCTCTCTACACCAGCATACTCCTTTCCCTCTGCCTGCTTCTAAAATAAGAATCCTTCCACTCACAGAGTTAATACTGTGTTCTCACACAATGAAATCACAAATACCTTATTGTAGGTTCTCAATCATCTAGGGAAATAATGGGGAAAGGTGTTTTTATCTCTATTTTAAAATTTACAAAATAAAAAAAATGAGGCCCAGAAAGGCTGGGTGACTAGCTCCAAGGCCACATAGATAGTATTTGGCCAAGCCTGGCCCCACACACCAGCCTGCTGACCCAAAGTCAATATTCTAACCACTACCCCTTGTGGGTTCCATAGGAAAAAGAAGAGGCACAGCCAAGAAGCAACACTCGCACCACCTCTTACAGACAGACAGCCTGAATCCAGAGGTAAACTGGAAAGGAAAAGGTCATTGACTCCAAGAACAATGGGCAGCATTTGGGGGTCATTCAATCCCCCAGTCATGTTAAGGGGGCCATTAATACACTTTAAGGACCTTAAGATTCCTGGATGTTTCTGTGATCCCCATCTTCCATCTGTGGCCATAGGTTCCATACATTTCCTTCAGACTTCAAAGATATGGGACTTCTTCTAGTGAAAGATACAAAAAAAGTGTTGCCATTTCCCTTTTAGAAGTTGGATAGGGTGGGAGCGGAAACATTTAAAAGTACCAATGAGAATATTCTGCAACAAACAAAACATAATTTTCTCCCCTTCTTGCATTCACCTCAACAGACATACAGACAGAGCTTGAAGCTTAGATTTATCAGTCAACCTCCAGCAAGATTTGGTTTCAGAAACTCTTGGACAGTGGTTTAGACAGTGAAAAGAACACCAGCTCTGCAGGCCACTGACTTGAGTTTCCATATGCCACTTAATAGTTACTAGTCCTGGGATTCATTTACTCTGCCTGGAAACACGGGAATATCTTTTGAAAAGTTAATATACAGCAGGTATCACAAACTTATGGCTCATGGGCCATATCTGGTCACAGACATAATTTCTTCGATTCACAAAATTGTGAAAAGTATTTTATAAATTCCTTTAGAGGAAGCTTGCCTTCTCCTGTCTGGCACATTCTTCACTCCTCTCTCTGGTCTTATACTGCCCTGCAGCAGGAGTCTGTGCTTTTGCCCAGGCGCATGGGCATATTTGAGTTCTACCTCTTTTTCAGGACCCCATGAGGGTGTGAAAGCTCCTAGCAGACAGCGAGCACTCAGTGAAAATTCTGGTTCTCTGAAACTCGAGCACTCTGCAACCTGATAAGTGACATTCTGCTGAGTTTCAATTTTCAGTCTCTTTTGCTGATTCCTCATCTTCTCCCCGTTCCCCATGATGGAGTACCCAGGGCATCGTCCTTGGGCCTCTCCTCTTCCTGGATAACACTCATTCCCATTGTGACCCATCCAATCTCATGGCTTTATATATGCTCTGCACACTGATCATTCCCAAATGTGTTCCAGAACGGATGCCTCCCAGGAACTCCAGGCTCATTTATCTAACTGCCTACATGACTCTTTCCACCTGACTATCTAACAGTGGGGTGTCATAAATCCATTTCTCTAGGACCTTCCTGGTTTGCATAGGACAGGCTTGGATTATTCCTAAGACCGAGCAGCATCTCATCTGATTTAGCATGTGTCCTGGATTTTTCATTGTAAATGAAGTAGTATCATTATCATTTTAATTACAATAAGCCAGGGTGAGTTTCTGAGATCTCCACTTTGTACTTCCAGCTCCTGTCATGGTCTTATCCAGTAACGTGGAAGATGCATGGGCAATAAATAGAGTTTCCCCTTTAACATGTAGTTACATTTGAAATAACCCATCACTCTTTTCCCAACCCTTTCCAGATGAAATATAACTAATGCCTCCCTCAAACACAGCATGCAGAACACCTGCTAGTGTTTTAAAAAACAAATGTCCTGGATAGAAGAGACAGCTAACTCCTGGTATCGGTAGTGGTAGGAAAAGTATTGGAGGAAGCTACTGCTGCAGTCAGCCACCTGGTGTACTAGCCAGTTTTGCCATGGACACCACCTTGGCATGCAAGATGTACGAAGACACAAGCAGCCAGTCAGTGAAGTCAGTGGGAAATGTGGGAATTACAGGTCAGGTGGACCTGAAAAATACGCAGGAAACAGAGACTGGGCACAGTTCCATAAGTAGAGTGGTCTTAGTAGATTAGTGGATTAGTGGATCTTGTTACAGAGGTCTTGTCATTTACTGGTTGGTATAAATCTACAACTACTTATTTATTTCATTGTTTGATAACATAGTTTTCATTTTTGCAATAAATCCGTTCAGCAGCAATGAGCTAAAAAAATGAAAGTGCATATTTAATGAAAAATTAAGCACCGAATTTACCTGCCTAAAAAAAACCGCTGATAATCAAAGTGTAACGTATACAAAATGTTGACACTTACCATCCACCATTGGGCTGTAGTGATATCAGGGACCATGTGAAAACCAGACACAAATCTACTGAAGAAGTTTCAGCACTCATTTCACAAAGTTGATTTATTAGTTACTGCAAGAAGGCTATGCCCAGAGATGACTCAACACAGGCAACTACAAAAGGTCCATTTAAATATTGTTCTGGGAAGCATGAATTTTCATGTTAATTAAATGACTGCTCTTCAAAATTAATTTAGCTCATTTTTGATTCCAAGTTTTCTTGTACATGTGATAAAATTGAAGTGGTTTCAGTTAGTGATGCCAGTTTTATCTCAATATGAACAGATATTAAAAACAATTATTTAAGATAATTTCAATAAGGATTAAAATTTTTAATCCAATTAATGAAATCAAAATAAAGCATTTGGAAGAGTTTTCTGCCTAAAGTGAAATAATTGCCATTTTGCGAATGTCATCATAAATTAAGTTAAAAACTCAACATTGAAGACAAATTATTTTTGAAGTAGTAATATAAATACAAGTTTTGGTAAAGCATAGCATCATGGGAAAAAAAGTTTTCTTACTAAACTAAGAATCTCATGAAGCAGAAATGTACCGGGAATCAGTTGTGGTGCACACATTAGAAACTAATAAGCTCTGACATTTTCTAACCAAAATAGACACTCTGTCAAAAGTTACTAATATTATATGTGTTTATATGTTTATATTATATATATAATATAAATATACAATATAATATGTATTATATACAATACTTGTAAGCTATATATACATAGCTAGAGTAAATTACAAAATAATGTATGAAGCTGATGTTAGAATTTATATGCAAGGTAGAATATACTTTATCTATTTGATAGACATGATCAATAAAATTTTAGGAAAGTTTGAGCCTTTACAAACTACTTTGTAAATCACCTTAAATGTTCCACACTGACACTGAAAATTTTATGAACAAATCCTCCAAATTTTGGTTACTTTTTATTCAGCATCATTTGGAAATTTTTAGTCAAATATTCAATGAATGCTGTAACAAAATCTTCAGCTTCTCCAATTCACTTTAAAACATTCCAATTATAAAAACAAGCCTTCAAGCAAAAATTTAATAAAATGTATTCCTATAAAAGCAAGGGAGGAACTGAAAAAATTAAATAATTAGAACTCACATGATAAACAATATTTAGCTTTGAAATTTTCTAACCATGCTTTTGGATACTTTGACTTATAGGAATATTCTTTTGATGGACCTCCTATTTTTCATTGGATAATTTTATATTCTACATCGAAATGGAATAGAGTTCAGTAAATATACAAATTTGCAGTATTTATATTTGGAAAAACTTTCAAAATAATCATGGACAACTTATTTGATCAGTTTTTTCCTGTAAAAATATTTGTTGAATAGAAAGAAAATCTGTGAAAATATTACAGCTGCTACATTTACAAATTTCAATACAGAAAAATTAGAATGGAGACTATAATTCATTTAGCAGGATTTACTGTGAGTTTACTAGGTATTTTGGCAACTATAAAGAACACAGTATATCAATTAAAAATATGATGATCTGGGGAGTGACGTCAGCATCATGGCAGAGTGAGCTTTCCTGTAAACTCTTCCCCCGATAAGATACAACAAAACAGACAGTCACAGACCAACAACGGACTCCTATACAGCAAAAAGGAAGATCGGAAAGATCCACACTGCCACACATCTGAGAGTGGATGTGCTGGAGCCCCTGGAGGAAGTAGGGAGAGGTAAGGAGAAATCCTCTCCTTCCCCATCAGATCAGTGATCTGGGTCTATGCAGCTCACAGAGAGGGGGGAGGGGCGGCCCTCTGCAGGGAAACCATAGCTCTTTGGGCTCTCTCAGTTAGTGGGAAACTCCCACATAGAGGACTCAGAACTGCTGCAGGGGTGTCATCAACATCTGAGCACCCCAGGAGAGCGGATAATGAGGGGCAAGTGAGAAGCCCCTGACTCCAGGGACACAGCAGGCAAAAGAGAGAGCCCCCCCCCCCCCGCCGCCACATGCCTGACACTGCAGCTCAGCCGACCAGACTAGACAGAGTGGTCGGATGGATCACAGGGAGCAGCCAGGGCAGAGCACATAGGGCTCAGATTACATAGCCCTTAACCCCCACATGGTGGTGGCAGGCGGAAACTGCAACCAGATATTTCCAGGATGAGGAAAAACAAAGCGAATACAGGAAGCAAAATGCAAAGATACATGAAATCACCAGACCAGAAGGAAAATGACAAGCACCCAGAAACCAACCCTAAAGGCACAGAAATCCATAACCTAAATGACAGAGATTTCAAAACAGCTATCATAAAAAAGCTCAACGAAATACAAGATAACACAGACAAACAATTCAATGAGATAAGGAGTTTCTTCACAAAAGAGATTGAAATCATAAAGAAAAACCCATCAGTACCGATGGAGATGAAGAACACAATGGAGGAGATAAAGGAGAATTTGGAATCTTTAAAGAACAGAGCTGAAAATATGGAGGAAAGAATTAGCATTATAGAGGATAGGAATACAGATATGCTCCAGGTGGAGGAGGAGAGAGAACTAAGACTAAAAAAAAATGAAGAAAGTCTCTGAGAAATATCCAACTCTATTAGGAAATGTAACATAAGAATTATAGGTATTCCTGAGGGAGAAGAGAGGGAAAGAGGAAGAAAGAGCCTATTGAAGGAAATAATAGCTGAGAACTTCCCAAATCTTGGAAAGGAGCAGGAAATACCAGTAAGTGAAGCCAATAGGTCGCCTAAATACCTCAACAGGGAAAGGCCAACTCCATGGCATATAGTGGTAAGGCTGGCTAAAGTCAATGACAAAGAAACAATATTAAGAGCAGCTGGACGAAAACAAAAAATAACGTACAAAGGAACTCCCATCAGGCTCTCAGCGGAATTCTCAACAGAAACTTTACAGGCTAGGAGAGACTGGAATGATATATTCAAAATACTGAAAAACAAACACTTTCAGCAAAGAATACTCTATCCAGCAAAAATATCCTTCAAATATGATGGAGAAATAGTAACCTTCCCAGATAAACAAAAGCTAAGGGAGTTCATGGCCATGAGAAGCCCACTAAAAAAACACTCAAGAAGGCCCTCAGGCCTGAAAAAAAGAAGAGAAAGGGAATACAAAGCTTGGAGCAAGGAGAAAAATAGGCAGACAAAATCAGAAAAATAGTAGATCATTACCGGAATAGGTCAGTAACCACTTAAATACCAAAATCAAAGATCAAAGGAAGGAAATTACCCAAATATAACCTCATCACTGTAATCACACACCCACAACACAAGATATAATAAGTTGTAACAAGAATGACTTAGAAGGGGAAGAGGAAAGAGATTGGATTGACTTACTATAAGGAAATAAGAGGCCATCAGATAATGGACTATCTCATACACAAGATTTTTTATACAAACCTCAAGGTAACCACTAAACAAATAATCAAAACAAAATCACATATGATAAACAAAGAGAAAACTAGAAGGGTCATAAGACAGAATAACCAAACTGAATTGGCAGTCAGAAACAAATGGGACAAGAAACAAAGGAAATGCAAAAGAACCAGAAAATAAGTGACAAAACAGCAACATTAAGCCCTCATATATCAATAATTACCCTAAATGTAAACGGATTGAACTCTCCAATCAAAAGATACAGAGTGGCAGGATGGATTAAAAAGCAAGACACAACAACATGCTGCCTCCAGGAAACACATCTCAACTCTAAAGAGAAGCACAGGCTCAGAGTGAAAGGATGGAAGACAATACTCCAAGCTAATGGCAAACAAAAGAAAGCAGGTGTTGCCATACTTGTATCAGACAAAGTAGACTTCAAGATAAAACAGGTTAAGAGAGACAAAGAAGTGCAATATATAACGATAAAAGGGACACTCCACCAAGAATACATATCAATTATAAATATATATGCACCCAATATAGGAGCACCAAAGTACATAAAGCAACCATTAACAAACCTAAAAGGAGATATTAACAACAACACAATAATAGTAGGGGATCTTAATACCCCACTTACACCAATGGATAGATCATCCAGACAAAAAGTCAATAAAGAAACAGTGGACTTAAATGAAAACCTGGACGCGATGGACCTAGTAGACATATACAGAGCACTCCATCCAAAAACAGCTGACTACACATTCTTCTCAAACGTGCATGGAACATTCTCAAGGATAGACCATATGTTGGGAAACAAAGCAAGCCTCAATAAATTTAAGAAGATTGAAATCATAAAAAGCATCTTTTCAGACCATAATGCTACGAAACTGGAAATCAACTTCGAGAAAAAAAAGGGGAAGTGACAAAGATGTGGAGATTAAACAACATGCTACTGAACAACGAATGGATCATTGATGAAATTAAAGGAGAAATCAAAAAATATCTGGAAACAAATGGAAATGAAAATATGCCATACCAAATCATATGGGGTGTAGCAAAAGCCCTCTTCAGAGGGAAACTCATAGCGATACAAACCCACCTTAACAAACAAGAAAAATCCCAAATAAGCAACCTTAAATTACACCTAACAGAACTAGAAAAAGAAGAACAAACAAAGCCCAAAGTCAGCAGAAGGAGAGAAATAAGAAAAATCAGAGCAGAAATAAATGAAATTGAGACCAAAAAAACAGTAAAAAGGATTAATGAAAAAAAGATTTGGTTCTTTGAGAAGATAAACAAAATTGACAAACTCTTAGCCAGACTCACTAATCAAAAAAGAGAAAAGCCTCAAATAAATAAAATTAGAAACGAAAGAGGAGAAATTACAACGGATACCACAGAAATACAAAGGATTATAAGAGAATACTATGAGAAATCATATGCCAACAAATTGGACAATCTAGAAGAATAGTATAAATTCTTAGACTCATACAACCTCCCAAACCTGAACCAAGAAGAAATGGAGAATCTGAATAGACCAATCACAAGTAAAGAGATTGAAATAGTAATCAAAAACCTCCCCCCAGGGCCGGCCCGGTGGCGCAAGCGGTTGGGTGCGTGCGCTCCGCTGCGGCGGCCCTGGGTTCGCTGGTTCGGATCGCGGGCGCGCACCGAAGCACTGCTTTGGCAAGCCATGCTGTGGCGGCGTCCCATGTAAAGTGGAGGAGGATGGGCACGGATGTTAGCCCAGGGCCGTCTTCCTCGGCAAAAAAAGAGGAGGATTGGCGGATGTTAGCACAGGGCTGATCTCCTCACAAAAAAACAAAAACAAAAACAAAAACAAAAACAAAAAAAACCTCCCCCCAAAATAAAAGTCTCGGACCAGATGGCTTGTCTGGTGAATTTTACCAAACATTCAAAGAAGATTTAATACCCATTCTTCTCAAACTATTCCAAAAAATAGAGGAAGAAGGAACACTTCCTAACTCATTCTACAAGGCCAACATCACCCTGATAGCAAAGCCAGACAAAGACAACACAAAGAAGGAAAATTACAGGCCAATATCGCTGAAGAACATAGATGCAAAAATCCTCAACAAAATATTGGCAAACCAAATACAGCAATACATTAAAAAGATCATACACCATGATCAAGTGGCATTTATCTCAGGGACGCAGGGATGGTTCAACATCCTCAAATCAATCAACGTGATATACCACATCAACAAAACAAAGAATAAAAACCAGTTGGTCATCTCAATAGATGCAGAGAAGGCATCTGACAAGATACAACATCCATTTATGATAAAAAAACTCTTAACAAAATGGGTATAGAAGGAAAGTACCTCAACATAATAATGGCTATTTATGACAAACCCACAGCCAACATCATACTCAATGGGGAAAGGCTGAAAGCCATTCCTCTGAGAACAGGAATGAGACAAGGCTGCCCACTCTCGCCACTCTTATTCAACATAGTATTGGAGGTTTTGGCCAGAG
This sequence comes from Diceros bicornis minor, assembly GCF_020826845.1. NCBI lineage: Eukaryota > Metazoa > Chordata > Mammalia > Perissodactyla > Rhinocerotidae > Diceros > Diceros bicornis. The sequence goes on from NC_080761.1 coordinate 10,601,600, forward strand.
CAATTAGGCAAGAAAAAGCAATAAAAGGAATCCAAATAGGCAATGAAAAAGTGAAACTCTCACTATTTGCAGACTACATGATTTTATATATAGAAAACCCTAAAGAATCCATTGGAAAACTATTAGAAATAATCAACAACCACAGCAAAGTCACAGGGTACAAAATCAATCTACAAAAATCAGTTGCATTTCTGTATGCTAATAACGAACTAGCAGAAAGAGAGCTGAAAAAGATAATACCATTTACAAGTGCATCAAAAAGAATAAAATATCTAGGAATAAATCTTACCAAGGAGGTGAAAGACCCATACAATGAAAACTACAAGACATTATTGAAAGAAATCAATGAGCAAATAAAGAAAAGGAAAGACATCCCATGCACATGGATTGAAAGAATAAACATAGTTAAAATGTCTACATTACCTAAAGCAATCTACAGATTCAATGCAATCCCAATCAGAATCCCAATGACATTCTTCATGGAAATAGAAAAAAGAATATTAAAATTCATATGGGGCAACAAAAGACCCCAAATAGCTAAAGCAATCGTAAGAAAAAAGAACAAAGCTGGAGGCATCACAATCCCTGACTTCAAAACATACTACAAAGCAATAGTAATCAAAACAGCATGGTACTGGTACAAAAACAGAGACACAGATCAATGGAACAGAATTGAAAGCCCAGAAATAAAACCACACATATACGGACAGCTAATTTTTGACAAAGGAGCTAAGATCATACAATGGAGAAAGGAAAGTCTCTTCAACAAATGGTATTGGGAAAACTGGACAGCCACAGGCAAAAGAATGAAAGTGGACCATCTGCTATCGCCATTCACAAAAATTAACTCAAAATGGATCAAAGACCTGAAGGTGAGACCTGAAACTGTAAAACTCATGGAAGAAAATATAGGCAACACAATATTTGACACTGGTCATAAAGGAATCCTTTCGGATGCCATGCCTACTCAGACTAGGGAAACTAAAGAAAAGATAAGCAAGTGTGACTTTATCAGATTAAAGAGCTTCTACAAGACAAATGAAACCAGAATCTAAATGAACAGACAACACACTAGCTGGGAGAAAATATTTGCAAAACATCTATCTGACAAGAGGTTAATCTCCATAATATATAAAGAACTCACACAACTGAACAACAAAAAAACAAACAACCCAGTCAAGAAATGGGCAGAGGCAGTGAACAGACACTTCTCCAAAGAAGATATACAGATGGCCTATAGGGACAGGAAAAGATGTTCAACATCACTAATCACCAGGGAAATGCAAATCAAAACCACACTAAGATATCACCTCACACCCGTTAGAATGAATATAATCACCAATACAAAAAACAACAAATGTTGGACAGGACGTGGAGAAATAGGGATCCTCATGCACAGCTGGTAGGAATGCAAACTGGTGCAGCCTCTATGGAAAACGGTATGGAGTTTCCTCAAAAAATTATAACTAGAAATACTCTATGATCCAGCTATCCCACTGCTGGGAATCTATTCACCGAACCTGAAATCAACAATCCAAAGAGGCTTATGCACCCCTATGTTCATTGCAGCATTATTCACTATAGCCAAGAAGTGGAAGCAACCCAAGTGTCCCTCGACTGATGATTGGATCAAGAAGATGTGGTGTATATATATACAATGGAATACTACTCAGCCATAAAAAAAAGACAAAATCGTCCCATTTCCAACAACATGGATGGACCTGGAGGGTATCATGTTAAGTGAAATAAGCCAGAAAGAGAAAGGCAAACACCATATGATCTCACTCATATATGGAATATAAACCAACACATGGACAGAGAAAACTGTATTGTGGTTACCAGGGGCAATGGGGGTAGGGGGTGGGCACAAGGGGTGAAGGGAGACATGTATATGGTGATGGACAAACAAAAATGTACAACCAAAAATTTCACAATGTTATAAACTATTAAAACATCAATTAAAAAAAATATGATGATCTGCAGAGGGAAATCGATTGAAGGTGTCAATAACTTCAAATTTGTAACCATAAAATAAAACTACTACCTAAGACTAAAAAAATTTGAGGGAATTTGTTGCCAGCAGATCTGCCTTGCAAGAAGTTTAAAGAAGTTCTTCAGAGAGAAGGAAAATGATATAGGTCAGAGATTCAGATCTACATAAAGAAAGGAAGAGCATCAGAGAAGGAATAGTGACGGTAAAATAAAAACTTTTATTTTTCTTATCCTTAATTGATCTAAACACATTACAGTTTGTTCACAATAATGAGTAACAATGTATATTGTAAATTCTAGGGCAACTGCCAAAAACAGGAAAAAAAATACAACTAATATGCTAAGAAAGAGGGAAAATGAAATCATAAAATGCTCAACAAAAACCACAAAAAGCAGGAAAAGAGTGGAAGACAAAAAGAGGAAAAAAGAACAAGGGCAACAAATAGAAAACAGTAACAAACATAGTAGATATTAATCCAACTATATCACTTTGAACATCAGTGGTGTAAATATACCAACTAAAAGACCAAGACTGTCAGAGTGGATCAAAAATAAGACCCAAATATATGTTGTCTACAAGAAATCTACTTTAAATGTAAAGACTCATATAGATTAAAAGAAAAATGAATGGAGAAAGATGTACCATGCTAACACTAATCAAAAGAAAGCAAGAGTAGTTACATTAATTTCAGACAGAGCAGACTTCAGAGAAAGGAACATTATTAGGGATAAAGAGGGGCATTACATAATTATAAAAGGGTCAATTCTCCAAGAAGACATACTAATCCCTAATATGTATGTGCCTAAACTCTTAAGAGGCAAAAACTGATAGAACTGCAAGGAGAAACAGATGCATCCATTATTAATAGTTGGAGACTTCAAAACCCTCTCAGAAATGGACAAATACAGCAGGCAGAAAATTAGTAAGGACATAGCTGAACTTGACAACACCATCAATCAACTGGATATAATGGACATCCAGAGACTATTTCATCCAACAACAGCAGAATACACATCTTCTCAAGCTCACATGGAACATTCACCAAGACAGACCACATTTCGGGCCATAAAATACACCTTAAAAGATTTAAAGGAACAGAAATCATACAATGTCTAATCTCAGATCATAATAGAATTAAACTAGAAATCAATAACAGAAAGAAAGCTGGAAAATTCCAAAACACTTGGAAATTAAACAATACACTTCTAAATAACATTAGGTCAAAGAAGAAATATAAGGAGATATTTTAAAATATATTTTACTAAATGAAAATGAAAATACAACTTATCAAAATTTGTGGGATGCAGTGAAAACAGTGCTTAGAGGGAAGTTTATAGCAGTGAATGCATATATTAGAAAAGAAGAAAGAACTCATCTAAGTTTCCACCATGGGAAACTAGAAAAAGAAGAGAAAATTAAATCCAAAGTAAATGGAAGAAAAGAAATAAAAATTAGAGCAGAAATCAATGTAATTGAAAACAGAAAAATCAATAAAGAAAATCAACAAAATCAAAAGCTGGTTCTTTGAAAAGACCAATAAAACTGATAAACCTCCAACCAGGCTAACTAAGAAAAAAGAAAGAGGACACAAATTACTAATATCAGAAATGAAAGAGGGACATCACTATAGATCCCATGGATGTTAAAAGGATAAAAAAGAATACTATGAACAACTCTATCCCCATAAATTTGATAACTAAGATGAAATGGACCAATTTCTTGGAAGACACAATCTGCTAAAACTCACACAAGAAGAAACAGACCATACGCATAGGCCTATATCTATTAAAGAAATTGAATCAATAATTTATTGCCTTCCAAAATAGAAAGTACATGGTGCAGATGATTCCACTTGTGAATTCTTCCACATATTTAAGAAAGATATTATACCATTTCTCTACAATCTCTTTCAGAAGAATGAAGCAGAGGAAACACTTCTAACTCATTCTATGAGGCCAACATTACCCTATTACCAAAACCAGCAAAGACATTACAAGAAAAGAAAACCACAGACCAATATCTTTTATGAACATAGATGCAAAAATCCTCAACGATATATTACCAAATTGAATCCAACAATGTACAAAAAGAATTATACACAATGGCCAAGTGAAATTTATCTCAGGTATACAAGGCTCATTCAACATTTGAAAATCAATTAATGTAATCTATTACATCAATGAGCTAAAGAAGAAAAATCACATGATCATATCAAGAGATGTAGAAAGAGCATTTGATGAAATCCAATATCCAGTCATGATAAAAACTCTCAGTAACCTAGGAGTAGAGGGGAATTTCCTCAATTTGATAAAGAATATCTACAAAAACCTATAACTAAAATCATACTTAATGGTGAGAAACTTGAAGCTTTCCCAGTAAGATCAGGTATAATGTAAGGATGTCCCCTCTCACCACTCCTTTTCAGCATCATACTGGAATTTCTATCTAATGAAATAAAAGAAAAGGATATAAAAGGTACAAAGATTGGAAAGAAAGAAACAAAACTGTCTTTGTTTGCAGATGACATGATTATCTATGTAGAAAATCTGAAAGAATTGACAAAAAATTATAGTAAAGTGATTATAGTAAAGTTTCAGGATACAAGGTTAATATACAAAAGTCAAATGCTTTGCTGTACACTAGCAATGAACAAGTGGAATTTGAAATTAAAAACAAAATACCATTTACATTAGCACCCCCCCCCAAATGAAATACTTAAGTATAAATATAACAAAATACATACAAGGTCTATATGAGGAAAACTATAAAACTCTGATGAACAAAATCAAATAACTAAATAAATGTAGAGATATTCCATGTTCATGGACAGGAACACTCAATACTGTCAAGACCTCAGTTCTTCTCAACTTATTCTACAGATTCAATGCAATCCCAATCAAAATCAAAGCAAGTTATTTTATGATATTGACAACTGGTTCTAAAGTTTATATGGAGAGGAAAAAGACCCAATATAATACTCAAGGAGAAGAACAAAGTTGGATGACTGATACTACCCAACTTCAAGTCTTACTAAAGCTACAATAAGCAAGATAGTGTGATATTGGTGAGAGAATAGACAAATAGATCAATGGAACAGAATAGAGAGCCCAGAAATAGACCTCCATAAATATAGTCAACAGATCTTTTTGAAAAGGAACAATGAAGCAAAGGCAGTTTCTTCAACAAATGGTGCCAGAACAGCTGGGCATCCACAGACAAAAAATGAATCTAGACACAGATTTCACACCATTCACAAAAATTAACACAGAATGGATCACAGACCTAAACGTAAAATGCCAAACTATAAAACTCCCAGAAGATTACATAGGAGAAAACTTAGATGACCTTCTATGGTGATACCTTTCTAGATACAACACCAAAGATAGGATGCATGAAATAAATAAATGATAAGCTGAATTTCATTAAAATTTAAAACTTCTGCTCTGCAAAAGACAATATCAAGAGAAACAGAAGACAAGCCCAGACTAGGAATAGATATTTGCAAAAGACACATCTGATAGACAGTTATCCAAAATATACAAAGAATTCCTAAAACTCAACAGTAAGAAAACAAACAACCCGATTTAAAAAAATGAGTCAACAATCTTAACAGACACCTCATCAAAGAAGGTATACAGATGCCAAGCATATGAAAAGATGCTCCACATCATAAGCCATCAGGAAAATGAAAATTAAAACAAGATAGCACTGCATACCTATTTGAATGGCCAAAATCCAGAGCACTGACACCACCAAATGCAGGGAGGGTGTGGAGCAACAGGAACTCTCCTATATTGCTGGGGGAAATGTAAAATGGCACAGCCACTTTGGAAGATGGTTTGGCAGTTACTTATAAAACTAAACTACTCTTACCATATGATCCAGCAATCACATTCCTTAGTATTTACCCAAAGGAGTTGAAAACTTCTGTCCACAAAAAACTGAACATGGACGTTTATAGCAGCTTTCTTCATAATTGCCAAAACTTAGAAGCAACCAAGATGTCTTTCAGTAAGTGAACGGATAAATAAACTGTAACATCCAGACAATGGAATATTATTCAGCATTAAAAATAAATGAGCTATCAAGCCGTGAAAAGACATGGAGGAAACTTAAATTCATATTACTAAGTAAAAAAAGCCAATCTGAAAAGACTAAATGCTGTATGATTCCAACTATACGACATTCTGGAAAAGGCAAAACTAAGGAGAGTGTAAAAAGATTAGTGTTTTCCAAGGATTATAGGGCTGGGCTGAATAAGCAGAACACAGAGGATTTTTAGGGCAGTGAAACTGCTCTGTATGATACCATAATGGTAGATACATGTCATCGTGCATTTGTCCAAACCCATAAAACATACACCAAGAGTGAACCCTAATGTAAACTAAGGACTTTGGGTTATGACATGTCAACATAGGCTCATCAATTCTAACAAATGTACCACTCTGGTGGGGGATGTTAATTATGGGGGAGGCTATGCATGTGTGTCAGGGGCGGGGATATATGGGAAATCTCTGTACCTTCCTCTCAATTTTACTGTGAACCTAAAACTGCTCTAAACAATAAACCAAAGTATTAATTTGTAGGTACATAAATATTTTCAACTATATGATTTTAATTTGTTGTAGCACATCTTTCACTCTCAAGTATTTCTTATTTTAAGTGATAAATTACATGGTTCTCCTATTACTAGCATCACAAAATTAACATCAAAAACAGAACCTCTGTCAGTCCCTCCACCATAAACCTGCTCCTCCTGCAGTTGTCCTTCTCCCAGTTTAAGAAAATTCCACCCCTCCAGATGTTCAAGGCTTGAAGTCATCTTAAACTTCTGTTTTTCTCTCTCTCACACCTTGCAACTAAATTCATCAGAAAATCCTGTTGGATCCGTCTTCAGAACATATCCAGAATCCAACAACTTCCCACCCCTCCACTGCCAGTACCTTAACAAAAACCACCATCACCCCTCACTTGGATGATTAATTCCTCCTTCATCTGCCATTGTTTCTCCCAAGCTATTCTCAACTCAGAGTGAAATCTTTTTTAAAAAAATAAGTATAAAAGAATTTAAATATTACCATTTTGTAACACCTCATGGACTAATAAAACTAAGTATTGAACATCAACATCAGGTAACATCACACACACACAAAAGAAACAACTAGACATTATATGCTTCCTGGTGGAAGAACACATCACCATCTAAAAAGTCACCTGAAAAAAATCAAATATGAATCTGAGTAGACCTCTAAGTCTAATTAACAATTTATAGGAAATATAAGGGGCAGAGAGACAGGTCAGAGTACACTAAAAAGATACTATCAGCAAATCCAGGATGTGGAAATCTCCACAACTCCAGGAACAGTAATCTGGATTTTTCCACCATTAAACTAAAAGGTTAAAAAAATACAATAAGACAGAGAGAGAGAGGAGGAACCTAAAGATTAAAAAGGACTAAAAGACATCAACAAATTGCAATGTGTGTCCTTTATTTGGATCCTGATTTAAAAAAAAACAAACTAACTAAAAACATGACATTTATGGGATAATTAGAAGTGTGAATATTGGTTGGGTGTGTGATGATATTAACAAATTAATATTAATTTTGTGGGGTACAATAATAGTCTTGCAGTTACATTTTTTAAAAGTCTGCTCAATAATCCCCAATGTCTTCTCATCTCCCTCAGAATTAAAAGCTACAGCTCTTACAATGGCATAATAAAACCTACACAAACTGGCCCCATTACCCGTCACTTTATCCCTTATTTCTCCTCCTCTTTCTCTACGTCAGTTACCCTGGTTTCCCTACTGTGTCGCAACTTTGCCAAGCACAATCCTAGCAGTCCTGCCTGGTCCTTCTTCCTGGAATGCTCTTTCCCCAGACAACCACCTGGGTCTCTCACTCACTCCATCAGGACTTTGCTCAGCAATATTCAAAGAAATAATGGCTGAGAATTTTCTAAAACTTGTGCAAGACAACAACCCAGATTTTCAAGAAGTTGAGTGAACATAAAATGGTAAAATACAAAAACAAAACAAAACAAAACTACACTTAGGCACATGAGTCACACTGCTGAGAAAACAAAACAAAGAGCCAAGCTTAAAAGCACCCTGAGAAATAAGAAAGGTCACCTTCAAAGGGGCAAGAATTAGATTGACAGCTGACTTCCCAACAAAAACAATGAAATTCAGGAAACAATAGAATGACATCTTTAAATTGCTGAAATATGGGCCAACCAAGCAAAAATACTGGTGAAATAAAGATGTTTTAGGAAAAAAAAAATCCTAAGGGAATTGGTCACCAGCAGACCTGCACTAAAAGAAATATTAAAGGAAGTTTTTCATGCAGAAGGAAAATGATCCCAGGTGAAAACATGGGAATAAAGGAGGGAATGAAGAACACCAGATAGCTTAAAACAAAAAACACATCACCTCATATCAGGACTATTTTAGGGTATGGAGGAGTCAACTTTGTATCCTCTTTTATCCGTGGCTCAATGCTTGACACGTAGTAGATTTTCAACAAACGTTTGTTGTATGGGTGCCTGATTTGATCTTTTTATTTCTTTATGCCCAATCTCATTGCAAAAAGGATTTGAATCAGGTTTTTGAAAGATAAAAAGGAATACAATCAGGAAAAAAGGGAAAATAAGAGTAGGGATAAAGTAAGCCCCAAGTACATTACATGTTATAATACTATATATATGCTAAAAATGGGTCTTAAATTTAGATCAAAGTTTCCTAATAGCTAATTAAAGAGAGAAGGAGAAGGTTCGGGGGTGATGGAAGCTGCAATCACTAAACAGTCTAAACCAGAACACACTAAACATAGCATCAAGCTGAATAGTCCTTTTACCCTGCCAACCTTTCTAAGCTACTCTTCAGCCTTCAGTACAGAAGCATTTATAAACCTTCTTCCTAAAATAAAATCAGAATTCAGTTTAAGTCGTATTCAAAATAAAATAAAGAGTAAACAGGACACAAAGGAGCAGACATGCCCAGGTCTATTAAAGGAAGGATGAGTTGCAGAAGCTCCAGATTATAAAGAAACTAAGGCTTGTCTCTAAAAGGATGTTCTTAAAGGCATGGCCATTGTTAATCCTCACCGAGGCTACACACTGTCCCCACAGCCCTTGATTTGACTATGGCACGAGCACTAAGCATGACAGCTCTCGGTGCAGGTCCCTGCAGCCCTGCTCTCCCAAGTCAGTGCCAGGAAACTGCATACTCTCCACTCCAAACCTAGAGCCGCCTGTTTAACTCTGAGTATCCCAATATATCGTGGACCCTGCCCACAAAGCAAATGCAACAGTGACTGGGCCTTCCCGGAGACGGCCAGACACAGACGCTGCTGGGGAAGGCAGCCTGGGTGACCGGGTAAGAACTCTTAATTACACTTGACACGCAGAGTTGCGTGTCATCCAGTCAAAAGAAAAGCACCCGTAAGCCTTCTCTAAACAACCAACCAGAAAGACAAGTCCAGGAACTAGCTGTGGCTGCCCATTGACGCAGAACCCAGGGAGCCAGGGTGTAAAATAACATGCAACGCTGTGGCCGTGTCGGTCGTAAGGCACCGGGAGGATCGTGGTAGTGCTATCAGCACATCGAGTGTGCGTGCGTACGTGCGCGCGCATGCGCACAGTGAGAAGGCATTCTTGAGTCTCAGAGCTCTTGTTCAGGCTCCTTCAGCGGTGTTGTGTTTCCAGGGGTTTTCACAAGATTGGGTAGGCACAAACAAACTCTGCAGCTCCCCATCACCTGACAGATGAAGGATGTGTTTGCACAGCAAACACTGCTCCCAGCTGAGCTTTAGCCTGGAAGTCATGAATTCCCTGCTACCACTCTAGTGTTGGGGAATGCAGCACCACTAGCACACTCAGGTAGGGCTCTAGTGTCAGATCTCAGCACAACTGCACAGATCGAGCAGGCTCTCTTCATCTCTCTTTACAATTGAGGATGAGATCCAAGATGGGAGCAGTCAAGGAAGAGAAGGTCTGTGCAGAGTGTAGAGGTTTAAGAGCAAGACTCCAGACCCAGACTCCCTGGGTTCGAATCCTAGCTTTGCCACTTACTAGCTGTGTGACCTAGGAAAGTTAATCTCCATGCTTCCATTTCCTAATCTGCAAATAGGGTCAAAGTAGCACCTTCTGCAAAGGGTTGTGATAAGAATTTAATTAATTAATGTACTTGAAGGGCTGAGAACAGTGCCAGGCACAACGTCAAACTTATTTATGACTCCTTAAATAAGGCAACTGAAGCAAAGTAAATAAGGAGTGAGCAGATAACCTTGGGAAAAAGCTAGTGTGGTGGAAACTCTGGACTGGCCTCAGGGGCGGGGCTGTACTCCTGGCTCTACCACAAACCAGCCAATAACTTAGGTAAATGACTTAAAGTCTTTAGGCCGCATTTTCTGTGACTTGGTCTGGCAACACCAATCTCTTTCCAGGGTTGCTACAAAAGCACATGAGATGTTGGAGTTAGCAACACTTCATAAATAAGTGTTCTACAAATATTGGGGATGAGCCTCCCGTATTTTTCTCTCATAACAGCATTATTGGCAAATACATCACACACCATACGATTCACCCATTTAAAGTGTACAATTCAGAGGGTTTTAGTATCTTTACGGAGGTGTCCAAACTCATCACCATGATCAATTTTAGAACTTTTTTTTTTAATTTTTATTTCTTTGTGAGGAAGATTAGCCCTGAGTTAATATCCAATGCCAATCCTCCTCTTTTTGCTGAGGAAGACTGGCCCTGGGCTAACATCCATGTCCATCTTCTTCTACTTTATATGGGACACCACCACAGCATGGCTTGACAAGCAGCCCGCCAGTCACGCCCAGGATCCGGACCTGCAAACCCCGGGCCGCCAAAATGGAGGGCGCGCACTTAACTGTTACGCCACCGGGCTGGCCCCTAGAACATTTTTAACATGCCCAAATAGAAAGCCCACATCCTTTAGCAGTCATCCCCACTCCTCATATTTCCCCCAGAGCTAGGCAACCACTTATCTATTTTCTGTCTCTATAAATTTGCCTATTCTGGTTCCATCTAAATGGAACCATACAATGCATGGGCTTTTGTGACAGGGTTCTCTGACTTGCCATAATGTTTTCAAAGTTTATCCACATTGTATCAGAACTTATTCTTTTATATTGCTGAATAATATTCCTTTGTATAGATATACCACATTTTATTATCCACTCGTCAGTTGATGGACATTTGGGTCATTTCTATTTTTTTGGCTATTATGAATAATGCTGGTACAAGCATTCATGTACAAGTTTTTATGTGGACATATGTTTTCAGTTCTCTTGGGTATACATGCGGAAGTGGAATTGCTGGGTCATATGGTTAATTCTATGTTTAACTTTCGAGGAATTGCCAAAATGTTTTCCAAAGAGCCTGTACCAGTATACCCACCAGCAGTGAATCAGGATTCCAATTTCTGCACATCTCTATTGACACCTGTTACTGTCTTTTTTATTATAGCCATTCTAGTAGGTGTGAAATGGTATCTCATCATGCTTTTGATTTGCATTACCCTGATGGTTAATAATGTTGAGCATCTTTTCATGTGCTTATTGGCCATTTGCGTATCTTCTTTGGAGAAATCTCTATTCAGATCCTTTGCCCATTTTTAATTGGGTTGTCTTTATATTATTGAGTGGAGTTCTTTATATAGTCTAGATATAAATTCTGTATTAGATACATGACTTGAAAATATTTTCTTTCCTTTGGCAGGTTGTCTTTGCATTTTCTTGGTGGTATCCTTTAAAGCACAGAAATTTTCAACTTTGATGAAGTCAAATTAATCTATTTTTCTTTGTTGCTTGTGCTTTTGGTGACATATCTAAGAAAGTATTGCCTAGTCCAAGGTCATGAAGATTTGCCCTTATGTTTTCTTCTAAGAGTTTTAGTTCTTACATCTTTGATCCATTTTGAGTTAGTTTTTGTATATGGTGTGAAGGAGTCCAACTTCATTCTTTTGCATCTGGATATCCAGTTGTCACAGTACCATATGCTTAAAAGACTATTCTTTCTCCATTGAATTGTTTTGACACTCTTGTCAAACATCAATTGATATAAATGTGAGAGTTTATTTCTGAACTCTCAAATCTATTCCACTGATCTATAAGTCCATCTTCCTGTCAGTACCACACCATCTTGTGTAATACAGCTTTGTAGTAAGTTTTTAAATCAGGAAGTGTGAGTCCTCCAACTTTGTCTTTTTCCAGATTATTTTGGCTATTCTCGATCCCTTGATTTTCCATGTGAATTGTAGGGTAAGTGTTAATTTCTGCAAAGAAGCTAGCTGAGATTTTGATAGGAATTACATGAGTCTATAGATCAATTTGAGGAGTATTGCCATCTTAACAATGTTAAGTCTTCTGACCCATGAATATGGGATCTCACCACTTATTTAAATCTTGTTTACTTTTTTAAACAATGTTTTATAGTTGTAATATTCTAAGTTTTGCACTTCTTTTAAGTTTATTCTGAAATATTTTATCTTGATGCTTTTGTAAATGGAATTGCTTTCTTAGTTTCATTTTCAGATTATTCGATGCAGGTTTATAGAAATACAACTGAATTTTGTATGTTGGTCTTGTAGCCTATCCCCTTGGTAAACTTGTTTATTAGTTCTACTAATAGAACTAATTAGTTTTTTAGTGAATTCCTTATGATTTTCTATATACCAAAGCATGTTGCCTGTGAATAGAGAGAGTTTTAGTTCTTCCTTTCCAATCTGGATGCCTATTCTTTCTTTTCCTTTCCTAATTTTCCTGCCATTTAGAATAGAAGTGGTAACAGCAGACATCCTTGGCTTATTCCTTATCTTAGGGTAAACCCTTCAGTCTTTCACCACTGAGCATTATGCTAACTGTTGGTTTTTCATCGACACCTTTTTTCAGGTTGAGGAGGTCCTCTTCTACTCCTAGTTTGTTTAGTATTTTATCATGAAGGGGTGTTGGATTTTGTCAATGGCTTTTCTGCATCTATTGAGATGATCATGTGGCTACTGTCTTTATTCTATTGATGTAGTGTATTATATTAACTGATTTTTTTCTTTCATTAACCAACCTTGCATTCCTGGTAAATCCTATTTATTCATGGTGTATAACACTTTTTATGTTACTGGATTTGGTTTTCTAGTATTTTGTTGGAGGTTTTGTGTCTATATTCATTTCATTTCATTGTGGTTAAAGAACACACTTGGTATTATTTCAATCCTTTTTAATGTATTGAGGGCTTGATTTTTGGCCTAACGTGTGGTGTATCCGGAGAATTTTATATGTGTACTTAGAAGAATGCATATTCTGCTTTTGTCGGGTAGCCTGTTCTACAGATGTCTATTAGGTCTAGTTTGTGTAAGTGTTGTTCAATTCTTCTATTTCCTTATTGATATTCTTCCTAGTAACTCTATCTACTATTGAAAGTGGAGCTTTTAAATCTCCAACTATTATTGTTAAATTGTCTATTTCTCACTTCAATTCTGCCGGGCTTGCTTTATGTATTTGGGGCTCTGTAGTGTGTATATAATTGTTATATCTTCGATGTGTTGACATTTTTATCATTATAAAATGTCCCTTTTTATCTCTAGTAATTTTTTTTGTTTCGATGTCTGTTTTGTCTGATATTAGTAAAGCCACTCCAACTTTCTGGTGGTTGTGGTTTGCATGATATAGCTTTTTCATCCCTTTATGTCATATCTTTGAATGTAGAGTGTGTCTTCTATAGATAACATATAGTTGGATCTCTTTTTTTTATTCAATCTGACCGTCTCTGCCTTTTGATTGGATTGTTTAATCCAGCCACGTTTTGTTTTCTATATATCTTGTGTCTCTATATCTTATATATAGGAACATTTTGTTGTTTATATATCTCACGCCTCGATGACTCCCACTGAGTTCCAGCACCAGGAATCCAACTGCCTACTGGACATTTCTGTTATGACCCACAGACACCTCAAATTTAATAAACACCTCTAGGATTGAACTCCTCTTTTTCTCCAAAGCTCGTTGGTTTCTCTTCTCATATTCCATATTCTGGTTAGTTATATCCAAGTGTCTAGTCACCTAAACCAGCAATCTGGGAGCTTTCCTTGGGTCCTCCTCCCTTCTCAACTCACCTTATACTGTCCTGAGAGCTAGGCTTTTTCCACAACGTCTCTGCCTTAATTCAAACCTTTATTGTTTGTAAATCATCATCTTTCCCCACTGCCAATCCATTCTCCACATGGCAACCAAAATGACCTTTCTAAACCACAAATCTGATTATGTCATCCATTGCCAAAACCTCTTAATTAGCGCCACTATCATCTACAACCACGTTCCCTAACTCAGTCATTTAAGTACTACTTTCGTGATTTTTGCCATAACCATCATCATCATCATATGTTTATTTTCATAGTACCTATATCATTATTTGCTTTCCTAGATTTATTTCAAAAGGAAATGTGGTAACTGGTGTTCTTTATCTTTGTATCTCTTAGCACCAATCAATCCCATGCACATAGAGGCACTTATTAAATAATTGACTAACATATATGGATTAGAGACAATGTCTGTGAAATTGGCTGATGGATGTATTCATCACATTTAAGATACAATTTATTTACAACACACAAAACCTAAACAGCATCAAGAAAAGTAACATAAACAGTAACATTACTGTCCTAAAAAAAACACTGCAGAAGTCTTTCATATAAAGAATAAACTCCTATGAAAAGCCTTTTCTCTCAGCAACTGGCTTGTTTTTCTTCTCTGAACAATGAGAATTTTGTGATTCATCATGCTCACCTCTTTCCGTAGGTCTAAGAAAATTCAGTCCGTTGTGCAGTGGCTTTACAATCATGAAAGGATAAAAAGAGGACACATTCTATGTATTTATTCTCCCCTTTCCTTTCTCTTTCTGACTCTTATTTTTCTTTTGCTTTATTATCATTTTCTTACAAATTGAAACATTATATTCCATACATTTTAATAAACATCTCAAATTATTTTGGAAAAAATAGGAAATAAATAATAACATAATAAAAATGTTTTTAAGTATTTACAAAACTAGTTTTTTACGTAATTTGGTAAATAAAAATGAAAATTTTACAGTAATACTGTGCTAACTTTTTTCTCTATATTTGTCCTCTCCTGGAAGCAGGAAAACACAACCAGTTCGGATCCTTCCCCAAAGTAAGTGTCCACTCTAGTTGAATTCCATTTCAGACGAAGGAGATTCTGATGTGGCTCTAAGATGACCACATGATCCCTTTGGCTGTCCTGTAACCAAGCACCTGCTCAAAACATTTAGCCTCATTTGCAGGATCCCAGCCCAGGAGTCCTGCTCACTACGAACAACAATGTGCCTGATGGCTAAAACACTGATGCATTGTGACGTACCAGAGTCTGCTGCTTCCAGCCATTCAGTCTGTTAACACAGTCAGTTAATTATTAGCTTCGAATTTCACTGTGAGAATGTCACAGAAGTGGGAATCTTTGACTAGTAGCAGGTGAAATTCAGACCAATCTACTGACATTGGTACCACCTGTAACATGTTTTGTTTACAGCCTTAAATCTTCTTTTGACTGGATCATGAAAACTGGGAGCTTCCACACATGTACCATCACTGACTGTCTTTGGACAACCAAAAATTATACTGTAAGTCAAAGGGAAACTAGGATTCAATTTGAAAAATTCTAACTTAAGGATAATTTCATTGAAGCATCTTCAATAAGGCTATTTATTTCAATAGCAATTGTCTAACAAAGAATTACATCAGCAGGATTAATGTGAATACTTAGACAAATGCATCCATATTTTAGATTTCAATTAATCAATTACATTATCATTAGCAGAATGGTCAGACAGACCAATAGAATAAAATATAAAAATCTAGAAAAAAATAAATACATGTAAGTATTTGGGTGGCTTACGATTTGGGGAAAAAAAGTTAGATTCCCTAACTTGCCAAATGCCAGATTGATTAAATATTTAAACATAGAAGAGGAACTCATAAAAGTAGCAGAAGAAAATATAGGTAAATATTTAAACAACCTCAGAAGTATAAAATGTGTTTCTAAAAAAGAATACAGTCAGAAACCATGAAAAGACTTCATTATATTAAAATTTAACATTGGAACATGAAAACACCATAGAAAATCAAAAGGCTGATGACGAACTGGGAAAATATTTGTAAAACACATAATAGGAAGTTGAAATATTTTGTGGGAGATGAAGATTTGGCCACCCTGAAATATACCTCTTTACCTTGATTGTTTTCTCTGACGGACATTTGACCTCCCCCCGCTAACTGCCTAAAGAATTTGACATGGTGGCTCCTTCCTGGAACAGATCTTCTATCTGATGGCTGTAATATAATGTAAAATAGATGTTACAATAGAAAAGGCACCAACAAGCCCATCTTATCGGAAGTTCTGTCTCTCTGGCCACATTCTCTGGATGGCCCTGCGAGGAAAGTTGCCAGACAAACATTTACACTTATAAGGGAAATCTCCATTTGTAAAGGTATCTCCCTCTCTGTATTGGGAAGAGGGCGGATGACCTCATTTCTAGAAACTTATCAATGTGGAAGGTGAGGCCTTAAATCTGCATAATAACATTACTCTTGTTTACTGTGCTTTAGTGGTAATCTCCTGTAACTGACACCCCCCGACCCCCAACATCCTCCTCTGTCTTTAGCTGAAGATGGTATTTAAGACGAGAATTTCTGCTATTGTGTTGAGAAACGCAGTGTCCCTGGTTTCTCCCATGTATACATGTTATTAAACTTGGGATTATTTTCTCCTGCTAACCTGACTTGTTAATTATTTGGCCAGCCATAAGAACCTTAAGGGAAAGGGCAGAGGGGGATTCTCCCTCTTCCCCTACAATTTCATCTTCAGCATCCAAGGCAATATGTGCCAATTACCTGGATTCTAAATGTTTATAAAGGGAGTTTCTGGAAACCAGTTTCACAACCCTTAGCCACTCATCTACTCTGAGAGGATCAAAGGCGTGAAGCTGGAGAGGCTAGCAGTTGGAGTTGAGGGAATTTCTTTAGAAAGCATTGTTGATACACTATGGGTAACAACCCTGAGGGGAGAAATACTTAGTCTTCCTCTCAAGCCTAGCAAGAGATAACTTAAAAAAGACTTCTCAAGGAGCTTAGTAAATGCTTCCTGGAGTTTGCAGGTATCTGACTCAACCCTAAATAAAAAAAAGCCCACAAGTGAGAGACTGGCTGTTTGGGAAACCATGTTTGGGAAATAACTCCTCTCCCCCAAACCACAGGTCAGAGTACATGATTTGGAAAACACATGACTATCACCTGGGGGTCATTTTTAAAGGGATCAAGGAGGCAACACTAGGGCATCTGCTTTGGGTAATTCAAACCAAATCTTCCACTGAAGACAAATGAAAAAGCTAAGTAAAGGTATGTTTTAAAAGTCATCTTGAATGTGCTAAAAAGTTAATGAAATGGTGAGGAACTAGCCTGCTGAAATACCGGGAAAGCTGTAATCCAGTGTGGTGCGTCCAGCATTTGAAACCCCTTTGCCCTAAGGTGTATGCCTATCCAGCAACGGCAGCTGAGAGGCCAGCCAGTGGTCTTCACAGGCTCTTTGACAGAGAGAACCAAAAGAAGGAATCCAGAACCTGCAAGGAGCCAAAGCAACCACCTGTGGGTGTGAGCTGAACTCTAGGAGTAAGAGTAAACTGAAAGGAAACCATCCTGGGACTGGACTCGACTGGGTGGTCAAGAAAATCTCAAGCACTAAAATTGGATAAAGTTGATAACATGTTAGTAGCGCCCCCAAGGGCTGAGCAGAATCAAATAAAAGCACCTGCTGGAGAATGTAAAACCATTTTAGGCCTCAAATTTTCCCCCAAACTTTCAAAAACAATGTTCCACATATAATCAAAAAAAAAAACAAGGCTCATAAAGAGATAAGATGACATGAACAAAACCAGTACAAATAAGAGACAACAGAAAGAGAACCAAAGGGCTACAAATTACCAGACACGGGCTATAAAACAAGTATGGTCACTATGTTCCAGAAAATAAAATTTTGGAATGGATCTGGAAACTTCAAAAAGTGATATACTAGATTTGATAAAGAAACAACAGAAATTCTACAACTGAAAGATAAGAAGGAAAAAAATTAAGAACTCAGTGGACAAGATAATGCACCATATTGTGCTTGAGTTTAATATTCAAATGAAGGATTGGTTTAATATTCCAAAATCAATCAATGTAATTCATCATATTAACAGAGTAAAGGAGAAAAATTGTATCATTTTACTAGATGCATAAAAAGCATTTGATAAAATGCAATATCAATTCATGATAAAAACTCTCAGCAAACCAGTAGCAGGAGACTTCCTCAATCTGATAAATGTCATCTATTAAAAACCAACAACCAACATCAGACTTAATGGTGAAATATTAAACTATCTCCCCCTAAGATTGGGAAAAAAGCAAGAATGACTGCTCTCACCATTTCTGTTCAACATTGTCCTAAAGGTCCTAGCCCCTGCATGAAGGCAAGAAGACAAAAGGCAAAAATAGTGGAAAGTTGTAAGACTGTCTTTATATTCAACTAACATTATTGATATCCTCCGAAATCCAGAAACAAATATTAAATATAAGAAGTAAATTTAGCAAGGTAACAGGATACAAAGTTGACATAGAAAAATAATTGTATATTTTGTACTAACAGCAAACATCAGAAAAATAAAATTTACAAAAACAATTCCATTTACAATAGCATCAAAAAACATAAAATACTTAGGAATAAATTTAACAAAAGATATGCAAACCTCTACAATAAGATACCCAAGCCATAGCTAAGAAATATTATTTTTAAAAGTGAAATAAATGGAGAAATAAACCATATTCATGAGTTAGAAGACAACACAGTATTAGGATTAGGATAAACATATAGATCAATGGAACAGAATACAGAGCATAGAAATAGATCCATACTTACACGGTCAGTTGATTTTTGATCAAGATAGCGAAACTATTCAATGGGGAAAGGACAGTCTTCAACAAATGGTGCTGGAAGAACTGGATATCCACCTGGGGAAAAAAGTGAACGTTGTTCAAAAATTAACTCAAATGAATAAACAATCTAAATGTTAAAGCTAAAACTATAAAAATTCAATAAGAAAACACAAGAGAAAATTTTTGTGACCTAGTCATAGGCAACAATGTCTCAGATATGATATAAAAAGGAAATACCATAGAAAAAAAGTTTTTCAACAGACTTTATCAAAATGAAAAAAGTTTTGCTGTTTGAAAGACACCATTAAGTAAATGAAAAGACAAGCCACAGGCGGGGAGGAAGTACTTGTAATACATACATCTGATAAAGGACTTGTATAAAGAACTTTTACAACAAGAAAAATAACTCAAAAAAAAAAAAGGCAAGCTATTTAAACAGACACTTTACAAAGGAGGATATACAAATGGCCAATAGGCACAGAAAAAGCTGCTCAATATCACTAGTCATCAGGAAAATGCAAACTAAATACTCAATGAGATATCACTACACACATCAGAATGACCAACAACACAAAGACTGATGATACCAAGTGTTGGTAGAGCAACCAGGAGTCTTATACACTGATGATGGGAACACAAGCTGCACAATCATTTAGAAACTCTTTGGCTGTTTTAAGAAAAATAGTTAACATTTTTACATGTAGCATATGACTGAGCCATTCTTCACTGGGCATTTACCCAAGATAAATAAAAACATATGTCCACACAAAGATTTGTACATGAATGTTCATTGCAACATTTGCAATAGCCAAAAATTCAAAATGACCATTGACAAGTGGATAGATGAACAGGATGTGGTACATCCTCACTGTGGAACACTACTCAGCAACGAAAAGGAATGAACTACTGATAATTTGCTACAACATGGAGGAATCTCAAAGTCATCATGCTGAGTTCAGGATCCAGACACAAAAGAGTACATACTGTATAATTCTATTTATATAGAATGCTAATTAATCCATAGTAACAAAAAGTTGCCTGAGACCAGGGGTAGAGGGCAGGACAGACAGCAAGGGTACACAGGACATTTTGGAAGGTAATAGAAATGTTCTATGTCTTGATTGTGATGGTGGTTTCATGAGTAACTGTCAAAACTCATCAGATCATACACTTTAAATGGATGCAGTTGTATTTTATGAATTGTACCTCAATAAAGTTGAGAAAAAATTAATAAAAGGAACATTACTTAGGTTACTTAGGTCCACTTAGATTTGTGTATATATATACACATTCATGTTTGTGTGAAAAAAAGCATTCTTATATACTCTATGTACATGGCTAAGCAGTTACAATTTTGCCGGAGAATGAGCAACGTTGCAAATCCTTAAACGCTGCAGCGTTTCTAGATTGAATTCCTTGTTATTTTTTCAGTTTTTCCTATGAGAAAGTATATATACTAGACACAGATTAAGCAAGGCATTAGAACATTTTGGGTATGAATATAGTTTAAATGGACATGATTTTTAGAAAAATGAATTTAATCAACAGGGTTTTTCTTCCTGCTGTTAGCTTGACTTCTATTAAATCATTGCTATTATCCAATTTGTTACAGCACTCTAAAGCGTTATCTATGGTCGAATTATAATCATTTTAAAAAGCGGCCAAGGCATTTGTACTACATAATAAAGTCAATGAAATGTTAAACTTATGGACAAAACATCTTCATTTTGTTTTTAAAGCAAACTGCCGAGGAAATTAAAGCTGTTCATCTTGCAAGGAATGCAAAATCTCAACTCTTAAAATGGACCGTTAGTAATTAGAGCTGGGCTGTCACCTGGGAGGGCTTTGCTGGCCACTTGCCAATAATTAGCTTTCCTCATAGAGCAGTATTGATCAGAATCACCTGGAGGGCTTTTAAAAATTCAGATTTCTGGGCCCCACCCCCAGAGGTTCCCATTCTGTTCTGAGGTGGTGTTGGTGCATTTGCGTTTGCAGCACATCCCAGATAAGGCTGATATCGCTGGTCTGTGGACCACACTTTGAGAATGGGAGTTGTCACGGAGGAAGAGCTGGGAAACTAGAATTGACAGATGATAAAGTCGGACACAAGTAAACAGGGGAAGGAATGATGTCCTCATCAATGCAAGCTACTCGCTAATCACTGAAGTAGGGTTTGGGGAGGAACCCGGAGCATTAAGTCATTGGTGGCATTTGAGCTGTGCCCTGTGGGACTGGTACAGAAAGAAGAAAAGCGGATGTCAGGTGAAGGAGATATCGGGGGCAAAGGATCAGAAACAGCTTTGGCAAGTTGTCAGGGAGCAATGAGGGATTTGATCAAATGGAAAGCAGAGGGGAGATGAGACCAGAGGGTGGAGCCAGCTTGGGGCGGGGGACACCCTCCTCCATGGCCAATGGGGAACAGTGCTCTGTGGAGTTTGAAGTGTGTTCTGCCTGCTGCGGCCGGACTTGGTTTTATCGGGCTTTTCTCCAATGCTGGTCCTATGCCCATGCTGGTTCGTCCTTTAATCCCAAGGCCCCTCCTCACCATCTTTTATTCCATCATTCAACCCCTATCCGCACTTCCCAGAGGAGCTCAAGCTCTACTTCACGCTGTGTTCCTTCCTAAAGACCAAACTCACATTGAATTGTTCCCCCCGATCTACACTTGGCCAGACATTGTCCTTTTCTCTGATTTATAAGTATTTCTCATCTCTGCAGCCAATCAGAAAATTCCCTCAGGACAAGGAACACAATGCCTAGTTTGGCGCCAGCTGCATAATAAGAATTTTTTTAAAAAGCCTCACTGCTTGACTGGCAGGTTGCTAATATAATAAATAATCAACAACAGTTGTTTTTATTGCTTGTTTGTTTTCTTTATGACCATGGTACTCAAAGCGTAGTTCCTGCACCAGCAGCATCAACATCTTGTGGGAATGTGTTAGAAATGCACAGCCTCAGGCCTGGTCCAGCCCTGCAGAATCACAAATGTGGGGGAGGGCAGTCATCTGCATTACACAAGCCTTCCAGGTGATTCCGATGCATACTCAAGTTTAAGACCCACTGCTTTCTTTAAAGCCTGAATCTCAAAACAAGTTCAGGCAGCCTACAGACAGTATAGTATAGACAGTACAGTCTATAATCGAAAGCAGTGTTTTAAATTATAAAGATAATTTAAATAGGAACAAAAAATGATGCGAAGAGAAAATAAGGATAGGAAAACTTCCAGACCCAGCACTGTGCTTGGTCAACAAAATAAATACCCCCAAAGTCCTTTATCCATGTTAAAGGTGGGCCACCAACGTGGCTCTACACTTTCTAAAGCAGCACAGTCAAGAAAAGAGCCATCTAGGAGAAGTACAACTATTCGGGGTAGTGAGACCTCCCTGTGGGTGCCACAGGGAGACAGCTGTGTAATGCAGAGTGTGATGTTCCCAACAACAAGCTTCCAGAAAGCACAGTGAGTCTCCTAGAAGGTTTCTCAATAGAAGCTGAGATGGCCACAGGCCAGATGAAATTCCACTGAGGGGATACTGCAAGGCAGGAAGACAAGCAGCTCTTGAAGGTCTGAACTTAAACCAGGGGCAGACTGCAGGGTGCCTAGACCTACAGATGAACTGGAAGCCTCAGCTACTCCTCCATAAATACCCTTCCACTCAACTGGGCTTGCGACAGTGGGGTTGTCCTGGTACAACCATACGTGCCCAAGAGCTCAGGGGTGTCTCATTTATTCCTGAATTTTTTCCCTCTCAATTTAGTAAATGTGAAGCCACAGTGCTAATTTGAGGGGCTGCCTTAGCAACTCTTTGCAGAATAAAGGTCTCCGGAAAGAATTATTCTTTCAGCCAAAGAAGTTATTCTGTTTGTTTCCACTCTCCAGGTAAACATTTGTCTCAGTGTTGAAATGCACAACACCTAAAATCATAATTTTTAAAATGACCTTTAATTAAGGTTAGCCACAAATAAGAGGTTTGCTTTTATTATTTGCTCCACTGGAGGACTTGGTACTCACACTTGAGATTGCAATAACAAATATATATGAAATGTGAAACATAAAAAAGCCATGTCAGGGGCTGGTAATTAATTTCTAATAGGTTTCTATGGCCACATAATTTACATAGTCACCTGGGAGGGTAGGCAAATAGAACAAAATTGTATTTTATTTTAGTTTTATTTGATGATGTTTATTTCTTAAAATGTGTTTTTCAAGAAAGCTTAAACATTATAAAAAGTACTAATTAAGCCCCGCAATCTCAGGGCCAGGAGTGAAAGGATCCGGAGTGTTCTCCCTCCATTGAAATTACCCTGGAAGAAGAGCCATCAGGGAGAGTCTAATGTTTTAGGCAAGAGGCAGCAAACTTTTTCTTTAAAAGTTTTAAAGAAACTTTAAATACTAAATACCGTAGGCTTTGCGGGCCCCATGGTCTGCTCAGATCTGCCACTGGAGCAGGAAAGCAGCCATGACTATATGTCGACACATGGGCCTGGCTGCATTCCAAAACCATTCTACTTCCAATAACAGGTGGCTTCCAAACTTGGCCCCTGGGCCAAAGTTCACCAATCCCTGGTTCGGGGAATCCTATGATTTTCCCGCTGTCCGGGGGGAGAAAATGACCCAAAAAAGCCAAGTGACCCAAATTAGCAAACTCCTTCCTCACTAATCTCTGTTGTTAGGAAGTCCTCCCTGCCTTTGAAATAACAGGGCTCCACTGCTGGGATCTGTCCTCACTATGTTATTGAGCGCCGTTTCTCTAATGACGGAAGGAAGCCACGGCAAGACAGTCAGGGCACCAGTGCATTTCCTGTCCCGCGGACCGGAAACCTCCGTCACTGTGGACACCCAATCCCCCACCTCCACAGAGCTACCCGCCCTGTTGATTCCAGCAGCAGAGGGTCTCAGGCATGCGTCCCCTCCTCTCTACACCCACTACTGGCACCCTGCCATCCTCTTCTTCTGCCCAAGGTGCACTGCAGACTCCAATTTATTGGATTTTCTTCCTATTTACAGAGTTTTCTCTAATGCATGTTTCACATTGCTTCCGGATTGATCTTTTGAATGTTCCCTGTTATCTAGAGGATAAAACCTACTATAGCATTTCAGGGACTCTCTCCACTGCTTGACCCCAGCCTCCTTCTCCACAACATTCTCAACTCCTTTCCACATGCCATGTGCTCACTCTCCTCATTTATAGCAAGTACTGCTAATTACCTCTCCAATATCCACGCTCCTCTTCTTCCTAAAAGAATCCTTATAATGTTGGGGAAGACAATGTACCTACATAAAAAACTGAATGTCCTACTCTAACACATAAAAAGAGGTGGCCAATGAGATATAAATGTCATTGGAGGGGTTTTAAGAAAAGAAAGCTTTACATGGGGTTTGTGCACATGGTAGCTGCCTTTTTACCCTTCTCTACTTTTTTTTCTTTCTGGAACTGTGACACAGTGGTTGGAGCTTCAGCAGCTATCCTGTGTCCATGAAGAAATCTTGAAGATAGAAGCCATAATCTAAGGATGGCAAAACAAAAACAGAAAAGGAACCTAGCTCCTTGATGATATCACCAAGCAATTACATTAGTCCTGAGCAACCCATTTATGGATTTCATGTCATGTGAGAAAAAAATAAAACCCTTTCTGGAAGTTTAAGCCACTGTTATTTCAGGTCTCTGTAGCCAAATGTAATCTCTAACTTACGCAATATCTCTGTGCTTTCTTCTAGCTATTCAGCCTCTTCAGAATGCCCTTCTTCTCTCTATTTTCCACTTCTCCATCTTTCAAAATACTACTCATTCTTCAAAACTTAGCACAAATGCTACTTCCTCCTGAATTACTCCTTCCTTCCACAGCTACCCAGTACTTTGTTTTCACCTCTGTAACAGCAGTACTGGAGTTCACCAATGAGCTCTGCCATCTACTAGCCACGGGATTGCAAGCACATTATTGAACCTCCCCAAGACTGACTTCCTTCAACTGCAAGAAGGGGATGGAGAAAGTTCTAATTCATATTATTGTTGGGAGAAATAAATGAGATAAAGCACATGAAACAGTATAACATCTGGCATATAGAAAGTACTCAATAAATGATTATGGTGATCATTATTATTATTATTGCCATTATTAGCTGTATCTCTATTAGTTGGCTCTAGATCTGTCTCCCTGACAGCATAAAAGTACTTTGAGGTTGGGGCTGATGTCTTATTCTCTCTGTTATCACCATAGCACCTAATTTATAGGTTGGATGGACGAACAAATGGCAGTATTGTACCAGCCAACATGATAATGGCCAGGAAAGTGTAAAGCACTTTCCAAAGGACATCCCTTAGACAATGGAAAAATTAGAAAGCAAACTTGATGAAGCCAAATGGACATTTTCTTCCCCAGTACAGCCCATTCATCTCAAATATCATTTTGTCTGCTTACAGAGACTTTCATCACTTGCAAGCCGGTGGAAGTGGTGATACACTCGTGCAACCTGAGCAAGCTCCTTGTGTGACAGGAGGGAAAATATACAAATCCATATTTCAACAGGCAGCAGTAGCCACTGTGAGAAATCAGCATCTCTCTTATGCTCGTGGAATGGAACAAGAAACAGTGGGTAACTAAAAGTCTCGTGCAGAAAGGAGAGGTCACACATCTTCAAAATAAAGGAAATTAAATGTACTGCATTTGCACAAAGTGCATTTGCCCCACAGAGACCAGGTATCTTTCTTTTTTTCCTTCTACCTACCTCAGCCCGGCTCATGCACAACACAGAGCCCACATCCCAAAGTTTGGAAACCAAAATGAAAAACATCAACAGAGAAACCCAACAGAGGATTTTTAACCCCCTCTGGGTTCATATGGCGCAGAGTCTCATTGGCATCGGTTAACCCCAACTCAGGGCCTCTGTCCACAGATATCACTGGTGGCTGGCGAGGAGGAGCACCGATCATGGTTCTGTGGTTCCCTGTTTGACTGAAATCCCACAGCCACAGCCCAGGCCACATGCAGCGGTGTGGCCTCAGCTGCTGGTGTTGGAAGGAGCCTTGAACTGGACAAAGAGTCTTGTCACCAGCCTTCTTGCCCCTTCCATGGATCCTCCAGTTTCTTGAGAAATTGGGTTACTATTGAGGTTGGATGAAAATTCACTTCCCAGATGAGACTTTTATTAGGAAATTTTTCAGACTTCCTCATTTTGGAGATCTCTCATAATATCACACAGGACTGGTCTCCACCTGGAACTTCTAGTCCTAAACCACATATTCTCTGAAAAGCTGTAATCCCAATTTCAGCATGGTGCCCTTCTGGCTTTCAGTGTTAACTCTAAGAATGATCATACTTCGTGTCTTATTGTTGCTCATTCTACAATCTTATACATTCCATAGATAAGGCAGATGTGATAAACTTGTACTCTCATCTCAATTCTTGAATAAATCTGAGATGCTCACCTCCAGTCTAGAATCCCATTTTTACTGTAGCAAAAATGTAATTATGTCTCTTCTAGAGCCTGTTCCTATGTGTCTCACTCAAATAAACATCAATTTAACCATCAAAAATAATTTAAGAAGCAGTTCAAATATTTACTGGAGTCTTTCTAAAAATATCAAAGGAGATCAATTTTAATAAAATGTCTTAAGACTCCTGTTTCCCTGTTTATTTCTCTTTCCAACTTCCTCACACTCTGGAGTGGCCCCCTAGACTGTACTTCCTGCTCTAAGTTCCCACCCAGTCCACTCCCACCCCGACCCCACCCCCAGTCTTTCTGGATTAATTATCTCCTCCTTTCACTAGTTTTATTACTTTCTAGTATAAAATCTCAGCGGCCTATTTGGCTTCCTCCAATTCTGCAGCACTTTTCCCACAATATTTTAATCATCAACACACATTTCTAGGATTCAGGAAGCCAAAAAGGCTGTAAACTAGTCCTCTATTTATAGTTTGTTGTCCCTGTTACATGAAGTAATTGCATCTGATCTACATGTGCAATATAAGCCCCATGGAAAACACACTCTTTAAAGCAGTGTGAAAAGTACGCTCTATTATTAAATGACTAAACTATGTTAAAATATATTTGTAAATCATAAACATGAACTGTAAGTATCACTTAATTCTAATGGATCAATGGGCGTCTATCTACACACACAACAGGAAAACACCTGTCCTTCGATGAGCTTGCTTTTAGCCACACAGCAGGTCTTTGAGGATTTGGGTTCACACTGTCAGCCTCTCATTTTACTTATGATTATGGATTTCACACCACTCAATATTTTTATGCTGTGAATGCTGCATTTTTTATCTTGGTGCTTAATAACAGCAACTTTGCATGTTAGAAAAAAAAGATGCCTAAATAAGAGAACAGGAACACCTGCAAAAGGCATGGCTGTTTGCCAAGGTTCCCACCTGAATTCAATCATTTGTTAATATATATAATTACCAATGATCCACTTTAAAGGTGTTTTCACTCCAATTGCCACAACTCTGCTAAAGCAATGACTATTGGGAAGAAACACTGAAATCTTCACCTGGCTGTAGGAAAAACCATAATTCAGGGACTCATCAGCTTCTCCCATCCACCATGTTCCATGCCCATCACCAAATGACTTTCCTACTCAAGCAAGGTTTTTCTCACTTGGAAACACTGGGATTATTCAAAATTAAGTAACAATGGGACTAGCATGCTGATTATTCACACAGTGCACAGCCTGGGTACCTCATTTTCTCTCTCCACATCTTGAGGCATGTTCTTGCAAAGGAATTTTTCAACAGATCCTAGAAAAAGAAAAGAATTTAGCACATAAGACCCATCAGAGGAAATCAAACAGCAACATATCCCTCTGGTCTAATGTGCAAATACCCCTGCAACCTCAAGGAGGCCGTAAGTAACCACAAGCAATTCATAGAAAGGAAAGCCTGGCCTGGGAGGTTGTGACTGACTCTGTGGGTTTTGAAATTTCAATCACCAGGAAAACCAAATTGCTAACAAAGGCTCCAGAAAAGATGATGGCCTTTCTGCAGACAGAGGGCACCTTAGTTTGATTATATTTTCCTACTACAGAGTGATGAACTGGCAGGCACCAATTATAATCCCCTGCAGAAACAGCCCCTTCCACTCACAGCTACCCCTTTATTACTTCTTGACAGACTAAGAATAAAAGAATATCAGGTGATGAAAGTGGGAAAGCCACCGGGTGATTCCCTCATCTCATCTGGACAATTGTAAGGCACAGCTTGGTCACAAGTTTCAGCCAGCATTTTTTAAACACTTGGAATCTATGGAAAAGAACCATGTGGTATGTGATGATATCGGCCTTTACACACTGCCCCTGGAGAAAAGGGAAGCCCACGATGCTTAAAAGACTTAAGCCTGACTGTTCTTTTCCTGTGAGGAATTACTGACTCAAAGTGTCAAACTCCTGCCCCTCCTCCCACCTCCCTCATCCTCACCTCTGTAAAAAAATGTTTTGTTTTGGGATGACTTGGATTAAAACATTATTTAGAGACATTAAAATTAGGGAAAGTTGGATGAATGGTATATGGGAACTCTCTGTACTCTCTTTGCAACTTTTCTGTAAATATAAAATTATTACAAAATAAAAAGTTAAAAAACTAGTTAGATCATGGCAACAGTGACGAAGACTGCTGACTGCATCAGGAGCAAGGAGAGCTCATCGCTCCGGGCGAGCTGAAGCAACGAAGAGTGCAATTTTATCACAGAGAAAGAGAAAACGGGAATGTCATGCTGAAATGCAAACTGTTTTATTACTCTTGCTTATAAAGAAGGTTTCACTGTTGAAAAACCATAAGAATGTGCGTTGGGCAATGTTCCCAGGATTCTAGTGAGAAACAAGCTATAAGCTGCAGAAGTTAAATGATACATCCACCCCTATGCTAGGCCTCTCTGAGGTTTCAAGTACACAATAAGGAATGTGAGTGCTGTGCTGAGCTCCTGGTAGTCTTTGCTTCTGAGATCCAAGTGCAGCAGGAGTCGTGGTCAACAGTGCAAAGTGGGATGGGGAGCAACTGCCAGGACCCACGTGCCTGCCCATCAGACTGCACTCCCACACTCCCAGCGGGCAGCCCTGGTGCCAGGTCCCTGCTCTGCCTGCCGGACAGCCCGTAACCAGCATCACACTCCACAGCCAGACCTGCGTGAGGGCAATTCAGAAACTTATCGCTGTGGTGAAAGGTGGGAGAGAACCAAGAGTGGGTTTATTCCCTGTCTAAAGTATAATTACCCACAGTTATATAAGATCAGAGAAAAGAAAATTCAAGTACTGTGGACACTCACCTTATAGAATATCTTTTCCCCAGCCTCACTATGATGAACGGAATTCTATACACAAAATTATGTCTATACACAAATATGCCAGCAATTCTAAGCATTTCAATGAGCTTGAGAGAGAAAATCCCTTCCTGGGATAGGCAGAATTCAAACCCTCTGCATAATCTGGATTGAATGAAACAGCACCACAGGCAGAGTCTGGAATGTAGGAGGTATCTGATAAATGGTAGTTTCCTCCCTCTAAATGGCCTCATCCATACGGAGTTACATATTAAAATCTAAATAGATGTTTCTTTATGGTAGTGAATGTGATAACTGAGACAAGGAGAATCATATACGTCTAAAAAAAATAAAGATAGAGAATGTAAATTAGGCAATAAATGGCAGAAGACCAACCAGCAGGGTCTAAGGGATACAGTATTTGCATAAACAGGTGAAGCCATGATACTGAAGCCTGGCGACATAAAAGGCATTTTATACCAGGCTTGTTCAGTCACATCCAATAAGGCCCCAAGATTCAAGGGGGGTCAGCCTATGAAGTTCTAGGCCACATGGGCTTAGGTGGGCTGCAGGTGAAGTGCTTACTAATTCTTCATCAGTTTTTTTTTTATAAACCTTTTATGTTAGAATAGTTTCAGATGTACAGAAAAGCTGCAAAGGTAATACAGAGAGTTCTTGTATACCACCACTCCGTGAAAATCTTACATTATTACCACGGTATATTTGTCACTACTAAGAAACTACATTGGCAAATTACTATTCAACAAACTTCACACTTTATCTGAATTTGAATAGTTTTTCCACTAATGTCCCTTTTCTGTCAGGATCCCGTCCAGGGTCCCACGTTACATTTAGTCATCAGGTCTTCTCAGGCTCCTCTCACCCATGATAGTTTCTCAGCGTCCCCTTACTTTTCCTGACCTTGGCAATTTTGAGGAGCACGGGGCAGGTATTTCGCAGGATGTTCCTTGATTTGGGTTTGTCTGGTGGTTTTCTTGTGGTGAGACTGGGGTCATGGGTTTGGGGGAAACAGACTCCAGAGGTGTAGTGCCCTTCTTATCCATCGTGGGCTGCGTGCTGTCGACACGACCCATCACTCACGACGCTGACTTTGATCACCTGGCCCAGGTGGTGCTCGCCAGGCTTCTCCACTGGAAGGTGAGTTTTTTCTCTTTCCGTGCTCTAAGTCACTAAGTATAGCCCATACTTGAATGGGGGGAGGGGACTTAAGCTCGACCTCCTTACTATATAAATTAATACATAAAGTATTTGGAATTCTTCTGTAAGGAAGATTTCTCTCTTCTCTATTTACTTATTCATTAATTTGTTCACTTAGATCAGCATGGACTTACGGATATTTTATACCTTCAGTTATAACCCAATACTATGTTGTTTTGTTGCTCAAATCGCTCCAGCTTTGGTCAGCAATGCCAGGATGGCTTCTGCGTCCATTTAACATGCCCCATCCTGGTGTTTTTGAGCACTTCCTTACTTTCTTGCTTATACCCTGTACCAGCTCTAGAGTCAGTCATTTCTCCCAAGAGACCTGGGTCCTTTCATCAGAGAACAGTATTAGAAAGCAAGATCTGTGCACTGGGAGTTTCACCATTGGTTTCCACACTGTCTATGACAGGCCTGGCCCTCCTCTGGAGGCCTGCTCTGAGGGATGCACTTGGTCCACCAGCATCTTCTTACTGAACTACAGCTGTCGCGTGTCAGGGGCAACCTCTGTGCCTCTGGCTTCTATGTGGTGGGATTTCAGTTTGAGTACTTTTCCTGCCCTCTCTCCCACCCATCACTCACCTCAGGAAAATGCAGAATGAATTGTTTGCTTGGTGATTTTGAAAGAGGGAACTAAGTCTGCTCAACCCTTTCAGGATTCTCTCTTTCCAAAGTGCCCGACAGAAGAGCAGGGGCAGTGGCCAGCTGTCTGACCCTGTCAGCAGGGTCTGGGGTTGTCTAGCAAGCTGACAACGGGGTGGGAAGGTCGGTTTCACTTAGGGGTGGACGATGAGGACACCCACTGTGGCCATGCTGTTAAGTCATGTCAGTCAATCAATCATTCATGGACTTCTCTGTTCCTTAATTAACAAATACTTATTTACATCCTATACATGCCAGGCTCTGTTCTAGGCACTACTGATACAGTAGTAGAAAAACAGACAAACACAAAACAGATTTCCTGCCCTCACAGAGCTAACACACTTGCAGGGGAATTAAGATAACAAGCAAAAATCAACATGTAAAGGCCAAGGAGCTATCAGCGCTATACAGAGGCAAGGCAGGTTGGCTAGAGAGCCAGTGAAGCGGGAAGGGAGTACGGGAGAGCACGACAGAGACCCTGAGTGAGACAGGAGGTCATCGATGGCTTTGACCAGAGGAGTAACATTTTTCTTTTCCTTTCTCTTTTTTTACAGACCACTCTGACTTCCATGTTTAAAGTCACCCATTGATGGGAGTTGTGGGCAGTGGGAAGGCAAAGGGCAAAAGCAGAAAGACCAGGTGGGCGGCTCTCAGAATCATCTAGGTCAGGGATGATGGTAGCCTGGGCCAGGGTGGTGACGGTAGGTGCAGCACATGGAAGAGGGAAGGAGCCATGGACTACTCCAAGGTGTCTGGTCTGCACGACTGGCAGGTGGAGTTGAACTTGACCAAGATGAGGAAGACTGCGAGAGGAGCAGGTTGCAGTGGACAGGAGCAGGAATTTGACTGGAGATGCGATAAACTAGTAAAGGTGAGTAAAGTGTTAATGTCAGGCCTACAATGGACCTGCCCCCCCCCCCCCGCCCTCCCCAGAACTACCTTAGAAACAGCGGTAAATGAGGAGGGTCTTCCCCTCTCAAGTGAGTCTGCACTCGGGTTGGTATGGATGCCTTGGGCTTGCATGACTAGAATGATATAAAACATTAATGGGGGAGAGGAGTTATGGCTTCTGTGTGTCCAGGTGAGCCCACATGCCTTGGCTCTCATCCCCGTCCATGGCAGCCTTCTGCATCTCATGTGGGAGACAGGGCAAAAAGAGTTGGTCCTTGGCTTGCTGCTGGCTCTCGATAAGATGAAGATGCTGTGCCTGCTGGACCTCCCACTTGGTATCTCTCTACAAAGCCCCCTAAACGTAATATGAGATTAAAATATATTTGTGTCTTGTGAGTCTGGTGCCAACTTGAACCCATAACCACAGCCGTGCTGCTGCATAATAAAGCTGATATTAATCTCTCTCTGATTCCTGTCGTCCCATATTGGGAAGGGAAGAAAGAGGTGTTAATTATTTCCTCCCTGCATCTCCATCTTCCCGGTTGGAATTTCCTTCAAGTGGTGATATGTGCAAATCAGTCTTTATAGTAACTCAGAGGGCAAGAAGCTCACTGCAGACATGGAAACCCAACCTCGTCAGATCAATTAAATCTTACCCAACCCTCGGAATGATGAAAATTGTCCAGTGCTGATCTCTTAATGAACAACGGATGGTCGCTAAACAGGAAGGGCGAGCTGGTCTTCTGTAACGGCTGTCACTGAAAACTCTGCACAAAATGGTGACCCCTCTATCTCTGGCAGGCTGTGTTGTCCCGAGGGGCAGAGGAGTCACTGGTCCCAGGACCTGTTCTCCCTCTTCATGAAGCCTCTCCTCCTCACAAGCATGAAAGTAGCCCACAGGAACCACAGAGAGACCGACCTGGAGAGTGGTCTTTGTTGCAGTTCTGATGGGCACACTGGTCCACCTTCACACAGAGCGGCTGGGATTGAGCCTGACACTTCCCCCCTCCTCGAGTGGTGGCAGGAGGAAGAGAGGTGAGAGCAGAGTATAAAAAGCGATGCTGGGGGCATTCAGCGATGATTCTCTAATAAGGAACTTTTGGAGGAAAGTTTTAAAAATTATTCTTGAGACTATAGATTTTATGAGTGCTTCTCCGAGAATGACGCTAACAAGCTAGTACTTTGAAAGTCACGGATCCAGGTTCCCCTTCTTCACCCCTGCTTATCACCTCCTCCCAGTTTTTAAATTTTAATTAGGCCTGGCACATGCATCTGTTCTCTCTTCGTTTTCCTCCGTCTGACAGATTTGACCATTTGGCATATTAATCACTTGGCCACCTACCAACAGCACTGGAATAAGTCCCAGTAGAGGTTCTCTCCTCGGCTTCAGCCAAGCCTGGTGTTGAAAAGCTTTGAGATCTACAGCAATAAAAGCACAGGGAGATAATTTAATTGCTTGATGGCTGCACTGCTTTGCTCTTGCTTACCAGAAAGAATCGTCTTTTGGAAGTTCATGTGCACATCTCCTCAATGTCACTGCAATCACACCCAGCTCACAAAATCTCCCTGGTCTAACAGGTGCCCCCCGAAAAAAATGACTTCTTGGACCATTTTATTTACTACAGTTAACTGACCACAGTTCACCATTCCTTTAATATGTAACATCAGGACTCCCCAAATAATGTGTTCTTTGCTAAATTACCCAAAGAAAAATAATTTGGAAATAAGGAGCCACCTTATGACTATGTCTACATAACACTTATGTTCAAAGGAAATAGACAACCTAACACACAATTTAGACAGACATCACCTCTTCTTCTCTACTGTCTGATAAATGCAGCAACGGTTCTGCCCCTTCTATTGTGCATAAGGAAACCTCCTTCCTTATGCATAATTCACTGCCTTTCATGTCCATTCTCTGCATGTTCTTACACATGGATGGACCCCCAGGCCCCTGGTCTGACTAACGCAGCGCCACACAGAGACGCCAGTTACAGGACCTCAGGTTCCTCCCAGTACTCACCACCCACTATTCACCTCAGCCCAACGTCTCAGGCAGAAAGAGCCCAACTAATGGGCCTAGAAGACAAAGTGATGTTCCCTCTCGGCATATCACTCAAAGAGCACATTTCAGTTACATGTGCTCGGGGCACTGCAGCCTCCTGAGCAGGCAGGGATGGGGAAAACAAAGCCAAAAGGATGAGAAAAGGCAGAAAGACTAGCTTTCTGTTCCCATACAATTTTCAAAGTTATAAATAGATGGGGAAAAGGGATGAACGTAGAGAAAACACTTTACTATAGAAATAAATAAAAACCTTAAGTATTTAGACAATGAAAGAAGCAAAGAGGGCAGCCACAAAAGCCACCTCTGCATACAGAGAACAATACAAAATGTTACAATTATCAAATGACTGTTCTAAGCACTGGAATGCTTTCACCTCAGATTACTTTGATTGTTAATTGCCCAAATATTTCCAAGACCTTCACAAGAGAAAAAAGATACAATACTCTTCCAAAGTTTGGCAGGATTTTAGGTCAGGAAACAAACTGGGTTACACATTTGGAAGTGGAGGTTGAGAAGTTATCATTTTTCCCCATAGATTTTGGAGGCCCCAGGATGGACCAAAAAAACCCCCCAAAACACTTGACCTTTGAAAAGATATTAAGACAATTTTATTTTCCTGTTAGAGATCTGTTGCAGAGAGTTACACACTTTAACAAAAGGATGTGTGCATACAGCTTTTGAGTTGCTCACTGTCTCAGTCTGTTTAGACCGGGCATTGCTAACCACCCTGGCCAGCCTGCGTGTTGAAATAGCATCATCCACTAGAGGCCAGGATGAGACTGTCGTGTTCAGTTCAGTGCTGCTCAGGCCCATTCAGATTCCAGGCGAACACAAAACAATGTCAGTGAGTGACACCACAACAGTCGGTGACATGCCAGCACAATGCATTTCTGAATTCTCTCACACAGAGTTTCCTTCCACATCTAAATCAGTGAGCAAATGAGGCACCAACAGGACAACATCTGTCAGCAAGAGCTGACACTGTATCGAGGACTCAGAAACTGGAACAAATGTGGACTTGCCTGAACTGAAGGCGAGAAGGAAGGAAAAGAGCAGGGAGGGCATGGGTGTTGGCAAGAGAGTGGCCAAGATATAACCGTATGGCCCATATAGGCGACAGGCAAGGAAAATGCCTCTCGAATTCTTGGACCTGGAGCTGGACTATGAACCAGCTGCAGCCTAGTACCTTCATGAAGAACTAGTTATCTACACACAGCACACGCATAGTGTGGACACGATGCAGCCGCCAAAGAATGAGGCAGACCTCATTAATAATGTTAGTATGAATGGGTATGAAAAGACCTCTAAGTAAGAAAGGAGTAGACAGGATGCTCTTTAATGATGGCATCTGTGTACATTTGTTAAGGATGTGTACACACACACACACATAAAATTCTTCCAAAAAGATACACACACACACACACCAACAAGAAGGCTCCCAATTAGGGCCCGTGCACTAGCTGTTGCCCGATCCAGATCCTTCCCCAGAGCCTCTCCTCAGGTCTTTACTCAGTTATCATCTCAGTAAGACATCCCTGGCCCCATGATATTTAAAACTGCAATCCCTCCGACACTTTCTACCCCCCTTTGCTGCTTTATTTTCCTCGAAAACACCTATCGCCACCTGCCACATCTCACGGTTTACTTTTTATGTGTTTTATATTCTGTCTCACTGCACTGGAATGTAAGCTCCGCAAAGAGAGGGATGATGTTTTTTGTCTGTTTTGCTCACTGTGCCTAAAGGAGTATCTGCTCGTAATAGGGTCTCAAAAAATTTGTTACAGGAATTAGTTAAGTCTAGTCCTCTGAAGTGTGAAAAGAGCTAGAGGGTTCTTATGGTTACCAAGGCAACAAGACTAAGGTGAAGCTGCCGCTCTGGACATGACCTCCAGTTGACTTTGCTCCAGAGGTGTGTCCAAGGAATCAAGGGCATCCCTCTTCAGTTGGGCCTTAGACTCTGGGACTTTGTACCTACAGGTACAAAGGTACAAACTCTTTGAAAGAGTTGGATGCAAACTTCTAACAGGGGAATGCAGCTACTCATGACTTTTGATGGAAAGACGGTCCTCCTCTTCCTAGAAAGGTCATTCATTCCAGTCAACGACACAGGTTTGGGAGAATCCTGGGAGAAGGTGGGGAAGAAGGACACCTGCCTGGCGAGTCAGACCAGCCTACTCGACCCCGGCTGTTGATGGGAGGACAACTGCCCTCACGTCCCTGTGTGGAATGAAGCTCTCTTCCACAGAGCCCACTTCATTCAGCCTCAAACTGTGCACCAAAAAGACGCAGCAGAAAGCCAGGTAACAGCCCAGCCAGGATTCTTAGCAGGGTGGAAAGTGCTCCCTATCATCACATTTTGCTGAAATAATTTTGAATTGTGCTCCCCAAGTAAAGAATGTCAGAACTTGGATATTCTCTTTGCAGAGGTCTTGCTAATGGAGATACCCTGAAATACTAATTGGATTCTGGGGGCAACTCCTTAAGGAAGCTAGCCCTATTTCACAACTTTAAAAAAATAGAATTGTGAGAAACATTTTTCGAATAAAACATTTGTTGTCATGTGGACCGATACACAGCAGTTGGGCTAACTGTAAATATTAATGGGATTTTTTTTCTAAATATTAATGGGATTTTTCTTTCTACTTCTCCCTTCCTAACTACAAATTAGTTACCTCCTGAAGATCTAGCTGTACATACCACTTAGTATGTAGATAGGGAAAATTACTTGGTGCAATTTCATGCTTGGTTTGTGTTCTCTTCAGTTCTATTATCAAGTGGTTTGCATTCTATTTTAAATGCCTTCACTCTTAAATGCATGAATATATATGGTAAGATCTCTCTTCCCAGATTATCAGACCTAGGACTATTTCAAGCATCCAGAAGCCAGCCCAGGACACAGGTGAAAAGAGCTAAAATAACACTGCATCAGAGAACCATGCACTTTGCTTCTTACGCTGTCTTTCAATGCCTTATTAACACTTATTTGACATACAAGCTTAACAAGTATGTTTAATTAATTTCTAAGTCTAAAGTAGACTGGAAGGAAAATAAGGCTAGGAAAAAGACATAATAGGCAGCTGCAATGACTCAGCGGTGAGACAGATGATAAAAGAATAAAAAGAACTATAGATAATGAATATTCATAATGAAGATCAATTATGAAGACAATATTTAACCATGACCAGCACACACTAAAATGGAAGAAAGCTCTCTAATGTATTTTAGAAAAATTTTAACTAGAAATGACTTTAACAGAAAGGAGTGTTCAAAAGAGAAAGATGTTCTTATCTGGAGTTTTCCTTAAAAGGACTCAATTATTAACTCTTAAGGCTAGCAAAATGGAAATTATTATATAGATGGAATATATAATATACATACATATGTATGCCATATATATAATAATATGCAGATATATTATAGATGATAGATAGATACACAGCAATCCACTAAAAATGAGGATAGCTTCCCACAAACTTTACATTTATATCTGCATTTATTTAATAAATAAATATTGAGCTCTTATTAAGTGCTAAGCACAGTGCTAGTTCCTAGTGAGCTACAGACTTGATCCTGCCCTTGTAGATCCTCCCTACATTCTATTTCATTACATTTTAGATGAGTTCCTTGAAGGAAGAAAACAGGGTGCCTTGGGAGGAAACAGACAAGTAGGCCAGATCTGGTCTGAGGCTGGTGGGGTGGGAATCTCTCTTAAGCTCAGACCTGAAGAGTGGCTATCACTTAAGTAATTAAGGGGCTGGTGGTGGGGCGGGCACTCCAGACAGGGGAAACAGCAGGTACAAAGGCTTAGGGGCGGGAGAGAATGCACTGCACCAGAGGAACTGAAGGAGGCCTTGTGGCTGGAGTGAAGAGGACAAGAGGCAGGGGTGGAACCAACCTGAGCCCAGAAGGACATGTTAATATAGTTCATCTTTATTCTAAGGGCAATGGTAATCCACTGCAGAGTGCCGTTCTAAGTTTTTAAAAAAATCACTTTGACGGCAGTGTGGAGACCAGATCAGAGTGAGAGTCGGAGTGGTTACGGGGGACACGGTAGGAGGCTACTGCAGTCCTGCAGGGAGAGCTCATGGTAAGGCGGTGAGCATGAGAGGAGTAGCTGGATTCCAAAAATATTTAGGAGGTAAAAATGGACAAGATTTGGGATGGACCAAATACGGATGTGAGGAAGAGGAAGGAGTCAGGGATAACCTCAGTGTTCTGGCTGGGGCAGTTGGGGTTCACAGCGGTGCTGGCCACTAAGATGGACACTACAGAGGATGAGGGGTATTATGGGATGGAAAACAGGGACCCATGAACGTAGTTTCTGACCTGCCTCATGTGGAGCTCCAGTGAAATATTCAAATGGCCATGTCAATCAAGAAGCTGTATGCATGTGTCTGGAGTCCAGAGGCCAGCTCTTGAGTGCAAGATATAAGGTTCAAGGCCTGCATTTCCACTGCTTATGGGTCCTATGAACTTAGGGGGACAACAGATTTTATTGCCAACCTTATTACTGGGAAAGAACCAAAAGTTCTCAAGGGAAAGGTGCTTTTGATAAGTTTGGTTCCAGACAATTAACCCACTTACAATTTCCAAAAACATTGGATGAAACAAGAAAAATGGATTGTCATAAAGCTCAAAAAACATGTAATCTAATAGTGCACGGTAGCTGTAATTCAATACAGAGGTACATCAACATCACACAATGTACAGACGTCTTCACAGTGAAATATATTCAACAAAAAGTTCAAAATCACATTCGAGGGATGGCATTCAGGACAACCAGAAACCTGATCTATTCAGTACATGAAAGACTTGAAAGGTGTGGTGGCATAGGCACAGGCACGAGTTGGTTATGAAATATGGTGTTAATGACCTGCAGGACTGAAGAAAAGGAGTCTGGAGAGGAAATAGAGTGGAGGGGTTCAGAGCAACAGTTCTCATGTCAGATGGGTTTGGACACTGGCTCTGCCACTTACTAGCCAGGTGAACTTGGACAAGATCCTCAACTCTCTAAGCTCAGAGACTTCTGTGAAATGGACTGCTGGGAGGAATAAATGAGATACTGCATGCACCATGCTTGATACATAGAGAGTAAGTACTTAATAAACATCTACTGTTTTGATGATGATGATGATGATGATGACAATGACATGGGACTGTTTTATAAAAGGGGTATAAACTTATACCAAAAAGATAAGATATTTCTAGGATAAGTTGAAATGTGACAAATAGACATACTATTAATATTACTTTTACTTATCTTACACGTATACAGCACTTTATAATTTTCAAAGCACTTCCATATACTATAGTCATTTAATCTTCACAATAATCCTTCAAAGCAGGTAAATATTATACCCATTTGATAGATGATGAAAATGAATCTTGGTGAGTTTAACTCAACCAAAGCCCCTCAGTTAACAAGGGCTATGATTCGTATCCAAGTCTTTTGACTTCAACTTCTGTATTCCGTAACTGGTTAAGGATCCAAAACAAACAGAAAACAAAGTTGAGGAACTCTCTGGAGAATTTGCTTTAGGAGACACCTCTACAGAAAGTGCCCCAGAGCCAAAAATAATATGAAAGAGGTATGAGAGTTCTTGCCATCTTAGAAACAAAGCCAAGAAATGGAGAGAGGTTGAAAGCTGATGTCATTGTGTTGAGTTGCTAGATGAAACCTGAACAAATTTTCAAATGAACAAACCAACTCATTATTTCTGTTGCCCCACTAGTTTGAATAGTGCCTCCATCACTTACAACCAAAATAATCCTAATATATCCAACGACATTAGACAACTCATTACTCCTTCAACAAAATCCAAGTGCCTTACCTTTATGACTGTGCTCATGCTATTTCCACCAATTGGTATTCCTTTTCTTACCTGTTCAACTCCTATTCATCCTTCAAAGCCTCCTTACTTACCATCTGCTAAATAAGGCCTCTCCTGATTCCACCAGTACAATAACTTCTTCTTGTGCTCCCCAAACATTTTATTTGCATTTCTCTTACAGAACTTCATGCTCTGGAGTAACTGTCTCTCTTTCCCTTTTGTATCCATTATCTATTATATTGTTCCTGTACAGTGTCTTACAGGTAGACCTTCAATACATAATTGATTTTACCATATTGCATAAACTAGAATGTTAACTAATTTCTCAGAAGACTGTCAATGTTGACAGTTAGCTATTTAAAATGTTAATATTATGTGACAAAACCAAAGAGTAGTCAAACCTTGGCTTCATATCTTCACGCTTATGAGATGAACATGCAGTACTGGACATTTCCCAGTATTCCGCACAGCTGGGCATTCTAGATGTCGCTTTGTGGGTAGCAGAACATAACCTCCCTAAAAGTATAAAATAAAAAGTTATAAACCTTTCACGTTTCATATTAAGTACATGGATTTTATTTTACAGATGTACTCTGTTATCTGCACTGACTGACGTGTCACTCAACGTCCCAGATCTTATAAGAATACTTATAAGCATAATATTTAATAATATGTGTCTTCTACCATTTCAGCTGTATCTCAAAATAGCTTTGGAATGTTATATTTTACTATTATTTACAAAAAATCATGTAACCTAGTTCCAAAAAAACAAGGAAAGAGAATGAATTCAAATAAGAAAAAAAATTTTTTAGATAAAGATCTAGCAAAGTGTTTCAAATTCCTAATCTGAGCTTATTCTATGAAATGAAAATGCATTATTCATTTTCTATCTACACAGCATTCAAATTAGAGAGGCAGATTCTATTTTCTAATGCTTGGTTATTAAAATGTATTTTAGATGAAAGGCATAAAACGCTTATTTCCACACAAACTACTAGACAGCAAAACGAATAGAATCATCATGCTCACGGAAAATGCAAGCACCTGAGAGCGTGCGCTCAGCAACCAGAAGAATGCTGAAGCATTTATCTTTCAGAATAACTATTTTCTAAGTTTACTATTAATTACCTAATGGCTTTTGGTCTTCCAAAATAAAACTAATATTTGCATAGTATCTTACAGTTTATACTTTACTCTGATGATTATCCCTGTTATGGGCTGTGCTCCCCCAAAATTCATATGTCAAAACCATACTCCCCAAAGGAGGTGGGGCCTTTGGGAGGCGATAAGAATTAGATGAGGTCATGAGGGTGGAGCTCTCATGATAGGATTATAAGAGTCACAGAGAGCTTGCTTCCTCTCGCCCCTTCAGTGAGGTGAGAACACAGTGAGAAGACAACCATCTATGAAACAGGAATCGGGCCCCCACTAGACACTGGATCTGCCAGCACCTTGATCTTGGGCTTCCCAGCCTCCAGAACTTGAGAAATAAATGTTTGTTTAAGCCACCCCGTCTATGGTATTTTTGTTATAGCAGCCCATAGAGACTACCACAATCCCCATTTTATATTTACAGAAAATGAAACTAAGAGGCAACACATGAAGAAAGAGCTTGTGTCTCATCCTTAAAGGCCACATGACAAGTCCAAGTGCCAATAAATGTGCTGCTCATGAGACTCTTTTCCCCAGCTTTGGTTTCATACCATAGTTGCCTTGAGGTTTCCAAAAGCTGGTCTCTTCTGGAGCTGCCTCTTCCACACAGCCTTGTCACCTCACCTTCCACAGCCACATTGCTCTCACTCCCATCTCTCCACTCCTTGGTCCCCCTGCCCAGTGGCCCCTTTGGACCTGCCTTTCCCTCCTGGAGACATGATTACTGACTCTGATTCCGACAGTCTAGGCCCCTGTACAGGCACAAAGGAGTTCCTCTCTTCTGAAGAGAGACTCCTGATCTTGTTCAACATATGCAAATACTAAAAATATGTCTCCAGGACACTGGCCCCCTGCTCTGGTTTATGGGGTGGCTCATCATTCCAGGAGACGCCCTTGCCAACATCCTGGAGTGGGAAGGATCCCTTCAAACCAGTTTTAGAAGTGTCTCTGGAAACGGGGCAACTTGAAGGCAGTGTCTCTTTCTTTTGCTCATGAGTTGCCTGCCTGGTGACAATTCGAGGTGTCTGTACTGATCCATCATCTATCTCAGGTGGTGGCAGTGGGTCAAACCAAGTGCTGCCACGAGTGCCATGTGCATCTGCAGCGGGTCCACAGAAGACACCGGCACCCGAGCGTCCATGAAACGCAGTGTTCTCTGAGGGGGCTTCCGACACATTCAGCGAGAGGCTGGCAATCTGAGGCGACAAGTAACTTTCAGGCTGAGTTAGATCAAACTGCCTCTGAGTTGTCACAGAAGAGCTGCTTTTAGCAGAACTTTGCACACTTCTGTTGGGACTGCCTCTTGGTACTCTCCCCACGATAGTCTTCCCCACTCTCTCCTTGATGGCATGTTTCCATTCGTTTTTATGCTTAAAATCAGGCTTTGGGGACCCCAAAGTGAACCCCACATTCCTTTCTCCTTCCACTGGAGCTGTCATAGGGGAGCATACATTGACCCACAGGCAGTCTCTGGATGGGTTCTTCACCTCTGGAGCTGTCAGCCTTGAATTCCACTGTGACATCATTGGGGGTCCCCACAGGGGAGTCCACTGCTCCTCTGCACCCCTCCCTGACTTCAGCCTCCACGGGTGTTTCCCGACGGAAGGAAACCCCACTTGGCACCATGGTTTTTGACACTAGCATAGTATCAGTTGTGGGAGACAAGGCAATTCCTGAAAACCCTCTACACTTCCTGCCTAGAACACCCCTTCTGAGTGTCCCTTTACTTTCCCCGGCTCCATCCAAACATTCCTCCTCTGAGCTGTCTGTCGGTGGAGTCTATAAGTAACCATTTCTGGGTGGGCTCTGGCTGGTTTCCTCTAAAACCTTGCTTTCTTCAGAAGCGTGTCTGAGCTGTGGCTGAGCCCCCAGCCTCTCAGGAAACGTCTCGTCCTCACTGGGGGTCTGAATATTTCCTGCTCTGTCATACTTTTGTTGAGCAGAATTTTCCAGCTGAAGACTATCAGGAGATCACCTGGCAACTCTTCCCTCCCCCTTATTGCTAACTGTAGTTTCTTGCCACCCACAAGAGAGACTGCTGGGAAAACCCTCCTTCAGGAAGGAACTCGGAAATTCTGAAGACAAGCTCATTTCTGACCAGTTCCTTTGTGGGCCTGAAGAGCAGCTGTGAATGTCTGTTTGTGTGCTGGACTGGTCTTCTCTGAGCAGAGGTAGAGAATCAGATGACCTCAGATGGGCATTTCTCTCACTTCCTAGAGCTTCTGAACTTTGACAAAGGTTAGACCAAGGGAGTCCTAGAGAAGCTGTGGAACTCTTCAATCCATGCTCTTCTGAAGGGCTGGACAAGAACTTCTGGGCCCAATTTATAACATGTTGCAGCTTCTGTGTCTTGGGGACCAAGGCATCAGCCAACAGGTGGAGATCCAGTTCTGCTGGGCAGCTGTTTCCCTTGGGCCCCTCCTCGGCCCTCTGGTCCTGATACTGCTCTGCTTCTCCAGGAGCCACTTTGGACTTTTCCTGGAGCAGAGGTTTCTTTCCAACTGCTAAATAACATGGTGACTTCTGAGGTCTCAGCCCAAAGATTTAATTTTCTGAGAGATTCACTTTGGTGTCTTGGGAAGCTGTCGACACTGGTTGGCTGCCATTTCTGGAAGCATCACCCTTGATGATCCCAATGCTTTCATAGTAAGCCACACGCTTGGCTCGTAAGTGCTTTAGGTCCCAGGTTCGAGGAGTGTCTGCCTCATTCCAGGGAGAATGTCCAGTCAGTGTCGGGGGTAAGGGATCCATCTGTGAATAAAAAGTCAAAAATATTTTTAAAAACCCATCGATGATTCTTCTATCTACAATGTGACCCTACCACATCCACTAACATCACACAACCCAACTAAAATTTCGATAGGGACTTGAGGGCAGTTTTGTAATTATAAGATCAAGGCAACTAATGTACTAAGAGAAACTATGAAAAATTTCATCATTAGTATCTTACCACATTCAGTCATGCTATGGGTCTTAGTCACTGAATAAGAAAGATTAATCTTGTCTTTTGCAG
The DNA here is from genome assembly GCF_020826845.1 of Diceros bicornis minor. Classification (NCBI taxonomy): domain Eukaryota; kingdom Metazoa; phylum Chordata; class Mammalia; order Perissodactyla; family Rhinocerotidae; genus Diceros; species Diceros bicornis. The sequence continues at coordinate 10,645,673 of NC_080761.1, forward strand.
GGGATATATGCCAACTAAGTGAATACAAAATAGAAGGTGGTTTTTAAATAAGGGTAGCTTGTTTTATTTCAAGATTTTTCTACTGTTTAACTTTTTTAACAAGGTATATAAGTTATTTTGATTTTTATAAACGGCATAGGAATTTTAAAAGAATAAAAGGAAGAAAGTCTAAAAGGGAAAAAAAGGAGGAAAAAGACAAGGCAGGAAAAGAAAATTTATTCAGACCCACTCAGTACAACCATCTCATACCAATTTATCCTTCCTACATATCCTGTCAACCCAGGCCAGGACAGGGAGAGACAGGATGATGAAGATGGACAGAAAGGCAACAGATCAAGCAAAAAACCCAGAAAGTGACCTAAGGGTCACCCATCAATCAAATATGCTACTCATAGAAACTGGACCCCTGACAAACTTTCACTTAAAAAAAAAACTAAATTATTAGAGCCTCTTATTCCTAATGTAAGGCAAGTTTTGTAAAACAAAACTTCTCCTTTTTCTCCCTCCTCTGCCTGATTCACCAAAGTCTTCCTTGAGACACCTCCAGTAATTTGAATATTACTGATATAAAAAAATACTCTTCTATGCATAGAGTCCTTCAGCATATCTTTGCCATACATGGTCAGCCTCTGGATATTTCTGAATGAATGAAGAAAATAATGCATGCAAGCATGACTGATACTAATAACAGAGATGTACAGCCTGTGTGCACGGCCACTTTGCACGGGTTCTCTCCTTTGATCTTCACAGCTATCCTGAGAGTTTCAGACGCAGTGAGTGAGGTACCAAGGGCATCTTGTGATTTGTCCAGACACAAAATTATACCCGCGGAGCCAAGACTGGAAGTCAGATCTCTGGTCTCATATCCACCACTTTTTCTCCTACTTCATCCTGAATCACAAGTACTGAAATGTGACTTCTGGTCCCAGCCAAGGTGCTCAGTAGTTAAGAACTCCCTACACTCCCCACTCTGGGGGCAGGACTGTCCTCCCTTCCTGCAAGGGCTCCATGAGAATCAGGATATTTTGAAGGGGCTCTTGATGTTAAAAAAAAAACCGTATTTTTTTTTTTTAAATTACCAAGGACTGTGTAAAATAGACACCTCTGAATTTCTCACCACCCTGTCCCCAGGTCTGACGTGACTGTGAATTGAGGAGTGTCTGTCTCAGTCATCACTTGATATTTTCCAAGTACCCATTTTTCAAGTGTCAAAATGGTCCAATTTCAAAAGGTTACTCAAAACATTCGGTATCCACTCTATGCTCTGATCTAGAACCAAGGTTCTTTTTTTTTTTTTTTTTAAAGATTTTTATTTTATTTATTTTTTTCCCCCCAAAGTCTCAGTAGATAGTTGTATGTCATAGCTGCACATTCTTCCAGTTGCTGTATGTGGGACGCGGCCTCAGCATGGCCGGAGAAGCGGTGCGTTGGTGCGCGCCTGGGATCTGAACCCCTCGCCGCCAGCAGCGGCGCACGCGCACCTAACCGCTAAGCCACTGGGCTGGCCCGAACCAAGGTTCTTAATTCAGCCGACTTTTACTGAGGATCTCCTAACTGGTACGCACAAGAGGAACAACCCATGGAGCTTAGGTGCCTGGAGTCTCTTGACTCCACGGGGACAGATGAGGGGGACAGATGAGCAGACAGACACCCGATTTATAGTTGTTTCCTTGAACGTGCTGGTGATTCTAGTTTGGCTCCATGCCAGTCAATACAGTGAACTTGGGCCCTTATTTATTTCTTTCTATCTCTTTTATTTAATTTTTAATATGACAAGCTATAATTCTTTTTTTTTCTTTTTACCTTTTGACCCACTTCACTCATTTCTCCCTCCCCTCACCCCCTGCCTCTGGCAACTACCAATCTGTTCTCTGTGTCTATGAGCTGTTTTTTTTTTTTTTTAGATTCCAGATATAAGAGAAATCATGAGGTATTTCTTTATCCATCTGACTTAGTTCACTTACCATAATGCCATTTATGGCATTTATGGCAAGGTCCATTTATGGTGTCACAATGGCAAGATTTCATTTTTTTTATGGCTGAAAAATATTCCATTGTGTGTGTGTGTGTATAAACAATTTCTTTATCAAGTCATCCATTGATGGACACTTAGGTTGTTTCCATATCTTGGCTTTTGAAAATAATGCTGCAATGAACATGGGGGTACATATATCTTTTCAAGTTAGTGTTTTCATTTTCTTTGCATAAACGCCTAGAAGTGGAATTGCTGGATCATATGGTAGTTCTACTTTTAATTTTTTGAGGAACCTCCATACTGTTTTCCATAGTGGCTGCACCAATTTACATTCCCACCAACAGTGCACAAGGGTTCCCTTTTCTCCACATCCTCGCCAACACTTGTTATTTCCTGTCTTTTTGAAAATAGCCATTCTGACAGGTGTGAGGTGATATCTCATTGTGGTTTTGATTTGCATTTCCCTGATGATTAGTGATGTTGAGCATCTTTTCATGTACCTGTTGGCCATCTGTATATCTTCTTTGGAAAAATGTCTACTTAGATCTTGTGTCTAGTTTTTAATCGGATTGTTTTCTTGCTATTGAGTTGTATGAGTTCTTTATGTATTTTGGATATTACCCCCTTATCAGATATATGATTGGCAAATATTTTCTCCCATCTGCAGGTTGCCTTTTCATTTTGGTGATGATTTCCTTTGCTGTGCAGAAGCTTTTTAGTATGATATAGTTCCACTTATTTATTTTTGCTTTTGTTGCTTTTGCTTTTGGTGTCAGATTCAAAAAAATCATTGCCTAGACCTATATCAAGGAGCTTACTGCCTATGTTTTTTCTAGGAGTTTTATGGATTTAAGTCTTATTGAGTCTTCAACCCATTTTGCGTTAATTTTTATGTATGGTGTGAGATGGTGGCTGAGTTTCATTCTTTTACACACGCTGTCCAGTTTTCCCAACATCATTTATTGAAGACACAGCCTTTTCCCCATTATATATTCTTGGTTCCTTTGTCATAAATTAATTGACCATATATGCGTGGGTTTATTTCTGGGCTCTCTATTCTGTTCCATTGATTTATGTGTCTGTTTTTATGCCAATACCATACTATTTTAACTACTACAGCTTTGTAATACAGTTTGAAATCAGGGAGTGTGATGCCTCCAGCTTTGTTCTTCTCAAGATTGCTTTGGATATTCAGGTGTTTTTGTATTCTGTACAAATTTTAGGATTATTTGTTCTATTTCTTTGAAAAATGTCACTGGAATTTTGATAGGGATTGCATTGAATCTGTAGATTGCTTTGGGTAGTATGGACATTTTAACAATATTGATCCTTCTCATCCATAAGCATAGAATATCTCTTTATTTGTGTCTTCTTCAATTTCTTTCATTAATGTCATAGTTTTCAATATATACATCTTTCATCTCCTTGGTTATATTTATTCCTAAGTATTTTATTCTTTTTGATGCACTTGTAAATGGGATTGTTTTCTTAATTTCTCCTTCCAATAGTTTGTTATTAGTGTACAGAAATGCAACAGATTTTTGGGTATTGACCTTGTATGCTGCAAACTTCACCGAATTCACTTAGTTCTAACAGTTTTCTGATGGAGTCTTTAGATTTTTCTATATATAATATCATGTCATCTGCAAATAGAGACAGTTTTACTTCTTCCTTTCCAATTTGGATGCCTTTTATTTCTTTTTCTTGCCTATTTGCTCTATCTAGGACTTCCTATAACAGAAGTGGTAAGACTGGGCATCCTTGTCTTGTTCCTGATCTTAGAGGAAAGGCTTTCAGTTTTTCACTGTTGAGTGTATTAGCTGTGGGCTTGTCTTACATGGCCTTTATTATGTTAAGGTACATTCCCTTTATACCAACTTTGTTGAGACTTTTTATCATAAATGAATGCTGAATTTTGTCAAATGTTTTTTCTGTATCTATTGAGATGAACATATGATTTTTATCCTTCATTTTGCTAATGTGGTGTATCACACTGACTGATTTTCAGATGTTGAACCATTCTTGCATCCCTGGAATAAATCCCACTTGATCATAGTGTATGATCCTCTTGACGTTTTGTTGAATTCGGTTTGCAATTATTTTGTTGAGGATTTTTGCTCTATTTTCATCAGAGATATTGACCTGTAATTTTATTTTCTTGTGGTGTCCTTGTCTGGTTTTGCTATTAGGGTAATGCTAACCTCGTAAAATGAGTTTGGAAGAGCTCTCTCCTTTTCTACTTTTTTGTAAGAGTTTGAGGAGTGGTATTAATTCTTTGAAAATTTCATAGATTTCACCAGTGAAGCCATTTGGTCCTGGACTTTCGTTTGTTGGGAGGTTTTTGATTACTGATTCAATCTCCTTACTAGTAATCTTTCTGTTCAGATTTTCTATTTCATCATGATTTGGTCTTGGTAGGTTGTATGCTTCTAGGAATTTATCTGTTTCTTCTAGGTTGTCCAATTTGTTGCCATATAATTGTTCATAGTAGTCTCTTATGATCTTTTGTATTTCTGTGGTATCTGCTGTAACATTTTCTCTTTCATTTCTGATTTTATTTATTTGAGCCCTCTTTTTTTTCCTTGGTGAGTCTAGCTAAAGGCTTCTCAATTTTGTTTATCTTTTCAAAGAACAAGCTCTTAGCTTCATGTATCTTCTCTATTGTCTGTTTAGTCTCTATTTCTATTTATTTCTGCTGTATTCTTTATTTCCTTTCTTCTACTAACTTTGGGCTTTGTTCTTCCTTTTCTACTTCCTTGAAGTGTAAAGTTAGGTTGTTTATTTGAGACTTTTCTTGTTTCTTAAGATAGGCATTTATTGCTAGGAACTTCCCTCTCAGAACTGCTTTTGCTGCATCTCACAAATTTTTCTATTATATTTATATATATAAATGATATATATTTCTATTTTAATTGCCTCAAGGTATTTTTTGATTTCTGATTTCTTTGACCAATTGCTTGTTCAGTAGCATGTTGTTTAATCTCCACATATTTGTGAATTTTCCAGTTTTCTTCATGTTATTATTAATGTCTAGTTTCACACCACTGTGGTCAGAAAAAATGTCTGATATGATTTCAATCTTCTTAAATTTATTAAGACTTGTTTTGTGGCCTAACTTGTGACCTATCCTGGAAAATGTTCCATGTGTACTTGAGAAGAATGTATATTCTATTGCTTTGGGATGGAATGTTCTGTATATACTCGTTGAGTCGACCTGTTCTAATGTTGTTTAAGACCAAAGCTTCAACAAGCAGTTGAAGAATCTTTATATGAGCTTATGTAAGAATTGCCTGAATAATGAACAAATAACATTGCAAGTCATAAAATAGATACTCACATAAAAGCAACTTTTGAACTCAGAGAAGCATTTTGACATTGAGTATTTTCCTAATGATTATACTAAAAGACAATGATGTTTTTGGAGAAAATTTTTCAGGTTGAAACCAGGACTTCACATTTAAAAAGTCGTTCCATTGACCTAGACTTAACTTCTACCCTTCCCCTTCTCAGACCCCCATTTAGCGTCCTTAAGCTGCACTTGACTCTATGCCCAATAAGAAATCAATCTTATAAATAAATGCATTTCTAGGTGTTACTAAACAACAACAAATTATAATACTATATATATACACACCAATCAATCATGGTCTGGTGGAATCTATGGACAACTGTGTAATAATAATAATAGTTGCTAACACATAGCACTTAAGGCTTTGAAAATAGATGCACAGAAAGCCTAAGTAACTGCCCAAGGTCACACAGCTCATACGTGGGAGAGCCGAATTCCAGCCCAAGCCTACTCATTCCAGAGTTCTTGCTCTTAACTCTAGGATATACTACTTCTCACTTTTCATTATTGGCTCTGCATTGACATAACAAACACATAGCTCACGTTGTGTTTTAAGATCCCAAATTGACAGGTGATTAATTCAAACACAAACTGGACTGGCCCGCCCATGGAAAAGAAAACATCTGAAGTCAAACAGAAAAAAAAAGAGTTTTAAAATTATGGTTTGCAATTACCTACGAGCATGGTGCAGAAATGGTAGTGTCAGTATACGCAGATAAACAGATCTTTGCTTACTAAGTCTGTATCTCATTGCTCATTCAATTTCTTTTTAGCCCTTAGTGCTTCATTGTTTCAGTACTGTTTCTTGCAATCCACTGAAATCTTCCAAGAATTAAGCCTTACCTCCAGCCGCTCCTCAGCCTGCAGTCTGCACATGCCACCTACAGGCATAACAAGATGCTGGTCTTCTCCAGGGCAGCCACCTGCATTGCTTAACTGACTGTGATCCCTAAAGACTCCAGGAGGCGGAGCAGAAGTAGAGGCAAAGGTAAGGGGGATGGTTAGCACAAAAACTAGTGACACCAAGAGGGACAGCAGGGGGGAAGAAAAGCAAATGGCAACCAAGGGGAGGAAAGAAAACAAGTGTTAACTTCATTAATATAAGGGCTGGGAAAACCAGGCGAGTGTATCAGTTACAGACTGGAAACAGGGACTGTCTCACCTAAAGCCAAACCACATGAGCTCTGGTAAATGATCAGAATGCAAAAGGGATTCTTCTCCTAGTAATACAAACCAGGAGACACAGCACAAACTTTAAAAAACACTACATATTCCGCAGCAAACCTTCTCCCACAGACCAACAGACTCCATTGTTCTGTTTCTGGTGCTTACACAATACCTTCTGAGTTTAAAATAACAAAACAAAACAACCTGCAATTCCATCTCAGGCAAGCCTATGATAGAAGGAGCTGATAGATTAAATGCTTCTAGTTTCCCCAGGCCCTATTTTAATATAGAAGCTTCCAGATTCCCTAAGCCAGGAATCTTGGACCCAAGTGAAAGCACAGTCTTCTCTAGACGAGGAGCTCTCTCCCTGCCTCAGCACTTTGCTATCATTCACATGCTTTCTCTCCCCTCTTGCGCATGTGCTCGCTGACTGGCTCAAGAATTACACACCTACAGTCACATTTTCACTTTTCGTTTTTCACTTAGGAAAAAAAAAAAAATTTCTCCTTCCCCTTGACCACTACTACAGCTCCGGCAGGCAGTGTGGTATGTGGGAAAAGTGTGGACTTTTGAGTCAGGCAAACAATCCTGGGTTTAAATCCCGGCTTCCCACAAGTGATCAGTGTGTCTTAACGTGCAGTTTCCTCATTCACAAAAAGAGGGGAAAAAGTGGGACTTAGCTCCTCCCTTATCTCATGCTACAGGAATAAATGGGGAGGAAATAGGTGCCTGGCCCAGAAAAAGTAATTATAAACCTGTTATGTTTCCTTCTCTCCAAATTTATATGCTAAGTGCAAAACTCTGAAGCACTCATTCTCTTTGTTCTTTTTTCACTTGTCGCACTTTCCTGAGAGCCTACTGTGCCAGACACAGAACTTGAACTGGATGTGGTTATGTCTGCCCTGGTGGAACAAGGGGGTGGGGGGCAGAAGTGAAACAGCTCACTGTTAAATGAGTGGATGAATTTGCTTAAATTAATGAGGGGGTAGGGCTTGAATAAAAGCTCCATCAGGGCAAAAGAAAATGAAGCTCAATTCAGAGTACTGAATGTGAGCTTGGAAGCCAGACGCTGTGCGGGTTTAATTCCAGACCCCACCTCTGGGCAATTTCTGAAATTCTCTGTGCCTCCCTCCCCTCTTCGGACAATGAGATATATAATAATAGCTCCCCACTGGGTTACTCTGAACAGTAAAAGCAACACCCCTCGTTAGTGCTCCCCCTTTCTCCCCCCATGCACTTCAACAGGCTTCCTGAGACATCTAGATTTCCATCTAGCCTTGGGCCATCTTGAACAGCCACACCGCCCCAAGGCAGCACCCTGAGGTCATCCAGCGGTCATCCTGGACGACCACAAATAAAAGCTGATAGGCCCCCTGGGGTGGACCTGAGCAAGTGAAACATGTGGACCATGCGACCTATGGCACCTTTTGAGGGAATGCCCAGGCCTAAGGGTTGACAACCAGAAAAACCAGCGCGTCCAGAAGACGTGGCCCTCTCCTAAAGGAGATTGATTAGAATGAGCTGGGGCTCACAGATTAGAATAGACGACTCAGTGCCAAGCTCAGCCCGATGCCTCTGAGAGCGCAGTGTTTGCATTCCCACCTGGGCCTCCTGAGCACCTGACCTCCTCCACCTGGTTCAGCTGAGGCAGCAGCTTCCGGAAAGAAAGGCAGGACTGGACAGTAAAGGAAGGGGATCCAAAGGTCAACTGCTAGAAATTACGGATTCTTTCAACCACGGGGTCGGTCAGTCCCAAGCATTTGAATCTGAAGGTGAAATGTTACATAAAAGTACTAGAAAGACATATCGCTCATATTCCTCTTTTCCCCGCCCCCGCGCAAACAAAACCAAAAAAACTCTTAAAGCTTATTTTAAATAAGAAATAGGCAGAAGAAATACTCAATAAGCAAAATAATAATAAAAGTTACTTCTTAGCCTGACTGTCCCGGACCAGAATCCCCACCTTCTCGGTCGGCGGCGGGAGCTGGGGCAGCGAGGTGGAACCCGCCCGCTCCGGGCGGGAGCCGCGCGCGGCCAGGGTCGCCATGGAAACCGCGGGGGTGGGGCGGGCCCGCGGCGGGGGGAGGGGCCGGGCAGTGGCTGCCGGGAGGCTAGGGGGCGGCGGCTGGGGCCCGCGGGAAGGCAGGGGGAGGACGCCGCCTTCTGCATTGCTTGACCCTCGAGAGCTCGGCCCCTGCGCGGGGCCGGGAAAAGAAAACAGAAAGTTGCTTCCCAGCCCAGATCTCCAAATCTGCCAGATGATCAGAATCACTTGGTTAGAAACCAGAATTACATTGGTGAGAAACCCAGACCTCAGGTTCCGCCTCCTGGCCTCAAAATCTCCCCTGCGAGGACCCGGAATCCGGATTTAACCAGTTACTTTACAGGGCTGGGAGGCTGGGAGACACTGGGTTTGCCTATTCTTTTTCCTCAACCCCCCCCCCCCGCCCTCCTCTACCACCCCATAATGATGAAAGAATCCGCACCCGGCACCCCAGTACCTCCCTAGCGGCTCTCAAGGGTGGGGGCGGGCTTGGAGCTGGAAACGCAGCCCCCATTCAGTTCCTTCAACTAAGGTGTAAGCTGGAAGCTCGCTGCTCTTTGAGCATTTCCCACTTGGGGGCAGCCTCGTCCTTCGCGCCTGTTCATTCCGCAAAGCAGCGGCCCACGGTCTTTAATTCTGGCTGCTGTCTCCTTAACATAAACTCGTCTAGAAAGCGGAGCTTGGATGCAGAGAGGTGTCTCCCGACGAGGAATGCGGCAGTAGCAGAGCCTAGGGCTCTGGATATAAGAAGCCCTTAGCTCCAATCCCTGGTTTACTCTTAGGGTTCAGAAGAACAAAGAAGCCACGCTGGGAAAGCAATCCTGTGCTCCTTGAGAATAATGCCCGCGCACTAGATAACAGGTTTCTCAGCCCCGGGCCTCATCCTTTGTTGAACAATCAGATGAGACCTCAGGATTGATGCAGACAGCCGCAGCCCTGGCTGGACTTGAGGGCTGGATTTGGACCCTGGGAACCATGAGCCTCATCTGCGTGCTTTCAGGAGGCAGCATGGTGGTGAAATGGGAGAGGGACGGGCGTCTGCACTAATGAGGATCTCCGTAGTATAGTCCTCCCTGGCGTAAACGTGGGACCTAATATTTGCACAGTCTCCTTAGTTGTCTGGGGGAGGCTCAGCTCTGTAGAGTGGGATAATCTAATACCCTGTGCATTTAGGGTGCCTCGTTATAATAACTTATTTATAGGTCGGACTTCGGTGTTATTGCAGGCATGGCATATAATAAGGGCAGCTTCTTCTATATTAGTCTAGAATGTACTTCCTCCAGTTCAAACTTCTGAATCATGAATAATTGCTAAAACAGGGTGAAGGGACTGAGATGATTAAGGCCAAGTGAGCGGACCGCAATCTGTCCCTTGGGAAAATAAAAGTTGTTTTACACAAGAAAGGGACTCAGAGTCAAATAAGTGTGTAAAACATTAGATTAAATGTATTTTTTTTTGTTTTTTTTTACCACAGGGCTTTTTTCAGAAGCTTTTGAAAGCTAGTGTGTATTGTGGATACAATATGAATGAATAAGGTGAAGCTACAACATGCAGCATTTCTCACACTCATTTCCCGTGGCACCTGTTTTCTAAGAGTGACTTGCAGTGCAGCTGTTCTGCAGAACATGCTTTGGGACACACTGAACAGAAGTGACAGTGACCTCCCCAGGGAGTCTGTGTGACGTAGGATGGTACAGAGCTCTGGGACACTTCTGGTTTGTCAGCGTGGTGATGACAAAATAGATTTGGGCCCCTTCAGGAGAGGGATGGGAGCAGTCATTTGAAACAGAGAGATAAAGAATTAATTTAGGACACACTAGCGGTTATGTTGCAGGTGCTTGACGTACTTTAGTTTATTTAATCCTCACAACCACTCTGAGGTAGATATCCGTTTATGTCCATTTTAGAGACAAACTGACACGAATTACTCAAATACCACATCCAAACTCGAGTAGGTGGAAAGTGATAGGGCGGATGTTTGGAGCCAGATCTTCCTCGGAACACGGCAGAACCCAGGCCCAGCACCAGCGCAGCCAGCAGGGGTTGAGTAGAACAACTGGTTTCATTTTCATGGTCACCTGAGTGATTAATGGTGAAAAGTGGGAGCAGAGGACAGTCAGCTCCCACATAGTGAGCAGAGAAAGCCCCCAGTGTCAGTTTTTGATGGCGGGCAGGAGGTAATCCTTCTTCAAAATAGACGCAGTCAGGAAAAATTACGAAATTCGTTGGAATAGCATCAAAGCAGTGACTTAGCGACTGACAGATTTGGCCTAGAGTTAGAGCTGGGGCTTTGAATTTCCCGATTTTGCTGAGTGGGAGAAGGTAATACCATTAATCAGGCATGGCCACAGAAGGAAAACTAGGTTTTTTAATTTATTATTAAAAATGTTTTGATGGGAAGATAATGAGTTAGCCTTGAATAGAATGAACCTGAAGATCCTATGGGATATTTAGGTGGACCAAAACCAGCTGTCAAATCGGGGCTGGATTCTGGATTATAAAATTTGGATTATAGGTACTACTTAAAATCATTGGCATGGATAGGATCAGCTGCTGAGAAAATGTTTTGTGAATAAACAGGACAGACATTTAAGGATACCAGAGGAGAAGATTTTGAAGGTAACAGAGTTGGTCCTTTGAACTTTTTCTGAGTTTCCTATCTTTTTGCCATGCTCTACACAGACACAAAGCAATAGCTATTTCATCTGCAAAATACAGAATCGAGATGGCAGAAGTACGGAGAGATTTCTTCTGGGCTAAGGCTCAGTTCCAGAAAGCATTATGACTTTTTTAGAAGCCCAGGAAACTTCTCTCTCATGTTTTAGGTTCACAAAGACAGGCTGAATCCCTAAGGTGAATGAATCAAAAGTTAAAAATATCAAAGTCTGTGCATCGATCCTGCTCTTAGATGTTTGCCATCGTGGGTACTCCTGCGGGGCTCAGGTAGAAGGCCCATTGAAGCACAGCAAAGATGCCTTCTGGAGCTCAGGAGGCTGCGAGGTCAGCCGAGGTGGAGTTCCTGCTGGAGGGCGGCTCCTCCCGTCACCTCCCGTGGACACGCACGCCCAGGAAGTCTTTTCTTCTGCAGAGCTGGCCCAGAGTTAGACTCAACACAAATGTCCCGAGAGAGAGAGTTACCAGCAGTCCGTGTCGCTGAGTGAAACCTGGTAAGAAATGCAACTGTAACCGATGAGGATCAAAGATTAGAAGCTGAGCAAGGCTCACACACTCAGCTGCTGAAAGAAAGGGCCTGGGGCCGGCCCTTTCATGTGTGGTTACGATGATTAAGTAGCAGGTGTCAGAAAATATCTGACAGACCTTCGGCTTGAATCAGTCACTGATAGCAGGCAGTATCCAGTCTTCAACAAAGTTTGTTCCAGAAGTCACTTATCTGTCAGTTATTTGAACCTGGAATGCTTTTATCCTCAGGACTGGTGCTCGGAATCCATTTACCCCTGTCAGCGTTCATTCATTCTGTAGTCACCAACAGAGATTTAATAAGGACCTACTGTGTGCCCAGTAGAGTGCAAAACATGTAACAGTGAACAAGCAGCCAGAAATTCCAGCTATCATGGAGCTTAAATTCTAGTGGGAGAAGACAGACAATACATAAATAAGGAAAGTGTGTTGTATATTAGATAGTGATAAATGCAAAAGAGAAAAACTGAGTAGGAATGGGGACAAGAAGTGCTGCAGCATGTGGATAGGGAAGGCCTCAGTGAAAAGGGGACATTCAAGCATGGACTTCAAGAGGCACAGAAGTTAACTGTGCAGGTGTGTGGAGGGCTCAGGGGACAGCAAGTGCAAAGGCCCTGAGGTGGGAGCATGAGGACAGGTTTGAAGAACAAAACCAAGGTAGTGTGGCTGGAGGGGACTGACAGGCAGGAGAGTGATAGGAGGTGAGATCAGAGAAGCAATGGGAAGCCTGGCTCTGTAGAGTCTTGTATTCCTTTGACTTTATCTCTGAGATGTGAAGCTGTTGGAGTGTTTTGAAAAGAAGGATGGTGTGATCTGACTTACTTTTTCGTGTGTGTGAGGAAGATTAGCCCTGAGCTAACGTCTGATGCCAGTCCTCTTCTTTTTGCTGAGGAAGATTGGCCCTAGGCTAACAACTGAGCCCATCTTCCTCCACTTTATATGGGACGCCGCCACAGCATGGCTTGATGAGTGGTGTGTCAGTCTGCGCCTGGGATCAGAACCTGTGAACCCTAGGCCTCTGAAGCAGAATGTGCGAACTTAACCGCTACCCCATCGGGCTGGCCCCTGACTTACTTTTTACAATATCGAGATATAATTCACATATCATTAAATTCACCCATTGAAAGTATACAAATCAGTGGTTTGGTCTATTTAGAGCTGTATCATTCCAGAACGTTTTCATCATCCCCAAAGAAGCTCTGGACCCATTAACAGTCACTCTCCATTCTCCCATCCCCCAAGTCCCTGGAAGGGACTAATCTACTTTCTGTCTCTGTGAATTTGTCAGTTTTGGACATTTCATAAAAATGGAATCATAAAATATGTGGCATTTTGTGTCTGGTTTTTCTTGCACCTGGCATAATGTTTTCAGGATTCATTCACATTGTGGCATGTATCAGTAGCTCATTCTTTTTCATGGCTAAGTGATACTCCATTATATGGATATACCACATTTTGTTTATCCCTTCATCAGCTGATGAACATTTGGGTATTTCCCACTTTTGGGCTATTATGAATAACGCTGTTATCAACATTCATGTGCAAATTTTTGGGTGTGAACATATGTTTTCAATTCTCGTGGGTATAAACCTAGGAGTGGAATTGCTGGGTTATGTAGTAACTCTGGGTTTAACTTTTTGAGGAACTATCAAACTGTTGTTCAGAGCAGCTGTACCTCAGCGATGCATGAGGATTCCAATTTCTCCGTATCCTCACCATCTTTTTTTTTTTTTTTTTGGTGAGGAAGATTAGCCCTGAGCTAATATCTGATGCCAATCCTCCTCTTTTTGCTGAGGAAGATTGGCCCTGGGCTAACATCCATGCCCATCTTCCTCTGTTTTATATGGGACATGGCCACAGGATGGCTTGACAAGTGGTGCATTGGTGCACACCTGGGATCCAAAGCTGCGAATCCTGGCTGCTGAAGTGGAGTGTGTGCACTTAACTATTACGCCACTGCGGTGGCTCCCCCTCCCCTTTTTTTTTATAGCCATCCTAGTGGGTGTGTAATGGTATTTCATTGGGTTTTTGATTTTCATTTCCCTAGAGACTGATGATGTTGAGCATCTTTTCGTGGGCTTATTGGACATTTGTATATCTTCTTTGGAAAAATATTCATATCTGTTACTCATTTTGAAATTGGATTATTTGTGTTTTTATTGGAGTTGTAAAACTTCTTTATATATTTTACATACTAGACTCTTATTAGATGTGTGATTTGAAAATATTTTCTCCCATTCTGTGGGTTGTCTTTTTCACTTTCTTGATGGTGTCATTTGAAGCACAAAAGTGTTTAAATTTGATGAGTTCCAATTTATCCATTTTTTATTTTGTTGATAGTGCTTTTAGTGTCATATTTAAAAACCATTGCCTAATTTAAGGTCACTGAGATATACGCCTGTGTTTTCTTCTAAGAGTTTTGTAGTTTTGGCTCTTACATCTAGATCTTCTATCCATTTTGAGTTATTTTTTTTTTGTATGGTGTGAGGAATGGGTCCAACTTCAGTATTTTGTATGTGGATATCCAGTTGTCCTTTTGTTGAAAAGACTATTCTTTCCACTTTGAATTGTGTTGGTCCCCTTGTTGAAAATCAATTGTCCATAAATGTATGGGTTTATCTCTGGAGTCTCAATTATATTCCGTGGATTTATCTATCTATCCTTATGTCAGTACCACACTGCTTTGATTACTGTAGCTATATATTAAGTTTTGAAATCCAGAAGTGTGAGTCCTCCAACTTAGTTCTTATTTTTCAAAGTTGTTTTGGCTATTCTAGGTCCCTTGCATTTTCATATGAAATTTTAGGACGAGCTTGCGAATTTCTGCAAATTAGGCAGCTGAGATTTTAATAAAGATTGCCTTGAGTCTGGAAATCAATTTGAGAAATGTTACCGTCTTAACAGTACTAAATCTTCTAATCCATGAACATGGGATATCTTTCCATTTATTTAGGTCTTCTTTAATTTCTTTCAATGATATTTTGTGTACAGTGTACAAGTCTTGCACTCATTGTGTTCAATTCATTGCTAAGTATTTTATTGTTCGTGATGCTATTATAAATAGAATTGTCCTATTTCATTTTCAGAGTGTTCATTGCTGGTATATAGAAATACAATTGATTTTTGAATATTGATCTCGTATCCTGCAACCTTGTTGAACTCATTTATTAGCTCTAATAGTTTGTGTATTCTGTAGTATTTACAAGATCATATTGTGTGAGAATAGAGATAGTTTTAATTCTTTTTTTTTTTAATAATTTTATTTATTTTTCCCCCAAAGCCCCAGTAGATAGTTGTATGTCATAGTTGCACATCCTTCTAGTTGCTGTATGTGGGACTCGGCCTCAGCATGGCCGGAGAAGCGGTGCGTCGGTGCACGCCCGGGATCCGAACCCAGGCCGCCAGCAGCGGAGCGCGCGCACTTAACCACTAAGCCATGGGGCCGGCCCGAGATAGTTTTAATTCTTTCTTTCCAATTTATATGCCTATTATTTTATTACCTTGCTTAATTGCCCAGGTACAATGTTCTACCCTCTGGTACAATGTTGACTAGAAGTGGCAAGAGAAGACATTCTTTTTCCTGATCTTTGGGGGAAAGTTTTCAGTTTTTGCCCATTACATGTGATGTTAACTGTGGGTTTTTCTTAGATGCTCTTGAAAATGTCAAAGAAATTTCTTTATTTTCCTAGTGTTTCTATCATGAAAAGATGTTGGATTTTATCAAATACTTTGTCCATGTCTATTGAAATGATAGTGTTTTTTTTTGTCCTTTATTTTATTAATATGGTATATTACATTGATTTTCATATATTGAGTCAACATTGCATTCCTGGGATAATCCCACTTGGTCATACTGTATAATCCTCCCCCCCCAAAGCCCCAGTGCGTAGTTGTGTATCCTAGTCGTATGTATAATCCTTTTTATATGTTGCTAGAGTTAGTTTACTTATATTTTATTGAGGATTTTTGCATCTATATTCAAAAGTGATATTGATCTGTAGTTTTCTTGTGATTTCTTTATCT
The DNA here is from genome assembly GCF_020826845.1 of Diceros bicornis minor. Taxonomy (NCBI): domain Eukaryota; kingdom Metazoa; phylum Chordata; class Mammalia; order Perissodactyla; family Rhinocerotidae; genus Diceros; species Diceros bicornis. Next base: position 10,661,429 of record NC_080761.1, read on the forward strand.
GTTTGGTATGAGGGTAATGAGTTGAGAAGTGTTCCTTTCTCATATATTTTTTGGAAGAGTTTCTTAAGGATTGGTGTTAATTCTTCTTTAAGTGTTTGGTAGAATTCACAAATGAAGCCATCCGAGCCTGGGCTTTTCTTGATGGGAAGTTTTAATTACTAATTCAATCTCTTTATTTGTTATAGGCTTATTCAAATAGTCTATTTCTTCTTGATTCAGTTTTGGCAGTTTGTGTCTTTCTAGAAATTTATCCATTTCATCTATGTTATCTAATCAGTTGACATACCATTGTTCATAGTATTCTTTTATAATTCTTTTTATGTTTGTAAGGTCAGAAATAGTATCTCGAATTCTTGATTTTAGTAATTTGAGTTTCTCTGTTTTTTTCTTGTCAATCTAGCTAAAGATTTGTCAGTTTTGTTTATCTTTTCAAAGAACCAATTTTCGTTTCATTAATTTTCTCTATTGCTAATCTGTTCTCTATTTCATTTATTTCTGCTCTAATATTTATTATTTCCTCAATTCTGCAGGCTTTGGCTTTAGTTTGCTTTACTTTTTCTAGTTTTTTAAGGTGGATCATTAGGTTATTGATTTGAGGTCTTTTCTTCTTTTTTTAATATAAGCATTTGCAACTATAAATTTCCCTCTGAGCACTGTTTTCATTGCATCCCATAAGTTTTGATACGTTGTGTTTTTGTTTTCATTCATCCCAATGTGTTTTCTAATTTCCCTTGTGATTTCCTCTTTGATCCACTAGTTGTTTAAAAGTGTGTTGTTTAATTTCAACATATTTGTAAATTTCTGATATTTCTTTCAGTTATTGATTTCTAATTGTGGTTGGAGAACATACTTTGTATGACTTTAGTTCTTTTAAATTTATTGAGACTTGTTTTATGGCCTAACATATGATCCATCCTGGAGGATGATCCATGTGTATTTGAGAGAAAAAGGTATTCTGCTGTTGCTGGATATAGTCCTCTTTAAATGTCTGATAGTCTAGCTAGTTTATAGTGCTGTTAAAGTATTTGTTTCCTGGGCTGGCTCCGTGGCTTAGCGGTTAAGTGCACGCACTCTGATGCTGGCGGCCCGGGTTCGGATCCTGGGCGTGCCCCAGGACACCACTTCTCCGACCAACCTGAGGCCGAGTCCCACGTACAGCAACTGGAAGGATGTGAACCTATGACATACAACTATCTACTGGGGTAGCTTTGGGGGGAAAAAAATGAATAAATAAAATCTAAAAAAAAAAAGTATTTGTTTCCTTATTGATTTTCTGTTATTTGGTTCATCCATTATTAAAAGTGAGGGTATTGAAGTCTCCAACTATTATTTTTGAATTGCCTATTTCTCCTTCAAATCTGTCAATTTTTGCTTCATGTATTTTGGGGCTTTATTGTTATGTGTATATATGTTTGTAAATGTTATATCTTCTTGGTAGATTGAGTCTTTTATCATTATAAGATGTCCTTCTTTGTCTCTATCAACAATTTTTATCTTAAGGTCTATTTTGTCTGATATTAGTATAGCCATTCCATCTCTCATTTTGTTACTGCTTTGATGACGTATCTTTTTTCATCTTTTTCCTTTCA